>NC_141699.1:973650266-976050266 GCF_964263255.1 Lissotriton vulgaris
TGCTGCAAATGTGGGCAGAAAATAGTGCCAAATCATCTGAGAACATGTTAAAAATACTGATAAAATTTGCAGCAAGTGACAGGGCAAAAATGATCACGCGGATTGAAGAAATACTAAAGGAACTAGATACCAAAGACAACAAGGATGAAATTGCAGAAAAAATGAAAGAAATCCAAACTAGAATAATCAAACATGAGGAAGAGATCAAAGAGAGAAAAGCAATCAAATTTCAGAGGGACAGAAATGACTATCTGAATGGGAGAATATATACCTTTGCAAAAAAATTCGATCAGATTAGAAAACAACCCCTACAAAAAACTCAAAACGATCAAACTGGGGGTGCAGGTCAAAGTGAAACTGAATTTAGTTCAGAGTATGAAACTGATAACGAAAGCAACCAAGGTGCGGAAGGTCCAACACCAACTCCAGCGGAAGAGCTAGCTTTTTTACGCCTACAACGCCTCAGAACATTGCGCCCAAGAAGTACACTGACCCAGGGAGCAGGGCGAGGCACGAACAATCAGACACAAAAACAAAAACAAAGAGTAGGAGACGGAAAAACAGGAGATGGGGAACAACAATCACAAAAGGCAGAAAAACAGAAACAAAAACAAAAATACAGATCCAACAGGCGCCGATGAACATTACAGAAAAAGACAACACAGTAATAAATCTATCAAACATGGAGCTAACCAAAGAAGAACTGGAAATTCTGTCACTTGGTCTAACCTACTGCAGTGATACAAACTTTGACTATACCCAAACGAGGATTGATCTCTTCCTTTATGTAAGAAAACTAAAACTGCAAAAATATTTCTATAATGTTAACGCATCCACCACAGGGCCAGGATTGAGCAGTGAAACAACTAATACACTGAATGTTGAACATATGGAAACACTACAGAACCTAATTGATTTGGAAATGGAGAATGAAGGTACTAATGAGGAAATCACACCAAGTGGAGCAGCTATGAGTTCGGACATAAATATTTGGCAACCAGTGAAAACAGGTTTTAAACCGAAATCAATCTTTATGCCAGCAATGCCGAAAGATGGTCTAGATCTGTTTGCAGAATACGTAATAAAAGACCTGAAAGAACTCTCCATTCTAAGCACCAAGCAGAGGTACAGGAAAAATGAAGACCATAACAGAAAATACAATGCACTAATGGAAAAAATTAAATCCAGGCCTGACATCGTAGTAAGATGGTCCGACAAAGGTGGCAACATTGTACTCTGGCCATTGGAGATGTACAACGCGGAGGCACTTGTGCAATTGCAAGACAGGGAGTGCTACACAAGGATAAGCCCAACCCACTTGGTAGGTATCCAAGAGAGATACCACAATGAACTGTACAAATGGAGAGGGGAAGGCTTACTGAGCAAGAATGAACTTGAATTTCTCAAAACAGATTATCCGGTAACAGCACAACTGTACCTAATCCCTAAGGTGCATAAGAATGAGAAAGTGCCACCGGGAAGACCAATAATCTCAGCCATAGGAAGCCTCTTCGAGAATACGAGTGTATATATTGACCACTTTCTCCAACCCGAAGTCAAGAAACTACCAGCATACATAAAGGACACGGGTGATTTCCTAAAAAAGATATTCGATGTCAGGTGGAAAGAAAATTATGTATTCTTAACATTGGATGTCCAAGGGCTGTATACCAGCATTAGACACAAAGATGGACTGAATGCCATAAAACACTTTTTGGGAAAAAGACCTATTAACCAGTACAAACACACTGCAATGATTTTGGAGATGACTGAGTGGTGCCTCACAAATAATACTTTCATTTTCGACAAATTGTTTTATAAACAGATTCAGGGTTCAGCCATGGGTACATGCTTCTCCCCCAGCTATGCGAATCTGCATATGGGCTGGTGGGAGGAGCAGGTACTGATGAACCTACACAAAGAGACATTGAACAAAAATGTAATTGTTTATAAGCGATTTATAGATGACATTTTTATTTTGTGGGAGGGCAGTGTGGAAAATGCTAACAGCTTCACAGAACAGTTGAATGAGAACTCACTAAATTTAAAATTTACTTGCAATGCTAGCAAAGAAAGTATTCAATTTTTGGATGTGGAGCTATTTGTAGAAAATGATAAAATACAAACACGCACGTATCGTAAGCCCACTGCGGGCAATACAATCCTCCACGCAAACAGTTTCCACCCAACACCACTAAAACAGTCTATCCCATACGCAGAATGCCTTAGGATGACTCGCAATTGCAGCACAAGGGATGGGTTAACCAATGCCAAGACAAATCTCTTTTCAAGATTGAAAAATAGAGGGTACACAGATGAAACATGCAAGGCTGCAGAGACAAAATGCAACTCTAAAACCCGCCTAGAATTACTATTCACAAAAGAAGTGGAATCTGAGGCGACCGCACCTGATAGACAACCACCTAGGCTAATCACGGGCTTTAATCGTCACCAAGCCAATCTTCGCAAAATACTCCGAAGACATTGGCCATTGGTTAAAAATGACTCAACCATAGGTAAAACAGTGGGTGAAAGACCACTAGTGTCCTTCAGGAAGGCAAAATCCATGCGGCAACAATTGGTTTGCAACGCCCCAGAAATACCTAAACAAAAAGTCTGGTTTCAATCCCAAAAAGGTTTTAAGAAGTGCATGAAATGCAAAGCCTGCATCCATGGCAAAAATACTGTCAGCATCACAGTACCCTTCCGAAAACAACCCTACACTCTGAGGGATCACTATACATGCAAAACCGACCATGCTGTATATCTGTTAACATGCATATGTGGCAAAATGTATGTAGGGTCAACTATTCACCCAGTACATGTCAGAGTGTTGCAACACCTCAGGGCAATAACCAATAAGGACCCAGCATACCCTGTAGCGAGACATATCCACGAAGTACATGGTGGAGATGCAAAAGGCTTAACCTACTGCGTACTAGACAATGTCCCAAAAAATCTGAGGGGAGGCAATCGCAAACTTGCATTGCGTCGTCTGGAATCCAGATACATAATCTTACTGAATTCCAAAATTCCCATAGGGCTTAACGCAGATGAAGCCTTAAATGTAAACATCTAGAGCAGCGTCCGTTTCCTCTTTCCCAAGTACCCTATAACATTGTACAAACAGCACACGCGATAATGTAGAACCAATCACTTATCTTATCACTCAGTCATACTGAACTCTTATCAGTTGGCAAACACCCCCAAAATGGCACGTATGGCACGCATGGATCTCTATACATAAGAGATATTATCCTAAAGTGGGAGTACAAACGCGCACTAGCGCAAAACGGCATGGTTCCGAAGCGGTAAAAATAACACATTAGACTTGCATGGTAATCAGGACGCTGTGATCTCTACACTTGAGAGATATCAGTCATAAGCACGGGGAACAAATGCGCATTAGCGCAATACAGCTTTTCTCCGTAGCGATTAAAATTATGGTAGACTTGCACGCAACAAACAGGATGCTACTCACTAATCATACGAGCGCGTTCTGACATCTGCAAACTTGTTCTGCCCCTGCCATTAGACGAGCAAACTGATGTCTAAAACAGCAGAGCCCATTTGTGATAAACCAAGGTCCAGGTAACCAATCAGGATCCGTAGGGGAACACACCTCCTCTCTGATAGGCCAGAGTTACCATGACACCGAAAACATGCAAGATATCACGTAACACAGAGGTTTTCTCCCGCCAGTATTATTAAACACCAATCAATGACATGTATAAATGACAGAATGTTTAAAATGTATCATTCATGATTAAAAATATATACTTAATGTGTGCCTACTAAAAACAAAGTAAGGAACAAAGAAATGCATTATAAAACGCCAGAGAAACAAATGAACTGGAATAATTGTTTGGGTGTAGTATATGATTACTATGGTAACTAATTAATGCCAATCAGGAATGACCATTATGACTCATGTGATAGTTTAAAACATGTATAAAAGCGTCATTTTGTTTAGTCAGATGTTAGTGAGCAAGGCGGAGGTTGCCGCCGAAACGCGTCTGAGCAGAAGTTGATATGAAATAAACACCCTTGAACTAAGATACACGGAGTCAGCGCCTTCTTGGATGGTGAAGTTAGGTGTGGTATTAATATATATATATATATATATATATATATATATACACACCACATCTGAGTCCTTTACATGAGAATATTGCATATATATATATATTGCAGTTCTTCACCCAGGAATTTCTTGTAGAGTCAGAAAAGGATGAACACGCGGACCCAAACTTCTTTGTGCCGTTTTATTCAAACACCCTGCATCAATGCCGCCATGACGCGTTTCGGTCCCACGTGGACCTTGATCACCTGGACACTTGATATATATATATGCAAAAAAGAAGAGGAGAACTCTGGGTAGCTCTCAGCTTAGGTGGAAAGCAGCTCCTGTTAGAGCACTCTCAAAACTAGTGACACTCTAGATCTGTTCACCTCAAATGTCTGTTTTTCTATCAAAGTCTTTAAGCATAGGATTAGCACAGTGCCATCCACACCGAGATAGAAAAGGACAAAGTCTTTTGCCATTTCTACAGCAAAGTCTTTAAGCATAGGACTAACACTGTCAGGAAAACGTAAGCAGGGATTAAGGTCCAGAAGAAAACATGCAAAAGCAGAAAAGAATCATGTTTTGTATAGAACTGTATTTGGAGGTAGCAATGCTTGTTAGTATTGTGCAGGTACAACGTTTTTCCCTACAGATTGAAGGGTGCTCATGCATATTCATAAGCGCACGTTGAAAGCACGTTGAGCAGGTGTGCTCAAACGATATTTTCCCACACGTGAGAAAAGCCTTTAAAAAGGCTTGCCGGTTCCTTAACAGACGCTTCGCTTCGCAGCTTCAGCGCCGCTCAGGAGCCTCCAGGACCCGTCTCTCAGCACCCGGCCCCGCCCGCTTCCAGCGCGACTTGCCTGATTCGCCTTCACCTCTTCTCATCAGGAGCAAGCCCGGAGGAGTTTCCCGATCTTCGGAGCGGTCTGGCGGTATCCCCAAGCTCCGTCCAGCATCGCGTCAGCGTTCCTGTCATTTCCGGTTTTTCGAGCGTTTTCAGTCGGAATTCTATTCAGGTGGGACCGGCTTCTTCTCTTCCGGTCTCTGGACACAGACTTCCTGTGCACACGGATGAAAGTAAGACTGTTCCGTTTTTTTTTCAAAGATGTAACTATTGAACCTTGGCTATTGGTTAAAAAACAAATCTTGGTAAAACCAATGAAAAGCAAACCTTGTTGGGTTAAAGATTATCTCTTGATGGACATTGCAGCTGATTGTTGAGCATTGTAACTGTCTGTTTGAAGTACTTGTATGTACATTTAAAGGTAATGCAGTGGCTTAAACTGCATAAGAGCAAAAGAAGAGATTGTAACCAAGAGATGGTTCATCTTAGTAGTTGTTAGAGGGGGAAATAGTGTTTGTTCTTTTTTTTATTTCTTCTTTTCACAGAACCCCCAATTATTGAAGCACACGAAACAGTGTGAGGTAAGACAAGTTTGCATGCAGAGTGCAGTTCGCAGTTTACTAATCAGTTCACAGAAATGTTCATTGAATTGTGGATAAACAGAAAAGCTAAGCAATTGCTTACTCAGTGCATTATGTTTTGAAGGTATTTTGAGAACTAAGCAGTTCGGAGAATTCACAATGATGATTCATGTGTTAGGATAAGAAGCACGGGATTGGGCTTTCTAGAATTTGGTATGTACCAAGATCCTTTTGATAGAGTATGTTAAAAGAACCTGTTTATTTATAAGAATCAATAGTGATTGGTGTAAACTTTAACGCAGCACAGTCTAAGAACCAAGACTACGAAAGGAAGTCCAGAGTGCTTCAAAATAGAGAGAGACACCATTCTCCCAGAAGAGATCCAGTGTTGTTTGTTTCTCTCTCTCACTTTCCTCACCCCAATCCACTACCCCTTTCCGTCCCCCACTTCCCTGTCCCTCTGGGGGCCAGCAGGTTGTGCCAAGAGTTTTCTTAATCCTTGTCACGCTTGCTGACTTCTGGAGGTATTGGGGCTAGTCAACCACAAGACGGAAGAGAACCTGGACTCCTGAGGTGGCGTCTCTGACAGAAAGCGAAGCCACAACTGTCCATATTCCCTCTTGTGATTGCCTACTCCCATGGAAAACATGGATATTACCCAGCTGGTAGATCTAGTAAGAAAAATGAATGACGAAATACAGGACTTACGATTAGAAAACCAATCCCTTAGACAGGAATTAGATCACACCAGAGATGGTTTCACCTCTTGGAGAGACAAAGAGGAGCCTAAAAAGCCAATTCTATCACCTCCCAAATTCGGGGTCCCTTTCCAGAACCCAACACCCAGTACAGGAATAGGCCAAGGGCAGCCAACTCAGATCACAGTAGTCTCTCCACAGCCTGTTCCTCTAGCTAATCCCGAGCGCTTTTCTGGTGACAGTTCTCACTTCACAACCTTTATGAGTCAGTGTCAGTTACACTTTTTATGTAAACCCCAAGTGTTCACTTCAGACACCTCCAAAGTGGCTTTCATTATTTCTTATTTAGGAGGTGTAGCGGCCAACTGGGCCATGCCCTTGGTGGACAAGAATGATCCATTACTACACAATCTAACACAGTTCAGGACAGCCATGTCTAGGTTATTTGCCAAGCACGTCTTTTTGCAAGCATCTGATAATGAGTTATTAAATCTTCGTCAGGGTTCTCGGGACCTGATTTCTTATGTGACCACGTTTAATCGATTGTTAGCCGAGACCCAGTGGCCAGAAGATAAAAGGATATCCTTGTTTTATCGAGGTCTTAGGGAGGAATTGAAGGATTCCTTGGCTCATATTGTAGACCTCCCTGATGACTTCACAGAATTCCAAGATCTTGTAGTTAAGCTAGACCACAGACTGGGAGAAAGGAGAACAGAAAGACCTAAATCAGATTTTAGGGCCTTGCACTTCAAGTCTGATAGGAAAAGCGCGGAGGTGGATAAGAATACTCAAGTAGAGCCAATGCAGATAGGGGGAATCAAAGGGCCTTTATCGCAAGAGGAAAAGGATAGGAGAAGGAAGGCCAATCTATGTCTTTATTGTGGAAAGTCTGGTCATTTCGCCAAGGAGTGTCCTATTAGGCCTGTTAAAAAGAAACTCCTGGCTACAATTCAAGATCCTCATTTGGAGTCGGAAAACTAGGTTTCTCGAGGGAAAAAGAGACCGATCCCTCGGGAAATAAGTCAATGGAGGTCTCAAGGTATATTACTAGTATAGCCAATCACATACCCCGTCATTTCACAATAAGGTTGATCTTAGTCCTGGCAAACCAACAAAGGCATAGTATTCCTGTTTTAATCGATTCTGGTGCCACAGGAAACTTTTTTGACTTAGAATTCGCTAAAAGGTTAAATCTAACCAAAATCCCAAAAAAGGAACCTGAACCCGTACGGGCAGTGGATGGTTCAGCCCTTTCATCTGGTTTGATCAGATTTCACACTCCTCCTCTACTTCTTCTATCGGATAATGGCCACACTGAATTAACAACTTTTGACCTGATTGATACTCCCGCTTTTGGAGTTATCTTAGGCATCCCATGGTTAGAGCTTCACAATCCAAAGATAGATTGGGTGAAGCGTACTGTGACTTTGGATTCTTTACATTGCAAAACGCATTGTTACCAAGAGAATAGAGATCCCAACCAACCCCTTGTCTGTGCTGCTACGCAATCTGACTCGGTGGAATTACCAATCGAATTTCAAGACTTTTCGGATGTATTTGATCCAGTAAAAGCAACTAAGTTACCCCCTCACAGGGTTTACGACGGTAGAATCGATTTGATCCCTGGGGCAGTGCTACCCTGTAGTCGAGTCTATGCCCTCACCGAACCGGAAAATCAATATCTACGTACCTACCTAGACGAGTTGTTGGAATTAGGCTTTATTAGACACTCAACCTCGCCAGTCTCGTCCCCTCTGTTTTTCGTTGCAAAAAAGACCGGTGATTTAAGGGCCTGCATCGACTATCGTGCAGTTAATAAAGCCACTGTAAAAAATCGGTATCCACTTCCATTGATTCCAGTACTATTGAATCAGGTCAAAGGGTCAACAATTTATACCAAGCTAGATCTTCGTGGGGCATACCATCTGATCAGAGTCAAAGAAGGCGACGAATGGAAGACTGCCTTCCGTACCAAATTCGGCCTGTTCGAATATACAGTGATGCCCTTTGGTCTCTGCAACGCTCCGGCAGCCTTCCAGTACTTCATAAATGAGGTGTTGCACGAACTATTGGATGTCTGCGTCATTGTATATATCGATGATATTCTAATCTTTTCCAAGACTCCAGAGGAGCATGTTTTGCATGTCAAATCGGTTTTACAGAAACTACGAGATAACTCACTGTTTGTAAAACTTGAGAAATGTGTTTTTAACACAACAAGAGTGGAATTCCTGGGTTACTGGTTGTCCCCCGAAGGTATAGTCATGGACCCTAAAAAAGTAAAAGCAATTTTGGATTGGCCAACCCCTACTTCCATTAAGGAAGTACAAAGAATTCTGGGATTTGCAAATTTCTACAGGAGATTTATCTCGAAGTTTTCTGAAATCGTGGTACCCATAACCAGCCTCCTACAAAAGGGAAAGAAATTCCTTTGGAATGAAGAGGCCGAGCGAGCCTTTAACCTTCTGAAAAAAGCCTTCACGTCTGCTCCAATCTTAACACACCCAGACCCGGACAGGCCCTTCTTTGTTGAAGCGGACGCTTCTCAAACCGCAATAGGGGGAGTTTTACTTCAGAAGGTTGCTGATTCAGGAAGTTACCATCCTATAGCCTTCTATTCCAGGAAACTGTTGCCGGCAGAACAAAATTACACGATTGCTGAACGGGAACTTTTGGCGATCAAGGCAGTTTTTCAGGAATGGAGACATCACCTTCTGGGGGCTAAACACACTATAACCATATTCTCAGATCACAAGAATTTACAGTTCTACTCAACTGTGAAAGCATTCACACCAAGACAGATGAGGTGGTTGCAATTCTTTAGCGAATTCGACTTTATAATCACTTACAGACCAGGGGCAAAACAATTGTTATCAGATACCCTCTCACGCCTAGTTTGCGAAAAAGACAAAAAGATTAAAGAAGGAGATCAGAGTATAATACCTGTAGAGAAAATTTGTGCAGAAATCACTCAGTCAGACTTTCTATCTTTACTCAAGGATCAACATAAAGACTTGGATCCAAAAGATTGGCTTGCACTAAAACAGACCTCAGTATTGGATGGCATATTCTATTTTAAGAATAGGGTATTCCTTCCAAAAGAAGATTTAAGAAAACAAGTGATTAAGTGGAACCATGATTTGGCTATGGCCGCTCATCCAGGAATCAACAAGACTACCGAGTTGTGCCAAAGACATTTTTGGTGGAAAGGTATGAAAGCAGATATTCAGCAGTATGTCCAAACTTGCCCAGTGTGTGCCCGACAAAAACCTTCACACTCACTTCCGGTTGGCTTGTTACAACCAATAGAGATACCACCTACACCCTGGCACACTATTAGTTTGGATTTTGTAACTGATCTACCAACATCATCAGGGATGACTACTATTTTAGTAGTAGTGGATTTGTTGTCCAAAATGGGACACTTTATCCCACTACCTAAATTACCATCTTCAGTAGAGTTCAGTAAGGTGTTCATAGCTAACATAGTGAAATTACATGGGCTTCCGCAAAAAATTATTTCTGACAGAGGGCCACAATTCCTGTCAAATTTTTGGAAACAATTGAGCAGTCACCTAGGTATTGACTTAGCTTTGTCGTCAGCTTTCCACCCCCAAACTGACGGACAAACCGAAAAAGTGAATCAATACTTGGAACAGAGTTTACGTTGTCTAACCACTACCTTAACCACAGAATGGGTGGACGCTCTGCCTTTAGCAGAGTTCACTTATAATAACACAATGCACTCAGCCCTAGGTTGTTCCCCGTTTTATTTCCTTACTGGCCAACACCCTAGAACCTTGCCTGTGATTTTTCCTGAGAAACAGAACAGTATGCCAGCCGTAGCAGAAAGACTAAACAGTTTACGCAAGTTTCAGGAGAATGTCAAACAAACCTTAACTAAGCAAAAAGAAAAGATGAAACATTTTGCTGATCAACACAGAAAACCTGCTCCACCTTATAAGCCTGGGGATCGGGTTTGGTTATCAACCAAGAACATACAGATTGAGGGCCCCAAAAAGTTAAAACCAAGATTCATAGGCCCATTTTCCATAGACAGGATAATAAACCCAGTTTCAGTAAGACTAATCCTTCCTCAAGATTATAAGATTCATCCAGTATTCCATGTGTCCCTACTTAAACCTGTGCAACCAAACACCCGTCCAGATGCTCCTCCCCCTCCTCTAATATTAGGAGACCATGTTGAATATGAGGTCAGGAAAATACTAGATTCAAAAAGGTTTAGGGGACGTTTGTATTACTTAGTTGACTGGAAAGGCTATGATAGTGCAGAAAGATCCTGGGAACCTGAGAGTAATGTTCATGCTCCCCGTTTGGTCCGCTCTTTCCACGCTTTGAATCCCAGTAAACCACGACCTCTGAGAAGGCCTTTGGGGGGGGGGGAACTGTCAGGAAAACGTAAGCAGGGATTAAGGTCCAGAAGAAAACATGCAAAAGCAGAAAAGAATCATGTTTTGTATAGAACTGTATTTGGAGGTAGCAATGCTTGTTAGTATTGTGCAGGTACAACGTTTTTCCCTACAGATTGAAGGGTGCTCATGCATATTCATAAGCGCACGTTGAAAGCACGTTGAGCAGGTGTGCTCAAACGATATTTTCCCACACGTGAGAAAAGCCTTTAAAAAGGCTTGCCGGTTCCTTAACAGACGCTTCGCTTCGCAGCTTCAGCGCCGCTCAGGAGCCTCCAGGACCCGTCTCTCAGCACCCGGCCCCGCCCGCTTCCAGCGCGACTTGCCTGATTCGCCTTCACCTCTTCTCATCAGGAGCAAGCCCGGAGGAGTTTCCCGATCTTCGGAGCGGTCTGGCGGTATCCCCAAGCTCCGTCCAGCATCGCGTCAGCGTTCCTGTCATTTCCGGTTTTTCGAGCGTTTTTAGTCGGAATTCTATTCAGGTGGGACCGGCTTCTTCTCTTCCGGTCTCTGGACACAGACTTCCTGTGCACACGGATGAAAGTAAGACTGTTCCGTTTTTTTTTCAAAGATGTAACTATTGAACCTTGGCTATTGGTTAAAAAACAAATCTTGGTAAAACCAATGAAAAGCGAACCTTGTTGGGTTAAAGATTATCTCTTGATGGACATTGCAGCTGATTGTTGAGCATTGTAACTGTCTGTTTGAAGTACTTGTATGTACATTTAAAGGTAATGCAGTGGCTTAAACTGCATAAGAGCAAAAGAAGAGATTGTAACCAAGAGATGGTTCATCTTAGTAGTTGTTAGAGGGGGAAATAGTGTTTGTTCTTTTTTTTATTTCTTCTTTTCACAGAACCCCCAATTATTGAAGCACACGAAACAGTGTGAGGTAAGACAAGTTTGCATGCAGAGTGCAGTTCGCAGTTTACTAATCAGTTCACAGAAATGTTCATTGAATTGTGGATAAACAGAAAAGCTAAGCAATTGCTTACTCAGTGCATTATGTTTTGAAGGTATTTTGAGAACTAAGCAGTTCGGAGAATTCACAATGATGATTCATGTGTTAGGATAAGAAGCACGGGATTGGGCTTTCTAGAATTTGGTATGTACCAAGATCCTTTTGATAGAGTATGTTAAAAGAACCTGTTTATTTATAAGAATCAATAGTGATTGGTGTAAACTTTAACGCAGCACAGTCTAAGAACCAAGACTACGAAAGGAAGTCCAGAGTGCTTCAAAATAGAGAGAGACACCATTCTCCCAGAAGAGATCCAGTGTTGTTTGTTTCTCTCTCTCACTTTCCTCACCCCAATCCACTACCCCTTTCCGTCCCCCACTTCCCTGTCCCTCTGGGGGCCAGCAGGTTGTGCCAAGAGTTTTCTTAATCCTTGTCACGCTTGCTGACTTCTGGAGGTATTGGGGCTAGTCAACCACAAGACGGAAGAGAACCTGGACTCCTGAGGTGGCGTCTCTGACAAACACAGTGCTGTCCTTGCAGAGCTGTAAAATGACAAAAGCCATTTATCACTCCAGTCACAGTATTTCTAGTAATGAAGTCCTTTATTCCAAAATTACGGCTGCAACGCGTTTCAGCATTTCAGCACCAATTGCCTTGATCATATATATATATATATATATATTCCATCAACTTGGCTCGTCCTTGTCGACCCCTGGCGCTTCTGGGACCGGTGCAGTATTCCTCGGCAGAGCCCCCCCGAATTCAATCAACCACACCTTCTTTTTCAGGAATGAATACGCACTCGCAGGATCTCGTCTTTTACAATTATTTATTCATCCACAGTTTCCAGCATAATAAATACTGACGCCTTTCGCCGCCAACTGACGGCTTGCTCACGGTTGATATTCACATTGACATCTAACTTCCTTTAAGGAGTGATTTAGAAACACACATGATTTACTTGTCACTTCCTGTAATACTTGCTAAGCATCACGGGTTTTGTAGTTTGTTGAATATTTTAGTACACAGGTTTCCGTTTCAAAACCAAATTACAATTTCACAGATAACCATTCTCGATCACTATGTATATTCAGTGATCCACAATATTCCGATGTTATCTTATTTGGCCCCTGAGGCTTTCAACCACTTTTAAACCACCCCAGATTTTATTGTTCCAACCGGTGATTGTGTCGGTGTAAACCAATTAAATTTAATGCATTGTCCTCATTCTCAACAAGTCAAGGGTACCCCTCCAAATTTAATCTGGGTTACCCTTTGATCCAGAATTCATTTTCTTTCTCGGTGTATGTTGTGAGGTTTTATTTTGGGGAAATGGGGTGTCGCCCTCTAGTGGGCTATAGTTATACGGTGGTTATTGTTCCATTAAGGCCCTCCAGTGGGCTATTGGGTTTTTATTACATTATAGTAGCGAAATAACCTCATTTCTGTTGAAGGGCTTGGTGTTAGTGTCTGTTCTGTTCCATATCCTCTTATCCAACCCCAGTTTTTTTCATTCATCATTTGTTCATTGTGCAACATTACAGAAAGTGAAAATTATATGTGTATAGCGCTTCCCATACGACTATTTACAAATTAGTGCATTGTTTCTTTTTACAAATGTACATAAAGTTCCTCGCTCTGGTTCAGACCGTCCGGGTATAAAGTTCGAAAGTTCAAAATTTGTCGTGATTTCCTGCATCTTAATGTTCGCTCTCTGTCCCCTCCTCTCTCATGAAGGACAATTGTCTCTAGAGCGTAGAATTTCAGACATTTCCAGTCCCCATTGTTGCAGCTTCCATATGTTTAGCAACGGCCTTGCCTCTGTCCTTGTTTACCGTCGCTCTTACATGTTCAAGGATTCTTTTTTTCAATTCTTTCTTTGTGCGGCCAATATATTTCAAAGCACATGGACATTCTATCACGTAAACTACAAACTCAGTTTTGCAGTTTATCAATTGTTTGATTATCCAAGATTTTTTATTGGGTAAGGTTACTTCTGTCTTGTTTACTGCAATCTGGCATACTTTACACTGTTGACATTCCACAAAGCCTCTGCTTTTCAACCACTGAATGCCTTTTTTCTTTTTGTCCGGATCTTGATGGTGACTGTGCACCAGCTTGTCTTTCAGACTTGTTGCACGTCTGAATGTTACTTCTGGGTGTTTCCCCATTATTTTGCCAGCAGTTTCATCCAGATGTAGAAGTTTCCAATTCTTTCTTAGGATACTTATGATTTGTTTGGATTTTCTTGAGTGATTTATGATGAGTCTCACCTGTTGTTTTTCTGGCTGTGATATGTCCTTGCATTTAGATTTTATTTGTAGGATTTCTTCTCTCTTCTTCTCATTGGCTCGCGCCCAGCATTTTTTGATTACTCCTTGCTTGTAGCCCCATTGTTTGAATCTTCTTGCCATGTCGCAACTGTTCATTTTCCATTCTTTTTCTTGAGAGCAGATGCGGCGTAATCTTAAAAACTCACCATACGGTATGTTGTCCTTCACTGTGGCTTTGTGGAAACTTTCATCATGTAGTGTTGCATTTGTTGATGTCTCCTTCCTGTATAGTGTGGTTTCTACCTTGTTGTCATGTATGTAGATCTCTGTGTCCAGGAAAATTGCTTTGTTCCGACTTATATTATATGTAAATCTCAAATTTGTGTCTGTCGAGTTCAGAATCTCAAAATATGTTTCAAATTCCAGGGCTGATCCATCCCACACTATTAGGAGATCATCAATGTATCTCATCCATTTTGCTATTTTGTTGACGTGATGGTCATTATCTGGATGCCAGGCCACTTGTTGTTCCCACCACCCCATGGTGAGACATGCGAATGCTGGGCTAAAGGAGAAGCCCATTGCACAGCCTTTAATTTGCTGAAAAATTTCTTTGCCAAAGAGAAAGATGTTTTGGGTAAGACACATCTCGATCATATCCAGAAGCATCTGATTATGTTTTGTGAATTGGATGTCTCTTTCTTTTAGAAAAAAAGCACATGCTGTTGTTCCGATGTTGTGGTCAATGTTCGTGTATAGCGCAATTACGTCCATCGTAATTAACATGTAATTTGATTGCCATGGGAGTTCCTGGAGATTTTTCAATAGGTCAGTCGTATCACGTAAATATGAACTCAAATTTAACACAAAAGGCATAAGAAAATAATCAATGTAATTGGCCACTGGTTCCATAAGTGATTCCTTTGCTGATACAATTGGCCTTCCTGGTGGTTTAAGTGGATTCTTATGCACTTTCGGTAAGAAATAGATAGTGGTGGTTACCGGATGTTCAGTCATTAGGAATTTGAATTCATCAATATCGATCAGATTTTCACTCTGCAATTCCATGATCTTTTTGTCTAGATTTGTTTTGAAAATTTTTGTTGGATTCTGATCCAATTTTCTGTAATATTTTTTATTTCTCAATTGTGAATGGGCTTCAGTTATATAGTCTTTTTTGTCCAGAATAACAATATTTCCGCCCTTGTCGGCCATTTTAATTGTTATCGTCTGATCTTTCATGAGATTTTTTAAAGCTTGTCTTTCTTCCTTCTTTAAATTGTCATGATATTTTGTACCTTTGATTTTATAGATATCCTGAATTACTGCCTCCTGGAATATGTCTATTTTATTACCTTGTGGTAATTGAGGATAATATTTTGAGGGGGGTTTTTTCCATTCAGTCCTGCTCCTTTTTGAGGACAGACCTCCTCTTCTGTGATTGCATCGCAATCTTCCATTATGTCGAGATTTACAAGGGTCATTAATGCCGGCAGGTTAGTTGTGGTTAGGCCTTGTTCTTCAGTATTTGTTTCCATCCTTTTTTTCTTTTTCATTTTTGTGTAGTTTGCCATTTCCTGATTTTCATGAAAGATTTTAGCCAATTTTATTTTCCTTATATATTTATATATATCAATGCGTGTCTGTGCCATGTCCATTGATTCAGTCGGACAGAAGTTGATTCCATACTTTAGAAGAAAATTTTCATAGGTACTTCGGGGACGGGAAGATAAGTTTATGATTACCAATTCATCATTTATCACATTTTCCTGCCAATTTATTTTGAGGTCTTCCGACGCATGCTCCTGGTTTTGGTTCCTATTTCCTCTGAGGAACCACTTCCTCCTTTTGCCTCTTCTTGTTTTTTTGATGCCCCCAGGGCTCCTGTTCTGGGTACCCATTTGCGTCCTCTTCCTCTTGCTCTTCCTCCTTGGCTTTGGTTTTGTTCCCAAAATCTTTGTTTGAGGACTAGCCTCATGTCCCCTAAAAAATCCCATGTTGTCTGGTCCTCAATTTCTTCCGACCCATTTTCACTTGTTCCTGTTGATGTTAGTGATGTTGCGCTTGTAGAGCTTTGGAAAATTGTTATTTGCTTTCTGGTCTTGAAAAATGTCAAACTTTTTTGCATAGGTAAATATGCGCCCTTGTGCATAATCTTCTTTATCTCTTTGGTATTTCACTTGTTTGTGATTTCTTACTATATCCTCATGTTTCTCCACATATTTCTCCAGATCTGCTTTAATTTTGTCATTTCTCGATTCATGTCGATAGATGCCAGGTCTTTTTCCAATTTTGTTAGCTCATCCTTGATTTTTGCCAAGGCTATTTCCAAATGTTTGACTAAAATAGTCATCAATCCTAATGAGGAATCCAATATGTGCTGGCCCCATTCCTTCAATAGATCGTTTGAGGCATCTTGCTGACTGGGCATAAGTGAGATTGTTTGTCCCCTTGGTACTCATCTTACTTCCAAATATTTTTGTAGAGTAATCAGCTCCCACCATTTATTTATTTCTTTTTTGCTCAACTTTTCCCATGATTTCAGTTTACTCCTTGTGTCTGATTTCGGGATACTTTGTTTAGTCTTGTCTTTATTTTGCACCGTTATGTCTTCGTCAAAGAGGGAGTTCAAATGTTCACTGCGTTTCACTTCTCTTTGTTCCATATCACTGTGTATTTATTTTCTAAGCGTTGGAAACTCGTTCTGCTTGCATGAATAAGTTGTTACGTATTTATTGAGGTCCCCTAGTTTTACTTTCGGGACCGTTGTGAGTTCCTGCCCGAGAGGGTGGGTATCAATGTTGCTACTGTTTGAAATTGCCGCCACACTCAATCGTCTTGGATTGTTTACAATTATGGCCACGATACAGCGCAACCGAGCCACCCCTGTTGCTCGGAATCAACCAAATGTCAGTTTTGTGACCCCTCTATTACACCGACACAATCACCGGTTGGAACAATAAAATCTGGGGTGGTTTAAAAGTGGTTGAAAGCCTCAGGGGCCAAATAAGATAACATCGGAATATTGTGGGGCACTGAATATACATGGTGATCGAGAATGGTTATCTGTGAAATTGTAATTTGGTTTTGAAACGGAAACCTGTGTACTAAAATATTCAACAAACTACAAAACCCGTGATGCTTAGTGAGTATTACAGGAAGTGACAAGTAAATCACGTGTGTTTCTAAATCACTCCTTAAAGGAAGTTAGATGTCAATGTAAATATCAACCGTGAGCAAGCCATCAGTTGGCGGCGAAACGTGTCGGTATTTATTATGCTGGAAACTGTGGATCAATAAATAATTGGAAAAGACAAGATCCTGCGAGTGTGTATTCATTCCTGAAAAGGAGGTGTGGTTGATATATATATATATATATATATATATATATATATATATATATATATATATATATATATATATATATATATATATATATATATATAAAATCTAATAAAAAAATCGATAATAAATTAAAACATTAAACTATTTAAAAATCTTCAAACTTACATTTCCCACTCTAGTCAGTGCAACAGTAGGGAAGAGTTCGGTAGCTGAGGGGTAAAAATTACTATTCCCAATCCAGTGACTGCAACAACAGGGAAAGTTTTGGAAAGGGGAGGGGTAAAAATTACTATACCCACTCCAGTGAGTGAAACTGTAGGGAATGTGTTGGATTGTGGAGGAGTAACAATCAATATTCCCGACCCAGTCCTTTCAAAATTAAAAACAAACAAAATATTAACAACAGAAATGTTTTAAAAATAAAATACATTAAAAAATATATAAATATGTTAACAATTAAGACATAAATATATTTAATATTAACAAAATTTAAAAAAACATATTATAATGTTAAATACATATGACAAATCCCTAAAAATATATTGCATTAAAAAATAATCATTTCCAAACAAATAAATATGTAAGCATGGGTGTAAAATCCGTTCCGTTCGTGGAATTTGCGGATTTTCTGCAATTTCGCGGTCCGCAAAACTCGCGAAATTGCAGAAAAATCCGCGAAATCGCGTGTGGGATGGATTTTTAAAAACTGAAGTACATGAAGCACTTACAGGGTACAGCAGGTGCCCAAGTTAAAGCTAATTTCTTTGTAACCATTTACAAAATGGTTACAAAGAAATGAATTTCAACTTGGGCACCTGCTGTAACCCTGTAAGTGCTTCCTGAGCGGCGCCTCCAGAGTTGTTGCCTACTTGCAACTATTCTCTGACCCTGCTCTGACCCTCAAAGCAGGGTCAGAGAATAGTTACACGTATGGCACAATGCTCCAGGCTGTCACAAAAATTAAACCACAACAGGAAGCACTTACAGATAAGGAAGCAGGTGCCAGACATGAAGCTCAAATTCAGTAACACATTAACCAGTCCCCGGTTGAGGCTGGGCAGGTGTGCTTTCTCCCCATAATCTACAGTGGTGAACCAGGGGGTGCTGTGATGAGCCAGAAGGTGTAGTTGTGAACCAGGGGGTGCTGTGATGAACCAGATGGTTGCAGGGGTGAACCAGAGGGTGCTGTTAAGAACCAGAAGGTGCAGTTGTGAACCAGAGGGTGCTCTGATGAACCAGAGGGTGGCAGTGGTGAACCAGAGGGTGCTGTGAAAACCAGATAGTGGCAGTGATGAACCAGAGGGTGGCAGTGATGAACCAGAGGGTGACAGTGATGAACCAGAGGGTGGCAGTGGTGAACCAGTGGGTGCTGTGATGAACCAGATGGAGGCTGGGGTAAACCAGAGGGTGGCAGTGGTGAACCTGAGGGTGGCAGTGGTGAACAAGAGGGTGCTGAGATGAACCAGAGGGTGGCACTGGTGAACCAGAGGGTGGCAGTGGTGAACTAGAGGGTGGCAGTGATGAACCAGAGGGTTGCAGTGATGAACCAGAGTGTGGCACGGGTGAACCAGAGGGTACTGTGATGAACCAGAGGGTGCCAGTGATGAACCAGAGGATGGCAGTGGTGAACCAGAGGGTGGCAGTGATGAACCAGAGGGTGACAGTGATGATTCAGAGGGTGACAGTGGTGAACCAGAGGGTGGCAGTGATGAACTAGAGGGTAGAAGTGATGAACCAGAGGGTGGCAGTGGTGAACCAGAGGGAGCTGTGATGAACCAGAGGGTGGCAGTGATGAACCAGAGGGTGGCAGTGGTGACCCAGGGGGTGATGTTATGAACCAGATTTTGGCAGTGATGAACCAGAGGGTGGCAGTGGTGAACCAGAGGGAGCTGTGATGAACGAGAGGGTGGCAGTGATAAAACAGAGGGTGGCAGTGGTGACCCAGAGGGTGCTGTGATGAACCAGAGGATGGCAGTGATCAACCAGAGGGTGGCAGTGGTGAATCAGAGGGTGGCAGTTATTGTAGGAAGGTGGATATCTGACTATGGTTACCCCCAAACTTTTTGCCCGGTGTTTAGCTGGTTTTTTACATAGTTGGTCTGGGATCCTGCTATTCAGGGCCCCAGGCTAGTTGCTCTCTCCTTACAATGGACTCCATGTACCTTAGGTGCATACACAATTGGAACTGGTTCACTTTATAGGCCCCTGTAACAGTGTACCATAGGTACCCAGGGCATAGGTGTAACCAAGGCCTACCAGGGGCTGCAGCATGTATTGTGCCACCCCTGGCCTGGCCTCCACATTTTGACACAACCGGCTGATCACTCAGCTAGGGTAAGTTGGTGTAATCACCTCTTGCTTAGATATAGTATCCCTATATCTAACCTTAACTGTACACATGTTAACCTATAAGCCATTCCTATGGAAGGCCCTTGCAATCCTGGGGGCAGAGTGCGTGCTTTCATGTGAGATTGTGCTCTAGCATGAGCTGAGCCTGTCTTCAGCTGTCGGGAACAACTCCCTTAGCTGTTCCGGGATATTGCCATACCATATACACTTAAGTGCATTATAATCCTCGCGGTTACATGCTAACTTTGGTTTGGCTTTATCAAAACATGTCAAGTAAGCTGTCATACAATTTGGAATACTATCCCCTCGACTGTTCTGTCGACGGGGATAGCATTCCACCCTTCTAGAGGGACACGACATGTACATAGCCTTAACCCCGGTTAAAGTTAACCAGAGCCTCAGCATCACAAAATGGATGCTGCCACCACAGACACAAGTCTGACCTCCTTCTGCTGGGAGTCCTTCCAGCGAGGGAGGCTTGGACAAAGGGTTTCCTGCCTTGGGAGGTGCGAGCACCACCCCAGAAAGGATTTTGTGTATTGGGTAGGACAGGGCTAAATAGAATCAGACATGCCCGGGGCACACAAGGTGTCCTCGTGCATAAGCCAGTCAAAACCGGTCCTGGGACTTTCCAGACCAAGGCCTGGCGAGAAGCTGGACAAAGGAAAGGGGGTGTATCCGCCCCCCTTCCTGGTCCCACCCAGAGGAGGGACCCAGCTGGTGATCCACCCCTCAGATTGGGAATAAGAGTGGGAGCAGTGCCATAGCACCTCAGATCATCCTGAAATCAACTTAAGACTATGAAGACGCCGGACTTCGACATTCTGCTGCACAGAAGACTGAAGAGCATCTCCCTTGTGGCCTAGGAGTGGCCACTCTGTGAACACAGGCACCATCCAGCAACTCGACGTCTGCTTTGCCGCCGCCTCCTGCCGGAGACAGAGCCCAGACCCTGACGAGACCCAGACTCCCAGACTTCTCACCGCCCGATGCACAGTCCTTGCAAAGAAGGGACCCGTGGAGGCACCGAGAGACGTGGGACCGGACATCTCGCAAGACCACCGAAAAGCTGACTGCGCAGCACCCAAGGCACCCTCGATGCTGTGCTTTGAGGATTGAGAAGCCCCTCAACCGAGCAGCCCTTGCATCGAAGATCAGCCCCCCAGCATCTCCACGATCTGCGTGGGGCCCTTTTGCATTGTGCCACTCGACGCGCCAACCCAGCCAATTGCCACGTGGTCAGCGGCCATCTTGGCAACGAAACCTACAATCTACACTTCGGGTCTGGTTGCTCCTGACTTGCCCTCGCTCCTGTGAAAAGGAGCACCCGCTCTGACCTTACTGGTCAGAGTGATAAGCCTTTTTCACTACCTGCGTGGCTTGCATTAGCCAAGGCCTGTTTTCTCTGATCAAGTTGCCGACATCGCCATCAGCTAGAGACTTTGTGGTACAGCTCGTGACCGACGTCTGGACATCCTTGATCTCTTCGTGTCCAAGTGGCTGCAGAGAGAAGCTACACCTCATCGCCTATTTGCACCCGACATCACCTGGTTCCATCCTGGTTCCACGGTAGTCACTGGCTAGTGACTTTGAACATTGTCCCCTCTGCTTTCAGGTCTTCACCACTACAGATCCTTCCTTGGGTCCACTGGAACTCTTCAAATTGAGCCGCCTGCAGCATCTTCAGCTCCAAGCACCATCGACCTGCGTGACGAAACCCAACACTAATACGCACCTGTGCACCCGCTTCCTGTGGGTGGGGTAACTCAGCAACACCGGTGTTCCTATACTGGTACACACCTCTAGTGTCTGTGTCTAAAGTTTCACTCCTCTAGGTCACTCGGAAGGTTCCTTAATAACTAACTTTGTAACTTTTACGCACCATTGACTTAACATTGGTATATGCGTGCACTTTCCGCACTGCACCCGAGTCCCGCGGGCCTTTCCCGACTTCATCACTGTTAGTCCCGTACAGCTCCAGCGATTCCCCAGGCCCTAGGCCTACTTCCTTTCAGCTAGGTGGTTCTTATACCACTATTCTAGTATATGGTTTAGGTGGCCCCTAGGGCTCATCCATATTGTGCAACTTTTGTGTATTTAAACTGTGTTTTGTTTTAACGCATTTGCTTCTGTGCTCATAAAGAGTATAGGGGATTTTGTAGTAAATAAATATATATATATATATTTTCAATATATATCTGTGTGGTGTCCTTTCATTTGATATTCAAGGGGATTGTGTATGGTAAAACATTTTGCTTCACATGCCTTTACAGAGTTTAGCCTAAGACTGCTTTGTCCACGCTACTAGGATAGCTGGTCTATAAGGTTGACTTACAACCAATCATCATAAGGGTTGTTTGGCATGGTACAAGGTGATCTCTTGATCTAGTGAGCATCATATACCAGGCCAACTTCTCACCGTGATGAACCAGAGGGTGGCAGTGGTGAACCAGAGGGTGGCAGTGATGAACCAAAGGGTGCTGTGATGAACCAGAGGATGGCAGTGATCAACCAGAGGGTGGCAGTGGTGATCCAGAGGGTGGCAGTGATGAACCAGAGGGTGGCAGCGGTGAACCAGAGGGTGGCAGTGATTAACCAGAGGGTGACAGTGATGAAACAGAGGGTGGCAGTGATGAACCAGAAGGTGGCAGTGGTGAACCAGAGGGTGCTGTGATGAACCAGAGGGTGGCAGTGATGAACCAGAGGGTGGCAGTGCTGAACCAGAGGGTAGCAGTGGTGAACCAGAGGGTGTTGTGATGAACCAGAGGGTGGCAGTGATGAATCAGAGGGTGACAGTGATGAACCAGAGGGTGACAGTGGTAAACCAGAGGGTAGCAGTGATGAACCAGAGGGTGGCAGTGATGAACCAGAGGGTGGCAGTGGTGTACCAGAGGATGTCAGTGATGAACCAGAGGGTGGCAGTGATGAGCCAGAGGGTGGCACTGCTAAATTGCCCAGGAGCCCTGTGGGTGTGAGCCCCCGTGCTGCTGAGCTGCCCCGGGGTTGTTAGCCCACACGCTACTGAACTTCCCCGGGGCCCATTGAGTGTGAGCCCCCGTGCTGCTGAACTGCCCCGGAGCCCTCTCAGTGTGAAAATCATTTGTGCTCAATTGCCTGGGAGCCCTCTTCCCCCCTGCCCCCAGTACATATATACCCGTACCGCACAGCACCATTATGCTCTTGCACCATGAAGTCTGGTGCCTGGATGCTCCTGTCCGTGTAGGTGGTACCAATGTCTGGTGTAGTCAAAATGTAAAGTCATAACTTGCTACACAGCACCAATAAACAGGTGCCCCCCCTGGCACCGGTATGCGTATGTCCAAGGCGCGGAGCACCCGCATGCCACTGTACCCTACTGCCCAGCACCAGCATATGCCTGTACGGGGCAGTTTAGTATGAGATGGGACATTGTCCAGCAGCAACAGATGCATACGCCTGAACCCACTGAGCAGAATCAGAATGGTTTTGTACCAACATGCACAGCAGAGCTATCTTGGACATCTGAAGGATTCTGGGGTCCTGTGCCAAACGTATTTTTGCATCCATGAGTTCCCTGAGCGCCGTCCCTGTGTAGCTCCTGTGACCAGGAGGCTGCTTTCTCCTCGTCTGCTGCTCTGCTCGGTCTCTGACCCTTTATAAACAAGATGCATGTAAACTCGCATAGAAGCCCCGCCCGTTTGGCCCCGTCCACCACACACTAGCGGTATGAAACGTCTTACCGCCCGTCCCCACTATAATGGCCAGCTCACTCAAGGGACATCGGCGCCTTTTAGCACGCTGGAAAAGTAACAGGCACACTTGGTCACATATTTGTGTAAATGGCACAAAAATCCGGGAGTTCGCAGGAAAATTCGCGAACTCGCTGATTTTTTTTGCCCTTTTGCACGAATTCGCAGTCCATGAATTCGCAAACTTCCCCCATACTTATAAATATGTTTAATTAGAAATTATTTAGAAACCAAAAAATTAATTATTACATAAATCTACTTTTTTTATTTCCTACCCTATTACACCACACAATTCACAACCCACATCTAAATTTGACAACAAAATTAATAACCAATTAAAGAAATATTATTAATTAAAAAACTAATTAAAACATAAAAATCATTGACTTCCTGCACTTTACCCCTATAATCCCCACAACCCACAGCTAAAATTAAACTGTAAAAAAAATAAATAGACAATTAAAACTTATTTTCAATAAAGAAACTGATAGTATTAAGCAACTAATTATAAAGTAAATAAAATTCATTTTCTCCCCAAACTTTAGCCCTATAACAGTAAAAGCCACATACAAACAAATATAAAGAAATACCCTAATTAAATATCAATTAATTAATTAATATTACATAACAACTAATTATTAATTAATTGAACATAAATTACTTCTCACCCTTTACCTCAATTATCCCCACAACCCGCACCTAAAATTAATTACACAATTTCCATAATGTATTTACAATAAATTAGTTAATACAAATTAACAACTACTTATTAATCAACTAAACATAAATTACTTCCCACCCATTACCCCTATAAACCCCACAACCTATATCTAAAATTAATTACACAATTAGCATTATTAATTTTTAAACAATAAATTAATATCAATGATGAACTAATTAATATTTATACAAAAATTACATGCCACACTTCCCCCTACAAAGCCCACAACCCGCACCTAAAATAAATGACACAATGACCATAATACATTACCAATTAATTGATTAACATTAATCAACAACTAATTAATAATTAATTACAAATAAATTACTTCCCACACTTTACCCCTATAAACCCCACAAACCAACCCTAAATCAAATTACATAATTATCATAATAATTACCAATGAATTATTAATTTTAATTTACAACCAATTTATAATAAATTACAAATACATTACTTCCCACAGTTAACACTATAAAATCTCAAATGAATAAATATTACTAAATAAAAAAAATCATGAATTTATTATATTTAAATTACTTCCCACCCTATTCCCCTATAATCCCACAACCCGCTACGGAACAAAAAAACGCACAATTTACTTAAAATAAAATTGATTACTTAAAATGTAATGCATATATTAAAAACATAAACAATACTTATACAAAAAAGCCTACTTCACATACATTGAAAATATAAACAAAAATACATAACCTTAATTTAAAAAATCGATATTTAAAACAACTATATTTTTGCAAACGACATTAATGACTTGTATATTTTTATAAACTATATTTCTTACCTTAAATTCTATATTCTTGACCTCGATATTCTTGCTGTCTACATTTCTGTGTCCCGATATTTACAACTCGATATTTGTGTAAGTCGACATTTACAGCTTGATATATTCTGTCTGAATACCCTGCAATACACATAACACTACATGGGTCAGGGCAATTACATGATCTTTTGTTTGGGTAGTTTAGCAGGCTCGCTACATCCCTGCTCAGATTTACTCAATCTCCATCCTATGGGTGATGGGACCGGCCGCCAGTGGTGTGGCGGTCCCACACGGGCAATTAGGATGCCAACACCACAGTGGCAGTGGCATCCTCTATCCCCAGCATTGTGTTGGGCGGTGCTCACACAATGCTGCCACAATGCTGGGCATGCACGTCATGCATTGGCGTGCCCAAGATGACAGGCTTCGCACTGTGCCTGTCATTTTGTATGTGCCAACGCAGCGGGGTGCCATAGGGACCCCATATGTTCCCCCCACCCCTCCAACATCCTGGGGGCCCGCAATGGGCCCCCATTTGAGAAATCTGCATGCCTTTCCTTGGCAGCGCATGCATTATATTATGGAAGGCGATGTGTAAAAGACACCGTCACTATATTCAAAACATTTTCGCCCGATTGACTCATCGACCGGGTGGAAACGCGGCGGACGGTCTCACCGTCCGCCATGGTAACCCCGCCAACATAATCATGCAGAGGGTAAATTGCATGCGGCGGAGTATAATGGCGGGCAGATAGCCACTGTCATACGGGAGGTGGCGATCCGCCCGCCATTATAATAGACCCCCTAGTGAGCAGAGTATGGGTTCCCAATCAAGTCCATCTAGAGCTCCAAGAAAGTTGCTGTGATCAGTCAATTGTCAGAATCTAAAGTATTCCTATGAAACATCAATCCACTGCATTACATCAAATATGTTGAACTCCTCTCATTGCAAGAATAAATTTAACACCATGAGATCTGATCCTTGCAAGATCCTGATACTCTATTTCTATGTAAAACTGACCAAGTTGCCAAACAGAACAAAGCTATTATCTGCATATGGTGGTCTCTACATCTCCTCGAGAAAAGGGCATTGGAGAAAGCCAAAAAAAAGTGCTGCAACTTTACTCCTCCCTAAATGTAGACCTCCATATTTAGAAAATTTCCAGATGTGTTCACTCTATTTCCTTGTAGAAAATCCTCAAAGATGCCACTTCACCTTCATTCTTAGATTTGATAGAGAATGAATCTCTTGTAGTTTGTTTAGTCAATTTGACACCACTTTGCTACATGGTATTCCTGAATACCATTACAATATTATTGGCAGTTCTAGTATTCAAATTACTTTACTCTCCCTGTTGCTTTAATCTTACTTAGAATCTTAATATTGAGCTTTAAATTAAACTTTATTTTTTGAAAGGCTGCTGGTATATGATTTTTTATGATTATTTACAAACCATTTTATTATATGTATTTTTGAGAAGGTATGGTTTATATAGCAAACTCCCAGCTAATCTCATGACATACCTTGCAGGTTGGAAGGGAATTGAAGTTCTTCTCTAGGGAGTTCATTATGCTTCATCAAATCAACTGGTCACAGAGCAAGGGGGCCTTCATTAGAGTCTTGCTCTGTTTTGTGTGAAAAGAATATTGAATGGAAAAGAAGAATTCATGAAAATACTAGTTTTGCTTCTAGGTCATAGAAAAGGAAACAGGGCTACAATGAAGGTTCATTTTCAATCCGTTCACATTTTTCTCACTTGTTTCTGTTGTTTATAGGTTTCAATGGAGGCAGGTAGTAGGAGAGTTGACCCGTAACTTCCTCATTAAACTACATTTTTGAGAAAAATATGCACATATGTTTCTGCCACACAATTCATCACTGTGCAACTTCATAAATTCTTAAATTACTCTTTTTTGCCATGAAGCTAAAAAGAGAAAAACTATTGTGAGCTGCCTTAATTACAGAGAAGCTGACAGCAGGTTAAGCTATTCAAAATTAAAAGGTCCTAGCCTACAAGACTTCGGATAGTCCATTGTAGGGTGAGGCCATCAAGACTGAAGGAGGCACCACGAAAGCTTATTCTTTGTATGTTGGTAACAGCAGATATTGTAGACAGTTGAGCTGTCAAGCCAGAATATAAAAAGCGACAACTATGTGACATGGTTTGGAAGGGTAGTGGAAGAATGTGCACGGCTCTATAAGTTAAGTCATTGTGAAAAGACTCCATGACAGCACTCCAACTTCTATTGACACCACAAGTCAATTTGGCATCCCCTAGTTTTAACTATGGTCAGGTCTTACTGCAGTAAACAGAAGTAAAAAACATGTGGTGGGTATTTTTACTGTGGCACGGCCTACCAGTATTTAGTATACAATTCTATGGAGGTGGAACTAAATGTTTTTCTTGTCTCATATTCACTTTCTAAATAGATAGGGTTCGTGTCACTTGTGGGACACCCCCGCGCCGCACGGCCACCAGCTGCTGCGTGTGCCCCTTGCCTGCCCCTGCCTCGCTGCTGCCTCGTTTGCCGGCTGCCGCCGCTGCGAGTGCTTTTGTTTTTCCCTTGTTTTGTCATTGATTTGTGCTTGTCTGGTTTTGGTGTTTAGTCTGTTTTTGCCGCGTTTAGCGGTAATTTGTGCCTGTTTTTTTTTACTTTTAGCGCGTTTTCTCTCCTTCCTTGTTGTCCGCCTACCGCGCCGCCCCCCGCCCTCCCTTCCCGCCACCGCCGCTTGTCCCCGCCCCTTTTGTCTTCTGTAACCCTCCCCGCTCCCGCCTCCCAGCTGCCCCGCCCACCCGCGCACTTGGCCTTAAATGGCGACCGTGCGACGCAGGTGAGTGTGACCCACTTGTGGGACACCCCCGCGCCGCACGGCCACCAGCTGCTGCGTGTGCCCCTTGCCTGCCCCTGCCTCGCTGCTGCCTCGTTTGCCGGCTGCCGCCGCTGCGAGTGCTTTTGTTTTTCCCTTGTTTTGTCATTGATTTGTGCTTGTCTGGTTTTGGTGTTTAGTCTGTTTTTGCCGCTTTTAGCGGTAATTTGTGCCTGTTTTTTTTTACTTTTAGCGCGTTTTCTCTCCTTCCTTGTTGTCCGCCTACCGCGCCGCCCCCCGCCCTCCCTTCCCGCCACCGCCGCTTGTCCCCGCCCCTTTTGTCTTCTGTAACCCTCCCCGCTCCCGCCTCCCAGCTGCCCCGCCCACCCGCGCACTTGGCCTTAAATGGCGACCGTGCGACGCAGGTGAGTGTGACCCACTTGTGGGACACCCCCGCGCCGCACGGCCACCAGCTGCTGCGTGTGCCCCTTGCCTGCCCCTGCCTCGCTGCTGCCTCGTTTGCCGGCTGCCGCCGCTGCGAGTGCTTTTGTTTTTCCCTTGTTTTGTCATTGATTTGTGCTTGTCTGGTTTTGGTGTTTAGTCTGTTTTTGCCGCTTTTAGCGGTAATTTGTGCCTGTTTTTTTTTACTTTTAGCGCGTTTTCTCTCCTTCCTTGTTGTCCACCTACCGCGCCGCCCCCCGCCCTCCCTTCCCGCCACCGCCGCTTGTCCCCGCCCCTTTTGTCTTCTGTAACCCTCCCCGCTCCCGCCTCCCAGCTGCCCCGCCCACCCGCGCACTTCGCCTTAAATGGCGACCGTGCGAACGCGCAGCGGTCACGCGCAGCGGGCGCGCCGATTGTGCGCCGAAGGCGCGCCAAAGGTAAGCCCGTCCGCGACCGGATCGCGACCAGCGCCAGGACCCCTGGCCCCCGAGGAGCCCGACCGACCCGCCTGACGTACTCCGCCGCCACCCTCACCGCTCTCAACTCCGGCCGACTCCCTGATTGCCATCAAGCCACACCACGACACACCCACGGACCTTTCAGCTGCCACGCCTGCAAGTTCTCCTGCATCCGGACCTGCCTCGCACCAGCTCCCGCCAAGTCGAACTCCAGCAGCACCCACCTCAAGTGCATCCTGCTCAACACCCGCTCCGTCCACAGACACGCCATCGAACTCTGGAACCTTCTAGACACCACAGCCCCTGACGTTGCCTTCCTCACGGAGACCTGGATGAACGCCTCTTCAGCTCCCGACATCGCCATCGCTATCCCAGAGGGCTACAAGATCGTCCGGAGGGACCGAAACGCCAACCAGATGGGAGGAGGCATCGCCATCATCCACAGGAACACCATCCGTCTCACGACCAGCACCGACAACACCCTGACCAGCGCCGAACACCTGCATTTCCAGATCCACACCAACCCGAACACCACCCTCAGAGGCACCCTGATCTACCGACCCCCTGGACCACGCACGCAATTCAGCGAGGACATCGCCGACTTCGTCAGCCCGCATGCCCTCCCCTCCGCTGACTACATCCTCCTGGGGGACCTGAACTTCCACCTGGAGAACAACAACGACCACAACACCAGCACCCTGCTCGACAACCTCGCCAACCTGGGACTCAAGCAACTGGTGTCCACCCCCACCCACCTCGCCGGACACACACTCGACGCCGTCTTCTCATCCAGCACAGACATCGACTTCAGCCACGCCACAGAGCTTCAATGGACGGACCACAGCTGCGTCCACTTCACCTTCAAGAGAACGACGACCCACCAACACCAGCAACACACCGCCCGCAGAAGCTGGAACAAGATCACAGCAGACCAGCTCGCCACCTCCCTGAGCCAACACCCTCCTGCCAGCTCAGCGAACCCCAGCCAGGCCGCCGATAACATCACGAAGTGGATCAGCAACTGCGCGGACGAACTCGCCCCACTGAGGACCCCGCCCAGCAGACCCGGCAGCAAGAAGGCCCCATGGTTCACCGACGAACTCAAGAGCTCCAAGAAGAACTGCCGAGCCCTCGAGAAAGTCTGGAAAAGGGACCCGACACCGGACAACAGGACCTCCTACAAACTGGCCACCCGGAAACACCACCAGCTGATCCGCGCCGCCAAGAGAACAGCATTCAAGGACCGGTTGGACAACAACGCACACAACAGCAAGGAACTCTTCAACATCGTGAAAGAGCTTTCCAACCCCAGCGCAGGAAACAACGACATCACCCCATCGCAAGACCTCTGCAACTCCCTCGCCTCATACTTCCACAACAAGATCACGGACATACACAGCAGTTTCAACAACCAACCAACGCACACCACGACCGACCAGCCACCCCCCAGCACCACCACCCTCCACGCCTGGACCCCGATCAGCACAGAAGACACCATCCGCACGATGAACTCCATCCACTCCGGATCACCAACCGACCCCTGCCCTCACCACGTCTTCAACAAGGCCGACGCTGTCATCGCACCCCACCTGCGAGACATCATCAACACATCCTTCGACACCGCCATCTTCCCCGAAAGCTGGAAACACGCCGAACTCAGCGCTCTACTCAAGAAACCAACAGCGGACCCCACCGACCTCAAGAACTACCGCCCCATCTCGCTTCTCCCGTTTCCAGCCAAAGTCATCGAGAAGACCGTCAACAAGCAGATGGCCGCCTTCCTCGAGACGAATGGATCCCTCGACCCCTCACAGTCCGGCTTCCGAGCCAAACACAGCACCGAGACCGCCCTCATCGCCGCCACCGATGACATCCGAGCCCTGATGGACAATGGAGAAACAGCGGCCCTCATCCTCCTAGACCTCTCCGCGGCATTCGACACGGTCTGCCACCGCACCCTAATACGGCGCCTCAGCAACATCGGAATCCAGGACAAGGCGCTGGAATGGATCATCTCCTTCCTCGACGGAAGAACACAGCGAGTCCGCCTACCACCGTACAAGTCAGAGGCCTCCGAAGTCATCTGCGGCGTCCCCCAAGGATCATCACTGAGCCCCACCCTCTTCAACGTCTACATGAGCCCCCTCGCGGCCATCGTACGCAAACACCACCTCAGCATCATCTCCTACGCCGACGACACCCAGCTGATCCTCTCCCTGACCAACAACCCCGCCGCCGCCAGAGCCAACCTGCACGAAGGGATGAAAGAGGTAGCCGAGTGGATGACGACCAGCCGCCTGAAACTGAACTCGGACAAGACGGAGGTCCTCATCCTGGGCTCTTCACCCTCCGCCTGGAACGACTCCTGGTGGCCTCCCGCCCTGGGCACCGCACCCAAACCAACAGACCATGCACGCAACCTGGGCTTCATCCTGGACTCCTCCCTCTCCATGACCAGGCAAGTCAACAGCGTCTCCTCGGCGTGCTTCAACATCCTACGCATGCTACGGAAGATCTTCTGGTGGATCCCCACAGAGACCAGGAAGACCGTCACCCAGGCCCTCGTCACCAGCCGACTGGACTACGGCAACGCCCTCTACGCCGGGACCACCGCCAAGCTCCAGAAGAGACTCCAGCGGATCCAAAACGCCTCAGCCAGACTCATCCTCGACATCCCTCGATCCAGCCACATCTCCGGACATCTGAGAGACCTTCACTGGCTCCCCATTAACAAGAGAATCACCTTCCGCCTCCTCACCCACGCACACAAAGCCCTACACGACCAAGGCCCGAGCTACCTCAACAGCCGAGTCAACTTCTACGCTCCCAAACGCCACCTTCGATCAGCCAACCACGCCCTCGCCGCCGTCCCCCGCATCCGAAGAGCGACTACAGGAGGAAGGTCCTTCTCCTACCTGGCCGCCAAGACCTGGAACTCCCTCCCGTCCGACCTGCGCCTGACCCAAGACCACCTCTCCTTCAGGAAGAAGCTGAAGACCTGGCTGTTCGAGCAGTAGCGGCACCCCCCCTCCCCAGCGCCTTGAGACCCTACGGGTATGTAGCGCGCTTTATAAGTGTCACTGATTGATTGATTGATAGAAGGCTGTTCCCAATCTACATTAGCGCACATCAGGAACAATATACCTTTTGCCTAGGCATATAAGGGTATATTTATCAAAGAGTTATATATCAACTGGTCCATGCACGGGCCGCATGGGCGACGCAACTACTAACTTAGATTTATCAGGCCACACAAGACCATCTTACGGAGACTTGCATGCTTGAAAAATCAAGAGTAACGCTCCGCAAATCGCTTTGTTGCCCTACTCTGCCCCAGAGAGGCATTCCATGGGTGGAGCGTGGGTTATCCCACTCATTCACCCCGAGATTTTGGCGCATTCCCAGATTTACCACTACTGGAAGACCTGGGATTGCGTCAAAATACTACGCATACCCCAAGTGAGGTTTAACAAGAGAAATATATCTTTATTTCTCCTTGTTTTTTCATATTTCTATGTGTGCTGCATTCTGCATCAGACATAGAAACAGAAAAATGCCTCAGAGGACTGTTTTTGTGCCGAAAGGTTCCTTCCTGCACAAAAATATTCCTACTTTTAACTCAGGCACCCTTGCACCATGGTGGATGGGTGCCTGCATTGCCAGTAGGCAGCACATTGTGCACCATTACAAGGAAAATACAGGAATGTGATATATAATGGTAAATACTGTGCATTACTGCCCATTCCTTTTCACAGAGCACAGCAAGGTGGCTTATTGTGCTGCCCTGAGTGATTTCTTGATAAATGTACCCCTAACTCTTAAAAGGTTCCACTGCCATGTGGTATTCACAAACATGCTGACTGTCACTGCTTTTGTTCCTTCTGAGGAGGTAGGGTGGAGAGGTAAATGCATGTTCAAGTACCTTCTTCATTTAAAAGCAAATACACTGGGCTTTGCTACAGGGATACCTCACAGTAATAGTGTATGGCATGCCTACTATTGCGTATCGTGCAGTGCAGTCAGGAGAGGGTTGTCTGGTAGCGTATCGTGACCAAAATATTGAGAGAACCAAATATCATTTCAGAAATATTGTTTACCATAATATCACGTTCTTATACTTATAATAGGAATGACAAAAATATTGCATCAAAAATATCACACAAATATAAAATGGTAATTTAAGATGGTGTTTTATGGTTTTTCACTGCATAACTGTGCCACAAATAATCATCAACCCCATTTGCCACAAATACTGCCTTGAAGTAGACTATGGCAGAACTTGCAGAGATGTTAAACTGTTGACTTCTGCAGAATACTGCCTGTCCCGGTAAAATGTTGATGCTCATATCTAACATACAATAAGTGCTCTGTGAAATGACAATTCAGTTATCATAGCAATGAATGCATAATGGGTCACTGTTTCAAACCCGTAAACAAGATCAGTGATGTCATGAGTGATGTAATATGTGACGTCATCAGCAGTGGATTGCCGGCACGCAAGTTATAGTTAGCTGAAGTAACTATAACGGGGGAATTTCAATGGTTTTGTATGAGTGAAATGTCCAGCTAACTATAATATGTGTGAAACCTATGGTTTTTTTGGTGAATTTCTAAGGTTTTTTAAATGCTAATTCCTAACTATAATGTGGCTGAAACCTATGTTTTTTTTAGTGAATTTGCAAGGTTTTTTAAATGCTAATTCCTAACTATAACGTGCCTAAAACCTATGTTTTTTTTCAGTGAATTTCATAGGTTTTGTAAATGCCAATTTTTAAACGTATTGTTATATTTATTTTTTTATACTAATTTCCTACATTTTTTATAATAATTATTTTTAGTTATTTTATTTTTTAAATGAATTACATATTTTTAATGTAAAATAATAAAAAACAACATTCAAAAATAATTTTTATGTTGAATTTTTTTCAATATATTAAAATTAATTTTTATATATATTTTTTGCATTTTTTCTGTGCTAAACGTACCGTACACGGACAGTCCTTGCACTATCGTTTGTATCTGTAATCGTACTGTGCGCGTACCCGCGCATACGTTACGAATACATTTTGAAATTCCGCGTAGCATCGGCGCTTCCGCGTAACGTCATGTACCTTTGTACAGCGCACCGTACTCCACGAAAGTTTCATCATGTTCAAAAAGATATATCTATGTATTAAATGTATATATTAAGGCAAGACATTATCTGAGCTGATCATGAAAATAGTATTTATTTACCTTTAATAAGGGTGTATTACTTTTAAAAGCAATTACGCAAATCGCAGGGTACGTCGTACATACTCGCATCGTAAGCGCACCCTACGTGACTTCAAAACAAGAGATTTGATTGGTTCATAATACTTCCTATTCTAACTGTTGAAGGACCCCACCCATTTTAGTCATTCTTCTTAGACTTTCACTGAAGAACCATCTCCTTTCTGAAGCTCCTGTGTTTTTGAAGACATCTTTAATATGGCTGCACGCCAGGAGGAAGATACATCTGAACACTCTTCAGAAGAAGAATTTCTTGCTGAGGATGCACAGCCAAAAAGGAAGGAAGCTCTGATCTTGACATTTTTTACAATTCCAGATGGAAGAAAGTGAATGCAGCCAAGGTCACCTGCAAGGTGTGTGGGACCATGCTTTCTAGAGGTGATCCGAGTAAAAAATATTAATTTGGAACCGCCAGCATGGTACGACATGTGAAGAATCTTCATTCCCACAATTATGCGAGTGCTGCATGTGACAGGCTGCGGGAAGACCCTTCCATCAGCTGTAGCTGGCACATCCACAGCCCCATCTAGTCCGCATCCAGACATCCGTCCCGATTTTGGAGACCTTATCATTCTTTGCAAATTTTGTAAACAGACATTATGTTATGGCGAACAGTCTATTGATTTGATTTACAGGCGCAAACAGGAGCACCGTTGCTCCCGCTGGTAATTTTTTTGTTTGTTTATTTGTTCCCGTTGCAGACTGTTTTGTTTGCGCAGTTCCTTTTTTTCCTTTTAAAAAAAACAGAAAAAATTAAAAACTGTTAAAAAAAATCCCAAAAAATTCAAAACTACAAAAAAGAGAAAACATTTTTTTTAAGAATTAACTTCACTACTCAAAAAAGAGCTGTATTAGTATGATAGTGTGTAAAAGTTTTTTTGAATGAATGTGTAGTGTATTAATGAATGAAAGAAGGAAGTGCTACAGCATAACTCTATAAGGTTTTTACTTAGTACTTCCGAAGCACATGAATGTAACATATGTACATAAATATGTTACAAATCTATGCTTCCCTCTGCACTGCTGGTGAAATTGCCTGGGTGAATTTGTAAGTGGTAGTGTTTTAATGCAGTGAATGGATTAGTACATACCGCTGAATGGGTCACTACAACAGTGCAACAGCAGTGACAGAGTGCTTGGCGAAAGTGTAACAATACAGACTGGGGAATTGAAGGCGTGAAAGACAAGTGAGCAGGTAGATACAAGACTGCAAGCATAGTGCATAGGGGTTTGAAGCAGTGAATGTCCTAAGTCCTACTTTGCTGCATGAGTACTTGGGTACTGACTGAATAATTACAGTTCTGCAAGGAGAGTGCATAACTGAATTTATAACTACTTTAGTTCTGGCGAAATGAATGGATTAGTACATACTGCTGAATGGGTGACTACAACAGTGGAACAGCTGTGACAGATTGTTTGATGGATGTGCAAGGATACAGACTGAAGAGTTGAAGGTATAAAAGACAAGTGTGCATGTAGATAGAAGCCTACAAACATAGTGCATAGTGGTTTGAAGCAGTTCATGACCTAAGGCCTACTTCGCTGCATGAGTACTTGGGTACTTGGGTACTGACTGACTGATTACAGTTCTGCAAGGATAGTGCCTGACTGAATTTATAAGTGCTTGCGTTTTAGTGCAGTGAATGAATTAGAACCAACTGCTGAATGGGTCACTACAACAGTGCAACAGCAGTGACAGAGTGCTTGGTGGAAGTGCAAGGATACAGACTAGGGAATTGAAGGTATAAAAGACAAGTTTACAGGCAGATAGAAGTCTACAAGCATAGTGCATAGCACTTTGAAGTAGTTCATGCCCTAAGGCCTACTTTGCTGCATGAGTACTTGGGTACTGACTGAATGATTACAGTTCTTCAAGGACAGTGCCTGACTGAATTTATAAGTGCTTGAGTTTTAGTGCAGTGAATGGATTAGAACAAACTGCTGAATGGATCACTACAACAGTGCAACAGCAGTGACAGACTGCTTGGTGGAAGTGTAAGGATACAGACTAGGGAATTGAAAGTATAAAAGACATGTGTGCTGGCAGATAGAAGACTACAAGCATAGTGCATAGTGCATAGTGCTTTGAAGCAGTTCATCCCCTAAGATCTACTTCGCTGCATGAGTACTTGGGTACTGACTGAATAATTACAGTTCTGCAAAGATACTGCCTGACTGAGTTTATAAGTGCTTGAGTTTTTTATTTATTTATTATGCAGTTCATAGCATGATCAAAGCAAATACAAAAAAGTATATACATTAATCCTATTCACAAGTACATATATATCATAACCAAGAGAGTGAGCAAATATTACAGCCTAACTTGGGCTATCATTAGCTAAATGATCAATCATAGGCTGCCAGATCCTATACCCCGTTGTTTTTTCTTCAATGATCTAATACAATATAAATTAAATTCTAAATTAAATATGTTATAGAACTTTTCCCGCCACATCTCAAATAACGGTGCCTCAGCTTTCAACCACATGGAAGCGATACATAATCGAGCAACTGACACAGCCATAAACAAGAAATACCCATTTTGATAATAAAGTGGCATACTGGCCATGTCTTTGCAGAGTCCAAACATCATCATTTCTCTAGATATCAGCACATCAGAATTTAAAATAGTTGACAAAAATTGGGCAATAGAAGTGAAAAAAGAGTTTAAAACTCTGCAATCAAAAAATATATGTACAATGTCTGCTTTATCAGCTTGGCACCGATAACATTTCCCATTATATATATTGCCCCACTTCATCATCTTGGCCGGTGTATGATATAAATTAAATAACATTTTATAGTGTTGAAAGCGTAAATTAGCTGTCAGCGTAATCTTTGCAGCCATGTCGATAGATACTTGAATCAGCTGGTCAGGAATGCCCAATCTGATATTCCATTTCCCCTCTTGTATAGCAATATCATCGCTTTGTTGAATCAACAAGCAGTTAAATAAAATCCCTATCTTTACCGGTTTATTCAACAGGTATCAGGAGATAGAGTTCTTCGCTAGACCTGACTTCTGCCACATAACGGTAGAACGTAGGTGGAGGCTCAGGGAGCTAATAGCTCCATTTCAGAGAATCGGGTGTGAGGCATACCTAATGTTCCCTAGCAGGTTGAAAGTGGTTAAGGATGGCCAGTTTAAGATCTTTTATTCTGAGGTCAGAGCAGCTGAATTTTTGACATGGCTTAAGGAAAGGACCTCGCAGAACAGTGCACAATCCCAGGACTTAGTGGTAGGCTTACCAGCTAAAGGCAGTCGGAAATAAAAATCAAGACAGCTGAAATTTTGTATAGAAGCACGAGAATTGCTATATAAATGTGTAGAAATTAATAGGTGAGCATTTTTCTACGCAGAGAGTTTGTGGCACAATAAGAGTATTAAGAGCAGGGGGGGGGGAGGCGCGGGACCCAACACAGACACAGCTGTCACATATAGGTCCGATGGACCTATTTGCCCGTAGGGGGGGTGGGATAGTCGGGGTGGGGGGAAAGGGTGAGAGACGTGGGGGGGGCATGGAGCATAAAACATACAGGAAATGCATAATACAGGAAATATCATGGAATAAGGGGAATAATGAAACAGAAGGAATCTTTATGTTCGTTGTGTTATATAAAGCTGTGGTTACAGTGTACAACTTGTTTTTCTTTTACTATGTGATCAATTATGCGAATGTATTTGTTAAAAACCCAGGATGAGTATGCGAATAATGACTTGGAACGTGTGTGGCCTTAATGACAAGACCAAAAGGCAAAAGGCAGCTGTCTTGATCAAAAGTTTAAAAATAGATTTTTTACTACTCCAAGAGACCCATATACAATTGTCTGAAATTAGTTTGCTAGACCAGCTGGGTCTCACTGTTTTAGCATACTCTAGGCAGGGAAGTAGGAATAGGGGGGTTGCGGTTATGGCAAGACAAAGAGGGGTCATTACCAGGAAAAAACGTGAGGATGTTTGGGGTAGATGGGCCTTGATAGAATGCTTGATTGGAGAAACGTGGGTAACCCTTGGGTCTCTTTATGGGTCTACAGGAGATGATCCTGAGATCTTTGAAGATATCGATATAGAGCTGGCGACATGGGCTCCATTTATAGTAATAGGAGGGGATTTTAATATCAACGGAGCAGGGGGATTGGGGTTGGGGTTGGGGCCCCCAGTTAACTATAAGGGAAGGAAGAAAAGAGTTTACAAAGCAGTCACTAATTTAGCCAGAAACAATTGGCTTGATCGATGTTTGGGATACTCTTAATCCGGGTCAAGATGGTTTTACATATTATTCAGCACCCCATAGGATAAGTGTCAGACTAGATTATTTCTTAGTCAAAAACCAAGGCACTGACGGGATAGATATTGAAAGAATGCCAAGGTTGTTATCGGACCATAATCCTCTTATCATTACTTTAAAAGATATGACAGCGGTAAGGAAGGTTTCGGAGTGGTCCTTTGAAAAGGCTTTTTTAGTGGAGGATGCATATATCCAACACATGAGGAGATGGATAACTGAGTTCTTGGATATAAATAGACATACAGCACCTGCAGGAATAGTGTGGGATTGTTTTAAAGCCGGAGTGAGGGGTGAGACCATCAGTTATGGGGTAAGGAAAAGGAAACAGGAGAGAGAAAGAAATGAGAGGGTAAGGAGGGAACTAATGCGGGCAGAGGAGGAATTGAATAATAGGACAGATCAAACTGAAGCTCCAACGGACTCCGCATACCTTACACTTGTAAAATTGCGAATGGAGGAGGAAGAACAGATAGCAGAAAGGGCAGCCAAACAATATACAGTGAATAGGGAGAATTGTTATGAGATGAGTGAAAGGGTGGGCAAAATGTTAGCAGCTAGAACTAGGCAGAAGGTATCTTTTGGTGAGATAAAAGCAATCAAAGATAGCTCAGGGGTGATTGTCACTGATGCACAACAAATAAGGGAAGTATTCAGGAATTTTTATACGGCTTTATATGCTGAAAGTGATGTAAGAGACCCTGAAGATATAACAGAGTACTTGAATTATCATGAGGGGAAACAGCTGGAGGAAGTAGAAAAGAAGAGGATTGACAACTTGCTAGAATTAGAGGAGGTAAAAGCAGCCATGAAGAGTTTACCATCAGGAAAGGCGGCTGGCCCGGATAAAATCCCGCTAGAGTTTTACAAGCTATTCTGGGAGGAGGTATGTGGGGATATGCTCTACACCCTGAAACAGGCACAGGAGGGAATCTCAATACCAGGTACTTGGTCTGAGGCTGAAATTGTGGTTATTCTTAAGAAGGGGAAAACGCCAACTAACCCGGGGTCATACAGACCGATTACTCTTATGAACACGGACACTAAGATCTATTCAAAAACGCTGTCAACAAGATTTGCAAGTGTAATAACACCTTTAGTTAGTAACAATCAGCATGGTTTTATACCGGGGCGGGGGACAACACATCATGTAAGGAAGCTAATTACACTTATGGATAAAACAGAGGCTGATGGGGACCCATTCGCTGTTTTATTACTAGACGCTGAAAAAGCTTTTGACCGGGTGTCATGGGTATATATGTGGAAAGTTTTGGAAAAATTTGGATTCGGGATTGGCTTTATAAAAGCGCTAAAAACATTGTATAGAGAACCCGTGGCTGCTATTAGAATTAATGCAGGGCTAACGAATAAAGTAAAAATTAACAGGGGCACAAGGCAGGGCTGCCCATGCTCCCCGCTGTTATTCGCAATATATCTAGACCCTCTAATTAGAAGACTGGAGTTAAACCGGAACATCCCCCCAATTGTCACACTAAGAGGGGAGTGTAAGATATTGGCCTATGCCGATGACGTGGCGGTTATAACATCATCACCCACAGAGGCTATAAGACATGTGGAGCAGGAGGCAAAGCATTTTGGGAAGATCTCCGGGTATTCTTTGAATACTGGAAAAACACAAATTATAAAAAATAGTAAAGCTCTATGTCAGGACCCTCGGGTGGTACGGACGGGAATCTATCTGGGAATAACCATAACTTCAGAATTAGACAAGTTAGTTGAATTAAATATCGATCCTATTGTACGGAAAGTTGGGGGGGATCTAGACAGATTGAACAATCTCCATCTTACCCTGGTTGGAAGAGTGAATATTATAAAAATGTTAATTATGCCGAAGTTTTTATACCTCTTCCGAACAATTCCCTTATGGTTCGATAATATGTGGTTCAAAAGGATTGAAAATCTGATCAATAAATTTATATGGTCCAAGGGTAAAACTAGAAGAGCAGCAAGGTTTCTGGCACTCCCGCGAGAAAGAGGAGGATGGGCGTTGCCAGACATTAAGTTGTATTACTGGGCAGCTGCCCTGCAGTATATGGTAGGGTTAATAGGCGGAGCCGAAGTGGAAGGGGAAGATCATTTAGGGTCATTAGCGGTATATGGTATACTGATGGGTGAAGAAATAAAAGATATTTTTTTGAAAAACTTTGACACGGCATATTTTAAAAGAACACGCTTTAAGACTTTATTGGGCGCACATAAAATATGGAAGGCTTTTATGAAAAAGTTTGGCTTAGGGAAGTTTAATAGGTATACAAGGTTATACAAGAATATGTTACTTTCGGGAGATATATTTTCTGATTCAGTTTTTATAGAATGGTATGGGAAAGGGATAAGAAAACTAGGGGATGTAATGGGGACACAAGGGGTGAAACAATTTGCAACAATACAGAAAAAATATAATTTGTCAACACAACACTTCTTCAAATATTTGCAAGTAAGAAGCTGTCTACAAAGTAAAAGAGGGGGTGCATGTGGATTCGAAAAAAACAACATATTAGAGATAATAGGGTCTGGAGTAGATTGCACAATCAAAAGGTTCTATCTTGAGTTAAACGAAAAAAGGCCAGACGACCTGGCTAAATGGGGGGAAATTTGGTCAATTAAGTTGGGTGTAGAACAAGAGTGCTTTAATACATCATTAGAATTAGGGGTGAATATTTTATGTTCTGCGTCATTACAAGCACAACACTACAAGACTATGTATTGGCTATATTATACCCCAGCTAAACTGGCACAGTGGGGAGCGACAACTGGCATAAATTGCCCCAGATGTACAAGCGCAGTCGCAGACTCAATCCATATGTTTGCAACATGTCCGAGCTTAGCTATAGTACTTAAAGATATAGAATTGTTTCTACATAGGGCATTAAAATTACCTGTTAACCTAACACCTGCGATTATTTTGCTAGGTGTAGATGGAAATAATGGTGTGGAGACAGGGGAATATTTCATCTTTGTGGCTATGGCAGTATACAGACTGTGTGTTGCCACTGCATGGTTAGACCAATTGGCTCCATCATTTCAACAATGGTTAGCCAGGCTGTTGAGTATATACAATCTAGAAAAAGCGATCTACTCCAGAAGAGGGAAAAGGCTGAGGAAAATAGGTCTGGAAATATGGGGGATAATAACGAAATGGAAGGAAGAAGAATGATCTGCATAGGAAATGTATATGTATATAATTTGTATATAAACTGTATTTGTGTGTATAGGAAAATGTATATGTATATATTAAAAAAGGGAGGGTGTAACAACGAATAACATGTATAGTATGCAATTGAAGTTAATGTGTATGTATAACTAGATGGAACTTACCCCAATATGGAGGGTTGTTATTAAGAAAATATCTCTTCTCTTCTGTTCTTTTTCTTTTTCCTTAGTCAAAACATATGTTGTAAACCCTATATGAATATACAATTGGTTTTTCTGTATTGTTTGCTCCATGTCCCCTCTGTGCTCCAGAGGGTGGAAATAATTTTAAAAAATTCTGTGAATAAAAAGATTTAACAAAAAAAAATGAAAGCGTAAATTAGCTGTCAGCGTAATCTTTGCAGCCATGTCGATAGATACTTGAATCAGCTGGTCAGGAATGCCCAATCTGATATTCCATTTCCCCTCTTGTATAGCAATATCATCGCTTTGTTGAATCAACAAGCAGTTAAATAAAATCCCTATCTTTACCGGTTTATTCAAAACTTCTAACAGGGCATTAGTCCCATTAGATAGCATAAGCCGATGTTTTAAAATGAAATCGCGCACTTGTAAGTATTTAAAGAAATCACTCTGAGGATTCCCATATTTTACCTTTAGATCATCAAATGTAACCATAGTACCAGCATACATCATATTTCCTAAACACCTGATACCTTTATCCACCCACGCCTTCATCTTACTATCCCAAAATATAGGAGGTAGTAGTTCTGTTGAATCACAAGGTGTATAAAGATTAATGCGATTAAGAAGAATTATTTTCCGAACCGCCCTCCAACCTTTAAATGCTCTTAATATAATCTTAATTCTTGTTCTTTTATAATAACTTGGCTCAAGAAAGCATAGCAGCATTTGTCGAGATTGACAACCTAATAGCATTGAGTAAATGTTAGGGCTATCAAATGCCTGTGTCTCACCCCCACAAATCAAAAATTTCATGTTTTGCAAAAGGCAAGCTAGATAATAAAGAACAAAATTCGGGACTCCCCAGCCACCTTTTGGGAGCGGCAATGTCATGAATTTGGACGCTCGACGAGGGGATTTCCAGCTCCATAAAAATCTATTGGTTATAGATTGAAGCTTCATTAATTGTGGACGTGGCAGCTCAAGCGGTACGGTCCGGAAATAATACATTACCCTGGGTAAAATACACATTTTTAAAACATTTCGCCGCCCTACTAGTGTTAAATGTAAACATTCAAACCTCTCCAACTGGCACTTAACAGACTGTAAGATATCAGTCCAATTCACAGTGACTAATTCTAGGAGCGACATCCTAATTTTGATTCCAAGATACTTTGCTTCAGTAGTAACACGCATGTCATTAGGACATAGCCCATTAGTACACACAACTTGGGTTTTAGCAATATTCAGTTTGTACCCAGAAACTTTACCAAATTCACGTGTTATAGTTTCAATTTCCCCCAATGCTTGTTCCGGGTCAGATGTCACAACCGCGATGTCAATAAGTGCTTGAGTTTTAGTGCAGTGAATGGATTAGAACAAACTGCTGAATGGGTCAATACAACCGTGCAACAGTAGTGACAGACTGCTTGGTGGGAGTGTAAGGATATAGACTAGGGAATTAAAGGTATAAAAGACAAGTGTGCAGGTAGATTGAAGACTACAAGCATAGTGCATAGCGGTTTGAAGAAGTTTGTGCCCTAAGGCCTACTTCGCTGCATGAGTACTTGGGCACTGACTGAATAATTACAGTTCTGCAAGGACAGTGCCTGACTGAATTTATAAGTGCTTGAGTTTTAGCGCAGTAAATGGATTAGCAAATACTGCTGAATGGGTCACTACAACAGTGCAACAGCAGTGACAGGATACAGACTGGGGAATTGAAGGTGTGAAAGACAAGTGTGCTGGTAGATACAAGACTGCATACATAGTGCATACGGTTTTGAAGCAGTCCATGCCCTAAGGCCTACTATATATCTAACTACTGCATTTTAGTGAACAACCCTAACTCATTTTGCAAATACATAAGTAATTTGCTGCACTATTTGCACCAACATTACATCAAAAAAGTGACACAATACAACCACATACAAAAGCAATAACTGGTTTCTAATTCTATCAAAACTTGAAAAAAGGATAGATTTTCAAGTAGTTACGTGTCTGCAAACACAAAACATACAAAAATGCTTCTCTCAGAATAATTTGTAAATTCACACAGACGTACAGTGTGATTCTAGACAAAAAATATTAGGCCTTGCATTTTACCAAAACACAATTACTAGTCTAGAAACGGTGGATGTATAATGCTACACCGCACGCGTTTTCATTGCAAACATTCACATCGCCGTCTTTACATCGCACACACATTCAAAAAGCACGCTGACACAACGCAACCCATTACTTTGTTCCACCTTTGAAATGCATACAAAACACAACCACTACGCCCGCAAACACCCCGCATGCTTTAAGATTGCATTTTTTCCCTGAAATAAAACACACTACCCCAGCACAAGCACACCCACAAAGCCCGTCCCTCTAAACCCGTACTCCTTAATCCTTAATTAGTACCTTACACTACGGCCCTCTGACCCGACCCTTAACCTAAAAAGACATGCTCCGCAGTGATACTTGTTCGCCGTTTGATCAGTCAAAATGAAAAGCAGCACATTTCCATGTGCTATGAAACATCTTCTGCACACACCTGTCATACTAGCATCGATGCAAGTTTGATCTTGTGCAGGTTAGGTTGGGACACTGGTGTAGGTCAAAGCAGCATAAAAATAAATTAAATGTATGTCCATAATGCGAGCGCAATTCTTCAAAGGCTTTTACAGCAAGCGAAGGAGAGCGAAGGTTAAATAATTTGTTCAGTTTGGCCAATGGAAGGGATTTGTGAGGAAAGAAAGTGTACAAATAATTTCCATGTGACAGTTTATGCATACTTTCAGCCTCTTTCAGCAAAGTGTCCTAGACTAAACTCTTCCTCAGCGCAATCACTAGAGATGAAATGTGTGCGGCAGTCTGTCACTGTCACGCTGAATCTCTATGAAATATCAGTTGCAGTTCTTGCAGTCAATTATTTGATTCCAACAAATAATGTTTCCCAACTCAGAAACAGCAACTTGAGGATAGGCACAGAAAAGCTAAAGCAATTGCAGTGTATATGATTATATGAATACTTAATTTTTCATATAAACTGATAAAGAGGGACTTATCCCGCACAGTGCAAATATTTGAATGTGCATTAAGATAGCCAATGCGTCATCCCTACATCCGTCCAATGCCTCATTTATACATTCATCCTTCATCCATCCACACTTGCTTCCTTCCATCCTTACTTTATCCATCCACCCTTTCATCCTTCCATCCATACATACATTCTTCATTCATCCACCCTTTCATCCATCCATCTATCATTCAACCACCCACCCTTTCACACATCCATCCATCCTTCATCCATCCACCCTTTCATCCTTCCATCCATATATCCCTCATCCATCCTCCCTTTCATCCTTCTACCCATACATCATTCATCCATCCACCCTTTCATCCATCCATCCATCTATCATTCATCCACCAACCCTTTCACACATCCATCCTTCTTCCATCCACCCTTTCATCCTTCCATCCATACATCGATACTTCATCCATACACCCTTTTATCCTACCATCCATACATACATCCTTTATCCATCCACCCTTTCATCCATCATTCATCCACCCACCCTTTCACACATCCATCATCCTTCTTCCATGCACCCTTGCATCCTTCCATCCATCCATCCTTCATTCATACACCATTTCATCCTTCCATCCTTCCATACATCCTTCATCCATCCACCCTTTCATCCGTCCATCCATACATCCATACATCCATCCTTCACCCATCCAACCTTCCATCCATCCGTCATTCATCCACCTTTTCACACATCGTCCATCCATCATTCATCCATGCTGCATCTGTCATCTGTAAACTTCCGTATCCAGCATCATCTGTCACTCTCAAGCACTTGTTGTCACGCGTTGTAATGGGGCTCCATAGGAACATATTTAGACACTGCTGAGAAGAGTAAAAGAAGTAGCTGGCTCTGCTTCAACTGCCGCTAACCGGGCCACTACACCACGGATCTGTAACAACATCAATTAAACACTATGCCCAGCAAAGCACATGGGTGCATAGCCCAAAATACTTATGAAATGTAACCCTTTACGCCTAACAAAAACCTTAGGCCAAACAAAACAAACCAGAGCATGTAAACCAGATTCAGCCAGAAGATACAGGGTAATGAACGATCCATGTAAGTTAGAAACACTATGCCCAGCAAAGCACATGAGTGCATAGCCCAGCCAGAAGATGCAGGGTGCTGAACAACCCTTCAACTGGAAAAGTAACTGCACACATTCTATATTTTTAGGACTGCACTTTACTGTACAAAGGTGACTTACCAAACACATTAACTTACCAAATGCTTTCATCACAATGGTTTTCGCAATGCAGACAAACTCAGAATGTGATTCTACACAACTAAACTACTCCTTGCAATTTACAACGATAAACACATTACTCTTATTAAAAACAAAAAGCACCACATACATCCCCTTACAAGTTAACAACTCACCTTTCAAATTGATTTGTAGATTAAGAAGAATGTCAGTCACACAGCAGATATTCTTATACAGAATCTCTGTACTTCACTGTTCTTAAGAAAACCAGAAAATGGCAAGGTTTCCCTCTCATACTACTCACATATACATGTAAATAACAAATCACATTTCTTCCCACATTAATTCAAAAGCAAACACACATTTCTATTGGTTGAACTTTGAACCCTATCCAACTGACATAACTTTGCACCCTACCCCCATTCTGCCTTCTGCCTGTTACCATAGAAACACTTAACTGAGCACACAGGGCAAAAGTTCATCACACAATGTTACTAATCAAAACAGCAAGGATGTTTGACTTTTCATCATAGCTTATCTTATGTAATGTACCTTTCAATCAGTTTTTGTTAACCAATAAGAAACATGCTTTTAAAAACAGAAACATGCACCCTCATTTTCAGTGTAGAATGTTCTCAAACAACCAATCATTTCTTATCTTTTTTCAAAACTACCTTATCCACCATTTTAGAAAAATCTTAGTTTTCAAACTGCCATTTCATTTTCAGAGACCATCTGAGTGCATCTAGACCTCTCTTCAACATGCTTAAAGTGTGGATTGTGGGACACAGCTATATTTTCTGGATCCAAAGGTACGCAGAACAGAAAGGAATTCACAAAGACCTAGGTTTACCAAATATAGACATTAAATGGATTGAACAGAGAGGGTTAAAATGGCAGCAATTGATACCATTGGTTAAATCCTTTTTACATATCCAACACCCTGACCTCATAATTGTGCACTGTGGTGGCAATGACCTAGGCACTTTGACTGGGGTAGGTCTGGAAATGCTTATGAAGGACTCCTTTGGAGAATTGATGGCACTTTCCCCCCAAACTGACTTTATCTATTCTAATATATGCCAAAGGCAGAAATGGAACTAGTCCAACCACAATTTTCCATAGATTGAGAAAGCTAGGAAACATGTGAATAAATCTGTTTCTGCTTTTCTCAGAGGCTATAGAATGGGGTCCATTTACCACAATCTCTGTTTCAATATGCATGGCATCCATAGGAGAGATGGTGTACTTTAGACTCTGCATCGGTACTAAATTGTAGGTACTAAAATCTCCCAATAAATACAAGGGCTCTTTTTAGAGCCACTCAACATCTAAACACATAAGCTTGATAAATATCTGAAAAATATTTGCTTGCATACCTGTATGGGACGCCTTATAAATAAGGTAGCATATGGGGTACGGTACGCGTACCCAATGCGTGCACACCAGAGGTCCCCAGAGCCACCACAAACTTCAAGGAGGGGGGCCGCATGGCCCCCCTCCCAACATTTAAAAACCCGGGGTGGTGGTCCCCGAGGCTGGGGGGTCCGTCACGGACTCCCCAATTTAAAATTTTAGTGCCCCAGGGAGTTGGCGGTCCCCAGAGCATGTGGGGTGGCTTGAGCACCCCCACACAGGTATTTTTTATTTTTAAAAAAAGAAGCCCCAAAGGGTGGCGGTCCCCGTGGCTGGGGGGCCCCTCTGGGCCCCTCATTATTATAAAAAAGAAGCCCCAGGGGGTGGCGGTCCCCGGGGCTGTGGGGGGCCATGAGCCCCCCGCATACATAATGTCAAAGCCCCGGGGGTGGCAGTCCCCGGGGCAGGGGGCCCCTCTGGGCCCCCATTCTAAATAAGTACATTACCCCCGGGATTTGGCCCCCCCGGGGCAAATTAACAATAAAGCGGGCTTAGTTTTTTTTCTTCTTTTTCACGGGATACGCATACATTATGTGATTACTCTACAATAACAGGATGTGCATGCAACTCCAACACTTGAACACTGATTTCCAGCATCAAGTTGTACAGTGTACCTGAATGAAAACATACGTATATAAATTAGCTGCCCTTCATGTGCCAAAAACTACAACTTAAACCTTTCACAGCCCTATATTACTACAACTACAACACTCTACTGCATGTACAATAAACATTCATAATCGCAGAAATACGTCATGTCTACCATATTTTATGTGTGCAACTATCAGCGAATATACAGTCAGTGATAACCCGTACCTTCCATGTTGGCCGAGTTGTAGACCTTTACAGATATAATGACACATTTACTTTTAAGATTCGGGTGACGGCAGCACTACAAAACGGACACCCGAATCACATGATTTTCCATATAGCTCACAACGGAATCATGCCCATAGCTCCAGAATCATGCTTCAGAGCCTTGCGCAGTACTCGTGTACGTCAGGCCAGCCCACTCCGCTTTTGCTACCAGGAAAACACAACAAAACTACATTGCCCCGATTTCCATTGCAGTGAATTCTTAGTTCCAGGTCTAGTTGTCAGAACGACACACACACTCCCTCATGGCTGGTATACACCCTCACCGCACCCATCCAGCACATGTGTCACAACACAGGTGACCCTACCTATGAAAAAGACAGGGTGCACGTGCTCTACACCATTTTAGAGTTGCTCCCATCCGCACCGCTGTGATGGTCCATCCTAGTGGTTCGGACGCCTCATGCAGGCCCGAACTACCGAACAAAGGGGTCTACTACCACTTTCCTGGCCTCTTTGGTCACTGAGTTAGTAGTACCCGAAGCACTGAGCGGGTAAAGAACCTGCGATGATGTTGATAGGAGCACAAGTATGTCGTTAGCCATACGGATATCAAGACTCAGCACCATATGTCAGATTTCTTGTTGGCAGATTGGGACTACATGATGTAGAAGGTGTCCTCTCCACGAAAAGGTGAGCAGTAAGGCCTGGGTGCATATTGGAGTGAGTCGTAGGGCTGTAGCAGACTGGATACAAAAAAGTGACACAGCGATTTAGACTAAGGCATTCTTCTATAGTGTATCAAATTACATGTATATATATTTTTTCCAATAGCAGGAACGTTTTTATAATTGCTCAAACGCCTGGAATATAAACTATACAAATAGTTATTTTAAATATGAGAAGGAACCTGTGCGAAAGGGCGATGTTATTCAACTCCACATTAAGATAGTAACAATTACCAATCATAACATCTTTCTTTTACTATCTTTTAGATGTAGAGCTTCAGGGTGCATTATGTCCCGGCACGTAGGGAAAAACACACTGGTGACAAAAAGTTGAACTGCGAATATTCTTTGCAATCACTCTCTCACTTCCTCTCTCCTTTGATAAAAAAATTACACACAATGTTAACTTTCTTTTTATCTTACAGGTTGTGTTTCACAAATTGGCATCACCTCCCCCCCAAAAAATCTACAAAGCTCTACATTTGTGTATTCTGCGATAATGTGTGGCCATTGTAACAATGACTGAGAAGCCTGCTTCGACACGTAGTGCACCCTCTTTGAATCACGCCAAAGGCACAAGGCGAGCAAAGAAGCTTGTTTCTGAAACAACAACAAGTTATATGTGAAAGGAGAGAGTGGGTAGTGTGCAGCAGGCGCGCAACACCCATTGGGTTCACGGGATTTCAGCCCCCCCATCGTGTGTGTCAGCCCGGGCAGAGACAGCTTCGCGGACTGGCGAGCATCCAATTGCAGCCGCACCCGAGTTCTTAACAGGTCTTTAAAAGACTATTTACTTGTAAATGAGGCTTTTGTTGTGTGTTCACCCCTTCTTACAGCCACTCTGTCTATGGTTGGAAGAATTAGCCCCACCAAAATATTTTTCAGCCCCCCCGAAATTTGGCTCTAGTTGCCCTTCTGGTGTGCAGCTGCTTCACTGCGTAGAAATATACAATTACCTCCAGGCAGTGAGAATAGATAGGTTACAACAGTCTGAGGAACAGATCTACAAGCTTCATGCTCCACTTTTGTGTCACTTTTAACATGGGAAAAGTGGCGCAAGAAGCTTGTAAATCGGCATCTGACTTCTCAAGAAAAAGACTCTGCGAGTCAATGGGGTGCAACAGTCTAGGTACGCAATATTGAGAACTTTGAGCTATACAGTGGGAGTGCATGGGATATACTACTTTGGAAGAAAAACAGCGCACAGACGCCTCCTTACAGTGGAACTTGATAAAATATATTTACCTGAGTGTAAATTAAAATGAAGCAAAAAATATACGTGTGCAGTTGTATGTACTATGTACTAACTCTATATACTATCTTTCAGATCACTAAACTGGAGGGTGGACTATAAACCAACATGTGTTTGGACACACAATAGAGGCAAAAGGTGAGCTACGAGTATTTTCTCCACTATTAAAGTCTCCATCTATAACTTTCTCTCTCCCACGTTTTAATGTCGTTTTTTCTCTCTTTCTCTTTCTCACTCTCTCTCACATCGTTTCTCTTTCTCTTTTAAAGTTATGGGCACTGCTGTCCACTCTGCCGTGTACAACCTTAGCTGAGTTCAAGTAGTGAACTCTGTTGCCACAGTGAAGCCTGCTTTGACACGTAGTGCACTCTCTTTGAATCACGCCAATGGCACTAGGTGAGCAAAGAAACTTGTTTCCGAAACGACAACAAGTTATCTGTGAAAGGAGAGAGTGGGTAGTGTGCAGCAACTTGACTGCGTAGAAATATACAATTACCTCCGAGCAGTGAGAATAGATAGGTTACAACAATCTGAGGAAATATTAAAATATTAGACTATTTTCTCCAATAATAACTGCTACATCTATAACTTTCTCTCACAGTTTTAAAGTTGTTTTCTCTCTTTATCTCTCTCACTCTCTCTCTCACATAATTTCTTTTCCTCTTTCAAAGTTTTGGACACTGCTGTCTACTCTTACGTGTAGAACCAAAGCTAAGTTGAAGTTGTGAACTCTGCTGGTCACAGTGTTTACACAAGGTAAGCAGAGCGGCCTAGATATACAATGCCTCTGATTAAATACATTAGAAATAAAAGAACTTATTTACAATCCCATTGCGCCACTTTTTGCGTCACTAACGCAGTAGGAACTTCCATACAGACACCGCTTCAATGCGGGCCTATAACACAAGTGAAATGTACCAGGCACACTGCACATGCAATATCCTAGTGTTACCTTGACTTGTAATGTTTGACCTCATTTAGTCACATCGATCTAATTTTAAACACTAATTTTCTTTTTTGTTTTACAGATTACCTACCGTACGTCTATTGGAGTCTGCATCACATTTTGTTTATTATATTGTTTTATTAAAGTTATGTTTCTAGTTCTTTATTGTATTGTTATCTTTAAGTTATGTTTCCAGTTATTTATTGTTGTTTTAATGAAAGTTAATTTAAAAAAAGTATATACGTCTTTTTTTTGGGGGTAGGGGTCCCCAATAGAAATAATATTTATAATTTGAAGTACTATGGTAACAGGCAGAAAGCCGTTTGGAGGTAGGGTTAAAAGGTACTGGCTGTACAAAAACTGTTATATTTACCCTGGATCCTCTACAAGACAGAAAGGAAAGCAAAGTCAAACAAAACACTTTGTACCAAATTTACAACCCCCTTGCGCCACTTTTGCGTCCAAGGCCCCCACCTACAAAATTAAAAGTGTGTGGGCCTCTGCTTCCCTCCCCGCCAATCACATTAATTGGAAAAAGGTCCAGGATAACATTACTCTCAATCCGTCAATACAAACTCAAGCACCCACCCTCTCCGGTAATATTGATACCGACGCCGATCTTTTCCACAACTGGATCACCCAAGAAATAAAATCCAGAATCCCGCCCTCACGTCCCCGCACCTCCCGGGGCAAAACTAAACCCAATGCCCCCTGGTTTACACCAGAACTTGCTAATGCACATCTGCTTTGTAAAAAGGCAGAAAGAAAATGGCGGAAGGCCTACGAGGTTACTTACCGTACCTCTTTATCGCAACTAGGAAAAACTACCTTTCAGAAATCAAACTGGCAAAGAAAAACTACTACATCAACGCCATAAAAAACGCAGGCCAAAAACAAAAGGCGCTGTTTGCGATAGTCAAATCATTTACGCAACCCAAGGCTCTTTTGCCTGAAATCCCACCCTCTCAGAAACTCTGTGATCAAATTTCTGACTTCTTCGAGGAAAAAATTGCCTCGATCCAAATCAACTTTCCCCCCCCCCCGCCACTCTCCCAGTGCCCCCCCCACTGGTCTCCCAAAGCTGTACGCTAGGTCGCTTCTCCCCTATCACTCTTGAGCAGTCGAAAAAAGCCATCCTGGCCTGTAAATCGGGCTCCCCGTCTGATCCTTGTCCTCCCAAGATACTTCACCAACTAATCGACGAGGTTAACCCGACCATCAACAACCTAATCAACTCCTCGCTTAGCTCAGGCACAGTTCCTAGCCGCTGGAAAAAAGGAATCGTCAAACCCCTTATGAAGAAGGCGAATAAACCCCCGACGGATCTTACCAACCTCCGCCCAATCTCGTTACTCCCGGCCTTGGGAAAAATCACGGAACATCTAGTCCACAATGAACTGAAACACTATCTAGATAAAAACAACCTTCTCCATCCTCAACAATCCGGATTCCGCTCCATGCACTCGACAGAAACCGCCCTCATTGAACTGTCTGACACTTTAAAAACTCTGCAAGATCAGAGAAAAAACTCCATCCTCATCCTTCTCGACCTAACGGCGGCGTTTGACACTGTCTCCCACACTATCCTTATCAGCAGACTCAGGGACATCGGCATCTCTGACTCTGCCCTTTCCTGGATCTCGTCTTTTCTCTCCGACCGTTCCCAAACCGTCTCTTTGGGCCCATTTCATTCCAAAGACAAACCTATCTCCTCAGGTGTCCCGCAAGGCTCCATCCTGAGCCCTCTCCTCTTTAACGTTTACCTCATTCCCCTCCTTAATCTAATAGAATCTTTCGGCATACCTGTTACCTCCTATGCCGATGACACACAGCTCATTGTGCCATTAGACAAACTATCTACCAAAGCTGAACTCAACCTAAAACACTGCCTGACTGAAGTATTTCGATGGATGGACAATAACCACCTGAAATGCAATTCGAGCAAAACGGAGATCCTTCCGATCGGTACAAATATCTCCTTTTGTCCAGCACTTTGGTGGCCGGACAATTCTGTTGCCCCCCCCCAGACAGTTTCGTCGGCCAGGAACCTCGGCGTTACCTTTGACTCCGACCTCTCCTTTGATCAGCATGCCAGAACCGTCGCAGGCAAATGCTTTGGAATGATCAGATCCATGAGAAAGTTCTTTGACTTTCTTCCCATCGATGCCAGAAAGACGGTGACAGTAGCACTCATTATCTCGCGACTGGACTACTGCAACGGCTTGCTCGCAGGAGCCAAAAAGAACACCATCCAAAAACTGCAGAGCGTATTACACACAGCCGCCCGTCTTGTCCTGGGCCTTCCCCGCAGATCCTCTATTTCTGCAGCACTTCGCTCACTTCACTGGCTCCCCCTTCACAAAAGGATTCTCTTCAAGATCCTGATTATAGCCTTTCGTGCCTACAACAAAACTGGCCCTAAATACCTCACCAAACGCTTCCCCCACTACCTGCCCAGCCGTCACCTTCGCTCAACCAACGACAACCTCATTCTTCTCCCCAAATACAATCTGAAAACGAAGGGTGAGAAGACCCTCAGCTTCCTTGCAACTAAAGCCTGGAACAAACTACCCAAATCCCTCAGACAACAAACCCAGGAAAAACCCTTTCGAAAACTGCTAAAGACCTGGATCTTTAATCTCCCGGACGATCACTCCAAAGCTTCCATCTAATCCTCTTGCACTGGCTCACTTAGGTTCCCTAGCGCCAAGATGCTCCCTCAGGAGCGAACGTCGCGCTCAATAAATACCCCACAAATATACAAATATACAAATGACGCCCCTCAAAGCCCGGCAAACAACCACCCCCCGGAGATTTCTGTATTTTGTGAGGGGGCTGCGTGGCCCTCTGCCTGGTACCCTCGAGAACCCTGGAGACCGCCACGCCCAGAGCCGGTTCCTGCAGTGTCCCAGGGTGCCTACCCCCGGGACACTGCTGTTTGCTATGAGAAGGCGGAAGTCTTGCGGCTCCCACACTCGCATAGCAAACTTAGTTTCCATTTTTTTCCATCCTAAAGTTCCCTATGAAAGATTTCATGGGAAAAACACGTTTTGGAACCCCCCTTTTTTCTCGCCCCGCTTTTTTTTCCAGGAATATTAGAAACTTCTGCTAGGAGCAACTTTTTAACAAAAAAAGTAAAAGTTGCGCACCAAGCTCAGTGCTGACCCCTGTTGTGTGCGTCCTGGATGCACGACTCTTAATCCCGCAATTAAAAATATATATATATATTTTTTGGGGCCTTTAGAGTCCTTGTGGGACCCCCTGAGCAGGCCTATGGATCAGAGTGTTTCTACCCTGCCCCCTTTGTGTCTTTTGCGCACTTCTTTTTCAGTTTCTTGTGCCTCAATTCTACAGAGACACAAGATGGCTGCCAACACTTCCTGGTTTGGAGTGTTGACAGACAGTTGACACCCAATTTGCATGCAGCTCGAGTTCGTAAGGGTACGCGTATAATCCTCGGACGGTACTTCATCCATAGATATATCTATGATTTTACTTTTGATTTTCTCAGGAAGCAAACTTAGTTTGCATTTTGAAAGCAGAGCAGTGAAATCTGTTCTCACTTTCAAAATCCAAACAAGATTGCGTTTTCATATGCAAGTTAGCATCTCCTCATGTGAAAAAGCAATGCCGGCTCCCGAAGAACGCGGGAAGCCGGACGGACCTTGGTGCCATAGTGGCTCCCCTCACGGTCCCCAACATTTTTTATAAGACCCAGGGGATATTATCCCCAGGAATATTAGAAAGTTCTGATAGGGGCTACTTTTTAACTGAAAAAGTAAAAGTTGCGCACCCAGCTCAGTGCAGACCCCTGTTGTGCACGCCCTGTATGCACAACTCATAATCCCACAATTTTTAAAAACAAAAATAAAAAAAATATTTGGGGCCTTGGGGGTCCTTGTGGGACCCCGTGATCAGGCCTAGGGGGTCAGAGTGTTTCTACCCTGCCCCCTTTGCGTCTTTTGCACACTTGCTTTTCAGTTTTCTTGTGCCTCGATTCCCACAAGGCACAAGATGTCTGCCAACACTTCCTGGTTTGGAGTGTTGACAGACCGTTGACAGCCAATTAGCATGCAGCTCGTGCTCATAAAGGTATGCGTATAATCCTCGGACGGTACTTCGTCCATAGATATATCTTTGATTTTACTTTTGATTTTCTTAGGAACTACTGCATGGATTTACACCATTTAACAAAAAGCATCATCTGTAAACCAAACTCTACCTTTTTGCCAAATTTTGTGTAATTCCGTTCAGCAGTTCGGGCTGTAGCCCGTCTTAAAGGCCCCTATGGAAAATTGCATGGGGAAAACATGTTTTAGGACCCCCTTTTTTTCTCTGCCCCCGCTTGAAGAAGCACCCCAAAACTTTCAGGGAAGAAGCGGAGTGGAGCAGGCCATCTTCTTGGAGAATTTCGCAAACATTCGTTGGCGGGCGCCAAAGTTATTCCAAATACTATAACTACCTAGTGGCAACAGCCAGTAGGTTATATATATATATATATATATATATTCACTGAAAAAACCATAGGTTTCACACCAGTTATAGTTAGGAATTAGCATTTAAAAAACCTAATAAATTCACTGAAAAAAACATAGGTTTCACACCAGTTATAGTTACCTGGAAATTTTACTGACATAAAACCATTGAAATTCCCACGTTATAGTTAGTTGGACTCACTATAACTTGCGCGCCTGCAATGCACTGCTGATAATGTCACATATTACATCACTCATGACATGGTCAGTGACATCACTCATGACATCACTGATGACACCACCCAGTGAATGTGTGTCTTTCTGAAAAATAAATATGTTTTATATATGTATTTATAAAGGTGGATGGAAGAATAAATGTTTAAATAAGTGTCTAAATGGATGTTTTTTTTTTTAATTGATTGGTTAACTGGCTTATTAAGTGTATCTTAGTGAATACATATATTAGCGAGTAATGTTTAAATATTTAAATATTTGTATCAGTGTTTCACTTTGTGTATAAGTGGCTGCATGGGTTGGTGAGTAGCTACATGTGTATGTATATGGGTTATTAGATTTTTTTTTAGTATCAGTGTGAGTGTCTGTATGGTTTGGTGGGGGTATTACTTAGCACATAGATGCATCAATGACTGACTCACTGTTTGTGTGTGTTTTGAAGACAGCTTATGTGCAGGACTGTATGGGTGGATGAGTGTGTATATGTGTGTGTTAGTGAGTGAATGACTGTCTCACTAGTGAGCGTAATAGAGAGGACTGACCGACGTACCGTTTGACTGCGAACATCCACAAAGACTGCAGGTTTTCCACTCATTTTCTCATAGTGTAATTGCAAATACACAACCCCCCCCCCTTTATTTTTCATTCTTGCTATTTTCCCCAAGACACTTACTACACAACCTTTTTATTACTGTTACCTGTTGTTTAAAAGGTGTTTTTCGCCTTCCCCGTGTTAATATCTTTATAGTTTTTTTTCCTTTTTTCAAGCATTCAGCAACTGTCTTCATCTTTATATTTAATTGTCCTCATCTTTATTTACATACTCATTACGGGCATCTACTCTCATCCAGAATGGCCCCTACGCTCTGCTGCTCTAGCAGTCCCTCCTCTGTGTCTTGTGCCATTACAACCAGAGCTTGTGGGCTCCCTTGCCGAGTTACTAGTCCCTCCTTTTTGTTAATGCCTACCCAGCTGCAGCTCATTTGCTTGAAGCTGGCGGGAACTGCCTTATTTAATTCGGCGCTTTCTCAGCAGTGCCTCGCACCATTTGCGGATACAACCAGGAACCCCTCGCTACGGCGTCAGCATTCATCAACTAAGGTAAGATTCCTGTCTAGCTAGCCACCCACGCACTTTTAGCGCAGGGCACTACCCGTCTCCGTAAATAGTTCGCAGCCTGTGAACGCTCGCCGCAAATGCCGTCCTTACACTCGCGCATATAGACTGCCAGTGTCTTAATTGGCTATCCGGTACCCTAACGGAGCATTGTGCTCTCAGTCTTTAGTATTAATCAGCGCCTTATTATTTTACCTTGCCAGCAGCTGCTACGGCTGAGGCTCAGCTACTGAATAGGCTTTCTCTATGTGAGGACGCATGTGCAGTTTTAGTTATATTGCACCAAGCCTCCCTTATGCGTTCGGCACCCTGACAGAGCATTTCACTCTTAAATCTTCTGTAGCAATCAGCATCTATTTGCTCTGGGTCCGAAATTTATCTACACCTGCCAACATCTCCTAAGGCTGAAGCTCCGCTTACAGTCAGGCTCTCTCTATACGAGGACGCGTGCACAGTTCTAGTTACACTGCACCATGCCTCTCTAATGGGTTACCTGTAGCCCCCTTACATATGGTGCTATTAAGCTTTTTAAATAAGTCTAAGCCCCAGCGCTTTTCATCTATTATTATCTTCCAAATGCTTAGCATCTCATGCCACTACAGCAAGCAGCACTAACGGATTTCTCACTGTATCTCTTATCCCGGCTAATACTTAATGCTAACTCCTCTACATTGCAATCATTAGCAGTATCCTTACAATAAATTATTATTGCATTACAGATGTAGAGGCTGCCCCTCGTCATCAAATCTCTGGCATCTGTCAATACAAAGTCTTATGTCCAGGTAAACCCAGCACTCTCTGCCTTTATGTATCTTAGTTATGTACCTTAGTTAATTGTGGCTAAAGATCTGTAGAAACTGTGTGCAACAATAGATCTCCCATTTTTTCAATGCAGAACCACTTCGTGAGATGCAATAACTGCATATTAGCACCTTATTTCTGCCAATATTATCCGGAGTTGCTACATAATATCAACCTTTGGACCTTGTTATATATCGCACTTTTTTGTATTACAGGTAATACTCCCTTGAATATTCCTCATAGGTCCACCCTCCTGCTTGACATCATCTCACTAGTCTTATTATCTTTTCCAGAAATCAATCTACTGGTAGCAGTCAGAGGGACTTATCACTTCCGCCTTTTTTACATATGCACACGTTATGTGTACCCATGTGACTAAAAATAAGTAAAGAACCCCCCCCCCCCCTTTTTTCTGTACTATCATAATCTCTGATGGACCATATCTATCATCTTGGGAAATAGAACACTACCACTCACTAGTAGATCAGTATGACCGCACTGGGTGCATTTTTGCTCTAAACCTTTTTGGGTTAACTTTCTACTCTTTTCTCCTTATTTTCTAAGTCTTCATTTAATAGGTTATAATGTTATAAAGTTATAGGTGCTATAACTTAGCAGTCTGTGTAAATCAAAACATTTTGAAAAATATTGATCTATTTGACCATTGTATGTATAGGATGCTAGTCTTTTGAAATGTTAAAATTCATATATTTGTAAAACTCATAGAATGATCATATGTTTACAAATGTTTCTTTTATTTTCAGAAAAAAGAAAACATTGCATTGCCCCTGTCCTTTTAACTTTTGTAGAGATCTAGTATATTTGTTAGTTTGTTTTCTCTTCTTTTGTTCAATTTTCTCTGGCCCTGAGGAAGGCGATTCTATCACCGAAACGTACGTAGGCCGTACATCCAAAAAAGATCTGGACAACGAATCAAACATTGGTCAACGACACACAGATCAATGATTAATTGGTAGAATTGTTAAATCTATGTTCCAACTGTGAACCACCAATTATATCTTCGGGTTACTGTTTTATTGTGTTTAGTTTTGTTTATATGTTGTCATGTATTTTTAAATCAATGTAGAGGTATGACTGGTATGTGAGAGTTTATGTATGTTAGTAATATATTACATTGTTAGGGGCACATCCTTTTTCAAATCTGCACTTTATTCAATTGTATAAATTATACAATGAACGTTTATGAACTTATGTCAGTGATGTTATGCGATAAAATGAAATGTACAAATGCACAAATCTCTATAAACCAATAGTTCAAACTAAAATATATAAAAAGATAAATAAAAATATGTTTTAATAATATCTTGATGTTTTGGCTTCTATCTTTAGCATCCTTCCAATGTGAATGTTTCTAGGATATATTCCTCTGGTAAAAGTAATAAAGGTCCTTCTAGAGGTACCCTTTATTGCCTAGTTCATGACTGTCTCACTAGTGTCTTTATCAGTAACTACATATGTTTTAATCTAGTATATGTGAGTATTGATGTATATAAGTGAGTAAATGTGAGAGTGAGAGATTGTAAGAGTTCCTGTTTAAATAGGTATGTGTTTCTATAAGTGATTGTTTAAGAGAGTAAGTATGTGTAAGTTTCCTTAGAAGTAAGGTGGTAGTGTGTGTATAGCTGTATATGCAAATAAATGGATGTTTAATAGGTTTTTTGCATGTGTGAGTATGTGTGTGAGTAACTTTTGGATGACTGTCGGTGTGTAACAGGATGTTAAGGGGTATCACTACATATGATGAGTGAGTATATGTATGAGTGACTATATAGAACTGTTGGTGAATGAGTGGATGTGTATATAGATGGCGGAATTACTGAATTGGTTGTTGTAACTGGTATGGGTATCTCCATGTTTTTGAAAATGTTAGTTTCTATTTTTGAATATGTGTTTCAAGGGTTACATTACACTGAAAGGAGGTCTGTTACTCTGTCACAAGGATGGTGTCATCAGTGATGACATGAGTGATGTCACTGACCATGTCATGAGTAATGTAATATGTGACATCATCAGCAGTGCATTGCAGGCGCGCAAGTTATAGTGAGTCCAACTAACTATAACGTGGAAATTTCAATGTTATGTCAGTAAAATTTCCAGGTAACTATAACTGGTGTGAAACCTATAGTTTTTTCAGTGAATTTAATAGGTTTTTTAAATGCTAATTCCTAACTATAACTGGTGTGAAACCTATGGTTTTTTCAGTGAATTTCATAGGTTTTTTAAATGCTAATTCCTTTCTATATCGAGTTAGTAACCTACGATTTTTTTTAATTTGCTGTTTTGTGTGAGTATTAATTAGTATTATTTTTTTTTATAATAATATTTGTAATTTTTTTTTTTTATCATTTTTTCTTGGGGCGCTCTGGGTCCGCGCACCGGTAAGCTCTCCGGAAAGGGAACCCAGAGCGCTACTTGCGTTCGTGTAAAAAAATCTGAATGAAAAGTAAATAATAACGCAAGACATTTAGTACCATACATATAAAAGCAGTTTTTTTGAAAAAGGAAATGAAAATAATTTTGCATTTCCGTGAAACTATCAAAACGTCCCTTAGGCGTGCCGCATAAGCGCCCCCGGAAGTGCCTACGTTCGTGCCGCGTATGCGCCCCCGGAAGCGCCTACGTTCGCGCCGCGTATGCGCCCCCGGAAGCGCTCCGGTGCGTGCAGCATCAGCGCGTCAAGTCATGTGACCTTAAAATAACACTTTTTATTGGTTGCTAACAGTTTTTTTACAAAGAATGAAATCCCCACCCATTTCCTTCACTTCTTCTTTCACTTTTGTGACTGAAAGACCTGCTTTTTTGCTCTTGGATCTTTCTTGGATAATCATGGCTGCCAGACCATCCAGCAGTGAAGATGAGCCTGAATTCTTTGATGAAGAGCCTCCTCAGCGGAAGGTCAAAGAGCATTTCATCTGGACATTTTTTTCCATACCTGATGACCAGAATAAGGTCAATGCTCCAAAAGTGGAGTGCAGGATCTGTCACACAGTCCTATCACGGGGTGACCCCACTAAGAAATATTCTTTTGGGAACTCCACAATGCTTCGCCATGTGGAGAGGAAGCACCCCCAGAATTTTGCCCGGGAAAGTGTCAGGGCTCTGGCACAAGAGGTTCCTAGTGATGGGGCCTCTACATCCACCGGAGGAGCAACTACTTCAGTGAGGGGGCGATCGCAAGAGCTGGTTCCAAACATTCAGCCTGCATTCAACAAAGGCGTCCTGAAATGCAGATACCGTGATCAGCTACTTACCTTTAGGGAGCAAAGTGTTCTGCTCATGGTTCGAGCATTGGAGAACCATTGTTGCCGTTCCCAGCCCTAATTTTTTTTGTATTTTTTGCTCCTGTTGAGCAGTTTCCATTCCCTGTTTTTGTTTTTGTTCTAAAAAAAGAAAAAAGAAGAATAAAAAAGTTCTTTTCAGAACTACCTCCAATTCTCATCAAAGAGCTATATTCTTAAAAAAATGAAAAAGAGTAAGTGAAGTGGAGTGCATTGATAATGGAAAGGAAAATGAGTAAGAACGAACAGAAAGGTATGAGAGGAGAAAGGAAGTGAAGTAGGGGGACTGAAAGAAGGTGAGTGTTGGGAAGGAAAGTAAGGAGAAGGAAAGTGAGCATGGGGAATGTGGATATTCAAAGAAAATGTTGAAAAGGAACGGGGGTGTGGAAGGGTAAGAAAAGATGCATTGCTGGAGTTGCATCATTTTTGTGACACACCCCAGCAATGGATCACTTTTGCGCTTACAGATACGTCTGAAATACTGACGTATCTGTAAGTATTTCCGACATAATACGTCATATATTTAATATGACGCATGACTAGAAGACTGAAGGCCTCCTTTATGAGGCCATGCGTCACTTTAACGCCACCGGTGCGTCACTTTTTGTGACGCACCAGTGCTGTAAAAAATGCACCTTATTCAGTCATATTTACAAAGTGACGCATTTAGGTAGATGTGTCACTTTGTAAGCCCCTGCGCCACATTATACCTACATCAGGTGTAATGTATGCAAAAGGGGCGTATTGACGCAAAAAAAGGGTTGTAGAGGTGACACAGTGAAATCTATGAGATATCACTGCGTCACTTTTATGACGCTTTTGCGTCCAAATCTTGCGCCTGTATCACAGCAGGCGTAAGACTGATGCAGGCCCTTTCACGTGGGGCCTGGCCCCATGTAAAAAGGATGCATTCCTGGAGTTGCATCATTTTTGTGACACACTCCAGCAATGCATCACTTTTGCGCTTACAGATACGTCTGAAATACTGATGTATCTGTAAGTACTTCCGACATAATATGTCATATATTTATTATGACACATGACTAGAAGACTGAAGGCCTCATTTATGAGGCCATATGTCACTTTAACGCCACCGGTGCGTCACTTTTTGTGACGCACCAGTGCTGTAAAAAATGCACCTTATTCAGTCATATTTACAAAGTGACGCATCTAGGTAGATGCGTCACTTTGTAAGCCCCTGCGCCACATTATACCTACGTCAGGTGTAATGTATGCAAAAGGGACGTATTGACGCAAGAAAGGGTCGTAGAGGTGATGCAATGAAATCTATGAGGTATCACTGCGTCACTTTTATGACGCTGTTGCGTCCAAATCTTACGCCTGTTTCACAGCAGGCGTAAGACTGATGCAGACCCTTTCACATGGGGCCTGGCCCCATGTAAAAGGATGCATTCCTGGAGTTGCATCATTTTTGTGACACACTCCAGCAATGTATCACTTTTGCGCTTACAGATACGTCTGAAATACTGACGTATCTGTAAGTACTTGCGACATAATACGTCATATATTTAATATTACGCATGAGTAGAAGACTGAAGGCCTCATTTATAAGGCCATGCGTCACTTTTACGCCACCGGTACATTATTTTTGTGACGCATCAGCAGCATACAACATGCACCTTATTGAGTTATATTTACAAAGTGACGCATCTAGGTTTGTAAACCCCTGCGCCACATTATACCTACGTCAGGTGTAATGTAGGCAAAAGGAGCGTATTGACGCAAGAAAGGGTCGTAGAGATGATGCAGTGAATAAACTGGGTTTTCCCCATGCTACGCTCCCCGGTCCGCTCCCCGGTGCGCGTACCGGGCGCTCCCCCCGCGCAAATCGGATTTTTTATTTTTTTTTGCCCTGCGGGGCCCTTTTATGGCCCCCACATCAAACCTAGGGGGTCAGGGGGGTCTACCCTGCCCCCTTTTAGTCAGTTCCCCCTTTCTTTTTTCCACCTCTTGTGTCTCGATCCTACCGAGACACAAGATGGCGGCCGCGCCGGACTGTTTCGAGTGTTTACAGACACCTGAGAGCCAATCAGCTTTCCGCGCGCAAGTCGTGTGGCGCGCCCGACGCGTTCCCCGGTGCGCGTACCGGGGCGCGTCTATAGATATATAGATTTTTTTGAGCCTAAATTACTCAAAAACCACTGGAGCACATATCTTGAGACATAGCAAAGGCACATCGGGCTACCAGTCCCTACAATTTTGCCAAGTTTGGTGGAAATCCATTCAGCCGTTCGGGCTAAAAGTGAGGTCGACCGCCCTACGGATATTAACATCGGGAAAACACGTTTTGGGACCTCCCTTTTATCTCGGCCCCCGCTTGACGAATCACCCCACATTTTCAGGGAAGGAGCGGAGCGGGCCACCTTCTTTGAGAAATTCGCGAAGATTCGTCCCCCGGCGCCAAAGTTATTCCCACTAGAATGTTGCGGATTTCCTATGGAAAGTAGATCCTAACTATAACTACCTACTGGCGACCGCCAGTAGGTAATATATATATATATATATATATATATATATATATATATATATATATATATATATATATATATAATACTTATTTAAATATTGAAGCAAACCACATTCACTGGATGATGTCATCAGTTATGTCATCAGTGATGCCATTTGAGATGTCATCAGTGATGGCATCAGTGATGTCACTGACCATGTCATGAATGATGTAATATGTGACATCATCAGCAGTGGATTGCGGGCGCGTGAGTTATAGTTAGTACAACTAACTATAACGGGGGAATTTCAATGGTTTTGTAAGAGTGAAATATCCAACTAACTATAACACCCCAGAAACCTGTGTTTTTTTCAGTGAATATATATATATATATATATATATATATATATATATATATATATCAGCACAGAATCTTCACACTTCCACAGCCCAGCGGCGAATGAAGAGACAGACCCCACGTTGTTCCAGGCAAGATGTTTTATTTGGTTCCTGTGCCTTCCAAATGCAACGTTTCGACTACTGGCGTAGTCTTGTTCACACACCACATTGCACAAAGTGGAAACTTTTTGAATCATTAAGCAGTGTGGACACACCCATCAGGTCCCACCTCCAAACGTGAGTCACGTGGTAAAACATTTGAAACATCAGATGTATTAAAGGTACAGTGCCCAATTATGCAAGTTGAGCATATATATAATTGCATTGCTACAAAAGTAAATTTGTTGAGCTAATGAAATGTGCATATTTACAAGAATTGCTTTAAAAATACCTGCTTGAATGCGCATAATTTTGCGACTGAGAGACATTAATTGCCACATACGAAGTCCATGCATAGTACATATTTACAAGAGTTGCTAAAAAAATATATACCCGCTTGAATGCGCATATGTATTTGTCCACAGAGACACTATTAATGCACATGTGGTAATGTGCTATTAATTAGGTAGTTGTCCCATACATCTTACAGACTTAACAAAATATAACCGCGTAAATGCGCTATTGAACCAATATTGACGGTTAATTCAAACATAGGTAATCAAGTACATAATGCATACAACAGAATCTGTCTCATTAAGTATGAAAGCACATCTCCACAGTCCATAATAAATCTTGTAATTCATGGCATTGACACTGCTATCTGATGCTTAAGACCGTCATACAAGTGACTAAAAACTGTATACCAAAAACAACACCCAAATATAATATACATTTATACATATAACATAGATTCGAATTCCTATATATGGCTATATATGTACATCTGTACATTATTAATATATCCCAATCAAATTTATACAGGAAATTATTTCATCGAAACTAGTGTGTATCCCTAAAAAAGTGTTGAATAAATTACCAGTGCAAATTAATCACCAAAATACATATAACTAAAGTTTCATGTGTTTGTTTAAAAAACTGAACTGCTTGAAAAACCAAGGCAGTTAAACCCTTACAGGAACAGGACTACAGAATACCTAAAAATAGGTGTTGTTATTCAGAATTTCATATATATACATACACACGCGTTATTTACATTTATATTCAACGTGCTCACATCATGATCCCTATGTACATTTTAATGCAGATTTTTGTACGAAAATGGATGTTCCTACAGAAAGTTGTGCAAGTCCTCCGTTGCATTCAACCCATTTGGTTGTTTGCTGTCGAGCTTGATTATATATTGCGTCTCCAACCGGCGCAATAGTTTGTCGCGGTCTCCCCCACGCCTCAGGGGAGCCACTGCGTCAATAACATAATAGGTAAGACATGATAAATCCCTATTGTGTTTGTTATTAAAATGACGCGCCACTGGATATGCTCCATCGTGGTTAACTATAGCTCTTAGGTGCTGTAGTATCCTCACATGCACCTGTGCGCCGGTGCTGCCCACATAACGTAGGCCACATGTGCAAGTTAGGACGTATACCGCAAACTCCGTACGGCAGTTGTAATTGCCTTGGATGGGAAAATTGTTATCAGAAAATGGAGTGCGGTAATGAGTGGTATTCTGTCCAAACTTGCACGCCTACGTCAGGTGTAATGTAGGCAAAAGGAGCGTATTGACGCAAGAAAGGGTCGTAGAGATGATGCAGTGAATAAACTGGGTTTTCCCCATGCTACGCTCCCCGGTCAGCTCCCCGGTGCGCGTACCGGGCGCTCCCCCCGCGCAAATCGGATTTTTTATTTTTTTTTGCCCTGCGGGGCCCTTTTATGGCCCCCACATCAAACCTAGGGGGTCAGGGGGGTCTACCCTGCCCCCTTTTAGTCAGTTCCCCCTTTCTTTTTTCCACCTCTTGTGTCTCGATCCTACCGAGACACAAGATGGCGGCCGCGCCGGACTGTTTCGAGTGTTTACAGACACCTGAGAGCCAATCAGCTTTCCGCGCGCAAGTCGCGTGGCGCGCCCGACGCGTTCCCCGGTGCGCGTACCGGGGCGCGTCTATAGATATATAGATTTTTTTGAGCCTAAATTACTCAAAAACCACTGGAGCACATATCTTGAGACATAGCAAAGGCACATCGGGCTACCAGTCCCTACAATTTTGCCAAGTTTGGTGGAAATCCATTCAGCCGTTCGGGCTAAAAGTGAGGTCGACCGCCCTACGGATATTAACATCGGGAAAACACGTTTTGGGACCTCCCTTTTATCTCGGCCCCCGCTTGACGAATCACCCCACATTTTCAGGGAAGGAGCGGAGCGGGCCACCTTCTTTGAGAAATTCGCGAAGATTCGTCCCCCGGCGCCAAAGTTATTCCCACTAGAATGTTGCGGATTTCCTATGGAAAGTAGATCCTAACTATAACTACCTACTGGCGACCGCCAGTAGGTAATATATATATATATATATATATTCACTGAAAAAAACCATAGGTTTCACACCAGTTATAGTTAGGAATTAGCATTTAAAAAACCTATTAAATTCACTGAAAAAAACATAGGTTTCACACCAGTTATAGTTAGCTGCAAATTTTACTGATATAAAACCATTGAAATTCCCACGTTATAGTTAGTCGGACTCACTATAACTTGCGCGTGCAATGCACTGCTGATGACATCACATATTACATCACTCATGACATGGTCAGTGACATCACTCATGACACCATCCTTGTGACATAGTTACAGACCTCCTTTCACTATAATGTAACCCTTGAGACTCATATTCAAAAATAGAAACTGAAATTTTTAAAAAAATGGAGATACCTATATCAGTTACAACAAGCAATTCAGTAATTCCACTATCTATATACACATCCACTCATTCACCAACAGTTCTATATAGTCACTCATACATATACTCACTCATCATATGAAGTGATACACCTATACATCCTGTTACACACCGACATTCATCCAAAAGTTACTCACACACATATTCACACGTGCAAATAAACTATTGGACATCCATTTATTTGAATATAGAGTTATACACACACTTCCACCTTACTTCTATTTAAAATTACACATATTTATTCTCTTAAACAATCACTTATAGAAACACATACTTATTTAAACAGGAACTCTTACAATCTCTTACTCTCACATATACTCACTTATATACATCAATATTCATATATACTAGATTAAAACATATGTAGTTACTGATAAAGACACTAGTGAGACAGTCATTCACTCACTAACAAACACATATAGACACTCATCCACCCATACAGTCCTGTACATATGTTGTCTTCAAAACACATACAAACAAAGAGTCAGTCACTCATGCATCTATGTGCTAAGTAATACCCCCACCAAACCATATAGACACTCATACTGATACTAATAAAAATATCTAATAACCCATATACATACACATGAGTGGATGTGTATTAGATGGTGGTATTACTGAATTGGTTGTTGTATCTGGTATGGGTATATCCACTTTTTTGAAAATATTAGTTTCTATTTTTGAATATGTGTTTCATGGGTTACATTACACTGAAAGGAGGTCTGTCACTGTGTCACAAGGATGGTGTCATCAGTGATGTCATGAGTGATGTCACTGACCATGTCATGAGTGATGTAATATGTGATGTCATCAGCAGTGCATTGCACGCGCAAGTTATAGTGAGTCCGACTAACTATAACGTGGGAATTTCAATGGTTTTATATCAGTAAAATTTGCAGCTAACTATAACTGGTGTGAAACCTATGTTTTTTTCAGTGAATTTAATAGGTTTTTTAAATGCTAATTCCTAACTATAACTGGTGTGAAACCTATGGTTTTTTTCAGTGAATTTCATAGGTTTTTTAAATGCTAATTCCTTACTATAAGTTTCACTTTATAAATAAGACTGTTAGCACTCTAGTTGTTCTTTTTAACACTCTGGTACATTCTGTCATTGGGCTACAGTTGTGCTACATCTAGTTGAATTTTGGGCTACATTTACAATTTTTGATCTCTGGTGGCCATCTTTGGGCTTCATTGGGCTACTTTGGGCTACATTTGGGCTACATTTTGGCTCTAACATATATTAAGCCCAATGTAGCACAATACATATTTTTATAAAGTTAATTTTTTTACAAACCACTTCAGAATAGGGCTACCTGTCTCTACAATTATCCCATTTTTTTTTTTTTAATTTTTGGGGGGAGCGCTCCCAGAGCGCGCCCCGGAGTGCGCCCCGAAAAGCGTATTTCTGAAAAGCGCCCCCGGGCGCGCTCCGGGGAGCGTCTCGTGAGCGCCAATATCGCAAACGAAAACATGATCGTGACGTATCGCGTAGCCGCGACCGCGTGATACGCACGGCGTAAGCGCACCCGGAAGTACTCGAACGAATACGATCGCAAAACGTAAACTTCCGACGCGCTTACGCTGCGCGCCCCCGTGCGCGTAGCGTAAGCGCGTCGGGTCATGTGAGCAGAAAATAACACTTTTCATTGGTTCATAACAGTTTTAGTTTCATAATGATGAAGCCCCTGGTCTTGTGACCTGAAAATAACACTTCTCATTGGTTCAGGACAGTTTTGTTTTCCAAATGATGAAAGCCCCCACCTTTTTTCCTTATTCTGACTTTGTCCTTTGACTGAGGAAGATCTGTTTGGAACTCTCTGTACCTTTTTGTACTTTAAAATGGCTTCAGTAGCAGCAGCAGCAGGTGCATCTCAGCCACCACCACCACCACCACCACCAAGAGGACCAGCTCCAAATTATATTGGTGGTCAAGAACAGGAGGAGGAGGAAGAGGAAGAGGAGGAGGGGAGAAGAAGATGGCTGCCTGAAGAAAACACACCTTATAAACCCAAACCACACTTCATTTGGCAGTTTTTTTCATTCCCAGAGGGGCAAAAAAAGGTGAATGCGCCCAAAGTCACTTGCCTCATCTGCGATGATGAACTTTCACGGGGCAACCCAAATAAGAAATATTCTTTTGGTAACTATACCATGATTCGGCACATGACAAGAAAACATCCAAACAACTACTCTCGCGCAGAGTTCCGGGAACTGGCCAGTAACCTCCCCCAGTCATCAAGGACCCCCTCCCAAAGAAAACAACCCTCTTCCTCGCAACCAGAAACATCTGAGGTGATGCCTACCATTCAGCCAAGATTTGCTGATTTTAAAATTACTTGTAAGGCTTGTGGCAAGCTTATCTCCTATGGGGAACAAAGTGTTAAGCTCATCGTCCTTGCAGGCGATAATCACAAGTGCCCCAAAAAGAAATAATTTTTTGGTTTTTTTGTTTTTTTGCTCCAGTTGAGCCAGTTTCAATTCCCTTTTTTTGTTTCTCCCCCTAAAAAATACAAAAAAAATATAAAACTGTTTTGAAAAGCCAAAAAAAGTTTAAAAAGTTCCAAAAACACAAAAAAAATATAAAACAACAAAAAGAAGAAAAAAAAAAGTTCTTTTAAGAACTACCTCCAATTTCTAAATGAAAACTTCATTTTTTTAAAACTCTGTCATCTTTTTCCCTCATTTTACGCTCCCCGGTGCGCTACCTGGTGCGCGCACCGAGCGCTTCCCCCGCGCAAAACGAAAAAAAAAAAAATAAAATAAATGCCCCGCGGGGCCCTTTTATAGCCCCCACATCAAACCTAGGGGGTCAAAGGGGTCTATCCCTGACGCCTTATGGTCAGTTCCCACTTTGTTTTAGCCACCTCTTATGTCTCGATTTTACCGAGACACAAGATGGCGACCGCTCTGGACTGTTTGGAATGTTTACAGACACCCGAGAGCCAATCAGCTTTCCATGCGCACCTCGCGTGTCGCGCCTGGAGCGCACTCCGGTGCGCGCACCTGTGCGCTGCTATAGATATATATATTTTTTTGAACCTAAATTACTCAAAATCCACTGGAGCACATATCTTGAGACATAGCAAAGGCACATCGGGCTACCAGTCCCTACAATTTTGCCAAGTTTGGTGGAAATCCATTCAGCCGTTCGGGCTAAAAGTGAAATCGACCGCCCTATGGAAATTAACATGGGGAAAACGCGTTTTGGGACCCCCCTTTTATCTCGGCCCCCGCTTGACGAATCCCCCCCAAACTTTCAGGGAAGGACCGGACCGCCATGAGACCATTTTCCTGAAAATTTCAGGCAGATTCGTCAACCGGCGCCAAAGTTATTCAAAATAGAATGTTGAGATTTAACATTGAAAATTATCCTAACTATAACTACCTACTGGCGACCGCCAGTAGGTAATATATATATATATATATATATATATATATATATATAATACTTATTTAAATATTGAAGCAAACCACATTCACTGGATGATGTCATCAGTTATGTCATCAGTGATGTCATTTGAGATGTCATCAGTGATGGCATCAGTGATGTCACTGACCATGTCATGAATGATGTAATATGTGACATCATCAGCAGTGGATTGCGGGCGCGTGAGTTATAGTTAGTACAACTAACTATAACGGGGGAATTTCAATGGTTTTGTAAGAGTGAAATATCCAACTAACTATAACACCCCAGAAACCTGTGTTTTTTTCAGTGAATATATATATATATATATATATATATATATATATATATATATATATATATATATATATATATATATATATATATATATATATATATCTCCACAACTCCATTCACCAGTAGTTCGAACACAGCAGTGGGTGCCTCCGTCAGGTGGGTGAAACCTTCTTGCCTCGCTAGCACAACAGAACACACGGAGCACTGCGGGACAGATTAAAACGATGGCTTTATTTCGGCAAATGCATTTCGGTAAAATAAACCTTCTTCAGTGCCAAGCCTCTGGTTAGTCCTCCTCTGCTCAGTCCCTAATTTAACACTCCTTTATCCACCTTATTGGTGGGGCTTCAGTTTGTCCAAAGCGGCAGTTCCTCCAATGGGAAACAGGAACGGAAGCAGCGGGAACTTCATGTTCCATGATACACCTGTGATTATTTTCCGTTCTTGTTATTAATTCTTTTAACATTTCTGTCGCTTTGCCCATTGTGAAGTCCTTGTATTTGTGTCGGACTGGAGCAGGTTCCCCTCGCTTCCCGCTGATGATACCAAACTCAAACGCTTGTGGGTGACCCTCCTATGAACGGAGCAACCCAGGCTTGACCAGCCCGCGCCTTCCGACAACAAGCGCTGGTTTAGCGGGGGTTCAAACATACCAAATAATCTCCACAACTCCATTCACCAGTATTTCGAACACAGCAGCGGGTGCCTCCGTCAGGTGGGTGAAACCTTCTTGCCTCGCTAGCACAACAGAACACACGGAGCACTGCGGGACAGATTAAAACGATGGCTTTATTTCGGCAAATGCATTTCGGTAAAATAAACCTTCTTCAGTGTCAAGCCTCTGGTTAGTCCTCCTCTGCTCAGCCCCTAATTTAACACTCCTTTATCCACCTTATTGGTGGGGCTTCAGTTATATATATTTATATATTATAGTGAATATATATATATATATTACCTACTGGCGGTCGCCAGTAGGTAGATATAGTTAGGACCTAGTTTCCATACGAAATCCGCAACATTCGATTTGGAATAACTTTAGAGCCGGTCGACGAATACGCACAAAATTCTCCAAGAAAATTGAATGCTTCTTTCCTGAAAGCTTGGGGGTGATTCGTCAAGTGGGGGCTGAGAAAAAAACGTTTTTTCCCCATGCAATTTTCCTTAGGGATCTTTAAGTGAGGCTACAGCCCAAACTGCTTAACCAAATTGCACCAAATTTGGCAAAAAGGTAGAGTTTGGTTCGCAGATTACGCTTTTTGTTAAATGGTGTAAATCCTTTCAGTAGTTCCTTAGAAATTCAAAAGTAAAATCATAGATATATCTATAGACGAAGTACCGTACGCGTACCATCCGAGGACAGTACGCATACCATTACCAGCACAAGCTGCATGCTAATTGGCTGAAAACTGTCTGTCAACACTCCAAACCAGGAAGTGTTGGCAGACATCTTGTGTCTCGGTAGAACCAAGAGCACAATAAAAGTGATAAACAAGTGTGCAAAAGACGCAAAGCGGGCAGGGTAGAAAGACCCTGACCCCCTAGGCCTGGTCAGTGGGTCCCAAAAGGACCCCTAAGGCCCCCAAATTTTTTTTGTTTTTGAATAAATCGCCGGATACGCGTAGGGTACGCGTACCCTGGCGATCCCCCCCAAAAAATTAAGGCCCCACTCTGCAAACGCGCCTCCTGGTGCGTTTGCAGAGGGGGAAATAATTCACCTTGAATACTGGGGGTCCCTGGGGGCCAAGTAGCCCACCAGGAACCTCCAGTATGCGCCAAGGAGCTGCCCTGCAGAGACGTGTAAAGAGGCCACGCCCCTCTTTACACCTTTCTGAAACGCAGCCCCCTGGCACATACTGGAGGTTCCTGGTGGGCTAGTTGGCCCCCACAGACCCCCAGTATTCAAGGGGAATTAGTTCCCCCTCTGCAAACGCGCCAGGGGGCTGCATGGCAGAGACAGGTAATGAGGCCATGCCATTTTTTACACCTCTCTGCAAGGCAGCCCCCTGGCACATATTGGAGGTTCCTAACCCCCTAGGCCTGCTTACGGGGTCCCACAAGGACCCCCAAGGCCAAGTATATATATATATATATATATATATATATATATATATATATATATATATATATATATATATATATATATATATATATATATATATATATATATATATATATATATATATATATATATATATATATATATATATATATATATATATATGTACATACATACATACATACATATATACATACATACATACATATATATATATATATATATATATATATATATATATATATATATATATATATATATATATATATATGTGTATTTCTACATATCGTTATGAAAAGTACGCACAAAAGCACACTCATTTTATTTAATTTGTTGCCATTTTTGTCAATGACAATTTTGAAATACTGCTGCCTCGTTTATTTGAAATTCTGCTAGATTATCTTTCTTTCACAATAGGTCGCGCAAAGAATGTTACAAACGTGGATAACTGAAAGACCGTCTGTTTTCTATGAATTATGAGCTGCGGTGGAACTGGGTATTACGTAAAATGTGCCGACTTCCGGACGTTCTGTAATGACCTGCGAAGGGCCAGCAACAGAGGCGTCACTGTGAAATTCGGGCTCACTGCCAATCTGGAATGCCTCTCTAAGTGTTGAACAGCATGAGCTTGAAGGAGGACACAGTCAAGTGTTTTATACAAAAGCGACAATAAACTTTGAAGCCTGTTGTGCCTTTTTTTGTTTCTTGGCTTTTTTTACGGGGAAACAAGACGCTGAAAAAAAGGAGAAAGAATCCGTCGATAGCTTTTTTTCCTTTAACAGAGTCAGACATCTTTCATGTCAACTGCATGCTTCGCATTTCAAGACATAATTTTAAATCTACGGCGCAACTCCTTGGAAACAGGGAGAATTCAAAAGGATAGTAAATGAAGTTGTGATCATTGCCTGTTCCACCTAAAAGCAAGCATCAAAGAATAAAAATACAGGCTGCCTTTATTGTTAATTACATCACGGAATGTGCCTTTGCAACGACAAAACAATGTTACCAGTAATGAAGAGGTAGTGAACGTCAGTCAGTAGCCTGAAAGTAAACAAGTTTGGGATTCTCTGCGTGATTTAGGTCACACGGTAATTGTAAACTAGTGTTTAACAACCCGATGACGCACATGAAAGAACTTCACTCATTCGCCGGATAGAGCGCACATCTGCACTTTTGAAGTGTGAGCAGGATGTGATCAATGCGTGATAACGACGTTAATGATCTATGTTTGATCATTTTTCAAATGTGTGAAGTTATACCTCTTCGTTAATGATTTAGCATTATCCTTTTTGCGGGAGACAATTAGCATAACAGAGAAAAACATGAATAATGGGATAGTTACATAAAAGTGTATGGGGCTGGAGGAACTGTGCCAACAGCACAGAATATGTTTGTTGCTCACAGGGCTGAATAATAATGATGTCATTTGCATAAAGTCCATTAACGCCAATTGTTTCTAACAGAACCAATAGCCTAGCAAGGAAGCCAAGGACCCTGATGCAAGGAACATGGCCCCTATGACTGTTTTTGAGGATAGTAAAATATGGCAATCATTGGGGGTTCAATGGGTCCCTCAAGGACCTGGGCCCTACTGCCACCCCAACTGCTGTGCCAATGGTAGCGCCCCCCTGAACAGAATTACATTTGGTCTACTGGCGATTACACATATACAATATGGACCTCCTTTTATTAACCGCCGGTGCCAACGTCTTGAGTGAATACTTTTACTGTCAAAGAACATTACAATTGGTTTTTGAGGAGTTTATAGTTGCAAGGATTCAGCCCCAGGTACTGAGGGCCAATGTTACGCAATAGGGTGTTCTGCACATTCAGTTTCGTGGCATGGAGGACAGACAAGCAGTGTTACAGGGAAATTAAGTTCAGATTGACTGAAATATATTTGACCTTATGTGGTGTCTGCATATTTGTGTATGTGTTTAACTCATTAAATAAGTACAGGTCCCCAAGCTGTTACTAGTAGCCAACAGCAAGTACTTCGAAATGCTAGGGTTTTCATATACCAAGGCTGTGTGTTCTTCATTCCACCTCATGAATATATCTACACTGTAGGTAACTGGGTTATTAGTTATGTGTCTTGTACAAGTAATCAGTCCACTATTCTTAATGGGAACCAAGCACCCCATACCGCTTGACTCTCTCAGGGTATTGAGGCAGAGCATTCCAAGGCCTTCTCAGGAAGGTGGTGTGGGCTAGTAATCGCTGTTCACTGGCACACAATTTTAACACTCAATAAATGATTGTGCAGTTATTACTTTTTCTTTAGGAAAATAGAGAAGTCTATTTAAAACACATACACTTCTAAATGCTACGCAGATTGAAAATACCATAGATGACATTGCCTATTCACCTTTGACCCCCCTAAAGGGGTCATGCAAACATATAAGGTAATTCTGTTGACTTGGTCAAAGGTTCAAGAGCAACAAGCCACACGTTAAAGACATCATTTTGAATGTACATACAATCATCAATAATGAAAATCATGTATAAATGCACTTAATAATGGTAATAAAAGCATATGTACTTTGAACAGTATCCACTGTCATTATTATTATCTCAATAAAGCATTTAAAATGAGCAAAACATGTCGGCGTAGTTTAAATAAAAACACTCCAACCGTGAAAATGCTGTTATAAAAGCAGCCCCTGGAAGGCATCACATTTTATTTACAATAAATGCAACTATAGTATTAACCCCTAGAGGGTGCTGTATATATATAGTTTTGTCAAACCTCTTCTGGCCTCAATAAATGCAATCGAAGAACACGCCCCTAGAGGGTGCTACGATCCACACTGTAGAGGCAAAGCTCCAGCCTTGGGAGTGCTTTAAAACGTTAATGTAATTCTAGAGGCACCTGGTTTCCTGACCCCGTAAACAAAGGGTCAGAACTTAGTAAAATGATTTAGAGGGGGAGCTGCTGCACCCCTGCAACACCCACGTTTCATGGATTATCTTGACAGTGCCCCTGCCATCCTCAAGCCACTATGAAGGGAGAAACACATCTAAGTTGAAAATTGGCGGAGACATCATGGGGTGATCCTCCAGGAGCTGTGAATATTTTAGTAGGCTCCCGCTGTGCCAGGAGTGACACAGAGCTTTCTGTTTCTTTTTCTGGCATGTAGCCTCATACCAAGCGCTTGTTTTATCTTTCTTTTTTTATGTTTGAAAGCTTTATTGAAATAAAGAATTAGCATTACAATAAGGTGACAACAGCAGAATAAAATGAGAAAGGGCAAGCATAGGAGAATAAAATTAAGTCAGCTGATGGCACAATGAGGGAACAAAGCAATTTAAGAGTTTTAAGGGAGGGGAAGGAGGGGAGGGGAAGGGAAAATCAGAACAATGTATAATACAGTTAAGGCTACAATTTAAAAGAAGCAAATTAAGTGATGGCAAATAGAACAGTAAATGCACGAGTAACTAATAAATGCATGAGTTAAAAATATTATTAAGATATGAATAAACAAAGGAAAAAGAAAAACTTTCAATAGTGAAAACTGAAGCATAAACTTACAAGCAGAAGTACAAACGCTCAAGGGGGTTTAAAATTGTCAGGGGTCAATGAAGTATATTTCTTTGTGGCGGAATGATCTAAGTATAAGGTGAGAGGTAACCAGTAGAGTTCAACATTTCGAGGGGGTTTGCAGGAAGATGCAAAGGCAACATCCAATCTATGAGAATGACATAGTAAATTCCACCAGGAGATTATGGATAGGTTGTTCAAGGATTTCCAATTGGAGGCGATATGTTGGAGTGCAAGTGCTAAAAAAAGGTCAAAAAGACCACATGAATGTGGGGGGAGGTCTAAAGCCTCTGAAAGGCTACCTAGAAAAACCAAAGAGGTAGAAAAGGGAATAGAGAGATTAAAGATACGAGAGATGCGGGACCACACTTGAATCCAAAAACGACGGACAGAAGGACAGAGAAAGAAAAGATGATAGAGATCAGTATTGGGAGCATCACAGGTCCAACAGTTGGTTGTAGAAGAAGAGAGAAAACGAGAGAGAGAAAGAGGAGAGAGATAGAGTCTGTGATAGAAGAAGAATAAGGATTGAGTGAGAGATGCAGTGCGAGAGGTCTTCAAGGATTTAGCCCAAAGTTTGTCCCAAAGAGAGGTCGGCCACGAGCAATTTAAGTCTTTTTCCCAAGAAAGTTCCAATTTTGACTTGGGACGATCAGGGTCAGGAGCTGAGAAGTATCGATAAATAAGAGAAGCCTTAGGAATAGTAGAGAGAATGGTGAGTAAAGAGGAAAGGGAGGTGGATACTTCATCCGAGGATAGAGAGTAGTATCGATCAAGAACGGTGTCCATGAGAATGCAGTATTTCTTTGCAAACGACGCAGGACAATGAAAGTGGGCCTGAAATTGGGGAGCAACAACTCACGTTCAACCGATAACCATAAAGGGGCAAAAGGGTCACATCTTGTGATAACCAACGTGAGGCCTGTCGAAGAGAGAAGGACTTGTGATAAAGACGGAAGTTTGGAAAATTAATCTCCCCATTTGACTTAGATTTACGAAGAGCTGAGAGAGATATACAAGCTTTCTTCTGCTTCCAAAGGAATTTGGATAAAAGAGAGTCAATGCGACGGAAGAAGAGAGCTGGAATATGTACAGGGAGCATGGAGAGTAAATATATCAAAATCGGAGCAATCATCATTTTAATCGAGTCAAGACGACCCCACCAGGAAAGGTATAAAGGATTCCAGGAAGAGAGAAGCGAATCAATTCTAGCAATGACAGCAGTCATGTTAAGTCGGATAGAAGAGAGGATAGAATTAGAGAAGAGGACGCCAAGATATTTTATTTTCGTACTGTTCCAGGCAAAACCGGTGGACGCAAAGAAATGCGGAAGGCAGAATTTAGTTATAGGAAGAATCTCCGTCTTATCCAAGTTAATTTTATACCCTGAAGCCTGGGAAAATTTCTCAAATTCTTGCAATAGGGCTGGGACAGAAGTATGTGGATCTGAAATGAATAAAAGGATATCATCCGCATAAGCTGATAACTTAAGTTGATGTTCACCAAATGGGAAACCAGAAATGGAAGGGTTGTTACGAATCGAAGAAATGAAGGGTTCAAGTGCTAAAATAAAAAGAAGAGGGGAAAGAGGACAGCCCTGACGTACACCTCGTTTAAGGGTAAAGGGGGAGGTAAGTTGACCATTAACAAGGACCGATGCTTTGGGCATAGAATATATCAAAGAAACGTAGGAAATACATTTCGGACCAAAGCCATGCCATTTCAGTGAAGCCATTAGAAAGGACCAATCAACTCGATCGAAGGCTTTTTCGGCATCAACGGAAATAGCCGCGAGGGGGATAGAAAGAGAGGAAGCCTTGTTGAGAACATTGAGGAGGAGTCTAGAGTTGTCTGAGGTGAGGCGGCCCTTAACAAAACCACATTGTTCCTTCCCAATAAGATGAGGCATAAAAAGATCAAGACGAAGGGCCAATAATTTTGCATAGATTTTATAGTCCACATTGACTAGGGATATTGGTCGATAATTCTTACAGAATTTTGGGTCACGCCCTTCTTTAGGTATGAGGCATATGGTAGCATCCTGAAAGGAGCCTTGAGCCAAACCTGCGGAGCAAAAAGATTGAAAAAGAAAAAGAAGTTTAGGTAAGAGGAGATCAGAGAAGTGTAAGTAAAATTCAACGGGAAAGCCATCAGGCCCCGGGGTCTTGCCCTTGGTTAGAGAAGATAGCGCTGTGGATAATTCAGAGAGGGTAAAATCCGCCTCAATGTCCGAGAAATTAAGTGTAGAAGCGTCTGGTTTAGGCAAGCCCTCAAAATATGATTGTAGGAGATCTGGGGTAGGGGGATTCTCAGGAGAATATAAAGACTCATAGAAGGACTGAAACTGTTGTAAAATGTCTTTATCTGTGTGCAAGAGGACGTTGGAAGGGGAATAGATAGAGTCTATGAGAGTTCTTTCTTTACGTGATTTCAGATAATTAGCAAGCAATTTGCCCGATTTGTTGCGCCCCCCGTAATACCGTGCACTACCTCGAAGGAGAAAGGAGGAAGCCGAATCTGTAGTAAGTTTGTTAAATGCAATTTTAGCTTGAAGAAGTTCAGAAGGAATTTGAGATGGAGAGGAGGTATAAAATTGGCGTTCAAGTGATTTGATATGCGCAAGAGCAACCTTACGCTTTTGGAGAAACGTTTTCTTTTTTTTGGATACAAAATCAATAATAAATCCGCGGGCTGTGGCCTTCAAAGAGTCCCAAAGAATATGGGGAGAGATATCGGGATCAGAGTTAAGCAGGACGAATTCAGACGTGAAAGAGCGAAAAGAGGAGGAAAAAAAGGGTCTGTAAGTAGGGAAGAGTTAAAACGCCAACGAGAAGATTTAGGAGGTGGAGGAGAAAGATCAAAATCAGTGATAATAGGGGAATGGTCAGAAATGACAATAGGTTCAATAGACGAGGATATAAAATTTTGAGATAAGGAAGAAGAAAGAAAAATATAATCTAAACGGGAAAAAGAGGCATGTGGTGGGGAGAAAAAAGAAAAATCTATAGTGTCTGGGTGTGTGAGCCTCCATGAGTCTACAAGGTAAACCTGTGTGATAGTATCGAGAAACTGTTTGTGGGGTTTGTGGGGGGTGAAGCGTACAGAGGATTTGCGGTCTAAAAAGGGGTCAATGATTTGATTACAATCCCCGCCCAAAAGGAAGGAATCGTCTTTATGTTGGATACATTTTGCAGTAATTACGGGCCAAAAAGAGGAATCAAAACCTGTAGGACCATAAACATTGAACAAAGTAAGTGGGATATTATTAATAAGCAACTTAACTAGAATCCAACGCCCCTCATCATCTTTGTCTTCAAGAAGTACTTTACATTTGTGACGTTTGTGGATTAAAATAGCAACACCATTCTTTTTATGGGAGGCCGGAGAAAACAAAACATTGCCAACCCACAGTCTTTTAAGTTTCAAGGATTCAACATCTGAAAGATGGGTTTCTTGAATGAGAACAATATCGGGATTATAAGAGGAGAGGTGGGAGAGTACTTTCTGCCGTTTAATAGGATGGTTAAATCCTTTCACATTCCATGAAATAACTTTGAAAATCACAACATAATAAACTGTTCAAAATTGAAAGGTGCAAGAACATACTGTACAAGAAATGAAGCAATCAGTAGCATAGTAAAAATTAAGGTAACCAGTAGAATAGTAGAAGGAAGAATAAGGAAAGATAGGAGAAAGGGGGGAGAAAGGAAAAGGAATAGGAAAAAAGGAAGGGGAAATAGTGGAGAAAAAGGAATAGGCGCTGAGAAAGGTAGAAAGGAAAGAAGAGAGAGAACGCATAGAAGACAGTACAAATCCATACGGATGACTGTAGGAAACATACCTGAAGGGAAGGGTACACGAAGGGAAGTGGGGAAGTGGTGATGCGGAACAAGACGGGGAAACTAGGATCAGGAACACAGCCGCGCCGAAACCTCACAGGAGTACAAAGGATAATACATGGTGAAGGGGAAAGTGAGACACATCTGTATGGGGAAGGAAAGAGAAAAACAATGAGATCAGGAACGTATTACATATATTCTAAGCAATAAGAGAAAGACCTAAGTCAAGCAGGGATCCAATACAATGGAGGCAGTCGAAAAAACTGGTCAATGAAGTGAAAGAGCAAAACAACAGCAAATAACAGCAAATACACAAGGAACATAAGAGTATCTATCAGCCACTAGTAGAAGGTGAGGATTCCATTCCATCGTTGTTGTGCAGAAGAAGGAAATTACGGAGCTCGCCAGGTTCTTGAAAGGACCAAGACTTATTCTGATGGGTGACTCTGAAGGTACATGGGTGGAACAATCCATATCGGGCCCCTAGAGAACGCAGAGATGGTCGTAGAGCCAGGAATTCCTTGCGTCTAGATGCAGTGGCATTAGAAACATCTTGAGATATGTAGATACGTTGACCTTGCCAGGCTAACTGTCTTTTGGTTCTAGCAGCAGAGAGGATGGATAATAGATCAGTGAATTTCAAAAATAGGATGATAACACCACGAGGCTTAGTAGAGGTGGACGAGCGTGCCCCAAGTCTGTGGGCTCTTTGAATGTTGATGGATGTGGACGGTGGCATGTCCAATAACTTCGGAAGGAAGGAGGTAAAAAAGGTGACTGGATCATCCCCCCCAAGAGTTTCCGGTAAACCATAAAGGCGTAGGTTGTTCCTCCTGTTACGATTTTCCAAATCCTCTGTGTGTCTTTGCAAAGAGAGGACAGTCTTCTCCAGGGACTCAATACGTTGCGTGTTGGAGTGGACCTCAGGAAGTTGATGTTCTATGGAGGAAATTCGAGTGTCCATTACTTCCCACTTGTCCTTCAAAAGTTGCATATCTCTGCTCGTGTCTTCAATGAATGGACGCAACGCACGGATCTCTTCCAAAATCAAGCCCATAGAAGGTGGAGGAGAAGAGTCAGGTTTAGGAGAGGTCTGCTTCAACCTTTTGATTGACGATGCGGAGGGTGAAGACTTATTTGATGGTGGATTGCCTGAAGAAGAGCGCTGAGTGGCGGAAGTCGACATTTTGACAGATTGTGAGGAGGCACCCAAGTTGGAAGAACTCACAGGAATCCTCTCAGAGGGATTAAACACAAACTTGGGTTTGCGCAACCGCACCATAGATGAGATATTAGTCAATAAGAACACACCTGGCAAAGTAATGTATATAGAAACTCCGTACAGTGAACAATAGGGACTTTATTCCACCTGAATATCAATAACAAAGGTGCTGATACATCGAAAGCATTGAAATGTTCATCCAGAATAAGTCACACAGAGCCTCAAGTGGGTTAGCATACAGCAAGTCAATTGAAGACAGCGTTTACTATAACAGCATCAAAGGTGCGGGTACCTCCATTTGGTGTGAGTGACTGGTACCAAATGATAAGAAACATAGGATGATATACTGCATAGGATCAGGCGGAATGCCTAGCCAGCTGTATTTGTAGACAATGTAGGTCAAAGTTCAACTATAAAATCCAAGAAAGTATCGAGCAAAAGGCATGAATCCCACAGAGAAAAGAACGTGCGCATGGCACAGCAACCAATAACGCATGGATAGTCATATAACACTGACCTCAGGACATGTCGCAGCAATATATCTGTGTGAAGTAGGAGGTCACAGTCACATTAGTAAAGGAGGCGTGTGACAGGGTGGAGATAATTCGCCAAAAAGAGGAACCGCGACTTTCAAATCAGCCACGGTAATCCTAAAATGGCGGCTGCAACACCTCAAGGTGAAAGACGCGTCTGAACACAACGAGGGCGTCAAGAGCCATGAAATAACCCCCAACGCTCACCTCCAAGAACTGTCGGTGTAATGCAGGCACCGAAATGAGGAAAGTCTTCTCAGAAAGTGGAAGGGCAGAAGTTCGTCAGAGGAGCCGCTGACGCTGAGGCATTGCACAAAATGGCTGATCTCGGCATCTCATTCCCGGTCTCCGACTTCAAAACCTCAGGGAAGGTCCGAAAAAGGCACCAAAAGGTACAAACTGCTCACACCATGTTCCGGTTGAGAAATCCGGTGAGTTGCGACAGAAATAGCCCACTTCGCTGCCGGGAAGCCAGAAGGAGGTGATACGGCACGGAGGAGCTCTTCACCTAGCCGTCCATCTTGCGCGGCACCCAAGCCACGCCCCCCGCCTTGTTTTATCTTTCTAATTTGGAGGTGCCCAGTCCCACCCAGGCAACCCACATGCTCCAAACATTAACAGTACAGGGAGAACACCCCTTTCTGCCCTGAAGGCACTCGTGCAGGAGCCTCTCTTCCTGGTGCCGCAGGAGCCAGCAGCTCTTTTCTCCCATGCCTGCTTCATGCAGGCAGGAAGTGGGTGATGCAGTGGCTATTCTGATCCCCCAGAAATTGGCACATCATGCAGGCCCAGGGCTACAGCTATTGGGGTGGCACAACAGTGCTCCCCGTTACAGCTCCAGAGACCCCAGCAAGATGGAGGCACCTGAAGGCAAAAGAAGAGACAGGGAGGAGGCTCCATGCACGCTTCCACGCTGGAGAAATAACATAAAGAAATCCTGCACTGACCCACCTTGGGAGGGGCTATGACTCACAGGTACTTAATCAAGCACTAACTAAAGTGAGTCAGATTGAGAGAACAACATTATTACCCGCCACACTGCCTACCACAGTAGGATGAGAGACTATCTGAGTAGACTTTGGCACCTAGTGAAAAGCGAACCAGTATTGAATGGTCTGGTCTCAAGTAAGCCATTAATCACCTTCAGAAAAGCAGGTCCCTGAGGCAGGGCCTTGTTAACAGCAACTCAGAAGTAGGTGAAAAGGGTGGGTGGTTGAGGGCCAGTAGTCGCTTTTTCAAATGTACAAAGTGCAAGGCGTGCAAGATAGGGTGAAACATGAAACAGGTTACATCACCCCTATTAGAAAGCCCATGGAATATATGCTCATTCATCAATTGTAAAAGTGATTATGTTATTTACATGTTGCAATACACTTGTCCCAAAGCCTATGTGGGCAGTACTATCCAGATGGCACATGTGCAGATATTAAAACACATAGGGGCAGTCAAATACAACAACAAAATACAACCCTGTGGTGAGACATGTAAATGAAGTGCATGGGGGCAATATTAACCCCTTGCGTGCTGATGACAGAACGGTTCCGTCATCAGCATCGGTTGAGCTGTGCTGATGACGGAACCGTTCCGTCATGACTCCGCCCGCGCAAGGCGGAGTCAGCACAGGCGGGGAATACGCCCCGCACGCAAGGGGTTAATGACCTTGCATACTTTGCAATAGATTAGGTAGAAAAGATGAGGAGGGGTGGGAACTGGGAACAAAAGTGGAGACAATTGGAGTAAAAGTATATTCTGTTGTTCAACACCAAAATCCCATTTGGTTTCAATTCTGAAGAATATTTATTTGTACAATTAGGAACATAGGTATCTTTATGAGTTGCTCTCTATTTCTATATGAATTTTGATGTGATGAAGTAAGGGCTTGGTCAAAACAAGGGTATTGATGAGGCAAATCATTCATAATCAAAGCAATGAATTGTATTCCAGAGATTTTGTGACTCCAACGAATTTACGAAACAGTTAAGTATGTAAGCAAGTATAATTAATCTCCAGGAGATAATTTGGTCAATGAATGAAGTATAATTGTACCAGTTAATTTAAACCATGATTCGGGGGGTTACATACTGATTGAAGGGGATTAGACACTAGCACTTTTCTACTCAGGTAATTCGTTGTCACTTGAAGGATATTATGGAAATATGCAAGCGGTTGTGTTGCACTTGCACTTTTTTCCTTTGGATAGGACAAGCGTGCACTTATACATATGGGTCACAATGTGTGGTTTAAATACCTGCACTTGCATTTTTTTTGTTGATCAATTCAAGACCTCATCTTAATGTCAAATGGTATGTTATGAACAACAACTGAAAACCACTATAACAGAAGTTTACCCAGAAATTTTAAAATGTAAGAAAAGGAGATTTGTAAGAAAAAGTATTGCACTTGCACTTTAGTGCTGACAATGTCGTTTACATTCCTACACATGATTATTAATGTGTGGCCTAGAAGGGTTTGAAGCAATTGTAAGAATGTTCGGGACTTAAGAAATCCAATTTACAAGGGTTATAACATGTTTACAATTTGAACTTGCACTTGCACTGACAATGAAAGTTGTTGCTGACAATGAAAGTTGTTGCTGAAAATCATGTGACCGGAGGTCCCAGGGTTTTAAATATGAAGTTTAAACAAGGCTCCGTGTATGACCAAGGCATTAATGACAAAATATGTTACAGCGGATTAAATAAAGTGCGAGTAAAAAGGTAAATTGCATTGAGTTGTTTTCTTGGTGTTGGCACCAGATCCCTATCAAGGGAATTGGATTTGGAGTAAATATATATGTATATATTTGGTATATGTTAATTTTTAAAAATGATAATATTATTTCAAATATTATTTTTTTTTAAAGTGATATATATTAATATATATCTATATATGTAGGTGTGGTTAACTTTTTTAAAGTAGTTTATTTGGGTTATTTGTTAAAATATATAATAAATATATTTGATTTTTATTAAATTAATGTTAGTAATTAATATATGTTAATTTCAATATTCTAATTTGTATATATTTAAATAATCAATATTTAATACAACTATATTATTGTTAACAATGTTTTTATATATGTATGTACTTACCTTTTAAAATATAGGTAGTTGATATTTTTGTAGTCAATATTTTTGTCTTAATATTTTTTTAGGTCGATGTTTTACTAGTCGATATTTTGTCTAATATGTAAAGTAGTGCTCAGAGCTGTTATGCTGTATTTTTTACTGAGAATTTTCTGATCTTTCCATGGATCTATTTTAATGTTTCATAGAGAGTATAGATATAGCTGGTCATTAAATGAAAGATATTCCTGTTAAATTCAGAGCTAGGTAGATGTTCTACAGGGAATGCATAGAAGCTGACAATCTTTATATATTTTTATGGCCCACATTGAGATATGAGACTAACTGTTCTGGCTTATTATTTGCAGGCATTTTGGCATAATCAAGAGTTTATGCTAGTCTCCTATGTTATGTAACAGTTGGTGGTGGAAGGAACCCTGCCAACAAGTAGCTCCTACTGTACTAATCTTTTCAAGAAATGACACAGACAAAGCAAAGCAGTCATGGTAGATAATCGATAAGCATGTACCGCATCTCCCATTTCACTATGGAAGCTTATGGTACAGCCATAAATCGGCTGTAGTACAATCTCCCATAGAGAAATGGGAGATTATGTTAATCTCTGCACCCCATGGCAGGCACTTTGTAGAGGGATTAACAGGGGGCATCATAGGTACCCCCTTGGCTCCCATCCAGAGGCCGCAAGGGAAAGGGGTGTTAAGCCACAAATAGGATTCTTTCATAAACACAATATAGCTTCAGGTGGGTTATGGGCATGACAGAACAGTGTCTCAACTTGTCTCTGTTTGTCAGCAAGCACACAAGGTCCATGAACAGTTCAATTCATCTCGCATTCATGGACTTTTTGAGTGCTTGTGACACTGTCAATCGGGACAAGTTATGGGCAAGTTATGGGCAATGATGGGAGACATGGGAATAGAAAAAGCTGTTGTTGCCCTTCTACATAGTTTAAATGCAAATCTAACGGTTAGTGTAAGGTATGGTAGTAAGGAGGAAAGAACACAGCAAATAGCTTCAGTCAAGGGGGTCCATCAGGGCTGTGTTTTAGCACCTTTTGTATGTCTCATATATACAAACAGGTTGGAGGCATAAGAAGTTAGATTTTCCAAGGATAGGAAAGCATTTTGTCCCACTACTCTCATATGCTAAATATATCATCCTGCTGGCAAGGACTGCTATGAGTCTCCAGAAATCTCTTGACGCTTTTTGGGATTTTATTATATCACTTGATTTACAAGTTAATTTTAAGAAATCGTACATCATGGTATGTAGTCCAAAGTCTAAAAAATCAAAAACTTTTATGATGCAGGAAAAAGAGATAGAAAAAGTAAAACGTTTTTTGTATTTGGGTAACCTTTTTAATACTCAGTTGACTTGGGATTCCCTGTTGACCTAAGAGAGCAGCAGACAGAGCCTCTGGTGTGCTTTTTTGGTTTGCTGCCAAATTGGTTGAAAAACCTGTAAAAGAACTATTAGCTCTCTATAAAGCAAACTGCCTATCCAGGGACTGTCTGATCATCTATACTGTTGATAGGATTCCCTGGTTTCATTATCTGAAATCTACAATGCTCAAGTTTGGCTTACGGGACTTTAATGGAAACCCCCAGAATATGACCTCAAAAGCCAAAGATAGCATTAAAACGGCCTTTTCTATCAGGGATAATAATCATCACCTGCAGTTGCAGGAACATTTTGGAATTATGTGTCCTGTGGGGGATAGTCCTATGGCTAATCATTTACAATGTTACTTAGTTTTTAATTCTAACTCACAATATAGATTTTACTTGAGAAGGTTTTGGTTCGGCACAGTGCTCTTTTTAACAGCATTTCTATGTCAAGAAGTGTGGTCACATCAACTCATCCCAAGTCCCTGTGACAGCCTATCCAAACAAAGCATTTTGCACTTTACCAAACAACAAGAGCAAGATTTTACTGCCACTATTGAGAAAGCAACACCCCCATACATATAAAAAAGGCATGAGATATTGTACTTATTGCTCTCCATTGACATCTGCACTGCTGTTGTGAAATTTATTTGGGGGACCATTGTCATTAGAAAACGCTATGGGCAAGATTGTTAGGACAAATCACAATGTTTGAACAAGGTCTTCAACTAGGATCATTCTATACAACTCTCTTAGGGTTCTATCTCCCTTTTATATTCCTGTGTACATGATTGGTTGGAATGCTGGGTTTAAATCTCTGGTACGAGGACCCTCATTGTCAGAAGATTTTACCAAAACATTTCATGAGGATTGGAATTGACAGGAGCTATTCATCAGTCTAAAATTCCATAATACAAAAAAATTATCTGTTTTGTATCAAGACCGAAGGATCATAATTTTGTCTTAGACATTGCACTGAGCTGCCCTCTTTAGAAAATATTATAGAAAATCCGGGTGAAACAGCGGACCCCTCAAGAGCACCTTCTCAAGGTGTCTCCTATTGAGGTTTTTGTCCTACTGGTTCTGAGCTTAGTTTTTGGGGCAGCATATTCTTATTTGATATATTATAATGGGAGTTTTCCTTTTAATATTTTATACTTACACTAGGATGCGTTGTATATCTATCAATTTTTAAATATTCAAAATATCTTTGTACTGCGCAATTTTATGTTTGTCAAACCAAAAAAAAGTTGACTGATTGACTGACTGTCTTCCTATACGTAAGTATAAAAAGCACAAATGTTAAGAACACAAATCATTGTCAGCAATATATATCAATGTTCACATATATCGAAAATAAAAATATGCGAAACAAAAATTATGTTACCTTTAAATACACATATATTATATCAAAAATAATTAAATAATCCTTAAAAAATAGACAAAAAAACAAGTTTCACATAAAACGGTTACTTCAAATAAACTAAATACATTTTATATATAAATTTAAATTAAACAAAAATATATTACATCAGCGAAATATTTCCCATTCACCCCAATCAATTATATATGTAAAGTATTAACACTAGAACCCCCGAAAACGTTACCATTACCTACAAATATTTAAACACCAAGCTAAATATCAATAAATATGTATATAAACAAATTTTACCCCAAAATATGAAACCATATATCATACATCAAATCTAAATCTAAAGTAGTATTTACCATAGAAGAACTTAATTGATCCGAAAAATTTAAACTTCACTAGTCCAAACAATAAATAAAAATATAAATTACTTTGACCAATAAAATCAAACAAACAATGATATCAACAATATAAAAGTAACACTAATTTAAACAGGTAAATATTTAAAAAACAACAAATGCTGCAAGATGAGGAAACTCTGCCAGTTTATCATGCAAGACTATTCCTAAAAATATCTATACATCTCAAGAACTACCAAACCAAATAAGTAAAACTGATATTTAAATAAAACATAACTTTTATTAAACCTAAAAATGTAAAATAGAAAATAAACATTAACATACTCTCCAACTTCTTTTTACATATATTTCATTACTAAAACAATGACCTGAAAACCAATTAACTGCCAATAAATAACAACTATAACAAACCAGCAAAAAGATATAAAACGTAATTATACACAAGTTAATAAAAAAGTATAAACTCACCCAAATAATGAGGAAAAATAAACCTAATTGCCCCATCCTCTACAAACTATCCATAAATTAACATTTAAAAATGAAACTTATGTTGTTTTCCATCCATCAGAAATGAAAACACCTGCTCCACATTAGAACACCCCAGCAGAAAAGCTGCAAAACTGTGTGAACCATTTAAACAGAACCTACATGTAAGTATACTTACTAGAAGTAGTGGCATTATTTTTAAATATTAATAACAAACTTTCAAATATTAAAATATAATATATATTTATACTACTGAATTACTTTCAGGTACAATGTCAGAGGCTGCCAAATTTATCACTTCACAAAAAGTAAAGCAGTTAATAAATCACATCGACTACACCCACAGTCAAGAAAGTGCATAATCAGAAAATATAAACTGGAAATGTACTAAATATTACTCTAAGGCATGCTTTGAGAGGGCAACTACTGAAGATGATGTTGTAGTTAAAAGCAAAATCACCCCTCAAATGTGACAGAAATAGAAGTAAGAGAAATATTGCAGAATATAACAGAGGAATGCACTATCTCTCAGGAAACCACAAGCAAAATCTTTAAATATGTACTAGCTAAAGTCCACAAACATATAACAGGGCAAATACCACCTATACCCAATTTAAAATATTTAATTGTATGGACTAAAAAAACACCAGTGATACCCCACCTGCCCCTAGAATATACCAAGACATACACATAACTGAACATTTACCAATAATATCATCATAAAAATTTTATTTCGGTCATTTGACCATAAATGTTCAAATAATCTGTATACGTTAAGTTTTCAGTTCTTGGGAAATGACAGGATCACAGAGTTAAAAATTCTAAAATACAGTTAGTAAAAATATACATTGACATTTCAGTTCATAGCATTAAACAGTGTGTGTGAGTTAAAAAAACAAATCTAAAAAGCAAATAAAAAAAAATTCAGTCCAATCATAAATATAAGTCTATACATCAAAAACACTAATATAGTGCAAAAAGAAACCAATACGGATCACTACTAACCCTGGGCGTAGTATGCGTAGTGGGGCTACAAGAAACTACGCAAATTGTGTAAGAAACTATGCCCACCTACGCACTTCGCGTATCCCCACTACGTGCCGCATGCCCCCCTCCACTACATACCTAATTTTAGTAAATGGGCAAAGAAAAATAAATAAAAGGCACTTACCTTGTCCGCTGCGCCCCGGGGCTCCCTCTGCTCGTTCACGCCGCCAACTTGATAACCAATGCGCATGCGCTGCCGCCCGCACATGCGCATTTCTCGCAAAAAATGCGCATGCGTGGGCGGCCGCGCATGCGCATTGGTTATCAAGACGGTGGCGTGAACGAGCAGAGGGAGCCCCGGGACGCAGCAGATAAGGTAAGTGCCTTTTATTCATTTTTATTTGCCCATTTACTAAAATTAGGTATGTTCAGGAGGGTAGGAGGAGGCGGGTGGTGGGCAACTTCGCTACGCCCAAGGAGTGGGCATAGTGTTGCCTGCTTCGCCTACTTTGCAAAGGGTGAAGTAGGCACAACTAAGCCCACTTCGTGGGCATAGTGAAGTCCTTCGCCCAGGGTTAATCACTACGATAGTAAGGGTGCAATAATCCATTACACACAAGTTGAGGGCCCCACAGCAATCTGACACATATACCCCATCTACAGATTCTCATTTAATGCATGTGTCTAAAAACAGAATAAAACTTGCAGTGATGACAAGATAAATATTAAGAATTCTTAAAGAGGAGATATCATGAAAAACAATTTCACAATGCAACCACAATGTAGAGTCCTTATAAAACAAGTAATAAATGCTTTGGATTAAAACGTGATAAGCACTATGGGCAGGGATGGCCAATTAAAAGCTTGACACTTGCCTCAGCCTCCACATTGAGAGTGAGTAGCGTGATACAGAAAAGACTATATGTTGGCTTACATTAAACCTTGAAATGCCTAGGGCATTGTTATATTCTCTAACACCCAAGAGCCAACAGGTTGGAATAATCCACTTTTTCATGCTGAAAAAATATGTTGGACAAAAGGAAAGCACATGCTCCATCATTCCCCTTTCTGAGATACAGTTTGGGCAACAGCACCCAGTTGATTCCAACTTATAGGCCCATTTACCAGTAAAGGCAGCGATAGGCAAGGATGTGTATCGAAACTGCAAATACAGGGCCCGATTATGATGTTGTGCATCAACTTTCTGCCAACACCTCTCAGATTCAGAACTGACTGACTCACGGTCAGCGGTTCCTCCCGACCAATGACGATGCGACCGAACACTGTTCGGTCAGGGTTCCATTGATTCTTATGGGAGCCTGTGTTCCGCCACACACCACTGGCTCATAAGGGGAAATGGGGGGCCAAAAAACTCTGCACCCTGTCTTAGGAACCCCATTGTGCTTGCCACACAGTGCAGGGTTTTCCAGGGGAAGGCCTTAGGTACCCCGTAGACCACCAACTGTAGGCCGCTGGATAAAGGATGGCCTGCCAGGGGCCCCCAAAGTCAGCTTCCAACACCCTTTTCATGTCAGACAGGCTGACTCAGAAAAGCTGTTGGAAACTGACATTGTAAACGCTCGGTCGGAAACGCTGTACGTTGAGCTGTAAGATGCGGTCCCGACCTACACGGAGGCACCGCGAGCCGGTCGTATCCGATTCAGAAAGACTGTGTGGTTCCAAATTTCGACTGCAAACATCGTAATTGGTCTGTCAGATTGTAAACCGACCGGGTTGGTCAGAAGGGTTCCGACATGGTCTGGGGGAATCCGACTGTCGGGAGGAGGCTCGTAATGAGCACCACAGTTTCAGGACCAGCAGAGGCTCAATTTTGTTGATGAAGTGTTCAAAATTGTAGGTTACCTTAGCCTGAAGGAAACAATCAGTCAGGGTACCATGGGAGGGAGCTGACAGTTTTTTACCCAATTTATACTGATGATATCTTTCTTTTACCTGGGTTTTACTGATGACCGGTACAGCCTCCTGCACCTCCCATAGATCTCCGCACCCAATCTTAATTAGAGTATCATTCCCATATCTAATCCATGGGTTTTTTCTCAATCCCAGTATTCCTAACACTTATACACAGCTGGCTCGATAGGAGGACAACTCGGGGGTAGCACAAATACTTTGCCAATAAAGAATTGGCCTGATCTTCAGTAATGCACCACAAACCCAGATCAAGTCTGATTGAGAGTAGCGGGGTACTACTAGGAAGTCCTAATAATTGGCGAAGGAAACTATTCTCTGTAACTTGTTATAACTCCAAAGTTCAGACTCATTCAAAGCAGCTCCCAAGAACTGCATTTTATCTATTTAAAACACAGGAAATACTGGGTGGTACATGAACTTTATTACATTCTTACTATGGTCCCAATATGCTGCAAAAGTTTGAGTCTCCATTTCTCAATACGTTAGTTCCAGTTCAAATACTCAGTGAGTGTCAGCCCAAGGTTCTCAAAGACCTTAACCAACTTTAAAAGAACACCAATAAGCTTGGGATTAGCTCATGTGGTGCAGCTATGAGATAAAACCTTACATTTAGTTTTATCTACATTAATTTCAAGACCCCTCTGTTCACGAAACCTCTCAAAATGACCTAAAAAAATTTGGAAGCCCAAGGGGGATTTGGATATTTAAAAAAGTGTCATTCACGGTCATTAACTCCCAAGTCTTAATAATTGCCAATCTGGGTGTGTCTCCGTCACAATCATCCAAAAAAGAAATCAGATCATTCACATGTAGTGAGAAAAGAATGAGAGTGAGGACGCACCCTTGCCTGGCCCCATGGTCCACAGGGAAGGGGTCTGTCAGCTCACATGACAATCCACACTGCACTTGTGCAAAATTATCAAGGTGTTGTGTAGCTAAAATGGTCAAGAGATCAGGAGGGACACACATGGCAGCCATATCCTCTAAAAGAGTAAGTTGATTATATATCGAAAAAAGGAATATAAAGGCTGCCGCTCCCCAAAACCACTGTTTTCAAATAAATTAGTTGGAAACAAAAAGCTTGATTGACTGTCCCAATTCCCTCCCTGAATCCAGCCTGTAGGGGAGTTAGAATTGCATGTTCTTCCATCCAGGCTGAAGTAACACAAAATGAGGAACGTTTCCCTCTACAGGACAACCTAAATATTGAGAAAAGTATCCTGATATTCTCCACAGTAGACAACTTAATACAACTTAACCAATGTCAAACCTGGATAATGGCTGGAACCTTCAAAATGTGTCCCAAGCAATTCATTAAAATATACCCCACACATTGTGAATATGAAAACGCATATATCCTTTTATATATGCTCTAATACAAAATTAAAAAGCAGTACTTACTAATACCTCTTAACCCATATTAAGAAAAACTCCTATTCCTAAAAAATAAACTTAGACTTTGAGGAAGCCATAATTCAACCCATTCTAAAAATGTGCCCCTTCAAGGCCATACAAGGATGTTACTATCATTTCAATCAAAGTATATAGTGATGCCTCCAAAATTCTGCACTAAAGCCTTCATTACGATGAGGGTCAGAAAGTCTCCAACCATAGGTTGGAGGCTTTCGGAGCCTCATTGTGGTTTCAGTTTTGACCGCCGCATTACAATGCAGGCAGTCGTAACTGAAACAGGGCAGTCATTCCGGCTGGATTCTGACAGGCTCAAGGAGCCCATCGGTCAGTCGGAGACTAGCACGTAATCCTTATGGATGGCATTTCCGCCGCAGGATTACTATGTTTGTTTCCGTTAAGCTTTCCATGTCAGGCTTGTCAGATGCAGGGATGAACAGATTCTCCCATTTGTCTATGGGAGCTTGTACTGTGGTCAGTTTACAGCCATAGCACAAGCTACCATAGACAAATAGAAGTATGTGACCGCACCATGTGCAGTCGCATTGTAACCATGGTGTCAGGAACCCTGACCAGAGTCCGGTGGGTCCTGAGTCCGCAACGGTGATGTCCTCCCGACATCTTAATTAGGCCCATTGTGTAGGATATCCTACAAACAGCCAATTTGCCTTTGAAATAAAAAATATTATAGCACTAGCCTATGTCAGTGTCACAGATGTAGCCAACCTTTACAATTTGCTGATTGAAAGCCCATTCTACCAACAAAATGAAAACAAATCTAGAACCGTAATGGACTATTTTGAAGACACTTGGGTTGGCACACTTCATCGCTCCGGACACAAATGCCAACCCAAATTCCAAATACCATGGTGGAATGTCTATGACAGCACTTTGCCACAGGAAGACAAAACAAAAAATGCAGTGGAAGGATGGCAGAGTGCCTTCCAATTCACACTAGACAGAACTCAACCTGTAGTGTAGTTCCTATTTTCCCAATAGGCTCTGCGCATTGGAATAACATAAGCGATAGTTTAGACGTAGGACTGAGGTCGACTAGGTCTCTATTGAATATGTTAGACTTAATTTAGGTTTGCCAGCTAGCTCAGAGGTCATTAGAAACTTTCTCGAATGAAAAGGGAGGAGTGAACTTCCCTGATTAGACAAGAAGGGATTCAGCTTCTGACAACCGCATAAACATGACAACTTTGCTCCCCCAGAATAAGGAGTATATTTACAGAGTCGTGTGAAAACAATAGGTAGCTATTTCACTCAGTCAGTTGTGCATACTTAGTTTCACCAGAGTGCAGAGAAATAGAGAGACAGGCGTTTTCATTAAAAAGGTGTTATTTATTGAACAGTCTTCTTTCTCATGCAAGAGAAATGAATTGCTATGATTGCAATACTTGTTATAAAGTAAAGTGCGTACAGTAAAAGGAGTATTATGAAATAATACTGTAAAAGCATTGATATGGTTTCTGAGCTATATGATACTTAAAAGGTGTAAAATATATACAGTTACATACAAAGATAAAAGCTTGACTAAACTGACTCAACTGGTGCTTCTAAATACGCCTACCCCGGTGTACCTAACCTAAGCCTAGTACGTGGGAAGGAGTAGATGGGCTGCAGTTTAAGTTAAGTTAGTTTTTGCCAAGTATCGGACCCAAGAATTCTCTAAGGATCTAATCAGCTCCGTACCTTGGTTTTTAGAATGGAGGAGGTCTTGTATCTCGCTCTCAGGACTCGATCTCTCAGCAGCCCGCGAGGGTGACTGGCAACACCGGAGCTGGATTTTCTCGGCAGGTGAAAAAGACAGCGTCTTTCTCAGTGCGTCAAATGGGAGGGACGGCTTCCTTCGGCACTCGCATCAGCTGTGCTTCGGATAAGTAGATAGCCTCTCTGCTCCACACCACCGTGTGTTGCTTAAGGCAAACGCTGGTATATTTATACCTGGAAGGTGCCTTGTTTGACGTAAGATTGGACATAAGATGTCAAATAAAGATGTCACTAAGAACTGACCCTTCTTTCAGTGCTTGCAGGAGTTCTAAGACAAATCAAAACAAAAGCACGGGGAATTCCCAGGTTGCTGGAGGTTTGGTATGTTGTAAGAACTCGTTGTGCTTTCTAGGAGTCTAAGGAAGTAGCCTTGCCGCCTTTGGTTTGCATTGGCTTATTATTAAATATGAAATATTTAACCCCTTCGATGCTGATGACGAGCTCAGCTCGTCATCAGCCACGGGTGGCGTGTGCTGATGACAAGCTGAGCTCGTCATGTAACATGGTTTTGCGAAAAAAGCCGCACAGCACAAAAATCACTGCAGCAGCGATGCGGTTAATTAGGGTCCTAGATAAAACACAACAAACCTCCAATCTTCAAATGAAGGTGGTGAAGGTGGTGTTGCAGTAGTCTTGAGGCTGCAATAAGCTTGGTGGGGCCACTGCATCCCACCAAGCATATTATGAGTTTCCTCGCCACCACAGTTTTCATGGCGATGAGTCTGCCATGAAAACTGTGGTGAAGAGGAAACAAAGGGGACCCTACAGGGCCGCCTCTTGCCTCTGGGCCATGGGGTGCATGCAGAGGGGCACATAGTGTGCCCCCTGTCTGCATGCGTGCCCAGTTCCTACACAGCATGGACTTAACAGTCCATGCCATGCAGGAACTTGTTTTGGCATTCCCATTGCAGTTCCTTTTTTATAGGCACTGCCGTGGGAATACCAAAGGACTGCCTGCAAGAGACTCAAAAAGTCATAATCTGGCTGTCGGTTCTTATAGTTTTGACTGCATGGCAGCCCCTCTCCACAACCGCCAAAGGCATAATAAGGCTCTTACTCAATTCATCATATAAAAACATAACCTAACCTAAACCAAAATATACACCAAACAAATCCAAATAACAATCACATATTCTTGACATATACAATATAATATAACATTTCCCACCCAAAAGAAAACTTACAGATCTGTAGCTTCAGATCTTTCTCTTTAGACATGTAACACAAAATAGTAATCCACCAAAAATGAGGTAAGTAATATTCAAAAATCCTCCCAAAAAATGCATACATCTAATGTATCCAATAGCAGTCCTTCAGAGCAATCCAAAGCATCTAGGATCCTTAAAAAAAGTTAAAAAGTTGTTTACAAAAAGAAATAATTTAGGAAGCCCCAAAAAAAAGAATCAAAGTAAAAATCATTGGTTTATCATAAACGAATCATAGCAAAGCAGGAGCCAAGAGGAGAAAAGGGACACAGGTTACCCTCCACTCACAGTACTCTCATCAACAAAACCTGTCCCATCTGTCATAGGCTCTCTCAAAACATCACCTGCCTCCTAATTAGTAAAGGTATTTATAGTATGCGGCATTTCTGCGTTACTTAACAGGGTGTGCCTATCTCATTTCTAAAATCATTGTTGTGTCTGTGTCTACAAATATTCCAACCACCTTTCCAATTCTATAGGTGTGCTAAAAAAGTGTGTGCAAGGTGGGAAGGGACCTCGCGGTAACAACCACCAAGGAACTGCTGGCAGGTACTCACGAGTATGTTCCACTTGTTATGTTATGTTATGTTAGGTATACTTGTAAAGCGCAACATTCATCCTGCTAGGATATCACGGCGCTGCAAAAATGAGCAGTAAAACCTAGGCCAATTACCTGGGACTTATTGATTATTCTGATGTAGGGAATAATGCAGTTTTTAGTTTTTTCTTAAAGGTGGGGTAGGAGTCTGTGAGTCGGAGGTTGATGGGCAGATCATTCCAACGTTTAGCAGCAATGTGTGAAAAAGCACGTCCGCCCATCCTGGATAGCTTGATCCGAGTGGTGGCTGCTTTGGCTGAGGCTTGTGAATGTAAGTTCTGTGCTGGAGCATAGAACTTAATTCTATTCCGTAGAATGTAAGGGCCAGTATTGTATATTGTTTTATGGGCAATGCATAGCATTTTGGACGTGGCTCTTTGCCTCATGGGCAGCCAGTGTAAGGCTCTCAGGCAACTTGTGGCTGAATCATACTTTCTCTTATTGCAAACGGCTTTTGCTGCGGCATTCTGGACCAGTTGTAGTTTTCTAAATAAGTAGTCCGACATACCTACAAATAGTGAATTGCCATAATCCAGCCTGCTAACTAGTAGTGACTGGACTAGGATCTGTCTGCATTCCAGTGGGATCCAGGGGAAGACCCGTTTCAACCTTTTTAGTGTGGCAAATCCTTTGCCACATATTGAGGAGACATGGCATTTCATCGATAGAGTGGTGTCCATCTGAATTCCTAAATTTCTGGCAGACGATGTGGGATTAGGTGGAGAACCTAAGGAAGTTGGCCACCAGGTGTTATCCCAGAGCTGTTTAGCCCCACCAAAAAGGAGAATTTCCGACTTGTCAGCGTTTAGTTTTAAATAATGGCCGTGCATCCAATTGGATAGCTCTGACAGGCAGTTTTGCAATCTACTTTAGGCGTCATTTTCTCCATTTAGGGTTACCATCAGCTGAGTATCGTCGGCGTAGGAGCAGATATTAATGCCCCATTTCTTGCCAATCGTCGCCAAAGAGAAGACGTATACATTGAACAATGTTGGGCTCAATGTAGCCCCTTGGGGTACTCCATATTTAATCTTTCGAGGGGTAGAGGTAAAGTTGCCTAAACAAATGGACTGGGATCTGTTTGATAGAAAGGACTCCAGCCAATTTAGGGCTTTACCTCGTATTCCTTTTGCGGCAAGTATGTGAATTAACAGTTTATGGGACACGGTATCAAACGCCGCTGATAAATCAAGAAGTATCAGGGCGACCGTTTTGCCTTTATCGACCTGTATTCGAATGTCGTCCAGTACGGCCAGGAGCGTTGTCTCTGTGCTGTTATTTGATCTAAAACCTGTTTGGGAAACATCTAGAAGTTTGTTGGTTTCTAGATAACTTGACAGTTGTTTTGTTACCAGTCTTTCTAAAACCTTGGATAGAAAGGGGAGCTGTGAGATGGGACGATAGTTGGCTGGGTCGTTTATGTCCGCGCCCGCCTTTTTTAGTAATGGGATTACCGCCGATTTTTCCAAACTTCTGGGAAAACAGCTTGCTCCAGGGACTGGTTAAGAACTTTTGTGACTGCGGGGCCAATTATGGGAGTCAGTTGAGAGAAAATATAGTGTGGGCAAACATCCCATGGCGAGCCTGATTTAATTTCTGACATGGCTTTAGTGACCTCGTCTTCTGAAAATGGGCCAAAGGTAGAGCAGTTTGTTTGCTAAGTAGGGTCCATCCGATACTCCATAGGGGCCTGGGTGTTGTTGGTAAAAGAGGCATATATTTTGTCAATTTTATCACTGAAAAAGTCACTAATTTTTGTGCAGTTTTCTTGTGATGGCGTCAGGCTAGATGTAAGACTGGGAGGATTACAAAGTTCTTTTACTATTTTAAAAAGCTCCTTGGAAGAGTTTTTATTCTCTAGAATTTTTTGAGAGAAGTAGTCTTTCTTTGCTTTGCGTACGGCGGTATGGTATATTTTCAATTGATGTTTATAAGTGGCTCTGTCTTCGGTGTTTCTACTTATTCTCCATTTATGCTCCAGTGAGGTGCATTTTCTTTTTTCAGTTTTTAGGTCTGGGCCATACCATTTCTCAGAGGTTTTCGGTTTCGATCGATTGGTTGCGCGAGTCCGCGAACAGTGCTCAAGTGCTTTCTCTATGTTGTCACGCAATAGACAAATTTCTTCTTCGCATGTCATTTCAGAGTTGGGAAAAAAATTCCTTGAATTTTTCCAAAGAGAATTTACTCCAACATTTAGTGGAGTTAGCCGACTGAGCTAGCGGTCTTGTGGTTTTTATAGGTAGATTTAATATAAAATCTATCCTATAATGGTCCGTCCATGTCAAAGGGGTTATATTTGTAATGTTAGTCTTCGATATGCTAGTAAATATGAGATCTAACATGTGCCCCGCTCTGTGTGTGGGGCGAGCTATTTTCTGCGATAGTTGCAAGATTTCCATGTCTGTGGCAAGTCGTTTAGTTATCATCATCGGCTCCTTCCCACCACAAAAGAAATTTGTATAAATTAACGTGTAAGTGAAGTGTAAAATTTAATCACACCTACATTAACCCACCCCTCTGGGTTTGAGCACCTACACTCACTGTTCTAACCAGCTAAAACTGAGCTAGACACCACTAGCTCTATGATAAACTTTATTCACTGCGGGGTATCTTCTCAAGTTAAAAACAACAAGGTACAGTTGAGCTTTGTTTTAACATATATGAAGCCAACATGTTTCGTTGCCTATCACTCTTGGCCAGCAACTTCTTTAGGGCTAGGGTCAGTGCCACACACTGCTGTCACTTTCCAGTATTAAAACCTGTTGGAACACAGACACAAACACAACATGTAAAAACACACACTGATTAGTGGTTACCCATAAAAATTGTTGTTCGATTGTCATATAATTGTTCAGTGGACATCAAATTTTACCTGGTGGTTGCCACTTGCTGGCATACCTGCAGCCACCAATGTAGCGGACGTGTATGTCTCCACGTATAGTTGTCCCAATTGCGTTCCGTCAACCTGTAACGGCATACACATACACACTACCAATATAGGGCCACAAGGTTCCTACTGGTTCCTCAGTTACATATGATTTTCACGGTGTTATCATTCATCCCGCATCCACACCGAACCTGGGTGGTCACATCTCAGCATGACACCTCCTCGTGGCACATATACATTCTGCCTGTAATGCTCAATATCAAAACCTTTAAGTCCCTACGTTCGGTCCCCATCTACTCGTGACGGTAACCCCTTCTACTCTAAGTTCTTACTGTCACGGTATTCGAGCCTCTAGTTCAAATACACGGATGTTGTGCCATTCTCCCAGACACTGTTTCTTAGATATGGCAGGTGCTTACTATGCGCTACATGGGGCGTCCTCCTTGTCCTTATCTAACGTTCGTACCCGTCTATACTTATTCCCACTTACCAGACCAGTTCCTAGCGTGTTCCGTCTAGGGCTCCCCGCTCCGTTATGCTTCTAATGCGGGTTTCTGAAAAGACGACCTAGCTGCCGGACATTGTATGACACCAGTACGCAGCGTGCGTACGCACATCACTTGATGCACAAACATAGTGGCCATTTTGGAGTAGGCAATAACATACATTGTCCCTCTTGTGTTTGCCGAATACTCGTGTGAATTGCATAGCGTTGTCTTTAATAAATCCGATACGCAACTTTTCGATGTGCCATTTGCAAAAACACACACAAGGGAGTGGCTTAATATTCTCTTATGGAGTCCGGCTTGAAAATGAAGTGTACATTGGAATAAACGTCCCATTGATGGACAAATACCAGGACCGCCCCCATATTTATGTTTCCCTACCCCGGATGTATTTCACGTGCATGGATATTACAGTTATTTACAGGGTGCCCAGCCGGGCATCCTGCCCCCAGCCATACTGAAAGCTCACTTTACTACATCCTACCTTAAAGTCACAGAAGTGTAGGGTTGTGTGTCGATGTATACTGCCTCCCTGAGACCAAGATGTTTTTTATTCTCTAAGTGGACGGAAATCCATAAAGATCGACACCATCCATTACTCCAGTTGGTTGGAATGCTGTTCTAGTTGTGAATATGTGCGTGTTAATACTTTGTTCCATTCAATCACATAAATCAGTCCAGTCTTTTCAGCCCTCTACTGATATATATCCAATGTGCCTCTTTGTAAATCAGTCTATTTTCAATGCATAATGGATCGCCCCAGACCTTCTCAAGCACTCCCCATATGATATCTCTGAAATCACGTTTTTTTTCACAGTAATTCACTACTAGACAAGTTGTCAATTTACTGGCTTTAATAGTGCTCAGGTTTTCCTGTAGGCGTATTTTGATCTTTCGTGTGGTTTAGACCAATTTAATAGAGCCCACAAGGGCAAGTCAAATGATAGATAACATTGGCCGTGTTACAATTGGTGAATTTATTCACATGCCACGTTTCTCCATCCACCAATTGCACACAATTCACTTGCTCCGTTAAATCACACACTGAGCAACCGCCACATGGATGGTGCCCTACTAGTATGTCCAAGGTGTTTGACACTTGTCTGGTACGTGAATTTACTAATCTTTCCCGTAGGTTCTGGGATCTTTTGAAGGCAAACCTCGTGTTGGTATCATAAAGCTGTTTGTGCTTAGGAGGTGCCAATGTGTCCTGATAATTTGATGAATTTTTTAGGACAGAGGGTCAAATGTGTTAATTACCGGGAGACATGCTCCTTGCTCTTTTCTGTTTCTTTCCAATAGTGCCATTCTTGATGTATTTAATGCCCTCTTCCAAGCATTCTTCACAACTTTTTTTGGATATGCATGATGACCCAGTTTCTCAGCCAACTCGTTTGCTTGTTCCACAAATTTTTCGGTAGTGCTACAATTCCTCCAGCCTACTTATAAACGAAAACTGATTTCCTTTGTTTGTTGCTGGTTGTTTCTCTGCTGATAGGAGCTCGGGGGACTACACATACCAAGAGCCCCTTAACGCCACTCACCTGGGTTCAAGCGCAATCCCGCCCACAGCGCTACTTCACGGCTCACGGCCCCCGCATTGCCGGAGCCACTCGCAGCCGGACTTTGTTGCTGGTTATTTCTCTGCTGATAGGAGCTTGGGGGACTACACATACCAGGAGTCCCTTAACGCCACTCACCTGGGCTCCACCGCAATCCCGCCCACAGCGCTACTTCACGGCTCGCGGCCCCTGCATAGCCGGAGCTGCTTGCAGCCGGACTTTGTTGCTGGTTGTTTCTCTGCTGATAGGAGTTCAGGGGACTACACATACCAGGAGCCCCTTAACACCACTCACCTGGGCACAAGCGCAATCCCGCCCACAAGGCTTCTTCACGGCTCGTGGCCCCGCTTCGCGGGAGCCGCTAGCAGCCGGACTTTGTTGCTGGTTGTTTCTCTGCAGATAGGAGCTCAGGGGACTACACATACCAGGAGCCCCTTAACGCCACTCACCTGGGCTCAAGCACAATCCCGCCCACAGCGCTACTTCATGGCTCGCAGCCCCGCTTCGCGGAAGCCACTCGCAGCCGGACTTTGCTGCTGGTTGTTTCTCTGATGATAGGAGCTCGGGGGACTACACATACCAGGAGCCCCTTAACACCACTCACCTGGGCTCAAGCGCAATCCTGCCCACAGTGCTACTTCACGTCTCGCGGCCCCCGGTTCGCGGGAGCCGCTCGCAGCCGGACTTTGTTGCTGGTTGTTTCTTTGCGGATAGGAGCTCGGGGGACTACACATACCAGGAGCCCCTTAACGCAACTCACCTGAGCTCAAGCGCAATCCCACCCACAGCGCTACTTCAAAGCTGGCGGACGTGCGCCGGGCAAAGCCCAGGCCAAGGGCGGGCCCGTTTGAACACACAAAGGTCAGTACTTATACTTTGGTTGGCCATTGCAGATTGAATCTCTTTTGCAGGATCCATCACAATTGACTGGAGGTGTAACTGTTTCTTTAATCATTTCTCTAATCATCTCTTGAAATGGCTACCACCAAGGGGGGGAAGGGTAGAAAGTTTATTTTTGGCAGGTTGATAGTGGGAACCTTGGACCAATTTCTACCCAGGGCCTCCTCTATGCTGGTACACGAAATAGAAATAACGGAAAAGAGGTTATCCCTGGACCCTGCTTTGACAAACGTTCGTCCATGGGCAGGTTGGCACAGGCACCGTCACCGAACCAACAGGGAATTATAGAGACTGCCTCTTTAGCCGAGAATAGTGAGGGCTGCCATCAAGCACATGTAGAACGAGGGCTGTCTGATTCTCTATCTAGTTCGGATGTTGTACCTATTGCCCAATGTGTTTCTGTCCAAAAACATGAGCTTCCCGGTCAGTCATCCTTGAGATCGCAAACTCGATCTGCCAGCAGCTCTAAAACAGAGGCTGAAATCCCTGCTTCAGACTCAATCCCTAAAAGAAAGCGTGGAGGAGCCCCTCTGAAAAACAGGAAAGTCAAAATACAGAAATGCAATAATGGGGGCGGAAGGTCAACTGACAAGAATTACTAATAGCCCTGCTTTATGCCAACCCAACAAACAAGCGTCTATGCCCCTATCAACCCCTGGTGATGTGTGTCTCACGGAATTTGGAGAAGATTTTTGGGTCAAAATGGAAAGTATTTTTACCAAGACATGCCTTCCTTTTTATGACAGACTCAATGTTATAGAAAGTAGACTTTTGCGTCTAGAATTATTGGTTGCTTCTGTTCAGGTGGAGGAGGGGGTTGCATGAGCAAACGATGTTTATGGAAATATTGAGAGGCCGCCTATGCTAGTGAATGTAATTTTCCACCTTTCTGCCCCGTCTGAAGTGAATAATGCAGTTGATTTATCCCCCCAAATGTGCTGCCTAATGACCATATACAACAACCTAGTAACAGTGCTGTGAATAATAGCCCAGTAATAAGTAGAATTAATGAGAATGGGGGATAGAGGGACTCTGAAACTACAACCACCACCAAACAGTAGTACAAACTGTGATGTCACCATAAAAGAACAAAGACGTTTAGATCTTCCTCCTGAGTCTGTACCGTATGTGGTAGTACTTGCCGGGGTTCCAGCTTTGAATCAGGGAAAAAGGGAGGACTATGGTGATCTAAAAAATAAAAGTCTTCACTGGCTGAATCACAACAGGCCACTTCCTACACATGTATCTAGTGAAATTCTTGTTGCTAGACTAGTGGATTGGGTGGGGCCATGGGAAAAAAACATTAGGGGGGACTGTGTTGTAATCAATTTCAGGAATAGATAGGCGGTTACGCACATTTGCAACTGGGCTCCAGTGCGCTCAGTAACGCAAATTCAATCCCTCCCCTTAACGTACTTCAATCCCACTTCCCCTATTGACTTCAGAGTAGGTCGGTCTTGGGGGGACCGTGATACCCGTGGCTTTAGTGTCCAGGTTGGGCACGCTAATTGGAAGGGTGCTATCATCTATACTCCTAGTGATGTTATACTTCCCCTGAGTAACAGATTTAGTGTTTTGGATCAAATAGATTAACGGCAAAAGAGTTGCCTGTCTCATTCTCCCCACACTGATGCTCAGGGTCCACTTGTAGCCAGGGAAGGCACAGAGGTAAATGCCTGCTCTATTATTTTACCTAGTACTAAGGGCGGTGGGCTAGTCATAGAGGTTGATAGGGGGGGGACAGTAGGATTAACCCGGCTGGTGTACTGCCTGGAGCTCCGCCACCCGCAATTCAGGAGGATGTAAGCTGTGTTGCATCTCCAGTGGTAGTGGGAAGGAATCACAATAATGACGTCTGGGTTATTGGGCCAAACTCTAGCAGGAGGGGGGAGCCTATTGATGACCCACTTGCTGGGGATAATAGCTGTGACATGGCACAAAAGGAAATTGTGGGGAGGGAGTCAAATGACAACATTAAAATCCACTCCTGGAATGTAGCTGGGATTAAAAATAAACTATTATGCCCAGATTGGGGATCGTTTGTAGAGAAGTGCGATGTTTTTTAATGCAGGAGACGTGGGCACTGGAGGAAAACCAAAGGAGTGGTTTTGCCACTTTTAGTATATTGACTACAACTAAGGACAGGGGCAGACCATTGGGAGGGCTAAGCATCTGGGTGGGCACTCACCTGGGTGCTATTGCAGTGCAGATTCCAACTAACTCCCTCGATGTGCAATGTGTCCATCTAACGCTCCCAGAAAACATACAAATTGCCCTAATGAACATCTACTCTCGGCCCATTCAGAGGTAGCAGGAGTCTGGAGTACTTGATCAATTGAGGCAGTTTATTTCAACACTAGACCCAGCAGTTACTCTAATAGTGGGGGGCGATTTGAACTGCCAGTTTGAGCCCCTCACTGATGTAAGCATAGACGGCCTAGATGACGAGGACCAGCATTGGCATATCCCGGAACCTCAAATTCCAGTATTTAGAGCATGGACGCCGTTGGTCCTCCAAATTAATTTGCTTACTCTTTGGTCCTCTTTGAGGGCTTGCAATGGGAGGGCAAGATCGGATAGACCTAGCTGATCGACCTTTAATAGAGAAGGGCAAAACTCCATTCTGGATAACATCCTGGTTGAATCCAGATTATGGGATATGGTCTTGGATTTTCAGATCTATACAAGGAAAGATAGTGACCATAATCCCCTTGTTATGATGCTTAGACCATGGAGTTTGGGCCTGTCTAATCCTGCTCCCGAGCCCAACCCTGTAGAAGATCCTCTCTCGCTAACTAACAACAGGCAGAGAGTTAAATGGCCACACATACAAGGTTCCCAGGAAGAACCAAGGCACAAGAAACCTAAGAAACAAACGCGGAAAACGCGGAAAGGGGGCAGGGTAGAAACCCCCTGACCCTCTAGGCCTGCTCAAAGGTTCCCATAAGGACCCCCAAGGCCCGAGGTTTTAAAAAAAAAATCAGCAAAATCTGCGCAATATTAGTTATTAGCCCCCGGGGGGCCAAATACCGTGGGCAATTAAATAGTTTAGGGAGGCCTAAAGGAGCCCCCCAGCTCCGGGGACTGCCACCCCGGGCTTTATTATAAATTGTGCGAGGGCTCATAGACCCAAACAACCTGTGTGAGGGGGGCTTGAGCCCCTCACATGCCCCGGGGACCGCCACCTCCCGGGGCACTAAGTTTTTAATTTGGGGTCCATTATGGACCCCCAAGCCCCGGGGACCACCATCCATGGAATTAATTCCCCAACTTAAACGGCGCCATAGGGTGTATTTGCACACATATGAACTCAGGCCCCGCCCTCTCCCTTCACCACTGTGCACCCTGTGGCATGTTTTCAGGTGGGACATTAACTCCCCTTGAATCCTGAGGGTACTTGGGAGCGAAATAGCCCACCAGGTACCTCCAGTAAGCACCACAGAGCTGTGTTGCAGAGTGTTGTAAAAAGGGGCATGGCCTCTAAACACCTCTCTGCAACGCAGCCTCCTGGCACATACTGGAGGTACCTGGAGGGTTAGTTGGCCCCCAGAGACCCACAGGATTGAGGAGGAATTAATTCTCCTTGCAATTTTGTGATACCTTGCAATGATATGAAATTGTAATGTGTATGGTTTGATTCACAAGGGTAAAACGATTGTATGTTTTCTATGTTTACTGTTTAAAGGAAGGACTTAAATACACACTGTGTCAAAATGGTGGCCACTTGATAAAGGCTTCACGCCGAAACGCGTCGTCTTTGTTTGGAGAGTGCACATTAAAAGTGTATTGTGCCTGGACCTCCCTGGTGTGCCGTTTTTTCCTTTCAAACCGAATGTGAAGGTGATTGGGGAACTGCGAGAAAAATATAGTGTGGCGACTGCGGCCACCCACGGCACCAGCATTGCGAGGCTGAGGATCGCGGAATGCAGTGATGCTTGGGAGATAATATATATATATATATATATATCTATACTACTATTATGAAGGAAGAACTTTGAACCTTTGAGGCCGGTAAACTCGGGAACCACAGCGCCAATCCACACACCCGATACATCGTTGAAATTGTCTGGGTGTGCAGATGGACATAGGCTATATAAATTAAAAAAATATACGTTATTTAAAAAATTTACGAGAAAAAAAAAGTAGTCCAATGGAAGTAGCGCCGGCAGCGGCGTGCGTGCTGACATCAGGAGCGCGGGGAGCAGTGACGTACAGGAGCGCGAGGAGGAGGGGCGGACATGAGCGCGGGGAGGAGCGGCGGACAGGCAGGGAGTAGCGGTGAGGAGCGGTGGACAGGCTGGGAGGAGCGGAGAGGAGCGGCGGACAGGCGGGGAGGAGAGGGGAGGAGCGGTGAGGAGCGGCGTACCGGTGAACTCAGGAATGCGGGGAGGTGCGGCGGATGAGGTAAGGCTCCGGGGGACCCACGGACAATGTCGGGGCGGGCGGGGGCCCTGAAGTCAAGGTAGGGACGGGCTGCTACTCCGGGGGACCCACCGACAATGTCGGGGCGGGCGGGGGCCTGGGCGGGCGGGGCCCTTAAGCCTGATTGCTCCCGGACAAGGTCGGGACGGGCTGCTAGTATATATATATTAATAGCAGTCTAAGCAAATAATGTTTTATAGGCATGTTCTACAAACAGAACCATCCTTATAATTGCACTGTCCTCTTTGAGCCTAAAACAATAGCGTACAGTCTCTGCAGTTGTTCTTATTTTGGCATTATTAAACAAGGGGTGTAAGTATATCCTCCATATGGGCAACAGCTTCGAGTAGATGCACATTAAATGTTCAAGAGTTTCTTTACCGATTTCACAAAGCTGACATACTTATATACCTTTAGGTGCCTGGTTCTAAGTCCCTTCAAACTTTCCTATCGGAATGTAATATTCTCTAAACCTTCAGTATTTCCATTTTATGTAACTGGACAAATTCCATCCCAAGTATTCTTGAGCCTGTAAGGTATAGGTATCAATTAATAAATCTGTATGTTAATACATATAGCAATCAGGTATGTAGGACATTGTATTGATGTTACTAATTTGTGATGATTAGATAATGTAGAGGGTGCATTTAGCATAGGGGTTGTAAAGCAGTTAATGTTCACAACATATCATCAGGCAGGAGGGAGCAGACGTAAACATTAATGATTACTGGTGACAGGTTGAGTTGTTATAGAATGCAACATGATACCTGATTGTAATGAGATGGTGAGACTGGCTAGACACCAAGGCCACAGGTCAAGGTAAATAGGTGTCAGAGATAACAACCCCTGCTATATCTGAGAAACAATGGAGCAAGAGGGCATATTTGTTGGTGTTTTAGCTGTTTTGAGATTCAGAAGTTCCTTGTTAAAAATTACAATTCAATTATGCATGACACCTGTATAATCAGTTTAAAAAATAGAATACAAAACAACAATTTGTTTGTTAGAAAGAAAAACAGTGATCAATCAAATAATAGAGATCAATCAAATAATATCAAATCAAATCGGTTTGTGTGCATTCATGTTATGCTTTGCAATATATTCCAGGTAATAAAACATTTTCTTGGCCATGTTTGCTATTTACTATTCACCCCTACAACATCTTTGCTCAAGCGTTTTCTTTCTGTGTTCAATTAACAAACCTAGACGATAAAGCACCAACAAAGCCAACAGATCTGCAAATAAATCAAAATGAAAGCTAGGCCTACTGTTTTTGCAATTTTTTTAAATGTTATTTTAGTCAAGTCCTACAGTAGGCTTTATGAGCCATGATCAGAAAATGCAATTGAATGTTCATCCCTAACCATTTGGCCCACACTTACATGCTATTAGGCCATGAGGCTCCGAAAGCGCTAGCATACCTTAAGCTTTACTAGATTAGGGATGAGAGCACAAAGGCATCAATGAGGAGACGCCTAGCGTGGATACTGTGTTAAACAGCCGCGGTCCATACAGTTAACAGCAGTGGGGCGGTGGGGCTGGGTATTGGGGGATTTCGAAGTACCTTGCAGAGGGAAAATTAAATAAATAATGAATTGTCCCTCGGCATCCTCCCCCTTAATCCCCCCTTATCTTGCCCCACCGCTGTTACCTGCATGGACTGCGGCTGGTGATAAGTCAAAATGTTCTTACACCTTCCTAGCATGATGGTTTTCCTGTTTCACAACCATTCTTGGGTCTGATTTTCAGTTTGGCAGATGCATTACTCTGCCTCTAACTTGACAGTTATCCCAATCAATGTATTACAAGTGCATTATATCCTATGGCGCTTATAATACCATGGATCGACTAGCCTTCATGTTTGTGACATAGCAACCCCTCCACTAAACTCTAACTCATGCCCTTTGTCTGCTGTGGATCCAGAAATGGAGGCCAAAGCTAGGCACATGGGAAGGGACAAGCTGTTTTGCAAAAGCCGGACACCTCAGGTCAAAGACAAAAAAAAGGACAGGATGGATGATCACAAACAAAATGTATATGCCAAGGGATAGAGGGAACCATGGCAAGGGGCAATGAAGGTGATGCCGCAGCAAGTGAAAGACGAAAGAGCTGAACGGAGAAATGATGGAGCGGATACACCAGTGAAAAAAGGGAGGAGCTGGAGAGCGTAACAAGAAACCGACACACAAAAGTACCTTATGTAATGTCATCACAGCCTAGGTGGTTCTTGTTGGTCAAGAGCTCCTCGAATTCTGTGTGTAGTGGTACCAGAAAAGAAAATGAAGAATAAAAATGCTCACCTGTTTGACAATTTAGGGAAACAGAACTAAATGTAAGCTCTTGAAACAAATAAGATCCAAAATAGTTCCTCATGCATTACAATCAAACACTCTCTAGGAGTCGGAATGATACTCCAGATAGCCAGTAGTATGAGGTAACGAAGATCTACTTTTCTGAAGCCCACTGTATGTCCTTGAATTAGAGAAAAAAAATCTGACAAACAGATACATTGTGAAACAGTCACAAAAATTATACAAGTACTTTAATGTGAAATTTAAAGGTGCTCTAGGATTAGGTAGTTGTATCAGAACACATCAATATTTCAGGCCAAATTACAATTCCCTTGCAAGAAGGAATACATACCTTTAGTGAGTACAATATTTCTGCTGTAATTATTGGGAAGAGCAGGCACACAATTGATCAGGTTAGGATACCTGTCTTTTTTTAGACTAATACTGTCAAGTGGTCAATCTAGGTGTTGATTTTATGCAAACAAAATGCGTACACGCATTTGCATCATTTGTTATTTTCTAGCGTCCAGTCAACGACTTTGTGAGAGTGCATGGGGATCCAGATTCTGAACTGTCCCCATGCAGAGGATAGAGGTGTCCCATGGTGTAGCTCTGCAACCTTAATTCTACTTACAAATTAGATCATGCACTGCTTCCTCTTAAGGGCAAGGTCATCGGCGACAATGGTGGAGTCTGCAAAGGGTGTATGAGCATTTTAAAAGCTCATGGGAATGTCTAGGGCATGTTGTTGGTACGTTCTATGCTTTGCATTAAAGTGACTGTATGCACCACACATATTGGGTTTGTGCATCTAGAAAAAAAACTAGTCACTAGTATTGATACTTAAAGGTCAACTACACCCAATACTCTGCCCAGTTGAGGTCACAAAGGTCAGAGGTGACTCTATTCAAATGACTTAACTGAAAAACAAATTAATTAAAAGATGTATATCCGTTTAGAATAACTTACACAATTTATTACCCACTTGTTCCTATAACAATTATCACAAGATATGTAGACTGTATTACTAGTAAAGAAATACATTCTGCTATGTTTTATACTTTTTAACACAGAATCGTTCTACTCTTTTTTTACTTGGAGCAGCCAGGAACTCTAACTAACCTCTCATCTTACCCTGTCCCTTCCATCCAACAAATGAAACACACAAAACATGAAAACATTACATTTGAGCCCAATTCGACCACACCATGCCTGTTCGAATTAGAGGGAAAATAAAAAGGTTGCCGAAGAAAACTGGTCCTCAAACTATCAACAGACATAACTATGGTATAGAAATGTGTCAACTCTGCCTCAGCGCCATAACATTCATGACCAGAAAATAGCCCTACATAATTTTCAAAAACATTGTATGCTCCCACCATGCAACAGCCACCTCTAATCATTGCCCAGTGACACCTATTGTGGTGCAGTCATGTATGTTTCACTGGTACTCATGTCATGCTTCAAAATTATACTTTTTATTGTCCCTACCACCAGACCGACACCATCATTCAGATCATCTTTCGGGAATAATCAGCCCAGGCACACACCAATCTAGAAAAATAAGTACATTCTAATAAATAAAATGATACCAGAACAGCAAACATCCAATCTCTGGAGATATTAAATTTCAAAGGGAATGCTGTCATTAACCGCCCGATTCATCAAACTAAATTGCGCTCGCAAATGGCCAGATTCTGAGAATCTGGCCCTTTGCGAGTGCGATTTTTGCATTTGGGATTCAGCATCCCAAATGTAAAAATCGCTAATTGCGATCTCCCAATTTTGCGAGGAATTACATTTAAGGAATCTCTATTTGAGATTCCTTAAATGCAATTCATCATCCAATTTTATTTTGCGAATTCGCAATTTCTGGCCGCAATTTACCGCGAGTTCAGACCTCGTGATAAATTGCGAAAACTCAGAAAAATGCATTTAAATGCATTTTTCTGAGTTGCATGTTACACACACACACATGTCCTTTGGACATGTGTGTGTGCAACACCTGTGTAAATTGTCATTTGAGGGGTGCTACAGGGTGTCCTTTGGACACCCCTGGCACCCTTCAAATCGCTATCTTATTTGCGATTAGCAAATTGCTAATCGCAAATAAGGAATACTCCCCATTCATTCCTATGGGCCTTTTGGCCCATAGGAATGAATGGCGAGTTATTCCTTATTTGCGATTAGCAATTTGCTAATCGCAAATAAGGAATATGTAGGAATCGCATTTCTTTATGCAATTTCTACATGAATCCCGTTTTGCGAGTCCTTAATAGCGAATCGCTATGAATCGCTATTAGGGGCTCGCAAAACGGGAGAATGATGAATCAGGCTGTAAGTCCCTTATCAAATGTCCTCAAGCTGTATACCCATCGATGTTCTTTTTGAAGAAGAATGTGGTCTGCATGTTTTTTTCTTTCATCTAGTTTTTTGTTAAGACTACCCACTCCGGTTTGTTCTCTGTATTTTGGTGTTCACCTATTTGTACTTTGATTTTTCTGCTCATCATGCCTAAGTTGGCAGGGACAAATGATCATATAGATCACATGTGTTAAATTACAATTTGTGTGTCTTATCAGGGTCAGTTTCAAATGTTCGTTCAGTAGTAAAATTCCAATCATCTTAGTTAGATGGCATATAGTGTAGGACCCACAAGGATAATGACCAACTACAAGATGTAGTTCCCAAGTTGAGAGTACAGTTGTGGTCCTCTTCCGTACTGTCAGTGGGCACATGTGAATGAGATGATCTTGTATGTTGTGTGAGCAAATTTCGGTTTTGGCCAATCTAGAGTGCTTGATGTTATAATGCTCCAATGTTTATTGATAGTCTTTTTGATATGATTCGAAGCTGCAGAATTATGTGTTAACATCTAAGTAAGAATATTATCATTAGTAGCTCTTTCAGAAGATTTCAAGAAGCATTTCTGGTTCTGATTCTTTGCCCGCTCTATAACTCATACCAGGAAAAATTCTGATTTCAACATTATCATACACTGTGAATACCTACGCTTCAATCACCTTTGATAGAATTATTTTCATTACTATGATAACCTGCAAAATTCACTCATCCTTGCCTGGTATGAGCACTTGCTTTTTCGGGTCGGAGAAGCGGAAAGGTGAGCCCAGGAAGTTGTAGGGTCACCTTGAAAGTTATCCACAATGATTTTCTGAATCAAGCCCTTTACTAACGTTCTCACTTCACCATCTTGCTCTCTAATGTCTCGTAGTTTGGGAATCCTACAAATCTTAAATTGCAATGGCTCATTCTGTTGTCTACGTCTTTCTGCTTCCTTTTTAGGAATTAATTTTTTTAGTTAGCTTAGCAATTTGTGAACTTGTTTTCCTGTTCTGAGCATTAACATTTGAAACACATTTTTTAAAATCTCCATTCATTTCCACGCAAAAGCCTTAAAAATGTATATCTAAAACTGTACCTTCTGGCAAACATTTTTTAATTTTCCTTTGCTGTCTAAATAGCTTGTGGATTTTTCTAAGATAATTTACTGTCAAATGGGGGGAGGCGGGGGTTGGTCTTTTATCACCATGCACTTTATGTGTTTCCTTTTATTTCAATGCCTAATTGATGTGTGAGGCTACCAGTTAATGCCTTCATTTGCTCTCTCTGTCTGAATTTTGTGAATATTTTTCCAGAGGTGAATGTTTGGTGGGGTGATGAGCATGTAACTGCATGACAGTAGGGAGCTCATTGTACCATGCTCAGGTAAAACCTGAGAGAGGTAAAAAAGTGAATTTGGCCCTATTCTCCCCTTCTGTGATTATTCAGTTGTGTCTAACACTTTGCATGTCTCACCATGTAATAAGTGCTGCCTCACCCTTTTTAAAAAAAAAAAACATGGTACCTTGGTTGATGCTATTGGTAGTGAACTGGACTCCACAAAATCACCTTCTGTAATGCTCAACCAATAGAGAGTAAGCTTTTAACTGACTTAACTACTGTTTTGGCCACACCCTCTGCTACCACAATAATATTCATATTTTTGCTGTGCTTTTTCTGTTGTGCTGGACATGAGCGAAAATCAAGCTTATCCCCCTGAAGTCACTCGAGTAAGCACCCCTCAGCTGAGTCTGCAGTTCTTCCAAGCCCCCTCAACTGCAACAATGGAAAGTCATCTCCCCTACTATAGGAACACAAACATGTTGGTCGCATAGGAAAGAGACTAAGGTTTCCGAGGAGATGCCTAAACTCCTGATTCAATGCTTCTCGCAGCAATGTGGCTGAAACGTCAATCACAATAGTAAAAGTTGGGAACAAGGTGAGCTCCATTGTCTTCCTTCCACCGTCTTTTAAATAGCTCCTTAGGGCTCTCCCATCAGGACGGTGCACACATGATGTCCACTGGCTCCTGCTTTCAAGACATCCCCAGCTGCTTCTGAATGTGCCCACAAATTGCCACAATCTCATCCTCAAAGCAGAGTCCCCACTCTCTCCTTCCAGTGGACCAGACTTAGGAGTGCTACCTTACAGGAGTCCAATCAGAATTTCCTTTTTATTTTCTGCTAGTTCAATTACAACAGAGATATACTGCAATTGTTAACTTACGGATCTATTGTAAAAACAGCCTGGAATTAGAGTGAACAGACTAGTTCATGGGTAATGAACAGAGGGCCATCCTATAAAGACCTACTCAATAAGTAGGAGTCAACCAAGAATGCTCCTTTTTTACAATAGCATTTTGTTTCTGCATGAATTCAAAGAAATGGTGTGATAAATCCACGTTGTTCAATTGACTTACAATTAAATTTCACTCTTCATTTATTTAGAAGGTAATTACACTTTAAGCGGGAATGTTTCTTCTCATGATTAAAAGATCTCTTTGTCCTCTACGAAAGCATGAGTAAAAGCATCACTTAAAACAATTTATTCTAATTCTTCTTCCCTCTTGAGGTTGCTCTAGATACATGCTATAATTATCTTTTTTTTATCCGTGTGAATGCATTAATTAAGCTCTTGGTTATTGTTTGCAGCTTGCTTCACCCCTTAGCTTTTTATGTGCCGCCTTTGCACTGCAAATTGTTTTAGATTTTTTTGGCTACCTGTGATTTTGAAGTAACTTTTTCGCGCGAAAACATTACGTTATTTATGTGCCCCATCAGGCAATTTCATTTGGGATTTTATCACTTTTCAACTTTTTAGACATTTTCTTCTCTCCTGCATGTAAGGTGTCACAGGAGACCTTGTTCCATGGACAGATTTTGTCTAATCGAATGTATTTGGTTAAAAAAATAGTTTATTCTAATTTAGATTTCCATGACTGAAATTATGCCGGTTATAATGTATTCTGTATTAGAACTGCTAGACTTTGACCGTAGGGATATCATAGCATGTGACACCATATACCCTCTTAACTCAATGATGACCCATTTCCCATGATTTCTCATGATTTGTGATTACTGTCCGCTAAAAACAAGAGGTTGTATTATGCCAATAAACCTGTGATTGATACTTGTCACAAATATCTAGATACTGAATCCAATAAGCTTTCCAGGAATGTTTACTTTTTAAGGACGACCAGTTAAATCACAGAAGCCACAGAATTCTGTGGAAATTAGCATGATAAGGATAACAACTGCAGAATACTGGGTCCCCTTCACCCCTTGGTTGCAGGGTAAATTTGTTTGCCGTGCGAGGGGGGGGTGGGCGCAGTGCAGCGGTGCTCAGGATGGCTCCCATCCATCATGAGTCACAGTAGACGTGTGCTCTTGACGGCCGGGAGCCATCCAAACTCCACCCACTGATTATTTGGCCCGCACAGGCGGGGAATTAGTTGCGCGTGGGAGGAGCGGCAACGTTCAGACGGCTCCCGGCCGTCATGAGCACATGACTACCGTGATTCATGACGGCTGGGAGCAGCCCTGAGCACAGAACGGGTTAAAGCAGCGATACTCAAAGTATGGCCCGGGGGCCATATGCAGCCCTCCTGGACTTTACATGAGGCCCTGTGGGCAACAGCAGCACTGGGCTGCTGTTTACTCAACTCAGCATCCACATAAAAATAAATGAAAAATAAACCGCAAGCTCTTAGTTAAAGGTTAATTGCATCTAGGGAAAGGAAGTAGTTAGGCCCTTAACTGTAGGAACATCTTAATTTTTAAAGACAGCAAATGTGTAAAAATATGTTAGTCTTTTCAAAATGTAAAAAGTGTATTACATTAACCTGTGATAATGAACAAAATCCTGGAAATTGAATTAAAACAAATGCCCATGATCACACAATTTAGTCACTTGGGGAAGCAGTGATTCATCCCAGGTTTTCTGGTTTCTTATTGTGTAATTTGGTTCAGTCACTAGAAGCACATGCTTCGCTTCCGCTACACCCACTTTACTCCCCATGGGCCCCCCCACCTGCTGTTAGTGCGGCCCTCGGTCACATCAAAGTTCCATATTTTTGGCCCCGGAATGTTTGCGAGTACCAATGCCTTAGACCTTGCACATTCCATGGAACGCGCATCAATGAAAATGATTCCTTTAATGTTTTACAGTGGGCTCCTAAGGAAAATAAAACCAGAGCACAGTTGCATGTTGAAGCATATTTTTTGAGGTGGGTTTGATGGAGTAGCCCACCACCATAACAAATGCATACTTTGTTGGCATCAATGCCCTGGGATTCCGAGTCAATTGAAATTTATTTGGTGTGTTCAGCAGCTCTTGAGGCACAACCGCATCACCTGCTCACCTCTTACTTTTGTTTTTTAGGCTGACCTTTCCTCTTCCTTTTCCATGGCAGGTGAGCACAAAGGAGATGGTTAAAACACAAGTCTGTGAAACCATTATTCTCTATATAGTAGCTTATATATTTTTAGGTCTTGCCTACAGACTGCCGATAGACCTATATGTATTATGTGAGCCCTTCGCTCATCATGGGCTGACTTTCTTGCCAATCTCGCCCCTTCAAAATTCCAATTTATTATATAGTCACAAATCCAAATAGCAAATACATAGCAAAAGGCCTTTTGCGGTCTCAAAAAGCCTCCGTACATCTGGCCCCTCAACTTGTTCTCACTTTTCGGAGCCTCCTATTTCAACAGCACCTACAATATTGTCTTCTTAACTGCTTTTCCGTTGCTTTCCAACCCTTCACCACCAATGCCTTATTCATATCTACATAGTGTTGTTTGTACAGGACACATAAATTGCACACAACTGTCATTCAGCTCACCTCCCCTAGGCTGATTTCAATCCTATTCCAACTTTTACAGTGACTCTCTTTTTTCGAGAGACCAGCAGCTTCAAAGTGATATTAGGCCAGTTTCAATTCTTATTACCTGGTTAAATTTTTCTTTTTAATTTCCTTCTTACATGGTCATCAGTTGTATAGGAAAAGTAGTGACTCACCACTTGTAATAAGGCCTCAAACACAATAAAAGGGTCAGACAAGGTCTCAGTAAATTATTCCCTTGCTCAAATCATTGTGGCTGGCAACGAGCAGGCAGACACAACTCAGGAGACAGGTGTGTAAAGCATTTAAAAACAACAATACTGCTTTTTCCCTCGACGCCGAGCAAGGTACTTCATCAGGCTCGATTCAGTGCGGGTTCGCCAGCTAGACTTTCTGTGAGGCCCTGGTCAAATCCTTGAAGTCTGAATCTCCCAAGGTTTTAGTGGGGTGAACCTGAAATCCAGGTTTGGTCGCAGTTGAAGGTAGCCAGCTTGACTCTTGATGTTGAGTCGGTCCTCTTGTGGAGTTTTTTCCAAAAGTTGCTCCAAACTTGAAGAGGTTCTTCCTGAAGTTCTTCCTGAGGGTTCAATGTGTCCAAAACACAAATCCAAGGGTCTGGAATATTCTAAATTGTCCTTAGGAGGTCTGTACTACAATTCCCATAATGCACTTGGCCAAAGCCTTAAAAGTCCGCTGGGCCACTCCAGGTTGGGGACACTTGGTGGAGATGATGCAGGTGGGCTCTGTTAACCTGTATCTTGAATAAAGTCCACTCCTTAAATTTTCCGAGTCAAAGTCCTTTTGGTCCTGAGTCCCACAGTGGGCAGCAGGTGCAGGCTTGGTGCAGGCCAGGGAGTTAGCAGGGCAGTCATTCTTCTTCTTGTTTCTTTAGGCAGCAGATCTGAGGAGCAATGCAGCTCCCCCCTATTTATCTAGGGTTTCTGGGCGGCAAGCAGGGAGGCACCTCTGAACAATGGGATGCAAGGTGCCACCCAGGTGAATGGCCACTTCCTCCAAAGTGTTTGCATATTCCTATCCCAGAAAACATAATTCTTTCAAAATTCAGCATGGAGGGATTCTCTCCAGAGGAGCTTGATCAGACTAACCCAAACTTACTGGTGTGGCTAATTTTTCTAAACTCTACCTTTCGAACCCTCTCCCTAATGTAATTACAGAGTCTTCTGTGTGGCTGAAAAAGCATGATGTGGGGGTGGGCCTGTGCTGCCCTAAACTGACATTCTCCTTTTGAAGATCAGTTTAGCTACCCCTCACCCCCTTCCTGCCACCTGCTCTGCAGTTTGTACTTTCGTGCCCACAGGAAATCCATTGTCTATGCTGACAGGACACATCACACCTCATCAAGCAGCTCTGACTCAGCCTGGGAAAAGTTGACAAATCAAGAGAGGGCACTAAAAAGCTGGATTTTGCCTCACAGAAAAAAAAAGTTTAACACTTTATTTCTTGTGATAATTAATACAAATCCAACAGTGACAATACAATTCATTAGATATCTTGAAGTGTATTTTTTCACATGGCTCCTAACAATATATTTAAATTAATTATTACCATTTTAGCCTTTGAAGCCATTCACTACAATAGGGAAAATGAAATTGGCAGTTTTTCCCTCACCAGGGCTTATGAAACATCTTTTATAATGTTCCTGTTAATAGTTAAAAAGCACCCTACCCTTGGGGCACCAAGGGGAGACCTTAGCGGTGACTTACATGTAAAAATAAGGTAGATTAATACTTTGGAAGTGCCTATAAATCTAAAGTAGAATTTTCTTATCATTTCTATTTTAAATCAGCGTGCAAGGCAGGTCTGGCTTTTAAAATGAAAACAGGCACCAAAGTAGCATACTCTCCAGAGCAGGAAATCTACTGGACCTCTAGCCTCCCTTCCCTATTATATACTAGGAACGTATAGGTAGTTTGAATCCTACTTGCCATATTATTGACTAGGGACTCACAGGAGTCTGTCATTGCCAATGGTAAGTATACCAAATAACCACATACTTTTTACACAGCGTACAGACGCTGGGTCCGTTTAGCAGAGCACAGGGCCAAGTCAGAGTCAGAAAACCAGCATCTAGTGGGCAAAATGGTTAAAAAAGTGGAGGGACACTGCAAACAAGTCCTGATTTCTCACAAAAAGAAAATCAAAAATGCTAAAATGACCATCACTGCATCATGAAACATATGCATACTTTTTTTTATACAGGCATCCATCTTTGAGTAGGTTTTTTCTTTTTTTTTTAAAGCCCATTCCATTATGGCCACACATCCATCCACATGTATGTACATTCAGTGTAACACATTGGCAGCCATTCTGGAAATACCTTATGCCATTCCTATCAAAAGGGTGACCTATTGACTTTGCCAATGCTTATTTTGTGGTACCGGCATAAGGTGGAGTCTTGCAGCAGGTTAAAAACACGAACCAATATTAATATTTTTTGTAGGAGGAAATATATATTATGGTTAGAGCCCTCATTGTATCTGTTTATACATCTCACCTGTCAATCTTTAGCAAGTATCTAATTGCTACATCCAAATATTTTCTATTGTTGTAGAGAGGAGCAGTGGAAAAGGCAGCATTATAATTTGCCCATAGCTAACTGCACCCTTCCTCCTAATTTATGAAACAGCTCTTCATATTTACATACTCAAATATTCACATTTTGATATTGAAATCTGCAGACCTGAATTCTAATCCTAGTTGTGAGGTATGACAAAAAATCTAGAGAATGATGGCAAATCACTGGATCTTCCTTTACCCTAAATTCCAACTATGTGTAAGGTAAAAAGTATATGTAACATAAAAACTAACTGAATAATGTGCTATCTAATGTGATCAAATATTATGGCCCTGATTTTCTAACATTTTGCATTATGAGCGTGCCACATTTTTATTATTGGCCCAGGTCCGGCTGAATACTGGGTTTCGCTATTGTTGTGTAACAAACATTTTTAGCGCAGCCACAATTCAAAAAGTATTTGGGGAGTTGCAAAGCCATACATTTCGTATTTGGATGGCTTTGTGCAGCTTTATTAAAAAACAAAAGTAATGTAAGGCAGCGCACAGGGCTGCTTTGTATTACTGTGCTGCCGGGGGTGTTGCATAGGTGGAGCATGAGCTTTCCCTTGCACCCACCCATCTATTTTGAGAAAAACTCAGATTCACCAAAGTCTACAAACCTGGATTTGCACCAAAATTATGCACCTACCCAAGGCTGGAATAACAAAGAGAAACACCTTTATTTCTCACTGTTACTTTCTCTTTGAATGTGTTTTATTTCTCCTTGATACTTTCTCTTTGAATGTGTGTGGATGTGTGCTGAATTTTGCAGCACACATACAAAGATAATTACACTTCTAAGAATACTGTTAGTGTAGGAAGGTATGGCTTCCTGCACCAAAAGTATTCTGACCACAACGGAGGCCCACTTGTGCAATGGCTCAAGGGCGCCTGCATTAGCACTAGCAGCAACAAGTGCACCAGCAGAAGGAGAGAGCAAAAGAGCGCCATATCTTAGTAGATAATGCACATTTCTGCGTTCTCCCTTTCATGCAACATAGTGCAGCGTAGGAAGTTCCATTGCTCTTTTTTGAAAAAGTTTAGTAAATTTGGCCATAGTTCCTATTCTATGTCTCACCTCTTAATCGCATCCATGCTTTAGTAATCTGGTTTCAACCATTACTCATGAGCATAAAACTGCTTCACTGGTAGCATAAGTGTGCAAGGTGCTCCATCCACCATAAAATCTATGTACAATTTTCTTGTGATGCTGAGAGTTAGCTTCATATTCTATCAAATAACTAACATGAAACTAAAATAGCCTTGAGGTTACACATGCACACACACAAAGAGGAACATATTCATACACATTTGTGTTGTACGTTGATTAGCGATCTTACTGATATTTCTAATTCTGAACTGCTAATCACACACACACACACCATTTCTCTCTCTCTTTCCCTCTCTTTTTCTCTCTTTCTCTCTGGAGAAGGCATTGAGCTGCATTATAGGAATTGGAGTCTATAACGTGCTAATGAGATACATTCCATGTTATTTTCTAAACTCACAGTTCCATTGCTAGCTTCTTCAACCACTATTTGTACAACTTAGAGAGACCTCAATTCTTAGTTTCATTGGCAAAAGCCCAACATTATGAACTTTACATCATGTTAATGATTTTTTGAATGCTTTATTGAACACCATTTGTGACAATCACTATTATTAAACGTTGCAATATGTGAAATAACAAAACCTACATTTGATTATAGTTATTGGTAACTTTTTGAGATAGCCAATAGGAATCTTTAGTGTAAGTTTGTGTCCTTACCCCTAAAGGGAATAGGCCAGCCTGTTATATTTTGGTGTTCTGACCCTTTGACAAAGCTGGTGGGTTTCCATTACTTAAAAAGACAACATTTATATTGTTAAATAAAATATTCAGCTGTGTGCGGTGGCAATGGGTTATGTGCAAGGCCTTTTTTTTTCATTAAGTGTATGTTTATATGTATATATATCACTCTACATATTTTCCCATATGAATTGCTCTATACACAATTAAACATCAATGTACGGTGCAGCTCAGTTTTAAGCTCTGGGTACCTTGGGTTCCTGGAGATAGCAGAAACCCTATTTACCCTCACAGCCAAAAGGGTTTTGCAAAAGTAAGGATACATTACTTTTGTAAATCGACCATTGTAACAAAAAGTTACAGATTAAAACATTGTCACAAAAGGATGTGGTTCAGTTTCTGTTTTAATATTTCTTTATTTCAACAGTTAGGGCCTGATTACGACCACAGCGGTCCATTGGACCACCATAGTCATGGTGGCCGTCTGTGTACCTCCAGACTGCTGGTCCACCTGCATAATATTAATTTTGCAGTTGTACTGCCACCTGAGCGCTGCTATCACCAGGGATCCGCAATCTCGTGGCTGTAGCCCAGCAGGCAGAGGAAGTAATATGCTGGTGGTGCCACTATGTAACCGGCGAGAATATTACACGTTTCCTAATTGCCCTCCGTTTTCATTGCCATTAAAAGGGTGGAGTGAGGAAAAAAAAGGGGAATCCTAGCAGTCAACACCGTGCACGGGGATGCATGTAGTGGGGCACAAGGTGTGCCCGTCTGTATTTCTGCACCCCCTGTTGCAGCACAGGAATAAATGCACAACATGGTGCATTTCTTCCTGTGCAGGAATATGCTGCAGCGCTCCCATGGTGGTGCATTTCCAGGCCTCAGAACTTGCGACCCACGAGGATTCAACTCGTAATCCGGCAGGTGGTCTGACTACAAGTTTGGCGGTATTCCTTCAGGGTGCTGGCATGTCGGCCCTTAAGAAGATCGCCAAACTCATAATCAGGCCCTTAGTTTCTTTGGGAAAACCTTATAGGGAATCTACACAAACTAGAAGTAGGTTGAAAGCAAAAAAAATAAGAAAAATGGGATATCTCTTTAAAAAATGGCAAAATGGTGGTAACATTTTTTTTTGCCATTCAGCTCTGCTTGTTCCTGAAAGCTGAAAAGATGTGACTTTAGAAGATCAAACCATTAGTTGATGCCAATTTTATGAAAAAACAAGCACTTTTTCCCAGAGACCTTTTTTCTATTTTTCTCAAAAAACTCGAAATGTAGTTGTATTTTGACTATTTTCTCAGTCCCCTCCAGGGGAACCCCCAAACCTTGGGTACCTTTAAAATGCCCTGGATGCTGCAAAAAAAGGACGGACATTTGGCTCGGATAGCTTATGTGGACAAAACGTTATGGGGAACTAAACACAAACTATCCTAAATTGCCCAAAAAAGTCTTTGCACTGTGAGGAAAGGCCTAGCAGCAGAAAGGTTAGTATAGTAGTAAGTCATTGCCCATTAAGTAATAGCCCAAAGGTACTAGGAATGCTAGTATTTGGAATTGGGGCAACATTTCTGGCAAACGTTTGACTACTTACCTGGCATAGTTTCCTCCTCGTCCTATGGGAGAGTTGTCTACGGACCTTGAGTTTTGTCATTGTTGGTCCAGGATGCCATAGATAAACTTGCCCCCATGACTAAGCCTGGCTGGAACAACTTAGGTAATTTGGCATCATGTTTACAATATCTCTGGTTGAAAGAGAAGCTCATTTGTAAACAGTTAGAAAGAAAGTGGAGGTCTCAGTACAGTTTAGAGGACAAACTATATATAAAGAGTTGCTCAGATAATGTATGATAATTTGATTAAGGAGGCAAATAAATCAGTTTTTACCTCTCAGATTGAACTCTCAAATAATGATCAAAAGAAGATTGTTAATATTGCTAAATCATTTCTTCATCCCAAAGCTTCTGAAAGAGATCTTCTTCCTACTCAAATTCCATGTCATAATCTCTTTAATTATTTTAAAGAAAAATTCTACAACATTCAGATTTGTTTTAATAATAGTTGTGAAAGGGCTACCACCAAGCCCGCCCCAAAAGACAAGGTCAGGACTCTTTGCTAGCCAATTCTGCTTTGGCCATTGTTTAGTGCATCTTTCTCCAGCAATCAGAGTGTGCTCTTCTGCTCTGCAAATAAGTTTCCCCTTTAGACTCCTGTCCTCCTAAGCTCCTTAAGAAAGCTACTGAAGTTATCAATCCTGTTATAAAAACAATCCTGGTATTAACAACATTTTGTATGTTTCCCTCTCCCCTGCCTTCGTACCAGAGTAATGGAAACTGGCTATGGTTAAACCATTACTAAAAAAAAAAAAACTATTGCCAATCCAAAAATCCTGTCCAATTTCAGACCCATTTCTCTTCTCTTCTCCCGGCCCCAGCTAAGATGCTGGAAAAATGAGTCAATGATCACATAATGGACTTATTGGAAATGTTGGCAGTGTTCATTCTTCTCAATCAGATTTTAGACCTAGGCATTCTACTAACATGGCACTGCTAGATGTTTCTGAAATGATTAAACTTACGTTGGATAAAGGTCGGAACGCAGTGTTGATTCCTTTAGATCTATTTGCAGTGTTTCTTAAGTATTATCCACTGAATGGAGCTCAGTTCCCTCAAATGTAATACTGACAAGATACACCTCTTTGGTTAGAAAAAAATATTTTATCCTCAGTTGGTATGGCATGACATTTTTCTGACTCCTCCTCCACCCGTTAAAGTGGTTCACAATCTAGGTTTCAAATTTGATTTCTCACTTTACTTTCGTTCTCAAGTGGTATCTGACTCTGGTCCTTGCTTTTCCTTGATCAAATCATTAAAGAAATGTTTTGAATACCTCCCTCAGACAGCAGGGAAAACAGTAGTCCTTGCATGTATTACTTGAAGGTTGGACTACTCTAGCAGCATGCATTTAGGAAAAGCAAACAACTTGCTACACAAACTTCAAGTGGTTCGAAATGCTGGAGTCAGACTAGTTCAGAAGCTTCCAAGTAATAGTTCAGACTCTCCGAGACTTAAGAAGTGGCATTGGCTTGCAGTTCATAAATGGATCCTTTTCAAGGCTCTGACTTTGGTTTTTAGAGTCTTTCATCATTTAGGCCATAAATATCTCTTTGAGTATTAAATAATTCAAGATTTCCAGAACCTTGAGATCCTCTAACTTGAAACTGCCAGCCATTCCTGATTTTTGGCGCAAAACAAATGGAGGTAAATCTTTCACCTTGTTGGGCTCTAAAGTTTGATATCTGGTCCCTGGAAATGCTCAGCTGAATCCTTCATCGAAGAGAATGCCATCCTGGACCCCTCCCAGTCTGGATTCCACAGCAACCACAGCACTGAGTCTGCCCTCCTCGCCGCCACTGACAACATCTGCAAGCTACTCGAACAGGGCTACACTGCGGGCTTCATCCTACTAGACCTGTCCGCAGCCTTTGACACCATCTCACATCGCACTCTCGCAGCCAGAATCCTTAACCCACAGAGATCAACTGCAGAGTACCCCAAGGATCCTCGGTGATCCCCACGCTCCTCAACATCAACATGACCCCCTCACCGCCATCGTCAGACAACATGGGCTCAGCATAGTATCGTATGCTGACAACACCCAGCTCATCCTCTCCCTCACAAAGAACCCCGAAGACACCAGACTATGCTTCCAGGAAAGAATGAAAGACGTCACAGCCTGGATGAACAACAGCTGCCTGAAGCTCATCTCGGAGAAGACAGAGGTCCTGTCCTCGGACCCTCCACCCCCGCTTGGGACAACACCTGGTGGCCCTCTGCCCTCGGGAGCCCATCCACTGCTTCAGGCCATGCACAGAACCACATCTTCATCTTTGACTCCTCCCTCACCATAACCCGCCAGATCAACTCCGTTGCCTCCACCAGCTTCAACTGCCTCTGCATCCTCCCAAGACTTTCAAATAGATCCCCCCTGAATGCAGAAAGACCGTCACCCAGGCTCTCATAACAAGCAGACTGGACTATGGCAACACATTCAACACCAGAATCCACAGAACTCTCCTACACAAGCTCCAAACCATCCAGAACCCCGTAGCCAGACTCGTCTTAAGAACCCCAAGGCACAAACACATGACTCAACATCTACAAGACCTCCATTGGCTCCCGGTCGAGAAGAGAGTAACCTTCAAATTACTCACCCACGCCTACAAATTCCTCCACAACATCGGACCCAAATACCTCAACGAGAGAGTCTCCTTCCACATACCCAAAAAGAACCTCTGCTCCGCCGACCTCACCCTGGCAGAAATCCCATGCATCCACAGAAACAGAGCAGGCAGAAGAGCCTTCTCCTACATCGCAGCCAAGGCCTGGAACGAACTCTCTCTCAACATCAGAAGCTCCCCTTCCGTGCACATCTTCAGGAAGAGCCTCAAGACCTGGCTCTTCAACTGAACCAGAGCTGCACCCACCCCCAGCACCTTGAGACCCTCACAGCTGAGTAGTGTGCTTTATAAACCCCTGATTGATGGATTGATTGAGGGATTGATTGTACTGATAAGATTTATAAATAGTGAAACCGATTTTAGGAAACACCTTAGAACATGGCTTTTTTTTATCAGATGATTTTAGAAGTTGTCTGACTGTTTGATTTTAATGTTCACCTTCCTCCTCTCTGGCCCTTAATATTATATCTTTCTTTGTAGGTGTTGGTCAATTTCTTTTGTTTCTGAGTTTGCACCAAGGTGCTCAGTTCTGAGTGGCAGTGCACTCCATAAATACCTCTTATCATATAATAAATCATATCATGTGATTCCCTGGGTCTAAAGTGAAAAATAAAACGGAAATGGCCCCCTGCCTAAAAAAGGCCAGAGGACCCCATCCCACGCGGCTGTATGACGGAACAATGCACTGAGATACTCTGCATGCCTCTACCACGCATTTATTAATCCGCATTTCTTTAGAACACATATGATTTTACAATATATATATATATATATATATATATATATATAATGTATTTGTGGGTGGAGACTTCCCTCACCCCTGAACTTACCTTAAAAGCATGGTGAAGGAATACCTTGTAAAATCATATGTATTCTAAAAAAATTCTTGATACAAATTGCATGGTGAAGGTAAAAACCTTGTTGTAGAGGCTGTTTCCCATCCCCGGGGCCGGGTCAATGAGTATCCTGGGGAGCACACCCTTGGCACAAAGTAATTTCCTTGCCAGCACCAAAGTGTGCAAGCAAACATATGTTTGCTCATGCCTGGCAGAACCAATTTTCTAAATCTCCTGTCATGCGGGCGCAAACATGGAAGTCCGCTCCCATATAATGAGAGATTTACATATGCTTGTGGCAACAGATTTCTGTTCTGTTTCCCCCAGCAATGCCGGCTTCCACACCATGCGGGGTGCTGGCTGGGGAGTGAGAGCCCTGGCGCTCCATCCCACATCCCTCAATAGTGGTTGGTAGGTGCTGCTGGTGGGAATCCAGCTATAGTGTACAAATGACCGGGGAATGGGGTCTCGGGGACCAAAATAGGCAATTGGGGACGTGAATACCCCGTCCCTTTAAATAACATGCAGCCCTGTGGATGGGGGCCTTTTATTACATTTGGTCCTAGGGGATGGGGTCCACCGGGGCCTAATAAGGCTTGTGGGGGTGTGCAGTCTCATCCCCTTTTTTATTGTATTTTGCCCTTGGAAATAGGTTCCTCCGGGTCTATCAGAGCTCGAGGAAGGGAGCTGCGTGACCCCTCTGCTTTAGATTTAGCCCAGGGGATGGGGTCCCCTGGTGCCAAGAAGGCTCCGGAGGTCGGTTGCATACCCCACTACTGTCTTTAATTTGATTTGATCTGAGGGGATAGGGTCCATGGGGTCTAATGAGACTAGGGGAGGGGGGCCCTGGAGATGGTGTGCTTGGGCCTGATAAGGCTCGTGAGGATGGCCGCACATCCCTATGCCCATAGACATTTTGTTTTAGAGCAATTGTCTATCTACTGCACAAGCCATTGCTAATATACCGGTCCTCCTTTTATGATGAAAATATATGCACATTGTCTCAAAAACTTCAAGGTTTCCCAAAGTGGCGAGTGAATTCCTTAATCCTCATTAGAAATGTGAAGTGATTTGAAATGGCATTTTGCTATTGCATATTAACAGCGGCAAGCAACATCTCACCTGGAAGAAGTGAATACAGTGTGTTTTCTATTGATAAACCGAAGCATATATTTAAATGTTTTGTCACCATCACTGGTGGCTAGCGCTACACTGAACTTTTATTATGCAAGTGTGTTCTCACTTATTTCATCACCTATATTTTGCCTAATTTCTATTATTCTTCTGCTCATGCTTACATTCTCTCTTGTTAGCCTGGTGTTAGCAAAAGAAAGTCTCTAACGGCCACATGCATCATTGCACCCGTTTGCGATTCCTAAGTTGCGAAAATTAAGGAATCGCAATTTCGAAATCGCAAACTGCAATGCATGAACAATTCGCATTTTATTTTACGATTCGGTGTTTTTCCTTAATTGCGATTCACAATTTGCGAATCGCAATTAAGGAAAACCCTTCCCATTGATTCCTATGGGCCAAAAGGCCCATAGGAATCAATGGGAAGGCATTCACATTTTGCGAATTTCAAATTGCGATTCGCAAAATGTGAATGCAATTTCAAGGGTGATGGGGGGGGGTCCAAAGAACCCCTCCCTGCACCCCTAAAATGTAACTTTAAATGCAATTTACACACACATGCCCCAAGGGCATGTGTGTGTGTAAATTAAAACTTTCAAAAATGCAATTTGTGCATATTTGAAAGTTTTCGGTAAATTAGCATGAAGTTCAACTTCATGCTAATTTACCACTTCCAAATTGCGAATTCGCAATTAAAAAATGATCATGCATTGCATTTAAGAAATCTGAAATTGTGATTTCTTAAATGCAATCGCAATTTTAGAAATCGCAACATGGTTGCGATTCCTAAAATTGTGATTCCTAAAATTGCGTTCGCATTCGCAAATGGCCGAAAATTGCGATTCGCACCGTTTGCGAATGCTATTGACTTTGATGCAGGTGGGCATTAGAAACTAAAAAACTGGATGCGCTACAGCCAAATAAATTGCACGAGTGATGTTCAATTGCACGATTTAAAGAACCTGGATAGAAATAAGTGGTATAATTATGAGCGCTTTGCATCATGCTTGCACCACGCAACGTGGCGCATGCATGACACAAACCTTTAAGTCATATTTTTTAAGGTAGCACACTTAGAAAGAGGAAAAAGCCTCTCGAGATTTTTATGTGTAGGAAGGTGCCCCTTCCTTAACAAAAACAATCCTGCTTGCAAAACAGGCACCTTTGCACCATGGTGCAAGGGGGCCTGTGTTAGCGGTAAGCTGTAAAAGCGCTGTCAGCACAAGGGCAAAGGACAAGAATGCAACTTATTGGATACATGCAGCACATTCTTACCCTTTCCCTGTGACTCAGGGCAGCCCAACAAGGTGACTTGCTGAAGTGCCCTGCACCACTTAACTCGTGAATATGCCCCTAGATATTTTGTGAGCTTCTTTCTATGTAAGTGCGTTCCTCACATACATTTGTATTTGAGTGCATTCCTCACATACGTTTGCCTCACAGCTGACTGGACAGTAAACACAGAAATGTATGTCGAGAAATGTTATTCTTTTAATGGGGGAGTAGATCGAAAAAAAGGCGTTGTCAAGATAACATTTTTAAAAGCTTCACGGAGACCCGCCCTTGGGTTCTACCTATATTGTTTTGGGAGGACCCTCCTATGCGAACGTTAAACCTGTACTTTTTGCGAGAATTATGCCTTTTACGCAGAGGGAAAAATACAACCATTTCGCCTCTCTCGAGCTCCTAATAATTGACATTTCTGATACACATCATGGGCCTCATTTATGAGGCTGTGCGTCACTTTTACGCCGCCGGTGCGTCACTTTTTGTGACGCACCAGTGGCGTGAAAAATGCGCCTTGTTGCGCCATATTTACAAAGTGATGCATCTAGGTAGATGCGTCACTTTGTAAACCCCTGCGCCACATTATACCTGCGCCAGGTGTAATGTATGCAAGGGGGGCGTATTGACGCAAGGAAGGGTCTTAGAAGTGACGCAGTGTAATCTATGAGATTTCACTGCGTCACTTTTAGGACGCCGTTGCGTTAAAATCTTGCGCCTGCCTCACAGCAGGCGTAAGACTGACGCAGGCCCTTTCACATGGGGCTTGTCCCTTGTGAAAGGACGTATTGCTGGAGTTACATCACTTTTGTGACACACTCCAGCAATGCGTCACTTTTGCGCCCTACAGATACGTCAGAAATACTGACATATCTGTAACTCCCTGCGGCATGATGCACCATACAGTCAATATGACGCATCAGGTATGTCGCAAGAAGTCCGCACTGAGAAGTGACGCATCGCTGCTTTCACGCACAGATGCGTCATTTCTCATAAATGAGGGCCCATGCATTTTGTTCCTAGTGTGTATTATATATAATTGACACCAGTACCTCGGGGTGAGGCTGAGCCGACCCCTGTCCCACCCAAAAACATACATCTTCTTTTTTTTAACCTTATTTTGTTGATTTATCAAAACAAGTACCCAAGGGTGATAATAACAAGTATTTCCTATTGCTATTAAAAAGGCAACAGCTTATTAAGTCATGTTGCCCATTCAGGGTCCTATACGTAAAATGCCAGGAAAAATACCAAAAGAACTAATCCATGCCTCAATGTGTGTCGGCATCAGGTGAATTTTAATAGCTAATGAAACATGAGACTAATGCATCAGTTTCAGTATTTCCGGTTTCCACCATGCCAGGGGAGGAGGAGGGAAGTTGACAGATCCCGGGGAAGGCCTAGAGAGAGAAGCAGCTCGGGTCATGGAGAGCTGAATGTGTGAAACGTTGCAGTGTGCAGCCGAGGCCAAGCTCACAGCTGCCGAGATGACCCAGAGATGATTAGACTGAGAAGTGCACACAGGCAATTCTCATCAGCAGAAAATAGGTCACATGTTGGAAGTCCATTCGGGTCACATTTCAATCTCTTAAGGAGGACAGGCTAGGCTTTTTAGTGGCTCACTGGAATAATTAAGGCCTATGTACAAACGCATTTATTAGTCGCAAACCCTGTAATTCCATAAATCCGAGGCTTTGCGGACATAAATGTAATAGACGCATTTAGTGCTAGACATACAAAGGGGCAGATTTACAAGCTCATTGCGCTGTCGGTGCGTCATTTTTTTGTGATGCACCGCAGCACATTTTTCTGCCCCATATTTACAAGGACAGGGAACCCTTCCTGCACATAAACAATCATGCCCGTGACGTAGGCATCCTTGCACCATGGGGCAAGGGTGCCTGCGTTGGCGCATGGCAGCAGTTTGTGCGCTAGAGTAGGGGGAAGCACAGAGATGCGACATATTGTTGTAAATATGTTGCATCCCTGTGCTTCAAAACGAATGCAGCCCGGGTCAGCAAAATGACTTGCTGAACCGTGCTGCGTTCCTTTATTGTAAATGTGCCCCAAAATATTTTAGCAGTAGCACACCCTATGATTCAGTAAACCAGAGGGTTTGCAAAAGCTAAAACTCTTGTTCAAGAGCACCAGACCTGTACTAAGATTCGGACAAGCTTTTCTAAATCTTTAAATGGCTTTAGGAAAACATACTAAATTGGCAAAGGGTGTTTAGTGCATCTCTTCATAATATCAATAGCTTCTGGTCTGTTTTAATGTTTTGCAACTGAAATCTGATTGCAAAACATTCATATTTTACCAGCAACTCAAACTAGGTTTGCATTTGCAAATGAGAAGGAGTCACTAAGACACCCCTCCTTTCCCTTTTCTGAATGATAAAACTATGGGCCTCATTTATGAGGCTGTGCGTCGCTTTTACGCCGCTGGTGCGTCACTTTTTGTGACGCACCAGTGGCGTAAACAATGCGCCTTTTTGCGCCATATTTACAAAATGACGCATCTAGGTAGATGCGTCACTTTGTAAACCCCAGCGCCACATTATACCTGCACCAGGTATAATGTATGCAAGGGGGGCGTATTGACGCAAGGAAGGGTCGTAGAAGTGACGCAGTGAAATCTATGAGATTTCACTGCGTCACTTTTAGGACGCTGTTGCATCAAAATCTTGCGCCTGCCTCACAGCAGGCGTAAGACTGACGCAGGCCCTTTCACATGACGCATCAGGAATGTTGCAAGGAGTGCGCACTGAGAAGTGACGCATCGCTGCTTTCACGCAGCGATGCTTCATTTCTCATAAATGAGGCCCTATATTTTTAGGAGTAGGCAAGTGAGTGGTTAAAGGGACCAATGCTTACTCCCAAAAAAGTTTTTAAAACTTTTCTTTTATTTTTAAATGCATCCGATTTTCCTTTGAGAAATGTGAGCTGCATTTTAAAAAGTAATTCCTTTTATTTAAAACAGTCACACATATGGGGTCTGCTGAACCCAACAGGCCACTACTCCTGTGTGATTGCATCGAATATAGTGGGTCTTACTAAGTTATCTCCCTTATTAATGAGGGAAATCCAGCTGTGACCCTCTTTGATTCTTTGTTTTGCGAACAGACCTAGTAGTAGATAGGTCAGTTCGTAAAGTACCAATTAATTCAGTAAATGCTGGTGCACAATTGCAACTTCTTTTACAGAAATCATAGTGCTTGCAACTCGCTCGAAGGGGATTCAGGAAAAGCTGACCAAATCTCTCAATTGGTTTAAGAAACCATACCAAATCGATATTTGGAAGGGGCGTGTTTACAGCGTCCCTTCCAAATACGGAATACTTATGTCACATATTAATGTTTTTGACTGAAAATCCAGTTGCAAAACAATAATATTTCGCCAACTACTGAAAAGTAGTGGTAACTCATACGCAAACTGAAAGGGGTCCTCAAGAGACCCGTCTATTTTGGTGACTTCTTAAAAAACAAATTGTTTTAGGAATAGGCAGAGGCCCATGGGACCATCGCTTACTCCTAAAAATAGTTTCTGAAACTTTAATTTTTTTTATAAATGCATTTTGATTTCCTTAAATGAAAATGGGCTGTGTTTTAAACAAAAATGCTTGCTCTATTTAAAAGCAATCACGGATATGGTGATCTTCTGACCCCAATAGGTCACCATCCGTGTGATGGCAACAAAACAGTGAGGGTCGCAATTTTTGACCTACCTCAATAATATTAATAATGTAGATCAAATTGCAACCCACTTGCATTTGGTATTTTCTGAATAAATCTATTAGTACAGAGAAACATAGGGCAAAACTACGGGTCTCGCTGTCCGAGGTTCGCCAGACCCGTGGTGGCATGGCTGTACACCCAAGGCTGCAAGGCGTTCCGACCGCCCTATTTCAACTTTGGCAGTCGGACAGTAATTGGATGGCTGGTGACGCAAGGGAACAGCAGTTTCCTGGTGGTGGCGCAGCGGTCAGTTGCTTTGTAATATGCAAGCGCTGCTGCTGCGGCACCGCCATGCATGTAACAAGTTTCAGGACCGCCACCAGTTTCACATAGGTCTTTATTCCATGAAAAGGCTGGCAGTGCTGAAACAAAGTCCACCTGAGCCTGGGAATGCATGCAGGGAGGCACAATATGTGCCCCCCTGGGTGGATGTGCTCAGGTTTCTGCACGGCATGGACTTTCGAGTCCATGCCGTGCAGGAATCCCGTGAGGAGTTCCCATTGTGGTGCCTCTTTCAAAGGAACCGCCGCCTTCGAAAGATGGATCGCAGTGGGACTGCCAGGCCTCCAGACCACAACATTATTTGTATCCTGTTGGGTGGCATTGACTCTTGGCGGTGCAGGACACGATGGAGGTGGGCCGCCCACACCGCCAGAAGTCGTAATCTGGCCCCATAGTGTTTCCAAATCACTAAATGTGTTTCGAAATGGATACCGATTCAGTATTCGGAAAGGGCATATTTTAGGAGTCCCAAATACTGAAGTGGTATGCTATGTATAATTGTTTTGGAAGCAAAATCAAGTTTCGAAATATTGATATTTAATTGCCACCTCAAAAGAGGTAGTAGCCCAGTCGCAAAAGGATAGGAGTCACCTTTTAGCCTCTTCCCCAAAGTGAACATAACATCAAAGTTTGTGGTAGGTTGAATTACTACAATTCAGTTTTTTGCCAACCGATCTATTGGCACATAGGTCGGTTCACAAAATACCACAGTGGTTGCAAAAATACTGGTCGTAAATTGCAACCTGGTATTTGCGACCATTCTTTAGCACATCTAGCGCTAAGTGCGTTTATGCACTTAATGTAGTTCCCATTTGCCTCACAAATACAATTGCTTCTGTATAGTTGGATGAATGAAAAAAAAAATAATGTATTACAAATTAAAAAAAAAAACTTTTTAACTGGTATTTATCTGGGAAGAAGGCTTTCCAATTGAAGGGACTAACTGGGCGTGAGGAAGCATTACTTCATGTCTGCTTCAGAATAGGAAGACACGAACACAACTAGATGAAAATCTCGAGAAGATAGGTATATCTTTAAAGAGAAAATGATTTCACAATCTTCCCTATTGGTCAGGAGAGAACATAAAAACAGAACACAGACCGTAAAGAACTCGACAATAGCGGACAGTGGCGCGGTCGTTTGCTGCATTTCTTTGCTTCAAAAGATCTTTTTTTTTTACTTTCTCTGCTGGTGGCTTCCGAGAGTGCAGCATAGGTGATAATTCCTGTCTCCAGGGGTGAATTAATTTGCAGCTTTGCCAGAGGGGATCCTTACCTGCCGCATGACTGGAGCTGCCCTGCAATCAGCTTGGAAAGGAAGTTGGCACAGACGCGGCCATATTCATATTAGGGGATGTCTATTTTTTGTTATAATTGTTCTCGACAGCTAAAGGGGATGTCATTTTATACGCAACGTTTAACTGTTTCAGTAGATACCATGGGATAAAGATTTTCCCACTGGTTTTTAATCCTAGAAAAAAAGTGTTTGAAAACATTAATTATGTGAAGACGACATGAAGATTTTCGGATTGTATACTTACACAACGCCAGTGTATAATCCGCAAATGTTCATGTCATCTTTATGTAATTAATGTGGTCTGTGCTGTATAGCAATGCTTACAGTAAACTAGTCACCGGCATACAGCACAATGTACTAACATTTCAGAGCCCCTAATTATCAAGGGATTTTCCAGAATTAGCAAAGATGTTGTAAAATAGATTAATTTAAAAAGCATGGGCAAATCCAATAAGCCTGGAGTCAGCTGCCAGCCAACACCAGACATTGTCAAATCCTTTAGTATAGGGGTGCTGCTTGTGTACTGGGACGGATGGCTGGGCGAACACATGGATGGATGGATAGACGGCCGGATGGATGGATGGATGGCTGGATGGATGAATAGACAGATGGAAGGAGAGAGAGAGATCTGCTTAGATGGATATGTGACGTTGGTTTCATTAATATAATGAGTGACAGATGAAACAATTTTTCTAATCCTAAATCGTATGTGTATAATTTTATTTCGACTGATGTCAATTGTAGGTAAAATATCATTTTTAAACGTTTTCTTTTTGTGACAGTATACTCATTTTTCCAGTGAAATCAGTGATTACTTTTTTAGAATATGTGTTGTTCATGTGCATATCTTTGTGTCCCGTGAAATAATGCTAATATGCTAATGAAGAATTGCCCCCTATTTGTCATCTCTCCATGACCATGATCTCCAGAAGGGCACTACAGAAATGCTACACAATTCATGCCCCATACAAATCAAGTACCTCAGATATGTAGTAGCACTTCCTCTTGCCTCAGGAAGAGCAATCACTCTAATGTTGTGTGAGAAATTTGGTTACTGGTTGAGGGGGTAGAAATCCTACCCAAGCAGCATCCACAATTCTTCTCAGGGTAAGGCACGAGCAAACCCCAAATTAACCTGAGCTCAACTCTCTGGTAACTTGTCACAGAGCAGCCAGGCTTAACTTAGAGACAATGTGTAAAGTATATATGCAGCACTCCAACCAGTCATAAAGTGAAAACACATAAAAGCAAAAATCTCTCACAAATTTAGAAAAATTGATCCAACTGTATAAATAAATCAAGACCAAAACAACAAAAATCCAATCATTAGAACTGTTGGAGATATGCAGTTTCAAAGATTTAGGTGAAAATAGCACTTGAGGTCATGCAGGACCAGAAAAAAGTCAAAGGTTCAGGCCATCCGCGATGGAAAGTGGGTTGAATACAGGGACCAGGTTAGTCTCAGTGAAAAGTTACCTTCTCAGTCCAGCACAAAGAGTCCTGTTCATGGAGGAGGGGGCTATGAGGAGCAGGGAGGCATTGCGTATGGTCGCCTTTGCAGCACAAACACCAATGGTCCAAGAACTGAGGGGCGCCACTTGGAAACAGGGGCTTACTTCAGCTGGATCTGGGTGCTGCTTCAGGTGTTTGGGAGTCTGCTATGTCCCAGTGACACTGAACGGGAAGCAGCAGAGTAACCCTTGGTGTCTCTCTGGGAGTCCTGGGTTCAGGTGCTCGTCCAAACCCCTCTGACTCAGGCAGAGGTGCAGAAGGGAAGCAGGGCAGCAGGGCAGCAAACCAGCAAGGTTGCATCCAGCAAGCCAATAGTCCACCAGGCCAGCACGCCAGCTGCCCAGTAGAGTGGCAGTCCTTTCATCAGCACAGCGGTCCTTCTTCAGGGCTCAGTCTCCACAGGTCCAGAAGTGTACTGAAGAGTTGGTGTCTGAGGTCCTAGAGGTTCTACTGGTTTGTCTTTGGATTGCACAGGTTCCCTACCTCCCCTACCCTGGCCCTGACTAACTACAGGGGAAAATCAGCCCTTTAAGTGCAGACAGAACACAGCCTCCCCATCTCTCAATCCTAGTCCAATACATTGATGACCAGTTGGTGGTGTTAAATACAGAGGAGGCTTGCAAATGAGACACAATTGCTCTGTTCAACCATTTAGCTGAGATGGACATAAAGGGCCTGATGTATGAAGCCTTTTTCCCTTTCGCAAATGGTCTGATTTTCAGAATCGGCCCGTTTGCGAATGGCAAAAAGCCTTTTGGGATGTATCATCCCAAAAGGCACTCACAAAATTGGCAATCGCAAAATTTGTGATTCCCTATTTTGCAAATGCATTTAAGGAATTGCAAATTGTGATTCCTTAAATGCAATTCTGGAAGCACCCAAGTTGTGTGATTTTGCCTTAGGAAATCGGCAAGTTGGTTGTAATTTGCGATTTCCTTGAAAAATGCACTTTTTTGCATTTTTCAAAGTGCCATGTGGCAAACATACATGCCCTTTAGGCATGTGTGCACACCACATGTGCACACATGCATATTTCAGGGGTTCAACAGGGTGTCCTTTTGGAACCCTTGCACCCTTGAAATTGCATTCGCAGTTTGCGAGTACCTATTGGGTACTCGCATATTGCGAATGACTTCCGTTTCATTCCTATGGGCCTCCTGGCCCATAGGAATGAATGGGAAGGTATTCCTTAATTGCGAATCGCAATTTGCAATTTGCAATTAAGGAATATGTTGAAATCAGAATTAATATTGCGAAACCTACATACATTGCATTTTGCGAGTCCTTAATATCGAATTGCTAAAAAATTCTCTATTAAGGACTCGCAAACTGCAAAGCTGATACATCTGCCCCAAAGAATCTCCTACCAAACTGTTGTACTGTCAGAAAGAAGTCCTGTACCTAGCACATTACATTGAAAAAGAAGCAAGGAAGGTGTTGCAAGAGAGGATCTCAGCAAATCTGAAAATGAGTCTGCCAACCACTCAGAAATGAGTCAGGATGTTCTTGGGAATGGTGTGCTACTGTTGAGAATAGATCCCTAACTTTTTCCTAGTGCCCAAACCTTTACACAGGTTGACACAAAGATTTGTTAGATCCAGTAGCATGGGATGACATCTGCATGCGTGCCTTCTCAGAGCTGAGAGAAAGTTTCTGTTGCAGCCCAGCACTGGGAATGCCTGATTACAATAAATGTTTTGCTTTGTTTTGAAGTGAGAGGGAGGGTGGTGCTCTCTCAGTATTAACCCAGATGCACTGGAATACTTGCAGGACCTTTGCATATTTTTCAGCTACACTCGATCAAGTAGCTGCTGCTTTGCCCAGCTGTTTAAACCCTTGGCTTCCACAGGTGTCAGTATCAAGTACTGCAAGAGCATTGTTATGGGTCACCCTCTAAACGTTTTTGCTCCCCATTCTGTGGAGGTATTGTTAACCTGCACCACGACAAGGTAGAACACAGCACCGCTAATGTAGAGAATTTAAAAAGGGGCACAGCTACAGGACAACATTAGAATAAGAAAGTTTTAACGGCCTTACGGAACAGCAAGAGGTCCTCCAACAAACGGATCTCTACAGGGAGAGAGTTCCAAATAGCCGCCGCTCTCACTCGAAAAGATCGGCCCCCAGCTCGGCTAAGCTTAAACCGGGGGACCACAGCGAGAGCTTGGCCAAAGGATCTAAGAGAGCGGGTCGGAGTATAGAGGGACAAGAGGTTGGTAAGAATCTGGGGAGCAGAACCTTTCAAGATTTTAAAGGCCAGACATAAGACCTTAAAATGAATTCTCATCTTGACCGGCAGCCAGTGCAAGGATCGTAGAGTGTTAGAAATAGAGCAAAACCTGGGCAGGCCAACTACCGCTCTGGCTGCAGCGTTTTGGACACGCTGTAGGCAATGATTTCTGCCTGGTTGGCCCCCATCAGAAGAGAGCTGGCGTAATCAAGCCGGGAGATCACCATCGCCTGAATCAAGTACAAGCAGGGCATACTTGCGGCGGAGAAGATTACTTTGAAGCGCTGTACTACTCTTAATCCTGCTACCCTGTTACCAATAACTGAAAGGATGTTGTGGAGGATGCGGTTGAACATGACTGTCTTGGTGTTGCTGAAATATGCACCAAGCCACGACCTGACATACATGATGTGCCAAATCAAATCATGTAATGATTTTTGATGGGTCTTGCTTACAAGACCATGAAGGAAACCTGGGGCTGCCTACTTAGTCTGTATTGTCCCAGGTGTGGTCGAAGACTCCTGGCTTCAAGGAGTATTTCTTGCATAAGTGGCTTAATTGATTGCTCTTACTAGTGCATGCTGCGTGTTCAGACCATCTGAGAGTGACCATTTTCACTGATAATCAGTATGGCACTTATGATCGCCATGCAGATTTATGACCTCTTTGGGGTCACAAATCCCCAACGGCGAGAGCGTACATAATCTGTTAAAAGCCTGACAACTACCTGCCCAGATTGAGGTTGTGAAGTGCGCTGTACACAGCAATGGGATTGACTATGTGATTGAGGGCAATGGTTAGCAGATAATACCGCAAGACATTGTGCCTTGAATGATTGTACGTATAATGGGGAGTAGTATAATGAAAAACAAGATGAGACAATTTGCAATCCATTGTTAACCACAGCTGATACGTCGGGGGAAGCAAATAAGCTACTGTGGGAAGTGCTAGAATGATATTTGAGTTTCAGGAGATGGAAGATTTGTGTTGCCATATAGTTTGTTACCTCCAATGGTGAGACATTATCATGGACTAGCACACGTAGATAGAGATGACATGATGCCTTTTTTAGGCAAACGTGGCTTAATCCCAGGTTCAGATTGATGGCTGAAGGGTTGTTTCACAGATCTGTTGAGTGCAATGCAATAGAATGTGGGCAGGAGAACAGCAGTAACAATGAGTCACAAAGGGAGATCAGGAGGTCCCTTCAACAGGATGAATTGGATTTTATCAAGATTCCTATGTACAGTTGGCTGACATATTTCCGAATGATTGTGTGCATCTTCTTGTGTTGGGTTGAAGCTTGTGTGACTAGGAGAAATGATAATCTTACATTTTCTAAGTTGTGAGGGAGTTAATACCAAGTTTCGAGTTCCAGAATTCTCTGGATTCAGATTAAGCTAATCATTTTAAGAATGAGCTAGTGAAGATTTTGTTTGCAGCATTACAAGTCAAACAGAGCCTATTATTGCAGTTACCGACCGGAAGCTTCCAGAATTGTGGAACAGGTCAATAGGACTTTGAAATCCAGATAGGCTAATGTGTGTGCCTCGACATCTCTGAAATGTCCTGATGCTTTGCCTCTTGTGTTGATGAGTCTACGCAGTATGCTGGATAGGAGAGCAGAACTGTCTTCCCATGAGATAATCATGGGCAGTGTCATGAGACTGCTGGCTCTGCCGGCAAATGCGCTTGTGAAAATTATAAATGACATGATTCTTGATTACTGCAAAGGACTGGCTCATGTGGCACATTCTGTATCTCACTAGCTTGGAGAAGCTAGAGCCATGCCTCAATAGGAGAAGTGCTGGTTATTCACATGTACCTCAATGGGCCAAAAATTAAAGTGAGAAAAGGTTAGAGGGACATTTAGCAGCATTATGTCTAGATTGGCAACACAAAGGGGAAGTATTCCTATTCATTGCAAAATCCAAAACAGATTAGAATTATGTGGGAGATAGTGAAAGTGACAATACTTTTGTAGTTTGTGGAAATTGGGTTGGAGCAGATCCTTTTTTCCTGTAGTTTATTATAATTGTTGGAAGAAAAATTATAATTGGTTACCCAAGAGACGGTATGGTACATGTTACATGGGCACAGTCTTTCCGAAAATCTATCATGTGAGACATCTAAATGACCCAATAAGAGAAGAGCATTTGTGAGCTAAGAGACGGGTCAGTGCTAGTTAAATTGTGGGAGATATCTTTGGTGCTCTAATACCATCTGTAGGAGTGATACTGATTTGCATAAGATTAGCTTTCCGCTAGAACAGCTGAAGGATTTTTAGTTATAGATGTTGAAATAGTTGCGATTAGATCAATGGTTTTGCAGAATAGACTTGCATTAGACATCCTTCTTGTGAAAGTCTGTCAGATGCTAAAAGTTCAGCAATGCTGTGCTGACATTCCAGACAAAAGTAAAGACTTGAAGAAATGCATTAAAAACATTGCTGACTTAAAGAGAGGTTTGAAAGGGTTGGAAGCAATAGAGTCTTGGGAAGCAGTAAGGAATAAATCTTCTGCTATCGGCAGATGGTTTGGAAACTTAGGGAGAGGAATTGCTGGAAGCATCTTGAAATCCCTACTGATTATTGCTCTTTGTGGAATATTTCTGTTTGTCATCTATAAGGCATACAAACGTCCACAAGTGAAAAGGGGAACAAAGAGAAAGAGAGCATAAATACAACTAGAAAATAGGCAGAGCAAATACCACAATGACATGAGGCTTCTGGAGGAATCCAGAAGAAAGATGAATAAAACAACCAGATTATGATTTACCCATCTGGTCAGAGATGCTTAACGTTATGTGATGGCGTGATTTTCCTTCAGATGGGGGATTGGAACAGCGTATTTGTTTCCACAAAAATGCGACATAAATCTGCTGTTAGCACCTTCTCTCTGTGTGCCCTTACAATATTAATATAAAGTGTTGCACTTGTCATCTCTATTAAAGAGCATTCACTGTAGAGTTAGAGAATTCATACATATTGTGTACCTTAACTGTGTTAAATGAGCATTCATTATTTAGATGATTGAATAAATCATCCTCACACTATTGACATGTATTCACCTTAGAAAGACAATGGATTCATGAAACGTGTGTACTAACATTTCACTTGTGCATTTGAATATGGCTCATTTGAAGATGTATATTCAAAGTTATTTTACCTTTATGAACTTTCATATGAATCTAATGCACTGACAGTTTTTTACATTTGTGCTTGAATGTGCAAATGCTTTTTAAATGTGCACCATTAATGTAATATTTTAAGTTGTCATGACTAGGTTTGTTTTTGTTCTGCATAAAATGCTGTTTTTCATTTCTGCTTGAATGTCTTTTCCAAGCAGGTATGATTCACATGGTTTGTTAATTTGAGAATTGATGCAACACTGTATTAGCCATAGAGAGAGAGCCTGATAAGAAGACCTTGACAAGGAACATGGGGAGTCAGAGCGTTACCTGAAAATCTCCATTTATTAATGTTGCAAATGCTTTTAGGTGATCAAGGACAATATCGTTCCCATGTCTGGCCTTGGAGAAATTGAAGATGATAAAGCTTGCAGCATGAGAATGGAAAGGGCAATGAAATTCCTGATGATGCAAGCAAAGGGGTGTTACCTGAAAGATTCTGGTAAAAATAACTAGTGTTCACCCTACCTGATGTTTCGCCACTTTTTTTGAGAGGTTTAGACCTTTATGTTTTCCCTTTGACTATTGCTGAGTGTTGCTTAGGATAATACTCATTTCCCTGAGCCAAGAAGCCTCTTGACCAAGCTTCTCAGAAACTGACACTTTCCTAAACCGTCCTGTATTTTCCCACATGTCATTGCTGTTCTGCATTTCCATGATTTAAGAGAATCTTTAGTTTTTAAAACCATTGTCCTTAGTTTAGACTAGCAGCCCGCCCCGGCTTTGCCCGGGGCAGAAGGGGGCTAGGGGCAGCATTTTAGGCCTCTGTGCACCCCCCCCGACATTGCCCAGCCCGCATCCCTCTCGCCTCCCGCCCCGACATTGGCCATACCACCTCCCGCCTTGTGCCTTGGGCCTTGAGCCTCCCGCCCCCCGCCCCGACATTGGGCATAGCACCTACCGCCTCCCGCCTCGCGCCTTGAGCCTCCCGCCTCCCGCCCCGGCTTTGTAACCCCCCCAGGTCCCGACTTACCTCATCCGCCGCTCCTCCCTACGCTGGAGTGCTTACCTCTCCACTGCTTGACCGCTTGTCAGCTACCTCATCCGCTGCTCCTCCCCGCGCTGCCACTGCTCCTCAGCTTGTCGCCGCTCCGCAGGTCCTCCCGGCGCTCATGTTCTCCCCTCTTCCTGTTGCTAGTGAACTCCGCTCCTCCCCTCACGCAGAGGCTCATCCCGGCGCTCATGTCCTCGCTCTTCCTGTTGCTCGTGAACAACGCTACTCCCCTCACGCATACGTCGCGGCCGGAGCTACTTGCAAGGGACTACTTTATTTTTATTTCTAAATATTTTAAACAACGTTTTTTTTAATTTTTATGTAGCCTATGTCCTTTTGCTTGCCCTGAGGTTTTCTAAGATGTCTTGGGTGTTCAGATTGGTGGTGTAGTTTTCGAGTTTACCTGGCTCAAAGGTACAAGTTCTCTCTTTATAATAGTAGTATAGATTGAACTTAGATTATTTTAGATTTTACTCATGTATAGAAGAGAGACCCATAAACTATTTTATGAGCAAAAGGAAAAGTATAACTGGTAGACTCTAATATTAAAAATTGTGCACTGTTGCATCAGATGTTTTTACATATTGTGCTGTTCATTTTTAGCTGCATGAATTGTTTTTTAAATTCTGCTTTTATGATTTTATTTATTGTCTAAAATTGATTAAAGTATTTTCTGATTCTGATTCTGAGCATGAAATCTTCTTTTGAAATGTTGTATTGCTGAGACTGAGCTACTCGTTTGCCTTCTATTGGTACGCCTGAACGTCTTTAGGAGTTCGTGTTTTCCAGTTGTTATTCTTTATCTTTACAGCAGGGTACTACGATTTGTATATCTTAACCTGACTGTTAATTTGTAATAAATCTTCTAACCTATAGTCACTGATTTCTGGTCCTTATTGTGTAGCCAAATGAATTGCACTGTTAACTGAAGTAGATTGACTTAGTGCTTACTGTCCTCACCTTTTAGGCAGTGAAGAAAAGATCCATTGGATGACCAATAGTAAGAGAAGTTTGTTCAGAGCGCTGCACTATGCATGAAGGGAAAATGTTTGGGAATGACCCTGTAGAAAGAGCCAAGTCCAACAAATTGTCTGCTGCAATGCCCTTTGGAGTGGCAGCATCTTTATCAGTATGAAGAAATAAGGCAGCTTTATAATACCTTCCAATTACAATCCAATCCTTTATGGTCCAATGTGCAGCAGCTGTGGGTGTAGTGTGCACTTCCACACTCAAATTTAGTGCGCTGCTCCACCAGTGAAGTCCTGGTGGCAGCTATATAGGTCCACAGGAAAAATATACGGGAATAACGCAATAATACTGTGGAGATATAGTTTGGCAAGACCACAGCTGTCGTCTATTTTCAGTGCTGGAAAGGATAGGTGTTGGACTTGGCCCTTTATTCAGGGTCATACCAAAACTTTATGCCTTCCTCCTGTTTTTTTTTCGGACCTGTTATTGGTGGTTCTATAACCCTTGTCACTTTACCACTGCTGTTCAGTGCTAAAGTGCATGTGCTCTCTCTGGTAAACTTGATACGGTTGGTCTACACCTGTTTGGAATATTTAATTTACCTGTAAGTCCCCTGTACAGTGGTATCCCATATAGCCAGGGCCTGTAAATTAAATGCTACTAGTGGGCTTGCAGCGCTGCTTGAGCCACTCTCCGAAGAAGTCTTTCAAATCTGTCTCAGGCCTCTGCTTCTGCAGGGCCTGCATGCAGTTTACTGCCACTGTGACGTGTCATGTAAGGTGGTTGCCACGTCTGCAACTCCTGTTTCACTACATAAAGTCACCCCTATGGTAGGCCCTAGCTAGCCCGATGGGCAGGGTGCTGTGTAGGTTAAGCTAGGACATGTGCATGAACTGTGTGGCATGTCCTGGTAGTGGCAAACAGCCTATTTGGTTTCTCACTGCTATGAGGCTGTCCTCCCATAGGTTTTCATTGGGGATTCCCTGATATGTGCTTTGATGGTAATTTCTGACATGAGAGGGGTAGCGTGACCATGTTTGGTATGCTGAGAATAGTAGTGATTAATCCTGCTTCTTAGTGGACATGGATTTGTCAATACTATTTTAGAGAGAGGGCCTGTCTTTGACTATTTGGGGCTGACCTTAAATGACACCATGGATTGGGGCCCGTAGATCTGCAAGGCGAATCTAAAACTCATTCAGGTTAGTGGGGGGATCCTAAAAGTTCACAGGAGCTGTGCAGCTAAGGTTATTGGCCCACCCATAGAAATTTATAAAATTCAAGCAAGGGGCGCCTCTTTGTATGGAGTAGAACTTTTGGGCCATTCTCAGATTAAAACCTTGACTGCGACTGATAATAATTTCTTAAGGCAACTCCTGGGTTTGCCTAATAGCATTCCGTTAATCCCCCTACAGATGGACCTAGGTATCCTCCCCATTGCCAAAGTGGTCGCCTCTCGTCCACTTCTTTACTGGCGACTGCTATGGAGTACTCCTGAGCTGGCCAATTATAGAGAGGAATTAAAATCAGTTATGGCCATTTTGGGGGCGGGGAAAATCCCATGGCTATCTTATATCCGGAAGACCTCTCTCTAAATAGGAAGGAGTGATCTATGGTTCTTACCTGAGGAATCATGTACTGCTATCTCCAAACAGTCACTAAACTCGGCCATTAAAGAACACCAGCTTATGTGTATTTTTAGCGACACAGACATCAAGCTTAACCACTCGGTTTCTTGATGTCAAGTCACTCTACAAACTGGAGCCGGCCTTAGACATCATCCAACCTTTCCTAGCAAAGAAACTGTTTTTCCAACTCAGACACGGGACCCTCCCTTTATATGCATTCTCCAATAATTGGTCTGGAGCGAACAAACTGCTTTGTCCTGGGGGTAACGAGATGGAAGAAACAGAGGCGCATGTGATCTTTTTCTGTCCTGCTTATAAGACAGCAAGAGCAAAATGGGTTTTACAACTTTGCAGGAACTTAGGAATTAGAAACTTTAGTGAGGCTCTTAGGCTATTTAAGTACGAAACACACCCAGTTTTTGTTGTTGCGATAACTAAGTTTCTGTTTGCAATGTGGTGCAGGCGCAGACGTTTAGTGAAAAGTTAAGGGTCTGGAATGAAATGATGCTGCCTACTAACTACTGTTCTCCCTGATTTTAATTGACTAATTGATGTTTTATCTTCTTTTTTAATTACTTATTTAGTCTTTTATCTATTTAAAAAAAAATGTAATTAACTAATTTATATGCTACCCTCCTCTGATAAGATGCGACACATCGTCCCTAATCCTTATTTGTCTTTGCCTAATGTATGCGATGATCTATATAGAGAATGTATAACACCTTGTTCCCAATTCATATCCCCCTAAATTTAGTTGGAAATTTTATGAAGTGTTGTTGTTCAGGAATTGTGATTTTATGGCAGTAATTGCTGAAATAATGTTTATATTGACATGAATACTATTTTAGAAATGCCACTTTTAGAAGTGGACATTTCTGTGTGCTTATGTGTCTTTGTGCCCTGCCTGTATGTGTATTCTCTGTCTGGTTTTAACTAACAGGAGAGAGGGGATGTGCATTCACTCCAGACAGTCACCTGGGGGGTTGCAGGGTATATGCCTTTCCTGGGTGACTCATCCCTAGGCTGAAAAGACCTTGGCTGCATTTAGAGTAGTGTGAGGAGTTTCCCTTGCACCTGAATAGGCCTGGTCTGCATTTGGAGTGCGCTTGGAGCGCACATAAGTCCTGGACGTTCCTGGTGTGTTCCATGGGTAAAGAGCTTTCCCTGGGCAAGCGCTGGCTTTTAGGACAAGTACTCGAGGCTCTGCTGTGCTCAGCCTCCGACAGATGGGAAGGGTTTTCTGGTACCAGGAAGTGTTCTTGTGTGCCAGTCCCCCCCACATCTCCAGCGAGGTGAGGCTACTGACATGCCACTGCATAGGGAGAAGTGGCGTCCGTTGCACTCTCCCAGGGGCGAGGGATCTGCAAGCTGGAAGTCGAGAGCCCATTAGCGCTGCCCCTCCCGAAAGTGTACTGGTGGAAGTGAACCTGGGGGAAAGCCTGTGCTAGAGGAGTGGCCCTGCAGAGTCTGTGCTGAAGAGGATTCAACCGCAGCCAATTCCCCTGTGAGGGATGGCAGCGGGGTGTCTTTTGGTACTGGAGCCCTCTTTTGTGGAAGTTCAGGTGAGGACAGCCAAGTCTGCAGGGCTGGTGCAAGAGGCACGGGACCCCGTGCTCTGACCCAGAAATGAACAAGCCTGCAACTGAAAAACAGAGCACTCACCACACGCCAAGTTGCCAGAACACATCACATGGCCCAGCTGACCTCCACTGCTTTTGGGGCCTTTTGTGTATGGGCGGGTGAGTGTGGCCCATGCACACAGGACTGCTACTCCCGAGTTGTAGCATTCCAGGCAAGTCTTCGTTAGAGGTGCCCAGAGGAGAGTTGGCTATGGGCAGGGTACAACTCTGCAATCCAGAAACTACCGTGCCCCACTGGATAACTGGTGCGCCGGGCTCAAAGGTCACAGGGAGGAAAGTGGCCTACCTTGTGCTCCCCCAGAACCAGTCTGCTTTCTGGGTCCCAAGGCATGTGGGTGCTTTTGCCGCCCTAGGACAACTAGCAGAATGCCATATGGGCAGTGATGGTGCTGTTGCAACCTGTAGTTGAAATGCAGGTGCGCTGCTTCCTATGTGTTTCGGAGACAGACTTTTTACTCATCACCTGCTGCAGGCGTGTGCTAATATTTTGGTGACATCTGCTATTTTCCTAGGTTTTTTTATCACCTGTCCTGATGTTGTGAGTTATGTGTTTTCTCTCATCATGTGTTTCATGTGTTTATGGCCATACTAGCGGATGAGGTGTTTAATGATGTATTGGTGTTTTCATAACATGTGCAACTTACAAGTGTTTACTTGCTTGCACTCAATTGTAATGTTAAGACAGTGGCCCAATTGGGCAAGTGATTTATGAATCTATGTGACTTCATGACAAGTGCCCACTGGCACAGAGATTCATGTGATTGTGAACTAATGTGTTCATATAACCTTGTGTGGCATCTCTTTTTGTGGTGTGCCCAGTGTGTCACTGATGTCTGTGGGTGTTGTTTTGGGGTGAGCAGGGGTAATCTTAGGTGTGTAACTCCCTTTCCCTAACAAGAGTGGTGGGCTCTGCCTGGCTTAGGTGAATACCCTAGCCAACCAGAGACCCCATTTCTAACAATAGGCAACCCAGAGACCACAGGCTCCCAGAATTCTCCAGCAGTCCAAGTAGACAGGTGCATCACTGAAAACTAAACACAAGTAAACGCTGTCACAACACACAAGCACAAACAGAAGATGCATAATTTTTCAGAGGTAAATGCCGTGATCAAGTGTTTTGGCATATCTTTCTAGGGTGGGAGTACTCCACATATAACTTGCAGGGCACACTCACTCTAACAAAGGCAGGTAAATAAAATACACTGGAGCTTGATTTTTATCTTGCTAGATTTATGCATCATGTGTGTTTGTTTTAGGACAGGCAGATGACATAACCTTTTGTTTTTACAAAAATGCAAACAAAACTTAAAAAAACTATGCATATGCTGCGATTTGGTTCCACCTCCTTCAGCCACTGACTTGAGACATAGACAATGATACTGCAGATCATCCCACAGCAGAGCATACTTAGAATAGTCCAAAAGTTCAGCCCTCTTAAGCCACAGGCCCGGCTGTCTCTTCATTCACCTTTAAGTTCAGCCTACTAGATAAATATTTGGTGTCTGTAGTGTTGGCCTGTTTAAGGGATGGCATTTTACTCCTTCACATCAGCACACATCTGCAAATGTTTGAATGCGCCAAGGGATTAAATAAAAGAGTTCCTGTATTCAGTTCAGTGAAGCCTCGGAAATGTCAGCTACTTGTCTTGAAATGCATTAGCCTTCAGTCTCTAAGGGTCGCTGACTTAATTGGCCATCCAGTATTGGCTTTCATTTGTCTCATCGGATCCATACAATTGACAGGTCCTGGGTGTACACAGCAGCCTTTGCAAACTCCCTCCCCTGTCACAATTTGTGCGCTCCAGTTAAGAAACGACTTGGGAGCAATATGGGAGGCATCAGCCAGCTCCACGGGAGAGGACAACAACATGAAAGGAAAAAGACTTTGGGCAAGGTATGCTAGGTGGTTCCCAAAACCCACATCCATGAGAATAACTAATTGAGGTTTTGTTCATGGCGAAGTTCCCTTACTTGATATAAAGAAGCATGTGTCTTTTCACTTCTTAATACTTTAACAGTCATGAAAGACATGCTTTTCCCAGGTTAATATGTAGACATTCAGTTTCTCAATTTATTTCACACACTGAATAATTACCAACTCTGTTCCAAGATGACCGACAATGTTACTTCTCCATTAAATACATACCCAGCAGCTCTTCCTGTTCCCGCTACACATGTCTGAATGACTGACTGACTGAAATATTTTTAAAGCGCTCTTATGCCGAGGCGTCTTGGCGCTGTAAAACGGAAAGAGTACAGGGGTTGGTTAGGGCATAGAAAAGAGCCTGGTTTTTAGCGCCTTCCTGAAGCTCACTCTATTCTTGTTGGACCGTAGGGTGAGGGGTAAGGAGTTCCACAGTTTGGAGGCCTGATAGGAGAAGGACTTCCCACCCCATGGGGCTCTCCGTATTTTTGGCAGACAGATCAGATCTTGGCTTGCCGATCTTAAAGTGCGCAGTGGTGCATAACGTGGGAGGAGATTTGTGAGACCTTCTGACCCTTTCCCATATAGGGATTTATGGACCAGGCAGAGGGCCTTAAATTGAATTCTGCGCCTGGATGGGAGCCAGTGAAGTTCTCGTAACGCTTGAGATGTAGGGTGCCGTTTCGGAAGGTTCATTAGGACTCTTGCAGCAGCGTTTAGAATTGACTGTAGCTTGGCCAGCTGTTTTTCACCTGCGCCTAGGTACAGCGCATCGCAATAATCCACCCTTGATGTTATTAAGGCTCCCACCACCGTTTTCCTTAGAGTGAGCGGAATATACGGTAAGATTTTCCTGAGCACCTTGATGGTGTAGAAACAGGCCGATGTTACCTGATTTATTTGCGCTGTGCAGGAGAGATCTTTGTCAATCAGAAAACCGAGGTTTCTGACCTTTCCAGCAGGAACAGGGCATGTACCAGCCTCTGGAGGCCATCAAAGGTGGTTCCAGATAGATGGGTTTTGGCCAAACTCTATCACTTCTGTTTTTTCGGTGTTGAGTTTTAAAAAATTGTGACTCATCCAATTTTTAACATCTAAGAGACAGTTTCTGAAGCGTTCTGCTGTGGCTTCCGCCGTTTGGGAGGGTGACACTAGTATTTGCGTGTCGTAGGCATACGACACTAAGTGCAGACCATGTGATTTTATTAATGCAGCTAGTCGTGTTACATACAAATTAAATAGTGTCGCGAGAGTGCTGAGCCTTGGGGTACACCACCAGGTAGGGAGAACTCATCAGATTGGAGACCTCCCCAGTGGATTAGCTGGATTCGAGCATCTAGGAAGGACGTAAGAAGGATTAGAGCAGTGCCTGTGATTCCCAGAGTCCTCAGTCGGTTCAATAGGACCTCGTGATTCACGGTGTCGAACGCCGCTGTTAAGTCCAATAGGATCAGGGCCGCTCTACCCCCTCCATCCATTGTCCTACGGATATCCTCTGCTGCCATAATTAAAGCGGATTCCGTGGAATGGCATTGCTGAAACCCATGTTGTGAGGGGTCTAGTAGATTATTCTGGTCTATATACCACATTAGTTCCTGATTCATGGCTTTTTCTAGAATCTTTGCAGGTAGAGGAAGGCATGATATCGGCCGGTAGTGCTCAGTTTCCTTAGGATCCAAGGTCTCTTTTTTGAGGATGGGTCTGATGCAAGCTTTCTTCCAGCTGCGAGGAAATGTACCTGAGCTAGTGACCTCATTAAGCAGAGGGGTCAGAGCTGCACTTATTATCTCAGGAATCAGAGGTAATATATAAGGAGGGCACGGGTCCAGTGGTGATCCAGATTTAGTCTGGGTAAGCAGGTTAGTGACCTGTGTTTCCTCTAGAGGTGTGAACTGAGAGAAATTGGTTACGTCTGGTGTTGTGTTTTCTATATGGGTGACGGATGTTCCTGCAGCTGAGATATGAAGGTCATCGTAGACCGCCTGGACCTTTTGTTGGAAGAATATTGCTATATTCTCTACAAAGTTCTGATCTGGCACAAAGGCGGTGTATGGCGGGGCTCAATGCTAGATGTGCAACAGCTTTCAATAATTCCCTAGAGGAATTTGAGGCCTCTTGAATTTTTCTGGTGAAAAAGGCCGATTTGGCCTGAGCTATCGTTATCTTATATTCATGTAGAATTTTGGTGTATTCTGTCCTGTTATGGTGGCTATAGTCAGAGCGCTAGATCTGCTCATAGCGTCGGCATTTGAGTTCTATTAGTTTTACGTCAGGAGTGTACCATTGGGCGGTGGCTGATCATCTTCTGGGTTTTTTGGATTCCACTGGGGCCAGCTCATCCATTGCTTGGCTAATCCAGGTATTGAAATAGTTCGCTCCGATTCAGCTGTTTTAAGTTTTGGGTAATGGAAGGTTCCTAGATAGCGTGTTGGCTAGTTGGTTGGCTTGAAGCTTCTTGCAGGGACGTGTTTTTACTGGTAGCGAGAGATCTCTGCGTCGGATAGTAGAGAGATTCGTTTGTAAGTTGAAGAAAATGGCCGCATGGTCAGACCAGGGAACTGGCAGAATCGATGTTATTTTTAAGTGATGGTTATTAGTAAAAATACCATCAAGTGTGTGTCCAGCTGTCTGTGTGAGTTTGGAGACTTTCTGGTTCTTCCCGAAACTGTGAAAATTGTCAATTAGAGTGGCCGCCTCTGTATCATTATTATCCTCTAGGTGGAAATTAAAGTCACCCAATATTGTGAAAGTGGGTGCATCTGAGGTAGATTCCAGAAAGGTGAGAAGAACTTTAATGAAGGGGGCTCTGGGTCCTGGGGGCCTGTAAACCAGTAATCCGGCGAATACTGTTTGATTTCTGTCTTTAACGTTAAAGATCATGGTTTCTGCCTCTAAACCTTGTTGTGGGAGAATGGTTAATTTAAAGTGGGAACAGTAAATTATAGCAATTCCGTCTCTCATTGAGCCCGTCCTGTTGGCATATCCTACCGAGTAGCCGTTCGGAACTGCTATATTCCAATCCGGCCCTGAGGTTTCAGACGCCCATGTTTCCGTAAGGAAAACAAGGTCAGCAGAGTTGTAAGTTATTAGTGCTTCAAGCTCATATTTATGTTTAGACATGGATCTTACATTTATAAGGATGATCTTTAGGGTTTTGTAATTGTTGTCAGGTTGACCATCTGTGTGGTGGATGGGTCTATTTGTGGGCAGTGGGTGGTTAGACACATTATTGGGCTTACTTTCGCCCCTATTCGGACGCTGCTGATCATGAAAGAGGGTTGAGGTTACGCTGAGTAACCGGAACCCGCAGGCCGCGCAATTGGGGGTATTAAAGATACCATTATTGTGCAGGATGGTCGGATGCTTACAGGTCGTTGGCTCTAGTTGGAGCAAGTCATCCTTAGAATAGCTGTTTCTAGCAATTAGGGCAGGGGTTTGGGCACTGGGTGCGGGTCCAGTGTGGACGGGCGCAGACGGGCTTTCCTTTGGCGTGCCTTAGGCGCACCGCCAGCACTCCCGCTGCGCGTCCGCTGCGCTTCCGGCTGAGCATTGGGCTAAATAGGCTTTTGCCCAGATGTTGAGTCAGCTGGAGCGTGTCCCCAGCAGTCCCCACCAGTCCTAAGATGGCGGCTGTGTGGAGTGGGAGGCCCGAGAATGCCCTTGTTTCCCTCCGCAACAAACGGGACTTCCCACAGCGGAACAGGGAATAGGGGTGTTGAGGTAGGTTCAAACAATTTTTAAGTCAATTGTACAAACACAGCAATAAAGTTAAAATACACCAGCTATCTAATAAAAACGTAGTAATCACGATTTTTTTTTTAAAAAGGGCAAGGTTTATCCTAGCAGCAAGAATGAGTCTAGGCTAAGCCTGTGACAGGTCAATTTCGTGTGCTAGCCGCTCTGTAGTGCTTCCTTCTATCACTGACCCTCTATCCGAGCCTTGCCTAAATAGGTTCTTGCCCGGATGTTGAGTCAGCTAGAGCGCGTCCCCAGCAGTCCCCACCAGTCCTAAGATGGTGGCTGTGTGGAGTGGGAAGCCCGAGAATGCCCTTGTTTCCCCCTGCAACAAACGGGACTTCCCACTGCGGAATAGGGAATAGGGGTGTTGAGGTAGGTTCAAACAATTTTTAAGTCAATTGGATAAACACAGCAATAAAGTTAAAATACACCAGCTATCTAATAAAAAACGTAGTAATCACGATTTTTTTTTTAAAAGGGCAAGGTTTATCCTAGCAGCAACATTGATTCTAGGCTAAGCCCGTGACAGGTCAATTTTGTGCGCTAGCCGCTCTGTAGTGCTTCCTTCTATCCTTATGTCGTCCCTGCTGGTACATTTGGAGAGTAATGAGCAGAGTGATTTCGGCAGATGTTTATTTTTGTTATATAGCGAGTGAGCAAAATATGGAGACAATCCTCAGATTCTTTGCAAGAAGAAAACTTTTTTTAGCATTCAGATTTGCCTAGATCGGAAACTGAATAAAAGTCATAATGGAGTCTTGGATCAACCGACCATCGGGAGGTCTGCCCTCCGGGTACATTTAGGGAATGGTGCAGCCCGGGCACTTTGGCAAGTTTTGTGTTCCATTGGGCTGTAATGGGATATGTTGGGCTTTTAGGATATATATATATTACCTACTGGCGGTCGCCAGTAGGTAGTTATAGTTAGGAACTATTTTCCATAGGAAATCGGCAACATTCTATTTGAAATAACTTTGGCGACGGTTGATGAATCTTTGTGAAATTTTCAAAACTAGTGAGCCGCTCCGTTCTGATCCTATCCTGAAAGTCTTGGGGTGATTCGTGAAGCAGGGGCTATGAAAAAAGGGGATCCCAAAACTTGTTTTCCCCATGCAGTTTTCCATAGGAACCATTCATCGCGGCTACAGCCCGAACTGCTGAACGGAATTACACCAAATTTGGGAAAGAGGTAGTCATTGGTTCAGACTTGTGGCTTTTGGTTAAATGGTGTAAATCCGCTCAGTAGTTCCTGAGAAAATTACAATTAAAAGTACATAGATATCTTTCGCCGCGGTGGATCTGCGCATCCTGAGCACAACCTAAACGCACCATCCCGATCACGCGCTGAATGCTAATTGGCTGTCAAGTGGTTGTCAACATTCGAAACCAGGAAGTGTTGGCAGCCATTTTGTGCCTTGGCAGAAGCGAGGCCGAAGAAGTCAGTAGAACAAGTGTGTAAAACGTATAAAGGGGGCAGGGTAGAAATACTCTGACTCTCTAGACCTGCTTAGAGGATCCCACAAGGATTCCCAGGGCCCCCCTAATTAATTTTTCCTACTAAGAACGGCAAAGTGTGCAGATCCTGCCGTAAAAGCTAAGAAATAAAATGGATCTTCTTTAATAATTAGCCCCCGGGGGGCCAGCCCCTGGGGGGCCAGCCCCTGGGGCTACAAAATAAATGGTTGGGGGGCTCCAAGGCCCCCAGCAAAATCAGCGGGTAGGGGGCTCAATGGCCCCCCCTTGCCCCAGGGACCACCGCCCCCGGGCTTTGTGTATTGTAGGAGGGGGGCTGCGTGGCCCTCTCCTGAAGCTGTTGAGGGCCATCAGAACTGCCACCCCCCAGGGCCGACTCCTGCAGTGTCTTGGGGTGCTCACCCCCAGGACACTGCTGTTTGCTATGAGAGGGCGGGAGTCTCGCGGCTCCCACCCTCCCACAGCAAACTTGGTTTGGATTTTGAAAGAGAGAGTAGGGAAACCTACTCTCGCTTTTAAAATGCAAACCACTTTGCTTTTCCACATGGGGAGCTGCATGTTAGCAGCTCCCCATGTGTAAAAGCAATGCCGGCTGCCGAAGGACGCAGGGAGTCGGCTGGGACTGTGGGGGCATTGGGGATCCTCCCACAGTCCCCAAAGTTTTATATAAGCCCCGGGGGATGGGGTCCCCAGGGATAATAGAAATTAGTGATAGGGGCTATTCATTTTTTTTACTGTAAAATCAGGAGTCGCGCACCCAGAGCGGCGCTCAGTGTGGCCCTCTGGTGTGAACGCGTTGGATGCATGACTCATAACGCGACTCCAACACCTTTGTTGCACAACTTCTATGTGTTGGGTGCATGATTCTGACGCGTTGGGCACGCGACTCCAAGCAAAAAAATAAAGGGGCATATTACCAAGCAATAGCGATAATTATCGCTATTGCTTGGTTAGAGACAAAAATTTACAGCTGAGCTGCGGCGATTTTTACCGCAAATAAACCTTGGTATTACCAAGGTTTATCGCAAATGCGATAAAAATCGCCGCAAAGCATGAATATCGCTGAAAAGTCCGCGATATTCATGCATTACCGAGCTAATGCTCTTAGCCATGTTATCCACTTCCCATTGGATAACATGGCTAAGAACTGCTCAGGGCAGGTGTTAGCTTTTGGAGATATTCGCGCTTAGCGCGAATATCTCCAAAAGTTGGTAATAGGAGATAGCGATGTTAGCGACTGTTTCCAGTCGCTAACATCTTGGCACGCCCACTTTGCATGTCATTAGTGATAAATTTCACTGACATGCAAAGTAGGGCCCAAGATGGTCGCTATCTCCTACTAGCTGTCGCTAACTGGTGTTAGCGACAGCTAGGTAATAGGGAGATAAATTTATCTCCGCTTTCTTGGCATTTAAAGCCAAAAAAGAGGAGATAAACCCCCTTGATAATATGCCCCTGGGTTCCTATACTTACACTAAGTTTAGGGGTTGGACCTATGGGAGGACCTGAGGAGGGGGTGGTTACACCCCTTCCCCTTTGTCCGCTTTCTTGGCTTTTAAAGTAAAAAAAAGCGGAGATAAACCCCCTTGATAATATGCCCCAAAATATTTTTGAGATATACATCAAGCTTATGTGTTTATCTTGGGTGGCTCTAAAAAGAGCTCTTGTGTTTATTGAGCGATTTTGGTACCTACAAGTAAGTACATATGCAAAGTCTAAAGTTGATGAGGAAAACTCTATTACCCTCATCTGTAAAAGGTACACCATCTCTCCTATAGATGCCATCCATATTGAAAATCAGATTGTTGTGGTAAATTGACCCCATCCTATAATCTCAAAGAAAAACTGAAACAGATTAATTGACATGTTTCTTAGCTTTCTCAATCTGTTGACAAAATGTATTGGCCCAGTTCCATTTCTGCCTGTGGCATATGTTAGAATAGACAAAGGCAGTTTGGGGGAAAAGTGACATCAATTCTGTAAAGGTGTCCTTTATAAGCATTTCCAGACCTACCCCATTCAAAGTGCCCAGGTCATTGCCACCACAGTGCACAATTTTGAGGTCAGGGTGTTGGAGATGCATAAAAGATTTAACCAATGGAATTAATTGATGTCACTTTAACCCTATTTGTCCAATCAATTTAATGTCTACATTTGGCAAAGCTTGGTCTTTGTCAATGTCTCTATTTTCTGCATACATTTGGCTCCAGAAAATATAGGTGTGTCCCACAATCCACACTCTAAGCATCTTGAAGGGAGGTCTGGATGCACTCAGAAGGTATCTGTATGTGAAATGGCAGTTTGAGAAGTGAGATTTTTCTAAAATGGTGAATAATATTCAGTATTGAAAAAAGAAAAGAAATGCTTGGCTGTTTGGGAGCATTCTAGTCTGAAAAGTAGGTTGCCTGTTTCTGTTTATTAAAAGCATGTTTCTTATTGGTTATGAAAAACTGAATGGAACATTACAAAAGATAAGGTGATATTTTGAAAAGTAAAGCACACTTGCTGTTTGGATTAGCAACATTGTGTGCTGAACTTGTGACCTGTGTGCTCATTTGAGTGTTCCATGAACTGTTACCATGGCAACAGGCAGTAAGCAGATTGGGGGTAGGGTTCGAACTTATGTTAATTGGAAAGAGTTGAAATGTGTAACCAATAGAAATGCTTGTTAGCTTTTGAATTAATGTGGGAAGCAATGTTATTTGATATTTATATGTATATGTGTGCAGAATGAGAGGGAACGTTTGCCATTTTTTGGTTTTGCTAAGAGTAGTACAATACAGAGATTCTGTATAAGAAAATCTGGTGTGTGACTGACATAATTCTCAATCTACAAATCAATTTGAAAGGTAAGTTATTAATTTGTGAGGGTTTGCATGTGGTGTTTTTGTTTTCAATACGATTAATGTGTTTCTCCTGGTAAACTCCAGGGAGTAGTCTTGCTTGTCTAGAATCCCATTGTGAGATTGTGTTCATTTGGGAACCATTGTGAGAGAAGCATTTGGTAACTTCATGTATTTGTTGACAGCTAACTAGTAGCATTAGAAGGCAGTCATTGTATTTGTATTTGTAAAATGAGTAAGGCTTCCACAGTAAAGTGCACTTCTAAAATATGTGGAATGTGTGCAGTCATCTCACCTGTTCCAGACTAGTAAATCTTTTTTGGTCAAGTGCAAGGGATTTTGTTATTTGTCTAGAATAACACTGTGAGTCAGTGTGCATTTGGGTGCTTCATGTGTTTGCAGACATATAAGGACTTAAAAAACTTTATTGTTGTCAAGTTTAAGTTTTCAAGTATCAACCCACCTCCCATATTAAACATTTTTAAGTCTATTACAGAGCACATGTTAGGATCCTGCATAAACCGCAGTTAGCAAGAGTTTTGCTATGGCTCCTCAAGAGCAGGGTTACCTTGTAAATACAATGCTATTGTTGTACTCCACTATTCCATGTTCTATTGCCATAGGAAAACCTACCTTGCCTCTGGGAACGCCTACATTGCAACTCATTGGAGATGTGAGGCGAGCCGTTACCAAACCGGCTGCTAACATGCGTTAATGCATCTTAGCGTCACCTACTAAACAGAGCAATATAATTTTCACTGCGGTGTTGGCTTTTTAAAAACAAAACATGGCGAAATGGCCCTTGTTAATATGCTCCAAGTTTGCAATGACAGACCAGGAACCTTGACTCCCACCCTGCCATAGCAAACAGCAGTGTCCCGGGGTAGGCACCCCGAGTCACTGCTGATGCCGGCCCTGGGGAGTGGTGTTCCCCAGGGCCCTTGAATGCTCCAGAATGGGGGCCACGCTGACCCCCTCCGACAATATAAAAAGTCCCGGAGGGTGGTGATCTCCGGGGCTTAGAGGGACCTTTGAGCCCTCCCACCCATTTTTTGAAAGCCCTGAAGAGTAGCGGTCCCCAGTGCTGGAGGGGGGCTTTAAGCCCCCCTACCCAACTATTTTACTGGGGCATTACCTTTGAGCCCCCCCACCTGTGTCATTCTTTTTTTGACTCTTTCATTACCATGTACTAATCTATTCACTAAAGTAAAACTCAATCAGTAATAAATTCACCCAGTTTATCTCCTTAAGGTACTCTAATCATTCAGTTAGTATCCATGTTATCATGCAGTGAGCCAGGCCTTAGGACATGGACTGTTTTAAACTCCTATGCACTATGCAAGTAGTGGTCTATCCACCTTTACAGTTGTGTTTCAGGCCTACAATTCCCTAGTCAGTATGCCTACACTGCAGCAAACACCCTGTCACTGCTCTTGCAATGCCATAGTGACTCTTTCAGTACTATGTACTAATCCATTCACTAAAGTAAAAAACAATCAGTTATAAATTCACCCAGTGTCTTTCCTTGTACTACTCCAATTATTCAGTCAGTATGCACGTACTCATGCAGTGAGCCAGGTCTTAGGACATGGACTGATTCAAACTCCTATGTAATATGCATGTAGTGGTCTAACCACCTCCACACGTGTCTACATTTTCTCTGTCAGTATCTGTATAGAATGTGATTGTATAGTAATAGAAAAGTATCATTTATAAAGTTATTAATATACATTTATTCATGTCTATTTTTTACAGATATTGGTTGTCCTCATTAAAATAAAGTTATCATGCCTGAAAAATCAAGAATGAGGAAAAGAGAGCTAAAGGACAGTTACTTGAAGAAAATCAACAATAAGTATTGGATGACCAACATAATGTGGTTAAAAAGACAAAATCTTCTGGTAAGACTACTAAGGAATTTATTAAAGATCTTTCTAGGCCCAGAAAGAATGTTCAGAATGCTGAAACCACTGACAATGCTTCAACCAAAAAAAATATTCAAAATAATAGGAGAGGAAATAAAGCAAATGACCAGTCAAAAGATTCGACATATGGTAAAAGAAGACAAAATCTGTATAAAGAGATACACCAAAAATTATTTTATAATAGAGTAGTACATCATTTGCTAAAAGATATGAAGAAATATAAAAAGAGAGAACTATTTTCTAAAAGGAAGAAGCATATTGAATCCATTGTAGAAAAGGCTTTTGAAGTAAAAAGGAAACTATTCATTTTAGTTTTAAACAGAATTCTATCACTAGACATACCAATGCATTTAATGAAGGCCAAAATTAAGAGAAAAAGATTAATTAACAGAACTAATTTCTGTGCTGTTTTTTGGAGGGAATGGAAACACAGTTCAAGTTCAGAGCCTTTCTTTAATGAAGAGAGTTATTTTAATACCAATGATTTGTTGAATGCAGTTGACACTAGTGGTCGAGCTTATGAGGTTAGAAATGGTTGTCCAATTGACAAAGAAAAAATGGTTCCCAGAAATGCAGAAGAAGTGATAGCTGATGAAGTTCTAGGCAGACGTCCTAAAGCCCCAGTGTACACTTGGGATTGCAGTAATATTTGTAGTGTACATCAAGAATCTATTGATCTTTTACATAATTTCTTACGAGAATATAGTAAAAGAAGTGTTAAACAAAAGATTAAGATGTTGCAAGGACTAGACCCTTGCAGAACTAGAAAAAAACTGGTTTGCAAGTTCCTTCTCTGGCTTGTCTTTCTAGAAAAGCATGTCAACGTGTTTTTCACCATTTCAGGATGTTAGCAGTACATCATACTCAAATGCAGATGTTCAGCACTAATGTTAAATGAGTTGAAAATGCTCTTTTGCGTGGATCAGTATCAGATATGAAGAAGATTTGTGATGAAATTGAGTTTTGTTACTTTGGTCCTCAACAAGAGACTGCAGAAACTGATACATTAATAGAAGAAAATGTTGAAGAGAATGTGAAACATACTACTACAAAAATGTTGATGATCAAATTACAAAGTTGAAGGTGATTTCAGGTGAAAGGACAAACTATTCTTGTATTTGTTGTTGGCGAACTCACTATAAAAATCAGACTAGGACAGTTGATCTGTATTTAAAAAGTGAAAGACAAAATACTGATATGTGGAAAGAGTTTGCAACTTATTTGTTGGTAGAAAATTGTTTTGATTTAGGTTCTGATCACCGTATTTGTAAATATTCTCATAGCAAATTAGATGAGAATAAAATACCTGCTAGAGCTGACCATAATAATGTAGAGTTGGTTGCTATTCCTCCAGAACTGATATATTTAAATACCTATGATTCTATTGTCATTCAATGTTTGCACCTGTTTCAACCTATTGTTCATATGGAGCCTAAAACAGGTAAATTGCCTCCCTCAGATTTACAAAGAGGATTAAAAGGAAGAGTTGCATATTTACCATTAGAGTGAAAGAAAAATATTGAAACTATTGGTGTAGAGAGTGTAGAAAATTAACCAGTCGTTAATCTAGTTAATGGCATTCCTACTAAGAGTAAGAAAATCTGGCAAGAGTTAGTGGATGTTAGGAAAGTGCAGAAGGCAACTTTGTATTTAATAAAAAACAATAACTACTATAAAAATGTTTATATGGGAGAAGAAGAAATACTTTTAGCAGAAGATAGTGAAACGTCAAGTGGACAAATTGAAAAAGTGGACATGTCAAGAAATGAAGAAATCTATGAACATTACAGTGTACATCAACTTATTCAGAAGAAGTGATGGGGAATACTATTGAGTTATTCCAAATGAAAAAACAAAGGAAAGTCCCATGAGTGTATGGGAAGAGAGCTTGGAAGCTCGTTGTTTTCCGCAGTTGTTTCCAACAGGAAAAGGAGGACGATATGATGAATGACCTGTGCAGATTCCTACATCTGAATATCGGACATCAAGTTTCTATGCAGCATATCCAAGATTTTAACAATGTATCCCTTATATATTTAATCTTTTGTTTGAAAGTGACTTGTCTGGACTTTTTATGCAGTCAATCACATATTGAAAACAGGAGTACATCTGCAAAGGATTTTATGGATAAAGTGAACCAGAGGTATGATCATTTAGAATCTCAGCTGATTAATTTGATGGCATGCCTGCGTGGCACTAATGAATATTGGTACCGTCATCATGGAGAACTGAAATGTATGCTACCGAACTTAGGAACACCTACATGGTTCCTTACCCTAAGCTAAGCTGAGTACGCTTGGGATGATTTACTTTAATTTCTTCGAGAGGCAAATTCCTATATAAAAAATATTGAATACAAGACACCTGTAGAATTGTGCTCTTTGGATCCTGTTAATGTATGCATGTATTTTAATCATAGATTTGAAGCTATGATGTCTTTTATCTGCAATAAAAAAATCCTCCTCTTGGAGAAGGTGTGGATTTCTTTTGGAGAAAGGAATATCAAGCAAGAGGTGCTCCTCATATACATATGCTATTATGGATAAAGGATGCCCACAAATTCGGAACAGATTCAGATGATACTGTTTTGTCTTTTATTGAAGAATATTCAACATGTGCTGCACCCAAAAGCACAGAAGAAAAAAACTTAAGACAACAAGTCTCACGATTCCAAAGCCATCATTGTGGAAAATACTGTCAACTAAAGTACAAGTCTAAGGAAAAGTTTTATTCCAAATGTCGTTTTGGTTTTCCACGTCCTGTAATATCCAAAGGAAGAGTGAACAGTTTTATGTCAGCTATGTGACAAACCATCCAAAGAAAGGCTAAAAAAAAATATGTACAATTTAAGAAGAAGAGAAAAGTCAAAATACATAAATGACTACAATCCGGGTATTCAGTCCATGTGGAATGCTAACATGGATATTCAGTACTTTGTGGACAATTCTATTGCTGTTGCTCGATACTTAATGCCCTACATTACAAAATCAGAAAAGACAGAATTTAAAGAAATGTAGGAAGAGATTTCTCACAAGAAGAGTCTAAGTAAGAAATTATATAGTTTCAGTTTGAAGATGTTATCCGATCGAGAAATCAGAGCATATGAATGCTCAGTTTGGTTATCATCTGCAAGTCTATACTCCAAATCTAGAAGAATCATTTGGGTGAGTCTAGGTCTTGCTGCAATACGAAATCGAGTACTTACATCTGTACAAGAAATTGAATATTTAGCGGAAAAAGATCCAGAAAGTACAGATATTTTGAAAACGAATATGTTGGACACAAATATTACTCAAACAGAACTTGATCCTTGCAGATTAAGTTAAAAGATAAACAAATGATGCAGCTTGTTTTCAGCATGCAGTCACAAGGCTTAACAAGTCCTAATGCATTTTGGGCTTTTAACATAAGCCCTTCAACAGGGGAATCTGCAATATGCCAATACATAAATATTATTCAAATGTGTACAAATACTGCCAAATTTCAGAGGACGACTGACATTCTGACTGCAATGAAATATAGAGAGAAAAAAGAAAAGTGAACAAAAGCACTGCCTTTGTGTGTAACTACACGATGGTGCCAGGAGCTTTTGTGATTGTGTACACCCAAAAGACACAAACCATTTTGAATCAAACCACATTTCACTGAACACGCATGGGCGAGCAGTGGTGTTATTGACAAGTGCAAAAAGTTAAAAAATACTTGCACAAGACCACAAGAACGTGATTGCTCATACCTGAAAGGCTTGAGAATTACACTCACAGTCGAAATCTGCAAACAGCGGGCGAAAGGTGTGTTCTGACAAAGAAAACAATTAGAGGTTGCAAAATGAGTCAACAAACGAAAACAAAAGGGAGAATACCGCCAAGCCACCTTGCTCAGGCTTACCTTTACCAAAGCCATTTGCCCCTACTCTTCTCAGTTGTGCTGAGGTAACAATGCCCGCAAACAAAATCACCATAAAAAGTGATGCCACTAACTGTTGAAAGCCAAAGCCATGCTAATGGAAAGTGAATAGAAAGTGCATTAAGAGAAACTCACCACCATCAGTACGACGCCTATCTTGGATAAACTCTGAATCTTCATCGGCTACGAGCAATGCCTCCTTACGTAAACCCCAGCGATATGCGTTACAAGAAGGTTCAGTCATGAACATAAAAATGAGACTCTAGGGAACGTTAAAACTACCCAGCGCGTGCCATAAACAAAAAGCTAGAACACACAGAAAAAAACGACATAAATAAAGCATAAAAATAACTGTATGTGAGACACATGAGACCAGACCTGGCATAAGAAAAAATAAACAGATTCCTGTTGGGTCATGATGGAGCGAGATTTAGAAAATATTTTATTCTAGCTCGTGATGTCATACTCTCATAACTTGAAATAATATATTAATGAGTTGTTGCATGATTTGTTTAATTAACACAACCTAGATTAAGTTTGCACCACACATATACACGCGGGAAACTAATTACATGTGCTCTTGTTGCATTTGCAAGTCTGTTTTTGTAACACATGATTAATATTGTCTTGTTTGTTCTGTCTGTCCTATTGTCTTTGTCACTATTAATATGCGGCTGATCATTCATGGCATGTGCTTTTTATATGTGCTTACATGTTTGTCCTATGTTGTGTTTGTCTGTCTGTGTATCATTTAATTATCTTTTTACTCTTTCAGAAACATAAAGCTGGATTACATGAAGAATGGTAGTTATTTTATGTGTTGCTTTATTTGTTTGCTTTTGCTAAATGTCTTTTATTAGTGGGTTAATTAATAATTAGCACGGGCTGGGTGGTACAGAAGGGTTTGTTTTACCTGAATTAATTATTCTTTTGTGTTTGTTTAAATAATAGTTTTCTGAAAAAGTGACGCAAGCTGAAAGTGGCGCAGTGACGCAAGCAAAAAGTGGCGCAGAGGCCTGCTGATGCTAAACCACAGGAGAAAGTTTAATTTGAAAAAAAAATGACAAGCCTACAAACTTTTATTCTGAAATCGCTTGAAAATGAACTGCTAAAGACAACTCTGTGGAGTGCGTTTGGATGTGCCATGGAAAGCTCAGAACGGACAGGCTCAAGGTTGAAAGGAAGAGACGTGACAGATTTCGTATTGCTTGAACATCTTTTGCTACAAAATGTAGCAGACTAAGGAACTGTCGCCAGGATTCTGTGCATGAACAATGGCTCTGTGTAAAACCTGATCTCGTGGTGGAAGATGTCACAGTTTACTGTGGCGTGAGGTGGTTTAGCCAATGGAGAGCCAGAATTCAGCTAATGGAATGTGAAAAAATAGTTCGCTCAGCTTAATTTAGGGTATAAGAATAGGCTTTAGCTGCAGATTTTTTGGCTTACGCTCTTGATTCCAGAAGGACGTGTTCTGCTGTCCGATGATTACACGTAAGGAAAGTAACTTTTTAAGATTTTGTTTTCAGGTGATGAGGGTAGAGACAGAGAGTTGGGTTTTGGAAATGCTCTTTTTCACTTATTTCTGCTAATGAATAATATTTTCTTGAATTAAGCTCGCTTTATAAATGCTGAATAAAACTTTCTTATGACTTTTTCTAATGCTTGCTTAATAAAGTTCCAAACCTAAGTTTTCTTAAATATGTTTTAATAAACTTTTAAAATGACAAGCTGGTCTTGTTTATTGTGAGAGTTCAATTTCAACATATAGTATCTATTCACCTCATGATTTCTTATGGGCCTGGTATTGATTGGTAAGTGTAAGTGTGATAGTGGATTATGAGATCATTTATAAAGAATTTTAGTTGCTGCGCTGCAACAGTCATTACACGAGATAAACAGACACAGTGCTTGCAGTACCACAACTGACCACTGTATACACGTAAATGAGAAATAATGATATCAATGAACAGAAACAGTGTTTGCATTACCACAACAACCATGGAACATATGAGAACCAAACATATGGAAATGAAACATTTGGAAATGAAACCTAATCTAATACATGAAAATACAAAATAAAAAATATAGCCACAGTTGGGAACTACAACTAACCGCAACATAAAGTATGATGCAGACATGAGTTATAAAAAACATGCCAATTCAAATTTGTCATTCAGTCCTTTAGGTGACAATGTTTGCATAAACCAAATACAGTGCAACTCTTGTTGAGATGATGCCTTTGGCATATCTCTATCTGAATGGTTCTCAACGATTTCAAGCACCTCAAATCTGAGTTGTGCGATAGTGTGTTGTGCAGTCTGCCAATGTTGTGCTAATGGCGAGCTCATTGTTTTTGTCCTAATCCTGCTTTTGTGCTCAGTGATTCTGGTGTGAAGAATCTTCTCTGTTTTGCCTGAATAATACAAGTCACTTGGGCACCTGATGACATAAATGACATGGTGACTGTTGTAATTGGCATTAAAATTTAAAGAAATCTTCTTGCCTGTTTGAGGATGTGATAAACAATTGCCAGTAATGACATTGTTGCAATGCGAACAGGTCATACATTTGAACATACCTTTGAGTGAAACTTTACTATTGCCTGATGGTTAATTTACCATTTCTTTAAGATTCCGTGATCTTTTGTATGCAAATAGCGGAGGACTTGAGAACATACCCTTAAAATCAGGTTCGGATTGGAGCAAATCCCATCTCTGCAAAATGCTTTTTTTAATAATCAGGACTAGCCAGTCCCTTGTGCACGTCCAGGCAATCATTGACCAATCCTTTATAAACTCTTTGTCATCCAAGAAAAGTCTTGGGGCATTGGTCACGATAAGTCCTAAAGGTGCACAGTTGCCTCGTAAATATTCCGCCATGGTAATACCATGCACTATGGTCCTAGAATGTGATTTCTTCAACACAAGTACCTTAGCCCACCCATCTTCATTATTACTGACTACCACTGGAATACATTCTAAAATGCTTGGATTTTCATCTAAAATATTTTGAGCCTCTGAATCATCAAAAGACAGTCCCCAATTGGTGGTCATCCTTATATGGGACAGGTATACGGGAGTCAAATGGATCTATATGTACTAATCTTTCTGTTAAATAGGGATATTGTAGTCATAAGCAGTCCCTCTAGGCAAATCGACAGAACTCAAGGAATGTCATACATGAAAAATCAATTATAAACGGTTTAGAGACTTATCCATGTTTGGTTCACGTGCCCGGAAGTGTTTCACAAATATGCCGCTCGCCAGCCGTTCGGTGCCTCCCCAGTCAGCGCAGAGGGACGCTGGGAGACACCGACGGACAGGTATGAGCTGCAGCAACTTCTAGTTAGTTACGCGACCCCCAATATTTACTGGTATCCTTCGTAGTTTTGTAGCCCAGCCGTTTGATATACGTGCTGTGTACCTGTTTTTTTGACATGTTACGCGCTGGTTACACCTAGAACGCCGCCATGGCAATTTTAGAAAATACGCGTGTAGGGCAGTTTGCATATACAGGACGGAGTACAAATAACTACTTTGTGATCAGCTCTCTATATATCGGATATCGTGATCAGCTTTGTATATCGGATAGCGTGGTCACGAGCAAAGAGGCACTATGTGCTTTCTAATAGAGAGGAGTCTTATGATTGGCTTGAGTTTTGAGACTCGCTTCGTGGAAGCTCTTTGGAACAGATTTGTTTTCATTTTATCAAACACACTTTTTAAAAAAAATATATCGAGCTCAGTCATGGTGATCTGTTTAGGCAATCTCTCAATGTGAACTCGATGAATTATTGAATGTCTTCATGTTGTTTTTTAATTAGAGCGGTGCTCCTCTATACCTTAGCTGCAGCCAGGTGGGGTGAAGCGCTATCCTCAAAAAGATTTGGTGAGTGTTGACTAAAACTTATAGTAATGACCATTTGATTAATTTGTAAATGGCATATCAGTCACATTGCAATTTATTGTGATTTGTTTGTAACATGTTTTACTTTCTCCTCACTTTTCTACCTCGGACATCTCGCTACAACAGGATTGTGGTGGATTATTTAGCCGAGGGGACGGAGATATTAAAAAGTAGAACGATAGCAAAAGCTGTCCATCAGAAAACCAACACACTGGTTACAGCTCAAAGAAACACAAGTCACAAACAAGGTCCCCAAACAGAACCCCTTGAGGGTTGGAATTATCACCTCAACAACTAAAGAACAACAAAAAGAAGAATAGCCTTGAGAAAGTCGTGGGTTACATTCCCCTAACGACAAAACACGTGTTGGCTGTGACGTCTCCAGAAATTAAACAACACCAAAGACAACCTTGACTAAAAAGGATTTAAATTATTTATGAATGTATGATTGCTGTATTGTGGAAACACATGTATACTACGTGAATTATCAAACCTGTGCTAAGGACTTTATAGCTTTGTGTGGCTCTATCCTAATCTAGAAGAGGGAGTGTGGTTCTCTTCTCCTTGTAGCACCGTTTTAAGAAATATCCATTTAGAATAACGTAGGTGGATTTTCCTCTGTGGCGCCAAAACCTAGAATAAATACCACCAACCGAGACCAAGGATTATTTAGCCTGTACTTTCAGGTGATATAAGTTTAATTTTTCTTGTTATTATTTCACTTCATAGCAGTAGCAACAACCTAGGTCCTGACGAAAGCATAGGCACATAAGCCTTTCATGCAGAAACATGTTGACCTCCATTACTGAACAGATATTTTGTTAAATCTGTTTTTTGTTCCTTTTTCACTTAATCCTAAACTTGGAGGAGCTGAGAGAAAATATTAAAAATTAGACTTCTACCCAGCTCTATCCAATTTTATCACATCACTATTCACATCACTTGCACTGCTTTTTCAGCTGCCTAATTCACATTAATTTTTATATCTGCACCACCCATTTGTTAATTCAACTGTTAACTGGGTTGTCACAGCCACTATTACGCCTTTAGACTGTGGACATATTTACTCCTGGGCAAGGAGTTCCCAGATGATGTAAAAAGGGTGGTACAGATCGGCAACTGATGGGTAAACTTCAACTGTCCTTGAAGGTTTTATTACCCACGTGTATTGAATTTGGCACAATCGAGCACTGGGATTTTTTTTACACTTTTTATAAGTATAAAAAATTGGGTTCTGGTCGAGGTTAAATTGTGAGTCAAATTCTTTTCTCTCTGACCACTAGATACTTTTTGTTGTTTATGATATTAATGGGGGCGTGTATCTAGTTTTGGGTCTTTAAACTTGCCCTTTGATCCCCTTTTTCTTAAAAAATTGTGTGTTGCGGAGTATTTCATACCCATGTTGGGGACACTGTTGACAGAGGCTGACTGCGAATCAGAAGGAGTGGTGGAGAGACCGCCTAAAGCACTGTGATCCATGCTGGAGTGTATTACGCATTACTTTATTTCTGCATAACGGAGTAATTGATTGTCGTATTACGCATTGGATCATTTCTGCATAACAAACTACCTGATTAGTGTATGACGCATTGCAATGTTTCTGCATAACAAACTATCTGATTAGTGTATTTCGCATTGCCTTATTTCTGCATAACGGCGTGCCTGGTGGTTGTATTACGCATTGCATTATTTTTACATTGCAAAGTGCCTGATTGTTGTGGTATTCATTGCATTACTTTTCCATTGCAGAGTGCCTGATTATAGCATTACGAACTGCATAAAATGGTATTAGGTCTACAGTGGAAGTTTTAGAAGTGCTCATTAATATCATTAGAACTTACAATGGCTGGCTGGCCTAACAACCAGCCAGGCGAAATATTACACATACTCATATGTTCGATTTATATTGTGTGGTCTTATCGTATATCTTTTTATATAAAATGTATACTTGTTTTCATAAAACTCGTGTGGAGTCTAATTGTGATGTCATCATCGGGTTGCTGTGAGCATGGTTGCAAATACTTTACACATTTGCCTTAAAGATAAGCCTGGCTGCACATGCCAAGCTACCAAAGGGGTGAGTGGGGCTATCTCAGAAGGTTTCCTTCCTTTCCCTGATGTGGAAACGTAGGTCCCTATTTGGCCTAAGGTACCTACCGCAGCCAACCAGGGATCCCAGGTCTAACAGTGTCTCATAGTCAGAGTGAATAGACCTTTCTGTATTTAGAGTGGTGGAAGTAGTTTCCACTAGCACCAGAATTGGCTGTGTCTGCTCTGCACAATTTTGTCTCCATGTCCTGTAGTAAAGCTGGACCAGAGAAGACAGAACTGGTTTCTACTGGGCAAGAGGACCTTGCAGCCTAAAATGTCAAATGGAAAAGTAGAATAAATATTGGGGCCCTGACCCCAGAACTTTAGAACACTTTTGGACTAAGGACCCTGCCAAGAAGAAGAGCTGCCAGGAGGAGTTACTGCCCCTTTGCTGATTGTAGCGTTGTTTAGTTGGCCTGCAGTTCTTGCTTCTGTCTTGAGAACTGAAAGGACTGAACTGAATTTTCTTAAATCTTGCTGGTAAAGTTACTACATGGACTTGAAGTAGAGCCTGCCTCCTGTTGGAAGTCTCAGGCACACCAAAGACTTCAATATCCTCCGGGTACCTGTATCTGGCTCAGCTGCCACAGAGGTAAAAGCAACCCAACACCATCCACGACACTGCTGCCAGCACTGTGACCTGAGGGCACCACACTTCACATTGCCTCACTTCACATTGCCGCCCTGGTACCCCGGGCGACGAAGCTTCATGATAACATCATTTCCACTGCACGCACCATGGCCTGGGGGCACCGCTCGTAAGTTATTCAACACACTTCCCCATCCCACACTGCTGCCTTATACCATTAACTTCAAATCATCTACCGACAAAAGTGCTTCAGCCACGAGGACACAGCTGCTTGCACTGTAAACTGCCAGCACCGAGACGAGCACTGCCCCACTTCACACTACAGCCTCAACACATGCCAATGCAGGCACTTCTGACTTGGACCTCATGGAGTTCGACTTGCAACATGTGTGACATCAGGGGCCTGACAACTCCTGCACCGACCTACGGAACTGACGCTAGGGGAGGCTGGTGACAAAGACTCTTCAGAGCTCATCTTAAGGTCCCCAATGCCCTGCATGTCCAAGGTACTCTTTGGGAGTCTTCCTGACACTATAGATGGCCTGTGATGCCACAACAGGCCTGAATTATTGGATTTGTTTGTTCACGATGCTGTGATAGCTCAGGGCAGGGAAATCAACTTTGAGGAACTGTATTTCACCTGTTATTGCAATATTTGTATTCTGACTACTGTATGTTGGATTTTTATTGTTTTGATATTGTTTTACACTTATAAAGATTAGTTTTTTGTCTAAAACGAGTGTGGTGTCCTTTCATAGTGTGTTCAATGTGTTACTGTGTGTTATGTGCAAATGCTTTACACATTGACTCTGAGATAAGCCTTACTGCTCGTGCCAAGCTACCAAGGGGGGAGGTGAGCAGAGGTTATTTTAGAAGTTTAATCCCCTTACTCTGACTAGAAGGAAGGGTCACTACTTGACCAGGGTACAAACCTGCCAACTAGTGACCCCAATTTCTAAAAGTGAGGTTTAGTTTTAGAAGGCGAAAGACCCAGGGTAGAGTATATGTGATGTGCATCTGCTTCAATCAAGGAGCCTTTTGGCACAAACTCAGTGTAACTGGTCTGTGCTGCCCCTCCTATTCCCCAAATGTAAATGGAAAGTGTATTTACGTATTTTTTGGAAAGTGCATTGATGTGGCTGTTTTTTAGGGGGGATTGATTTGTGTTAACTTTGTTTTAGTAGTGAGGATGAGCTTAGGCACATCTGTCAGCTAATATGACAGGGCTCTCTATAATGTATTGTCTTTTAATTATGCAGATCACATAGTTGACCAGCATATGTTTTCTAATTGTAGCACAGTTATTGCATACTAGAACACAATAGTTGAAAGAACAAAAAGTGATGGCCTGTTACCGCAATCCCTGAGGGGGGTCTAGAGTGTTGTGTTCTGGGGTAGCAAATCAATTGTCTCCCTAGAAAGGAAGGTTAAGAGGGCAAGTGAGGCTTGTTAGCTACTCCGATTTGGGCCTGTAGGTACTGATGTGGTATGGTGACTCATTCCCTACAAACTAATGTTCTATGGTTCCACACATAGTTCTGCTTCTGAGCTTCTGAGCAGAATACCTGCAACAATAATTAGGACAATGGAAGTTACCTTAGATTTACATGATCTTATAAAGGAACTCAGCCTTTGGTCTCATTTGTCTATATGGCTACAGAACTTCCTTTTGACTAACAATAGCTTTATTTTATAATGGAATGCAGTTCATACTTTATCTCACATATGAAGGAACTGCAGACCGAGTAAGTAAAGAATCTAAAGTATGACATCTCTCTGCCTCCACTGAATTCCATGATCCTGCTGCTGATGTTTGCTCTCTGAACACAAAGCCACACACTTCTCCAGGTGGTTGTGAGTGAGGTGACACCAGGGCCATTCTGCCAGAATTGGCCCCTGAGCCATAATCTGATCATGCTGCATTAGAACATTTCACCTGACAAAAATGTCAATGCTTTTTCCACTGATGATGTCACAGGGCCTCCAGTAAGTTCTCAATTCCGGTCTTGGCCCTGATGAAATAGTCAGGTGAAAAGTGGGTGTATTTCTTTTTGAAGATGATCTCAACCCTCATTGATTCTTTCAATATTCCTAGCACTTTTCCAGCTCTACTAAAAAATGAAACCTGGAATCTCAATTTCAGTTTGCCTTACCTTACTTTCAGTTTGGTCCTAGTTATCACAATGGATGCTATTAAAACATAAAATATAACACATTTTTAAATTGGGTATTTGTGCTTAGCAACAGATGTTAATTGCTATCTAATTCATCAGGACACATTGTATCGACATCAAAAAGATTCAAGTGTAAGTTGACCCAAATAAATTCTAACCTGTTATCATGGGATCAAACACGGATCCCTAAATGATGTTACTCAGAAAGCCATCAGAATGTGTCATAACTTGAATGAGCAATGAGACGAGAAGCGCTTAACATTTCTCTTTACAGAAAGAAAGCTACAGCACCTCTTGCATCTCCCTATCAATATTCCTTAATTTGGACTCACACACTGAACTTGCAACTTCCACCTCCACCAGACTAGCCAAGCAGTTACCATATGATCACATGATATATATATATATATCACTGAAAAAACCATAGGTTTCACACCGGTTATAGTTAGGAATTAGCATTTAAAAAACCTATTAAATTCACTGAAAAAAACATAGGTTTCACACCAGTTATAGTTAGCTGGAAATTTTACTGATATAAAACCATTGAAATTCCCACGTTATAGTTAGTCGGACTCACTATAACTTGCGCGTGCAATGCACTGCTGATGACATCACATATTACATCACTCATGACATGGTCAGTGACATCACTCATGACATCACTGATGACACCATCCAGTGAATATGTGTCTTTCTGAAAAATAAATATTAGTGAGTTATGTTTAAATATTTAAATACATATATTAGTGTTTCACTTTGTGTATAAGTGGCTACATGTGTTGATAAGTAGCTACATGCGTATGTATATGGGTTATTTGATATTTTTATTAGTATCAGTATGAGTGTCTATATGGTTTGGTGGGGGTATTACTTAGCACATAGATGCATGAGTGACTGACTCTTTGTTTGTATGTGTTTTGAAGACAGCATATGTACAGGACTGTATGGGTGGATGAGTGTCTATATGTGTTTGTTAGTGAGTGAATGACTGTCTCACTAGTGTCTTTATCAGTAACTACATATGTTTTAACCTAGTATATATGAATATTGATGTATATAAGTGAGTATATGTGAGAGTAAGAGATTGTAAGATTTCCTGTTTAAATAAGTATGTGTTTCTATAAGTGATTGTTTAAGAGAATAAATATGTGTAATTTTCAATAGAAGTAAGGTGGAAGTGTGTGTATAACTCTATATTCAAATAAATGGTTGTTTAATAGTTTATTTGCACGTGTGAATATGTGTGTGAGTAACTTTTGGATGAATGTCGGTGTGTAACAGGATGTATAGGTGTATCTCTTCATATGATGAGTGAGTATATGTATGAGTGACTATATAGAACTGTTGGTGAATGAGTGGATGTGTATATAGATAGTGGAAGTACAGAATTGCTTGTTGTAACTGATATAGGTATGTCCATTTTTAAAAAATTTCAGTTTCTATTTTTGAATATGTGTCTCAAGGGTTACTTTACACTGAGAGGAGGTCTGTCACTGTGTCACAAGGATGGTGTCATCAGTGATGTCATGAGTGATGTCACTGACCATGTCATGAGTGATGTAATATGTGATGTCATCAGCAGTGCATTGCACGCGCAAGTTATAGTGAGTCCGACTAACTATAACGTGGGAATTTCAATGGTTTTATATCAGTAAAATTTCCAGCTAACTATAACTGGTGTGAAACCTATGTTTTTTTCAGTGAATTTAATAGGTTTTTTAAATGCTAATTCCTAACTATAACCGGTGTGAAACCTATGGTTTTTTCAGTGAATTTCATAGGTTTTTTAAATGCTAATTCCTAACTATAACTGGTGTGAAACCTATGGTTTTTTCAGTGAATTTCATAGGTTTTTTTAATGCTAATTCCTAACTTTTTATTCATACTCATACCTATGTGTTTTTTAGTGAATTGCTAAAGTATGTTTTTGTAAAAATGAACACTATAATGTATATTGAGATAATATTTTTAATTTAAAATATTTTTTTTATATTTCGCTTTCGGTGCGCGCACCGGTGCGCGTACCGTCAGCGCACTAACAAAAAAAAAGAAAAAAAAAATGAAGGAGGGACTGTGTAATAGATAGTAAGACAGATAAAAAGTGTAAAAGGAAGTAACTGAGAAAAGAAAAATGAATAAGGGAGCAAAAGAAAGAAGAAATAGGAAGAAGACTAAAGCAGAGGTTAAGGGAGATTGTAAATGGATGTTGAAAGTAAAAGGAAGGACAGTTAAGTATGGGAATGTCAGGTAGTGACGGAATCAGAGGAAAAGAATAGCAGTGATTGAGGGCAAGTAAATATCAGTGAATATAAGTAAAGAGGGGTGAAAGAGGGTACATGTAAGTGAATAAGGGTAACACATGGGGAGTAATAGAGACAAAGAAGAGAGAGAGTAAAAGAAGGACTGTCACAAAGGGACTAAGTGAACCAGTAAAAAAGGTAAGTGAAGGAGTGTGCATAGGCAGAAGTACTGAAAGAAATTGAATGTGGTCGGAAGTAAACATGGAACAAAAGAATAAGTGAGGGAAGCAAAGTAAGGAAATAGAGGTGCGGTAGGGTGACAGAAAAATAGTGAAAATAAAACAAAAGGTGATAACAAAAAAGATTTTGTAAACACACTTACCATATAATCAATGCAAACTTGTATCTATGAAAGATAAAAGAAAAAACACGTTATAATTTCTTAAAAATATATAATAAAATAGAAGCAACAGTTCATGAGGTTTAAAAATCTACAAAAGTTTACTAAGAAATGATGCAATAGTGAAGGATACAAAAACAGAAAGAAAGTAATGTAGAAAGAGAAAAAAAAAGGAACAAGAAATAGAAAGAGAACAAATTCCTAAAGGTAAATAAGATACTAAAAGAATGTAAGATATCAAATCAAAATCAGTAAAGATAAGAAAATAAAAGAAAAATGAGTGAAAAGGAGAGAAGTCTGATTGAGAAACTATAAATAAAAAAGAGGAATAGAAGATGATTGAGAGTGAGTGAAGTAAAGTAACAGAGTGAAGGGATGAAAGGAATGAAGTTAGTATAGAACGATGGATAAAACAGGAGTGAGAGAGTAAGTACACAGAAAGACAAAAGGAAGAACTAAGTGAACTACAGTACAATGGATGCGAAAGAAAAAAAATGGAGAAAAAGAAAGAGAGGGTTAGGAAACTAAAGCAGTGGTACTGTGAGAATATGAAAAAGATAAAAAGTGGTGGAAGGAACAGAGGAAATGCAGACAGTTCCTATTAGATTGAGAAGTTGTGAATGAAGTGCACTAAAGAAACAGCGATGAAAAAAGAGTGTAAATTAGTAAAGAGAGGTAAATAAGGGTGAAAAAGAAAATGAGTGTAAGACAATGTGAACACAATATAAATTACACAATGCAAACTACACAATAACTTCTACAATATGTTACATTATTTATTTTTGCTGTTCTCAGAATATATTGAATTTCACTTAAATTAGTGAGATCAAAGTCTTCATCATATAACAGCGGGAAAAAAAAAACACAATCTAAAAGATTGTGTTTAAAAAAACCCATTCAAACATACATCTCATATAAGTACACTAATCTTTGATTCACTTACTTTTCCGTGAGACCAAATTGCAGATAGTGAAGGTCCTTTTGGTGGAAAAAAGTCTGCTGTGCTCTATAACTTCCATTTCATCGACTTCCTATGAAAAAAGATCTAACAACATCATATGTTACACTTTCCTCACGGCCAATTTGTGTCAGATATATCAGTATTTTTTACTTTGAGATCCACTTAAAGTATCTACATGAGATTGCAGATAGTGAAGGTCCTTTTGGTGAAAAAAAGTCTGCTGTGCTCTATAACTTCGATTTCATCAACTTCCTATGAAAAAAGATCTAACAACATCATATCTTACATTTTCCTCACGGCCAATTTGTGTCAGATATATCAGTATTTTTTACTTTGAGATCCACTTAAAGTATCTACATGAGATAAATAATTTAAAATATTAGATTAACTAACTAACTAACTAACTTTTATTAACTATTCCCGTCTTCAAAGGCCAATTCCCTTTACTAAAACTTTGGTTTTAAAAACACTAGATAAGAATTTGTAGAGTCATAAGGCAAACGTTGTTTATAAGTTAAATGAGAATCATTGCAGTAACTCCATCCATTTTCAGATTTTAAGTAGCATGTATAATGTCCTGAGGTGGTCGAAGGTCCATCATGATAAATAATAGCTTCAGTTGTAAAGGTCCTTCCAGAAATTGATAACTGAGAAGCCACAAAATTTTTGATAGAAGTTGTCAATTTAGTTCCATCAGGTCTACATCGTTGGAAAACTAAAATAATATACTGCCCATACCTTTGTATAAATAATGTGGACAGCATTGTACAGTTACATTGGGTACACACCATATTATGATCTGCTGCTTTAACTAGATTTTTAAAAGACACTGATTTACAGTCTGGTAAAGTCAAATATATAAATCTTTCAGTGTCTATTGTAGTAGTACTTGATAAACTACAATTGTGGCAGTCATGCTGCCATTGATAAGAAAGACTGAAAAGATTATCTACATCTACACCTTCATCTTCCAAAACACCAAACATATACATTAAAAATTCCTGACAATCCTGCTGAATGTTCTGTGAAAATTTATCTTGACCAGAACACAAATCTAAAATATTTCGAATTTCTGTTACACTTTCTATTTGTGCTGTAACACTGCTACATTTCTCAAACACAGAATTCAATAAACCACACAATCTTTGATCCCGATTTTCAACAATCTGTTCTTGTAAACTTTTAAGAAAAAAAACAACATTAACCACTACATTAGCATAGCAGTTGACACCAGAACTGTTTTCAAACTGAAATCCAACAACATTTTCTCCACAATTCTTTTTCTTCCTGTTTTCAATTACAGTTTTCTCTACTTTTTGTCTTTTTGCAACTACCTCACTACAATTATCCTCATTTCTTCTTTTTCGGCCTACCACACGTTTTTCAAACAGAGGATATTGAGGCAAATGTGGAGCATACTCTCTTCTTAACCTATTGTATTCTTTAACACAATCTAGATCGGCAGAAATCTTTGTCTCATCACACGCAATCAAGTACAATCCTGATAAAGTTCTGACTCGAGATAATGCCACATATGCCATACCCTCTTTAAACACAGATCTTCCAATGTTCACCAATGCACTATCTACACTTAAACCTTGAGATTTATGAATTGTCACCGCATACGCCAAACAAACAGGAAACTGTTTTCGGCGAACATATAAGTCTTTTACAAGTAAAAATCTAGCAGAACAACGACTTATTTGTTGTACTTGTTCAATGCCATCAAATTTTATTTTTAAAAATTCAATTCCATCTCTATTTCTGTAATTCACAAAATCAACAACATAACCCATTGCTCCATTTACCAGACCGCTTTCAACATTTAAATTCCTTCTCAAAATGATACGACAATTTAAACACACATTCAGAGTCTTCTCAAAACCAGCTGTTTTTGAAATACTTTTCTCCAATGAATGCAACTTAGTTTTCAAATTTTCTGACAAAACAATTGTTGCACCCATATGCTCTATTTTATCTATTGCTTCCAGTTTCACAATCTCTTCATTTTCTAAGTCTAACATTTTTTGGTTGAAGATGGAACATTCTTGCAGAGTTGGCATCAAACATATCCCAGATTTCTTCTCAGTCATTTTTTTAAAAATATTCTCTGGAAGAATGTTTTCATTTGGATACAAATTTGAAATTAATCGACTATGCAAAGCTTTTTTCCCTTTCTCAGTCATTTTTCCAATTCTTACATCTTGTAGAATATTTTTATAATCTTCATCCTTGGCCTGTCGCATATTTTGAAGCAGTTCAGCATATTTAAAATTTAGCCATATATTAACATTTCCAATGCTTCCAAGGGACTTCCTGGTATCTTCATGCGTGAGCATTTTAAACACTGGTTGTCCTTTTACTGGAGTCAACTGCAATAGATCTCCAAAAACAATAATGTGTTTTCCTCCAAATAACACATCATAGTCTGTTTTAAGAATTTCTTGCATTCTCAAATGCACAAAAGCAAGCATTAGATTTGAGACCATGCTTACTTCATCTATGATAAGAAGTTTCATTTTCTTCAAGACTCTTGAAACTTCAGAACACGCATCTCCAGATAGCTTGTTGTAATGCAATTTATTATCATGTTCAACTGGCAGCATCAATAAACGATGTAGAGTAATCCCTTTAATGTTATGTGCTGCCAGACCAGTTGGAGCAGTTACAACACAAGACAGTGGTGAATCAGTCCTTTTCTGCAGATAACTTGCAACGGCTTTAATTAAAAAACTTTTTCCTGTCCCCGCTTCTCCACTTACGTACAATCGGACAGGGTCAAATAATATACATGAGCACTCTTTTTTCTCATGTCTGAATCCATGTTCAATCTGCTCTGTGACTTCATCATATATCTTTTTCTGCTCAATGTTTAGTTGCGTTACCAAATCTTCTAAGTTAACTCCATCCTCTTGAGCTTGTTCCATAGCTCTTTCCACCTCATCCATGGCAGTGGCAGCTTCATTTTGGATAATTGGTCCTCCTAGTGGATCCTGGCTCAATGAAGTAGAACTCTGACTATCTTGAGAACTGTTTCTAGCTATCTCTTCAGCAATTGTGGTTTCTTGCTCCATTTCTTCATTCAACATTTGCAGATAAATTAGAAAAATAGGACATTCTATGGTATCCTTAGTTGCATTAAAAGAGTCTTCATAACAGAGAAAATCTCCAAGTAGTTCCTCTTCTGTACGCCATGGCTTAAAGAGTTGCAAAAGAGCTAAATAGTAAAATTCTCTTTTGTCTGGAACTTCACAACTCAATTTTCGATGATTAATCAAATGGCCTTTTTTCTGCTTCACTAGACATCCTTCATAGCCAATGAGTGCATATTTTCCATTATTGATATCTTCTGTGATGTTCCTCTTATAACTGTAGTTTTGAAGAACTTCATACAAACATGTGTTCTCAAGGTGAGTACTTCTATTTGGATAGTATGTATCCAACATATTTGTCTTCAAAATATCTGTACTGTTTGGTTCTTTTTCCGCCAAATATTCAATTTCTTGTACAGATTTCAAAACTCGGTTTCGTGTTGCAGCAAGACCAAGACTCACCCAAATGATTGTTCTTGATTTGGCATAGAGACTTGCTGATGATAACCGATCAGAACATTCATATGCTCCAATTTCTCGATGCGACAACATCTTCAGACTGAAACTGTATAATTTCTTGCTTAGACTCTTTTCATGTGAAATGTCCTCCCACATTTCCTTCAGTTCTGTCTTTTCTTTTTTGGTGATGTAAGATGTCACATATCGAGCCACTGCAATAGAGTTGTCAGCAACGAACTGAATATCCATGTTAGCATTCCACATGGACAAAATCACTGGGTTGTAATCGTTGATGTACTTAGATTCTTCATTTCTTTTCAAATTATATGTGTTTTTGGGAGATTTTCTCGTCACAGTATGTCGTAGAGATGACATCAAATTATTTACTCTTCCCTTAGAAATCACTGGTCGAGGAAATGCAAAACGACATTTCGTGTAGTACTTTTCCTTGTTTTTAAATTTTCGACGACAGTACTTTCCACAACGATGAGATTGAAAACGTAAAACTTGTTGCCTTAAATTGTTTTCTTCAGTAGATTTTGGAACAGCACATGTTGAATACTCTTCAATGAAACTCATCACTGTTTCATCTGAATCTGATCCAAATTTGGGTGCATCTTTAATCCACAACAACATATGTATATGAGGAGCACCTCTCGCTTGATATTCCTTCCTCCAAAAGAAATCCAAAACCTCTCCAAGGGGAGGATTTTTTTTGTTGGTAATAAAAGACATCATAGCTTCAAATCTATGATTAAAATATCTGCAAACATTCACTGGATCTAAAGAACACAGTTCTCCTGGTGTTTTCAATTCTATATTTGGTATGTTTTCATTTGCCTCTCGTAGAAATTGAAGTAAATCGTCCCATGCATACTCAGCACAGCTAAGAGTGAGGAACCATGTAGGAGTTCCTAAGTTTCTTAGCATACATTTCAATTCTCCATGACGACGAAACCAATACTCGTTGGTTCCACGTTGACATGCCATGAGATTGATTAGCTGAGATTCCAAAATACTGTCTTGCAGATTAACTTTCTCCATAAAGTCCCTTGCACATACATTTTGCAAATGAGGTCCACTTTTTAATATATGATTAACTGCATAAGAAAGCCCAGACAAATCACTTTCAAACAGTAGATGAAATAAATATGGAATGCATTGACGAAACCTTGGATCTTCTGCATATAATCTTAGAGTCCGGTATTCAGCTGCAGGAATTTGAACTGGTCGATCATCATATCGTCCACCACAACCTGTTGGAAATAATTGTGGAAAACAACGAGCTTCCAAACTTTCTTCCCATACACTAATGGGACTTCCTTTTGCTGCCTTCATTTGAAACAAGTCAATTGCATTTCCCATTACTTCTTTGGAATGCAAAGGATGAACAGTATAATGTTCATATATTTCTTCAGTTCTAGACACATCAACTTTTTCAATTTGACCAACTGAAGAATCACTATCTTCTTCTGTAGCTGTTTCCTCTACTCCAACACTTACATGTTTGTAGTACTCATTGTTTTTAACTAAATACAACGTTGCCTTCTTGACTTTTTTAACATCCACTAAATCTTGCCAAATTTTCTTACTCTTTGTTGGAACCCCATTAACTAGAATAACTAAAGGATCTTCTTCTACTCTTTCTACACCAATTGTATTAATATTTTTCTTTACATCTAGAGGCAAATAAACAACTCTTCCCTTTAATCCTCTCAGTAAATCTGATGGAGGCAATTTCCCTGTCTTAGGCTCCATGCGTACAATAGCCTGAAAAGGATGGACACATTGAATCAAAATAGATTCATAAGTATTTAGATCCATCAATTCAGAAGGAATATCTATCAACTGAAGATTATTATAAACTGCTCTTGCAGGCATTCTATTTTCATTTAATTTTTTCAAACAATAAGTGCAAATACGCTGATCCAAACTCAAATCAAAAGAATTCTCCACCAACAAATAACTTACAAAATCCTCCCATTCACTATTATTTTCCAATTCACTTTTTGCATATAAATCAACTAACCTAGTCTGAATTTTATAATGAGTCCGTCGACAACACACACAAGTTACATTAGGCCTCTCACTTGATTTCACCTTAAACTTGATAATTTCCTCATCAAACTTTTCAATACTTGAAATTTGTCCATTATCTTCTGCATTACCATCCATTACTATATCTATTTCTACACTGTCCTCTTTGTTCCCAAAATAACAAAACTCAATTTCTTCACAAATAGTCTTCACATCCACTTCAGATCCATGCAAAAGAGCACTATTTAACTGTTTAAGCTTAAGTGCAGGACTTTTTGCATAATACAACTTCCTCACTAATTTCCTTACGTTATTATGATGCACTGCTAACATCCTAAAATGATGAAAAACACTCCGACAAACTTTTCTAGAAAGACATGCTAGTGAATGCCCTTGCAAACCTGTGCTTTCTCTCACTCTGCAAGGATCTAACTCTTGCAGGATCTTCATTTTTTGTTTGAGACTTTTTTTACTATATGTACGTAAGAAATTTCGAAGCAAATCGATTGATTCCTGTCGCACACTACAAATACTACTGCATTTCCATGTGTACACTGGACCCTTAGTAGGTCTCCCTAAAACTTCATCAGCTAACACCTCTTCTGCATCTCTAGATACAAGTTTCTCTTTTTCCATCACACAACTATCTTTCACCTCATATGCACGACCACTGGTGTCAACTGCATGCACCAAATCATTTTCCTGAAAGTAACTCTCCTCATTAAAAAAAGGCTCAGAACTTGAACTATGCATCCATTCACCAGAAAATACTTCACAAAAATTACTCCGATTAATAATTCTTTTCCATCTACTGTTCGATTTGAAAACATCCATTGCCTTATTAAGTATCCTAATTCTATTGATTATTAAAATAAATAATTTTTTCTTAACTTCAAAAGCCTGATCAACAATCTTTTCAATACTTTTCTTTTTCTTGTAAAAAGCAGCTTTTAGTTTACTTTTCTTTTCATTTTTTAGCAAATTTAAAACTACCCTATTGCGAAACATTCGCCTACGAATGTCCCTAAAAACATTTACCCTTCTATTGCTAACAATTCTCTTCTCTCCTGGTCCAATGGAAACATTTTTTGTGGGCTTCTCTTTCCTTTTTAGATTTGTTGACTTTTTCTGTATATTCACATTAGCAATTTCATTTTTTTTCCTACGACATATGTTGCGAAGAAAAGACTTAATTGGCTTACCAGAAGCTTTTCTGGTGTTTTTTGAAGTAGTTGTTGAAGAGGATTCCATAAACTCTGTTGTTGATGTTCTCCTTTTCCGTATGGTATTTTTGATATTTCTTTGCCTTGAAGGCATTTTTGCTTCCTTTTCAGAAGTTGATTTGAATCTGTTGTTCTGTTAAAAAAACACATGAAAGACCACTATTAGTAAACAACAAAGTAATGTTAAAAAGCAAACAATATAAACAATAAATTGCAAAATATTTAAGTTTATACAATAGCAACTCATGGCTTTATTTTTAAAGGCCTTGCGCCACCAGTGCGTCACTTATTACCCATGTTTAAAGTCAAGCATCACCTGCACATGGCATTCATAAATAAGGGCCAAATGCAAATACCAATCAATTGCACCCAAAAATCGATTTTTCAATAACATGTAAGAAACACTGCGCAAAACCTAAGTACAACCACTCAATATCATCAAACAAAGTCAGGGTCTGATTTATAAACGCCTTGCGCCACCAGTGCGTCACTTATTACCCATGTTTAAAGTTTTGCATCGGCTGCACATGGCAATCATAAATAAGGGCCAAATACATATACCAATCAATTGCACCCAAAAATCGATTTTTGAATAACATGTAAGAAACACTGTGCAGAACCTATGTACAACCAATCAATATCATCAAACAAAGTCAGGGCCTTATTTATGAAAGCCTTGCGCCACCAGTGTGTCACTTATTACCCATGTTTAAAGTTTTGCATCAGCTGCACATGGCAATCATAAATAAGGGCCAAATACATATACCAATCAATTGCACCCAAAAATCGATTTTTAAATAACATGTAAGAAACACGGCGCAGAACCTATGTACAACCAATCAATATCATCAAACAAAGTCAGGGTCTCATTTATGAAAGCCTTGCCCCACCAGTGCGTCACTTATTACCCATGTTTAAAGTCATGCATCAGCTGCACATGGCATTCATAAATAAGGGCCAAATACATATACCAATCAATTGCACCCAAAAATCGATTTTTGAATAACATGTAAGGAACACTGCGCAAAACCTAAGTACAACCACTCAATATCATCAAACAAAGTCAGGGCCTTATTTATGAAAGCCTTGCGCCACCAGTGCGTCACGTATTACCCATGTTTAAAGTCATGCATCAGCTGCATATGGCAATCATAAATAAGGGCCAAATACATATACCAATCAATTGCACCCAAAAATCGATCTTTGAATAACATGTAAGAAACACTGCGCAGAACCTATGTACAACCACTCAATATCATCAAACAAAGTCAGGGCCTTATTTATGAAAGCCTTGCGCCACCAGTGCGTCACTTATTACCCATGTTTAAAGTCATGCATCAGCTGCACATGGCATTCATAAATAAGGGCCAAATACATATACCAATCAATTGCACCCAAAAATCGATTTTTGAATAACATGTAAGGAACACTGCGCAGAACCTAAGTACAACCACTCAATATCATCAAACAAAGTCAGGGCCTTATTTATGAAAGCCTTACGCCACCAGTGCGTCACTTATTACCCATGTTTAAAGTCATGCATCAGCTGCACATGGCAATCATAAATAAGGGCCAAATACATATACCAATCAATTGCACCCAAAAATCGATCTTTGAATAACATGTAAGAAACACTGTGCAGAACCTATGTACAACCACTCAATATCATCAAACAAACTCAGGGCCTTATTTATGAAAGCCTTGCGCCACCAGTGCGTCACTTATTACCCATGTTTAAAGTCATGCATCAGCTGCACATGGCAATCATAAATAAGGGCAAAATACATATACCAATCAATTGCACCCAAAAATCGATTTTTGAATAACATGTAAGGAACACTGCACAGAACCTATGTACAACCAATCAATATCATCAAACAAAGTCAGGGCCTTATTTATGAAAGCCTTGCGCCACCAGTGCGTCACTTATTACCCATGTTTAAAGTCATGCATCAGCTGCACATGGCATTCATAAATAAGGGCCAAATACATATACCAATCAATTGCACCCAAAAATCGATTTTTGAATAACATGTAAGGAACACTGCACAGAACCTAAGTACAACCACTCAATATCATCAAACAAACTCAGGGCCTTATTTATGAAAGCCTTGCGCCACCAGTGCGTCACTTATTACCCATGTTTAAAGTCATGCATCAGCTGCACATGGCATTCATAAATAAGGGCCAAATACATATACCAATCAATTGCACCCAAAAATCGATTTTTGAATAACATGTAAAGAACACTGCGCAGAACCTAAGTACAACCACTCAATATCATCAAACAAAGTCAGGGCCTTATTTATGAAAGCCTTGCGCCACCAGTGCGTCACTTATTACCCATGTTTAAAGTCATGCATCAGCTGCACATGGCAATCATAAATAATGGCCAAATACATATACCAATCAATTGCACCCAAAAATCGATTTTTGAATAACATGTAAGGAACACTGCACAGAACCTAAGTACAACCACTCAATATCATCAAACAAAGTCAGGGCCTTATTTATGAAAGCCTTGCGCCACCAGTGCGTCACTTATTACCCATGTTTAAAGTCATGCATCAGCTGCACATGGCATTCATAAATAAGGGCCAAATACATATACCAATCAATTGCACCCAAAAATCGATTTTTGAATAACATGTAAAGAACACTGCGCAGAACCTAAGTACAACCACTCAATATCATCAAACAAAGTCAGGGCCTTATTTATGAAAGCCTTGCGCCACCAGTGCGTCACTTATTACCCATGTTTAAAGTCATGCATCAGCTGCACATGGCAATCATAAATAATGGCAAAATACATATACCAATCAATTGCACCCAAAAATCGATTTTTGAATAACATGTAAGGAACACTGCACAGAACCTAAGTACAACCACTCAATATCATCAAACAAACTCAGGGCCTTATTTATGAAAGCCTTGCGCCACCAGTGCGTCACTTATTACCCATGTTTAAAGTCATGCATCAGCTGCACATGGCATTCATAAATAAGGGCCAAATACATATACCAATCAATTGCACCCAAAAATCGATTTTTGAATAACATGTAAAGAACACTGCGCAGAACCTAAGTACAACCACTCAATATCATCAAACAAAGTCAGGGCCTTATTTATGAAAGCCTTGCGCCACCAGTGCGTCACTTATTACCCATGTTTAAAGTCATGCATCAGCTGCACATGGCAATCATAAATAATGGCCAAATACATATACCAATCAATTGCACCCAAAAATCGATTTTTGAATAACATGTAAGGAACACTGCACAGAACCTAAGTACAACCACTCAATATCATCAAACAAAGTCAGGGCCTTATTTATGAAAGCCTTGCGCCACCAGTGCGTCACTTATTACCCATGTTTAAAGTCATGCATCAGCTGCACATGGCATTCATAAATAAGGGCCAAATACATATACCAATCAATTGCACCCAAAAATCGATTTTTGAATAACATGTAAAGAACACTGCGCAGAACCTAAGTACAACCACTCAATATCATCAAACAAAGTCAGGGCCTTATTTATGAAAGCCTTGCGCCACCAGTGCGTCACTTATTACCCATGTTTAAAGTCATGCATCAGCTGCACATGGCAATCATAAATAATGGCAAAATACATATACCAATCAATTGCACCCAAAAATCGATTTTTGAATAACATGTAAGGAACACTGCACAGAACCTAAGTACAACCACTCAATATCATCAAACAAAGTCAGGGCCTTATTTATGAAAGCCTTGCGCCACCAGTGCGTCACTTATTACCCATGTTTAAAGTCATGCATCAGCTGCACATGGCATTCATAAATAAGGGCCAAATACATATACCAATCAATTGCACCCAAAAATCGATTTTTGAATAACATGTAAAGAACACTGCACAGAACCTAAGTACAACCACTCAATATCATCAAACAAAGTCAGGGCCTTATTTATGAAAGCCTTGCGCCACCAGTGCATCACTTATTACCCATGTTTAAAGTCATGCATCAGCTGCACATGGCATTCATAAATAAGGGCCAAATACATATACCAATCAATTGCACCCAAAAATCGATTTTTGAATAACATGTAAAGAACACTGCGCAGAACCTAAGTACAACCACTCAATATCATCAAACAAAGTCAGGGCCTTATTTATGAAAGCCTTGCGCCACCAGTGCGTCACTTATTACCCATGTTTAAAGTCATGCATCAGTTGCACATGGCAATCATAAATAAGGGCCAAATAAAAATACCATTCATTTGCACCCAAAATCGATTTTTAAATAACATGTAAAAAACACTGCGCAGGACTTATATACTAACATACAATTTCACTTCTAAAACAAAACTATCTGCTTCCAAATATTCTCCATAGAGCAAATAAATCTCTATCTAAATTAAATGAATCATTACTTACCTTTACAAATGCTTTTGGAGATTGAAAACAGTGTCAGACACACACACCAATTTTTCTTTAACAGAGGAAAAGGTGTGCTCTCAATACACTGAAACCAAGACTGGCATAGAAAATCTCTATCTTTGTACACATATGCCTTAATTCAACCAATGAAAACTCTTCCCTCACTATTTTCAAACCAACACCCATCCCCCTCTCAAACCTTTCTATCTATTACCATAGCAACTCCCTCCTAACTGAACTGTAAGGTTCAAAAGTTTATCTTACAATGTTGCAAATTAACTCAGCAAGGATGTTTGACCTGTCAATACAGCAGCCTATACAGGGTATTTTTGCTTTTGGTGACTTTTTTTAAACCATTCAAATTGCTTCTTTCACACAACATAACCATACACCCTAACTTTCAGTTTTCAACTATCTGAATCCACCAATCATTGCTTGTGATTCAAGAGCACAGAAACTCCACAATTATTTTTTTGTGAACTCCTACTGTTCCAACTGCCATTTCATTCCCACACTTCATCTGACTGGACCAGATCCTTCTCACATCATGTACTCTGTTTGGGTTATTGGACATAGCTACATCCACTGGGCTCAAAGGTATGCAGCTAGCAGAAATTTTCATAACCTTGATTTATCAAATGTGGAAATCAAGTGGATTGGCCACAGAGGATTAAAATGTCACCAATTGATACCATTGGTGAAAACCTTTTTGCATCTGCCAGAACCTGACCTTATAATTGTGCACTGTGGTGGAAACGATCTAGGCACATTAACTGGGGTAGGTCTGGAAATGCTATTAAAGGACACCTTTCATCAATTGATGATACTTTTTCCCCACACTGCCTTGGTATATTCCAATATATGCCAAAGACAGAAATGGAACTGGTCCAACCAATTTGGTCCACAATTTGAGAAAGCACGGAAACATGTAAATAAATCTGTTTCTGCTTACATGAGAGACTATGGAATGGGTTCATTATACAATAATAACTTGCGTTACAACATGCAAGACATCTACAGAGGAGATGGAGTGCACTTCTCAGATGAGGGGAATAGAATATTCCTCCTGAATTTAAGAATGTGTATTGGAACCTACTTGTAGGTACCTAAATCAACCACAGAACCCAAAAGCTCTTTTCAGAGCTACCCTAACTCTGATCATTCAAAGCGTTTATTTTTTTCTAACTTTTTTCACTATTTTTCACCGAAGTACGCTTTCGGGTACGCTTAAAGGTGCGCGCACCAGGCGCTACCCCCGCGAAAAATTAAAGAATTTTTTTTTTTTTTTTACGTTTATGAGCCTCCTAAGCCCCCCTCAGAAAACCTAGAGGGTCAAGAAGTCTCTACAGTTCCCCCTTCTATCCATTCCGAACATTGTTTACCCTCCATCTTGTGTCTCGATTGTTCCGAAACACAAAATGGAGGACTCCCGTAACGCTGCCAGTGCGCGTAAAGGAGCGCGCACCCCTAAGCGCTCGTTAAAAAAAGGTGGGAAAGCAATTTACAAAAAAACCACTGGAGACACTTTCATCAAATATAGAATAGGCCCTACTACATAGCAGTCCCTACCATTTGCCCAAATTTGGTGAAATTCCATTGAGACATTTAGGCTACAGGCCTGTCTAAATATCCTGAGGTAAATTACATGACAAAAACACACTTGTAATGTTAGAATTTACAACCAATTAAAAAGTATCTCTCATTTTCTACAATTATTTCCTGACGTTTGATTGGTTAAGTACAACAATATATATAAAAGAAGAGAGGGAAACACAGCCATTTTGACTACTGCTTCCTGAAGTACACTTGAAAACAAATTTCACTGACAACTTCAACTAATTTCTCTAAGGTAACTTCTAATTATGGAAGTATATTGTACACGTTAAGTTTATTTCTTAAAAAATATTCTGTTAGTGATATGCTATCCCTCTTTAATAGTTAGAGATAGAGATAGACTTCTCTGTAATAGTTATGGATTGAGTTAGGCTTCTCTGGTATACTAGCTCTACTAATATAGTTAATTTATATGCAATTTTCAGAAAGAAAATGGAAGGAGAAAATAAGGCAAATGATACTTCTATCAAAGTAAAGGTGGAAAAACCAGAAGATGAAAAAAAAGAAGTTGATTTCATGGATGACTCTTTGGATGAACAGTTTATAGAATGTTTGGAAGAAATTGAATCATGTACATATAATTATAAGGAAATTCCGGACAATATTATGTTAGAAATTTTATTAAATTACGAAAAAGAATCAGAGGAATAAATTTATCTTTAATAATTTCAATTGTTTCAGACAATATTCTTTTTTATATGTAATTCATGAAGTATTACCAAAAATGTTTAAAATATAAAGTGAGACTTATAGTATACTGTTCAACTATTTTTCTGTTACATAGTAAGTTTACTCATAGTTACTACCTTTCTCCCACTATATTATCTCATATGAATATTTTTCACCTCATTTTCATAAGTGAACAGGATAGACTACTCATGATCCCCTAGAAATTCTCAGGGAGTGCTTAAAAGATCTGTTTCTCCTTTCCAGACAGACTATATTATGAATTCCATATACCACAAAAAATACAATAACAACATGCAAGATGTCTACAAAGAAGATGGTGAACATTAAATTTAAGTCTCTTCATTAGTACCTACATGTAGGTACTTACATAAAATAAAAAAATTAAAAAAAAACAATTAATAAACATACAATTTTTTGAAGTGATTATTTTTCCATAGTACCCTCCTCGATACGCTCCCCGGTGCGCGCACCAGGCGCTCCCCCCGCGAAAATCGAAAAAAAAAAATTTTTTTGGGAGGCCCCGCGGGACCCTTTAATGGCCCCCATATCAAACCTAGGGGGTCAGGGGGGGTCTACCCTGCCCCCTTATGGTCAATTCCACCCTTTGTTTTTGCCACCTCTTATGACTAGATTTTACCGATAGACAAGATGGCGGCCGCTCCGGACTGTTTAGAATGTTTACAGACAACTGAGAGCCAATCAGCTTTCTGCGCGCAAGTCGCGTGTCGCGCCGGGAGCGCTCTCCGGTGCGCGCACCGGAGAGCGCCTATAGATATATATATTTTTTTGAAGGTTAATTTCTCAAAATCCACTGAAGCACATATCTTGAGACATAGCAAAGGCACATCGGGCTACCAGTCCCTACAATTTTGCCAAGTTTGGTGGAAATCCATTCAGCCGTTCGAGCTAAAAGTGAAATCGACCGCCCTATGGAAATTAACATGGGGAAAACGCGTTTTGGGACCCCCCTTTTATCTCGGCCCCCGCTTGACGAATCCCCCCCAAACTTTCAGGGAAGGACCGGACCGCCATGAGACCATTTTCCTGAAAATTTCAGGCAGATTCGTCAACCGGCGCCAAAGTTATTCAAAATAGAATGTTGAGATTTAACATTGAAAATTATCCTAACTATAACTACCTACTGGCGACCGCCAGTAGGTAATATATATATATATATATATATATATATATATATATTTACTTTTTAAGGTGAAAATGTAATGGTTACAGGTCTTAATTTGGGAAACAGTTTTGTCATAGGTATTTATTCCAGTGCTTTACTTCAGGGGACATTATTTTAGATTTATATATTTAACAATGTCAATAAATTACTTCAGATACTTTTAATTTGCAGACCCATCTCCAACCCTAAACACCATCTATCCCCTACCCCCTCACAACCCTCAAACACTATCCATCTCTGTCCCCTGAAAACCCCTCAACACACCATCAAATAGAACTTTCTACTTCTACACTTCACCCATCCCAGACCCCTAAAACCTTCACTACCACAAAACTCAAATCATAGATTATGTTTTATGAAATTGGCAATTGTCTCTTTTTTGACGAAAGTGCTGTTTTTTGGAGTTTGGGTACAGGTTGGCATTTAACTACGGCAGCGTGGGGCACGTTTTTTTTTTATTGAATCAGCGGTTAACAATATCTTCAGGACAGTTCTGGAATTAACGGTACCTGACGCAGCGAGATTAAGGGTAAATACAATGTTTGTATACTGTTTGCTGTTTCTTTAAAGTAAGTTTAATTTGTATTTTGTGTTTTTATTACAGTTTATTAATTTGTGGGGGAAAACTTGTTCGTGTTTTTTTAATTTATATTGTGCCTAATTTTTGGTGTGCATTTTTGTCATAGTTATTAGTTTTTATTTAAAATAATAGATTCTGTTTTATAATATTGGTAATTGAATTTTTTTGACAAAAGTGCTGTTAATCTGATTTTGGGGAAAGTCCCTCATTTGACTATGGAAGGGTGGGGCATGTTTTTTTCATTGATTCAGCGGTCGGCGATATCTTCTGGAGAGTTCTCCAATCAACGGTATGTGACGCAGCGACATTAAGGTAAGTGCAATCATTTTATAATGTTTTTACAATTCTAATAAAAGTAGATGTAACTCTTTAGCAAGCTTTGTTTTCTTTTACTTTATAGCTAACTGCACAAGCGTCGTGATAATGCTACTTAAAGGTAAGTGTAATCAGGTTTACTCTTGCTCGTGTCTGGCTCATGTTGTTTCTGTGAAAGCCATCTTGTGTTTTGTACTCCTGTAATGTAATTTTCATTTTGTTTTCTAGGTGTACTTCGGCTCATGTCTGGCTCATGTTGTCTCTGTGCAGTGGCTGCTGTTTGCTTGAGTCAGGTAAGCCATCTTGTAATTTGTGCTCTTGTAATGTATTTTTCTTTTTGTTTTTCAGGTCCACCCAAGCTCTTGTCCAGCTCGTTTAGTCTCTGTGAAGGCTATCTTGTGTTTTGTGCTCTTGTCATGTATTTTTCATTTTGTTTTTCATGTCTACCTCGGCTCGTGACAGGCTCGTGTTGTTTCTGTGAAAGCCATCTTGTGTTTTGTGCTCCTTTAATGTATTTTTCTGTTTGTTTTCTAGGTGTACCTTGGCTTGTGTCCGGCTCATGTCGTCTCTGTGCAGCAGCTGCTGTTTGCATGAGTCAGTTAAGCCATCTTGTAATTCGTGCTCTTGTAATGTATTTTTCTTTTTGTTTTTCAGGTCTACCCCAGCTCTTGTCCAGCTCGTTTAGTCTCTGTGAAAGCTATCTTGTGTTTTGTGCTCTTGTCATGTATTTTTCATTTTGTTTTTCATTTCTACCTCGGCTCGTGTCCGGCCCGTGTCATTTCTGTGAAAGCCCTCTCGTGGTTTGTGCTCCTGTAATGTATTTTTCTGTTTGTTTTCTAGGTGTACCTCGGCTTGTGTCTAGCTTGTGTCGTCTCTGTACAGCGGCTGCTGTTTGCGTGAGTCAGGTAAGCTATCTTCTGTTTTGTGCACTTATTAGTATTTTTCTGTTTGTTTTACAGGTCTACTCCTGCTCTTGTGGTCTCTGTGTTAGCCATCTTGTGTTTTGTGCTCCTATAATGTATTTTTCAGTTAGTTTTTCAGGTCAACTCCTGCTCCTGTCGTCTCTGTTGCAGCTATTTTGTGTTTTGTGCTCCTGTAATGTATTTTTCTGTTTGTTTTCTAGGTGTACCTCGGCTCGTGTCTGGCTCGTGTCGTCTCTGTGCATCGGCTCCTGTTTGCTTAAGTCAGGTAAGCCATCTTAGATTCTGTTTTATAAGATTGGTAATTGACGTTTTTTTGACGAAAGTGCTGTTAATCAGAGTTTGGGGAAAGTCTCTCATTTAACTACGGCAGGGTGGGGCACGTTTTTTTATTGAATCAGCAGTCAGCGATATCTTTGGGACAGTTCTGGAATTAACGGTACGTGACGCAGTGAGATTAGGGTAAGTGCAATGTTTGTATACTTTTTGCTGCTTCTTTAAAGTAATTCTAATTTGTATAGTTAAGTGTTTTTATTACAGTTTATTAATTTTTGTTGGGAAATGTGCTTGTGTTTTTTTAATTTATATTGTGCCTAATGTTTTGTTTGCATTTTTGTCATAGTTAGTAGTTTCTTTAAAATATATATATTCTGTTTTGTAATTTGGTAATTGACGTTTTTCGACAAAAGTACTGTCAATCTGATTTTGAGGAAAGTCCCTCATTTGACTACGGCAGGGCGGGGCACGTTTTTTTCATTAAGCAGTCGGCGATATCTTCGGGAGAGTTCTCCAATCAACGGTACATGACACAGCGACATTAAGGTAAGTGCAATAATTTTATAATGTTTTTACAATTCTAATTATAGATGTATCTCTTTAGCTAGCTTTGTTTCCTTTTACTTTATAGCTAACTGCACAGGCGTCGTGATAACGCTAATTAAAGGTAAGTGTAATCAGGTTTACTCTTGCTCGCCATTGCTAACTTTTACATCAAACTCTTTAATCAAACACACACGCTATTAAAAGCATTTTAAACATGTACGTGCGAGTTTTAGGTTTTTTAAATACAATAACTTTGACATCGCGCTTTGTAGCATATTACATTTAGGGACTCTTTAACGCGCCTCCTTAATTAACATTTATTTGCACATTGTAGTTATTTTTCAGCGGCGGCCATACTAGGCGGTAACGTAGTGTGGACAAGTGGCAAGATGGGGGAGTGTAAAATACGAGAAACGGACGATGCACAGCAAGTAACGTAAAAAAAAAGCAATTTGTTACGCACGCTGCAATGCCAAATGCAATGCACTGCCCGCAACAAAATTCCTTTTACCTATTTTTAAAGTTAGTTACCATGAACAGTCCTTTTCCTATATTTTACACCCCGCCTACGTTAACATCTAGTGTAACTTGCTGTGCTTACCTTTACATCCTAATCTGTAATCATAGACACATGCTATTAAAAGCAGTTTACACATCAAAGTCTCTTCAGCTACAAAAAAAGATTAGAAGCACTTCACACGAGTTTTAATATGTTAACTTTGACATCGCGATTTGTAGCATATTACATTTAGGAACTCTTTAACGCGCCTCCTTAAGTAACATTTATTTGCACATTGTAGTTATTTTTCAGCGGCAGCCATACTAGGCAGGAACGGAGAGTGTAAAATACGAGAAACGTAAAGTTGTTTACTATAACACGGTAAGTTTATTATTTAAAATGCTTTTTTTAAGTTGATGTATTATTCCTTGTGTTACTTACTGCAGCTTCTTTAAGGTAAGTCTCTACGATGCATCTTCTACTACACACATTGTCCTACACACTTTATACAACCCACTTTCTGCCATACACTCTCAACCACACACTATCTACCACACTCTCTACCTTACACTCTCTACCAAACACTTTCTACAACGTACACTTTACCGCACTCACTAACACACTCTTAACATACATTCTCTAACACACACGCTCTCTAATACACACGCTCTCTACCACATGCTCTCTATTACACGCTTTCTACCACTCACTTTCTATCACACGCTCTCTACCACACAATCTCTACCACACACTCTCTACCACACTCTCTTTAACACACAAGCTCTCTACTACACGCTCTCTGCCACACACTCTCTAGCACACGCTCTCTACCACACACTCTCTACCACACACTCTCTACCACACACTCTCTAACACACACTCTCTAACACACACTCTTCTTTACAACCCTCCTCTTTACAACACTCTTCTTTAAAACACTCTACCACACACTCTTCCATACAATCTCTACAATGCACACTGTATAACACTCTCTTTGTAACACTCTCTCTGTAACACTCTGTGGTACAGAGAGTGTGGTACAGAGACCGTGGTACAGAGAGTGTGGTACAGAGAGTGTGGTACAGAGAGTGTGGTACAGAGAGTGTGGTATAAAGAGTGGTAGCAATACCACTCTCTTTGTACAACTCTCTTTGTACCACCATTCTCTGTACCACCCTCTCTGTACCACCCTCTCTGTACCACACTCTGTGTACCACACTCTTAGGACCACACTGACTGTACCACACTCTCTGTACTACATTCTCTTTACCACATTCCACAGAGAGTGTTACAAAGAGTGTTACAAAGAGAGTGTTACACAGTGTGCATTGTAGAGATTGTATTGAAGAGTGTGTGGTAGAGTGTTGTAAGGAAGACTGTGTGTCAGAGAGTGTGGTACAGAGAGTGTGGTACAGAGAGTGTGGTGCAGAAAGTGTGGTACAGAGAGTGTGGTACTGAGAGTGTGGTAGTAGTACCACTCTCTTTGTACCACACTCTTTACTACTCACTCTTTACTACTCATTTTACTAACTCTATAATACTCACTTTACTCACTCTAGTCCTCAATACAACTCACTACTACTCACTCTCTATTAATAACACTATTACTCTATAGTACTCACTATTCAACTCTACTACACACTCTATACTCCACTACTACATACACTCTACTCCTCTACTACGCACTGTCTACTACTCACTATTAGCATTGTAAATCGAAATTCAAATTATTTATCTATTTAAAAAAAAAACATAAATAAAAATGTTGTCATTTATAATGCCAATTGCTCTAACTTTGGCAAAGGCGAGACCGTTTCATTGTAAATGCTTGTTTGTAGGTAGTAGGGGCCTTTACCATTCATTGCTCTGAATGCCAGGGTAAGTGCTTTGAATTCAATCCGTTTTCTTACTGGCAGCCAATATAAGCTCTTTAGGTGAGGTGAGATATGATGTCTTAAAGGGACATTTCTTATGAGTCTTGCAGCTGCATTCTGTATTCTCTGTAGCTTTTTGATCAAATAAGCTAGGAGGCCGAGATAGAGACTGTTAGCATAGTCCACTTGTGATGTCACCAAGGCATGAACAATGGTTTTCCTACACTCCATAGGTAGGAAATGGAGAAATTTCCTTAATGCTTTTAGTTTTCAAAAACAGATGGAGGAAACATGTCCAATCTGGGCTTTGTGTGATAACAGGTTTTCAAACTTAAATCCCAGATTTCTAGCTGACACGACCGTGCTAGGGGGGGTTGAGCATAGGGGGCCACCACAGTTCAGGTCGAAGGGGTGAAGGTTGATTAAAAAATAGAACTTCCGTTTTATCTGCATTAAGTCGTAGGCAGTTAGTGGTCATCCAAGTAGAGATATCAATCAGGCATTGTTTAAATTTAATAAAAGCAGCATCTGAATTGTCTTTGAAAGAAAAGTACAGCTTGCACCGATATGATGCAGTGCTCATGGTTTCACATATTACAATGCTTATGCCATCTGAAATCTACATGGGTGCAAGTTGTACTTATGGCAGTTATGTGTAACTTCTGAACTCCGGTGCTTTTTTTATTTTAACACTAGTGTTTTTTTCCGTTAATATACGTGCATGTGTGTGTGTGTGTGTGTGTGTGTGTGTGTGTAACTGCCCCAAAGTTTCAGCAATATGAAGTGAGACTAACCATTTGCCCAATATTTAACAAATAGATTTAGAATCATAGGATATCAAACTTCGGAATCAGTTTTCTTAAACAATTATAACAAAAATGTTAGCCTCAGAACACTGAAATAAAAGTAATACTCTGTTTAGGGCATTACCACCATCCAGCTGTGAGACTATGAGGACTTGATCAACAGTTTCTGCAGGTGCTTGCTTGAAGAAACTACTTGACTTCCTTTATAACCCATGGGGCAGCGGACGCGCGCAGCAGGCCCGCCGTTGGCGTGCCTAAAAGGCAAGCCTGTCTGCTCCCGTCCGCGTCCGGCCAGTGTCCAGCGCCAGCCACGCTGCTCGTCTGCAGCCAGCCTCTAGACTTACTTTGACTAGGGATCAAATCTTAGCCCGCAGGTATACACACTGCCCAAATCCCATTTGCATGAATCCAGGCACATTAAATACGGATGGGCCGATTCCCCAGTGTAAAAGCTGTATCCTCCATTTCAATAAGGACCCAGACAATAGATGCTTGGACAAGAGTAGCAAGGCTAACACATGCATGAAAGCGTGCCTGATAAATTGTAGGTCTCTTCCCAGGCACGCTGAGGACATCTGGTTACTATTAGACACCAATACCTGGGATATTGTGTTTCTAACAGAAACGTGGCTAAGAGACAGTACCTCACCAGATGTCTTTCTAGCCATTCCTGAAGATTACAAAATAATCACAGAAAATAGAGCTGGTAATAGGAGGGGTGGCGGACTAGCCATGATCATTAAAAAGGACTGGGAAATAGCACATAAAAGGGTTGACACCACAAATCTCCTGGAAGCTATGTCCTTTAATGTGACTTTCAACCCTACGCTAACCATTTCAGGAATGTTGATCTACAAACCACCTGATGCCAAACCCATCGAGTTATGGAACATATGTGACTTGATTGCCAACCACTCCTTGAAATACACTAATTACTTGGTCCTAGGAGCCTTTAACGTCCATTTAGATGATGCCCAATGTCCGCTCGCATTTCAACTAGTTGACACTCAAAGGTTTTAATCTTAGGCAACTGATCTCTACACCTACACATATAGCAGGTCATATATTAGACCTCACTTTTTAATAATATCTCCACCTTAAAGGCAGAGGATCCCCTCCCTCTTTCATGGTCGGACCATTATCTTATTCCATTCAACCTTACCTTTCACACTAATACTGATCAGACAGTGAACAACTTCGAAGCACGAAGAAATTGGCAGAAAACCACCAATGATAATATGAGTCCAGCTCTACATTACACACCGCTAACACTTACTGGGGAGCCAACTAGAGATGCAGAGTCCTTCAATTATTGGATTACCACCACCCAAGACTCACTAGCCCCCGTTAAAGTTCAGAAATCAGCCAGGCACAAACCTTCCGCACCATGGTTCTCACAAGAATTACAAACGGTAAAAAGCTGATACAAAAAACTTGAGCGGAATTGGCGTAAAATATACACAGTACTGAAACGAAAGATCTTTACAGGAAAGAAGTGAAACAATTTCGTAAACTAAAAGAGAACGCTATAAAAAATCACATAGCCAATCAAATTCAATTATCAGATAGATTGACGAAAGACATTTTTAAAATTGTTCAAACCTTTATGAAACCAGCATCAATGAAAAGTAACATAACTCCGTCCTACACTCTTTGTGAAAACCTCTCTATTTTCTTCCAGGAAAAAATTTAAAGATATTTACACTTCGTTCACTGAGCCAGATTGCCTGGAAATACCTGTATCCTCAGCTACAGTAACATGGTCTGATTTCTGCCCTCTTAGTTTCAACCCCCGCTAAATCTGGTATGGAATGCTTCATTAAAAATGGGTATTTACCCCTCAGTTTGGAAAACGGCACTTATCCAACCTATCCTAAAAAAAGAGAATGCTGACCCCACTATACTAAAAAACCTCAACCAATTTCACTATTACCTGCACCTGCTAAGGTTCTAGAGAAAGAGGTACAGAAGCAGCTATCCAGCTTTTTGGAATCCAACAAGCTGGTACATGACACACAGTCTGGATTCCAAGCTGGCTACAGCACCGAGACAGCCCTCCTAGAGGTAGCCAAAACTATATGTGAAACTCTGGACAAGGGCTGCTGTGCGATGTTGGTGCTGCTCGAACTATCAGCAGCGTTCGATACGCTGTCCCACAAAATTCTCCTTGAAAGACTCAGACTTCTAGGAATCACGGGAACTGTACTGGCATGGTTCAAATCCTTTCTGGAGGAACGTACCCAAAAAATAAGATTTTCACCCCATACCTCGTCTTCTTGTACTCTGATGTCATGTCACTTACATATAACTGGTGAATTTCAGTACTTTTTTAGTTTTAAAGCAGTAGTGGTTTTTAGAGACTAAGCATTTTTTAAACATAAATTAAAATCTTGCTACCTTACTCATGTATAACTCTACTTTAACCTCTTTTGATTTTTCAATGGATACAATTGCAGCTAACTCCTAACAATCCACTGTCTTTGGTCCAAACATCTTTTTCCCATGTAAATTCCCACAAGAATTTTCAGAAGTGTTACTGAAAAAAACAGCTGAACAAAATTACACTGAACTGGGCCGAATGCTAGATCTGTACTAAGAAACTGTGCTTTTTATGATTTGTTGTAAGTCCATCCAGCCATTTTCAATAAATTAGAATTCAAATCCTAGTGATAGCTGGACACTTGTATCTAGATATGCCCTGTTTGATCACTTTAAAGAAAAGTAGTCAATCCTGATTAGTTGGTCACAACCTGAACTATATTTTGTAGCAGCCACTACAGGGTGACGTAACATGGTTCCTGTGTTCTGAAAATGTAGTAAAAAATATATATGGGGGTAGGATGAGGACACCTTGACCTAAATGGCATGTGTTAGCTCCCAAAACCCTTGATTGGTGGGCCAAAACATGGACAAGGTGTTGTGGCAGTCATTACAGGATACAGAGGCATGGTCCCCCATGAACTCCATTGTATTGAAAGCCTGTTTTTGAGTGTCACAAAAAAGGAGCACATATAAAGGGTGACCATGTATTTTAGTCACAATGTCAATCATTTTTTGATGGTACTATACCAACTCTAGGAATTGTGTTGTATGCTAAGGTCAGTTTATCCTGTGTAAAATGCTGATTCTCTGCTGAGATTTGATGAACTATGTTTGAGAGAAAACTGTTTTCTGTCATGATCCCTCATACAGGTAGTGGTAGGTGCTACATAGTCTAAAATGAGAGCATCTTTTCTGTAAATGCACACTATCTTCCTCAGCCATGCGAGAATAAAGTGTGATATACTGTGTAAAACACATACTTCAGTCAGTTGGCTCCCCAATGTTCTATTTCAGCCTTACAGAGTGTTCTAAGGAACAACTAGAGGCTCACATTCTTATTTATAATACGTGTGGCACACCAGAAACCATCTTGATTGAGTAAGTTATGTAAAACTTGATACATTTCCTGTAAAGATAAGCAAAATCAGAGGGTTCATTTTTAATTTAAGTTATGGTTAGGGCAGTAGAATGCTAAATTAGGACACATTTTCTATGAGGTATCAAATATTTTGCTCATCCATTTCAGAAAAATATTCTGACTTCCATGCTGATATATTAGCTTTCAACACTTATGAGAAAAGTGTTGCACACCTAAACAGTATATTGATGAATTCAAAGCCGTAACACGGAAAGCATGCCCTTCAGAGACTACTGTAGCAAATGAAGAAATGAGGGACCTTGATAACAGAAAAGAGGGCAAATGTAGCCCACATATCACCCAAATTCACTCAAATATGGCCCAATGATAAAAGTGTGCAAAAGGCTTAAGTTCTCGTACACCTCTTAATCAAGTGATCAATTGGACAAAAAACACAAAAATAGCAACTAGTTTAAATCCCCCTTATTGCCAATTGACAATTCAGAAAATGTTTCCTCATTTTAGCTTTTTAGAGCACTAACCATAGTTTGTAAAAGAAAAAGTGCCCCCTTGTTTATTCATTCCCTAAGTAAATGCTTTGTATTTTACCTTTTTGATTCTATCAAGATGACTTCTGGTGTGCCTCACTTTTGTCATAAATACAGAAGGTTATTTTCAGAGTTTTGTGCTGTTCATAAGAACACTGTGAGGGTGAACGGGTCAGTGTCAATAAACTAGAACAACTGAGGAAGGGGGAGGGAACAAGGGCAGAGGAAGCATACTGATCATGTTGGGCAGGCAGAGAGGCTGTAGCAGCACAACAGACCACACAAGGCAAGCAGTGAGACAAAGTGCACAGGCAAGGGGCACCGTGGCAGCAAGCTAACCATGCAGGATAGGCATGAGGTGCACACCAAACAGTGAAGGGCAGGAAGGAGGGGCTGTGACAGCTCAATTGACCATGGCACATGGGATGGGGTAGGGGCATAGGTGCAAGCAACAGAGGTTGGTGGAGGGTCAGGGTCAGGAAGCTGACAACAGATGGCAGGTTAGATGGCGGTGGCCACACAATGGACCGTGGAGGGCAAGACTAAATGGGGCGGAGACACGCACATGGGCACCAGAAGGCAGGGTGAATGGAGGCAATGGCAGCAAATGGCTTGCAGGGCAGGCAGTGGGGGCAGTGGCAGGACAGGATACCATGAAGGGTAGCAGGGAGGGGGGAGAGTTATGCAAGTGGACCATGGAGGGCAGTATGGAGTGGGTAGTGCACAGCCTCAGAAAACTGAGGACAGGGGCATTAAGCTGACCATGCAAGGCAGGTGGGAGGGGCAGTGGCAGCACAATGGACCATGAAGGGCAAGCAAGAGGAGAAGTGACAGAACAATAGACCATACACAAAATGGTAACACAACAGGCCCATGGAAGGCAGGAGGGAAACTGGTGCAATGGACCATAGAGGGCAGGAGGGAGGGGATAGAGGCATGGACCATGTTGAGCAGGCTTTAGGGAACGTGACAACACAATGGACTCTGCAGGGCAGACAGGAGGGGTAGTGGCAGTTCAAAAGGTCATGGAGGACAGAAGGGAGAAGGTGGGGGCAGGCACCCAGACAACAGATGACAGGGGGAAGCAAAGCAGAGGCAGCAAGGTTACCATGCTGTGCTGGCAGCAGGGGGGCAGTTGTAGCGCAACAGACCATGCAGGGCAGAAAGGGGCATGGGCATGAATTCAGACAACAGATGTCAGGGAGAAAGGAAAGGGATAGGGACAACAAGCTAACCATGGAGGGCAACCTGGAGGGACAGTGGCAACACAAGACCACACAGAAGGGCGAGGGCAGGGCACAGACTCTGAACCAGATGGCAGTGTAGAGAGTCAGGGGCATCAAACTGAACATAAAAGATAAGCCCTCAATGAGCAGCGTCTGCACAACTGATTATGGAGGACAGGAGGAATGGGGTAGTGGCATGCACACAAAGAATGAAGGACTGGGAGGAGGGCCAAGGATAAGTGGCAGCAAGCAGACTATGTAGGGCAGGGCAGTATGGGATGGGGCAGTAATCTGTCCACAGAGGAATGATGGGATGGGGCAGGGGCATGCTGATGGTGAATGGAAGCATGCAGAAGAGAGGCAGTGGCAGCAATAGGACCATGACGAGCAGGCGGGCATGGGCAGGGTCAACACGATAGATCATGGATGGCAGGAGGGAGGGGCGGTGGCAAGCACAGGAGAACAGAGATGGGTTGGAGGCAGGGACATGGGTAGCAAGCTGATGATGAAGGGCAGACCAGCATGGGCAGGGACAGCACAATGGACCACAGAGGTCAGACAAGAGCGTGTGGAAGACACAGGTGGAGAACAGAGCGCCAGCAGGAGGGGGAAGGGGCAGCAAGCTGACCATGGAGGACACTAGGTGGAGGCAGTGCCATGCTGAAAGATAACAGAAGGCAAGCATGAGGGGATCATGAGGAGGGGCAGCAAGCTGACCTGGTTTGGCCACCAGTGGGGGGGGTGGGACTGTGCCAACTTCATGAAACTTTGGTACGTAGACTTTATAGTCAATTATAGTAAAATGAACTTCCCTAACATTAAAACCAGCTTGAAACGTATTGAAGAAACCAATGGTTAAAATGATTCTATAGCTAGGTACGGTAATAGGATATTATATTACATTAAAAAACAATCCTAGAAATTCACTCAAAAACACAAAGGTAAAAGTAGCAATATAGTTTGGGGCTGACATGATTTAAAACTTCAACAACAACAAATACTGAAATTCACCAGTGATCGTTCAGAGAGCCAACTATAAATTGCGACCCCAATTCACTGCTTATGACTTCACTTATTTCATGATTCGTGACATGGAAAATTATATCATTGATGACATCATCAATGACCTCCTAAAAGACATATTTGATGACATCTCTGATTACTTCACCAAAGTTAGTGCTCCTCATATTACTATTTAAACTGTTTGATAATTTGTTTTAAAGAAAGTGTATAGGAAGGGGCCCACCAACATACCCAGCAAACATTGACTGCATGTACTTGTGTGCACCTATAAATATAAATATTGTAGTCCTGGCAACAAGTCTGATACAGTATTGTAAAAAGTATACAGTGCACAGTTTAACTACAAGCAAAACTTTAAGGGTGAACAGTTCTTCATTTTAACAAGGTAGAGACTGAGCACAAAGAGTGTGCCCATCAGACATACCTTACAATTATGTTGTGGCTTAAATCAAAACCATGTTAGCAAAATATGTGAGAAAAGCTAAAGCTTATGTATACAATACATTATTTATCTGTGAGTTTCTGTGCACATGCTGACATTAAAGGGCTATTATGTAGTTCAATCAACAATTTTTATTTAAAGTGCAGTTTTATATTGTACAGCTATTTATTTCCATACGTTCAATGAAAATTCTGAGATTTTGTAGATTGCTAAAAATGCATGTTCTATGCGTGGCTCACTTACAAATGGCTCAAGTCCCAGAATGATTGTAAGCTTAGTTGGAATGGTGTACGTCATTCTGTCCATATCAAGAATATGTGTAAGGTATTTTTACAAACATGCCTTATCAGTGGCTAAACACAGATATGAACCTGCTAACTTAATATTCTCTCTCATATTAGGTGTTAATGGGTAATCTCATTAAGGTAATAAATAACCAAACACTCTTATGAACAGTATTTAAGCTTTAAAAAATTGCTGATTGAATTAATGTCTACAGAGGCATTATGGGCCAGATGTAGGACCCTTAATACCGGTTGGAAACGGCCGATTTCGGCCGTTTCCGATCGGTATTTGGCTTTTGAGATGTAGGGGGCATTTTATTTACAGAATCGGTATATTTACCGATTCGGTAAATATACAGAATCGGTAAAATACCGAATCGGTAAATTTACCGATTCTGTAAATCAAGATGTAGGTGGCACTGTAATCAGTGCCACAGGCCCTTACCGAATCGTTATTTACCATGGAATACTATTCCATGGTAAATAACGATTTCCAGTGTACATGCACATCTGTGCATGTCCACCTGTGCCATGTGGCACACAGACATGCCCTAAGGGCATGTCTGTGTGTCAAATGGCACACAAGCCAGAAACAGGGGTGCAACAGGGTGTGAAAGTGACACCCTGTCACCCTTGCAAAATCGGTAATTTTACAGATTCTGTAATTACAGAATCGGTATTTGCCATTGATACCTATGGGCTTCAAGGCCCATAGGAATCAATGGCAAATACCTATTCTGTAATTACAGAATCGGTAATTACCGAATCATACAGATTCGGTATTTTTACCGATTATTTTACCTACATAGCAATTACCGAATAGTGAATACCGAATCTGTAGAATTCGGTATTTACCATTCGGTAAATTGCTATTACCTACATCTAGACCTTAGTTTCTAATAGACCTGACTACTAGTAAAATAAAAAGGAATATCTCTGCTTTTTCAGATATGCTTTATTTCCTGGATGTCATTTGAGATGTCATCACTGATGTCATTAATTATGTCATTTAACATGTCATGTGTCATATAATATATGAGGTCTTGAGTAGTGAGTGGTATAGCGCACGTTTTCGATAGCTCACTGAACTATAACTGGCGGATTTCATTTTTTGTTTGTTTTTTAAAAGTTTGCTTTTAACTAGCTATAATGTTGCTTTAACCTTTGTTTTTCAGTCATAAAATATATGGAATAGATATAAATATAGATATAGATATAACATCAAAAAGAAACAAACCAATAGAATATGCTGATCTATTACCATTGCAAATAACATAGAGATGCAACCCTTGTTACAGACACCATCATTTCCCACACATACTCACCTCAGAAATAAACAATTTTTCTAAACATGTACCCACATTGTCATACGCCACTGATTAAATGTTCCTTCTTTCCATTGACTCTGTTTATGAGGCTATTAACCCCTTTGGTGCTCATGACGGAGCGGTTCCGTCATGAGCGCCGTTTGGGCTGTGCTTATGACGGAACCGTTCCGTCATGGCCCCGCCCGCTCAATAGAACCTTCAGCACAGCGAAAAAATGTGTGCAGCGCTGATGGAGTTAAGCGGAACTAACAACATCTTATTCATTGTAGCTGACACTTTCCTGAAAATATGCAGGCACAATGGTTCCTGAAGTAACAGAATTACCTCAGACGTAAATAAGACACAATCACATCTTGTAGAATTCAGCTTCAGTTCACCAAAAGTAATTTAGAAAGATAAAGAGAACCCTCTGAATGAACCACAACAAAATGATTCCCTCTTTTGCCAAATATAAAGGAGCATATGTACAAGCCCCTATCACCACCACAACGCCACCTATAGTGAGGTTGTGGTGGCGATAGGAGCTGCGCTTTATGTACAAGGCAGCGTTAAGCAACTTAATGTGGTTTAACGCTGCTTTGTACAACAGGACCCTTTTCACACTATGGTTACCATCGAAAGGGTGGGAAGTGGGTGATGTGGTGGGCGTTCCACCATAACTCCCATTAATTTTGACGCTGCCCCCTATGTACAAGGGTGGCGTACATAGGAGGCAGCACCAAAATTAAGACCAGGTAAAAGCTGGTCTTAAGATGGCGAAACAAGAAGAAATTACTTATTTCTCCTCATTTTTGCTTTTTTCCATGTGTGCTGCCTTGTGCAGCACATATGGAAAAAGCAAAATGTCATTGTTCATTTATGTACAGGAAGGTGTCCCTACTTGTACCCAAAAAAACTTTATAAAAAAAGCCATATTGTCACTTTCATGTCCGTTGCATGAAGCAGCACGCATGAAAGTGAAAGAATGGCATTTCTAGGATTGTTTATGTGCAGGAAGGGACACGTTCCTACACATGTACAATCCTCCCCTGCATGCAGACACCCTTACACTCTGGTGCAAGGGTGCCTGCATTGGCGCTAAGTTGCTAAACATAGCGCAGTTGCAGGGAAAACGCAAAGATACGCTGCATTCGTGTAAATATGGTGCAGCCTTGCGTTTCAGAAGTGGCGGAGAGAAGCGTTAAGCCAGGAAGCCTAACGCCTCGCTCCTCCACTTCCTTGTACATGTCCCCCATATGTGTTTCCTTTGGGGAATAAGATTAACGAAACTTTTATCTGCTTCACTGTGTCCTTCTGAATGTTTAATTAACCCTTTGATCTCATTGTCACATATTTTGTGCACAAAAAACGACCCACGAAGATCTTAATCGCGACGGAATGCTTGCATGATTAACTACCTCAATTTAATTTATATCTTTCCAGTTATTTCATGTAATCTCTGACACTTAATTACCTAATGTTATTGCAATGAAACCCAGCTATTCCTGGAGATGAAGGCACTGCTGGGTTGTTGGTAAACAATAAGCCCTGGCTACAGCCATGAAAGTTTTAAATTGCACTGTTCTACTATGCTTTATTTACTTCCAGATAATGGACTTCCACAGCATTCATTTATATGCATTCTTCTAAAAGATAAGCTTTTCATTTCTTTGGCAGCTAAAGTAAGCCCTTAAGTTAGCAATCCTTGGTGAATACTTGCCAATCAGCTTACCATTCCGACCTCATACTCCTTGCATGACATATACCATCGGTGCAGAACAGAACTTGTTAACATTGCTTCAGACAGCACACCCCAGAGGGGTCTGCAACACGTTTCGTTTTATTTGACCACTTTAGCAGAAGTCTACTTGATTTGACAAAAATGTCAAACAGCAGTGAATTCTTCACCTTGGGGATCCAATCTGTATGTTGAGGTCAGATTTAAATGGCATAATCTTTTTCATGTCAGAATCTAAGAACACATATAGAGCTTATAAAAATAACTTGATCGATGTTATATCACTTTCTATAGTATAAAATGGGAAATCTCACACTTATAGAGGCGTTGTTCTTAATGGGGTAGTTTATCATATGTCCATTTTTAATTTTTTTATTAAAATGTATTACATTCTCGGTAATAATTATGTATGCGTACATGCCAGAGGATAATTTGATACCTTACTGAAGTGGAAATAAAAATATAGTGTGTGGCTTGCCCTAGGATACATTTTTAGTATGCTAGCAACATTTGCAAACATTTCCTCAGATTTCGCATTATGCAGTTATGTATATTTTTTCTTTTAGGAGAGTGTTTCAGGCAGGTTATATATTGCCCAAACACATTTTTTGCTCGAACCAACTTAATGCCAGTAACTCAAAACACTTTTTTTATGCAAGGTGTATATTTGCGTAAAAAAAAAAAAAAAAAAGAAATCATGCAAGATTCTAGCAAACGACATTTTACTCTGGAACCATAATTGTAACAAAATTTCACGAAACTTCAAGAAATTGTTCACAAAAAAAACACATTATTGTGCACCCATCTGGTTATGACTGTCTACATAGAAGCACCTTGAACTCTTAAGGCTCTCATTATGAGTGGAATATTAATTCTGATTGGCACCATTAATGATAATGGTTTTGTATGCTTCACCGGAAAATGTCGCCTTCTCAAATCAACTGAAATCTCCAATTGAAGTAGTAAGGGAAAACATGCTGGAATCCGTATGCAAAGACTGTACTAGTGTGTTTTTCCCCATTCGGTGGTGCTGACACATATAATCTGAGTAATGCGCATGATTTGTTCCTTGTTTGACCTGGAAAACACTTGCTTGGCCAAACATCGATGGAGTACGCAATTAGCGTCTGATATGGGTTTCCGTTTAAGCAGTTACAGCCTGATTCATGAAGTAAAATTGCGCCCGCAATCGCTGCGAAAATGCAATTGCGGGCGCAATTTCCGTAATCGGCATTCAACATCAAAATAGCGAACTCGCAAACAAATAATAGCGAATTCACTATTATATTCGCAGAATCCCGGCAGGAGAGCATTAGCGATTCGGAAAATGCGATAAACCACGTATTCTGCGAAATAAATAGCAAATTCGCTATACAATCGCAATCAGTATTCAAGAAAAATCGCTAATAGCGAAAAACCCAAAACTCGCATTTAGCGCCGCACAAATTAAGGACAACTCAAAGCAGGTGGTAACCATAAAAGCCATGCAAAAATTACATTTAAAAAACCGTTGGCCAATCACCAACAGGTTCAGGCCTGACCAATCACACACAAGGACAATCATCAGCAGCAGCATAAGGAGTTCCACAATGCCAGGAATGTACATGGTGGTGAGGCGTCGAAGGCTACAGCGATTAGCACGGAGGAGACGCAGGATCCAGGACAGGATTTTCCGCCAGCGGGTCAGCTTGCTGGGCCAAACCAGAGAGCAGATATATGCAAAATACAGGCTGAATGGGGAAATGATAATGCAGCTAATACAGGACCTTGACCCCCTGATGCAGCACCCAACAAGCCGTACCAATGCGGTGCCTACACATGTGCAGGTATTGTGTAGCCTGCACCTCCTGGCCTCCGGGAGTTTCCAGGGGATAGTAGCGGCTGCTGGGGGGATATCCCAGCCCACCATGTCACGCTGCCTCCACACTTTTGTTGACGCCATGCTCACCCAGCTACACCGTCACATCAAATTCCCCGCCAGCCAACAGGAATTGGACATGACCAAGCTACAATTCTACAATGTAGCCCATTTTCCACATGTGCTCGGATGCATAGACTGTACCCACGTCGCCATCTGCCCACCAGCTGCCATGGAGTATATGTTCCGCAATAGAAAGTCCTACCACTCCCTCAACATCCAGATGGTCTGTAATGCTAAGACATACATCTCTGACATTGTCGCACAGTACCCAGGGAGTAGCCATGACTCCTTCATATTCCGGCACAGCGGCCTCCACACACGACTGGTCAGGGGAGAGTTTGGGGAAGGACACCTACTTGGTAAGTACACTTTGTCGACAATGTCACATTGCTAAGATGTAACAGCGCAGCACAGGCAATCACCATCTGCTCCTCTCATTCAGGTGACAGTGGCTACGCCCTCCGTGAATACCTCCTGACACCATACCTCAACCCTGCTACACCCCAGCAACGGCGCTACAATATTGCACACATACGGACAAGGAATTGCATAGAAAGGACATTTGGCCTGCTCAAGAGCAGGTTCCGCATACTGCACAAGACGGGTGGGGCCATGTATTACAGTCCTGTAGTGTGCTGCCGCATTGTGGCTGTCTGCGCAATACTACATAACATAGCAACCAAGCGCCGGATACCTGTCGACATCTCTGGCAGTGAATCTGAAGGGGACAACCGGCCACCTGCACATGCGCGCCATGCACGCGGGGAGAACCCAGCTGAAGGCCACAGACGTCGCAACCACATCACAGTGAACAGTTTCTAGTGCACCCTCTTCCATCACCCCACAAATCAATAATGCATGCAAAATGTAATAATGACACAACGCTAATGTGTGTAGCAAAATAAATGTATTTGTTTAAATCACAAAAAAGGTACCAGTTCAACTATCTTCCACTAACAGTATTACAGCATACTGCAGTGTCAAAGGACAGGGCAGGCTTAAAGTCAGCCTGTGCCTGTTATTGTCTAATGTACTCAAGTGCGCCTCCTGCGTGTTCCGCCCAAGCGCCTCTGAGGCGCATCGTCTTCCGGGGCTTCTGGACCTGGTGTGGGCCTGGTGCTGCGGCTGAGTGGCGGGATTTGTGAGGCAGAGTGGCTGCTGATGCTGGGTGCCCCTCACTAACATCATCACCCCCAACAGTGGCAGGTATAGCAGGAGGGTGTAGTGCCGTAACTGCCGTGGTAAGGTGCTCCAGGACCCTGGTCATGTCCTCACAGCACTGGACAAGTTGGTGCTGCTGTGCTAGTGACCGCTGCGACAACTGTGAAGTTGCATTGGCAGCAACATAATTCGACCTGCTGTAGGAGGCCAGCCGGCTCATGAGCTGATGGTGGCGGCGGCGTGCTGCACTGCGCTGTGTGGTCATCGCAGCAGTGTTGGCCTCCATGGCTGCAGTCATGCGGGCCATTCCCTCACCCACACCTGCCATGGCTGCAGTCATGTTGTCCATGCGCTCCCCGATACCTGCCATGGCCGCCGTCATGCGGTCCATGCGGTCAGCGACTCCGGCCACATTGCGCCCAATCTTGTGGAGCTGGAGCTGAATGGCACCTTGCTGTCGTGCCTGGTGCTGATGGATTCTCAACATGCGTCTTTTGACGCTCAAACGCTCCAGCCCCTGTCCATTGCCCCTCCTGCTTGCTAGAGTGGTGTGCTGGCGAGACCTGCCACGCCTGCTCTGCTGGCCCGACAATGTGGCTGGCCGCTGTGTCGCAACTGTCACGGGCCCAGATGTTGTAGCAACAGCTGCTGGTGGTGTCACAGCAGGCGTTGCTGGTGCGCCAGATGCAGGGGGCTCAATAGTCGCTGGCCTGGCAGTGGCTCTAGGTGGTGCGGCAGTTGCAGGGGGCACAATAGTAGCTGGCCTGGCAGTGGCTCTAGGTGGTGCGGCTGTTGCAGGGGGCACAATAGTAGCTGGCCTGGCTGCGGCTGTAGGTGGTGCACCAGTCGCAGGGGGAACACTGCTGGTGGACCTGGCTGCTGGTGTTGTTGCAGCGGCAGGGGCTGGTGCCTGGGTTGGTGGTGGCACCTCCTCTTCCTGGACCTCCTCATCAATTTGCAACCTTTCACTGTCGCTGCTTTTGCCGCCACCTGAGAGGGTAAGTGGACGATCATTAGTTGCATGTATCTGGCAGACGTGCAGTTGCTACATGCATGCTGGGTGACATTCCCTGAATGGCTGTGGCTTTGCGTACTTTGGAACCTGTCTGGCTGCATTGTGGTACTACTACATTGTGGCCACACTACATCTCCCACAATGCTTCAGGGCATTCCCTGATGTGCAACAATGGCATGCCTATGGGACATTAGGGGAGCCTATTTGGTCATCGACATTCATAGGGGACAGGGTCGCAGTCGCATGCCACTTACCTTGGGTGTCTTGGGTGGTGCGGGATGAGTCAAGACGTGTGAAGCCTATGCACGCCTCCCTCTCAAGGGTGTCCTCCACCTGGTCCTCCATGGCTGTGTTGGGAGGGACTGTAGGTCCGCCACCTCCAGTGCCCGACGACTCTCCAAGGCGCTCCGCCACCTTCTCTTTGGCACGACCTCGGAGGTCGTCCCATCGTTTTTTCAGCTCCTCTAGTGACCTATCGGCCACTCCCACAGAGTTGACAGTGGAGGCAATCCCCTGCCAGATCCTCCGTTTTTCTTGCTCCGGCACCCTCCTGGAGTCTTTACCAAAGAGTTTGTCGTGGTTGGCCACCACCCCTTCAATCAAATGTTCGAGCTCCTGCTCAGAAAATTTGAGCTTCCTTTTCCGCCCTGAGGTGTTGCTGGGGCCAGGAACAGGTTCCTCTGACATGGCAGCAATGTAGTAGATGAGTACAAATCACCAGAATTGCAGCAGCTCTCCCACTTGCTCCCTCGAGGTCTGCCTCACTGTGGTGAATGGGGGTGGGAACTGGCTGCTTCCTGGTTGTGATGTCATCACTGGGCTCGAAATGCGACTTCCCGTTTTCCCGATCTCGCGAGTTTGCGATCTCGCAAATAGCGATATCGCAAATAGCGATATCGCTATTTGCGAGTTCGCAATCCCGGCGCGGGTAGCCGGAAATAGCGATTTTTCTGCGATTATCGGTAATCGCAAATGGGATTTGCGCCCGCGTGCTAATCGCATTTTTTAATCGCTAATCTTCATGAATTCAGATTTGCGATTTCTCAATAGCGATTCGCATTTTTTCGCTATTACAGAATCGCAAATCCCGTTTTTCATGAATCAGGCGGTTTGTGTCCAAAATGGTATTTGTAGGGCGAATGGGATGAGGGCAGATTTGCAACAGGTTTTACATGGAGGAAATCATATAGGCTAATCCCCCATTTGTGCACAGGAGTTATAATCCTGATTCACGCGCAAACAGGAGTTAGCATCCAATTACAAAGTATGCATATTTTAAATTAAGGGCCAACATTTTATTCCCATTCTGTGCATGAATAACTCTGAGGCATATTCACAAGGGCTTTAGCTTAGTTAGCTAAAAAAGCGGAGATAAAACCAGCTCCCTATTTACAAGAGGGTGCTAACATGCATAATCGCATGTTAGCACCCTTTTTCCCAACTCCTCCCTTTGCATCCCCAATGAGATGCAAAGTGCCCGTTACTGGGCGTACCCCAGATGGACTACCTTGCAAATATCGCTGATGTTTACATTGCGATATATACAAGGCAGCCCACATGATTTTAGCAAACGTTAGATTTTGGCGAAAACTGCCATTTTCGCCAAAATCTAACGTCTGCTAAAATCCTGATTTAGCCATCCCTAACATAGGGGGTGGATTATGCTGATACAAACCTGTGGGTCGTATCAGCAAGGTTATCGCCGTTTTGCAGGGAACATCGCTGGAAAACCAGCGATGTTCCCTGCAAAAGGGCGATACCTTCGCTATCTCTGAAATTGTTATCACGTTAATAACGCGCTACCAGGGCGATAAATTCCAGAGATAGCCTGCGATAATAATATTATCGCTAAGCACGGCCATCGATAATTATCGCTGGCCGTTGATAATATGCCCCTCTGTTTTTACAAATTTTTTTTTAACTCAGAAATTTGAATCTGAAATCTCCCTAGTCATGCTGTTCAACATCTCACACAGGTCGTAGAGAACATGGTTGGTTGTCTCTAGCAGGCAGGCTGCAACATTACACTGCTCTATCTTCTTTAATGTATGGGGCTATATTCTAGTGGATTACTCACATATTCAGAGCTAGATGAATCGCTCTACTAATTAAAAGGAAACAGTATATATTATTCGTGTATTCTTGATATACTGTTGACCTAACCATCTGCCAGTCACAAACAGAGATCGAAAGTTCAGGTCTAGAGAAATCATTTAGATGCAATAATGGATTTCTTGCACGTCTGTCTTTCTAATCACCAGGTGCTAGAATATGAACCACTAAAATCAGGAATATGTTGATTGTGGGAAAGGTTTCTGAGAATGTTTCCCCCGGTCTGTCACCCAATAATTGAACACTTGCAGTGCCCTATTAAAATCTGTGCCTTGGTGTTTTCCCAGCATGTGGCAAATTCTGGCGAGCCCACATTGCAACAGAATATAGTAAGCAAGCATCTAAGAACACACTTTTATTCTCAACCTGTGAATAGACGGGGGGCTCTGGTGAGTATTACTGCAAGATGGCTGCCACTATGAGGCTTCACTGGCCTTGAGAAATATGCATCAAAATGTGCTTGACTGGGCTGTCATTGAGATGAAAGGTAGACTGGCACTACATGCTGGAGTGGCCTAGTAACCATGGGGGACATTTGAGACATTAATTGAGACTTAACAAGAATATTCCAGATGAGACATGCTATTGCAAGGCGCACCCCTCTGGGCCTGTCCTGGTCTGGGAAAGCAGCATGCTGGGAGTCCGGGAGCAGAGGAATCTGCAGCCGCTGCGGTGACAGCTCTGCTGGTGATCTTCTGTTGAGAATGGGCACTTCTGCCTGCCAAGACTGACTGTCTGATGGGTGCAAGTGGTGTTGGGTGCTCGCATTCCAGGGAGACCGCGGTCTGGACTAACTAGGATGTGGCTGGCCTGTGTGGGGCTGCCTGGTAGCCCCCGGTGGGACCTGTGGCCTGCTATCCTTGCCAGACCTAGTCGTTATATGTTACTGCTGCCTTGGGGCTGCACCTGAGCTGGTCCTTGCAACATCTGCCTGAAATGAATTCTGTTGCTGATGTGTAGCTGCCCCCCACCATTGGGACCAATGTTTGATTAGTGCCGGACCACTGTGCCTGTGCTGCGACTGGGCATTTGAGCTTGGGTTAAAAGCTTGTGGGCCTAAGACCACCACCATCCCACTGCCCCCGTGACTACATCCTCCATTGGCCGACTGCAGGTTTAGGTGTGCCCTGCTGATTCATGGACTGCATTCGCAGCACAACAGGACTGAGGAATGCTGACAGGTCATGCTGCACTGTGGGACCCCTATACAGGTTCTTGCCTTTCTGTCTGCTCATGCTCCCCAGAAGATCTGAGTGAGGTGGGGCTGATCCCACTTGGCAAGGGCTATCCCCCTTGTTGTTGGAATTCCACAGCAGCAACTACAGGTTGACAGGAGGGTCCTGAGCTCGCACGCAAGCCAGTACCCCTGCCAGAAACTCATGGGGCACTCACAGCAAAACGCTTGTTGATGCCTTGAGAGGGAAGCCCCCTCTTACATATAATGCACTTTAGCGCGTGCAACACATTTTACTGGCCTATGACACGACTAGTAGCATAGCCCACACTTTCACACATCACAAAGGTCCTGAGGAAAGCCAGTTTATAGAATAAGGCCTGGCTGAAACATGTAGACCACCCACTGGATGCAGGAGTACCCTATTACCACTCCACCTACATCCAACGCCTTGCTTTTATTAGTGCCAGAGGCCCAAACATTAAAGTAAACCTTTGGGTAATGGAACCACTGGAGAGTTTTTAATCTATCACCCTTCACGTCACTAACACTGCACACTCAGTAACATACCTGCTCCGCTGTAATACAGGCGTTGAAGCACACCAGAGACACATTCTGTGTCATCGGGTGGGCCAGATGATGAAGCATGCCACCAACTAGGTTGTTGGGTTGAGGGCTTTATAATAAGAAACAACATTTTTCTTCAGCATATATCATCAACCGTACACTTTTGAGACTCTTATCACGTCTAGTTAGACTAGTTCTTCTTGATTAGATATAAAAGTTGCTGGACCCCTGTACACCCACCTACTGATGCCCATGGTGAAGATAAATTAGATACCCAATTAAGTTGGTATTTGATAAAAAGAGACACCCTTAACAACCTGATGAACATGCTGATGAAGAAAGCGTAGCAGCCAGAAGTACGGGATGACTGCAGTGATGGTGTCGCCAGCAAAGTCCCCTAACTGATGTCTGCGACAGCTTAAAAATAGTTAACGGCAAAATCAACATGCTAACTAACAGGCTGGACTGCATGGGCAACCGACTTGACAAACATGAAGATTGGTTGTCCCAGCTGGAACAGCGAGTGTAGGACTCAGAGGATGAAGCGGTGGCGAACATTAAATTGATTCTGCAAATGGAAAAAGCCCTTATAAAAGTAAAAAATGAGGACTTAGAGGCACATTTGAAGAGAAACAACATCCAAGTATTTGGTCTAACTGAAATCACAGCTATGACCACTATCGAGGACTATGTAGAAACCCTACTTCACACCCTCTTCTGGGAGCACCTGTCTGCGCCTCTTCTCCAGGGAGTTCACCGATCTCATCAACAATGTTGTTAAAAAATTCAGAACTAATTCAGAACTAATAATGAGATGTATACTAGAAAAATGTGATAGCCCATGTTGAAATCATGAAGAAAGTTACCAGTACTGCGTGAAATATACTATGTGAAGACATACATAGTATGAGATGCATGCCACATTGGAATCATTCAACCTGAAAAGCAACCAGAGAACGTGTGGGGAGTGAATGGTGTGATGATATAGAGAAAGAACTCATACCAAAGCCAATGATGCTAATCATTTTGTGACGTGCTGCATGTGCATCATGCAAAATATATAGTGTTCAGAGTGATGGTGTAAAGGCATAGCTCAATATGCTCGAAACATAGACAACATTTTCGTGTTATGGACGGAATCACAAGACAATCTGGAAACGTTGATCAGCCAATTGAATACCCGGGATCCGCACATCAAATTCACCCACACCATCAGTCAATCCCAAATTATTAACTTGGATGTGTTAAGAAGAGATGAAGACCAAAGAGGATTCCTGTCCTCGTCCCATTCATAACAAAGTGAGAATACCCATGCAACAAATTGCATTCATCAACAACAAACCACCAGGACACAAGACAGGCAGCAGAACCCATTGATTTATTGACACTGAAAAAGAAGAAGTCAGGAGCACACAGCCCACAGGACCCCCAACTCAAAATTCACATCATCCCCAGCAAATTCTGGATCCAATAATGCCTCACAAAAGTATTAGAGGATGCCCAAGTGTCACCCCACAGCTCTCACACAGTGAAAGCACCTGAACCTAAGCCCAGGAGGCCGCCACCCCCTGTTAGAAGCCACCGAACACGGGCCGGAGGAGGGGAACCCAAAAGGGAGAAGGCAAACACAATGACCTGTTTCAGCCAACGCTCAATGGAAGAAGAAGACGCTTTCCCCCCATGAGAGAAAACCCAAAAGAAACAAACAGGAAGTCAGACTTCCTAAAAGGACACGTGCGATCAAGATAAATACGCAAAGCCGAGCAGACATCAAGTAAGGACCAAGGAAGGTCATCAGCAGACAACGGATCAGCACTCAAAGCAGGCAACATCAATTTCTGGGAACGATGGAACTGAGAAGGTACTTTGGGAACAAAATAGGTATCCAACCGGAGGACCACCCCATTATCTGTGAAATACAAAAAGGGCTCCTGAGTCAACAGAGCCCCTACACCCCCAGGCGCCTGGCTGAAGTAGTGGCCACAATAATAAATACCTTCAATGCCACAAATTTTATGTCCTCCTCGGCCAAAGGTTCAAAGGGCTCTAGGACCCTGCTGCACCACTTGGGGGGCCTGATTGCACCATTATTATTCACCTCTTAAATTACAGAGACCATGACATGAGCCTAAGTTTAGCCAAGGGAGAAAGGTGAGACAGAATATAAAGGGATTAGACTCTCATTTTATCTACACTTTACCTTGATGGGACAATCTGCTCATAGAGTGTTCTTCCAGCCAAAATGCTGCCTATTAAGATGAACCTCACATAGGCCCTCCTGCAGAGGGCCTGCATTCAGGTCTTCCTTGAACAGCAAAACGTATTACTTCACGGATCCTTAGCTTGCCGTGAAAAGTTGCTGGAAACAAGCTCACAGCTCAACAACGCGCAAGCTATCAAGACACCAGTGACACCAACAGTTGCCTTTATGACAATGATTAATGCTCACACTCAACAACCTGATGACATTGGCAGGCTGGGCCATCTACCTCTTAGGGGTCAGAGAGACTGCCCGCCTTACTGTGATGCTCCAAGGATGGTTCTCATTTGGTTATATTTTGCTTTTGATGTTCTGTAGGAGGTGGGTATCATTGAACTGGTTTGTGTGATTGAAGTGGAAGGGGAAAGAAGGGACAGTTTTTTTTCTTGTGTGCCTGTTTGCACATATCGCTGTCCTTTCTCTTGCGTGTGCTCGCCTGTCTCTCTTGGTCTAAATATGTGATTTAGAGTCCAGTGGGTTCCGATGTTCAGGCCCTGCCGCTGACACAACCACTGGGAGAAATAATACTTTAATATCCTGGAATGTACGCAGCATGAATGACTTTCCTAAGGTGCAGCAAATGTTTGCATGCCTCCACAGACCTGCTGAGGATGTTGTGATGCTGCAGGAACTCCACCTTACAAGGGACACTTGACCGCCCCTGGAAATTGGAGTTGCTCTGGGGTGCTGGACCTCCTATCCCAGCTGTTATACCCCAAATAATGGCCATGCTGCTTCTGCTAGCTAAGTGGAGGGTGACCAATCGCTGGGGACTCCACCCCTGCCTTAAACTCAGAGGATTTGGTGGATGCAGCTAATGCCTGAGAAAAATTAAGTCAAAGACATATGGCCTCACTGTAATCTATGCCACCCAGCATGTATCTTGAGTTACAGTGCCACACCCACTCTGATGCTGTGCCTCGTAATCACAGTGTGAGACTGATGAGAATTGAGGACATATTAGTCTCCAACATGATGATACTCACCACTCTAGCAGCTCACATTATTGCATGCAATAATGATGGAGGGAGACTGCTCCGCTTACATAATGTATAATGACTAATGCACAATGTTACTCAATGCGGGATAGAAATATCTGTGGTAAGTTTTTCATCAGATGCTTAAAATTTTAATAAAAAGACTTAAACAAATGTTAATAGACAGATCAAGCTAGGAAGTCAAGCTGAACAGGTACAGAGATATGATCACTTGTATGCATTTACTGCCAATATCTTTACCAGTCATTGCAGTAAATGGGCTGCCCTATTTAATCCCACTGGATATTTGGCTTTTTGACTACCCAGTTTTGGACCTTTACTAAATTCTGTGGAATTGGACTGAGAGCTCTAACCGCCAGTGTCCACATTTTATGATAGGGTCCACTGCTTCGCAACTGAGGTAAGAGGCTCTGGCCTGTTTACAGAGGTAAATGTGAGCACATTTGCATGGGAGGAGCATGTGAGACTGCAGTATAGATCAACCCAGTGTCTGTGCAAAAGAAGGCAATTATGTCAAAGGCTCTTAGGTAAGGTCTTTCCATAGACCCCTTCAAGCTGCTACTTCGAGATGTCTCAGAATGCTAGGCAGAAGGATTGAAGCAGGGGCGGGTGTTGTGTGGCACCCTAGGATTGACCAGAGGTGGCTATCTTCTACATTTTACCACCACTTAATAAACTCCTGCACAGGTGGAGACTATTAATAACTCACTAGCACAGGGTGTTATGGCAGCAAACGAATGCCCAGCTGGAAGGAGAAGCCACCTGACCCAAATGAAAAGATGGACTTAAGACTTTTTGGCCTCCAGCTGGAACCCAGAAATTTGGAATGGTTCTTCAGGGCCAGTGATTCTGGCCCTCTTTACCCCTCTCAGGAACTGCAGAGGGAAGTACCTGCTTTTGGGGACCCTGAATGATAACATCAGAACTTCTGTAGACTGGTCCTGCAGCTGAGAGATGTCACTCAGGTGGGGGCCTCTGAATCTCCTCTAGTCACACAGCTGTCCTGCTGTCACAAGACAACCAAAGCCATGGGACCTGGGGAGTGCAGCAGGGAGGGTGCTCTGCAGGTGGGAATGTGGAGGAGCTGCTGTAGAATCTCATGAGCAGAGGCAGATACAAAGAGCCTAAGCAGAGGACATGTTCAACATTAGGAGACTTAAGAATCAAGCTCTACAATAAAAGTCAAATTTCGAGAGTTGGAGGCATGAAGAAAATTAGCACTACAGGACAGAGGAAAGAGAGAAAGAAGCCAGGCTGCCTGATGGGACCAGGCCCAGAATGAAGCATGTAGCACTCCGCTACGATAAAAGATTTACACTGGGTAGAAAGACCCTGGGGTTCAACGCAAGTTTCTTATTTTTTTTATGGGGAGCAGGTGTTCATGTGTCCACTTCTCGAGAGCAATCTTGGCCCTTTGTTATCCCTTCTTCTGGGGATAGACGCACAGTTACTGTCCCGGGGACCCCATCTCCCCAGGACAGAAACAGACAAGGAAGATGTGGTGCAACACTCCATGGTGAGACAAAGTTACATCCACTGGTTCCTGTGGCATGTGTCTTGTGGGAGTGGGAAGGAGACTACTGACATTTCCCTGTCTGCAGTAGCCACCGGAAGGGAAAATAGAGAAGCATAACGCAGCACACTAGGAGGGTGCCAACCAGGCACTGGGGCTGGACTCAGAACATTTGGAGCGTCCCCATGACCCAATAAAATAGAACTACACGCGCTGAAAGAAACAGAAAAAACTTGGCAAAGTGAGGCTTGGAAGGAAAAGCCTGAATGCTTCTATGAAATTCACTTCTTCAAGGAACGGAGCATTCCAGGATACTTTGAGGTTCTACTAAAATGTGCATACATGATTCTTGTGGTGCCCTACATGGGGTAGGTGCATCATAATTGGTTGAAGACGCTTTTTGTGGCTGCCTGAGGTGCAGCAGCCTCCCAAATCGGTTCCATAAAGGTTGCCTAACTCTCATAGGGGGATACATATATGCTCTCGAAATAAGTTTGCACATGGGCTCTAGAGTGAGGCGATCTTTATTGGATGGTCCAATGGCCGCAGTGGCAGCATGTTAAAAGCAGAAAAAAACTCTTGCACATATTGGGCCTGATTTGCAAAGGTAAACTTAGACATTTGGTCTAAAATTAGACCAAAACCTATAAGTCTAAATGTCTATGTGTACCTCTGTGAATTGGGCCCAGAATGGACTAGGGTACTAGCCCAGACCACCTGCCCTGAGTAGGTATAGGTTTGCTACCCTGCGATTGTCAAGTGCAATAATGGGGGTGCTTGGTTCCCAGTAAAGAAAAGGTTTCAAAGTTGTTACTTGTGAGGATTCATCCTTTGCAACTCATAACCCAATTTTCTATAGCCATGACGATCACTTTACATAAGCAACAGAAGAAGGACATGTTGTGAAACAATGTATTTTACATTTCCCTTTATTACACTAAAAGAAAAAATCTTCAACACATACTTCACTTATTTCTTAAATTCTGCTTTCTTTAACCTTCTGCCAGTTTGTGGTGTGCTGTCAGGCTCCTCTTTTCACAATACTGTTCCTGATAAACCTTTTTACCCTCTTATGAGGAATTTTGTAAGATGTGTGTCAGTCATACTGCATGGTGTGACTGCACACCTCCCTTTTTAGAATTAAATGAATATCCAAAGCACTCTCTAATGTTTGGGGTACCATCAGCATCACTGCTGCAATAATGCTTCCCTTATGTTCACATTTATGTATCCTAGATTTCAGTAGTAGCTACAATTCTCCTCCTGATAACCCCCATAGTTCAGATGCTTCCCATTTCTGCTGAGGTACACAGAAAACCCACTTTCACTCTTTCTTATAAAATAAGGCATTTAGTATGATGCAAAGAAGGGAACTCAGTGCCATACCACAACATTGTTAGAAATTGGGTTTCTGGTTGGCAGAGGTATGCACCCTGTCCAAGCAGGAACTACAATCCTAGTCAGGGAAAGTCAGATACACACTAAAAGATAACATGTGCTGTGTTTTATAAATAAATCAAGACCAAAATGACATACATCCTGTAAGTAGAAATCAAGAAATACATTTTTAAAGATGTATTTATTTATTTTATTTATCATAACACTTATAAAGCGCACTAATACCATCCTGTGTCCTGGCGCCGAAGTGATAACTCCCTGAGGTTAAGGTTCCATGGCTAGAGGGTAAAGAGCCATGTTTGAGATGTTTTCTGAAAGCTAGCAGATTGGTGATTGATTTAAGGGTCAGGGGGAGGGAGTTCCATGCCTTTGCTGCTCCTCGGCGAAAGCTCCTACTCCCCCAGCGTGCCTTCCTAATCCGCGCTGTTTTGATCAGTCCCATACTGGCAGACCTCAGATGTCTCTCTGATCTATACCACTGGAAATTATCTTGAAGAGAGACTGGACCCAAGCCATGCAGTGCCTTAAAGACAATACAGAGGGCTTTAAACATGATCCTCTTTCGCATCGGAAGCCAATGCAATTTCTCCAGTTCCTTGGTAGCTGAAGCAAATTTGGGCAGGCCTCCAATGAGGCGGGCTGCAGCGTTTTGTAGAACCTGAAGTTTATTCAACACTCCCTGTTGGGCCTCAAGGAAAAGACTATTACAATAGTCGAGGCAGGACAAAACAAGTGCCGTCACCACAGTTTTTTTGCTTCCCTCAGGTAGGAAGGGAAGCACTTTCCTAATGATTTTCAAGATCTAGTATATGGACGATGTCAGCGCCATAACTTGTGGTTTAAAAGAAAGTTGACTATCTATAATGACTCCCAAATTTTTTACCTTTTGAGCTAGAGCGGGTGGTTCTCCCATGTCAGTTGGCCACCATCTTGGACTCCAAAGATTTGAGTTGGACCCAAAGACAATCACCTCGGTCTTGGAGGAGTTGAGTTTTAGGCAACTTTTTGCCATCCAAGACCTGACTGCTGACATGCATTCCTGAAACCTGGCTGCCACCACCAGCTCTTTCTCCGGGAGCACCGAGACCACGATCTGGGTGTCATCTGCGTAAGAGGTTAACTCGAACCCGAAGGCTCGGATCACCGGAGCAAGGGAGGATACATATATGTTAAATAAAGTGGGGCTAAGGGAGGATCCTTGAGGGACCCCCCCGGGGAGTTCGAAAGGTCTTGATTCGGCATCCCCCCTAGCCACCACTTGTACCCGGTCTTTCAAAAAGGCCTTCAGGATGTTGAGTGCTTACCCCTGGATCCCGCAGCCCTCCAACCGGTCCACCAACAAAGCATGGTGAACCGTATCGAAGGCCACTGTTAGATCCAAAAGGATCAGCACTGCTTGGCCCCCATCATCAAGCACCTTCCGGACCTCCTCTGTAGATTTAATCAGGGTGGTCTCAGTGCTGTGTCTTTCTCTAAACCCATGTTGAGCCGAGTCTAAACCCTTAGCGTAATGCAGGAAGGAGCAGAGCTGGGAGTTAATGATTTTCTCAACCAGTTTTGCAGGTAGAGGTAATCTGGCAATAGGTCTGTAGCTATTGGGGTCCATGATGTCCAGCAAAGGTTTTTTGAGTCGTGGACGGATGGATGCCCGCTTCCACACTGTGGGAAAGTCGCCCTTTTCAAACAATAAAATAAAAATACCAGTTAGAGAATCTGCAATAGTGACGGCTGCCAGCTTTGCAATTGACGTGGGGCATGACTTGGTTTCCATCATAAGTTTTAAAACCTCATCAGAGTTTACTGGCTTAAAGGCAGCAAATTTTTCCTCCAAGGTCCCGACCGGGGGGGGGGCCTTTGGGACTTCTCCGCACTGCTCAAGGTCACCTGCTGTTCGAGTGTGGAGAAAATTACTTGAACTTTATTCAAAAAGAAGTCAGCCAGTGATTGACAGAATTCGATATTGGGGGGCACAGCCATCACTTATGGGGAGGTTAAACTAACCACCGTATCAAAAAGTTCCTTTGCCGAGTTCTTAGCCTTCTCAATTCTATCTGTATAGAAATCGCTCTTGGCCTTTCTGATATGCTCTTTATATGACCTAAGGCTAATTTTTAATCTCTCTTTATCCAGTTTGTGGTAATTCACTCGCCAGATTCTTTCTAGCTTTTTGCATATGGTTTTATTTTCTCTAAGCTCAGCCGAGTACCAGGGGGCCGAAGTTACCGTCCTGGTAGGCCGACACTTCTTAGGTGGGACTAACCTGTGACAAGCCTTATCAAGCCACTCAGTGTATTCGATGGAGGCTTTACTCACATCGGTTTACATAACTGGCGTTGATGCTATCAACAAATCCTCCAGGACTGGCCCATCAATGTTTTTCCAGGCCCTGCACATCCTGGATGGTTGCCCCTCTCTCAGATTCTTCCTAGCCAGTGGACTGAGGATGGTAAATAACACAGCACCATGGTCTGACCAGGACACAGGTTCAGCCTTGGAAAAAATCAGATTGGGATTGTTCGAGAAAATCCCATCTAATGTATGGCCAGCCAGACGTGTTGCCCCTAAGACCCTCTGGGTCAACCCCATAGTGGTCATCATCTCCACTAGGGCAATAGTGTCCACATCGGTGTTTCTTTCTAGATGGAAATTGAAGTCACCCAAAACCGTAAAGAAGTTGGTGCACAGGGCTCCAAGATACTACCCACTGCTTCCAAGAAAGTAGACTTCGACCCCGGTGGTCTGTACAGGAGACACCCCTTAAAGGAGTGATGGTTGGAAAGCTCCAACTTAAACCCCAGGGCTTCACATGCCCAGGAGGTCACTGGGAAGAAGGTTCCCTGCAGGGACGCTTGGTAAATAATAGCCAGACCCCCTCCCTTTTTTACCAGGTCTGTCCAGGACGAAGTTACAGCAATTCGGTGGAGTAGCCTTTACCAAATCGGGACCGGACGCTGCATCCGTCCATGTTTCGGTGATAAAGGCTATTTGGATATTTCTGTCCCCAATAAGCTCAGCACACTCAAGGCTGTGTTTTACCAATGATCTGGTGTTAATAAGGAGACAGTTGGTAATTTGATCTCCTCGACTTTCTTTAGACGTATGAGAATTGGTGAAGGTCCTAGTTCTGCCCCCGATAATCGGTGGAAGATTAACTTTACAAACAGGACATCATTGCGTGGCTTCCTGACGCTCGCTTTCTGGGGCCAGCGTGATACAGCTATAATTCTCTCCTGCCTCCCGCAGCCTCAATAGCTGTGCTCGATTGTAGCTGACCCTTCTAATGGGATCTGGGGGGTCCAGCCAGGGGTAGTGGCGCTAGGCGTGGGACCAGCGCGGACGGGCTTGCCTTTGGCGCGCCTTCGGCGCACCACCGGCGCGCCCGCTGCGCGGACGAGTTCCCATGATCTTTTTATAGGGGCGAGAGGAGGGCGGGAGACTGCGACAACTAGTCCGCAGACCTTCCCCTCCAAGATGGCAGGTCCCTGTGCCTCCTTCCGTGACAGCACCTACTCGGCTGCACGCGGGTCAGGAGATTGTGCACAAGCAGTGAGAATACCCGGGCCACCGTATAAGAAGTTAAAGTTTAAAATAAAGATTACAAATAGTTCCAGTGCTTGAACTCAATAAGCACCATTGGGTGTTAATTGGTCACACTGGACCAGAGCAAAGTCAACAGTACAGGCTGATTCGATGGAGCGCAGGCCGGGGATAAGAGCCACACAGGCCCAGTGAACCGAGAACCTTGATCCTGGGCACAACTGTTAGATGTGGGGTGAGGCGAGTGATGCGTCGATGTCAAGCCTGCAGTCGACGTTATGCTTCGATTTTCTCCATGCAATTGTGCCAATGCATTGCTTCTGAAGATGAAGCGATGAGATGCGTTGGTTCTGAAGTGTGATGCACCAGATTTCTCCAAGCAGTCGAGGGAATACATTGATCTCTCCACACTGCTGCTGTGATGATGCACAGTTATGATGAATTGGGCTCTCGATGAAATGCGTTGGTTCCTAGAGTGATGCGCTGATTCTACTCCTGCAATTTGGTCCACACACAGATTGGAGATGCGTCGATTTCTATGGTGCAAGTATATGGGTCCACTTCCAGTGGACCAGGTACAGGGCAGGTGTAGAGACTTTGAAAGCCCTGAGTCTCAAACAACAGGAGGCAAGCTAACAAGCCCATTGAGATCACTTAATTTGCAAGGCAGATCCCAGCTCTCCCTCAGCAGGGTCAGAGAGCAACAGACAGCAGAGGAGCACAGCAGAAAACCATGCCTTTCATATCAGCAGTCCAGCAGAGTGTCAGTCCTTAATGCAGCATAACAGTTCTTCTGACAGAGTTTGGTTACAGGTCCAGAAGTGTCTTATTTGGTGGGGTCAGAGCTCCAGTCCCTATCCCCATTTGTGCCTTTGAAGTGAGGGTAAATTTAAAGAAGGGTCTGTGCAGTGCACAGAAACCTTTTCTTCTAAGCCCTGGCTCCAGACTGGCTGTAGGGGGTAATCAGCCCTCTGTGTTGGGACAGGACACTGCATAGTCAGGTGTAAGTGTCAGCTACTCCCTCCCTTCCTTCTCAGGAACAGCCAACAGAATGCAGATGAGTGCTCTGACACACCTAACATTCCTGTGCTTAATGCTGTCTAGAGGGAATGCACAAAGTGTAGATGTCATTCTCCCCCTGACTTGTATTGCAGATAGGCTGAAGGCACACAGACCTGTAAGAGCAGAGAAATATTACCTTTCTAAAAGTGGCATTTCTAAAATAGTAATGTAAGATTCAACTTTACCTGTAAAGAGGATTTGTCATGACCGGTCCAAAGATATAAAACATGATACAGCTGCTCCTCTCTAACCAGGAATTACAGCTTAAAAGTGTATTAAGGAATTCCAAACATTAACCTATGAGAAAAGTAGGCTTTACAGTAGTGAAAAACAAATATAACTGTTTTTCCCTACCAGGGCAAGCAAATGATAAAACTATATGTCCTATCTTTTACTTAAAATATGAAGTAGGGGGATGCACTGCTAATTAAACTCTGTGGTCAATCTATTCTGGTATTAGTTCTACACCTAAGGGTGCATACCCACGGCCTGTTGTGACCTCACAGGAAATTAATACGATAAGAAGACAGGGAATGATCCCAGAGTGGGTAGCACTGTACCTAAAGCAATTACCAAAATGTAAATATTATACTTTCCAATCAAATGCATAAATGTGCATGAACAAATAAACATAGCCAATTTTATCAGATTGTGTGTATCATATATTCAAAGTATCAAATTTCTTGAATAACTGTTCAAAAACATAAATGTTGTCACAATGTGTGTGGATACATTCTCCACTTTCTAAAGAATTTTCAAACAATAATGGTACAGAAATGAAAAATTTGCAGATCTGTAAGAATCAACCCAATGCATTTCGGGACCTCATGGTCCCTTCTTCAGGGGTACATCTGTAAATGAATAAAAAAATTATCACGTTGTGGTTTGTCATATATACACTGGAGGTAATCTCATCAACAATGTTGTTAAAAAATTCAGAACTAATTCAGAACTAATAATGAGATGTATACTAGAAAAATGTGATAGCCCATGTTGAAATCATGAAGAAAGTTACCAGTACTGTGTGAAATATACTATTTTAAGACTTACATAGTATGAGATGCATGCCACATTGGAATCATTAAACCTGAAAAGCAACCAGAGAACGTGTGGGGTGTGAATGGTGTGATGATATACAGAAAGAACTCATACCAAAGCCAATGATGCTAATCATTTTGTGACATGCTGCATGTGCATCATGCAAAATATATAGTGTTCAGAGTGATGGTGTAAAGGCATAGCTCAATATGCTCGGCACACAGACGACATTTTTGTGTTATGGACGTAATCACAAGACAATCTGGAAACGTTGATCAGCCAATTAAATACCCGGGATCCGCACATCAATTTCACCCACACCATCAGTCGATCCCAAATTATTAACTTGGATGTGTTAATCAGAAGAAATGAAGACCAAAGAGGATTCCTGTCCTCGTCCCATTCAAAACAAAGTGAGAATACCCACGCAACAATCGGCATTCATCAACAACAAACCACCAGGACACAAGACAGGCAGCAGAACCCATTGATTTATTGACACTGAAAAAGAAGAAGTCAGGAGCACACAGCCCACAGGACCCCCAACTCAAAATTCACATCATCCCCAGCAAATTCTGGATCCAATAATGCCTCACAAAAGTATTAGAGGACGCCCAAGTGCCACCCCACAGATCTCACACAGTGAAAGCACCTGAACCTCAGCCCAGGAGGCCGCCACCCCCTGGTAGAACCCCCCGAACACGGGCCGGAGGAGGGGAACCCAAAAGGGAGTAGGCAAACACAATGACCTGTTTCAGCCAACGCCCAATGGAAGAAGACGCTTTCCCACCATGAGAGGAAACCCAGAAGAAACAACATGAATGGGCCAAAGAAAAGCTTTTCAACAACCAAGAGACCAAGTCCACCACATCCAAAAAATTCCTCTAAGGGGAACGGAATGCCTTAATCGTGGCCCACTGAGCCCGCAAAGTGGAAACAGACAATCCAGGGGGGATAACTCCAGAGCCCAACAACAGCACTAAACATTCCCCCAATGACGCCCATAGGACTTCAAAGTAGAAGGTTTACAAGACTGCTGCAGGGCCAGGGCTAAATGCTCAGGAAAACCCAGATGTCGCCATCCCTGCCTCTCAACCTCCACACCGATAGTCACAGCCACGGGAGAGATAACATCAGAGAAGACCTCAGGGGAGACAGAAAGCAAGGGAGAAACCAGGGACCCTGCACCACCAACAGCCTTGGAGTGGGGAACCAAGACCGACCAGGCCAAAATGGTACCACAACCAGCACCTCCTGGGATTCCCGCCCCAGGCGAGCCAAAAACTGGGGGTTTACAGCATTGGTCGGGAAAGCATACAGAAGGCGTGAAGGCCATGGAATGGTCAGAGCATCCACCACCGACACCATCTCATGACAGACGCATGAGCAGAACCGAGACAGCTGAGCATTGTGCCAGGAAGCATAGAGGTTGAGATAGGGAAGACCAAACCTCCTGCACACAAGCCGAAAAGCAACTGGAGTCAGAGACAACAACTGGGAGGCGGGGAAATACCGACTGAGGGCATCCACCACACTGTTGTCAACACCCTGGATATGAACAGCTGTGAGAGACAACAGATGACCCTCCACCCAACAAAACAAGTGGATCACTACCGCATTCAAAGATTTGGACCAGGACCCTCCTTGATCATTCAGGTAGGCCACCGACACAATGCTGTCTGAATGCCCCACTCATTGTGCCCCAACTACCGACTGCAGAATCCTATGACAGCACTGGAAACTGCCTTCAACTCCCACCAATTTGAAGAACTCTCTGGAAGAGACCACAGATCCTGAAGCAAGCTGGACTCCAATATCACCCCCCACCGGAATGCACTGGCATCCATATTCAGACCTGCCAGAGGAGAGGGTTACAACACCAGACCGCAGGGAAGATTGTCCAGCACCATCCACCAGTTTAGAGCTGGGAGGAGAGAAGTAGCAACCAGAACTAGAGGGGCCAAATTGCTAGACAATGGATTACAACGGGTCAACAGATACAACCACAGAGGCCAGAGATTAAACCGTGCCCAAGCTACCTTGAAAACCGTCATTGCCATGAGACCCAGAAGCCTTAACCAGACATGGGCCAGGAAAGTGAACCCCATCAAGAACTCCAATGCAAGGCAACCCATGGTCATTGCCCGAGAGACAGGTAGAAGCTCCCTATTCAGAACAGTGTGAAAGTGAACCCCGATGACAGTCAAGCCCTGTGAGGGCTCCAGTTGACACTTCGGAAGGTTCAGCAGAAACCCATGGGCCCTCAACGCAGAACACACCAATTCCCAATTTATCGCTAGATGGAGCATGGATCAGCCAATCGTCCAGGTACAGGTAGACGAGGACACCCATAAGAATTTCAGTAACCTGCAGTTGCTGGGGTGAACCGGGATATGCTAGCAAGCATCCTGGAGATCGAGGGTGCACAAGAAATGGCCCTGGAGAACAACCTGCTGTGGAGTCTCCATCCTGAAAGCCAGCCAAACCACAAACTTGTTCAAGGCTTTTAATTCCAGGACCATCCGGAACCCCTGTCAATTTGGGAACCAGAAAAACCAGGGAGTAAATCCCCACCTCCAGAGGCTGAACTTCCTGAATCGCCCCCCCTTCTCCAAGAGAGACATGATCCCTAGAGACAGCTTGGCCCGACAGGATGGCCAAGGAGTCATATGAATCCCTGAAAACTTGATGCAATAACCAAAATGTACAAGGTCCAGAACCCACACATAGGAACAGGACTGCAACCATGCCGGGAGAAAGAACTGAAGCTGATCTCCGACCATCAATCTGGGATCCACAGCCATATATTCAGGAACAAGGTTTCTGAGGCGGGACTTAGTCTTCCTATCCCGAACCCGACCAGAAGAAAACCTCACATGACCCCTAGAAAACTGCCTATGAGAAGGGGATGAAAAAGACTTAGGTTTGGAAGAAACAGTTGTGGCAGAGGGCTGCTTAAAGGAAGAAGAGTGTTTTTTCTCTTTAAAAAACCTATGCAACTTGCCCTCCAACTCCTCCCAATCATCATAGTCCCCTGAAAAGGCAAGCGCAGGGTCGTAGCCTTCTGAGCAGCATCAGTCTTTTCCAGTCCTTCAACACAAGATTACAGCAGGCTGCCACAACATGCCCCCTGGAAAGGGTCGAAGCCCTCACTATCAAAGTCGAAGGACACATCAGAAAGGAACTCCATCTGCGCTCAATATGCTCCAAAAGCCCAGAACACTCGGACGTATCATCCAATGACTGATACAGGTTCTTGCTATTCAAATCAGAGACTGAACATTGTAAGTACCATAAATGCCAGCCCGCAGGGCAAGATGAGAACCAGAGTATATGTTCCAAAGGTAAGCGTCTTTTATATCCACAGGATCTTTAATCACAGCATCCTCAGCCAATGAAGCCCGACCCACAAGACTAGCCACAAAAGAATCAATAGGAATGGAGTCCGGCGACTCTTTCGACATGTCCTGAAGCGGGTAAAGTTTAGCCATGAACCTGGGAAGCATGATACAATCAAGATCCCTCCATTCACATTTCATAACCTCATGGATGTAAAGATGGACCGCACATCTACAGCAGCAGAACTCTGAAACTGCCACAGCAACGAACCATCAGATATACTGGGCACCTCGGGCCCGATTCACAGAATGAACTTAAGATTCAATCCTAAACTTACTACTATTTTGGTATTCACAGAATGCACATACTACTTTTGACATTCACAGAATTAACTTACTACTTTTGGTATTCACAGAAGTCAGGATTTTGTCTTAGGTTTGTCTTAAGACAAACTTAAGACAGACTTGAGACAGACTTAAGACAAAATCTTAACTTCTGTGAATACCAAAAGTAGTAAGTTCATTCTGTGAATGCCAAAATAGTGGTAAGTTTAAGATTGAGTCTTAAGTTCATTCTGTGAATCGGGCCCATAATTAGTAGGATACCCCATGTTTGATTTGACATGGAAAAGCAAGTCTTGAAATTTATCCTTGTCAATGTATTTCCCCTTATGTTCCTCACCCTCCATACAATCCTCCCCTGAACCAGAAGAAAGAGAGGAATGAGCAAGAAGAGAGCACTTTACACAGGCCCGCCTCTCTCATGTTGCGTTTCCTGATCCACCTCTTAATCCTAACATCATCACCCTTCCTGCAGCCTTTTGATCATGCAGGAGAAGGAGAGGAAGAAGACTCCGAAGAGGAAGGCAAGGAATGCAGCACATGCTTGCACTTTCTTGAGTGTTTCCCCATGATCATTGAACACTAAGATGCCACCAGGCGCACACAGAAGTCCCTGGTGGCTATCCAACCAGGTCTCAAAAAATAAAGCTGACTCGACTAGGGGCACACCGGGCACTATCTCCCCACCAGCTGCATCCAAATCTGCAAGAAGATCATTGGCCGAGCACCAGAGAGCCGACAAGTGTGGGTCACTGAATCACTGATCCAGCCCAACCAGTAAGAGCTGAAGATATACAAGGAAGCAGCATAGAGCAACAGTCAGGTAGGACCATGAAGGTAAACAACAAAAACCGCTATGCAGTACTCACTCAGGCTGACCGACATAAGGGTTCCCAAATCAGCCTAGCCCCGACCGGCAAACCAGCACCCTGATTTCTGGCTTTACCTCTAAGCCAGAAGTCAGGCAACAAGACTCGTGAAAGGGAATTCTTCCTGGGACACCATGCCGAGCCAATAGACGCTGGGCCTTCCGACATGCCCGGCAACCCAGGAAGCGCGGCCCAGAGTCCTCCAACGACACCAGGAATCACACCGGAGGAATCCATGTGTCTCCCTTCAAGCCAGGCAGGTAAGGAAACATGCACACCAGCAACGTCCTGCCCCCTGTCCGGTAGAAGACACATAAGTAAACCAGAAGCTACACAGCTCCTGTCTTGTCCTATTCTGCTGGTGAGATAGGATTATCTCGCTTTGTTATCAATGGGACAAGGAGAGGAGGGACCTGGGGGTAATGGCAGGTGCTTTTCCACCTGACGAACATGATAGTTGCAGACATATTATGGAAGGAATTCAAAAGTTTTACCAGACTGACAATGCACAACAAATTTACTATCAATGCCAGACTTTCTTCTCCGAGCAATAAGTCACACAAAATAATGAATAGATCCACAAATTTAGCAAATATCTGATTCTCATTATTAATGGTTACCCCTACACCTAATCTTCGGCACATCCTAGATTTAACAAGAGTCTTCTGGTCTGCTCTGTGAGAAAAACAGTCTTGTACCAGCACTATGTTATGTCACCTTTGTAAGGGGTGAGGGGCTGTACTCACATTTTTTCAAAGTCACTGTGCTCAGTCAGAGAAGTAAAGGCTCGTATTACGAGTTTGTTGCACTAGGGTGGGGCATGAAGTGTTAAATTCCATTACCACAGAGTGAGGTATTTACCTCATGTGGCAACTACCTGCTATGTTTAGCTTTCAAAAGAAATATGGACTATACCGTGCAGAATTCGTTTATAACACGCCAAATCCAGCATGTTTTGCTTTTTTATGACCCTATGCCGCCGATAAATTTCAGCAGCTTTGACCTGCAAGAATTTACCAGGGGGTAATTGCGAGGGTTTGATAATTGTTACACAAATCCTAATCCTGATCCATACGCAAACATATGTTTGCACAAGGATCGGAATATAGAGTTTACCTCAATGAGAGCCATAGGGCCTTTTAATCTGCTCTGCAGTAGCAATTTCAGTAAATAAGCAGGTTGGGAGGGTTGCCAAACCATTTCTGCTTGCTTTGAGGTATTTTTAATTCTGCAGATAAAAAACTATCAAAGTGGATATTTCTTTTTGCAGTACAAAAAACAGTTGTACATGCCACAAAGGGACGTCGTTTTATTTTCCATGCCTTGGTCCACAATGCGTTGCATTACTGACCCAGGAAGGAAAAATCAGCTTTGTAAACCTTAGCCTAAATATGTCAAAGTTTATCACACTTCAACCACAGTGGTCCTGCAGGTGATAGACCCCCCTGTAAAAATTTCCAAGCAAAATCCAGCTGACCTTCTGATTTAGAAACTTGACCGTATAGCCACTTCTAAATGTGAACATTGGGTTCTGCATGGTGGGAAACCCATTGATAAACAGTGGTTCTTTCTCTCCATCAAACTTCAAATAATACTCTTTGTCCAAGAGGCAATAACCAACAAACATCTTATGATGGAGATCCGCATTTCCCAAACTGTGGGCCGCAACCCTCTGATGGGTCCCCATGCTGTCTCTGGCAAATCACTTAATCTCCCATAATTAAAATATAATGAACCTGATCTCATGTAATTTAACTTGGTTACAGTATAGATTGGTAGTAGTGGTTTGCAATTGCATCTCTTTATACAAGTGTATGTGGAAATAATATCCGTACAAAACACTTCAGATTATTTTCGGTTGGGACTATATCGATACCCAACACCCTACTACCTGGTGTGCTAACACACACTGAACCAAAATATCCATTGTATATATTATATCAAAACACTCAAATGAAATTCAAAGCAATATGAGCGGTCCATAGAGTAAGGCATCACATAGCCCGCAGGTGATTCAATTGCACGGTTTATTGCATGGAGAAACAAGATTCTATAATCTTCTGTACATTTGTTGCTAAATAACAGTCGACACATGTTTCGTCACATAGTAACATCTTCAATGCTAGCACTGATAAGGAATGATGGTAATTGTAAAAGGCTCCAAGAAGAGAAGTCTCATAATAGGGAGGTGTATACAAAAGAAGCCCAGCAGAGAACTACGCTGCTGGAAATTAGGTCTCCATCAACAAAATGGGGTGACCCAAAAAAGTCATAGACCTGGGTATAATACGGTGTTGAAAACAGTGGCCGACCTTTCGACTCCTCTTAGGGCCTATAGGTAAGTTGGACCTGGGCCATGCGAGTCTTCATCAGGACTAAAAACAGAGGGCAACCCAAGGATCTTGATGACCCTGAAAGTAGGGAGAGTAAAAATTCAGGCTGTTGCACTAGATTGCGACTAAAATCAATCTCGCAGAAGGGGGATGGAAATGCTTACCCCAGGTAGGCCTTAAGACGAGTCGAAACGTTGACGCTCTTTCTTTGAAACCTGGATCCTATGACACTTTATCATGTGCAAATAATTTTGGAAGCCATGTCCTTTTTTGAAAAATGTGTATAGAATTGATATTTGAGTCCAGGTCATTGTAGGACGGTAAACTGTGTAACAGGTCCTTTGTACAGTATTTTTGTGAATACTTTTATGTCCTTATCTGAATTCTTCCTTTCCCAATCACCTTACACTGTCCCAATCACTCTTTGCTCTTTGCACGCTCCCTCAGGGCAACCTATATGCTTCTAGCATTGGATAATTGTGATTTTTTCGCATTTAATGGAGATACAATAAATTAAAATTGTCTCTGGTTTTGTAATTATCGCTGTTACATTTTCTTTTTGTGAACTTTGTGCATTTATTGATCTAAGGGACACACTCTGAAATTGTATAGAAATATTGACTATGTACTGATTGACTCAGTTTTACGAAAGAAAGGGTCACGGACCACTGTTTTCAATACCGGAAATTAGGTCTGGAAAGATATTGTTTAAAGGTAGAATCACTGGTGATATAAGAAGCAATAAGCTCATCAATTTTAAGATTCTATTATTCAAATTGTATTCGCTTGGCTTCCTGCCAGATCTAGTAATATAAATTCTGCAACTAATGTTGGGGTTCTCATTGAACTCTTAATGTCACCTACTATAACTTAACGACTGTGTCCTAATTTCTATGGACCATATGATGAGCTCTGTGGTCCAAAATTTACGGTATCTAGGAGAATGGTGCTGAGGCCTCAGTAGATCCACCTATATGACCACATACCCGTGTGCAGGTCACAATGTCACTCTATCTGTCCATTAAGTGACATTCCGATACTGAGGATATTAACACCTTCGCCGCGGCATGAATTTTGCTGCGGCTCGGGCGGTGTGGGGTGAGCGTGGCGCTTCCATGCTTGTGACGGAACTACGAAGTCATGAGCACACGCCGCCCGTGGCTCATGACGGCGTGGTTCCATCATGCGCACGTTAGGGGTTAAGAGTTCAACTTCACTCCTGTTTAGTTTACTAAAGGTTTTACAAGATTATTAAATGATCAAGATCTTCCTTGGCAAGTTCTTCACTAATCTATCTTCTGATACTGATAGGGCCCTTTTGCACTTTTTCATATATGTGTGTGTGTGCAAGTGTGTGTGTGACCTTATCTCTGTGCTTTCTCCTTTATTTTAAGGAATTCCTCTTTTATATATTTTTGTCCCGAATATTCATGCACATACAATTAGATTTGGTATCACGTCAGTGGCATTTCAGTGTAATATTGTATTGATTTCTTTTTTTTTTCTAGAGAAGCAACGTGGGCTACACCTCATGCCTTCTGTAAGCAGTATGCATTGGGTGTTATTTTCATAACAGATGCCGAGTTTAGCCCGGATGGGCTTAGTAACATATTTCACCAGGCTAAATACTTTCTCTGTGGCTGCTTTGATTTTAAGGAATGCTTGAGAATGTGCCTGTTTTACGCAACGTTTAGGACTAAGGCATGTGTGTGAGAACACTTTACTCACCAGATTATCACTTGCACTCCAACCTCTACTCTTTGCTGGCCTCCATACCACTCATCTACTATCTATGCTCGATGCCTGCATATGCATATTTCTCATTACTGAACTGTGCTGCACGTTTTTTTTATCTATTTATGCATTTCTCCCTCGCATTGGACTTGTAGTTGCTTTTATGATATTTATATCGAAATAAAGCTTGATTGATTTGATTTGATATTTATCATTAGGTTATGGACAGAGAAAAATAAAATGATGGTTGGGAAAGAGAGCATACAAAACCACTATAATGTAAATAAAAGGAGAACATTGATGGAAGATTCATGCATAATTGGTTCAAATGGAAGACAGTGCCCAATTTGCTGAATTTACTAATAGAGAGTTGGATATTTTGAGGCCCAGTTCATAGAAGCGGGTAACGTAAACAAGTGCTTGTGGAGTAAAAACTTCTCACAGTCATAAATGCTTTTGTGAATCAGCTCCTATAAGTGCACAGTCGTTATTTACAATTCCTTTCTTGAAATCCCTATCTCTCACTCTCCCATTTGAATCAGTCTCTGCTCTTGGAACTGTCTAACACTGCCAGTTCCACATATTTTTCGAAAAGAACGCTTCTTTCCTTGTGATGGTAAAGGGCCATATGTATCAAGGAACCAATTTGCGATTCTGTAATAGCGATTTTTAAGAAATCGCTATTTCAGAATCGCAAAATGGTATGTATCAAGAAAAACACATTTTTTTGCGATTTCTTGATATTCCTTAATTGCGAATTCGCAAATTGCGAAATCGCAATTAAGGAATACTTTCCCATTCATTTCTATGGGCCAGGAGGCCCATAGGAAGGAATGGGAATTTTTTCTCAATTTGCGATTCGCAATTTGCTAATCGCAAATTGAGAATAATTTCAAGGGTGCAGGGGTGTCCAAAGGACACCCTGTTGCACCCCTGAAATAAGCTTAGGTGCACATGTGGTGCACACACATGCCCTAAGGGCATGTACGTGCGTCACATGGCACTTTGAAAAATGCAAAAATGTGCATTTTTCAAGGAATTTGCAACTTACCACCAACTAGAAGTTGGTGGTAAGTTGCGATTCCTTAAGGCCATTTAGCAAATTTTTTTGCCTTCTTACATTGCATTTAAGGAATCGCAAAATTTGCTATTCCTTAAATGCAATCGCAAAATAAGGAATCGCAAATTTTGCGATTCCTTATTTTGCATTGGATTTTTCTTCCTACATATCATTTTGCCAATTCACATTCACAAAGGGCAAAATTCTGCGAATTTAGGCCTTTGCGAATGCGAATTTCAATGATACATATGGCCCCAAGACTTTATAACATTGCTAGTAATCACTAATGTGGTCGGTTAGCAGGGAGATATTTTGCTGACAGGGTATTCATGACAAAGGCAGAAAAGCATGCAAATCAGATCGTAGTGATGACTTTAACTAATTTAGCAGTGTTACAGTGTTTTCTTCAGCCATGAAATGAATCAGATGCATTTTAATTGTGCTCATCAATGCTGAACAGTAAAATGACCTCTAAACTGTGCCGGTAACTGATTCCCATCCAGCATCCAGTTGACTGAGTTACCCTAAGGTCTGTACATGTCACGAACTGTTCTATTGAGGAATAGATCCTTCAAGAGTGAATCTAAATGTATTTATATATGTGGGTTTAAAAATGTCAAATTATAGCCATGGGCAAAACAGCAATCTTCAGAATTATCCTTCAAGTCTCAGAACGCCAAGTGAAGGACTGGGAAAGAAAGGGTGCCAGTAGAGATGAGTGTTTACTTCAGAAAATTAAGCCTCATTATAGGAATTTTTGCTCCTTCTGCTAATGCTGACATTGCTTGAAATGATTGTAGCAACATCAAAGACCGAAAAAGAGACTTTGTAATAGCTAAGACATCTGCAAACTGATACATATATGGAGCGTGCATTTGAGAGTGTTCGTGGCAATTTCCTCTGCATGTTATGCCACTGAGTATTGTGAAAGAGTGTATTATACACACGCAGGCACACACACATATATATATATATATATATGTATATGTGTGTGTTTACATGTATATATTGTGCTTGTAGGGTGGTTATCGCCGGTTTTATTTCTAATAATGTAGGGGCATATTATCAAGGAGGGCGATAGGCAATTTTCGCCGTTTTTGGCCGCTAAGCGGCGATAATACCATCGCCCTATCAGCGCGCTGTCACTAACAGCAGCTAGCGACAGCTTGTAGGCGATAGCGAGCGGTTTGAGGCCCGCTTTGCATGTCAGCGATATTCATCGCTAATGACATGCAAAGTGGGTGTACCCAACCTGTTAGCGACTGAAAGTAGTCGCTAACATTGCTATCGCCTATTAGCAACACAGGCGTAGCGATGGAAATAGTCGCGTTAAGCGCGAATATCTCCAAAAACTAACACCTGCTCAGACCAGTTCTTAGCCATTATATCCAATGGGAGGTGGATATAATGGCTAAGACCCTGTTAGCGATAATGAGTGAATATCGCTGTATTCTCAGCGATATTCACGGATTTTGCCGCTATCGCCGGGAATTGTATCACTTTTGAGATAAACGTTGCTAATAGCACGTTATCTCAGCGATAAAATCCCGTGATGCGCGGCGATAAAAAAATTGCTGATAACCCTACTTAGAGATAAATATCTCTATTTGTTGATTTTATGCCCCGTAATCATTACTTGCTAGCCTCTCTCATACTCTAATATGGGTCCCTAAGGTCCGGGAGGGATACCAGATGTTTTTGCTTATTATACAGATTTGTTTTGCACAGATTATTTTCAAGATGCTCTGCCATCGAGATTGGGCCTAGTGGCCATGGTTATTTGTAATTAATACAATTCATCTGGCATTTTCACTTTACTCCAGGCTCTGTGGGTGTTATAGGATGCTGTGTGGATATGTCTTTCAACTTACTGTTTGAACTATCAGTACTAATACAGCTTTCAGTGATGAGTAAAACATTTTTTTCAATATTTTATATAATATCAGATTTTAAAGAAAGATTCTTTGTTTATTGTAGGGTATATTCTTCCAGTTACTTTACATGTGTATTGTTTTTTTTTTTTGGTACATTTATTTCATACAGTAAAATGGCAAAGTCAGCCAGCTCTACTTCTCATTTTTTTTAGCCTCTATTTGAACAAGGCTGTGCGGGGGGGGGGGGCAAGTAACACTGTAGTCCATCAGCCTCTCTACTAAGTGCTAACCAGCAAGAGTTCAAAAATATTGTTGCCAAAAAACAACTCCTGCCAAGAAAGTGTCCAGTAAGGCGATGTCAACCACCACTGGAAAGAGCACTGCAATCAAACTTTCTTTTCTTTTCTTTTAAGGTACGTTTTCAAGGCAATAAGTGGTTGGGATAACCCTTGGAACCATGGTATCCCTACTAAAACTAAAGCACATACCTATCTGTTGTGTTGTCTGCAGTGATGGCTGAGACAAGTGAGTCAGATTTAGAATCATCAATCAGTAAATTCATCAGTGCCCCACTGCTTCTGAAAACCTATACATAAGCAAGAAAGAAATAGGGTAAGTCACTTCATATGGTCTGTTCCTGATTTACCATAAAGCGACAAGCTACAGTGCCATGCTGCCCACTAATCTGAAGAAACATTATCCAATAGACACAGACCATCCGACCACTAATGAGCATGAGTAAAATTAGAGTGTGTCTAACCAATTGGCCACAGACAACCATACTGCAGTTCCACTCCGCCTTGGCTGCCTGTCTTCACATTGGTAGAAGTGGTAGAAGCTCCCCTCAAGATAATACCTTGACAACATTCTAGATGACCATTGGTAGAAGAGAGGGGTTCTGTGTTCAACCATGAAACTGCAATACAAGTGCAAGATACTGCCATGGACTGAAAAATAGGATCGAATTCACAACTGCCCATAATAACCTGAGCATCTACCCCTAAGAGAATTATCTTTAATGTTTAAGATCATACTCAAATACTTCCTGAGTGGAATAAGCTTTATACAGTGTTAGAAATTCAGGTTTGTGATTGGTAGAGTATACACCCGTCCCAAGAAAGAGCCACAATCCTAATCAGAGTAAGTCAGAAACACAACCTACATTAACCTGTGCTCACCTTTTGGTAGCTTGGCACAGAACAGTCAAGCTTAACTTAAGCGACAATTTGTAAAGTATTTGGGAACATTTTAGTTACGGGATGTCTACCCCATGGCCCACAGGCAGTCCCAGATTCTCTACTAAACCCTGGTCTTCCTCATCTATTATCACGTTGTCCTCCTCTTGGGTCACATTCAAGGCAGAATGGGCTGCTGAACAGGCCTCAGTGCCTTTCTCAGCTCCACCTTCTCGGTGGTGATCTTTACAGGAAGCCAAAGTCTATGCAGAAATCCTTGAGCTTGGACGCTGTGTAACTCTCCAGTTTTGCCAGCTCATACTCCAGTATAGCAGGTGCAGATGCAGACCCTCTAATCGGAGACATCATTTTAGGAAAAAGCTAAATGCCAATCAGGGAGAATTGAAAAATGAAAAATGTCAACTGCAGAGAGTAGGAAAAAATGCCATTGAGGATCAGAGACAATCGGTTTGAATTGATCTAGGTGTGGGTAGTGGTGTACACCAAATAGAGTTAGGTTTCTGGTTGGCAGAGTAAACACCCTGTCCAAGCAGGAGCCACAATCCTAGTCGTATACACAACCTAAATGACCTGAAGCTCACCCGCTGGTAGCTTGGCAATGTGTAAAATAATCGTGCACACCTTAATTTAAGTAAAACCGTGAAAACACCATAAAAAGACTCCACACCAATTTAGAAAAATAGAGAATATTTATCTGAGTAAAACAAGACCGAAATAGCAAAACTCCAATACGTAGAAGTCAAAATATCATTTTTTAAAGGTTAAGGGCCACATGTATTAAGCATTTTTGCAGTCTGAAATGGCTGATCGGTCCGTTTCCAACTGCAAAAATGTTTTCACATAAGTATGAAACAAAAATTGTGAGTCAGTAACACGTTAACAAATCGCAATTTGTGGTTGCGATTCAGTATTTGGAAGGGGCGTGTTTAGGGTATTATTTCAAAATACCAAATCTCATTGGGATGTATGAATGTTTTGCAACTGAATTACGGTCGCAAAACATACATGTTTTACTGACTCCTTGAAGGAGGTGGTAACCCATTCACAAATTGGAAGGAGTCCCCAGGGTGACCCTTCCCCTTTGAGAATCGAAAACAAATTGTTTTAAGAGCAGGCAATGGTCCCACGGACCACTGCCTTCTCTTAAAAAATGTAACTGTAAAGTTTCCTTTTTTCTTTTTAAATGCATCCCATTTTCCTTTAAGGAACCCGGGCTGCCTTTTTTTTTTAACTGCTTTATTTAAAAGCAATCATAGACATGGTGATCTTCTGACCTCAGCAGACCACCATCCCTGTGATGGCATAGATTCCTAGTGGCTCGCAAATTGAGGCCTACCTCATTATTATGGATGATGTAGATCTATTTGCGACCCACTAATACTCAGTAATGAAACTGAAAAGAGTTTCATAGATTAGGAATAACAATTACTTAATTGTGATCCGGAGAAAATCATAATTAGATAATCGCTACTTGCAATAATGATACTTGTGGCCCAAAATCTCAAAACAGTGATTAGAAAAGAACAGCGCTCAAAGTTTACTTGAGGTCTGCTAGATCAGGGTAAATCCAAAGTTCAGGCCAACTGCGATAGAGGGCAGACCGTCTACAGGATCCACACAGGAGATGAAAAAGTACCTTGTAAGTAGCAAGCATCAGCGTCAAAGGCCTCACTGCGTCGTTTTCAATCCATGCAGTAGGGTCAGTGCATTAAAGTAAAGCTTTGCCGTCGGTGTTGAAGGATCAGCACTGACTAAACGTCAAACCTCACAGTCGGTAGTGAAGTATCGGTTCTAAGTCATCTCAGAACCTTGAAGTCAGGACCTGCTTCGTCATCGAATCAGCACTGCATCTGTGTCGGAAGGATCCTGTGTCAGTTCTGATTGTTGAAAAATTGTCACTACATCGATTTGTGTAGAAAACAGCTGCAGAATCCACTTCTGAGACCCAGGACTGGAGGGAGCAGCTAAGGCAAAGGAAGGACTCACAGATGGCAGAGTACTGCCGTACCAGCAGTTACAAGAAGTATTTTGTGTCCCTTTAGAATTCAGAAACAGGATGCACGCTGGCAAGCCCTTCAAGAAACTTGGGTTTCAGGAATGTAGAGAGCAGGTCTGGTCCCACTCATTGCCAGGCAAGAATCAGCAGGAAACAGGCCAACACAGCAGAGCAGGTAGCAAAGTGGCAGTCACTACTGCACAGTTATGAGCAGGCAGCAGGGCAACACATCAATTAAAGTAGTAAAGTGTCAGTCTCTCTTACAGCACACCAGTTCTTCTTCTAGGCAGAATGGCCTTGGTTTCAGTAAAGTTCTGCTTTGGTGGTCACGGGCATCCAGTACTTATACCCACATACACCTTTGAAATGGAGGAGGCATAAAAGAGGCCATGGTAAATAACAAGGTTCCTGGCTTTCCTGCCCTCGCTCCAGATTCACTACAGGGATGGTATGGAATTCTTTGCGTGGGACAGGCTCAGCCCAATTCAGATGCAAGTTTCAGCTCCTCCCTCCTAATCTACCGCAGGATGGCCAGTCTGCCTGGTCATAGGCCATCAGGATGCAAATGTCACACCCCTTCTCCCTTTGTGTGACTGTCTACAGAAAATGCATAAAGCCCAGCTGTCACCCAACCCAGACGTATATTCATAGATAAGTAAAGGCACAGAATGGTTAAAGTGAGAAAATGCCAACTTTCTAAAAGTAAACAGGGGAGTTAGGCCCTTGACAAAAACCACTTTGGACCTCAGTAAATATAAACATAAAACAACACTAGGTGGCTGCTTGATTTGAACACATTTTTACTTTCGTATAAAGATCATCTTACTCAATAAACATGACCTCTAGTTATTTTTAACTCATGATTAGAACACTTCTAATAGCTTGAATCTCATTTCAAAGAAGGGAGTGATGCCAACTATCAATTCTGAAATATGCAGATTCTAAAGGGACAATATGCTCTATCAAAAAATAACCAACACAAATTGAAATATATACAAAAGACAAATTAAAGCATGCAGTAATCAGTGTGCAACCAGTCCTTCAATTGGAGAATCAGAGCATTACATCAACAACGGATGCTATTGGTACACAGTATGAAAGTCCAGATTTTTCTAATCTGTACGTGAAGAAATTGTCTTTCACTACAACTTAATTATATTGACCCATATTAATGTGTGTTGTACAAGGATACCCCATTTTGCATGGTCTTCAATTTCATATTAGAAAAATCTGGACCCCCATACTGTGATGCAAGAGCATTTGTTGTTGATGTAATGCTCACACTGATTACCACATGCTTTAATTTGTCTTCTGTATGTATTTCAATTTGTGTTGGTTACTTTTTGATAGAGCACAATGTCCCTTTAGAATTTGCATATTTCAGAATTGCTATTTGGTATCACTCCCTTCTTTGAACTGAGATTCAAGCATTGAAAAGGGTTGTACTCATGTGTTAAAAAGACCTAGAGGTCATGTATATTGAGTAAGATGATCTTTATGCCAAAGTAAAAATGTGTTAAAATCAAGCAGCCACCAAGTGTTGTTTTAGTTCAAACTTTCTAAAAGTGGCATTTTCATACATACAGTTTATTATCCAATTTCATGATCAGTTGTGATTTTAAATTGTGAGTCAAGAGATATCAAACATCAAATCTCTATCCTTTCCAATTTGTAAATTAGACTTAAAAGATGTTTTAAGGCAATCACAAAGTTAACCCATGGGAGAGATAGGCATTGTAGCAGTGAAACATGAATTTAGCAGTTTGCCACGTTCAGGACATGTAAAACTCAATTGTGCATGTCTTACCTAATGAGTACACTGCACCATGCCCATAGGCTGCCTAAGGCCTAATTTAGGAGTGACATATGTAATAAAGGAGAAGGTTTGAGCCTGGCTAGTAGGTTAACTTGCTAGCTCGAAATGGCAGTTTAAAACTGCATACACAGGCTCTGCACTGGTAGGCCTGAGACATGTTTAAAGGGCTACTGAAGTGGTTGCACAATGAATACTGCAGGCACACTAATAACATTTAATTTACAAGCCCAATTTAGTGCACTTTACTAGGGACTTATCAGTAAGTTAAGCATTCCATTTGTGGATAAGCCAGTAATACCATGTTTTGAGTACAGAGCATATGCACTTTAGCACTGGTTAACAGTGGTAAAGTGCCCAGAATCCTAAAGCCAAAAAAACGAATACAGCAAAAAGGGGAGGAGGAAGGCAGAAAGTTGGGGGGTGACACTGAACAATAGGTCCATTTTCAACTTACAGGTAAAGAACATATAGACAATGTTAGCCTCACTGACCACACATCAAGGAACATCAGAATTGGTTTGTTTTTGCCCAGCTGCACATCTTCCAAGAGGTATAATATAAATTATAGATCAACGTATAGTGTTGGCTTTTTAACCTGGCACATAACTATATCTTCTGCCTTAGGTTCAAATATTCCTGATCAGTCCCTGTCAAACCAAGGGGCTCATTAGGATGACGGACTTTGTCCGCTTGCCATCCTGTCGGAGGGTAAATGTGGGTGTACTTGTAAAGCGCACTGCGACTCCATGGAGTATCCTGGCGCTGAAGACCGCTGGGGAACCCGTCCTGGTTTTCCCTGTGAGATGGTCCCTTTCTGGGTATCTCCAAGGGGAAACCAGGCATCCCCAGCATCTGTGGGGCGCCGTTGTAGAGATGAGGCAAGCTTAATGCCCAGAGTTGCCGAGTGTGTTCCCTGGTTAGAGTAGGCACCGAGGCGAGAATTATCGAGTCCGTTTTGACCCTGGTCCACGACCCTGCCGCGTCGGGAATTGAACCCTGGTCCCGGGCCATTCTCTGCTTACGGGTCTGCCTCCTCTAACCAGTGAACCACACCACGGGATGTGCCCGCCACAGTGGCGGGCACATCCTGCATTTATAGCATTGTGGTGGGCGGTGCTCTCTGCACCGCCCGCCACAATGCTATAAATACAATAATGCATTTGCATAAACAAAGCGGCAGGCACCGCGCGGTGCCTGCCGCTTTGTTTTTGCAAATGAAGGGGGGTACCACACAGGTAACCCCCGTGTGCAGACTCCACCTCTCCTTCACTCTGGGGGCCCGCAGGGGGCCCCCAGAGTGATGATCGCATGCCTTTGCCACCACGGACAGGCATCTACCAAAGCCCATTGTAATATGGCTGGCGGTGTCTAATAGACACTGCCACCATATTAAGCCTTTTCCGCCCCGGCCGCAAGGACGATCTTTCCGACCGCCGAGTTCCCCCCCGCCATACTAATATGGCAGGGGGAATTCGAATGCGGATGTCGGGCGGATTGCCCACACCAGGCTGGCGGTAGCCACCGCCAACCTGGCGGGGGCAATCCGCCCGACATCCTAATGGGCCCCCAAGTATTTACTTTTCTAGTATCCATATGGGCCCTTTTCTGCTTCGTACTATTAGCGCTTAAGTTCACTTGTAAGCAGAGAACTACTTGGTTTATTGTTTTATCTACCTTTCTAAGCAGTTTGCTGCAACTTGTTTCATATCTTGGCTCTGTTGGTAATTAGCCATTTCTTCCAGGTGTCTCTGTAATCCTAGTGGTGGGATGCTTAGAATATTCTATCTGTAGGGGAAGAACCATTCATCTAATTCTATTGCTCCCATAGTTATTTCCAGTTGTAGGGGATAGTGGTGGCTTATCTCTGTTTGCATTAGTTGGAAACTTCCAATTTTGTTAACAACAAAAAACAGGCATGCATGAAAATAAAATCAATCTGGCATATCTGCATCCCACTCTTAAACCTCTGGCATGCAGGATGATCCAAATATGTTCGCCCATTTACACTAAACATTCTCTTTGAGCCCAAAAACTTCCCTAGTGCAATATCACATGTAATTAACGTTCTTACAGGGAAGCTAGCACAGTTAATGTTATATGATGACAGTATCTCCTCAAACCGGGGATCAGTCTTTCTCAAATCTAATCTATGAATAAAATCTCCCAACAATAAGATCATATCTTTTTAGAAATGTGTACAAGTCCATTCCATGTCTACCTTAAGTCTTCTTAGTTCAGACCAATACTCTTCCGCACTACCCACTTGAATGTATAAATTGATTATTATCATATAATCATATCTAATGTCTGATTTGTGCAATTGTACTCTACAAGTCACAATCCAGTTACATTTTACTTTTATGAGTGATACCTTTTCTGTTATCTTAGTGGATGTAAGTATTATCAACCCCCTGGATGGTCATCCCTGTTGCCTCCTCCTAACTGTTCTAGTATTTAGTTGCGCAAACCCATCTAATGTGGGTGTTTCATTGCACAGCCAGGTTTCCTATAGGCAGTTAATATCATATTGTTTTGTTACCTCTTTAAATCTGTTTTGAGTGTGACATTTTCACAAACCCATTGATGGTCCAAGATAGGATCCCTAGGCTGTACCACCGCTCTTTATCTTAATCTATATCTATACCGGACCTCTTATTGGCTGCTGTGAAAAGAACCATGTATTGATTCTATTTTCTACTGACCCTCCTAAGTTCTTTTTGAACTCTCCCTTTTATTGTCTTCTATGTGTCTTCTATTTGTGTTCCCTTGTTAAATTAATGTAACTTGCCTTGGACTAAACTGAGCAGATAGTACATTTGGATCCGAATATTTGGCATTCAGATGATACCCGTCAACCCAATTTGGCTGAAACACTCCTCTTAATGACACACAAATACCTTAAAATTGCCAACACATGATGGTGACCCCGTGTGTGGTATATACAAACATGTGGAATCCTAAAGTCCCTAACAGGTTCAAATCTTGAACATTAAATGATCTTGTGTATGTATTACTCTAGAAGGGCACAAGATCAAAAGATCCCAGCCAGGAATAAATATAGGAAAGACATTGTACAATACATGAATCAACACACGTTTTTAAACTAACACACCATCTTCAAAAGCAACCCTTGTTAAAGATGATAACACATCATTCCCATTAGTCACTATCACCTCAAATACATTTCTTTGCTCCTCGTTTTGCATTTACCTTTCAAACTTACCCCCTCTCCACCCTCTACTTGCCCCCTCCCCATGCCCCAATGCCCCCTCCAGAACCCACACCCTCATCCAACTCCCCACCTCGTTTTGAAGCAATCAGTCCCTCCACAGAAGGTCTGTGGGATGGAGAATGCATCGCACCCTAGTGTGACCACTAGCAGTAAGGCTTTAAAACTAATAACCAAATCAACATGATGAACATCAAAGCTACTCAAGATTACTCAGCTTGTTCGAAGACCCATCCTCAGCACCCACTCCCACCATCTCCTCTGCGGGTGAGATGTCATTAATTGAGGATTAAGTGTCATTCGAATTTGTAGATTGTACAGAAAATCCCTTGCCTTGTTCTCTGAATTAAACATGCATATCCCTTCATTATAGATCATTTTTTATCTTGTGGGATTGAACAGAAACGCTTAGACCCCTTTGTCCTGAAATGGTTTATTCAATTGGCATAGTCTCCATCATTGCTTAACTACTATTTGGTAGAAATCTGGTCTCACGAAAAAGACATGGCCTTCAGCACTAGATTTTACATCTGAGTGCACCTTTCCAATGACTGCTTGCCTAAGCAGAAAGTTGCCAAAGAAAACTAAGACAGCCCTAGGCTTTGAGTTTTAAGAAGCATCTACCTGAATTGATTGTTTCAAGAAAAGGAGGAACCTATGCGCCCTTTGCATCTCTTGGCAGAGCACTTTAACAGAGCATTATGATGAACCCTCTCAAATCATTGCCCTGCACTCTCTCCTGAGAACAATTAAATAGTTTCAGCACTGACGATTCTCAATGCCGTATAGCTTCCATTGAACATGTACCAGTTGGGACTCATAAACCAGTCTGCTCCTCCAGTGAAGTAAGTTCAAATTCAAGTGCAGTGGCTCTCGCCCTTTCTTCCCCTTACGATGTCCGCGTTACCATGCCTATATTTTGGCTGGTCTGGAGACACTCTGGGGTTTAATTACTGACAAGAATTTTCATATGGGGACGCCCTTTTTTCTATTTGATAAACAATAGGTACTCTGCAACACATACTACTTTGGGCTTATACCACTTTGAAAGGATCCTATTTAGGAGCACTACGAAATTTTTTCAGATCTGGCTCGTAATAGAGACACATGCTACATGCAGGTGTTGTTAGACGGAGTTGACGGGACACGACAATAACCGTCAGAGATAAGACTTTTTGTTGTCAGATTGAGACGCCTACCAAATTGGATGATCTATTGCTTGTTTCTACTAAACAGTATTGGGACATTCATTCAGGATATTATTTTACAATTGAATGCTGCTTGCGTTGGGGAACAAGGCTCGTTTATGTGGCTGTGGCCCTGTTGTTCAATCCTACTTCCTATCAAGTTATTTCAGGATCACCATTCTCTTTAATATATTGCCCTTGATGGGGAACGGCGACCTGTAAGAACTTACACGCTCTACTTAAAAGAACTGGATGGGCCTTTCCCACCTTATTCTCATGCCCTGAAGAAGTCCTATATATGGACGAAACGCGTTGGCTGTCCGTTGTGTTGATTGCACTGTTTTTTCTGGAACAATAACAAAGAAATCAAAGAAAAAAAAGAAATAAAGGAAACATCAAAGAACTGTTGAATCTTTTTTGGTTATGGACATTTGATTTGCCTTTGCTGTTAGAACCCTTGGGTGGTGCACCTTTTCTTTGTTTGAAAATTGCAGTGGCCCAATCCTCCACCTCTGAAATTCTCTCCATTATTTCGGAGCAGATTTTGGAGATCTCTGTATTGCTCCCTGCATCTTCCTTGTGGCTGCCCAAGCCCTCCAACATTCAGCACAAATCGCTTCCTGATGAAACATAACACCCTGCAAGATTGCCCCCAGGGTGGGGTAATCCTTCTCCTCCACCTGCCCCTGAACAGTGCTGTTGGTAGGACCCGGTAGGTTTTTGATTAGATCCTGAGACACTGAGTAGTACTACTTCAGATTATTTCTTGAACCAGACCTGGGTTTTTATTAGCTCACCCTCTGTACCATGGATCCAGCGCTTTCTACCCAGTGTCCTGACTCAGAGATTGACTTACTTATGTATGTAGCAAAACTGTTTGATGCCTCCTCACTAGGCAACTCAGAGTCATCAGCTGATATGTTGGACAGTGAAAAGAAAGGTTCTACCATTTCCGTGTCTGAACCAGAGTTTCTCCCACTTGAGTCCCCTCTCACTCTCCTTGTCATGGGCTTTATTTTTGAGATGATTTACCTTTTATCCCTTTGTGGTTAATTGTCTAGTCAAGCTTTCAACTCCTGCTTACACCATCTTCAGGGTTACTATGTGATCCAGCTTCCAGGCCAAGCATGTCTGTGCCAAAAAATGGCCCATATCTAGAGGTATACTAAGGTTTACATTGCCCCAGTGTCAGATCTAATATAATTACCTGGACCAAGACCAAGTCCTCCCTCACCCAAAAAAGACCTGCCCGTGTCTCTTGTATTCTGGTCTGTCTGTTAACAACCAGTCCTGTCCCAGACAAGCATGAGTCTCACTTGCCAGCCTCCCCAGTCACTAACCCCCCATTCCTGCATTTGCCAAGTAGACAGCCCTAGTATCAGTCTCACTGGCCTGTGTTCCAGTGATGAGGGCAGGGGAGGCTGGCTCCTGATTCTAAGATGCCCTTTGTACCAATATAGGGCTGACAGGGAGACCACTAATCCTAGCCTTCCGAATGCTTCATCAAGATTACCTCAGCATTTGCATTTTCTTCAGGTATGGCAAAGTTAATTGCCAGTCCTGTTAGAAATTGAGGCAACGGATATGAAAGGGTTCCAGACCAAAGATAGTACATACTGCTTCAACCTGTGAGGTCTTGGGACCACCAATAACCTTGCATGGTTTACTCTGTAAATCCACACTGATGTGCCTGGCTCCTCCAGCATTAAAACTTCCAAGCGGGTAGGTGTTGGGTTAGAAGTTATCTCAGATGTTGGTCCTAATTGATTGGAGCTTGCTAAGCTGCTGCATCCTTTCTCCAGAAGTTTCTCCCGGGCTACAACTCGCTACTCCTAAGGCACCAGTGGTTCCTACACACCTCTAGTGGCAGCTCCTCAGGACCTCGCACCTTAGGCCGGCTTCAATGTCATTCCTCCTGAGATGCATTCCTGGGTAAGCCTACTGGGATCTGCCTCAGACTTCAAGCCTCCATGGACTCAAACGGGTGAACAGGGATGGTCTGCAAGGCTGCACCGCACAGACAAATCAGGTAACTTAATCCATTTGACCTATTGAGATACATGCCATCATAGAATCAGTGGCAGCAGCTGCGGCATTCCATCACTGACTGGCCCTTTGTTGAGCCGGTCTCACTTGGAGAGGATGGAGGGCCTGTGCATGGCTGGATCAGGCGACCCCCATCTTGCCTCCACAGTTCCCACACACAGAATTTTCTAAGCAAACAAAGCAGAAACAAAAGTCTGCTATATGTTATCTTCATGATGTAGGAATAGAGGAGGAAGTTGGGTTTGCTGCACTGCACGATGATCCACTTGCTGCACAAAAAGAACTTAGCCTTACTGCACTACAGGGTGTTGTGCTTGCTACACAAAGAGTCTTGTGATTGCTGCACAGCAATAAGCATTGTATTCACCATTGTCTCTTCCATGAAAAAAGAACAACTCTCTAATGTCCAAGGGGCAAGGAATGGAATCAAAACTACATTGTAGGAGAAAAGGCAAAAGAAAGGTTCAAGAAGTAGAAGGTTGTACTGAGGCAGTCACTGATCTAATTGAGAGCAGAAATCAAAATATCAAATTGGCCTGCTCTTGTATAACCAACACCTACCCCATCTCCTTGAAATTGAGGCATACTGCTCAATTTGCTGTAAACCAATAGGTCATGGGAAGCCAGAGATACTTCTTGGAGCTGGATACCCATATGCTCATATGAAATTCCAACATCCAGTCACATTGGAACAGCACATAATAAATATGGAAGTTTCTGAGACCAAAGATCCTGAACTGATAGCAAGAAATGATAATGATGACGATGAAGATGTCTGGAAAACTAGTTCTGCTAATCACAATGGGCATTCAGTAGCAATCTCTGCTTAATGTTAGTGATCAACGTCCTTGTATTTACTTTGTTAAAAATGGATGGGGTTGTGGAATAATTCTTGAAAGGTCTTTGCCAACTACAGCTCCTTATGTTATCTATGGTGAAAGTAGATACATTTGTAGAATTTTTGAAAGCTCTTTACCAACAGCAGAAGGTTTTAGGCTGAACCTACTTCGCAAGATCTGCTGCAGCATAGCTGAAAAGTCATGTATGAATGTCAGTATGTCAGCTGAATAACTGACATACTTAACAAAAACACTGCGCAGTCCATCCACCTGCCTACAGATAGTAATAGTGGACTAGCATTAAAGCTAAAAACCATGGCCCAGATTTAGTAGATTCTCTTGCAATGCAGCACCTGCAAATGCTGTACTGCGTGAGAAGGAGAGAGCAGGAGAGCGCCATATTTACAGAAATATGCCACTCTCCTTATCGCTTGCCAGAAATGTGCTGCCTGGTGCCACAGACATACCTTTGCACCTAAGTGCAAGGGCGTTTCCCTGAGTCTAGCATCGGTTTTGTACTGGTAGTATACCTCTCAGTACAAAATACTATGTCTAGACTAACTTTAATCCTTTTATCACTTTGTAAGTGTGCTGCACAGTGTGGGAAATGGCCTTTACAAGTCGGGCAGAGCCATGCTTACCATTTCCCTGCAAGCCCAACCATGCATGCCATAACCACTCACATGCCTTAATCAGAGATATGCATTATTAAAGCAGTGTGCTGTCTAGATGTTGGGATAGACGGGTCCAGGAACAGGAAGGATCAGGAGAGAACACAGTGAGGTAAGTGGGGCTAAGGTTGAGTTTTGGGGGAAGGTGTGTAGTTTTTAAGAGTTGGGGTCGGTTTTAGGGCTCGGGGGAGTCGCTGCAGTGTTTAAGTCTCGGGTGGGCGGGTAGTGTTTATGGCTCGATGGTGTTGAGGTAGTGTTTAGGGCTCAGGGGTGAGGGTAGTGTTTAGTGCTCAAGAGAGACAGCTGTTGGAGGAAGGGGTTAATAGTGTAACTTTAAACCAAGAGGGAAATCAAAAGCTATAGAGTAATGGAGTTTTGTGGCTTTGTCATATGGTCTGTAAGTTTCGAAGACTTCCAAAAAAGCAAAAGTCACTGAAGGTGGATTAACCATGGTAATTTAGTTTACACACTAAATGTAAGAAAGCAGTTAAATAACCCCTCATTTTAGTCACAATTTGACAAATAAATGGTGAACTGTAATGTATGGAATAGGGGCAGTTAAACTGATTTGAGAGACCACAAGGTAGAAATGTTGAAGAACGGTCTTAACATATACATCATGTGGTAAGTGAAAGGGAAAAGAGCAAAGGTGTTTGCAGGTGTACTGATATAGTCCAAACAAAAGATTTCTGAAGTGACAACTGAAAAATAACTCTATGGGCCTGATTCCGATCCTGGATTTTTTTTTCCATACAAATAGGATTTGTAGTTTTTTTCCATACAAATTGTACAAGTCTCTTCCAAACCGTGTAGTACGATTCGTACGGGAAAAATACATACAGATCAGCCCAATCCTTACAAATCGGATCGGGAAAAGCTGTACGACACGGACTTGTAAAAAAGACCATACAAATTGTAAAAAGGCTGTCCAACCCGTCAAGTACGATTCGTACCAGTTTGTCAGCATACGATTTGTATAGAAAATGGCCTATATACGGGGAATGACTCGTACCGGGCAACGAAGCGAACCCCTATATGCCTCATACCCTGGTATGACTCGTTCTGGGGGTACGACTCATACCGGGGTACAGGTCATATAGAGGTATGAGGCGTACAGGGGTCCCCCCACATGCGAGGCATGTGTATGGTGCATACACCAAAATCGCATATGTGCGCATCGTACCCCAAAATCGCGTATGTATGCACCGTACCCCAAAATCGCGTATGTATGCACAGTACCCCAAAACCACCCGTGTACGCACCATACCCCAAAAATCGCATATGTACACACCGTAACCCAAAATCGCCTGTGTACACACTGTACCCCAACATCGCGCATTTACACACCGTACATATGTGATTTTGGGGTATGGTGCATACACGGGCGATTTTGGGGTACGGTGTGTACATACGCGATTTTTGGGGTATGGTGCGTACACGGGCTTTTTTGGGGTACGGTTCGTACACAGGTGATTTTGGGGTACGGTGCTTGTACGGTGCGTACACGACCAGTACCCCTTCATCGCGTATGTACGCACCGTACCGCACTTTCCATGTCATCCGTTCGCACTGTGCATACGCACCGTACCTCTGCATTCATGGGGTGTACGACGCGTACATGGGGGGGTCTGTCTCATACTGTTTTACGGGCGTACAAGGCTTTTCCCGCACTTTTTGGCTCCTGTAAAAAAAGAGCCGTACCGCATGCCGTTTGTACGAATCGTACTTGCCGGGTTGTAAACTGCTGCTGGGAATACATGGGAACGTCGCGTACAGAGCAATCCGAATCGGAATCGCTTGTATATACGAGTTGTATGGTCTTTTTTACAATTTGTATGGAGTGCGTCTATTTGTACGGATCGTACTTCCTAGGTTATAGGGGCCTCCTTACAAGTACGAGTTGTATGGAGAAACCGCTCCATACCACGGTTTGTACAGTGTTTTTCCAGGATCGGAATCAGCCCCTATAAGAGAAACAGAAACCATGATCAGACAAAAGTTAAGTAAACACACACTCAGTTAAGTTGAACTTCCATGAAACTACAGTGAACTGAAGTTACACTCTTCCAGATATTTGATAGGCCCAGACAAAGGACAATTGAAGAAAGTTAGTTGAAAGACAGAAGGAATGTAGTAATGTTCCAAGACCCAATGATATGGTCAGGTGGTTCTTGGATCTGCCAACAGAGAAAATGTCTACTTCAAACACTTTAACCATGCTAATATTACTTCTACACAGATTCTCAGACAACTGTTTGGCAAATAACCATTCATTTTCTTCACATTTTGAAGAATATACTGCAAATTGTAGTGAATTAAATATGGATCATTAAACTCTTCCATAAATTTGAGAAGTCCCAGACAAAGAACAGCTGAAGGAAGGTGTAAGCCTACAGTATAATTGTACAAAAATGTTAAGTTAAAGTGAATTGAGTAATGGTGTTCTGATGCCCAAGATGGCATGGCGGGTTTATAAAATACAAACAGATGTAACCTTACTAGAGGCACATTAACCCCGGACTTATAACTTCCAGACACAATGTTCAGACAATAGGCAATGAAACCACCAATTTCAGTTGATCTGTCATGAATGTTTAGTGTACAGGAATGCATGAAAGATAGGCAGTTAAACTTGTAATAGACCCCAGATAAAGAACAATTGAAGGAAGGTGGTAAAAGTGTAAAAGTGGTATTATAGAACAAGGTTGAACTTAAAGGGAATTGAGTGATCTAAATGGTGTTGTGAGGCTTTATCATTTGGTTGGGAGGTGTACTGAACTACCAGTAGAGACAAGTAGAACTTCAAGTGCATTAACTCGACCATTGTAACTTACACACTATGGGACTGATTCACAAACTGCACTTTGTAGTGTTTTGAAATACTACAAAACCTACTAACACGTGCTATTCACAACTTGCACTTTTACAGTAACTTACACTTTTTAGTAAGTTTACTACTTTTGGTATTCACCAACTGCACATTTGTAGTAATGTACCCATTTGCAGTAAGTCCCTACCTCCATTATTTTCTATGGTAGGGAGTTGCGGTAACAGAGGTTAAACATGTGTAGTGCAGGACTTACTACAAAAATGTAAGTTACTTCAGAAGTGTAGTTTATGAATGCTGAATAGTAGTAAACCAGCTCAAAAGTGTAAGTTACCTTGTGAATAACTAAATACAGTTGGAGATGGTTTTCAATAATGTTAGTACACATTCTGTCCTCTATATTACTTCTCTGTCCATCAGCCATGTTTTCCCTGTTGTAAATGATTTCTGTATCTGTACTACTAATTTACTATTTGTACCGCCTATGTACCACTTTCTATGCCTACCTCTATATCTGCTATTTTGTATGTCTCTTGTAATCTTTCCCTCCTCGTGATACCTTACTACTATTTTTCCATCACACCATTCTGAATTTTTGTATTCCTTCAACTCTTATGAGCATTCCTCTGAATATCTGTCACACATATCTATGGCTCTCCATGTTAAGAAATCTCACTTTTCTCTGCATATCTTTAAGTCCTTACTGTCCTTTACATTCTCAGCTGGTTTCCTCTCACCTTATTTTCTCTATTTCACTTATCTTCTTATGTTTCGTCTGTCTGTGTATGTTATTTACTTCACAGTTAGTACACAAGTTTATCGTCACAGCTTCCTTTTATTTACATTGCTGTGTCCTCTAACTTTCCCATGACTGTGAACTACTCTTTTTAGGATATTAGTCTTTGCCTTTTTTCGCTTTAATGACTTCACCTCTCTCATATCCTTCTAAATCTTATTTTATATTTTTCAGACCACACTGTCTACCTCAGGCTGTGCATACCGAAATATACCACAATACTTTTTTTTACTTCTTTGATCTCTATAAACATCAGCTTCATCTCTTGTTCTATACCTCACTACTGATATAGCTTAGCACTTTTATCTCTACCACATCTGCTCTTCACATTTTAGCTCAATCTCTGAGTGCCTCACTACTGTTTTTATCTAAACTGTCTTTCTAAACCTTTCTCAATTTCCATTTTTTCTTCTTCTCTAATGTTGCTATCTCTAATTTCCATTTCTGTATGCTCCTTTTACGATTTCAGGTTCCTAACTGTGTCTTTATGATTCTCTGAATATCTCATGTTATGGCACTCATGTATCTATCTTAATAAGTACACGTCTGTCACTCTATTTTTACATGATGGAATACCTCTTTCACTTTCTACTCTCTCTATGAAAGTGCCCCACGTTATCTCCTCATCTATGCCTTCCAATACATTTTCTACATCTATACTGCATCTCTATATACATTCCCCATCAATTTTGTTTCTTGTGTTGTGCAGTTTTGTTTACCTCCTCATGTATTTCATCTTCTCATATATTTCTTACTGAGCAATCGTAGTCCAGTTTTCAACTAGAGAAAGATACATCTGGGTAGATGAGAGGAGAGATAAGGCTGAATATGAGAATTACTTTATACACTAATAGACCAAAGTGTATTTGTTCTTAAGCAAAAAAAGGACAAAACATATTTTGAGAATACTATTACTAATACTACTATTACACAATTTCCATTTTTCCTTTTGTTTTCCTTACCTCTTTAGCTAGAGAAGCACTCGAGGCCTACTTGCCATTAAAGGTCTGAGCGAAGAAAACACAGTGACAACAAGAGATCAGAAAAAAGGATGTATTTTTCACAAATAGTATTTGCAAATATTGTATTTACAAATATTGACAATGAGACTACTATTGGTAAGAGAGCTAGTACATCTAATGACAGTGTTGAACCAAAAGAAAGTGTGGGAAGGATGTTAAAACTGGAAGTTACAGAAAAACTGCCTACAGGTTAGTAGAAATCCTATAGGAACCAAAAACATTCAAGTAATAGTATAAAAAAAGAGAGCACTGCAAGTGGAAAAACTGAGGGAACTGCATCAGATATTCTTTAGAAATAGAATAAATAAGGACCTAATGAAGTCTTTAAAACCAATGAGGCAGGTATTAGCTCGAGATAGTAAAAAGCAATATTCAGAATGTTAGTTAGATAAAAACATTTCTCTTTCGATAAGTTTGCCAGATTACTCAAGTAAAACTAAGGCCTGGGTGTAGTTCATGGAGTACGCAGAACTCCGCTAAGTGACAATAAAAGTCTGCAGAGTTGTGCAAGCGACAGAGTGCGTTTGCACTGATCTTCCTGCCGCTTGAGTAGAAATCTTACGTGAGCGGCAGCTCGCTCTCGTCAACTTACCGTTGGCGCGCACGAGTGAGAAAAGAACTCTGCTGTGCTACGCAAGCTTAGTTTTCTCTTCAAACTCAGTAAACGGTGCAGAGTTAACCGCCCAGGCCTAGTAAAAAAGCAGGCACAAACACCAAATTGACAAATCAAAAGTTTGTGTATTTTTAAAAAGAGAGTAGAAAACACACTTCTAGCATGGACGCATTCTTTAATGAAGAAATCTATAGCCAAGCAAATGCCTAATTATTTGCCATTGCTAGAGATGCATATACTTATCAATTGGGAAAAAGTCCATTTGTCCTAATAGGACAATAGTTCCAAGGGAAGAAGAAGACACTGTCATGCATGTGGTGTAACAAAGACACCCTTCAGCACCTGTTTAAATGGCATTGTAGTGATCTTTGTAGAATTAGACAACAATCAATTAACAAGTTTAGACTGTTTTTGATACAATAATCTTAGTCAACACTTAAGCAGAAACTCATTTTCTCAGACATTCAATTCTTGCATATATTCAAACTTATAACAACACTCCTAGCATGTTTATCTACAGCTGTGTGTGACCGCACTTTATACCATATTTAGATTCTATCTGTTCACCAAAACAAAATACGCAATCTAGTAAGAAAATTGAACTTCGTGAAAACTCCTGCTCTCATGTAGCAAAAGAAATAGTGCACTCTTCCCTGGAACAACTGCAAAGTTCACTGAAATCTTAGAGGAGATTCAATGGAAGTTTTTTGGACCTGAAAAAAGAGAAGAATGTACATAAGTTCAGCTGAAGTACAGGTTCACAAACAAGCCTTAGGTTCTGAAAATATACTTGACCCATTCAAAAAGTAATTTGCTGTATGCATGTCAGTTCAGAAGAAGTTCCAAGTAACATATTTGTTTGTTGCTGTTTTTCTACATGGCTCTGCTATAGTTCTTCAAGGCATGGTGTAATGAATGCAAACCTATTGAACAGAATGATGTCTTTTGTGGAGTGGAAGATTTTCAGGAGCCTATTTACAAGCTGAATTTTCTATTACCTTTTTAAGTGCTACAAAATGTCCCAAAAAATCCTTTTCACAAAGGTAGGAGCAGAGTTTACACCTCCTCCTCTCCTACACCTGTATTTGAAGAGATCTCCACTCCAACTGCAGTGTTTCTGCACACATAGGATTAAGCTCTTAGTATTAAATGTGGGAGAGACACAGGAGAGTGGCAGGAAAATGGGGAATACTTATGAATAATGGGGGCTTGGAGTGAAGCAGGTAGGGGGTTAGGGAGGGCCAGAGAAGGTCAGGGAGGGGTTTAAAATGGGGTGCAAACCCACCCGAAAAGGGTAAACCCATAAATATTCAGAAACTACGCTTCTATAGTTACTACAGTCGGACATGGACTGAAATCAGCAGTAAAGTATACCAGCTCAGAGCTGCAGTAAGTCCAGCTTCACACATGTCCAACTACTGGAATTGCAACCCATACAAAAGAATGTAGTTAGGAACTTATATTTAAATTCCATATGACATAATGTTAAAATACATTACAATATTTAATATTGGTAAATATATAAATAAGTATAATTTAAGGTGAAAAACAATTTGCAAAATATATTTTTTTGATCTCAACTATTAAATATTGTAATAACTTTTCTTGTATTCAAAGTTAAAGCAACGATACAGTGTATCAAAATATAATTAAATGATTATTCATAGATTATATACATCACTTGTAATAATTATTACTGCATAGGAATACACATATTATGCTTTTACTTTAGGTAGGAAGTACATTTTTGCTTTAAACTTCACCATAAGGAGACTCCACAGTTGGGCAGAACATCTCCTCAGCATAGGGAAGATTACAAAAGTGTATTAAACTAAAAAAAAATAATACATGTGAAAGTGAAAGAATTGTATGTATATTTTTTAAATATAGAACTACATAAAAAAGCTACATAACTATTTACTTGGTCATGCCTTCACCCCCTGCAAATCTACTAAACCAAGATATTCCTGAGAAACAAACACGCAGAGGATTCCAGGGTGGTGCAACTTTGTGAATTCTATAATGTTCTCTCACCCAAAATGACCTGCAAATCTTAAAAGTTAATTAAAAGCACATATTTTCCTAACAGTTCTGTGAGGGAAAGTTCTGGAGTCTGTGAAAATCCACATATTTCCTATCGCTCAGCATTCTACACTTCTTTTGGTAAAAAACATTTGAGATGTCATAACTTTTGTCATTAATGGTGTAATTTAACATGACAAAAATAATATTTCTCTGAGGTCATTAGCAGTGTATGATAACAGTGCAAACTTTGTTAAGTTTACCTAACCACATGTGGTTAATTTCAATGGTTTTCCACTTTTGTTTTGTAACCATAACTTCACTTAAACTGTATTTTCTGTAAATGTCATAGCTTTTTTATATATATGGCAAGGTATTGTAAACAAAGATAACCTTAACTTTACTTTATTGCTTTGTTCTTTCACATAACATAGATACATAACCCAAAATCTTATCCCTTGGAAAAAATAAAACATCAAAAGTGAGAAAGTAATGTAATGTAATTTGTGAGTTCATGAGTAGTGCATGATAAGGGAAGAAGCTATCATTTGTGACTAAACTAAACATGGTGTATTTGAGAGGGTTTGAGGTTCTTAACATTAGCTCATTCTCATTCCAACACCTAACTATAAAGTCAATTTTACCTTTTTTTCAGTGAGGTTCAGTTATTTTTTAATGATTGTTAAGGTCTTAGACCCTAACCCAACAATGACATCACTTTAACTGTTGTTATCTGTGAATTTCCCAAATGTTTTGATCATACTTTAAATTTGTTCAACACCCAATTCTCGTGTGTGGCCAATCCCCGCTGTGAATGAGTTTGGGCCATATGGAATGGGGTTTGACTTGGCCCTACATCCAACTCCCACATGTGTGCAACTCCTGCTGTGCTTGGCCTTTGGCCATGTGCAGTGATGGTTGACTGCAGATCGCTGCCAATGCCTAGCCTTATACCCAGCTTCCCCGGTGCAGCCAACCAATGTTGCACTCCGCCTTTGGCCATGCCACCCAACTGGCATTGTCTTCTCTCTTTTAATTATTTTTTTTTTCAGTTCTTTTGATTACCATGGTACTATTCTGGTACCATTAGTGGTAGTGCCAACCCCATGGTGCATACTTGGTGAAGCTTGCACAGCCACAGTAATGCTGTACTATGAAATGGAAGCTTGCACCATGGGTACACCAAAAGTAATGCAGTGCTTCGCAGCAGTACCATGCTGGCTCCTATGTGATTATCATGGCAACCACAACCCAAGCTTTACATTTTGTATTCAAATTACTTGGGCATTCTTTTGTACCTCACAAGTGCTTGGGCATCAGTTTGGCCCTAGCTTGCCCCCTTGTGACCTTTTTAAAAAGAGTTTTCAGAACACAGGGACTACGTCTTCAAATCCTGTGATGAGCTCCTTGGTGTAGCACATAAGGTACTGAATGCCAGGCTTGTTTGCAACATAAAATATAAATATCAGCGCCTTATAAATAGTTCCTGTTTATGTCTGATGTCAGAAGTAGTTTCTGTCTGCGTAGTTAGTGCAGACCCATATCTGACAAGAAAATATAAATTCTTGTGGCCTTGCATGCTTATCCTACACTTTCTAACTAAGCACAAATTGCATGGCAGTTGGGTGTCTTGGAGAAGGCTGATCCAGAGACTAGAGGATCATGACATGGAAGGCGTCAACACTAGAAGCCTCACCATGCTTGTTACCAGAGTTGAAAAACAAATTAAACAGTGAAAAGAGTACCTGGAGTGGAATCAGGCAGCCTGGAAATTGAATTTGCATAGGATTAGAGTGAGGGGCAAGAAGTGAAATGGAAAGATGGAAGATCTCCACAAGTCCTCAGTCAATGCATAGCAGCAATCTAGCAATGTGTACATTTTGTCACTTTATTGATACCTGTAGTATGATGATAGTGAATGTGTATTAAAGTTAGAAGGAAAAATGTCATTTGTATGTATTCATAACACAAGAATGTTTATACTTAAGATAAACTAGTGGATAGGATTAGTTACTGAAGAAGTAGATTTTTTTTACTTTACAGTGGTCTTTACCACTGATTAGTGTATTATCTTTCTGTCCTCCTTTCATAACATTCAAAGAAGGACATGGGCAAGGGAAAAGGTAAGGTTAAAGCCAGCTAAAGAGCTGCATCTTCATTTAGAGGCAAAGTGCTGTAGGTGTGACTGATAGTGGTAAGTCTTGTTTATTTAATCTTCTACAAAAAATAATATCACTTCTGCGCTGGGATGCCCATGGGTATCCATGCGCTTTATAAATGCCACTTCTATTCTATTCTATTCTTTTCTATAATGCATGGCTCTCTACATTTCCACTTTATATTTGTGCTAACCTTCTTAACTCTCTCAGTTTTTCTTAACTTATATATATTTTTTTTAAGTTTGTTTAATTTTCCTTTCACTTCTTTTCCCTTGCCTTTGCAGTACTGAGTCTTTGGTTTATTCCCTTTTATTTTCTTAATGTTTGCCTTATTGTAGAGACCTCTGCCTCACCCCTTTTAGGTTTCTCCCCTCCTTTCTCTTGTCTTTGTCTTTACAGGGCTCTTACTATCCATTTTCCCAGATCAATTTATATATCAATAATTGTATTTAACTTTTTCTGACATTTTGTTACAAACCATTCAAATTGATATTTATGTTAGCACTAATTTCAAATGTGTTTTTACATGTGTATATACAGTGGTTGGTAGTATTATCACTAAGAGCCTTTCTTCCTAGGATCAACCCAGTAGGTGGATGACCAGATGAGGAAGTGCTGATGGAGGTGTGGCTGCTGGAGTGAGAGTTAAGACAAGTTCCGTTATTAATGATGATAGAACACAGATTCCAAAACATCAAAATGCTAAATCAATCATGTGGGGCTTCACTGAAAAACCTTTAATTAGACAAAAAATTTAGAGCAATGATTTTTTTACTGTTCATTCTTTTTGTACCTTCTGTATGCTACAAGTAACATCGCCCTATGCATATTTCACCACTTATGGTTTACAGGACTCTGACTTTTTCCAGGCTGAAATGCACAGAAAAGACAGTAAGTTGTACCTTGTTTTGCAGTAACAATGTAATGCTATGTTATGCAGATTCGTAGAGCGCAATATCATTCTGGAGGGTATCGAGATCTTTAGCTAAATGTCAAATTCAAAAAGTGAGGAGGAGGCGCCCATGTGATGCAGTAGGACTTACCATGCTTTGTAGGATGTAGGAGAAGGCTCAACTGACATATCTGGCTTTCCGTATGCATACAAATGAATATAGCTAGAAAATAATCCTTGCTATTGAATCATAGAAACATTCACAGCTACTGTATACTCAGGGCTAGGCAGTAAGAATGGGAAGTTGTAATCTTTGTAATGTGGTCGTAGTAAAGGTTACACACTTGCTTGATATTGTTCAATATAGTCATTTTAAGTTCTTTTTCTTGGATTGGACCAAGGCACATGATGATTGTTAAATATGAGCAGCAGAGAGGTATAAAAAAGAAAAGATAGTCTGACAGCCTTCTACCAGTTAACTTTGCTAGTCTCTTTTATTCTGTAGGAAGGTGACATGGTAATTGATTTGCTATGGATATAGGTGGATCCTAGACAATGCTAGAGTTGTGTAAGCTGAATATTTACTATAGACTATGCATGCGAAATAAAGACTTGTAATTCAAAATTTGTATAGTTACCTAATACAGGCAGGGTGTGTACTCCCTTGAACAGTGCAGATTACACAGCTGTATCATGTAAGTACTCTTCTACATCTTACAAAAAATGTCCTTTGATATTAATTTGGCTGCGTTCACATCCCCACTATTGTATCCTCTCTGCGATAGGGGGTATTTCACATGATCTGCTGAATGAATATGAGAGCACAGTTTCCCATGACATCATCACAGCAATATACTGAGCTATCAGGACTTTCAAGACTCAAATCTTCTTTAGCTTTGTTAATTGCAACTACTGCATTCATTAACCCTTACAATGTATTATTTCCTTACCTGTTCACTTGGTCCACAACCTTTTTTAACCACCTTACTGTGTATGTACATCTGCCTCCTTGTCATGTCAAGGGTAAAAGTGGGTGTCCTGTCACTGTCATGGAATATACCACACATCTTCCACTCTTTTTTCCTAAGTTGCTTCTTCTGCCATCCCTTATAGCAGTATATAGCCTACCTTTAGTAACCTCAGCCACATGCAGCCAAAGCTAAACCTATTCCAAGTCCTGGTCTATAGTCAACCTTAATTTAAACCCATATGCTTCCTCACCCATGAACAAATTTGTTTTACTGATGATGGACTTGAACAAGGGTGTTGTATTTGGTGGGAGTCATATAGGAGAAGGCAGTGCCAGTTGAATTATTATTAGGCAGCGATAGTAGTCTAAAAACCACAAAGCCAGGTCAGCTTTATTAAGCTGCATGAAAGTCACATACATTGTGTTGATTAAATTAATGTTTTTTCAATAATGGTTATCTCTTACATCATAGTCTCTTCCATTATTAATTTTGTGTGTGGCTTTACAATCAATTAATCAGTATCATGGAGAGTAAACTAGGGAAGTTTCACTTTTAACACACACAACCACCAGGGGTGAGGGCGAGAAGTTTACGGCCTTTCCAATCAGCATCCTTCTTTCAACTTACACACACACATTGAGAGGTGAAAAGGGATTCAGCTGGTCCAATCTGTCCCTGGGTGCTGCTTATTTCTCATTGTTTGGGAAATCCACCTCGTTTTTAATACTGCCCTCACACACTAGATAGTGGCATGCTTCATCCTATGGCTGCATCAACATCAAGACACAGACCAAAGTCAACTGATGGAGCAAAACATTTTTTTTTCAAAATACCACAACAATTGAGGGGATTGAATCAAACCCTCTATCCCAAATGGGATTGGGATCCTCTCAACACAAAAAGAGTGGTTAAAACTACCTGGGTGAATATTCAACTAATCTTTGGCAATCTTTGGTATTTCTTTCATTCATGAAATGGCAATGTCCTTGGCAGATTTAGAGGCCATCGTTTTTTGAAAGTGTGTGGTTGACCTTCAGTTTGAAATATTTGCATTTGTCATCACTCACAAGGTCAAAATGACTGTTTAATTGATTATATGCCTCTGTCTTGCACAATGTACCTTCTACTCCATTTAGTTTATTCACTGCTGTTGGTACACTAAATGTAATACAAATCAGTCCTTTTATTTTTTTAGAGCAAACATTGTGTTATTATATTATAATTTAGTATGTACTGTCGCAGGGTTTCCGTTCTCTCACAGAACTGTGCACAGAGACCTAGAACCTGGGTGAGTCAGGGTGACCCACAACTCACCTAAGTTTCAGAAATCCCCTTACCAGGCTAGCTACAGTATCTCATCGGCAGTGAAGACTTCCCGATGTCTTAGACAATCCAGAACATGAACTTAGAATACCTCAGGTATCGTGGAACACATGAACACTCTTTCGTTATATTATCATTCCAAACCGAAACTGGGAGGCAATGAGAACACGTGCAAGTTTGAAATGTTTATTTTTTCAATGCAACATTCTCAAACGCAGTATCTTGTATAATATCAACATACATATTATAAAAATCAGAGTCAGCAGCATAGTCACTAATCCATAGTAAGCAAACTGTGATAACATATTATGATGCAAAATCTATAGAATTCTGTATCGCCTATATTTCGCGCACCCTAATTAGCATATTATATTATATCTAAGAAGGTCTCATGTGGGCTTTAGCTGGGCGAACCCATACCTCAAATTCTCAGTAGTAGGAGATCACATCAACAGCTACCAGCTCTCAGCATGTCCAGCATCAAGTGTGTTTTTCAATTCCCTGTAACTGTATCTTGAACTCACGTAAAGCCCAAAGTTGGCACAAACATTATTTGTGTTATGACTAACGTAGTGCGAGGATCAGGCCTACAATAACCTTGTGTTAGAGTGTGCAGCTCTCAGTGTGCAGACAGTTGTACCAAGTGTTCCAGGCACGACTGATACCAGTACAATAATATATTATTCTGAAGTAAATCACATCTTTCTTCTAGGTTAAAAGCTGTAATAACAGTTAGGTGTCGTGTGCAAACCGAAGCAGAAAGAAAAGATGGCGTTTAAACTTTTAACAAGCACATGCTAACTTAACACAACCTATGGAAACGTAATAACCATATGACACCCCCCCAATGGTCCGAGGATGGTCAAAAGACAAATATATAAGCCAATACTCTATGAGAGGCAAGACTTGAAAGCAGAGTTCAATGATATTGAGCCAAGCTAAATGTATGTAATGTATGTAAAATTTAAAAAATACAAAAACTATGTATGAATGCCTATAGTGGCCACACAATATATAAAAAGTCGAACTTGAGGCCTAAATATAATAAACAGGCCTTGAACATATGAAAAAATTCGAATGTTCGTATTGAAATTGGCACCATTCAGAATTACTAAATAGTCACGTGCCATATAGATGGAAGTATTCAAAGTCATTCCTCGTTGAATGAATATGCAAAATATGTAGCAACAGCTTCCAACATGAAATCACTGTCATCATCCGAAAACAGTTCAGCCATCCAATTAAGCAATGGGAAAGAACATACGTGCTCCTCCAGTACTGAATCCTCTAGCATCATCAGAGGACAACTCAGTGGGTTCTCGAGAACGCTTTGTGCCAGAAAGTCATGCGCTGCTGCGAATATGTCCCACTGACCCATTAGTCCATGCATCGCTGCCACAGCCATAACCCTTTCGCCAGAACAGACCAACTCATGAGCCACTACGGGGGACATCAGCTGATCAAAGTCGACGTCAGGAGAAGTCGGTAAACAGAGACACAAATCAATGGCCCAGTCGAATTCACAGCTCAGGCAATGAAACACAGGCTGGACACAGGTGAAATAGGAAAATCTGAAAGATAATCCAAAAGCCGTGCTTAAAGTCGCAAGCGGCAGGGATCCATAATAATCAAGCATCCGGTTGCGAAACTGCATCAGTAGGCGCTGTGCGTTTCCTTGCGCAGGATGGGCATCCATGTTTTATGAAATAAAATATCACCAGAACGCCTGCAGCCAAAGCCAGCAAAACAGGAAATCCGCCAAACAGACTAGCGAATATAGAATGAAAGAACGCAGGGATAATACCAAATACTTTTTCAAATGTAGTCACAAGACCACTGCTAACCATTTTAAAAAAATGAGCGAGGTTGGATGTGGAGGAGGCATTAAAGATCTGATGAACCAGCTCGCAAAAATGAAACGGCAAATCAGTACTTAAAAGAGCTTGTACTTCTGTGCGTGTGTTTGCTATGTGAAGGACATAAGTTTCACGGGCAGAGCTCAGGGCCACCTGTTTTTGAGACAAAAGGGCTCTTATACGGCCTAAACCATTAAATTCAGCTCTCAAGGTTGGTATTCTCGGCCAAATTAAAACTTCTGAATTCCCATGCGTGGGTGGATACAACACATTCTTGCAGCAAACGACCCTTTCAGACACGGTAACCACATATCCGATTCCAGCCTCTAGCCCACAACAAAACTCGTTATTTAAAAGTAAATAACTACCGTTGGACAACAACGTGAACGTGGGAACTATTGCAGGAACTGGGGTCCCTTTCAAAACACAGGCCAAATTCGGTTTGTCCTGATTACAAGAACCATGCAACTGGATGTGTCTGCAAATAAGTGAGCGGTCAGGGGACTGTGTACATTCTTCACCATTCAGATTCACTTCATTCCCATCCTTAAGGCATCTGTAAGTGTATGGTAAAGACCATGTCTCATGGAGGAAAGCGCTGCCTAATGGTTCATATCGCCCAATGGCAATATATTTCATACAATTTGTAAATTTATACAAAGCAAAAGGTAACGTTATAACACCATGAATAAGCCATGTTGCTGCAGTTACTTCAGCCACCGAAAATGGCAGGGATTCGAATTTTTCAATATGTAACATAGAAAATGTAGAATCTCTCATTGACAACATGCGCTGTTTTTCAGTCAAATTAAACGGGGCAAATAATGATGATATGTTCAAAAAAGTCCATGGCACTCGACCAGACTTAAGAGTCTGTAGTGTCCACGCAAACTGCATCACAGAACGCAATTGATTTTGACCATGATACAACACGGATACTTCATCATGTACTATGTCGACAACAGAAGACACAATATTATTTAAAGTGTAAATTCGGGAAGAAAGCGTGTTAATGCTGTTATCAACCACTGCAAGCACTTTTTCCAAATTAGCTTGATCAATAGCCCTTAGGCGTTTAGCAGCCTCAACCTGGTTAACTTTCCAAATTTCATTGTAAATTGCATACAGGAATCGTTTAGATCTACCTTTAGGAGGGCCTTTTATAAAATCGTTTAAATCCACATTATCATGTAATTGAGACAAATGTAGTTTAACTGCAGCTAAACTAGAATGCTGTAACCAATTTTGACATAGCTTCCCCACAGAATAAGTCGTGACAGAATAGTCACCCTCAAAACGTGGATCGGGCCTGAGTTTTGTGAATCCCTCATCAAACCCATAAAACGGCGCTGGCAAGAATCAGCACTTTTTTGCCATACCAGCCAACCCTTGGAATCCAAACTGGAAATGTTAAAGGATGAATTGTGTAAAAGAGTTTGCAACCCTTGAATGGAGGAATCAGTGAAATTACCCCAACCTGTATATTCATTTAAATCTGGGATGGTCGGTGTATTTAATTTTTTAGAAGTAGCCAATCCAAAGCATGTTGTCTGGAAAATGGTTGAATTTAAAAACAACATGTGATTCGGGATGAGACATGCACGGTGCAAAGCCTCAGTGCCTTGTACCTGCCAATCTTTGGTACCCCAAACCGATTTAAGGTCAATTGTTCCCTTCCAGAACTCGTAGCCATCTACAGCCAACCTGTCTAAAAAGGACTTCGAATACAGCAATTTTGTATCGGTAAGTCTAACTTTGGAAATGGGCTTTTGTGTCATTTTAAAATAAAATGACTCGGGATTAGACTGATCAAAGTCTGTAAAATATGTATATTTTTTCAGAAATGTATTGGAACTGCCACTGAATGGAGCAGGGCAATGTTCCCATTGAGTATAATTTACAGCAACCCTCCTGGAATTCGTCTTATGTAAAAAATGATTACCATAATGTTGAAAACAAAACAAATCACCATAATTAATAGAATCTGTATACAGATCCTCAGCATCGAAGGCAGCATAATACTTCAAATCCGAGAATAATGCTTCTACGGCCTGAATATCCCAATCATCAGAACGTACATTTTGTTTAATCACATCTCCCATGTTTACTCTAAGCACATTTGGAACATTAATCACTTCAGTAGGCCCATGTATCTGAAACCTAACCGCATCCCACACAATCCCATCAAGGACAGGCCATGCTGTAATGTTAACTGCCTTTAAGTTTCGTTTCTGTCTGTGAGCAGAATGTGAAGAGGAGAGAGGGTTCAATGTTCCATTAAGGTACCGAATTCCTGTTCTTTCTTTAACGTAGTGACCATCAATCAGGCGGAAAAAATAAAACACAAAACCAATTGACATAAAAAGATAGAATGAAAATAGGATCAACCAAATGTATGTCCAAGGCGGAATTAAAAAATGTTTTTTGAACAACGTGGCATATCTTGCAATGTTTGTGGGTTTCTTTGATGTTTCCGAAACAGAGTCAAAAGAGAATCTGGACTGGCCTGCCAAACGGGTCTGCAAATCAGGCATCGATAAATCAGCAGGATAAGTGTAGTTTTGCTCATCAATGTTAGTATCAGGAATAGTATTTAATAAAGGACTGGATATGGCAGGCATCTCGAGGGACACCTCCTGTTCTGCACCAGATGTAATAGCCAGCACAGAGTGCCTCACCATGGAAGGACAGGATACAGCCGGTGTCATGCTATGAAGAATCGGCCACCCTGTGTGTCTTGACATTGTCAATAGAAATAAATCTGTTTTCCTTACGACCTGGAAGTGGTGGTAAAATGACTGTTCTTGTGCCCTTCACTCCAAGGACTCGGACTGGTGCTCGATATGAGGGACCAAACTCTTTCTTGTTATCGATCTTCTCTCGAACCAGTTCTCCAACTTGGGGTAGCCAGCCAACTACCGGGATCTGCAACGCATCATCCGATGTGGAGGGCAAATGTTCCTTTGCAAGACTGTCTCTGGTCTTTTGTAGATTCTGTAAAACATTGCAATGTTCATCTACGTCAAAGGCCCCGGCCTGGGCCTTGTAGTCCGGCCCATCAAGGTCAGGTACATACATCTTGATACCAAAGAGCATTTCGTATGGGGTCCGCCCACCCAGAGACCTTCTAGGGAGATTATTAAGCGCACGCTGCATGCCTATGAGGTGGGCTAGCCAGTTTCTACCAGTGCCTATAACTCGGGCTGTCAAAGATTGCTTTAAGTCGCGGTTCATTCGTTCTACTACACTATTACCCTCGGGTCTGTAGGGGCTTGAAAATTTGACTTGGACTCCCAACGAAACCATAGCAGCCTTATATGCCTTAGAGGCGAAAGCCGGACCCTGGTCCGAATGGAAAGTACCACAGGCAAAAATTCCCACAAAGACACGCAAATCCTTAATGACAGTCCGTGAATCAGCGCTTCGATGCGGCCATACCCATACAAAGCGTGTGCATGAATCAACTGCTACTAAGATGTATTTAGACGCAGTATCAGAAGAAAAAGGACCGCAGTGATCCAAATAAACGCAACCAAGCGGTTTATTAGAGATGTACAACTGTGTCTGAGGCGGACGCGCAGCAGTAGAAGGCTTAATCTGCTGGCAAATGTTACATTGAAGAACATATTCACGCGTCTGTTTGTACAGACCCCGCCACCAGAATCTCTGTTGTAGCTGAGTTACAGTGGCCGAGACCCCCGCATGCGCAGACGCCACACCTTCATGTGCCGCTGTAATCAAAGCAGCTCTGCGATCCGAGTTGGGAACTAAACGCTCGCCAACTTCAGGGATTTTCACATAAGGAACCTTATCGGGACTTAAGTGGTATGTGTATTTAGAAGGGAATCCCGCAGGATATTTACCTCCCTTCTCCGTTGCAGCTACAGCTGCCAAGATGTCATCATCGATTTTGCTTTTGGACCTCGTGACTGCTGCAACTAAATATTTTGATACCGCTGACTTCGCTGCTTCATCAGCAAGCGAGTTGCCAACAGCGTGAACCCCCACGCGCTGATGACCGAGAGTATGAATCACAAACACGAGTGGCAGCTTCTCTTTAAGTTCCGCCACTCGGACCCAGATAGTTTTATGTTTTATTGTGCTACCTTTGGAGTCACGAAAATCATTCTGAATCCAAAAGAACAAGTTTTCATTGTAAGACTGGACACAGTAGTAAGAATAACTTACTATTAAAGTCGTCACACTAGGATCTGCGTACTCCAATGCAAGCATCAGAGCACAAAGCTCTGCCAATTGTGCAGTGCAGTCTCCAAGCGTCTGCGTGTGCACAACACTGGACTTGAACTCATCGTTCACCATGGCACCGACCACAATGGCGCAAGCGGAAACGTAGGCATGTTTAGAGCCATGCGCAACCTGCGCCGAACCATCAGTGTAAATGATGCAATGGAAATCCTCCAACGGCCGCATTGCTAATGGAGCAGGATGAACAAACTCATACTGTAAATACTCCTGGGACCGTAAGGTGGCGTCAAAAATAAACGTGACATCCTGGGACGTCAAGGACGCAGCCCATTGAATCCACCGAGGGTGCAAAGCTTTGGAATTAGGTACACTGGCTTTCGTAACCGCCTCTAAGGCAGGGCACGGGGTAACAACCAACATGCGCTTTCCCTGTGACAGGGCACGTTCCCTAAGAATTGCCATCTGCACAGCCGTTAAAACTTTCTCCACAGTGGAAAAACGCAATTCAGCCGAAGTGTACAAGTGTGACTTGTAAGCAATAGGTACTGTATCTCCTTCATTAAAAGTCAGGTACGTGAAACCCACCGCCCCAGGGATAATTCTTATCACCAGGTTGGTCTGGTTATCACGAGTCTGTAAGTAGTCAGAAGCGAGCAAATCAGTCTGCAAAGACTGCAGAATGGCCGAATGCTCAGGCAGCCAGCATGATTTGGAAAAAGATGGTTGTATCAAAGCATACAAAGGCTTGATACGCTGGGCATATTCCGGAATGTAAGTCCTCCCGAAATTCAGAAAACCCAGAAGAGATTGTAATTTTTTCAGTGTTGTCGGAGAGCACAACTGTGCACATTTCTCCAGGAAATGGGGTGCTAAACCCTTCCCTTCATGGTTAAGCTCGTAACCCAGAAACAACACTGTGTACTCTGCAATGTGCGACTTTGCAAAGTTAAACTTGTAACCTACGTCAGCAAAGTTACAAATTATGCTATTTACTCGACACAGATGCTCCCAAAGATCGTCGTCTGTGAGATAAATGTCATCCACATACGAACAAGCAACTGGGTCGAAGCTCTCCAAAAGAGAGACTATGCGTGCGGAAAAAACTCCCGGACTGTTCTTGTAGCCCATTGGGAGTCGTTTAAACATTTTTTGCACTCCGCCGCACGTAAAACTGGTCCATTGGGAACTTAGACCATCTAATCTATGTGCATAAAAACCATTGGAAATGTCAAGCGTGGTTTTGAACCGTTTACGCTCAAGACTATTCACTAACGCAGAGCCGTGCGTATTCTGTACTGCACAGTTACGGCAATGCGAGTTCAAATGCCTATAATCCAAAACCAAACGATATGACCCGTCCGGTTTGTTCACAGTAAAAAGGGGGTTATTCATTGGTGACACACACGTTTCAATTACACCTTGATATTCCAATTGTTCAAGGATAGCTGCGACTGAAGCTTTCGCTTCACGCCGTATGGGATATTGGGGTTGAGGCTGTGGCTGTGACCGTAAAGGAATCTCATGGCTTGGTGACAATTTATCCCAGCCACACTGATTGCGGTACACAGCCGGCGCAAGCGCCAGAGCCCACTCTTCTGCAAAATGCAGCGCCTCCACCCTCGGCACAGTGTGCGCGAAGCTGGGCAGGATTACCTCCTCCCCTCACGGAGCTGCGAGAACAAAAGGTGGGGGCCAGTCAGCCTCCGAAAGCAAAATGTCATACGTAGACGAGAGATTTTCCCAAAATACCCCTTTTACAGTTCGCTGCATGTCACCTTCAATTAACAGGACAATTTCAAAAAGTCTTTCAGGGGGAGCAACATGCGTATCTGCAGTTTCAATCACAACAAAAGTTTCAGTCGCTGTCACCTTCAACAGTGGACGGAGGGCCTCTCTCACTATGGTAATCTCTGCAGCGCTGTCCAGCAAGGTCAGAGCCCACGTCAGATTCCGAAGCCACGTTCTCACTATCTGGGGCATAACGATGCGCGGTCAGGGCAGCGACTGTCTTCGTGGCAAACTGAGGTCTCTTGGGCGTAGAGCCTTCCTGCTGATCTCCACTGGAACGCGGGCGGGGCTGACCACGTCCTTGCTGGCCACCCCGGCCCTTGCCGCCCCCTCCACCACCGGTTGACAGAGCCGATGAGTCCTGAAAGGAACGAGGAGAGCGTTGTTCAGAAGCCTGAAACCTCTCAGGCGATTTAATCATCGCGCGGTCGCGCAAATCATAAACACGATCCGACTGCGCAGGCAATGGAGACGCAGGAGTAGAAACCTGTGTTTGTTGTTGTTGTTGCTTACCCTGATTCTGTTTTTTAGGCCAATTTTGTTTCTTGGACTTTTGTTGACTACCAGTTTCCGATGTCTGACTCTGGGGCTGTTTCTTTTCTTTATCAGGAAAAGTTTTAACCCCTTTGGAATTGCGGCCCACCATCGCGTAAGCATGCACAATAATCTTTGCTAACTGTCGGGGTCGATCGGGCTCGGGAACCAACGCTAACGCGTTAGCAACTTGAAAGTTCACTGCACCCCCCTTGACATTGACTTGTGGGACACCCCCGCGCCGCACGGCCACCAGCTGCTGCGTGTGCCCCCTGCCTGCCCTCTGCCTCGCTGCTGCCTCGTTTTGCCGGTTGCCGGCTGGCGCCGCTGCGGTTGTTTTTGCCCTTGTTTTGTGTAAAATTTGTGCTTGTGTTGTATAACCTTGATTTTTTCCTTGTTTTGTCAGGAATTTGTGCCCGTTGTGTTTAATTTTTATTTCCCCCGTGTTGTGGTTTCCTTCCTTGTTGTCCGCCTACCTCGCCGCCCTCCGCCCTCCCTTCCCGCCACCGCCGCTTTTCCCCGCCCCTTTTTGCATTCTGTACCCTCCCCGCTCCCGCCTCCCAGCTGCTCCGCCCACCCGCGCACTTGGCCTTAAATGGCGACCGTGCGACGCAGGTGAGTGTGACGCACTTGTGGGACACCCCCGCGCCGCACGGCCACCAGCTGCTGCGTGTGCCCCCTGCCTGCCCTCTGCCTCGCTGCTGCCTCGTTTTGCCGGTTGCCGGCTGGCGCCGCTGCGGTTGTTTTTGCCCTTGTTTTGTGTAAAATTTGTGCTTGTGTTGTATAACCTTGATTTTTTCCTTGTTTTGTCAGGAATTTGTGCCCGTTGTGTTTAATTTTTATTTCCCCCGTGTTTTGGTTTCCTTCCTTGTTGTCCGCCTACCTCGCCGCCCTCCGCCCTCCCTTCCCGCCACCGCCGCTTTTCCCCGCCCCTTTTTGCATTCTGTACCCTCCCCGCTCCCGCCTCCCAGCTGCTCCGCCCACCCGCGCACTTGGCCTTAAATGGCGACCGTGCGCCGCAGGTGAGTGTGACCCACTTGTGGGACACCCCCGCGCCGCACGGCCACCAGCTGCTGCGTGTGCCCCCTGCCTGCCCTCTGCCTCGCTGCTGCCTCGTTTTGCCGGTTGCCGGCTGGCGCCGCTGCGGTTGTTTTTGCCCTTGTTTTGTGTAAAATTTGTGCTTGTGTTGTATAACCTTGATTTTTTCCTTGTTTTGTCAGGAATTTGTGCCCGTTGTGTTTAATTTTTATTTCCCCCGTGTTGTGGTTTCCTTCCTTGTTGTCCGCCTACCTCGCCGCCCTCCGCCCTCCCTTCCCGCCACCGCCGCTTTTCCCCGCCCCTTTTTGCATTCTGTACCCTCCCCGCTCCCGCCTCCCAGCTGCTCCGCCCACCCGCGCACTTCGCCTTAAATGGCGACCGTGCGAACGCGCAGCGGTCACGCGCAGCGGGCGCGCCGATTGTGCGCCGAAGGCGCGCCAAAGGTAAGCCCGTCTGCGCCCGTCCGCGACCGGATCGCACCCAGTGCCAGGACCCCTGGCCCACGGGGACCCCGACCGACCCGCCTGACGTACTCAGCCGCCACCCTCAACGCACTCAACACCGGCCGACGTCCAGAGTGCCACCAAGCCACACCACGTCACTCCCACAGACCCTTCAGCTGCCACGCCTGCAAGTTCACCTGCATCCGGACCTGCCTCGCACCAGCACCCACCAAGCCGAACACCAGCAGCACCCACCTCAAGTGCATCCTGCTCAACACCCGCTCCGTCCACAGACATGCCATCGAACTCTGGAACCTCCTCGACACCACAGCTCCAGACGTTGCCTTCCTCACGGAGACCTGGATGAACGCCTCTTCAGCTCCCGACATCGCCATCGCCATCCCAGAGGGCTACAAGATCGTCCGGAGGGACCGCAACGCCAACCAGATGGGAGGAGGCATCGCCATCATCCACAGGAGCACCATCCGTCTCACGACCAGCACCGACGACTCCCTGACCACTGCCGAACACCTGCATTTCCAGATCCACACCAACCCGAACACCACCCTCAGAGGCACCCTGATCTACCGACCCCCTGGACCACGCACACAATTCAGCGAGGACATCGCCGACCTCGTCAGCCCACATGCCCTCCCCTCCGCTGACTACATCCTCCTGGGAGACCTCAACTTCCATCTGGAGAACAACAACGACCGCAACACCAGCACCCTGCTCGACAACCTCACCAACCTGGGACTCAAGCAACTGGTGTCCACCCCCACCCACCTCGCCGGACACACACTCGACGCTGTCTTCTCATCCAGCAAGGACATCGACTTCAGCCACGCCACAGAGCTTCAATGGACGGACCACAGCTGCGTCCACTTCACCTTCAAGAAAACAACGACCCACCACCACCAGCAACAGGCCGCCCGCAGAAGCTGGAACAAGATCACAGCAGACCAGCTCGCCACCTCCCTGAGCCAGCACCCTCCTGCCAGCTCAGCGAACCCCAGCCAGGCCGCCGACAACCTCACGAAGTGGATCAGCAACTGCGCGGACGAACTCGCCCCACTGAAGACCCCGCCCAGCAGACCCGGCAGCAAGAAAGCCCCATGGTTCACAGACGAACTCAAGAGCTCCAAGAAGAACTGCCAAGCCCTCGAGAAAGTCTGGAGAAGGGAACCAACACCGGACAACAGGACCTCCTTCAAACTTGCCACCCGGAAACACCACCAGCTGATCCGCGCCGCCAAGAAAACAGCATTCAAGGACCGGTTGGACAACAACGCACACAACTGCAAGGAACTCTTCAACATCGTGAAAGAGCTTTCCAACCCCAGCGCAGGAAACAACGACATCACCCCATCGCAAGACCTCTGCAACTCCCTCGCTTCATACTTCCACAACAAGATCGCGGACATACACAACAGCTTCAACAACCAACCAACGCAAACCATGACCGAACAACCACCCCCCACCACCACCCTCCACGCCTGGACCCCGATCAGCACCGAAGACACCATCCGCACGATGAACTCCATCCACTCCGGATCACCGACCGACCCCTGCCCTCACCACGTCTTCAACAAGGCCGACGCTATCATCACACCCCACCTGCGAGACATCATCAACACATCCTTCGACACCGCCACCTTCCCTGAGAGCTGGAAACACGCCGAACTCAGCGCTCTACTCAAGAAACCAACAGCGGACCCCACCGACCTCAAGAATTACCGCCCCATCTCGCTCCTCCCGTTTCCAGCCAAAGTCATCGAGAAAACCGTCAACAAGCAGATGGCCGCCTTCCTCGAGACGAACGGATCCCTCGACCCCTCACAGTCCGGCTTCCGAGCCAACCACAGCACCGAGACCGCCCTCATCGCCGCCACCGATGACATCCGAGCCCTGATGGACAACGGAGAAACAGCGGCCCTCATCCTCCTAGACCTCTCCGCGGCATTTGACACGGTCTGCCACCGCACCCTAGTCGGAATCCAGGACAAGGCGCTGGAATGGATCATCTCCTTCCTCGACGGAAGAACACAGAGAGTCCGCCTACCACCGTACAAATCAGAGGCCACCGAAGTCATCTGCGGCGTCCCCCAAGGATCATCTCTGAGCCCCACCCTCTTCAACATCTACATGAGCCCCCTCGCGGCCATCGTACGCAAACACAACCTCAGCATAATCTCCTACGCCGACGACACCCAGCTGATCCTCTCCCTGACCAACGACCCCGCCGCCGCCAGAGGCAACCTACACGAAGGGATGAAAGAGGTAGCCGAGTGGATGACGACCAGCCACCTGAAACTGAACTCGGACAAGACGGAGGTCCTCATCCTGGGCTCCTCTCCCTCCGCCTGGGACGACTCCTGGTGGCCTCCCGCCCTGGGCACCGCACCCAAACCGACAGACCATGCACGAAACCTGGGCTTCACCCTGGACTCCTCCCTCTCCATGACCAGGCAAGTCAACAACGTCTCCTCGGCATGCTTCAACATCCTACGCATGCTACGGAAGATCTTCTGGTGGATCCCCACCGAGACCAGGAAGACCGTCACCCAGGCCCTCGTCACCAGCCGACTGGACTATGGCAACGCCCTCTACGCCGGTACCACCGCCAAGCTCCAGAAGAGACTCCAGCGGATCCAGAACGCCTCAGACAGACTCATCCTCGACATCCCACGAACCAGCCACATCTCCGGACATCTGAGAGACCTTCACTGGCTCCCCGTCAACAAAAGAATCACCTTCCGCCTCCTCACCCACGCACACAAAGCCCTACACGACCAAGGCCCGAGCTACCTCAACAGCCGAGTCAACTTCTACACTCCCAAACACCACCTCCGATCAGCCAACCACGCCCTCGCCGCCGTCCCCCGCATCTGAAGAGCGACTACAGGAGGAAGGTCCTTCTCCTACCTGGCCGCCAAGACCTGGAACTCCCTCCCTCCCGACCTGCGCCTGACCCAAGACCACCTCTCCTTCAGGAAGAAGCTGAAGACCTGGCTGTTCGAGCAGTAGCGGCTCCCTCCCCCCCCCCCCCCCCAGCGCCTTGAGACCCTACGGGTATGTAGCGCGCTTTATAAGTGTCACTGATTGATTGATTGACATTCGCAAGGATCACACCGCAAACCACTTCAAAGGAGCCACACAGGCGCATGCCCAATTCAACAGCCGCCTCCGGTCCATGTTCATCCTGAACACGTTTAAGGACCCCACCTAGGTTGGTCACAGACAGGGAGCCATAGCACCTCGAATAGACCGCTGCAAAAGTTTTTCCCCAGGTCTCACAGTCAGCAAGGTCAGGAGCCAGATCTTTCGGCAAACTCAGTGTAAGAATCCGGTGCTTATCACCCGGACTCGTATTAGGAAACACAGCCTCCAGCTGGCCGAATTTCTCAGCAAGCCAGAACGGAAAATCGTCCTTTTCTAAGGGCTTTTTACCCATCACGGAATTAACCATGACCGGGTTGATTTTCAGACCAGCATGTTCTGCTCGAAGCTGTGCGCCTCTAGGGGCCGCTTCCTGAACATTACGGCCAATGTAATGAACAAGCGCTCTAATCACTCCCACCGCGACTTCATGAAGCTGCCGCAGGTCGCCCACGTTACAAGCGTTACGTCTAGGGTGAGGAGTAAATCCACCCAAAGCAGGCCAACTAGTGCCCGCAATGGACAAAGGACCCAACCTCGGAGCGGTCATAGCGTCCGGTAGGGCGCCACCAAACCAAACTCCATGCTGCCAAGCGTCAATAGGAACCTCCAGTGCTCTGTACGGAGCGTACGCAGCCGGTACATCTGAAGCAGTGTAAGTGTGGAACACACCAGAATTAGCGTCCACCGCCGGAAATGTCACCCACGAATAAAACAGTTCGTACGGGTAAGCATGTTCCGCGCTCACCACCAGAACCACAGCCAAGCCATCCAAAGGAACATCATACATCCGCAAATGGTCACGCACCGCAATGCCACTATGCTGCGGGATGTCCACAGGCTGAGCCATGTTAGCACAGGAATTAGAAAAAACAAATTATACTTTGTAGAACAACTGGGTAGTAATTCAAAGAAACCGTTTTAGATAGATTCAAGCTTGAAAATGACCTATTTCAAAAATAGGTAGGTTTTTCCGACACTGCCGTTTTCCGGAAACGGGAATGTAGGCGTTAAGGTTTGAATGATATATTACTCGAGTGTCATGTTATAGGGCCAACCAACGTATGGGCGCCATGTCGCAGGGTTTCCGTTCTCTCACAGAACTGTGCACAGAGACCTAGAACCTGGGTGAGTCAGGGTGACCCACAACTCACCTAAGTTTCAGAAATCCCCTTACCAGGCTAGCTACAGTATCTCATCGGCAGTGAAGACTTCCCGATGTCTTAGACAATCCAGAACATGAACTTAGAATACCTCAGGTATCGTGGAACACATGAACACTCTTTCGTTATATTATCATTCCAAACCGAAACTGGGAGGCAATGAGAACACGTGCAAGTTTGAAATGTTTATTTTTTCAATGCAACATTCTCAAACGCAGTATCTTGTATAATATCAACATACATATTATAAAAATCAGAGTCAGCAGCATAGTCACTAATCCATAGTAAGCAAACTGTGATAACATATTATGATGCAAAATCTATAGAATTCCCTATCACCTATATTTCGCGCACCCTAATTAGCATATTATATTATATCTAAGAAGGTCTCATTTGGGCTTTAGCTGGGCGAACCCATACCTCAAATTCTCAGTAGTAGGAGATCACATCAACAGCTACCCGCTCTCATTATGTCCAGCATCAAGTGTGTTTTTCAATTCCCTGTAACTGTATCTTGAACTCATGTAAAGCCCAAAGTTGGCACAAACATTATTTGTGTTATGACTAACGTAGTGCGAGGATCAGGCCTACAATAACCTTGTGTTAGAGTGTGCAGCTCTCAGTGTGCAGACAGTTGTACCAAGTGTTCCAGGCACGACTGATACCAGTACAATAATATATTATTCTGAAGTTAATCACATCTTTCTTCTAGGTTAAAAGCTGTAATAACAATTAGGTGTCGTGTGCAAACCGAAGCAGAAAGAAAAGATGGCGTTTAAACTTTTAACAAGCACATGCTAACTTAACACAACCTATGGAAACGTAATAACCATTTAGTTTATTCACTGCTGTTGGTACACTAAATGTAATACAAATCAGTCCTTTTATTTTTTTAGAGCAAACATTGTGTTATTATATTATAATTTAGTATGTACAGTTCATCTGCATGTTCAGGTATTTCCTCTGGAGGACCAGTCACCACAATTGTGATGTCTGATGAATTACATTCATCCACTGTTGTGTTTTCTGGAGCCTTTTCATTTTTAGGCATAACATGCACATTTATTTTGATCATCATAAGTCTCTCCACAGTTTGAGGAGTCAGAGTGTTACTTCTGCCCATGAAATTGCCTCAGCTACATTGAAAACCCACCAATAGAATATACTGTCTGCAGGACATATTAAATATTTTAAAGCCCACCTGCTGAGTTCTTGTTGTGGGCATCTTGTCTAATATTTTCTCTGCATCTGTTGTTTGATGTAAGTCCTGGCACCAACCTATTAGCGAGTGTATTTCTATTGATGCTGATAGTGTTGATTTTGTTGCAGGTGGTATAACTTGGAATGGTAATTATTTTGCCAGTGGTGAGTGCTGCTGCAAACAGTGAAGACATCATTTCTGTTCTTCTTTTCCCTTTAAATAGTACTTGTTCATCTTCATATTCAGATGCTTTCTTGATAGGTATATTCATGCAAACAAACATATATAAATACCTTCCCATAAACATTTGCATCTATGGACTTGTAGTGATTAAACAGCTGCTGAAGCTTGTATAAGGTAGAGTTTCAATTAACATGACTTCCTGCATGAAGGTTTGTTTTGATTGCTGAGTGATCCTCAAGCACTTCCAGTCATGAAAGGAAAGTATAAACTATGTGCATATCCTCCAATAGGTGACAAGTTATGTGGTGGGTCTTTTCTTACTTTTCAAAGAACATGTGTGTGATGTACTGGGCTAAACAGAACACTCTGAATTTTACTCCATCTGCCATGCCTTTGACAATATTACCTACATAGTCAGTGGCGAAAATTCAAATCCTGAGTACCCTGCATTGAGGCCATTCATATAATTTGATATTGAATTATTTCGGAAGGTTGACACTAGAAGGACATTGCAACTATTGAAAGTCAAAGTACTATTGAAAAGTATCAGTATTGGAGGCACTGAGTAATAGCTTTCCCTTAACACTGTGTGAAGTGATGCACTAATAGCATGTGTCTTGATCCCTGGTAGTCATTTGCATAGTGAAACTGAAAGATTTCACAATGTTTTCACAGGACCTCACAATGCAGCCTTTGCATAGTCTTACTGATAGTTCAAAAATAGATCCAGCTTGGAATCTTCCATTTTGAACTGGATGAGGTTGATCGGTTATGTAATGGCCTGTTCCCAATTGCATAGATTAACCATATATTGGATTCAGTAATGTAAGATGGGACTTTTTTGGGGTGGTTGGTGCTTGGTTTTTTTGTTCTAAGAATTGAAGTGGTTGTAGAGGATAAAACTGAATAGAGATTACTTGTATTTCCTCAGTGCTAGTTCTCACTTGAGCAATGGCTGTCTTATCTCCCTCATTACAACTTTACCTACTGGAATCTTCCATTTCTCTTGTCTCTCATGGGAGAGTGTTCAGGGGTCCACTCCATGTCTGAAGTCAACTTGTTGATGATGTGGGGGAGTTCTTTTTCTTGGAGGAGCAGAGGGTGAAGATAGAGTATATGCAGGAACCAAAGGCACCACATCCCGCTGTGCTGCAAGTCAAATTTCTTGAGATGCTTCTACTTCAGAAAAATCAGGTGCAGCACTCTTGTTCCTGTTGAGTTTCCTGGAAAGGTTCTGTTTGTTTGCACAATTCTATTATGGATTTACTAATCTCAGGCATGACTATAAGGATTGCAGCACCAAGAAAAATTCATTTGGTAAATACATAAATGGTGTCCCGCCAGAGTCCATAGAACCCCCATGACAGCAAGGGGAAGCTGACAAAAATCATTCAAATTAAATTAAAATAGAAACCATGCCCCAGTGGGCCCAAGCAATATTCCAGAAATGGCAACAATATAAAAAAATAATATCTACTATCCATCTACGGCCAATCAGTCGCCTATTAGAGCCTCAGACAGGCAGGCAAAAGTCAATAATCAAAATATAATAACCATGTTCTAGCCGACTCAGCCACCATGGCAGAAAACACAAAAAAATCTTGTAAATTAGAAATTCTATATGGTATTCTTCAAGGGCCCATTTTAACCCAAGAGAGCAAGGAGGAGGCTGAAAAGAACGTTGAGATAAATTAATTTAAAGTAATGGGCATACCCAGCAGGCCCAATCTCCAAGTAAAAAAATGTTGGAAAAAAAGAGAACTAAACACCAGATTATCTTCAAGGGCCCACGGTATCCTTATGAGACTAAGTGGAGACTGGTGAAAATCAATTACATTAAGGAGGAAGAGGTGTGGTGCAGAAGCCAGAGCAGCTGACTCTGGAGCATGGGGCTCACAATTCGATTGACGGCGGCAGCTCAGCTCAGCATCATGTGACTCTGGGCGATTGCTAACTTAATCTCCCTGATGGCACCCAAAGCCTTGAAACCCTTAAGGGGCTGATATGTTTGCACTTTATTAATATGAATTATTATTATAAGTGAAAATAAAAATCTTCACCCAGGATGTAATATTTCAAAAGAACGAAATATCAATATCTGGTGTTCCACTAGGGCCCAGTGGACTATTATAAGAGACAGGAGAGCCATTGCATTTCTAAGAGTGACCGGTCTGGCAAAAATCAAAAAGATGTATTCAAAACCATGAACTTCACAAGGGAATACCTACTATTCCACTCCAACCATGAAAATCACAAGGGAATACCTACTATTCCACTCCAATAAAGGTTGTGGCAGCACTTCCGGAGAAAGAAAGCAATTTCTTAGGGGCGATACCAGTAATTTCCAGGATCGGTAAAGTAATATCTCTACATGTGAGAAAAATGGAGGACTTAGTGCACAGCTTCGTGTAGAACTTTTTCTAAACAACAATCTCAAGGGTGATGGAGACACACGGGAGAACCTCCACTTACTGATAAATTCTGGTGAGTCACAGTACTACAGCACGCCGCGGTAAAGACAAGCAGTCTGCACCTGTACTGCTTGATTTCGTGAGTCAAATGACAAGGAGAGCATGGCACAACGTGTTAATACGTCAAGCGCGTAAACATAGACGGAAGACTATGGAAAAATAGCGTAATGCCAAATGCAGCCTTGACTGCTGCTATCATCTCGCAAGCTGAGATTAACAATAAAAACCGAAACTCAATGAAAATAAAATAAAAGTGAAGAATAATAATGAAAATAAATAGTGAATATTAATCAAAAATAAATTGAAAGTATAAATCACCGATCACTAATACCTCGTGACTCATTAATAACTGCTGCTCCTCTCTATGTATATTGAGATAACATTTGTAAGGCATTATCAATAATCATGAGACTCCAACACATGTGTTACGACAAGCATACATCAGTAAGGAAAGCAGTCATCAGCATAACATGACAAGTTAAGCATAACTAACAAAGAGACACCTGTCGACATTACCTAAAATGACCAGGAAAATCAGCGTAGATTGGAGAATCAGTATCACAAGCTCTATTCTATTCTCAATGTCAGTAGTGGTTGCTAGTGAATAGCGACGTCCAAACATCATGGTAACACTCCAAACACAATGATTAAAGCAATATCAGCATGACTATAGGGAGAAAGGGACAGACACTCACCTATATAGATCTCAATAGCTATAGATCTCAATAGCTCCCCCTACTTCCAAGTATCCGAGATTGGATTAAGTATGAGCTTGGAAGTAGTAGTCTATCATCAATACCTACTATTGCAGAAGTTCCCATATTTCATCTCAGTCGTTAAGGCTGGTGGTGGCAGTATGAGATTTTTCCATTAACCTTGCTTCCAATCTGTTCAATCTTGTTTGTATATTGTGTTTGTCAACTTTTTGTAATACAATCAGGATGGACCAATGGATTTCGTTTTCAGTCTCGCCATGATTTTGAAAATGGTGGACAAGTGGAGCCCCTTGAATGTTATATTTTACTCTTGATCTATGTTGCAAATTTTTTTTTTTTATTCGCTGGATTGTCTGCACTATATAGAACGTATTACAGGGCACTTCAAGCACTTCGGATTGCATCTGGAGAAAGATTTTTGTTGTTGGCCATTAATTGTGATTTGTTTTGAATCAACTATCATCTGACATGCAGAACAATTTTGATATCTGAAATGCCCTACCACTGGAGGTAGACCCAACATTCCTCTAAGGTTTCTTTCAAATGTCTAAGGTGTCCACTTGAAAAAATGTAGCAAAGTGTTCCTGTCTGTAGGTTTAGTATACAGATTAACTTCCAATACACCATCTTTATGCTCTATGCAAACATCCAGGAAATTGATCTTTTCGCTATCACTTGACGCTGTGAATTTTAGATCTGCTGTCCTCATATTTAGCCAATTATGGAAGAGAGTCAAGGTGGAATTATCACCTTCCCAAGTCATGAAGATGTTGTCTATATAGCGACACCAATACCCAATATATGTCTTAAAAGGGTTGGCGTCGCCATATATCCAATGTTTTTCAAATTAGTTCAGGACAGGGTTGGCTATTTCCAGCACGAAGCTGCACCCCATTGTGACTCCCTTTATTTGTAAATAGATGGAGTCTTTGAAGTTGAAAAAATTAATTTTGAGGCATATCGTAGTTAAAGACACTATAAATTCTATCGGAACCTGATGAGGTTGTTCTCGCTGGCCTAATGTGTTTCTCAAGACCCAAAATACTTCATCCTGCGGTATATTGGTATATAGTGATTCAATATCAAAGGATACTAAAAGTTTCTTATCTAATTCGTATAGTAGATTCTCAATCTTTGATATCAAATCCATGGTGTTCCTTATGTATGATTTTGTTTTTTTAACAAACGGAACCAGGAAAGTGTCAATATATTTTGCCAGTGGTTCAAATAAAGACCCACATGCCAAAATAATCGGCCTCCCGGGGGGATTGTCTATGCTCTTGTGTATTTTCGGCAATACATATATATTCGGTATCCTACATGTATTGGTATTCAAAAATTCGAATTCATTTTTGCATATTCATCTTCCTCTAAGGCTTTTATGATGGAGTGTGTTGGATAGTTGTTTCATAACTTCCTGATCATAGTTATCCTTAGCCCAGAGGACGATCCCACCCCCTTTATCTGCTGGCTTGATAACTATGGCGGGTTGTCAGACAAATTCTTAAGAGCCACCAGTTCTCTTTTAGTACAGTTAGCATTATAAAAGATCTTTTTGTCATTAGAGAATCTAGTTCTTGCAAAATTTGGTCCTCAAATGCCAAGATTTCTGTTGGCATTAGGGAATTTTCTGGACTAAAAAGTGATTGAGTTCTTAATCCACTTCCATTGTTTTGTTCTTCAAAGTTCCTTTCTGAAACAAATGTTTTTAATCTTATTTTCCGCAGAAACTGCAGTACTTCTGTTTTTGTGTCCACTGGGTCTTACAATTTTATAGGAACAAAAGAAAGACCCTTATAAAGCAGATTCATTTCAAACTGAGATGGTGTATATTTTGACAGGTTATACACCAGAATGGATCCAAATCTGTTGCTCATCTCTTCATTTGGTGTCAATGTCTGTAAACTCTCCTCCATGTTCTGGTTTTGATATTGATTGGGTTCTGATTCTGACCTCTCCATACTCCTCTGTTCCCTCCCCCTCTGTTATTGCCTTTGCCTAAAAAAGGTTGGGTTCTTGAGAATGGTTGGTTGTTGTTGTATGATCCTTGGTCTGAATCTGAAGAAGAATCAGAGAAAGGTATAAACTTCTTTCGGCGGGAGCGTCCTCTGTATTGTAAGTTTAGTGAGCTGGGATTTTTAGGTAATGTCGACTGGTGTCTCCATGTTAGTTATGCCTAACTTGTCATGTTATGCTGACGACTGCTTCCCATACTGATGTTTGCTTGTCGTAACACATGCGTTGAAATCTCATGATTATTGATTATGCCTTACAAATGTTATCTCAATATACATAGATTGTGAGGAGCAGCAGTTAGTAATGAGTCACGAGGTGTTGGGTGATCGGTGATTTATAATTTCAATATATTTTTGTTTTATATACACTATTTATTTTCATTATTATTCTTCACTTTTTTTATTTTTATTGAGTTTTGGTTTTTATTGTTTATCTCAGCTGGCAAGATGATAGCAGCAGTCAAGGCTGCATTTGCCATTGCGCTATTTTTACAGAATCTTTTTATTTATGTTTACACACTAGACGTATTAATACTTAGCGCCGTGCTCGCCCGTGACACGTAACTCGGGAAATGGAACCGTACAGGTGCAGACGGCTTGTCTTTACAGCGGCAAGCTGTAGTACTGTGACTCACCAGGAATTATCGGTAAGAGGAGGTTCTCCCGTGTGTCTCCGTCACCCTTGAGATTGTTGTTTAGAAATAGTTCTACACAAAGCTGTGCGCTAATTCCTCCATTTTTTCTCACGTGTAGAGGTATTACTTTACCAAATCTGGAAATTACCGTTATCGCCCCTAAGAAGTTTCTTTCTTTCTCTAGAAGTGCTGCCATGACCTTTATTAGAGTGGAATAGCTGGTGTTCCCTTACCCTACTGGGCCTACCAGACTCAAGGGGCTGTAAATCACTTCTGTACATTGTTTAAAAGGGTGGTTGCGTTTCTTGTCCCCGCAGAATATTTTACATCCGGATTGTGATACTCTAGGCACTGCCCTTTTCCCTGTCCCTGAGACAGTGAATTTACAAGAGGTTGGTGCTAAGTATGTGCATCCGGTGCATTGTCATGTATGACACATCTACTCTACTAAATTAGCATGAATTGAAGACAATGCTCGTTTTTCACTATTTGGTGGTGGTTTGTGTTTTACGTGCACACAGAGATCTATGAGCGTGTTTTTGAATTTTTTTACTTTTAGATTAGACTCGATTTGATCTAAAGGAGTTTATTGGCTTTTTATATTTACTTTATCAGCACTTTCATTTCACCCCATCTTCATTTCATTTTTTCTGCATGATCATTTTTCTGCATGACCATATTGACTGTGGCTTTGATTTCAATGGAATGGATTTTCTCATTATTGACTGCTTTTCCAAGAGAGGGCTCTTCTTCTTCTTTTTCTTTATATGTAAAAAGATCTTATTCTGTGTAAATACCCTTTGCACTTTTGTAAATAATTGTGAATTAATTTTTTGCCCCAGCCCTGATGAGCCCCAAACCATATGGGCAGAAATGTGTCAACTCCACAATTTGGAGAAGGCCTGCAAAAGTTTAAATGAAGTCAACATACATTATTACACATCTCCATTCAGACATAGGGTTTTAATTTCCCCCCAGTTCTGTGTTATACTTAGGGCTATCTTCTTTTCTTTTAAGGATTGCCATTGATAATTATTGTTTGGAATCTTTCCGCATCCATTATACCAAATAGGGTAAGAAGGAATGATGTTTATGTACAGAAATATGTATTGTTGTTGTTGCTTTTTGTATATATTATTTGGGTTAATATATATTTGTTTGTATTGTCCCATTCAAAATATACATAAAAATACTCGTTTGGACTACATTTGGATGTTGGTCTCTAAATTAGAATAAGCAATTGGACATTAATGTAAGTCCTTGTGAGGGATTAATTTAAGTTTTTCCTTAAGAATTATTTCTTTCTTTCTCTATCCACTCCGCCACATTACCGTTGTTTTTTAAAAATAATAATATCACAACAGAATGTAAAGTGGCAAAAAATGATTAAAATACATTTTAAATGTGCCCAGAACACAATTACCTCAGCCAAAGATTTTGCAGCAAATACGTTACCAACTATCTCACAAACACAGGCAGACAGAGTCACACAAACACACATACAAATTGGACTTGTCAGTGGAGAAGAAGACTAAGACTTAGACCAATGACGTCTTCAGGATAGGAAGAAGAGGTGCTACTGCATCTTCAAGGGCTACTCCCCTGTCTACTGTAAAAACATTATTGGATTTCAAGGTAAAAAGGCTGCTGGTCCCTAAATGATGCTCCAGAGTAAAAAATCCTGTTGAAATGGATTTTTTTCAATTTGCATGCAAGGCAACAAACAACTGCAAACAAAACAGGTGATGGACCGAATGTGGATCAATGTCACACATTCACCCCAGTCCAAAGATCTGGGCCCAAATCCATCGTTTTTTTGCACTCCACACCACCCTGGGTTAGACAATGGCGATATGCAAATCAGCTCTGACCCTGTGCCCCATGGGAACAGTCCAGTCCGAACTACAAAAGCCATGTCCTTCCCAGAACGGAATCAAGCATCCGAGGATTGCATATCGCCATTGTCTAACCCAGGGTGGTGTGGAGTGCAAAAAAACGATGGATTTGGGCCCAGATCTTTGGACTGGGGTGAATGTGTGACATTGATCCACATTCTGTCCATCACCTGTTTTGTTTGCAATTGCCGCCATAAGTGCGCTGGGGATGCTCAGACGTGGGTCCCAGGCACTCCACACCACTGGAGTCAAGCTAGCCGGACTGATGAGAGGTGTTACCTCGAAACCGGTCCGGTCCTCGGATGCTTGATTCCGTTCTGGGAAAGACATGGCTTTTGTAGTTTGGACTGGACTGTTCCCATGGGGCACAGGGTCAGAGCTGATTTGCATATCGCCATTGTCTAACCCAGGGTGGTGTGGAGTGCAAAAAAACGATGGATTTGGGCCCAGATCTTTGGACTGGGGTGAATGTGTGACATTGATCCACATTCTGTCCATCACCTGTTTTGTAGGCAACAAACAACAGCATGTACAAAAGGCACTGGAGTTTGGAATAGCTTTATAGTATTGTTCCTGCAATAAGTTTTTTAAATGAACAAAATTGTGTTTCTGCGACATGATGTAAAGCCATTTTCTATTACGGGTTACAAGCATAGTGGGAAATGCCTAATATTAAGCAAGATTACACCAGGGTAACACATATTTTGCCCAGACTTACTCCACATAAATCAATGCTCTATTACACAAAGTCCTCTGTGGCCCAAATGTGGGTCATTAAAGTTGTAAACGAAAAGTACATAGCCCAGGGTTCTCCAACGAGTAGCTCTGGAGCTATTGGAAGCTCTCAAGATACATGTGAGTAGCTCTCCTTTCTGCAGTCCTACCTAGTAAATGAAAAGCTTTTGTTTGGTTGAATTAGGCACGTTTCCAAACATTTTAACAAATGTATTTAAATTAAAATGTGTGTATTTTCCGAGCTGATAAGTTAACGTCTGGAGAAAATATATATTTAAGGCTAATAGTAAATGGTAATTCATTCGGCTTTGGGGAGTGCTATTACTGATGTTCTTCCCAGGTGTCAGGGGGCATTGCAGACATTCTTGCTATGGCAAGACTTCACAAATGTAACAAATTTAAATTGAGAAAGCTTTTTTAACATTATTTCTGGTGACCTTGCTTGATGCACTGAGACAGTCACTTCTAATAATCCAGTTTGCATTTGTCACCAATGTCTTTTTGTCTGCAATGGTTACTGCTGTAACACTGATGACATAGCCTTAAAGCCCGCTGTACTATCCATTAAAGACCCACTCGAGCATTCGGCTTGGGAGCGGGACATAAGAAGGGAGCGGGCCTTTATTGGCAGGTGGAGCCCACTACGCCGGAGGGGGCTCTAAGGCTATTATAACATTCCACCCCTAGAGAGCAAAATGTTCTAATTTATAAAACAAAGGCCTCATTGATCCAGAGGAGGTGGAAATCCCCTCGGGCTCTGTGAGGTCTTTGTTAAACATTGGAATGTTGATGCTCCTGGTTTCTACTGGCCATTAGAAGCCCAGAGCACTCCATTTTTCTCAATCGAGTGCTCATCCTTCCAATGTTCTACTTTATGTAGTAGTAATAATTTTCATTGAACCTAATTAGCTCAAAGGTATAATGATTTCCGTCCACCGAGGAACTGTGCATTGACTATTGGAGGGACATTCTTAGGAATAGCTCTAACTTAGAGTACAACAAGTAGATTAGACTACTGCAATGCACTGCTTCTGGGGGCCACCAACACCTTGGTCACGAAGCTGCAGCGGGTGCAGAATATGGCAGCTAAACTGGCTCTTTCACGACCACGGTCTGCCTCGTCCTCTTTTGCGCTCTCGGATCTTCACTGGCTTCCTGTTCAAAAACGGATCTACTTCAAATCCTCCTGTCTGGTTTTCAGAGCTCTGCACGGGGCTGGGTCCAGTTATGTTGCAAGATCTATTCTCCTGGTACTCCACCGCCAGACCTTTGAGATCCTCCTCGGCATTCCTGGTCACAGTCCCCAGGATAAAAAGGGTGAGGATGGGCGGCCGCTCTTTCAGCTTTACGGCCGCCAAACTATGGATTTCCTTACCGATGTCTCTAAGGAGCAAGCAGGATCTCTTGTCTTTTAAAAAGGATCTCAAAAGTTACCTCTTCCTGAGAGCAGCGTAGTGTTAACATCTGTAGGTAATGTTTATGGTCGAAGCGCCAGGATACCCTTTGGGTGACAGCTGCGCTCTATAAGTATGCTTACAATTACAATTACAACAAGGAAATTAAAGGTTGTGTTTGAAATAATAACACCGATTATTGCTACATAAAATTGATTTTTTCCACATAGAAGATTTCTTTTGTGATGCAAAGTGGTGTCCCATGATCCCTCAATACCTTATAGTCTAGAGTTAGTATGCATAGGGGCTCTTTCTTATGATTACCAGAATTAAGTAGGCCTTGGTGAAATTTTAATTACAATTAAAAGCGACTTTACACCTCACATAAAAATGTCTTGTGAGATACAGGCTTCAGACTGATTCTCGCAGAAAACGTCTTGCCAAGAGATATTTACTGAGTGAAATCGGCTTCTGCTGGAATCGTGCATTTTTTTCACACATGTAAGGTGCGCTCTCGCTTAGAAAAAGTCTCAGGAGACACCGAAATACCACCTTTTACCCTAAAAGCACAATTCTGTGTAATTTAATGAAATATTCATGAATTCCACCATTACATTTTAAAAACAAAACTACAGCATTCCTGCACCCCTCGAGCAGTGTGGGACCTCCTGACATTATCAGTGGACGGAAAAGTCCTGTAGAAAACTGCCCACATCTGACATTTCATGAAACAAAACAGCGCATTTCACAATGTACCTCTGATTGGAACGTGGGGCCACCGGTTCATGTATTTTATAAGTTATGTTCTAAGGCAGTACCTTGCACTGTCAAAGCGCACCTCCAACTTCTTCGAATAGGGCGTTATTTTTAGAGAAAAAGCTTCAGGTAACTTTCCAGGTAGGAGTCACCTTTGAAGGTAACCTTTGAAAGATTCTCATGTTCTCTCCGTACTTCCAAATGTAGATACCTTGGTGTGTTTTAATAGGCTGTGCTTTGTTTTTTTCTGACATTGAGAAATGGCAGTAAAACTTCTCCTTCCCCTGCCTGAGACATCTCAAAAACACTTAATTAAATACCTAAATACCTTACTGCACATTGAGCCATTGTGTGAAAAATTGAGGGTTTCAAAGAGTGTCCCACCATCTCTGCCTTCGTCTTTTTCGAAATGCTAGTTCACAAGATGAGTTTCTAGGAGAGATAACATTTTTAATGACATGCCTTTTCTTTTGAAGGTGACGATTATGATTTTTTTTGAGCGTAAGTTCTCCGATTCACATAATTGTTTGTTAGCAGAACTTTCAAATAAGTATTTTGAAAATACATTTTCACTTACAACTATTTTAAAACAAGCCCTTCAGGAATGTTAAACATTCTACTGAACCAGTAAAACTAACAGCCAAGCTGTGACTTGCCACATTCTATTCTTGGTGTCTGACTATTGCGTTTCATTGAAATGTCTTATTTTAGAAGAGGCTTCTAGCAACCTCTCCTAGGTGTCATGTGCTCAGCTAACAGCCACATCCGTGTTTCATTTTTTGCGGGACAAATTTAAAGATGACGCTTGACAAGAGCGCAGAAGCAAATTTAAAGTACCACAGGGCATATTATCAAGGGGGTTTATCTCCGCTTTTTTGGCTTTAAAAGCCAAGAAAGCGGAGATAAAATTATCTCCCTATTACCTAGCTGTCGCTAACGCCAGTTAGAGACAGCTAGTAGGAGATAGCGACCATCTTGGGCCCCACTTTGCATGTCAGTGATATTTATCACTAATGACATGCAAAGTGGGCGTGCCAAGATGTTAGCGACTGATAACAGTAGTTAACATCTCTATCTCCTATTACCAACTTTTGGAGATATTCGCGCTAAGCGCATATATCTCCAAAAGCTAACACCTGCCCTGAGCAGTTCTTAGCCATGTTATCCAATGGGAGGTGGATAACATGGCTAAGAGCATTAGCTCGGTAATGCATGAATATCGCGGACTTTTCAGCGTTATTCATGCATTGCTGCGATTTTTATCGCATTTGCGATAAACCTTGGTAATACCAAGGTTTATTTGCGGTAAAAATCGCCGCAGCTCAGCGGTAAATTTTTGTCTCTAACCAAGCAATAGCGATAATTATCGCTATTGCTTGGTAATATGCCCCCACATTCTTTGACTGGGTCTTTGCAAAAAATAGATGTGTAAAAAGGTTTACGTAAACGTGTGTTAACTGCATATCTTTTTAAAAAAAATAATACTTTCAACTGAGGTATATTTTTTTATACTAATTTTTTATTTGATCTACAGCAATGTCATGTATAGCGTTTGAGGCTTAAGAATACACTTTAATGAATATGCGATTCTTGACCAAGTTTTATTTCTGAAAATAATTTATTGGGTTAAATCAAACCAAAATGTATGTTTATTTGTTGAATATGAAGGTCTTTTACTGCTCTTCCAGACTTTTAGTTTGAAGCAGTGAGGATCTTGAGATTAGAATGTCACTAACCGGTGGTCATTCAATAACATAAGTTGTGTAGAATTCATATATGAGGTGACACAATACTGTTAGAAGTTGGGTGTCTGATTTGCAGAGGTATGAACCCTGTTCAAGCAGGAACAACAATCTTAGTCAGGGTAAGTCAGTAACACACTTTAAATTAACCTTTGCACCCCCTCTGGTAACTCGCCACAGAGCAGTCAGGCTTAATTTAAGAGGCAATGTGTAAAGTATTTGTGCAGCGTTTCAAACAGTAACACAGTGAAACCACCACAAAAAGACTCCACACCAGTTTAGGAAAAGAGAGAATACTTTCATAAGTAAAACAAGACCAAAACAACAAAACATCCAATCTGTAGATGTCGAGATATGAATTTGTAAAGAATAAATTAAAAAATTACACTTAGAAGCAGTAAGTGCTTACAGAGTTAATTGGTTGCGTTGGATCAAGACAAGTGATGAGTACAGGCAGGCAACAACGGAGCGCGGGCCATAAACAGGACCTACGCAGGGCCGGCTGAGTAAAAGTACCTTTATCCTGGATGTAAGCAACGAGATGTGTCGGTGATCCCTCATGCAGCTGTGGTGATGCACCAGATTTCTCCACACAACAGCAGTTTTGCATTGGGTCCATGAGCAATGCACTGGTCCCGAGACGCAGCCTGTCCGGATGCAATGTGCTGGGCTTTTCCACATTGCAGAGGTGATGAATCGATCTTTTCCATGCATTGGCGGCAAATATGTCGGTTCCAATGCATCGTTTCTAGAGGTGATGCAGCAGTTCCAAGGGCGATTCATCCATCTGGTTCCCACAATGACGGTTATGTGTTGGTTCCAATCAGCGCAACATGGTCGATGCATGGGTTCTGGCACTTAATAATCACCTTCAAGGGCCCTGGACTGGATTGGCACCACTTGACAGAACTGGACTCACAGCAGATAGAGTCTAGGTGCTGTTTAAAGGTTTAAGAAAAAAGGTTTTGATATCACTAAGACTTCAGAAACAGAAACCAAGCCAACAACCCTTGGATATACTGTTGTTCTGGGATGTAGAGATGCAGGTCCAGTCCTTCTTACTCCCAGTCAAGAGGCAGAAGGCAGCAGGCCAGCACAGCAAAGTAGATCAGCAAACTGACAGTGTTTCCAGTAGAAAAGCAGTCTTTCTTCCTGGTAGAATGTCCTCAGTTCCAGAAGTGTTCTGATTTGGTGGTGTCAGAGAACCAGTGTTTATATCCAGTTGGGCCTGAATTGGGGGAGACTTCAAAGAGATACTTTGAACTACACAGAGTCCCTTTCTTTCCTGCAATGGCTCCAGACTCACTACCTGGGGGGCAGGGGGGGCGGGGACAGGACAGCCCTTTCAGCTGTAAGTGTCAGCTCCTCCCACTCATCCTGCCCAGAATGACCCATTGGCATGTCGATGGCCACACAGTTACACCTATGCTTACTTTGTGTGTTTATGTCTAGTGGAAATGCAGGAAGCCAGCTGTCACCCTCCCCAGATAGATATTCCAGAGACAGGCAAAAGTCACCAAAAGGTTGAAGTAAGAAAATGCAAGCTTTCTAAAGGTGTGATTTTCAGAATTGCAATTTCAAATCCAACTTAACCATAAGTTGTGCTTTCAAATTGTTATTCTAGAGACACCAAATTTAGGGGTTTCATATTTTGCTAATTCAAAATTACACTTATAAAACATAATAAGTCAATCCTAATGTTATCGCATGGGAGAGATAGGCCTTGCCGAAGTGAAATGCGAATTTAGGATTATTTCACTAGCAGGACATGTAAACTTAAAAGTACATGTCATACTGTTTAAATGCACTGCCCCCTGCGTATGTGCTGTCCAGCGCCTACCTTAGGAGTGACCTATATGTAATACAAAGGTAGGATAGGGGCTGGTAAATAAATGAACTTGCCAGGTCAAGATGGCAGTTTAAAACTGCACACACTGGCTCTGCAGTGGTATGCCCGAGACATGTTCAAAGACCTACTTAAGTGGGTGGCACAGTCAGTGCTGCAAGCCCATTAGTAGCATTTGATTTACAGGCCCTGAGCACATGTAGTTCACTTTACCTGGGACTTATAAGTAAATCAAATATGAGAATTGAGGATAAATCAATTATACCATGTTTTAAATAGAGAGCACATGCACTTTAGCATCAGTTAACAGTGGTGCAGTCCCCATATTTCTAAAGCCGGCCAAGACAATGTCAGCACAAATGTTAAAAAAAAGAGATCAGAAGGCAAAAAGTCAAGGAAAACCAAACCAAGAATGCCAGGTCTCACAAACACCATGATGTAATATTAAAAACAGGGAATACAATGGTATCAAAGAATGTCAAATCTGGAACAGATGAGCCATGCTTTTATATACCAATGTAACTCAGTGTTGTAAAAGAAAAAGGTTTATCCTAGGTTACAATAAAATGTGTGAGTCAGAAAGGTGGTGACACCATGCTAGACCATACCAAGGGAGGCAGATGGAGCACCTCGCCCCAGATTCGACAATTACTGGAGTGTATTTGGATTTTCAAAGTATATTTACATAATTAAAAATAAGAAAAAGAGGCAGAGCTGATTTGGCCAACATAGGGGTCACTCACTTTTGAGCTCCTGCTCTGACCCTGGGCTGATTCTTGGCATTACCATTGCTGGTTTGCCACTCACACCACGACCGGGTGCCTGAAGACACCCCTAGTACCAGGGAAGCAGAGGAGGCCTGCTGGGAGGATGGTACATCAAAGCTAGAGCATCTCCCCCAAAGGCCGATGGGTGAACAACCAAGCGCTGCAGCATCTGACATCATACAAGGGACAGCCTGCCTGTTGTGGTCCAATCACTGGGTCAAAAGCGCTGGGGGAGACCCGCTCGCTATCTTTAGCAGCCATGAAGAGAACAGCAGGAAGATTCTGGATGCTCCCCAATGGGGCACACCCACCTCTGTCCCAATTCACCTGTGGCTCTGCCATTTGAGCAGGTGGGCCCAGGGAAGCAGTGATAAGACTTGGTTATAACAAGGCATCTCCCCAGGCCTAAACAATGAACTGCTCAATGAAGCCCTGGACTAGCCGGGAATGGAACCTCTTTCATTGGTAATGCCTTACTTACGGTGGCCTGTGGCGGAACTAGCTGGGGTGGTGTTGTGGTCTCAACTGTGCAGTGAACCCTCCGTCCCTCAACCTGAGATGGATTTCATAGGGTGGCCAAAACACCCAGAAGAACCACCCATGGGTCGCTGACCGGGTCACGATCGCTGCAATGGACGCCAAGTGGGCTGGCTGAGGTCCCAACTGACAGGGCAGTTGGTTCTCTTCAGGGGCTTGCTTGCAGCCACAGGGGCCCAGGCAGTAGGAAAGTCTGGTAGAGGGTGGTGAGTATGGGGTGGTTGGCCCTAGCCTGTGCCATAGAATTTGCTCCTTTGTGTCCCCTGGCTGCTTATGTCGCACATGCCGTGTATGGCGGGGGCTGGCAGGATAGTGAGTGGTTCCCGGCATCCCCAGGCTCAACTGAACTCCAACTGTCTGACGTTCCACGGCCCCAGATGCCAACATGGGGCAAAACAAACACCCAGTAATGGCACCCGGATAGAAAGTTGGCAAATTTATGGCCCCCGTGGACAAACATAAGACTGCTAGTGGAGGAGAGGCTCAGTCTGCCCAGATGCAGGGTGGGGAGATACTATAGTCATCCTACAGGTGAACCAAGACTCATGCACAGTCGTCAAGCCCAAGATAGGAGTGGTCCGGGTGAATATGGCCCTTCTATGCCAATATCTTAGCAATATCACAGCCAGGGATTCTGAGATATTGTCCATAGCTCAAAATGGAGGTGACCCGCCTAAGCACAGTATCTGTGGCCCTCTCCACTAGGGCATATGATGCTGAAAATGGAAGCCGCCTGAGCAACTCGGGCTTCATTTGATACTGTATGTGTTTGCAACACACACATACACACACACACACACACACACACACACACACACAGAGTAACACAATAAAAACACCACAGCAATATGTCACACAGGGTAAGACAAATAGAGAATACTTTTATGAGAAAATCTAGATCATAACAACAACAATCCAATAAGTAGAACCAGAGTTATGAATTGTCTAAGAATAAACCGATAATAATAGTGCCTAGAAGTCAATAGCATTAAGGGGTTACTTGAGATTGTGCTATACTGGGGTACATCCAAAGTACAGGCTGACCGCCATGAAGGGCAGGGTGGCTACAATACTCAAACAGGTCCAGCTGACAAAGTACCTTGGATCAAGCAAGAATTTCTCGATGTAAGAAGTCGAGGAGGTGTCATAATGATTCATCACAAAATGTGCTTGTCTGATTTAAAATTATGAGGAAAACTAATAAAGAGACAATAAACAAAGATCAAATTATACCACACAATGAAGACACATAAAAACACCTCTTCTCTTTTAGATAAAAGTGCCACCCCATAGATGAGTTTCATGAAGAAAGGGTAAGGAACCTATGTGTTAATCCTCCTCCCTTGGTGGGTCCCTTCCTTTCCTCCAAATGATAAAACAAAAAAAGAAACAGGATTAAAAATATTTTCTCTCATACTAGCTTGAAACAATCTTGAGACTTGACGGATGACATTAGTAAAGAACATATGAGAAAGATAAGAGACAGAATGGGAAAAGAAAAGACAACCTGTTCATATTGTTATAAATCCGGCGGGGGAGGGGAGGGTATTTTTTCCCTACTGAAAGATAAAATGATATAATGCACAATATTGTCTACATACAACTTATTCATCATGTAAATGAACATCAAGTTCCTCAACAAAGTTGTGTCCCCATAGGTTCCTGGTTTCCACATCTAGTATGTATTTCGATTCTCCTTTCCGTATTTCCAGTATTTCGTTTCCCCCTCTTAGGATGGCTCTCACCTGTTTAATAGCAAAATGGCTGAGTAAAGAGCTATTGGAAATGTGGAAATCTTGAAAATGTCTCACAATAGGATAGTGTGGATCCATGTTCATAATGGCACACATGTGTTCGAATATACGTTTCTTGAGGATAAATGTAGTGCTACATGTCCGGAGTTGCATGCTCTTCCTGTTGAGCGTGCCCCTAAAGGTGGAGAATTCTTTTTTCATGTACGTGTTACGACATGCTTCGCAGTGGACACACGGGAAAAATCCCAGTAGATTATGTTGTCTGGACTGTTGTGTGATGGTAATGTCTCCATGAACCAGAATATCACTGAAGCTGCAACCTTTTCTGTATGTGACCAAGAGTCTCTTCTGGAGCATGTGTCCTATGGTGGCATCATCGGTAAGTATATCCCAATTCATACTGAGGATTTTGTGTATGTCTTGTGAGTTGGAATTATAGGTGAGAATGACCCTAGTTTTGTTGTTGGTCCCTTCAGTCTTATTCATGGGTTGCTCCATCAGTGTCTGGCCTCTGTTTGCTTCTTAGCTCTCTTTATCGCTCTATCCAACACCCTTGAAGGGTATCTCATTCTTTGAATCTAGCATACATGATCTTCTCTTCAGCTAAGACACCCTCTTCCGTATTGCCGTTTGTTTAGCCACAAAGGAGCTCTATGAATGGGATGCTCCACTTGAGGATGTCAGGGTGACTACTGAAAGAATGGAGACTATTCACAGCAGTGGTTTTGAGGAAGAGTTTGGTAAGGATGGTATTTTCCTGTATCTCAATTCTAACATCCAGAAAATCTATGTTTTTCCTGCTCATATTGTGTGTGAGAATGATATTGCAGTTGATTTGATAGAGTTTATCAACAAACATTCTCACACCGACCTCTGAGCCCTTCCATATTACCAACAGGTCCTCTGTATAATGAAGCCATAAGATCACCTGTCCATCTCTTCGTAGGTTAGAAATATAATTCCAAATGACCTCCTCCCATGCCCCCAAGAAAAGATTGGCAAAACTGGGGGTAAAAAATGTCCCCATGGCAGTCCTCAGCAACTGCCTGTATAGGGAGTCATCAATCAAAAAATGTTGTTCTCCAAACAGTGTTTGATCATTTCCAGTATCATCTTGGTATTTTCAAGGTAACAAAGGTGTTGCAGTTAAGAAAATTGTTACACACTCTACTCTCTATGCTACGGTCTATAATGGTGTAGAGAGAATTGACACCCAGTGTTATAATCAAGAATCCTTCTTCCCACACAACCCCCTCTAGTTTTGCCAAGAAATCTTTAGTGTCTCTAACACATGATGGAAGCGAAGTCACAAATTCTCTCTGAAAGTGATCAACATATTTAGAGTTAATTTCTAGGACACTGCCCCCGAATGATACAATATGTCTTCCAAGGGGATTGTTGGGATTCTTGTGAATCTTGGGAAGAAGATAAAGTATTGGCAATTTGGGGAAATTTCTTTTTAGGAAGCAACATCCATCCCATTCTAGAATGCCAACATCCTTCCATTCCATCAATTTTCTCCATATCTCCAGAATGCTATTGTTATAGTTTTCATTGTTAATCCTAATTTAGAATTTGGGATCATGTGCTTGTCTTAAGACCTCTGTCACATACATCTACTCCATAAGCCAATATTCCCTTCCTTGTCAGCTGGATGTGTGATAATGTTTGTATCTTCTGATAAAGATTTTATTATGTTTTTCTGGGTGATGGAGAGGTTGTGTATAGCATTGTTCCTAAATCCATTGCAGTGTTTAACCTTAATCATATCTTTTGTGACTACCTCATGGAACGTGTCAATATTATCATGCAGAACATTGGGTAAGCAAACAGATTTAGGTTTGAAAGGAGAAGTGGCTACCCAGTCAGAAGTAATATCCAACTGTTCAAGCATTTTATACATCTTGATAGATTCAGGGTTAGATTCCAATTCTAGACACAACATCCACAGTTTCAGTGCAAGACAAACATGCAGGGCATAGGGTTGATTTACTACTCTTCTGTCACCTATTCCTTACCTCATTCACTGGGAGAAATCCATATCTGAGTTTCGGTAAAAGTGATCTAGCCAAAGGTGGCTCAACCTGGTCCAGAAAATGTTCAAATCTGGAAATTATTCACATCCATGAACCACCCTGTTAAGGTGCTGTGAGTCATTGAAAGTAACCGTTCTTTATGGATTAGAGCCCAATATCTGTCCTTTAGATGCAAATCCATCCCTCTGCTGAGGTCTTAAGGTCCATCCCATGCATCTTGCATGGCAAGATCATACAACCAGGTTTTGATGTGTTTAAACCATGGTATTACCTATTATTTTTCCACAGTCTATTTAGCCGAGATCTGAAACTTACCCAACCATACCTTAGCCAATATAGCAAAGGTGTCAGCACTGCAATATTAACAATATTTCTCAATCCTAAGTTGAGTCACATGGTAGCATGTGGGTCACTTGCGGGAAAGGCCAATATTGAATGCATAAATCTATACTATGTTACAAACCAGGTAACTTGAGTAGTTTTTCTATAAATGCAATCCACCAAGTCTTTCTTTTTTTTTTCATTTTATGGATCCGAGAATCCATTCTCAACCAAAAGCACACATTCAATTTTAAAACAACAACATACTTAAAACCAACATATGCTATTGCAATTTCTGTAGGTGTATCACTACCTGTGTGTGGGTGAGTGAGTGGCTGTGTGAGGGATTGTGTGTGTTAGGATTTAGTTGACTCAACTCAGTCCTCTTTCTATGGGCATGTGTGTACAGGTCATCAGGTCAGCTGGTGCAGCACATTTCCATCAGCACACATTAAAATGAAGTCTGTGTCTGCTTGCTTGGTTTCTTTGCCTTGTAATGTCACCCGGAAGGACTGTGCCTGGCGCTCCGGTGTTTCCTGTTGGAGCTGGGATTCTATGCATCCCGTGTGTTTTTGGTCGTGTCTGTACATTGTGTTTGCAGGTTTGCAGACGTCCTTTGCATCGTTTCCTGGATATTGCTCTTGCTATCTTCGTGGGACCCTCTACTCATCTCCCCAGATTTTTTGACATCCTTGTTGGATTGTTTTTGCTAATACGCAGCCGCGTATTAGTCACTCGGCTGAGCTCTTCACTTCCTTGATTTTTGTAACCCCTCCGTGTTGTTATGCGGAGTTTGGGTGGAATTACAAACAGTGTTGTTCCAATAGCGTTTTTTATTTTTTTATTAGCGGTGGCCACTGTCTAGTTTTTACGGGCATTTTGTATATGTTAAGAAGCGGGGGGTTTTCTGTCCAATTACTTTTTCCCCTGTGTTTATTCATATTCGAGGAGAGAGAGACTTTATTGCGCTTACCTTTTTTGAGAGATATATTCATTGCTTTCTCATGGACATTGCATGTTGACTTCGAAGCCTGGATTTCACAACGATTTTACAGAACTGCAGACTGGTGCAAAATCAGTTACTCGCCAATAAGAGAAGACCAGGCGGAGCCCAGAAGGGGTGTCCTTGTTTCTTATTTCTTCTCTCATTCATACCACCCTCTCCAGGTGCTCTGGTAGCAAGTATACTGTTGGCAGAGTTGAGTGTTTGTTGTCGGGGTAGTGGTGGCGGAATGGGTATATCCTCATTTCTGCAGTGTTGGGCATGATCAGGCAGTGATTTGAAAGTGTGGGTGTGTAAGTGGGTATATGGGTGTGTGAATAGATGTATGGGTGTGTACGTGGGTATGGTAATGGCTGTGTGGGTGTGTGAGTAAGTATGAGGGAGAGTGAGTGTCTTTGTGGCTCTATGAATGGGTGTGTGAGTGAATTTACGGGTCTGTGAGAGTGTGTGTGAGTGGATATGTATGTGTGTAAGTAGGTGTGTGAGTATATACATGGGTGTGAGTATGGATGTGTGTGTGTCTATGTGGGTCTGTGAGCGGTTGTTTGAGTGGTTGTTTGGTCTGTGAGTGGTTCTGTGGGTGTGTGAGTGAATGTATGGGTGTGTGAGTGGTTGTATAAGTGTGTGTTGGTATGAGAGTGGCTGTGTGGGTATGTGATTGATTGTGTGGGTCTGTAAGTGGGTATACACTGGTAGGATGGGTGGGTGAGTGGGTTTGTGAGTAGTTGTATGGGTGTGTAAGTAAGTGTGTGACTGTGAGTGGATGTGTGAGTGGCTATAAGGGTCTATGAGTGGATATTTGAGTGGTTTTGTAGGTCTGTGAGTGGGTGTGCAAGTGGCTGTATCAGTGTGTTAGTGGGTATGTAAGTAGTTTTGTGGATGTCTAAGTGGTTATGTGAGTGGTTGTGTGGATCCTTGAGAGGGTAAGTGAGTGGCTGTGTAGGGGTGTAAGGGGATTTCATCAGTCTGTGGACAGGTGTTTCAGTGGCTTTGTGGGTGTGTGAATGGATGTGTGAGTGGCTGTATGAGTGTGTAAATAGGTATGTAAGTGTTTGCGGGGTATAGAAATCAGTGTAGGAGTGGTTAAATGGGTCTGTGAGTAGGTAAGTGACTAATTGTGTGGGTAAAAAGTAGGTGCATGAATTGTTTTATGAGTCTATGAATGAGTTTATCAGTGCCTTGATGGGTATCTGAGTGAGAGTGTGAGAACTTGGGTAGGTGTGCAGGTGGGTGTGAGTGCTTCATTTAATGTACAAGTGAGTATATGAGTGTGTGACTGGATGTGTCAGTGGGTGTGTCAGTGGCTGTGAGGGTCTGTGAATGGGTATGTGAGTGGTTCTGTGGGCATAGAAGTGTGTTTGTGAGGGGCTCTGTGGTGTTTGAATAGGTGTATGTGTAGTAGTGTGGGGGTGTAAGAGATTGTATTAGTGGGTCTGTGAGTGGGTGTATTTTTTCATTGGGTTCTGAATCAGTAGGTCTGTCATGGATTCACATGGGGCTGCAGTGCTGCGACGAAATGCGGATCATTGCACTTAGGAAAACAACTTTTTAGATAACTTCTTTCTCAACAAGGGTCTCTCACTATCGCACCCTTGGGGTCAGGGTACAACTACCCTGATGCCTTCTACCAGTTTATCAGCCCCTGGAACGTGTCCCAATAAAGAAAATGGGGACCGCAACTTTCCTCTCAGGTTGCAGCCAGCCAATCATGGCATTGCTGCTGATGTCACTGACCATGTCACAAGTTATGTAATATGTGAGGTCATAAGTAGTGCCTTGCAAGGATGTAAGTTATAGTTAGCTCAGGTATCTAAAACTGCTGAATTTCTATGGTTTTGTGTGTGTGATATCTGAACCTAACTATAATGTCCTTGTAACACTTGTTTTTTTCAGTGACTTTTTAAATTCTATTTCCTAACTATAACATCCCTGTAACTTTTGTTTTCTTCTGTGAATTTCAAAGGGTTTATTAATTGTATTTCTTAAAAGTAACCTTTATCCTTTGAGAGTGGGTGTGTGAGTGGCTGTATAGGCCAGCGGGTGGGTGTGTGAGTGACTGTATAGGTCTGTGAGTGTGTGAGTGGTTTTGTGGAAGTGTGAGTGGGTGTGTGAGTGACTGTATGAGTCTGTGAGTGGGTCTGTGAGTGGCTGTATGGGTTTGTGAGTGGGTATGGGTGTGGGTGTAGCTGTATGGGTTAGTCACTAGGTATGTGAGTGGCTGTATGGGTCTGTGAGTGGGTACCTGGGTAGCTCTACGGGTATATGAGTATCTGTGTCAGTAGTTTTGAGGGTGTGTGAGTGGGTGTGTAAGTGTATTTGTGATTCAATGAGTCGGTGTGTGAGCAGCTGTTTGGGCCTGTCAGTAGAAGGGTGGGTTGCTGTGAGGTTGTGTGAGTGGGTTTGGTAGTGGCTGTATGGGTCTGTGAATGGGGTTGTGAGTGGCTAATCGGTCTGTGAGTGGGTGTGTGAGTGACTGTATGGATCTGTAAGTAGATATGTGAGTGGCAGTATGGGTTTGTGAGTGGGTGTGTGAGTGGTTATATTGGTTTGGGAGTAGTTGTGTAAGTGACTGTATGGATCTGTGAGTGGGTCTGTGAGTGGTTTTGTAGGTATGTGAGTGGGTGCATGAGTGACTCTATGGGTGTTTGAGTGGGTGTGTAAGAATATGAGTAGATAAGAGAGTGGCTGAATGGGTGTATAAGTAACTATCTTTGTGGGTGTGTCAGTAGCTGTGTGAGTGACTGGGTCAGTATAGAACCTCACCTGCCCCTTTATCCACCAAGAGTCCACAATTTTGTGCAAAATGCCTATTCATCTGGAGTACTTTCTACTGGTTAATTAGTAAGAGCTAAATCGTTGGGTAAATGTCTAGTGCATATTGTACACCACACACAGCTTCACAATGGACCAGGAGGAATTGACACCAGTGACCTTCTGTATGTTTAATTTTGGCAATGGCATTGTTCCTCGTCCATCTTCATACAGAAATCTATGATAACATGAATTCTCCCATAAGGGAGGTGATGATGAGACTACAAAGAGGTGAATCTCCACTAAACTGGCATGTCCTTTAGGGTAGTACCATCATGTACATACTGATTACATACATTTTGTCCCATCCAAATGACAGAACGATCATACACAGGTGAGCTTTTACCTAGTAGCTTGCTTCTGACTCTTCGACAAACAGGCTCTCGGAATCCTATCTTAATCCCTGTACCTGATGTACATAAACATGTCCCCAGGCATCGTAGATTTGTTCTGTTTAAGGGTCATCACTTTTTTCATTCACCGCCAACAGCCAGCTGTGCATGAGTGTTTGTGTTTAGAAAAGGATTAGCAAAGGATTAGTGAATGCTTTCAAGACATATTGATTCTGGTAAAATACCGTCACTCCGCATTTTTTACTCCGCATACTTTCACTCCTCATACCATTATAACGCAGGTACCTTTACCCCGCATTTTTTCATAATGCATGCCTTTATATATTATATGCTTTTATCTCGCATGCTTTTACGACGAAAAACATTGTAAAAGCATGATTGGTAAAAGTATATGTTTTAAGGTAAGTTGTAAGGTAAGTATATGTTTTTTTTTGAGTTCAGGGGTATTTTAAGGGTGGGTTTGGGTTATGGGGTGCATGGGTATTTAAGGATTAAGGGGTACAGGGGTATTTTTAGGGTTCAGGGGTAGGTTTGCGTTTTGGGGTACAGGGGTATTTTTAGGGTTCAGGGGTTGTTTTGGGTTTTGGGGTACAGGGGTATTTTAAGGGTTTAGGGCTGGGTTTGGGTTATGGGGTACAGGGGTATTTTTAGGGTTCAAGGGTTGTTTTGGGGTACAGGGGTATTTTTAGGGTTCAGGGGTTGTTTTGGGTTTTGGGGTACAGGGGTATTTTTAGGGATCAGGGGTTGTTTTGGGTTTTGGGGTTCAGGGGTATTTTTAGGGTTCAGGGGTTGTTTTGGGTTTTGGGGTACAGGGGTATTTTTAGGGTTCAGAGGTTGTTTTGGGTTTTGGGGTACAGGGGTATTTTTAGGGTTCAGGGGTTGTTTTGGGTTTTGGGGTACAGGGGTATTTTTAGGGTTCAGGGGTAGGTTTGGGTTTTGGGGTACAGGGGTATTTTTAGAATTCAGGGGTTGTTTTGGGTTTGGGGTACAGGGGTATTTTTAGGGTTCAGGGGTAGGTTTGGGTTTTGGGGTACAGGGGTGTTTTTAGGGTTCAGGGGTTGTTTTGGGGTTTGGGGTACAGGGGTATTTTTGGTGTTATGGGGTTGTTTTGGGTTTTGGGGTACAGGGGTATTTTTAGGGTTCAGGGGTTGTTTTGTGTTTTGGGGTACAGGGGTATTTTTAGGGTTTAGGGGTTGTTTTGGGTTTTGGGGTACAGGGTATTTTTAGGGTTCAGGGGTATGTTTGGGTTTTGGGGTACAGGGGTATTTTTAGGGTTCAGGGGTTGTTTTGGGTTTTGGGGTACAGGGGTATTTTTAGGGTCAGGATGGGTTAGTGTTTAAGGGTGCTGGGGTATTTAAAGGGACTAGGGTGGAATTCGTTTTTAGGGTGTTTATATATATATATATATATATATATATATATATATATATATATATATATATATATATATATATATGTGTGTGTGTGTATTATTAATATAGTTCTAAATATAATGTAATTTTAAAGAAATAATGCTTCATTTTATTTAAAAAAAATATATATATATGTGTGTATTTATATATAAATATTTATATATATATTTTTAAAAATAAAGTACTTTTACAAAGTATATGACTTCACTACACATGCATTTGCGTTGTAATTGCATGCGGAGTGAAGTCATATGCGGTGTAAAAATTTGCGGAATTATGGCTTTAGGAGTAATGGTTTTTGCGGACTTAAAAATGCGGAGTGATGGTATGCGGGATTTTTTTTTGCGGAATGGAAAGATATATTCATTGATTCTAGAAGAATACCTGGAGGGACCACTTTAGTAATAAAAGACCCTCACTTCCCCTTACAAAACAGAGGAGAATTCCTTCCAGGCTGGACTGGGAGACTGAAGGCTGATCCTTCGAAAGGCAAAGACCTGACATCCCTTGTGGGGTGCCATCCTAGACGTAGAGATGGGGTCCTTAATTCAGAACCATCAGGTGAGGGTTAGCACTTCCCTGGGGGATGCTTGGTTTCATTAGGATCTATCCTGACATTTATATACACATGATTTGCCTACCTACCTAGGTTAGGTACACTTAAGTAGGCTACGCATAGTAGGAGTACGCCAATGATATTGTTTTATATAATAATATGCTTTTATTCATCTTATTAGCACCGTGGTAGAAATGTATCTACTTTTTACGAGATTGGTACTAATGATTACCTTCCTCTGCTACTGTCTTTTGATTGTCACAGCTAATATGTTTCATATTAGACTGACGCTTGAACAATAAATAATTATTGAAACCATTCCAATCGTGATTCTATGTGTATTCTGAGAAAAGTAAGCAAAAGTGACTGAGAGAAAGATACTGTATTGTTTCCAGGATACCAGCGGAATCTGAGTTACCATATCCAGTGGTTGCCAGAAACTACCTACACCGCTGTAGAATACAGGGGGTGATAGTGGCACTGTAGAGTTAACTGGTATATTGGCTGACTCATCCTCTGGGGTGTCCAGAGACTGTCTGCACACCAAGCCCTCAGTTTAGGTCATCCAAAATGTGCAGGTCCTGGGTGGTCCTAGGAACTACACAACAAAACAAGGGTACCTCTTCTTAACTATATCAAGTACATCCTTCTTTGTTTGGTGTAGATGTCCTCATAGTAATTGCATCAAGAAGGCATCACCAAAATCGGCAGGAAATGCACTGGGTGAGCTTTCTGTTAAGCTGTTCCTCATATTGGGAAAAGGCAGGAATACCTCTGCATACCACTAAGGTGGACGGGGTGGGTCCAAAAGGGCAAGCTTCCAGACTTTGCTCTCACCAGGAGAGGACAAGAAAGAACCCAATCTCACTTTACAGAAGGGGAGGGTGGCCACGCATCCCTCTTACCTGGGATGATTTTGGTCCAGAGGACCCGGGGCCATGTCACTTGATGCAAATAAAGTACTACTACAGCTAGTTTATTTGCAAATCAATTTACTGCAAATCTTTCTGTTCTCCATATAGACTTGAATGTCCAGATAATCAATTGTATCTTTACTTATTTTATGTGTAAAATGTCGTCCTTGAGGATTCTGATTAAAAGATTATGAAACACTTTTCAATTCATCTGTTTCTCTTGCCCAGATTACAAATAGATCGCCCATAAAATTAATCCATAAAAGCATTTTTTTCAAAATCTCACTATTTTTCTCAATCCGTACATGTTCCTTTTCTCAATGTCCCATTGTCACATTTACATACATTGGGGCAAAATATTTGCACATTGCTGTACCCTTTCTCTGTATTTAAAATCTCCATTCAAAGAGAAAGACATTGTTTGTTAAACATAAAGGCACAATTTCTAAAAGCATGTGCATTTGATCAAATGAACTCAGTAATGATGTAGGTAAAAGTATATTCACAAGCTTTAAGGCCCTCTTCATGTACTATTGATGTTGAGAGAGAAACTATACCTACTGTGGCGATTATGTATTCTGATTTCCATGGTATGCTATTAATGCGATTTTAAAAATCCATTGAGTACCTGATGTAAGACAGGAGACTTGAAATAAAAAAATATTGATGGCGGTCACCAGAAGGTAGTTATATTTAGGACCTAGTTTTCATAGGAAAAGCGTTTTCTGACTTGTCTATGTTTTTGGCGCCGGTTACCGAATCTTAACAAATTGTTCCATAAAAAGTGTACCACTGATTCTAGTTGTGCATGGAAAGTTTTGGGGTGATCCATCAAGATGGGGCATGAAAAAGGGGGGCTAAAAAAGTGTTTTATTTTAAAGTTAATTCCCGTAGGGTTATTGAACATGACTACAGCCCGAAATGTTGGATGGAATTATACAACATTTGGCAGAAATATAGCTCTTTGTCCAGAAAAATTACTTTTTGTATTTGGAGTAAATACGGTCAGTAGCTTTCAAGATATTGAAAAAAAAACATTTGTATATATAGGGACGAGGATCCTCTGAGGTTTGGACAGTCCCCTTGCTGAAATCTGATTGGCTGCTAACACTTCAACCAGGAAAGTGTAGCAGCCATCATGGGACTCTGCTTCAGCTGAATCCCCCAAAAAAGAAAAGGGGGAAGGGTAGGAATACCCTTACCCTCAGCCCTGGTCTTGGAGTCCCCCTGGAATACCTCCAGCCCCCCCCCCCTCCAGAGCCATGTAAGTCCACTGGCCCACCACTTCCTCAGGACAGGCCTTTGGAAACAGAAGGAGGGGGTCCATGCAGCTCCCTCCTGGAGGCATTAAACTCCCCATCAAACCAAACTGGGTGCCCTGGATTGGATCCAGGGCACCCAGGGAGTCATGGCCAGGCCCTGGGTGATGGGATCCCGGGGTTAAATTCAGCCCAGAGGTGGCTGCCCAGCTTTCTCCACCCATTGAAGTATGGCTGGGCACCAATGCATTGGGTCCTTAGGGTTGAGATGGTTCAGGAAGGGGGGTTAAGTTACCCCCATTGAATTTTGATCAGGCCCTGGGGGATGGGTTCCCAGGGGCTGAAATTGCCACAGTGAGGGGGGCTTTTTGGACTTGGGGAATGCAAAGAAAGTGTGTTTCCTCTCGTATTCCACATAAAACAATCTGAAATCCTTAATGGAGGAGACTGCGTCATCGATCTATTGGAGCGCAAGGTGATTTGGGGCAACTGTGACAAGTAGTTTCATTCTCGTCATCTCCTGGTGAGTGCAAAGTCCATGATTCTCACTTTGAACTACGCTGAGTATGCAAATGCCCATTTCATCTGCAAGCTCTGCCCATTGGGCCACACCCCGTTTTGCTTGGTAGTAGGCAACGGTCTTCTCGCCTTTTCCCACAGTAATGGACAGCCTAACAAAAGGCCCTCAAGCGCATTTCTACTAATTTTGGTGCTGCTTTATTGATGCAGAGGAATGCGAGGACATCGCCTCCAAACAACAAGGCGCTTATATCATTTAGTTAGGGGGAAGTACCCCTTTTTGGTGGAGATTCATCTCTTTGAAGTCTCATCATCTTCTCTTGATGAGGATTCATTTTATAAACAGATTTTTGGATGAATATGCTCTAGGAGCAATCTCATTGTCAAAATTACATGCACACCTGGTGGTCCTTTACACAGCTGTAGTGTAGAATATGCACAAGACATTTACCCAATGAGGTAGCACTTACTAATTAACCAAATGCAAGCACTTCAGTTGGGTTGATGTTTTCAGGAAAACTGGGGACTCTTCTTGAAACAAACGAGGTTCAGTTCTGGCCCTGGGGCTGATTTCACAGAAATTAAACCTCAACAAGATGGACTTACAAATACAAATATAGCAGGTGTCTCATTCGAAGCTACACTTCAGTAAAGCACAAACAATGCTACATTTTTGGGAGTGGTGAAGGTAAAGCAAGTGTGTTGCCTCTATAATTTCATGCTGAAAAAATATATGAAATGCTTTATGGAGGTAAACTCATTCTTGACCTATTGGAGCACAATTTAAGGTGTAGCAACTTTGATGAATTGTTTCTTTCTTTTGATCTCCTGGTGAGAGCGGATTCCAAGGTTCTCCCTTTTAAATACCCAGTATGAAAGAGCCCAAAATGCATAGCACCACTCACATATCCAATCATAGACATATACAGACACTCACACACCTACTCACGGACCCATACAGAAACTCACATACCTAATCACAGAGCCACACAGGCACTCACACACCCATTCAGACACTCACACAGGTAATCACAGACCCACAAAGGCACTCAAGTGCCCACTCACAGAGCCACACAGACACTCACACACCCACTCAGACACTCACAGACTCACACACGGACCCACACAGGCACTCACAGACCCACTCACAGACCAACAAAGGCACTCCCAGAGCCACTCACAGATACACAATGGTACGCACACCCACTTACACAGGTACTCACACCTACTCACAGACCCACACAGACACTTACACACCCACTCTCAAAACTAATAGGTTACAGTTAGGATTAAAAATCATTGACCATGTCATGAGTGATGTAGTATGTGAGGTCATAAGCAGTGCATTGCTGGAGTGCCTAAGTTATAGTTAGCTCAGGTAACTATAAATGCTGTATTTCTCTGGTATTGCACAAGTGAAATGTGAGCCTAACTATAATGTCCCTGTAACCTTTGATTTTTTCAGTGAATTTCTAAGGTCTTTTAAATTTTGTTTCCTAACTATAACATCCCTGTAACCTCTGTTTGTTCAGTGAATTAAAAACAATCCCATAACTGTAGCATGTCATCTTTTACAGTGGATGTGTGGGTCTGTTAGTGAGTGTAGTAGTGTGTGTATGGATCTGAGTGGGAGTGTGAATGTGTCAGTGGGCATCTGAGGTGGTCTATGAGTGGGTGAGTGGGTCTGTGAGTGGGTGCATGAGTGTCTAAGTGGCTCTGTGAGTATATGCATGGGTTTCTGAGTGGCTCTGTGAGTGACTGAATGAGTCTCTGAGTCGGGCTGTGAGTAGATGCATGAGTATGTAAGTAGGTGCATAAGACTCTCAGTGGGTGTGTGAGTGAATATGTATCATTCTAAGTGGGTATGTGAGGAGGTGCATGAGCCTCTGACTGGGCCTGTGAGAGGGTGTGTTAGTCTCAGGGTGCTCTGTGAGTAGGCCCATGAGTCTCTGAGTGGGTCTGTGGCTGGGTGCACAAGTCTTTGAGTAGATCTACCAGTGGGTGCATGAGTGGGTCTTTAAGTGTGTGAATGGATGTCTGAGTGGGTATGTGTGTGGATAAATGATGCTCTGAGTGGATCTCTCAGTGGGTGTGTGAGTGTCTGAGTGACTCTGTGAGTGGGTCTCTGACTAAGTGTGTGACTCTATGTGGGCCTGTGACTGGATGCATTACTGTCTGAGAAATCTTTATTTATTTTATTTTTTCGGTGAGAGGTTTGCAATTTTACCATGATTTTACACAGGTGGGCCATGCTGAATGGTGCGATGGATCCAAGACTCCAACCACATTGGAAAAAAAGGTTTGAAGCATTTTTTTAAACCAAAGCATGGTCTCCTGTGCTTCCTTAACTAAGCGACCGTGTGGGCCAGGTCCTGAAAGCAATGCAAAAATATGCTGTGGGGGCCTGCAGGGGACCCCACTGCCCAAAGGACCACCACCTCCCCTGGGCTTTCTTTCAATTAAAGTGGATGTATGTTACTGCCCGCCCCCATGCTGCCCCATGGACTGCTACCTCCCCGGGGATTTCATCTTTAAATGCAGGGGGTCTTGTGAACCATGGAGCCCCAGGGGATTGCCACCTCCCTATGGCTTTTTTTAAATTGGCAGTTGGCTATGGCAGGGCAGGTGCAATGCTCCCGCCTTCCCATAGCAAACATTTGCTTCACTTCATGGAAGCGAGAGCAGAATAATGGCTCTCGCTTCCATGAAGTGAGGCAGATTTGTTTTTGGGCAAAGGGAGCTGCATGTCAGCAGCTCTCTTTGCCCAAAAGCAATGCCGGCTCCTGCAGGAGGCAGGGAGCCAGCAGGGACTGTGGGGGCATTGGGGCTCCCCCACGTCCCCAATGTCATGGCCATGCCCCAGGGGATGGAGTCCCTGGGAGCGAAATTGGCCCGGGAGGGAGAGCAACTCGGCCCCTCCCTTTTTTATTTCAGTAAACATAATGGCAGGCCCCAGGGGGTGGGGTCCCGGGGCCAAAATAGACCTCAGGAGGGGTCCATGCACCCATCCAAATTTTCTTTTAAAGAAAAAGGCTGGGCAGGCCCCAGAGGATGGGGTCCGTGGGGCCAAAAGTGGCCTGGGGAGGGGGCCCCATCCCCTTCAAAACAATAATAATAAACAAAGGCCTAGCCCCGGGGATGGGGTCCCCGGGGCCATTATCAGCCTAAAAAGGGGGGCCACATGCCCTGCTCCCTTTTCAATAACTATTATTTAAATGGGTCAGGCCTTGGGGGATGAGGTCCCCAGGGCCCAAAAGGGTCAAGGGAAGGGGGGCACACAGTCCCCTTCAGAAAATAAAATAAAAAATAAACCGACAACTAGCTGGAGGCCCCACCCCCTCCCTGCACCACTGTGCACCTGCACCTCCTGTCGCTTTCTTGGTTGGAGGAATAAAGTCTCCTTCGATCCTAAGGGTCCTTAGGGGCCAACTAGCCCATTAGGTACCTCCAGTAAGACCCACACAGTGAGATTGCTGAGAGGTGCTCCGAGGCCATGCCCCTTTTTACGACACTCTGCAAGCACGCCTCTTGGCACACTTCCGGTAGGGCGATGAGGTACCCTTGAGTCCTGAAGACTTCAGGACTAAAGTGGACTTCATCCCCCAAGTAGCAGGGCTTGGCCTCTGATCACTTCCAGCAATCCAGCTGTGTGGGGCTTACTGGAGGTAACAGGAGGGCTAGTACGCCTTCAGGAACCCTCAGGAGGCAAGGGGACTTCATTCCCCAACCAAGAGTGCAACAGGACGCGCGTTGGCAGAGTGGTGGAGAAAGGGGGCATGGCCTGTGTGCACCTCTCAGCTATCCCACTGTGTGGCGCTTATTGAAGGAAACAGGTAGGCTAGTTGATCGCTAAGGACCCACAGCACTGAAGGTGACTTCAATCCCCATCCAATAGCAAACCAGGGAATGCGTTTGCAGAGTGGTGGGCAAAGGGGAAGTGACCTGCTATGAGACCCTAGCAATCCTGCTGTGTGGGACTAACTTGAGGGCCAATAACCCCTCCTGTTACCTCCAGTAAGTCCCACACAGTGGGATTGCTAAGAGGCCTTCGGAGATCACGCCCCCCTTTCTCCACCACTCTGCAAACATGCCTCCTGGCACACTACTCATTGGGGGATGAAGTCCACTTTACTCCTGAGGGACTTTGGGGTCCTCCTGTAAGTTCTATGCAGCAGAATTCCTGACCCTTGTCTGGGGTGCAACCCCATTTATCCACCATACTGCAAATGCGAATACTAGTTAAAGAAGCATTTGCAATGTAATGAGTCTCTCTTTTGCGAGAGTTAGAGCTATTTCCACTGTAAATGTAAAAGAATGTTTCTAATTTTTGGGGAGTGAAGTGGATGTACTTTGTGTGTACTGGAATGATGTGGTATGTTGTGCAGTGAAGTTATGTGGGTAGCAAGAATGTGATATTTAGCTTATAGTAATTATGTAAAGTGGGATTATGTGTTATAGAGAGTAATTATGTTGTATGGCAGTCTGTGTTACCTCAGGTTTAGTCTTCCTCGTTTCCATAGAAGCTAAACTATAAACTCAATGAAACAAAAAAAAGAAGGAATCACTGAGGAGCAATTCTGGATCTAGTTAGAGGTATGAGCAGGGCCACTGGAATTATACGACTGTTCAGCTGCACTGATTTTTACACAATTATACATTTTCAGCATTTGCCACATAATCCATCATCTGCTGCATAACCTGCAGATTTGAACAAAAAAACCTTGTTTTTAGCTCAAACGGCTCAAACGTTTCCAGACATGCAGCGACAGCAGCAAGAGTTACAGTGTGGTGGAAGGTCTTTTGTAAACCTGTAATGGTCATATGTTAGTTATTGCTAAATGTGGGTGTTAAATTAATACTAATGGTGCACAAACCACTCTTGCCTCTTTCTTCCTTCCTCTTTCTTCTTTCTGTACCTTTCTTCCTTTTTATGCACTTATATTGCCTCTTTCTGCACGTCTCTTCTGCTTTCTGCATCTCCCTTCTTTCTGCGCCTCTCTTGTTCCTTTCTGCACTTCTCTTGCTTTTTTCTTCTGCACCTCTCTTGCCTATTTCTGCATTTCTGTTGCTTCTTTCTGCACTTCTCTTGCCTCTTTCTGTATCCTCTACCCTCTTTCTGCACAGCACTTGCCTCTTTCTGCACCTCTCTTTCCTCTTTTTGTACTTCTCTTGCCTCTTTCTGCACCTTGCTTGCTCCTTTCGGCACTACCCTTGCTTTTTTCTGCACCTCTCTTTCCTCTGTTGCTTCTTTCTGCTCTTCTCTTTTTTTCTTTATGCACCTCTCTTGCTTTTTTCAGCACCCCATTCCCTGCACCCCTCTTCCCTGTTTCTGCACCCCTCTTCCCTGTTTCTGTACTTCTGTTGCCTGTTTCTTCAACTCTCTTGCCTCTTTCTTTACTTCTCTTGCCTCTTTCTGCACCTTTACTGCTTCTTTCTGCACCTCTATTGCTCCTTTCTGAATCCCTCTTGCCTCTTTTGGCACCCCTCTACACTCTTTCTGCACCTCTCATGCCTCTTTCTGCGACTCTCTTGCCTGTTCTGCTGTTCTCTTGCCTCTTTCTGCACCTTTGTTCCTTCTTTCTGTACTTCTCTTGCCTGTTTCTGCACTACTCTTGCCTGTTTCTGCGCCTACCTTGCTTCTTTCTGCAATTCTCTTGCCTCTTTCTGCACATCTCTTGCCTCTTTCTGCAACTCACTTGCATCTTTTTGCACCCTTCTTCCCTCTTTCTGCACCTCTCTTGCCTCTTTCTGCATCCCTGTTCCCTCTTTCAGCACCTCTCCTGCCTCTTTCAGCACCCCTCTTGCCTCTTTCTCATCCTCTGTCACTTCTTTCTGCACTTCTCTTGCTTTGTTCTATACCTCCCTTGCTTCTTTCTGCACCTCTCTTTCCTCTTTCTGCACCCTTCCTCCCTCTTTGTACACCTCTCTTTTCTCTTTCTCCACCCCTCTTGCCTCTTTCTGCACCTCTGTTGGTTCTTTCTACACTGTTCTTGCTTCTTTCTGCACCTCTCTAGCAAATTTCTCAACCCCACTTGCCGCACCCCTATTCCCTCTTTTGGCACATCTCTTGCCTCTGTCTGCAACCGTGTTCTCTCTTTCTGCACCTCTTTTGCCTTTTTCTGCAACTCTCTTGCCTCTTTCTGCTGTTATCTTGCCTCCGTCTGCAACTCTGTTGCTTCTTTTTTCATACCTCTTGCCTCTTAATGCACCCCTCTTGCCTCTTTCTGCACCTCTGGAACGTGTTTGCAGAGTGGTGGGCAAAGGGGGTGTGACCTGTTATGAGAACTTAGCAATCCTGCTCTGTTGGACTTACTTGGGGGCCAACTACCCCTCCTGTTACATCCAGTAAGTCCCACACAGTGGGATAGCTATGAGGCCTTTGTAGGTCATGCCCCCCTGAATGAATGAATGAATTGAGTTGTATAAAGCACACATAGCTGCCCCGAGGCGTCCAAGCGCTAAGATTACCAACTGAGGCTTAGGTTGCTTGAGGGAGGGATATCTTACCCAACTACTAATTGATGAACAGAAGCGTTTTCAGCTGTTTGCGGAAGGAGATGAGGTCAGGGTTGGACCTTAGATGCTGGGGAAGAGCATTCCACAGCTTGGCCACATTATAGGAAAAGGAGCGGCCTCCCGATCTTGATTTCTTTATTTTCGGCAAAATGGCCAGATTGGCAGAGGTTGAGCGCAGCTGTCTGGCAGAATGATAAGGTGTAATGAGGGGAAGATTAATTACTGGGCCTAAAGACCAGAAGGCCTGATGTGCAATACAAAGTGATTTGAAATTAACTCTTTCCCTAACGGGAAGCCAGTGCAGTCTCCTTAGGCCGGACTTTACTGATGATCTGCGGGGGATTTGTAAAAGAGTCTGTGCGGCGCAGTTGTGTATCAACTGCAGTTTGCGCAGAGTGAAGTCAGGAGCTCCCAGATGCATTCCCGAAATCCAACCACGGTCTTTCTTGCTTCGAAGGGGAGTAGAGGGAGGATCTTTCTGATGACTCTCAGGATGCCAAAACAGATGGCAGATAGTCCTATAGCCTGCTGGTCAAATGACAGGGACCTATCCAGCCAGACACCAAGGCTCTTAATGGTATCTTTAGGTGCAGGGGCAGGTCCTAAGCTGGGTGGCCAAAGAGTATCGCTAGAAGATGGTGCGAGACGACTTAGGAGCATGAGCTCAGTCTTGTCTCTGTTGAGTTTGAGACAAGACTTGGTCATCCAGCTCTTAACCATCTCCAGGCAGCCCAGCAAGATCCACACACGCTAAGGATCCCCCTTCCTGTGCCAGAGACCCCACCAGCTGAGTATCCTCCGCGTAGGTAATGATCTTAATGCCATACGGACGGACGATCTCAGCTAGTGGCCTCATGTAGACGTTAAATAACGTCGGGCTCAACGATGATCCCTGCGGGACTCCACATCACAGAGGCTTACTAGTGGAGGTGACATTGCCCTCGTATACCTGGAAGGATCTTTCATTCAGGTAGGACCTGAACCACTCCAGGGCCTTGTCAGATATTCCGGTGTCCAGGAGACGCTGCAAGAGGATATCGTGGTTAACGGTATCAAATGCAGCGCTCAGATCGAGGAGGATGACTGCCACCGATCCTCCCCGATCTAAGATCCTCCTGGACTCCTCTGTCACAGCCAGTAGTGCAGTCTCGGTCCCATGCTTGGGGCGAAAGCCTGTCTGGGAGGGATCGAGCAGCTGGTTTTGTTCGAGAAAGGTTGTCAATAGGCCGTTTATGTATTTTAGCTGCCCAAGGCAGCAAGGAGATCGGGCGAAAGTTGTTAAGATTCTGGGTGTCCAAGTTAGGTTTTTTAACAAGGGCCCTCACCATGGCCTGTTTCCAAGCCACTGGGACTGTGCTGGTGGAGATCGGGGTGTTAAGTACTGCTAGCAGTGTAGGGAGGATGGTCTGTGTAGCAGAGACTAGAATATGTGGAGGTGCTGGGTCCCTAGGGGAGCCTGATTTCACCTGACGCATGAGGGAGGTGAGATGGTCCGCATCCATCTGGGGAAATTCCGCCAACACTGGAGGGCAGTTGGATATGTTTTCTTGTGGGGGACATAAAGGTGTCTCCTTCAAACCAGTCTGCTCTGAGGATGGAAAGGAGGAGTAGATGAGATTGATTTTCTGGAAGAAGAAATTGGCCAGATCTTCACAATGGAGCCGAGGATTTTCGTCAATAAGTGGAGGCGTTGGGAGGTTGATAAGACTTTTTACAATTTTGTAAATCTCCTTGGAGCTGGAGCTGGCCTCTGTGATTTTGTGTGAGTAATATAAGGATTACGCGCTCTTTATGTCTTTTTTATATGCTCTAATACCCTCTCTATAAATAATTTAGTCTGCTCCAGCATATCCTAGTCTCCATTTGCGTTCTAATCTCTTACAGTAGCACTTTTTCTCCCGTAGTTCATTCGAGTGCCAGGGAGCTGAAATCCTAGATCTTTTTAAGACAGTTTTCTTCATAGGGAGCGTGGCATTTAAAGAGTTGTTTATCCATTCATTAAACATTTCATTGGCCAGTGATGGAGTCTGACCAACTGAGGGAATTGAGTTTTGTAACTCCAGAGTCCACTGAGCGAGGGGGATTTTAGACCAATTGCGAGTTTCTCGTAATGTAGGTGAGGGGCAAAGACTTGTCAGTTTTCCATAGTAGCGGGATTAATGCATGGTCTGTCCAGGGGAGTACCATAGGGGGGCATGCCTTCAAGTTGGGGCAGTTGCCTCCAATCTGCAAACATGCCTCCTGGCACACTACTCATTGGGGGATGAAGTCCACTTTACTCCTGACATACGTTGGTGGCCTCCTGTAAGTCCTATGCTGTGGAATTCCTGACGCTGGTCGGAGGCACAGCCCCATTTCTCCACCACTCTGCAAATGCCAATACTAGTTTAAGAAGCATTTGCAATGTAATAGGTTTCACATTTGTGAGAGTTAGAGCTATTTGCATTGTAAATGTAAAAGAATCTTACAAATTCTTTGGGGAGTGAAGTGGATGTACGTTGTGTGTTGTGGAATTATGTCTTATGTTGTGCAGTGAAATTATGTGGATAGCAAGTATGTAATACTTATTTTATAGGAATTATGTAAAGTAGGATTATGTGTTATACAGAGTCAACTATGGAGTAGTTTTTTGTAATTTCTGTACCAATTGATGATACTTATATGAATTAGTAATAGCACTTAGTAGGGAGATGTGATATATTTTTAAATATGGGATAGGCTGCATTGTCCTTCTACACCTGGGGTACTTGTATCCTTCTTGAGTTACAAAAGGCGTTCTGCCTGGTCCTAAATCCCTAGTGCCCATATTTTCTGGAACAATTTCCTCTCTGTGTTTTTCCAAAGGCACTGTTCTCATTCTCCTAGGGGTCCACTTAGTGGTTTGATAGGCTATTTAAAGGTGCATGAGAAGTGGGATGGTTATACAAGAGATATTGGTATGGGCCTTTTTGGTTTTGTGAGGTTGGAGTAGTAACCTATTTAAGAGAAGTAAGACAACCATGGCAAACTAGCAGAGGGCTACATTTGAATCAACATAACCTAGCAAATAAAGATAAATGTATTCAGCACTGACTGAACACAACTCACATTGCATTACCCAATTACTTTTTTTAATGTGAGGTAACTTTTCTACATACCTTATGAGTAAAACACAAAGGGCCATATGTAGTTGGCCAAATACCGGTCGGTAACGGCCGATTTCTGCCGTTACCGACCGGTATTTGTAGTTTCAGATGTAAATGTAAATGTATTGCGATTTATATAGCGCACGTATCACCCGAAGGCATCAAGGCGCTTGCCTTGGGAACCCGTCCTGGTATTCCCCTGTGAGATAACCCCAGCAGGGTATCCACAAGGTGAAAGCCAGGCATCCCGCCGTGAGGGGCCGTAGTGGAGATTAAGCAAGCTATTGCCCAGAGTTGCAGAGTGAGAACCCATGAGTCGAGTAGGCACCGGAATGAGAATTATCGAGTCCGTGGAATTTTTGAGCCCAAGACCCGCAGAGGCGGGGAATTGAACCCTGGTCCAGGACCGATCTCAGCTTCCGGATCTGCCGCCTCTAACCCCTGAGCCACACTTCTCCACAGATGTAGGGAGCCCCCTAAGATGTAGGGGGCCATAAAATTACCGATTCTGTATATTTACCAAATCGGTAAATTTACCGAATCTGTAAATTACCGAATCGGTAAATGTACAGAATCGGTAATATGGGATGTAGGTGGCACTGGAAACAGTGCCATAGGCCCTTAGGAATTTGTTATTTACCATGAAATACTATTACATGGTAAATAACGATTTTCTGTGTACATGCACATCTGTGCATGTACACCTGTGCCATGTGGCACACATACATGCCCAAAGGGCATGTATGTGTGTCACATGGCACACATGCCAGAATCAGGGGTGCAACAGGGTGTCAAACTGACACCCTGTCCCCCTTGACAAATCGGTAAATTTACAGATTCGGTATTTACCGAATCGGTAATTGCCATTGATTCCTATGGGCCTCAATTCATAACGATTCATAACGATTCGGTAATTGATACCGAATAATTACCTACATGGCATTTACCGATTTGTAAATACCGAATCGGTAAAATTTGGTATTTACGATTCGGTAAATGCCATTTACCTCCCAAGAGGAGTAAAGCAGATTCTCTAAGACATACATACTCAGGTCAAACCTTGTCTTACAGAGAAGCATTGTAAAGGCATGCGTTGTAATAGCAGCTGCGTTGTAATGGCATGCGTTGTAATGGCATGCCTCACGCCAGAAGGATTCATGCCTCCCCACTGCTGTACAAACTGCATTGGCTCCCCATTAAGCAGAGGGTGGAGTTTAAAAGTCTGTGTACAGCTCATAAAGCTATACATGGCCAAGCACCCGCCTACATTAAGGAACATCTCGAGGCTTACAACCCTAGACGATCACTAAGGTCCTCCAATACACAACTGTTGTCATGTCCCCGGTATAAATTGTCCACCAAGGGAGGGAGATCCTTTTCTGTGTTGGTCCCACAGATCTGGAACAAACTACCGGAGTATCTTCGCAAAGAATCTAATCTGCTGCACTTCCGGAAATCATTAAAAACGCTCCTGTTTAAGGAAACCCGAAGCATCGCGTAAGTTCAGCCGCCGCACTTATCTCCTTCTACTCAGCTGTCGCCCCCTCCCACTTGTGTCAAGCGCCTAGAGACCTGACGGTGATTTTGCGCTATACAAGTCAAAATTAACATAACATAACATGCGTTGTAATGGATCCTGCGTAGTAAACGTTTCGTTGTAATGGTATGCGTTGTGAATGTATGCGTTGTAACGTCATAAATCCCTAGCATCTTGGTTCTGGACCTATCTGTAATCCAATAGGGCCAGCCAGGAGCACACTCATGCACCTCTTGCTCCTTTAGTTCTCACTCAGAGACTTCTTCATTCCTCACTCTCATGCTCATTTTTTTTTTCAGTCTTCTTTCACACCCATAACCTCCTTTCATAGGCACTCTAATTCTCCCTTTCCGTCACTCCCATCCATTTCTCTTACTCTGGCATGTATACTCTTTTTGACTCACTCCTCTCACGCACTCTTCACTTACACTCATTGTCAAGCTTGCATTTTACTTTCACTCAACCTCACTCTCCACCCACCCTCAATCTCACTTTTTATTCAGTCTCACCCTCTACTAACATTCATCCTCATCTTCACCTTCCACTCACACTCATCTTTAGTCTCAACCTGCACTTATAATCACCCTCTACCTTGACTAAACTCTCCCCACTAGTCCTCGCACCCTCACAATCAGTTCACCATCTACTCACCCATCAATGTCCACTCTCGCCACACTTTAACCCGCTGTTGTCTTTCATGCTACCATCTCTCTCACAACCCGTGCCATAATTCTCTACAGAGATCTGTCCCCTGGTACTCCCACACAACTCTACTCTCACTGATCCAGAACATGGCCTAAGATCCTGATGGGCCTTGCAGTACAGTTCATTGCATTGCCTCATCGCGTATTCTATTAACACGACCAACACTTTTCCAATTATATGTTTGCTCCGAGTGGTTCAATATAGAAGTTGTTAATAAGCAACTTCCTATTTCATCATGATGACCCTCTAGCGCCTCACTTTTAAGAACTATCAGTGCCTGACTAACTCTTCTGCATAAGACAGTTAAGGTGACTGTTTCTACAAGAATCATTTGTCTCAAATAATTCTTCCAGTGTGAGAATCCAGCTGAAATTATTGGTATGTCGCTTGCGGATCCAGCGACAAACGTTTTGTGGAACGGTGATCTACTGATGCAGCAGAATGCTTCAATTACTTACCGGTAATTGCATTACTCTGAGTCCTACTCCCTCGCTTCCCTTACTTACAGAATGAGGCATCCCTGCCTCACCAGACACCCGTACCCACGTGATTTGTCACGTGGGGACTATATATAGCCCCCAGCCCCCTCATACCTCCTGTAATACCACACAGATCGAAACCATACCAAAAGGTTGGCCTGGACCATCAGGGAGGGAGGGAGGGATGTAAGTAAGGGAAGCGAGGGAGTAGGACTCAGAGTAATGCAATTACCGGTAAGTAATTGAAGCATTACCTCATCGTCCCTCCCTCGCTTCCCTTCCTTACAGAATGAGATGTACAAAGCCAAACAGGACAACCAAAGAAGGTATGCAAAAAACAGGTTTATTAAAAAACACAGAAGACCAGGGGAAAAACCACTATTCAGGAATCATAGTGGAAAGAACCCTGTGTCCAAACACATCAGCACAGTCAACCTCCTGGCCAATCCTGTAATGAGAGGCAAAGGTCAGCGGGGAAGCCCAGGTGGCAGCCCGGCAGATTTCCGAAATGGAAGCTCCTTGGACCTCCGCACAGGAAGCAGCCATGGAGCGAGTGGAACAACCCTGAACCCCCAAAGGAGAAAGGTGTCCCCCCTCTTTGTATGCCAAAGAAATCAGAGAACGAACCCAACGACTCAAGGAAGGAGTAGAAGGACGCAAACCCCTATTCACAGGACCAAAATTAACAAAAAGGGAATCCGAGAGACGGAAAGGAGCAACCCGCTCCAAATAGACCAGGAGAGCCCTCCTAACATCTAAAGAGTGAAGCCGCACCTCAGACTCCGAGGACGGGGAACCAAAAAAGGAAGGAAGAACCAACTCCTGATCCCTGTGGAATTGAGAGTCCACCTTAGGACGAAAGGAAAGAATAGGTCGCAACACGATCCTGTCATCAAAAACCCGAAAAAAAGGGTGTTTGGAAGAAAGAGCACCCAGTTCACTCAGGCGGCGAGCAGATGAAATGGCCACCAAAAAGAAAGTCTTGAAGGACAACAGGCGCAGATCCACAGAAACCAACGGCTCAAAGGGAGATGACATCAAGGCGTCCAAGACCAGAGAAAGATCCCAGGTCGGAAAATGCCGCCGAGGGGTAGGAAGAACGTTACTCAAACCCTTAAAAAGGCGACTGACCAACCCCTCAGAATCCGAGAGATTGCCCCAAGAGCTCCTAAACGCCCTAATCGCAGCCCACTGTAAACGAAGGGAAGACACCTTCAAGCCCAAGGAAGCACCCTCCTGAAGAAACAGCATCACCTCAAACAAAGAAGAGGAAGAGGGGTCCAAACCTTTGACAAGACACCACCGACTGAAAGAACGCCAGTGCCGTAGGTAAGACTTGTTGGTCGAAGCGCGTCTAGCCGCCTGCAGAGTAGAGGTCAAACCAGCCGGAACCCCACGTCGCAGAAGACCTAGGCGTTCAACCTCCAAGCCGCCAAGCGCATCCGGCCCAGAACATCCTGTTGAAACGCCGGGAAGACCAAAGGGGGAGGAGACAGAGGCAGCAACCACTCCACCTCCGACCTCAACTCCACCAGGAGAGGAAACCAGGAGGCACGAGGCCACGCCGGAGCCACCAGAATCACAGAAGCCCCCGAGGACCGGACCCTCAGCAGGAAGCGGAGAAGAAGGGGGAAAGGAGGAAACGCATACAGAAGCCCGCGGGGCCAAGGGCAAGAGAGAGCATCCACCGCCCAGGCCGACCCCTCCCGACAGCGGGAGACAAACCGGGACACCAAGGCATTTCCCACATCCGCAAAGAGGTCCACCACCGGAACCCCCCAACGCAACGTCAGAGCCACAAACAACTCCCGACGAAGGCAGAAATCCACAGACGACGGAATGGCCCTGCTGAGGGCATCCGCCCGGGAATTGGACACCCCCCGAATATGGATCGCCGAGAGAGCCAACAGATGAGACTCGGCCCAAACAAACAACCGCCTCGCCACAAGGGACAGAGAAGAGGACCTCGTCCCCCCCTGCCTGTTGACGTAAGCCATGGCCGTGACGTTGTCCGTTCTGACCAGGACCACGGAACCCAGCAGAAACTGGGAGAAGGCCAACAGAGCCAGACGGACAGCCTCCAACTCCCTCCAGTTCGATGACATCCTGCTCTGAGCGGGAGACCAGAAGCCCCTGGACTGATGAACCCCCAGCCAGGCCCCCCAACCCGAGAGGCTGGCATCGGTCGTCACCACAACCGGAGCCGGAGGAGAGAGAGAGACACCCTTCAGCAAATGATCCCGAACCAGCCACCAACCCAGAGAAGACCTGATCTGAGGGGAAACCGGGATCGGAGAAGAGAGGGGAAGGCAATGGGGAGACCAATGCGCCAGAACATGAGCCAACAGAGTGTGTAAATGAAATCTGGCCCAAGGAACCAGAAACACCGTGGCAGCCATATCCCCCTGGACCTGCAGCCAACGTGCCGCCACCTGCACCGGACCGGACAGCAGAGACAGGACGTGAGACTGGATCTTGACCACCCGAGCCTCGGGCAGAGTGACCACTCCCAAATCTGTCCGAAACCTGGCCCCAATGAAGAGACGATCCTGGGAAGGAACAAGAAACGACTTGCCCAGATTGACAAGAAAGCCGTGCCCCCTCAAAACGGCCAGCACCAAGTCTGTGTGAGCGACAGTCAACTGGAAAGAGGGAGCATGAACCAGCCAGTCGTCCAGATAAGGATGTAAAAATATCCCCTGACAGTGGACCAGGGCCACCAAGGGGGCCAAGAGCTTGGTGAAGACCCGAGGGGCGGACTTCAGCCCGAATGGCAAAACCGCAAACTGGAAGTGGAAGCCGCCAACTGCAAAGCGAAGAAACCGCTGATGAGTCCGAGCCACAGGAACGTGAAGGTAGGCGTCCTGTAAATCGATAGACGTCATGAAGTCCTGGACCCCCACCAACGGAATGATGGACTGCAAAGTCACCATCTTGAAGTGAACGGTCCGAACCCAACCATTCACCCTCTTGAGGTCCAGAACCGGCCGGAATCCCCCTGACACCTTCTGGACCAGAAACAAAATGGAATAACATCCCAGACCTCGCTGCGCCAGCGGGACCGGAACAATCGCCTTCTTTGACAGAAGATCCCGAACCCCCTCCAGTAGAGCCTCCCTCTTGGATGGAGACCTGGGGATAGGAGTAAGGATGGTGCCCCAGCCGGGCGGAACGGCGACAAAGTCGATAACATAGCCTCTCCTGACAATAGTCAATGCCCAGCGATCCCTTACATCCAGCTGCCAAGCGTCCAGGAAAGACAACAGCCTTCCGCCCACAGGACCCGAGGGCGAAACACAGTCGACGTCAGGACTTCCTCTTGAAGGTATCCGCCGGAAGCTTGGGACCAGGCAAGGCCGAAGATTTCCTGGGCCTGAATTGGCGTTGACGAGCAGAAAAGTTCCTGGAGGACTGGCGGGAAGACTGAAAAGACGCAGAGGAGGAAGGAGCAGGATTCCAAAAACGGCGAGAACCAGAGGAAGACGCCTTGCCCTTGTAAGGCAGAGCATGCTTACGGTCCTTGAACGCCTTAGTGACCATACTATCCAGCTGGTCACCAAAGAGCAACTTGCCATCAAAGGGAATCTTAAGGAGCGAGGACTTCTCCGAAGAATCCGCCTTCCAGTCACGCATCCACAAGTTCCGACGAGCCAAAACCAAGGAGCCAGAGGTCATGGCCGTAGAGCGAAGAACATCTGAAGAGACGTCAGCCAAGAGCTTAGCCTGCTGCTCCATGTGGACAAGCAAGCCAGAGCAGTCCGACTCCTCCTGAACAGCCGTGGCCAGCTTGCCAAAGTCAGACACCAAAGATTGCGCCGCATACGCTGAGTAGATACCAGCACGTAAAGACAAATTCCCAGCGGAAAAGGCCTTCTTCAGCGCACCATCCACCTTTTTATCCGTGGCATCCGAAGGCGAACAATCCTCAGGATTAATAGAAGTGCGCCCAATAAGAGTGGCCAACATGGCATCCACCTTCACAGAGTGAGGAAGAGAGACCTCCCCTTCCTCCAGGGAATAAAGCTTCTGCAAAAAGCGAGGAACAGAGGAGCGCTCAAGGTCTCGCCATTCCCCCGAAATCAAGTCTTTGATGCGACCATGAAAGGGCATAGAGAGTACAGGAGGCTTAACATATTGGGGAAAAATGTCCTCGGACCCCATGGGAGCAGCAAAAGGAGAAAACCCCAAGTTCTCCCTGATGTGCTGGAGAATAGCAGGCACCTCCTCCCTACGCACAAACTTCCCCGAAGATGTAGAAGGCATGGCAGAGTCCGAAGAAGAAGAGTCCTCAGAGGGAGAGTCCACCGGACCCCCCGCAACACGAGAAGACCTGCGCCGTGGCTTAGCATCTCTCGCCTCCAAAGCACGAGACACAGCAGCCTCAATCATGGACTGCACCTCAGAAGCAGACAGAAGGGCAGAAGAATCCACCGGACCCGGGGACCTGGTCCTACGAGCCGGGACAGGCACCTCCTCATCCTCATCAGAGGAGGACAAAACCCTCAAGCGCTTCGATGTCCGTTTAGCCATAGTGAAACTGACAGGGCAGAAAGCCGAGGTAAGCCCTTAAATAATGTGCAACCCAGCCCCAGCCGGGTAAACCAATAGAAACAAAGACACACGAGGCCACCAATAAAGAAGCCTCGCAGACACTGAATCCAATCATCCAAAAACACAAAAATGTATAAAAACGACCTCAAAACGAGGCCCCTACCGCACAGGAGCATCGGGAACAGCCAGCCGAGAAGCCACAGCACATCCGCCAGCCGCCACCTCCATTCCGGCCATCTGAACCGGAACTACAGCCCCAGCCACTCAGGGCCGGTGACTCCGTCACCCGGAACCCGACCGCCCAGCCGCCGAGAAGTGCACCGCAACAACACCAACGCGGTGGGGAAGGCTTGCATACACCAGGTCGGCGCCGCCAGACCCAGGACGGCAATTGCAAGAGAGGGAGAAGCCCTCAAGAAAGTGAAAAGACCGCAGCTCCGCAGAACGGCCAGCGCGTGGGACGCGCGTCTCACAGTGGTGAGACAGAAAAAAAACAGGAGGTATGAGGGGGCTGGGGGCTATATATAGTCCCCACGTGACAAATCACGTGGGTACGGGTGTCTGGTGAGGCAGGGATGCCTCATTCTGTAAGTAAGGGAAGCGAGGGAGGGACGATGAGGTAATGATATTTCAATTTTCAATGTGCTAAACTTTTCAGCCCAGGTATCTCCAGGTGACCACAGTCAGGATTAACTGTTTATGGTCCTCCATAAAAGTAGGTGAAGTGATCCTAAATGAGAGATTTGAAAAATATATCCAGAAAATTATTGTAATATTGAAATATTCCAATGAGAAACATAACTACTATAAAGGCACATAACAAACCACATAGGATTTAAGTGGCAGGCGAATTGTGATGAGGGCATTGAAGCAGACATGTCTGAACTACAAGGACTGCAGTGTCTTTACAAAAAGGTGCAAACACTTGGCGTATTGGGCCCTAAAGCCTGGGGATCAATCTAATAAGGTAGTGATTTAATACTGTTGTAGAGAGACATTTAAACAAGTACTTTAACGTGTTACCGCTCTAGTATATTCAACATTATCTAGAGGTAGCTTTCATAGAGAAAAGGATGCGCTTATTAATGTGTATAACAAACTGATGCATTGTAAGGTTCCGTAGGTGGACAGTGAAAGTATCAACGACCTTTGACTTGCGGACACATGGAAACACATCCTCTTCCCATAAAGAATTGATGATAGCACTTCCTTTTCTCTCTTGGCTTAATATTTTTTTCCCAGTGCGAATCACACATTGAAACTCTGCTATCTTTAATTAGCAGGTTTGCAAAAGAACGCTCTCAGAATAGACGTCAAATTATACAAAAATAAAATGACCCTCTTGAAAAGGATAAGAACTGTCTAGAAGGTTATTCCCCAACCTGGGTTGCTGGAACTATAATTTTGGCTTCAAGTATTTTAGAAATAATTCAATCCCCCGGTGCAAAACTCACACAGAAACTAAACCAAGTTGATGTTTGTTATTACTTTTAAGATGGCAGTTTTAGACATGATCGTATGTAGGTCCTCATGGTTAGGGATGTTAATAAATGTTCTTCCTCCAACAAAAGTCCTCGATTTTCCCACTTTGTACATTTTGTAAACCATCATAGCGTATTTTTATTCCTGCAGAGTTAGGGATAAAATGGCTCCTGAAATGGCACGCACATCAAAAGTTGCAAATTTAGATTGCACTTTGTTCCCGGCATGTAAAGTTTACTGATATTGCTTCCTGCTGAATCATTTTACCAGGAAGGGTTCAAGCTAAATGCTGATTGCTAACTGTATTTTGCACAATTCGTAGATAACCTTTAGCAGCAGTTTTATATGATCACAGAGAGAAGTTAGAATTTAACATTTCGCTTTGACATACAAGCATCATATCAGTTTCCGCTTCCTGTCTGTTGTAAATGAAGCTGGGTAGTGAAGGTAAGAAATACCAGTTTATTTCTGTAACAGAGTCCATATGAGCACACTCCTACCAGCTGGTCAGGAAACAACTGACCAGCAGAAGAGTGTTCCACTTCAAAACATAACACAGAACACTATAATACCAAATGTTCCTAAACACTGGAACTCCTACCAAGTATAACAAAGTATAACACATCTCCTTTCCACCCACCAAACAAGAGTGAAAACAAAAAAATGCACAAAAGAAGGATAGAAAAACAAAGAAAACTGGAGTCCAAGGACCAAAAAGGAAAAAGAAAAAACACACACATGTTCAATGTACAAAGGGGCATATATCCCAAGGAGCTATTGCCGAGTTATCGGCCCTTTATCACAGCTAAAGTCGCAATACGTTTTTCTCCCCATTCAGAAGCTGGTGCTAACAGCGCATATCACCAGTTTACCTGCGATAGCAGCCGCCAAAAAACATCGCCAGAGATGACCCCCGCAACTATTGCTAATGAGATGCAGAGTAGGCGTTCCCGTGCCAAAAGATGCGACAACACCACTCTGCAACATTCTCAATGGCCAGCCAGATTGGCGATAACATACAAAACATGCGATAAGGTGCATTAGCAGCAGGAAAATAACACCTGCTCTGACCTGGTGTAAAGTCGGACCACAGCCTGCACCAGAAAAGGGAGCCCAGCCCACAGCCACACCAGAAGTACAACAGATGCCATGGAGCCACTAATCATGCAGCCGGGAGCCCCAACAGGGCTACAACACCGACCACCCTCACGACCCGCCTCCCCGGGCACCGCCCTGGTCAAAGACATTCCACATCAGCTACACAGAATCATGAACCAAATAATCTGCCTGATGTCGCACAATCACAATTGGTGACATGCATGTGTCGTCACAAAACTGAGTATCACTCATTCACCTTTGAAATAAAAAATGAAAATGTATTCAAATAAACACAGAACAGAAATGAAGACACATGGCGGCCAGTGGTGGCTGGTGAAATTTGAAAATGCACCCCCAAAATCTTTCAGATATAAAGGTAGTTTGCGACTTCTTGTGCTCCTTAAAACACAGGAACCCTCAGCACCAATCTTCAGCTTGAACACAGCCCGAGACATCTCTGATAGGGACAATAAGGGACCCTCACCTCCCGCTGAAGACATCCCAACCCTAACAAACACGCCAGAATCATCAGCCTCTTGTGCCAATAGGTACCCACTACTGCATGATACCTCCTTTTCAGAAACTCCACCACCCTTCCGGTAAAGTGCTACACATCGAAGATTCCACCTTTTGCCATTATCCAATACTACAGAATGATTAAAAACATTTCTGACTATATAGGGCCCCTTAAATTTAGAGAGGCCTCTGCCAATCCTTCCACTCTTGATTTTTACCAAATCACCTACTCTGACACCAGCACGCACAGAAGATGGTATACAAAATTGAGACTTATCAACACCTCCACCATGGGATACCCACTCTTTGATCCACACGGGAACCAATTTGGAACCTGGAGATCTTCCCCACATCAATTCAAAAAGAGTTTTCCCACTGGTGCCCTGCCTGGTGGTACAGTAGGCCCAAATCATTTCATCCACAGCTCAGTCGTGGAAGTTGAGAGAAATCTTAAAACGGTGTGTACATCACAAAAAAGAAAACACCTGTCAGTGATATACTTTAGGTGTGCATATCACTGAGTAAACAGTCAATTTGGATCTGAGCTGGTAGACGGTGTGTGGTAGATGTTTGCAGACTTCTCCCAGCTGAATCACTCTTCCGGATACGCCGTACATTGGAGATAACAAGCCAAGATGAAGACAACGTGTTTCATAGGATGTACGCTGACGCTGCAGGACAGCGGCAGCATGTCACTGAAACACCACTCAGTCGACGTCAGCACAGTTTGTGCTTTCCAACGACATCACTGCAAATTACTCTGCGCTCGAAACCACGGGAAGTCCGACGGACAAACTGAAAGAAAAGGCTTGCCTGCACGTCCACTGTCCGCTCATATATTCTCCTGAAACCTCGCAGAAATACTTGCTTATTTCTGTAAGTCAACAGGAGCAGACTCTTCCCAGCTGGTCAGGAAACAACTGGCCAGCAGAAGAACATTCCGCTTCAAAACATAACTGTTGTAAATTGTTCTTCATAATCACTTAATACACATGTAATGGTATGTTCCAACCACCCCTCCCCTTACGTCTAGTTAAACTAACCCTTTAGAATGTTGGTGGGGCGCTCACCATCGAACATTGTGTGAGGCTGGCAGCGGTGAGACCAGACGTGTAATAAACTGCTCTTCTTCAACTTCCAGTGTCTGCAGTTTAATTCTAACAAATTGGTGACGGGGCTGCGCGGGGGGCAGCTTCTGGTCTTCCCCCGTTTCTAAAGCGCTGCCAATGAAGCCGAGACATCTTCATGAATAAAGTGCCGTGAGTTGACTTCGATACAGAAAGCGCGTGATAATGCTCGCACCAGCGCAAGAGTTTGGAAAAATGATATTTAAAACGTCTCAGTAATTGAAGTTTTGGCAATATTTACACAGCGTTAGCCGGTTGAGATAAAAGTGAACGCGTGTATAACACAGTAGTGACTGACACTGTGATGACAGCCGGACAGAGACCAAATGAATATATACGAAGTAATGATGAAGTTCGAGGTTAAGAGTTATTGAATTCGTAGAAATTCAAGTTTCGAGGAATTATTTCGCTAATGGTGTATTGGTATCTGCTCTTGCAGCGACAAGCGCGTTGAAGTGATAGTGAATGTAAGACTTACAGCTAAATTGTTTTGGGCCAGGAGGCTTAGCATATCTAGATAAAGTGTGGAAGGCGCTGTAGTTATTAGGGAAAGGAAACAGTCAGCTGCCGACTGACAGACGAGGTGTGGAACCATACCCCCAATTGTTTTCCTGTCAGCTGCTCATGCTGAGGCGCAGGATCATGCGCTAGTGCATTGCGACCACCAGAGGGCATTTACCCTGGAAAACCAACGGCGCAAAGAGAAGGAATTGTACAGGTTAACAAGGAAACTTAATCAGCGGCTAAGGGTTCTGTGTGCTGATATTTTGGAGAAAGCCTGTCAGTAACGTACATGAGTGCAATTTCACGCTGATAGGCACAGCTGTTGGAGGTCTAAGAGAGTAATCGGTATCTTTTGACAGCGACCTGAAGTGTAACATTTTGCGCTGACAGGCTCAGCATTAAATAAAAAAAAAAAGCCTGCCAGCAAGAAACTAATGAATGAAAAGATTTTGGGAACAGCTACTGCGTAACAAATGAAGGTGCATTAAATATATTGGTGTACAGGTGCCCATACGTGTATGAAAAGGAAAAAAATAGAAATCTGTGTGAACATATTAACATGTTATAATCTCCTTGAAGGGTATTGTAACACATGGGTCACAAGTTCACATATCACATTGTATACACAGTTGGGAATCGATGCACGTGTTAAAATCTGTTTAGGCATAATTAATTTGAATATCCTATAGCTGTACCTGAGTCAATCCCTCACATAATATCCTATAGCTCGTACCAGGAGCCTTTTCCTTACTTTTAGTATGGCAACTGCAATGTCAATGTCCCAACCATCTCCATTTCTGAATGAGGACGGAGAACCCCTCACTCCTTGGAAGAATTGGGTGAGGATATTTGAGTCCTATTTAATAGCTATTGGTGGAAACATATTCTCATTTGTGCGGAAGCTACACATTTTGTTGCATAATTTAGGGAAACATGCAAGAGAAATTTATGACAATTTACCAGACATTGTAGTTGAAAGTGGAAGTGGGAATATTGATGGTGATGCTCCACCAGATGTTTATCAAACTGCCTTGATAAAATTAGATGCTCAGTTTGGTAAGAAAATTAACATGGTTCTGGAAAGACACAAATTCTTCTCTAGGTCTCAGGGGAAGAATGAAAGAGTTGTGAATTATATTGCAGTGCTTAGAGGGCTATCTTCCACTTGTGATTTTGGGACTCTTACTGACTATCTGATCAGAGATCAATTGGTGAGATGTATATCTGATAGGAAAATACAAGAAAAGTTGCTAGCGGATGCTCCAGATTTGAAACAGGCTGTGGAAATAGCTAAGAGCATTGAGCACACAGCCTTCTGTATGAGTGAGATGAAGGACTCTGTTGAGGTAAAACAAGTTTGTGATGAGGAGGTATTAAAGGTATCAACGAAGAATGATAAAAGCAAAAGTGTATCAGTGGGAAGCTCCATTCAAAGGGCTGAAACACAAAAGTTTAAATGTTTCCGTTGTGGTAACCCCAACCACCTAGCAAATAATATAAAGTGCCCGGCAAGGAATGTTGTATGTAGGAGATGTAACAAATGGGGGCATTTTACAAAAGTTTGTCATGATATGAAGAAAGATGTAACCCATGTTATTCTTGATGAGGAGGTACCTAGAGGTGACATTGTATTCCAGGTGAATGAACTTCTTGAGAGCTCTGATTGTAGTTACCCAGAATGCAAGATATTGCTTGACAACGTACCTTATGAGGTTTATGCTGACTCTTGTTCCCCATATACACTCATAAATGAAGCTACATTTAAAGCGAGGTCTGGTAACAAAGAGTGTGAGTTATTGCCTCCTGACATCAACCCGGGGGGATACAACCGTGATACCATACCCTTAGCAGGAATGGTCCTTATGCAGATCAATTTTAAGGATAGAGTCACAGTGGGCAAGGTATACTTAACCAAGAAGGGATCATGCTTATTGGGGTGGAAACACCAAAAAGACCTTGGCATTAAATTAGATCCTAATGCTTCAGAACCGGTGTACTTGGTGGAACAACCTAGCATAGGTGCAGAAGTGTGTGAGGAGTTCCCCGAGGTATTTTCAAATGAGTTGGGATTGCTGAAGGGTTTCCTTCATAAAATAAAATTGAAGAAACACTGCAATCCAACTGTGCATAAAGCCAGATCAGTACCGTTGGTGGTGAGAGACTCTCTAAAAAATGAACTGGAGAAGTTGGAATCCATGGGGGTAATTGAAAAGATAGAGAGCTCGGAGTGGCTTGCCCCCATTGTGGTAGCTTCAAAGGGAGGGGGTAAAGGGATTCACTTGTGTGTGGATCTCAGGGACCTCAATGCCAACATCTGGGTGGAGAGGCATCCCCAAGATAAATGAGATGCTCAGTGTCATACCTCTCGGTTGCGTACCACCAGGTTGCCCTTCATCCGGTGTCTAAAAGCCTGACTTTTTATAACACCCTTTGGGGCATACCAATACAACCGGATGCCATTTGGGTTGGCATCCGCAGCTGCCGTATTTCAACGCGTTATGCAGCACATTTTGGAGGGTCTTGGAAAAGTCTTGCGTTTCCAAGACGATATCTTAATTTATGGTGATTCAGAGACTGAGCATAACAAGAATCTGAGAGAGGTACTAGGTAAATTAAGCAAGGCAGGCTTTGCAATCCAAAAAGACAAGTGTAAAATTGGTGTCAAGTCTGTAACCTACTTAGGTCAAACCATATCAGGAGAGGGGATCAAGCCCAAAACTAGGCTGGTGGATGCGGTGACGTTAGCTCCTGCTCCTTCTAATTAAGACGAGCTTAGATCCTTCATGGGCTTAGTGGAGTACATGACCAAATTTGTTGAGAATTTTTCAAGTCACACATGCTCCATGAGAGAACTTTTTAAGAAGGGTTGCTCCTTTGTTTGGAGTTCTGAATGTCAACAGGAGTCAGCCACTGCCAAGGCACCCACTTTAGGCATGTTTGATCCTAACGCAAAACTACCCTGACCACGGATGCCAGCATTCAAAGCCTGGGGGCATCTCTCACCCAAATGGTAGACGGATATGAGAGAATAATTGTTTTTGCTTCCAGGGCGCTGAAGGAACCTGAGTCCAATTACTCAACAATAGAGAGGGAAGCCTTAGCATGCTATTGGGCAATAAATCATTTCAAGTTTTTTTTGTGGGGAATCCCCTTTACATTACGGACCGATCACAAGCCCCTAATCCCATTGCTTTCAACAAAAAACATTGAGAGGGCCACTCCACGTATTTCAAAGTGGATTTTGGCATTGCAAGGGTACAATTTCAACATGTGTTATGTGGCGGGTGGAAAAAACACCATAGCGGACTGCATGTCAAGATTACCAATACATAGTGAGGACATCCTATGCAGTCCACCAGATGATGTTATTCTGTCTATCGAATACCCTGCCATCAATCAGGAGGAATGGGAGAAGGAATCTCCAGAAGACCAAGTGTTGAGGGATTTGAAGAGGTTAATTGAGAGAGGATGGCCTGAGTCTAGCAATAAGCTGTCGGAAGCTCTCAAACCATACTGGGTAGTAAAAGATGAGTTATCTAACAGGAGCGGCCAGGTGTGCAGAGGAAATAAAATTATTCCCCCCAGTAGCATGAAGGAACGAATTATTGCATTAGCACATGAAGGTCATCCAGGGAGAAGCATGACCAAGAGTAAAATCAGGCAACATTATTGGTTCCCCAAGATGGATGGTTTGGTGGAGAACACTGTGAAAGACTGTGAGGCATGTGGAAGGTGTGACAAATCCAAGGTGATACATAAAGCACCTCTCAGTCCGGTGGTGGTGCCGACAAAACCCAGGGACAAGCTTGGGCTTGATATTATAGGCCCTTTGAACCTACTTAACATCAACCAGAGGTTTATGTTCGTACTCATTGATTATCACTCCCACTGGGTCACTACTAAGTTTGTATCTTCAATAACAACATCAGTTGAGTTTTTGAAGGAGGTATTCTCAAGAGAGGGAATACCGAGTACCCTAGTGACAGACAATGGGATCCAGTTTACGTCTGATGTGATGAAAGATTTTTTAGCTGAGTTGGCCATTTCACATGTAAGAACACCTTTCTACTGTCCCAAAGCAAATGGAATGGTAGAAAGAGCAAATAGAATGTTGAAGAGCTCCATTCAAATGGCCGTTACCATGCACGAACCAGTAGAGGAAGCCATCAGGAAAACTTTATGGTCGTATCATTCTTCCCCTAACGCTGTGACCGGAATTTCTCCTTTCGTATCCAGGATCTAAACTCACCCCTACCTGGTTAAATGGTGGTATCCCAGTGTGGGTGGATAGAGATTCTGTTAGAGAGAAGGTGGACCAACATCAAACCGATTACAAGGCCAAATACGACCAGAAGTGGGGAACCTCCAATAGGAAATTCCATGTTGGACAGTGGGTGGTAGTCAAAAGACCTGGTATAGGGCGTGCAAAAGTGTCCTCTTTCTCCAAACCATCGAGAATCCAGCGTGTAAACAGTAACTCCGTGGTTTTGAATGATGGCAGCACATGGAGTATGGACAATGTAAGTTGTTGCCCTAATGTGTGTGTTCCTGTACCTGGCTGCGATATGAGACCCAGGAGGTCGTACTACCTGATGTTCAGTTAGCCAGAGAGACCAGAGTACGCCACCCACCACGTTGGCAGGAGGACTACGTGAAATAGCTGGAATGTATATGCACAGTTGCCTCCATTGGGAGGATATGTTTCTGTATCTAATTGTTGATTCCTCTACAGAGGGAGATGTGTTGTAAATTGTTCTTCATAATCACTTAATACACATGTAATGGCATGTTCCAACCACCCCACCCCTTACGTGTAGTTAATCTAACCCTTTAGAATGTTGGTGGGGCGCTCACCTTCGAACGTTGTGTGACGCTGGCAGCGGTGAGACCAGATGTGTAATAAACTGCTCTTCTTCAACTTCCAGTGTCTGCAGTTTAATTCTAACAATAACACTGACCACAACAATACAGTATGGTCCAAAACACTGAAACGCATACCAAGAATTCCAATGCCCAACTTGATTGTTGGTCTGTGTTTATCCAGAACAACCTTGCCAATTAAGCATATGACTTGCACCGTTTGTTTTGCAAAGCCCACCAACACCCTTTTTGTTGAAAAATAAAGTACTTTTCTTACTTTCAATGTACCTTTGATCATAAGGAGGCAACGTGGGGGCACCGTTTTGTTAATTATTGGCTGATTAGGACTGCTTTTGGGAACATGAGGCTAGAGACGAGGAAAAGAGCTTGAAGTTCAACACTGGAAGCTGACCCAGTATCTGCTGAAAAGAAGGAAATATGAAAAAATGCACCAAATGACCGGGTTTTTGCGTTTATTAATGTATTTTATTTTAGGAGTATGTGGAGGCTTGGGTAGCTGTGGCAGGCAGTGGCCTAACAAATACTTACTTTCTTCCATTTTGGTGATATTTTCATTAAAACAGCATTCGGTTATATTTTATGTGCTACTTACGCACAAACATGGGGAACTGCATAGTTCTGTGCGCCAATCTTAAATGTTACTCAAGAGTGAGTAAATATGTTAAGGTCATCAGCGAAATATCTTCAAAGTCCACAGGGTACCTGGCTGTCTGATTTTCATGGCACATGGTAACTAGGGGCATATTACCAAGCAATAGCGATAATTATCGCTATTGCTTGGTTAGAGACAAAAATTTACCGCTGAGCTGCGGCGATTTTTATCGCAGATAAACCTTGGTATTACCAAGGTTTATCGCAAATGCGATAAAAATCGGCCGCAATGCATGAATATCGCTGAAAAGTCAGCGATATTCATGCATTACCGAGCTAATGCTCTTAGCCATGTTATCCACCTCCCATTGGATAACATGGCTAAGAACTGCTCAGGGCAGGTGTTAGCTTTTGGAGATATTTGGTAATAGGAGATAGCGATGTTAGCGACTGTTTCCAGTCGCTAACATCTTGGCACGCCCACTTTGCATGTCATTAGTGATAAATATCACTGGCATGCAAAGTGGGGCCCAAGATGGTCGCTATCTCCTACTAGCTGTCGCTAACTGGTGTTAGCGACAGCTAGGTAATAGGGAGATAATTTTATCTCCGCTTTCTTGGCTTTTAAAGCCAAAAAAGCGGAGATAAACCCCCTTGATAATACGCCCCTAGGTTTGGGTGGAACTTGTGGAGTTTCACCTGATAACTCCTCAAGATTCAGTTCACATGTTCAGTATGTTGATCTGCTCACAATGATTTTTAGCTCTGGGAGCTTGTCCTGCACTGTAAAATCAGCATGAGCAGCACCACATGGTGCGCTGGGGGTCACTGCTTCTTTCTGCTGCTTGAGTAGAGTGAGAAATCTCACTGGAGGCGGTCTTACACGCAACTTTCTTGCTTATGCTCATCAATTTAGCATTGGTGAGCCACATGCAAGAACAAATTCTACCACTCTGCGGTTGGCAGAGTTTTTCCAATACTCCGTACTCCAGGCGGAGCGCAACGTGGGCAAAGCTCTGCCTACTCTGCTGGATGAGGAGCGGAGTTTACCACCCACCTCTAGTTGTAACAAGAAGCCACAATATATGTTTTCAGCATATAGATGTCATTAGGATTTGCACTGGTGCACACCCACCAGCCTCTCCAAACATCTTTATACTAGTAGGGGACAGCTATTTTCTAAAAATAAACATTTAAAAAAAATCTTTTCGATTTTATGATTGATGGATATGAACTCCTGCATAAAATATTCCCAGGAAGACCCCCTTTCTACGTTTACTTGTCCTGAACACAGACTGCCAATCAGGTTTCGGATCACTACACCTAGCAGAGCAGGAAGGGGGTTGTTTGGGTACCAATGAAGTGTTCAACAGCTTGAAAAAAGTTCAATAAATATTACACATCTTTTCAATTATGTATTCACAGTCCTCGTGTTTCCCTTTCTTACCTTCCCAAATGTATTCACTCTGTACATAATGCATCAACTGTTTTCCAAAGTAGCTTAAGATAAACTCTTTCATACCACGCTTACTGTCGTTTGATGAAAATCTGCATAAGATTCCAGACGGTGCTACGAGAATGGGTGAACGTATACCCGTTGTGTGTGGTTGATTAAAATCCCCGGTATTGAACACAGGAACACACAACCGTCTGCGTCCTGCTGCCTAATTAAAGCCACAGATTTCTACGACTTTTTTTAATATTTTTATATGCTTTAGGACACAGATGGCATTTGAAAGATTAAGAACATTTTGTTGGAATCCTGAAAACGAGCTGACAATTATCAGTGGCAACATCAGTAAGTAAAGAATTATCAGATAAGGCAATTTGCAAATCTGCATTTAAAATATACAAATCGGCTCAGGGTAAATCATACATTCTATAAATATAATATCTGATCATTTTTTTTCTAATAAGTAAATAGCAAGATTGAAATGATAAAGAACAAAACAGGGATTTTTTAAGTCTATTTCCTACCATTTCTCATATTCACCAATCAGCTTTCTATTTCAACTAAGAAGAAGGTTCTCCGAAAAAGCTAAGAAAACAAGGACAGGGTAATATCACAAAACATTTTTGACTGGTGCTATTTCCTATCTTTTGTGGCAAGTAAGGAAGTGTTTGGTGCAACAACGGTTACCCCTGTATTATGAAAGCAGGCGCTTCAGTAGCTGGTAATGTGTTAGAACATCACTTGTGTTGTATTTTGATATGATGGTGTGGTGTTATGTTTTTGTGCTGCATTATTGCGTTGTGTTGTTGCTGTGGTGTACTGTGTTTTTTTTTGCTGCGTCGTGTTTGACTGCTTTGTGAAGTGTTATATTTTTTCAATTTTTTTTTTGCATTTTGGTATTTATTGTTTTGTGTTCTGCTGTGCTCTGTAAATCTTTATAAAGATTTCAACTCATGTTCCTACATTTCCAGCTGAAACCAACACGTCTTTGAAGTTCCAGTGGCAAGAATGCATGTATCACTTCCTAGGGAGGTAACGCCCCACTGGTGCAGCACTTTAACTATTTATTATACCAGTTGCCCCGAGACTGTGTCTGAAGTGTGGTTTAAATTAGCACTTCTAGTGAGTCTTTTATGTGATAGGGCCGGGGAAGGAAAATAGATACACTAACTTCTTTGTCTCAGGACTTACACACACTCATTTTCACCATATGTAAACATTTTAATTTACATTTCCAGATTCTGGATGTTTTAGCTTTTCCTTTTACAACTTGAGTAGGTTGCCAAAGCTGATTCTGCAAGTAAGTCTTTAATAGTTCCTTCACTATGAAGGTCTGTGTATGGCTGCCAATGTAATCCGTGTATGTTACTTCACAATTTGAAGTCTGACGGTCTTTGACATGGGAACGACTTGAACTTGTGGCTGATATTGGAGCCATAAATATTTCTGAATTCCTGGTGTTTTAGGGCACTGGCCAGAAAGGCTGAAAGGGCTTGGCTCTTGCTATTTGCATATGCCCTGGCATCATAGGATGTTATGTCACATGAAATTACATCACTTGTCCACTAACCCTGTTTGACATCATTGAAGCAACCTTACAAGAACATGTCAGATATTCAACCAGTCTACAGAAATCTGTCTGTCACCAACAGTTCACTGGTTGTTTCTTGACTCACTTGGCCTGAAAGAACTCAGCCAAGAACTTTCCTTTTGGTTCCTCGCTGGCACCCCTTGCCCCCTAAAAGCTTGGTTCTCATGGGCGTTATTATCACAGCACACTAATCCATTCCGAGGGCCATATTTATTACCTGGTTTGCATCTCCTTGGCTAGGCTTCTAAAATGGTGCCAGGGCAAGGAGGAAGGACAGGAGTGTGCCATATTCGATAAATACGGCGCATTACTGCCCTTTCACTGTTACGCAGGCCAACAAGGAAAGGTGCTTGCTTCACTGTTGTGTGCCCTCCAGATCTATTCCTGTAACGGAACCAGTTTTGTTTTCCTTTTCAACCTTGATATCAAAAGAATGTAACAGATAAGACTGTAAATCAACATAAATAAGCAACACAACTTCTACACAATTAATGAATCAAGCAAATATATCAACTTCAGCTAGCTACCCATACTGTTTTAACTAATTGATGAGGCGGTATCGGAGTAGTAGGAAGCCGTACAATACGAAGAGCGATTTGATGCAGTTCCCTATGGTATTGCACGTGGCGTAACGTAAAATGATGGGGCCATTCTGCAGGATGTGACATGGGGCTCCGGAATCTTGCATGTCTCACAGATAAACATTGACCTTGGATTAAAGGGGCAAACTCTAAAGGGTTGGGGTGCTGGAGGGACAGGAGTGCCCCTGCACGACAGGGGCTGCAGGGGCCTGTGTTATGCTCCTGGGTGTTCCAGTAGAGTGAAGCCATTTGTGATCACACAGACTGCCCTTCACCAAGCACTGAATGATGTTAGTTTCTTACAGTGGAAGCAGCATATCGCAATGAGTATGTCTTGGTGGCACAAGGGTAGTAAATAAGTAACCTGAAATAGTGATCAGACAAAGAAAGAGAGCACTATGCTATTAGGACGACAACACTCACTCGCCCGAAGGTGACATGCTTCATCCTTGGATTCTTTCCTGACACAGTGACCTCAAGGGACCTAGTGGGGACTACACCTCCTCAATTTCAAAAAAAGGGCAGCGGAGGTGTTTTGATTCAAGATGAGATAGTGTTCTAGAGTGAGTGAAAGTGAAATGTCAATAAAACAAGCTCATAGTGGGCAAAAATAATCCTTTATTGTGTTGCTCCCATTCAATAGGGTTAAAAACCATGACAGGACAGGGAATAATAAGACTACCTTATCTTAAATGGTCAATGTGTTTCATCTATAATAACTTAATTCAAAGGCATCCGTCAATACCAAAACATATATGTCACTCTGCTATTATGAGTTAAATATCAAATACCAGCTATGCATTTGACTTGGTAGTTATCAGTTTGCCCCATTTAGGGAGCTGGGTCCACATATAGTGCTAAAAAATAAATAAACAGCAATTACTCACATGGAAAACATTCCATTCAAAATGTCCTTATTAGTTATACATAAAATAAGATGTATAACCATACCCCTGAGACAATGCACTAGTCATTTGCAATTCAGGAAGCTGCTCAAGACTACTCTTTTCTGTTCCTGATAAAGCTGTAGCTGCAACATACTCTTGTGCAAAATGGTAATGTAAAAGCTACAAACATGCAGGTAATCTAACCATGAGTGCGTATATAAACTTTGCTCTCAGTCATCAGTCCCCACCCATTTTTCAGAGCTATATGTCACAGGATAGAGGAGGCTCAATGATTCTGGTGCTGTTAGACCTGTCAGCCCCTTTTGATACTGTGTCTCATAAAATACTTCTGGACCGTTTTGCAAGGAGTGGGTATTGGAGGACAGGCTCTGTCATGGCTGGAGAGTTTCCTTTCCGGGCGATCACAATCTGTCAGCTTGGGCCCCTATTGTTTCACCTCAAGGGTGCTCACGAAGGGGGTGCCACAGGGCTCATGCCTAAGCCCCACATTGTTCAATGTGTAAGTGACCCCCCTTGCTGAGATTGTGAGGAAGTATGGATTCACACCGGTGTCTTATGCTGACGACACCCAACTCCTCTACCCCTTCCACTCTCTTAACACGAGTGTTAAGGAAAATTTTGCTAAGGGCATGAGGGCAGTGTCACATTGGATGGCCTCCAACTGCCTCCAATGCAATGTCGGGAAGACGGAGGTAATGCTTTTTGGGAAAGCTACCATACTCTGGTCTCCCGACTGGTGGCCTCTGGGCTTGGGACCAGTGCCCTGCCCAAAGCTGACCGTAAAAAACCTGGGTGTGAAGCTAGATCAGAACTTAACCTTGAGGGAACATGCAAATGTCATCTCTGGAGCATGTTTCCGTACCATTGGCCTGTTAAGACGAGTCTTCCCTCTCTTGCCTGATATGTATAGAAAGACCCTTGTACAGGCCCTGGTGATAAGCCAGTTGGATTATTGCAATGGGCTCCTGATACAAGCTAATGAGGATGCTCTAAACCGACTACAGGTGGTCCAGAATACGGCGGCAAGACTTATTCTCAACGCTGCGCTTATTTAAACATTTATTCGTCCATCGACCTTTACAAATACATATATAAAACATATTGATATTTCAGAAAGACACACATTCACTGGATGGTGTCATCAGTGATGTCATGAGTGATGTCACTGACCATGTCATGAGTGTAAAAGTTTGCAGATGCATTCCTACGACCCCGAGTACCACAAACTGAGACATATTTACAAGACACCAAAGCAGTACTATGCTTAATCAAGGACCTCGCATTTGACCCTACCACACAAATACTGGTTGGACTCGATGTGGAGAGTCTTTATACTAGCTTGCCCCATAGAGAAACATTGCAAATCTTGGAGGAGATTCTGTTTGAAAATGAATGGCAATACAAGACACCGAGACACGTTGTCTTGGAATGCTGCCGCCTAGCATTGACTGAAAACTTCTTTCTATTCCAACATACCATGTACAGGCAAACCCATGGAACTAGCATGGGAAGCACATTTGCGCCGAGTGTGGCCGGATTATACGTCCACCAGCTAGAGAACAAAAGAATTCTGACTCCTGACAACCCATACACAACACATATCCAGATGTGGAGGCGTTATATTGACGACGTCTTCCTCATCTGGAATGGAAATGAGATGGAAGTTGACCAATTTATCACATGGTTAAATTCACAAGATTCATTTTTGAATTTTACCTCCACAATGAGCAGAGAACAACTGGTCTTCTTAGACCTAAATATCAGAGCAGAAGGTGGTAAACTAACCACAACCACACATTTCAAACCCACGTCAAGAAATTGTCTATTAAACTTTGAAAGTTTTCACCCATGGCAACTACGGGAGAATCTACCCTTCGGGCAGTTTTTAAGCCTAAGGCGAAACTGCTCAGAAAAACGAGATTACGAGACACAGGCTAAAGAACTGAGTACGAAATTACTCCAGAGACAATACCCTCCCAAGATCGTATCAAAAGCAAAAAAGAGAGCCTCAAATAATAACAGAGAAGCTCTTCAGGAGACAAAGTCTAGAACTGAACCCAAGAATGACACTGATAGGAGGCCCATTTGTGTTACAACCTACACCGTGGCCTCACAAAAAGTGACTAAAATTGTCAAAAAACATTGGAAGACACTTAATAGTGGTGGCCTTAACCTCACCAACCCATGTTCAGTCACCGCAAAGGTAAAAATCTGAAGGACTTAATAGTCCACACACGCCCCAAAACTATAGAAGGCCCAGTCCGCCGTTTACACCCACTGCCAATGGGACACTACCCATGTTCCAACTGTAGTGTCTGTCATCTAACGAGTGTGACTAAACAAATCAAATGTAACAATAGCCTGATCTGGGATTTGAAATCCTTTTCCAATTGTAACACAGCTGGGGTAGTCTATATGATCACATGTACTTGCGATCTACACTACATCGGCATGACCACCAGGAAGGTCAACACACGGATGGTGGAACAACGTAGTAATTTCAGGTGCAAACATGCCAATACAAAAATGACCACACATTTTTTGGAGAAGGGACATACCCCAAATGACATGCGGTGGGTAGATTTGGAAATACAACAGCCACACGCAGACAAGGAGAAAAAAACTACTAGAGAAAGAACAGCGTTGGGTTTTTAAACTCCGCTCTCATATTGTGGGTTTAAACGATGACATTCCTTGGGGACAATTCACATAACAAGAAGACTGAACCTAGTGAGCGAAAATACCAATTACACTGCTGTATTGACCGAACATGTAGTAAAAAGCAATTTTTGGAGATGTCTGGGTTGCTCTGATACATAATACCAAAAAATCCTTACATCTTTCCATTTTTCATATATTTTTTAAAAATTGTGGCAAATCACTTGATAATAATAAAGAATTGTAGCAGTATGCCCAAAATTAACTGAAGATGTTAATAGTCACCCCAATAAAGAAATATCGGTCTTCAAAAAATAGCTAAAGTGTATTGGATACACCTAAGATGGCCGCCAAGACTGATCGCGCTGGTACTCGATGCGCACTAGCTCTCAACAGAACGCTGCGTGCAATGCGGAAGTAACCGGGTGAGCCAAGATCTTTAAAACAAACCCGGCGCCTCCGGTCCAACAACATTCGGACCGAAGAGGCGCGAGTAGGTGCTTATAAGAGGGAGGTATCCTGTGAGCAAGTAAGTGTAAATAAACGAATATCTGGCAAAGGAAGTCCCGTTTTGCGGGCTGATCGACAAACGCACAATCTTGCAGGTCATAAGAAACAAAACAAGCAGATGAATTATACGCCCTGTTTCCTTCCATCTCCCTTTTTAGATTGCTGGGATACTAAACCCCTTCGAGTCGATGGGGCACAGTTAGGCCCCACTACATGTATGTAAATATGTACGAATGTGTGAGCAAGATGAGTGTTTGGTTTTGTCACAGCAAGGTGCACATCACGTTTTTATGTATGAGAACTACCACGTGTTTATGCATGAAAACAATCACGTTTTTTATATATGAAAACGTCCCTTTGAGGACCACGGGAAATATGATCACGTTTTCCACGTGCAATCCAATATGTGTTATGTGTGCTCATGTTGGGGATAACACCCCTTGACTTCTCAAGTTGTTCTTTGTCTTACAGGAACCTCGTGATTCAAATGAATACGTAGGTACTATATGCATGCACTAAATGTCGATTGCAGCATTTTATTAAAAAGCTCATTGCAGCGTTAAGGAGTGGATCACACAGGGCTGGTACCTGTGTAGTCCCGAAGAAGTGCTTGGGGTATGCACGAAACATGTTGACAGGAGTTGATAGGTACACCTTAACACATTGCGTTTAGGTATCCTAGTTCTTTCCACCCCATATTTTAAATGTTACCACCTGGAAGCAGGAATAAAGTTTATTGAAAGCTTACTGGGCAGGTATTTTTAAACACATCACTTAGACCACTCCACTATCACACCCACACCACACATAGTCAATTATAAGTGCTCCTACGTAATTCGCAAGTCGCAGCACGCCCCAGCCCGTAGAGGACTGGGATGGCCCCTATGATGAAGCATGTCACCATGGGGCAACCCTGGTGAGTGAGGGGACACCAAGAAAAAGAGCAATTCTCTTTTTCTATTTACTATACCTTCCAGGCCAACCCCAGTGAGTGTTGTGAATGGAATTATAGTGACCGGCTAGGCTCTCAGGTTTCTGTTTTCAGAAATCTTATGTGGACTACAGTATTTGGAGGGTGAGCCTATGCCTTTTTCCTCCCTCTAACTCCCTTCCCTTTACTACTAGTTTATTGCAGCGTGCAGCTGCGGGAGATTTTATACACACCTTGCACTGTGACAAAGGCCAACTTATCAGTTAACATACAAAGAACATAACCAATACATAGGAGATACCACCATGGCGGAAATTACAGGACTCTCTTTCACTGAAGATGAGGCAGACAGGATTATAGCTTCTATGCTACCCCACACTAGCATACCCTACAAAGACACGAGTGAAGCCCAGCAATGTTGGGATGAAGTAACAGACTTGAAACGCAACTTAGTGAAAACGATAATACATGGAATCATGATGAGCGAATATCATAGGGCCAACGCAGCACCACGTGGCCTAATAGTGAACAACGAACCTTTCATCTTTCAAGACGATCTCGTCTTTAAAAAAGATTGGTCATTGATTGTCTGGCACTGCACCAGGGACTGGCTAGTCCTTATTGTGAAAACTGCGGCACGCCGAGCAGAGGCAATGAAAATTGAAATTCATGACTTAGAGGTTAAATTAAAGTCCTACCAATCACCAGCAGAACTTAAAAAAAGATTGGATGAATTGAACAAATCAATGACTGAATTTGAAATCTCACTGAAGGACACGAAATATGTAAAATTTCACAAAGACAAGAAGTCATTTTTCGCATGAGAAAGTGTATCCATATATCAAGGTAGACTATGTCCTTTCCAGAAAAAACCCTAGTTATAATACAGATAGTGGGGGTTCAGATTCAGGATCCGACTCTTCTGACTCAAGTTACAACCGTAACCAGCCGAAAACCAGACGAGGTAGAGCGGGGAGGATAAGAAACAGAGGAAATTTTTGGTCACCTTTTCAGGGACCACCACCACCCCAGTTTTTCTATGGCCATCCACCGTTCCATCAACCATATCCCCAACAACCATTCCCGTTTTGGGATAACACCCAGACGTCAGGCATGCAACAGCAGCCTTTTTTAGGGAGAGGCAAAAGGCTGGGAAGACGAAAAACCAGAGGCCAACAAGTACAATGGGCACAACCCTTGGAAACAGGCAGAACACACACGAGGAGGCAAGGCCCGGTGAGCGCACCATCAACCAGCAACATCTGAGCCTAGTGGTCAATTTATCAGACAAAGTTCTCACCCAAGACCAAACTAGAGTGCTAGAAAAGGGTCTGGGGTTTGTCCCAACAACAAACTTGGATACATTTAAGTTATATTGTGAGTTGAAGGAGTTCGTTCGCAGTATAAAATTACAAGTATATTTCAAAGATAAACCACAGCCAGGGGGAACCTGGAGTGATACAGGACTAAAGAAAAAATCTTCCTTTACCCCACCAGCAGCAAGTCTAACAGTGGAACTGCTGGCTTTTGAAAAAGCAATACTAAAGGATGTGATGGATTTGGACACTGGAACACTGAGAACATTTTACAACACCAGCAGATCTGAAAAGAGGCAATACAAGAATTGGCTAATGATACAAACATCACAATAAAACCGGCTGACAAAGGCGGGGCAACGGTGGTGCAGAACTCAAAAGACTATGATAACGAGTGTCTTAGACTCTTGGCGGACCAACGGAATTATGAAATCCTAACTGTGGATCCAACAGAACGTCTGAGGGTTGAGATTGCAAGAATGGTGGAGGAATGTCTAATAAATGATTGGCTATCTAAAAAAGAAGCTGATTTTCTTGAGAATAAACACCCAAGGACACCATACTTCTACACAATCCCGAAAATCCACAAAAGATTAGAAAATCCACCAGGGAGACCGATCGTCTCTGGGATTGGGTCGATTTTGGAGCCTCTGTCAAAGTTTGCAGATGCATTCCTACGACCCCGAGTACAACAAACTGAGACATATTTACAAGACACCAAAGCAGTACTATGCTTAATCAAGGACCTCGCATTTGACCCTACCACACAAATTCTGGTTGGACTCGATGTGGAGAGTCTTTATACCAGCTTGCCCCATAGAGAAACATTGCAAATCTTGGAGGAGATTCTGTTTGAAAATTAATGGCAATACAAGACACCGAGACACGTTGTCTTGGAATGCTGCCGCCTAGCATTGACTGAAAACCTCTTTCTATTCCAACATACCATGTACAGGCAAACCCATGGAACTAGCATTGGAAGCACATTCGCGCCGAGTGTGGCCGGATTATACGTCCACCAGCTAGAGAACAAAAGAATTCTGACTCCCGACAACCCATACTCAACACATATCCAGATGTGGAGGCGTTATATTGATGACGTCTTCCTCATCTGGAATGGAAATGAGATGGAAGTTGACCAATTTATCACCTGGTTAAATTCACAAGATCAATTTTTGAATTTTACCTCCACAATGAGCAGAGAACAACTGGTCTTCTTAGACCTAAATATCAGAGCAGAAGGTGGTAAACTAACCACAACCACACATTTCAAACCCACGTCAAGAAATTGTCTATTAAACTTTGAAAGTTTTCACCCACGGCAACTACGGGAGAATCTACCCTTCGGGCAGTTTTTACGCCTAAGGCGAAACTGCTCAGAAAAACAAGATTACGAGACACAGGCTAAAGAACTGAGTACGAAATTAATCCAGAGACAATACCCTCCCAAGATCGTATCAAAAGCAAAAAAGAGAGCGTCAAATAATAACAGAGAAGCTCTTCTGGAGACAAAGTCTAGAACTGAACCCAAGAATGACACTGATAGGAGGCCCATTTGTGTTACAACCTACACCGTGGCCTCACAAAAAGTGACTAAAATTGTCAAAAAACATTGGAAGACACTTAATAGTGGTGGCCTTAACCTCACCCAACCCATGTTCAGTCACCGCAATGGTAAAAATCTGAAGGACTAAATAGTCTACACACGCCCCAAAACTATAGAAGGCCCAGTCCGCCGTTTACACCCACTGCCAATGGGACACTACCCATGTTCCAACTGTAGTGTCTGTCATCTAACGAGTGCGACTAAACAAATCACATGTAACAATGGCCTGATCTGGGATTTGAAATCCTTTTCCAATTGTAACACAGCTGGGGTAGTCTATATGATCACATGTACTTGCGATCTACACTACATCGGCATGACCACCAGGAAAGTCAACACACGGATGGTGGAACACCGTATTAATTTCAGGTGCAAACATGCCAATACAAAAATGACCACACATTTTTTGGAGAAGGAACATACCCCAAATGACATGCGGTTGGTAGTTTTGGAAATATAACAGCCACACGCAGACATGGAGAAAAAACTACTAGAGAAAGAACAGCGTTGGGTTTTTAAACTCCGCTCTCATATTGTGGGTTTAAACAATGACATTCCTTGGGGACAATTCACATAACAAGAAGACTGAACCTAGTGAGCGAAAATACCAATTACACTGCTGTATTGACCGAACATGTAGTAAAAAGCAATTTTTGGAGATGTCTGGGTTGCTCTGATACATAATACCAAAAAATCCCTACATCTTTACAATTTTCATATATTTTTTAAAAATTGTGGCAAATCACTTGATAATAATAAAGAATTGTAGCAGTATGCCCAAAATTAACTGAAGATGTTAATAGTCACCCCAATAAGGAAATATCGGTCTTCAAAAAATAGCTAAAGTGTATTGGATACACCTAAGATGGCCGCCAAGACTGATCCCGCTGGTACTCGATGCGCACTAGCTCTCAACAGAACGCTGCGTGCAATGCGGAAGTAACCGGGCGAGCCAAGATCTTTAAAACAAACCCGGCGCCTCCGGTCCAACAACATTCGGACCGAAGAGGCGCGAGTAGGTGCTTATAAGAGAGAGGTATCCTGTGAGCAAGTAAGTGTAAATAAACGAATATCTGGCAAAGGAAGTGCCGTTTTGCGGGCTGATCGACAAACGCATAATCTTGCAGGTCATTAGAAACAAAACAAGCAGATGAATTATACGCCCTGTTTCCTTCCATCTCTCTTTTTCGATTGCTGGGATACTAAACCCCTTCGAGTCCATGGGGCACAGTTAGGTCCCACTACATGTATGTAAATATGTACGAATGTGTGAGCAAGATGAGTGTTTGGTTTTGTCACAGCAAGGTGCACATCACGTTTTTATGCATGAGAACTACCACGTTTTTATGCATGAAAACAATCACGTTTTTTATATATGAAAACGTCCCTTTGAGGACCACGGGAAATATGATCACGTTTTCCACGTGCAATCCAATATGTGTTATGTGTGCTCATGTTGGGGATAACACCCCTTGACTTCTCAAGTTGTTCTTTGTCTTACAGGAACCTCGTGATTCAAATGAATAAGTAGGTACTATATGCATGCACTAAATGTCGATTGCAGCATTTTATTAAAAAGCTCATTGCAGAGTTAAGGAGTGGCGAACACAGGGCTGGTCCCTGTGTAGTCTAGAAGAAGTGCTTGGGGTATGCGCGAAACATGTTGACAGGACTTGATAGGTACACCTTAACACATTGCGTTTAGGTATCCTAGTTCTTTTTACCCCATATTTTAATGTTACCACCTGGAAGCAGGAATAAAGTTTATTGAAAGCTTACTGGGCAGGTATTTTTAAACGCATCACTTAGACCACTCCACTATCACACCCGCACCACACATAGTCAATTATAAGTGCTCCTATGTTTTTCGCAAGTCGCAGCACGCCCCAGCCCGTAGAGGACTGGGATGGCCCCTATGATGAAGCATGTCACCATGGGGCAACCCTGGTGAGTGAGGGGACACCAAGAAAAAGAGCAATTCTCTTTTTCTATTTACTATACCTTCCAGGCCAACCCCAGTGAGTGTTGTGATTGGAATTATAGTGACCGGCTAGGCTTTCAGGTTTCTGTTTTCAGAAATCTTATGTGGACTACAGTATTTGGAGGGTGAGCCTATGCCTGTTTCCTCCCTCTAACTTCCTTCCCTTTACTACTGATGTAATATGTGACAGTGCATTGCAGGCGCGCAAGGCATAGTGAGTCCAACTAACTATAACGTGGGAATTTCAATGGTTTTATGTCAGTAAAATTTCCAGCTAACTATAACTGGTGTGAAACCTATGGTTTTTTCAGTGAATATATATATAAATATATATATATTCATCACAAATGTTCCCGTAGCAGAGGGAACCGCATTCGTTGGTGCCCGCGTGTGGAGACCGGGAGCGTGTCTCCTTTGTAATTCAAGAACAAAGGCAAATACGCGGCACTCTTCTTAACACAGTAGATTTATTTTAGGTCTCAAGCAAAAACTCCTACGCGTTTCGAACAAACGTTCTTGTTCACGGCAGTGTTCTACAAAAGTCCCTTTTCTCTTTCCACAATTTGTACTTTTTCACTTGTTAATACAAAATGAAGGATTATGGGCCTTGTAGTTTTTTCATTAAACGTGTGTTTTTACAAAAGTAAAGTGCATTCGAGTAAGGTTACTGTGTGGGTAACATTTCTATTTAAGAAACATTTTAACATTAGTTTCCTGAATAAAAGTATGTGCAATTATTCAAATGTTCGATTATAGTCCTTTTGGTGCTTAAGCAATAAACACTATTTTTATGGACTTTTCAGCATATAACGTTTTAGTTATAGTTCGTTAGACGGGCTGAGTGCCCTATGTCCCACATTGTAACCCAGTAATTTGAACGTTAAGGCCTTATTAACTATTTCCATCACACAGAAGAATTATATCAAAGTCAGTACTTTAAGTCTTTATAGGTGTACATGCATTTCCTCGTCTGCATTCAACCCTCTCGGATGTTTTGTTTTGAACTTAATTATAAGTTTCGACTCCAATCGCCTCAGTTTTAAGAGTTTGTCACCCCCTCTCTCTTGGGTGGGGATGGATGCTAATCTCAAAAACTTTATGTCTTGCCAAGTTTTGCCAGTGTGTGTTTTCAGATGTTTAGCCATTGCATAGGTGTTGTCGTTGTTTTGTATTGCCCGAATGTGTTCTAAGATTCTTTTCTTCAAGGGGCATTTGGTACTTCCTATGTACTCTTTTCCACATTGGCATTTGAGCATGTAAACCACAAAAGAAGATTCACATGTTATTTTTGTTTTGATTATGAAGTCTTTTCCCAATGGGTCTGGAAGGACCGTTGTGTTTTGTCCTATTTTGCATGCTTTGCACGTCTTGCATTTCGTAAAGCCAATATTCCTTTTTTGGAGCCAGTCTTTTTGTTTTGTCTGCGAGAAATGGCTGTGTACCAAATGGTCTGAGAGATTTGGTGCTCTCCGATATGTGACTAAAGGGCCAGTTCCAATGTCACTGCCAATGTCTGGATCTTTCATTAAGATATGCCAATATTTGGCTAGAATTTTTTGAATTTTGTAACTTTCTCTGTTGTATGTTGCAATCATTCTTGGTCTTTCCTCACTTTCTTTTGTCTGATTGCTTTTTGTTGGCTGTGCAGTCTTTTCCGAGTCTGTGGATGTTTTGTCCTGGTTTAAAATTTCCAATCTTGTTTTTGTTTTGGCTTTGTCTTCCCCTATGGTTATGTCTCTGTGTTTATAACCTCTTTCAAGAAATCGATTTCTTGTGTCGTTGAAAGTTTTCTCCGTTTCTTGTTCAGTAGAACAGTTTCTTCTCATACGGAGGAATTCACCGTAAGGTATACTTTTAACCAGTTTTTGGGGATGGAAACTCAATCCATGCAGGATGCTGTTTGTTGCAGTCTTTTTTCTGTGGGTGGTTGTCTCAATTTTGTTTTCATTTATGAACACTTTGATATCCAGAAATTCAATTTCTTTTGGACTGATATTATAGGTAAATTTCAATCCCACATCGTTTGTATATATATACATGGACAACACCATGTCTCTTTATTTCATCTGTGTAAAATAAATATTTATGCTTCACTGGATAATATCGTTGCCGTTTCTTTTCATCTGATTTAAGGAAAAGTCACGCAAAGAGGTCCTTACCTGATTTTTCTTTCACCGCGGATTGGTGAAACAGGAACATTGTTATATATATATATATATATATATATATATATATATATATATATATATGTACGCTCGCGTGCCAGAACACTACCAAACTCACGGGGAGGTTGTTTCAAACGCCTTTATTACACAGCGTGCTTGAATAGCAAAGAGGCTCAGGAAAAGTCAATTAATACCCGGTTCGCCGTTTGGATCCTGACGCGTTTCGAAGGCTCCCGCCTTCTTCTTCAGAGGAAAGGCGACCAATCACGGGAATGCAGGTTCCAGCCCTCCATATAACCATGGCACGCCCCTGGATGGGCAGTCCAAATGTCACAGTGCCTGTTGGGACTGGAAGTCCTGTGTTTTCAAGGCGCCCCTCCTGTGGTTGAAGGCGCTTGGACAGTCTCCCCTCGCCTGCCAGGCGATGTCACGGTGGTGGAGTAGGGGACGGATGAATATCCGTATCGCTAGCAGGCTAGATGCTTGCCCTTGACGGCTCCTTCCGTGAGGCTGCGTGGCGGTGCTCAGCGTTACATGCAGGGTTACCGCTACGCTCAACTCCATCAGGACGCTGCTGCACTCTTCTGGCGGGTGTGGTCAGAATGGTGATGGATCCATTCAGGAAATGTACGCTCGCGTGCCAGAACACTACCAAACTCACGGGGAGGTTGTTTCAAACGCCTTTATTACACAGCGTGCTTGAATAGCAAAGAGGCTCAGGAAAAGTCAATTAATACCCGGTTCGCCGTTTGGATCCTGACGCGTTTCGAAGGCTCCCGCCTTCTTCTTCAGAGGAAAGGCGACCAATCACGGGAATGCAGGTTCCAGCCCTCCATATAACCATGGCACGCCCCTGGATGGGCAGTCCAAATGTCACAGTGCCTGTTGGGACTGGAAGTCCTGTGTTTTCAAGGCGCCCCTCCTGTGGTTGAAGGCACTTGGACAGTCTCCCCTCGCCTGCCAGGCGATGTCACGGTGGTGGAGTAGGGGACGGATGAATATCCGTATCGCTAGCAGGCTAGATGCTTGCCCTTGACGGCTCCTTCCGTGAGGCTGCGTGGCGGTGCTCAGCGTTACATGCAGGGTTACCGCTACGCTCAACTCCATCAGGACGCTGCTGCACTCTTCTGGCGGGTGTGGTCAGAATGGTGATGGATCCATTCAGGAAATGTACGCTCGCGTGCCAGAACACTACCAAACTCACGGGGAGGTTGTTTCAAACGCCTTTATTACACAGCGTGCTTGAATAGCAAAGAGGCTCAGGAAAAGTCAATTAATACCCGGTTCGCCGTTTGGATCCTGACGCGTTTCGAAGGCTCCCGCCTTCTTCTTCAGAGGAAAGGCGACCAATCACGGGAATGCAGGTTCCAGCCCTCCTGGCGTTTGAAACAACCTCCCCGTGAGTTTGGTAGTGTTCTGGCACGCGAGCGTACATTTCCTGAATGGATCCATCACCATTCTGACCACACCCGCCAGAAGAGTGCAGCAGCGTCCTGATGGAGTTGAGCGTAGCGGTAACCCTGCATGTAACGCTGAGCACCGCCACGCAGCCTCACGGAAGGAGCCGTCAAGGGCAAGCATCTAGCCTGCTAGCGATACGGATATTCATCCGTCCCCTACTCCACCACCGTGACATCGCCTGGCAGGCGAGGGGAGACTGTCCAAGCGCCTTCAACCACAGGAGGGGCGCCTTGAAAACACAGGACTTCCAGTCCCAACAGGCACTGTGACATTTGGACTGCCCATCCAGGGGCGTGCCATGGTTATATGGAGGGCTGGAACCTGCATTCCCGTGATTGGTCGCCTTTCCTCTGAAGAAGAAGGCGGGAGCCTTCGAAACGCGTCAGGATCCAAACGGCGAACCGGGTATTAATTGACTTTTCCTGAGCCTCTTTGCTATTCAAGCACGCTGTGTAATAAAGGCGTTTGAAACAACCTCCCCGTGAGTTTGGTAGTGTTCTGGCACGCGAGCGTACATTTCCTGAATGGATCCATCACCATTCTGACCACACCCGCCAGAAGAGTGCAGCAGCGTCCTGATGGAGTTGAGCGTAGCGGTAACCCTGCATGTAACGCTGAGCACCGCCACGCAGCCTCACGGAAGGAGCCGTCAAGGGCAAGCATCTAGCCTGCTAGCGATACGGATATTCATCCGTCCCCTACTCCACATATATATATATATATATATATATATATATATGGAAACTAAAGCTTAAGAAATACTGCACCATTAAAAACAAAAAATACACAACCTCTTGAAACTGAGGCCCCACCAAGTTTACAGGCATCTGACTTACAGACACTCTTGACTATACATGACCTAAGTAATGAGCCTAATGACATTAGCCAAACAGAAGCGCGTGTTGAGACTACTCAACAGAGAATACAAAAAATCAATTTACTTCAGAAAGAAGCAGGTGAAAAAGCTCTTATAAACCAAAATCTACCTTTCTGCCGATCATGCCCAAAAACGCAGTTGACATCTTTCATGAGTGCGTCACAGATGAAATCAAGAAGTTGCATCGCCAAGTAAACTATAAAAAAGGCAAAATGGAACACAATAAAGTACAATTTCAAAATGTGATGAACGAACTGAGTAAAGATTTGGAAGTTGCCATTAATAAATCGGACAAAGGCGGGAATATAGTGCTGTGGCCAAGAAAGGACTATGCACAAGAAGCGTTGCGACAGCTCAATGATGTACGCTGTTATGAAAAAAACAAAAATGAGGGAATACAGCAAGGCAAAATACTCTATAAAAAGGGAGTTGCAACACTGGAAGCGTGAAGGTCTAATCACCACAGGTGAATTTCAATACATGTTTAATGAACATCCAGTTTTACCATTCCTGTATTTGTTGGCAAGGGTCCACACAAACGTCACTCCAACTCCGGGACGCCCTATAATTTCAGCCATCAAGAGCATGACTGAGCATGTGGGGGAATATGTGGATTACTTTTTATAAGATCTGGTAAAATGATTACCCTCATATGTGAAAGACACAGGTGTCTTTCTGAGTAAAATTTGTGACATTGAATGGACAGACAACTTGACTCTAATAACATTGGATATAGAGTCGTTTTATACCAGTATTGAACACCCAGTGGGTATAATTGCTGTTAAACACTTTCTAGAGTCAAGGTCTTGTGAGTATTACCAACATAGCAAAATGTTGGCCCTGATTACATGGTGTCTAAACAATATTTTTTTTTCATTTGGTAAAGATATCTATCGGTAGATACAGGGTGTTGTAATGGGGGGCCTGCTTCTCTCATAGCTATGCATGTTTGCATGTGGGCTATTGGGAGGAGCAGGTCCTCAGGGTTCAGCACCGTGAAATCTTCTGAAAGAAAATTGTACATTGGTTACGCTACATCATTAATGTTTTTATTGTTTGGAATGACGGAATTGAAAGTGCTGAGGAATTTGTAAAAGCTATCAATATTAATTGTATGAACCTGCACTTTACATCACATTTCAGTCAGACCAGAATAGAATTTTTAGATGTCAGCGTTTTTTATCAATGAAGGTAGATTGACCACCACTGCTTATGGAAAACCAACAGCCGGAAATGCAACACTGCATGCAACAAGTGCACATCCTAAGCACTTGATTGCTAGTATCCCCTTTGGGGAAATCCTGAGCTAAAGGATACCCTAGCCACATTAAAAAAAGAAAGGATACACGAATAGGATGTTAGTTGATGCTGTTAACAAATCTGAGATGAGATCAATAGAATCACTGTTGCCATAAAGAGATGAGGATGAGGAAAATCCTGATGACACCATTGGTGATACACCTAGACTAATTACATCATATAGTCACCAAGAGAGAAGATAACGTCCATAATTAATCAAAAGTAGTTCTTACTGACAATGTTTTAAATAGTAGACTCCCATCTACACCAACAATCATGTTTAGGAAAACACAATGTATGGGAGCAATACTAACAAGAAGCAGCTCGGAGCTAGCGGCAAGTGGAACTTGGCTAAAACCAAGACAATGCTTCTTTAAATGCACATCTTGTCGTGCCTGTAAATTTGGAATTAGTACAACAAAGTACAGGACTCCATTTAGAGAGAATGAGGCAATGATCAAGAGCAATTACAACTGCTGAACAGATCACGCAGTTTATGTTCTCACGTGCATCTGTGGGCTCAGGTACGTGGGAAGTACTAAGCTACAGGTGCACGTGAGAATATTGCAACATCTACGCGCAATCATTAATAGTGATCCGGCATATCCGGTCGCTGGACACTTTAAAGAAGCACACAATAATGACGTGAATTGTTTATCGTATTTTGTTATTGACTCTGTTCCAGCCCCTCGTAGAGGTAGCAATCGGGAAAAATTGCTGAGACAAAGAGAAACAAGGTTTATTCTAGAGCTTGATAGCAAATTCCCGAATGGACTTAACAATACAGAGGATATGCATACTTTTTTTATAAATCTGTGTCTTTTTTATGTGATAAATTAGGATATTGTAACCAAGCAAGGTTAAGGTAGACTTGGTATATCTTTAACACATATTATTTTTCATAAATTGAGTATATATTTGATATGTCTAAATCTGATTACGATGTTCGCAGCTAATATGCCCAACAGGCTTGTTGGCTAAACTAAGACTTTCAGGTTACTATTCTCGGCCACTGTTAACTGTAAATAATAAGGGTATAGACAACTTGCCTCTCCTTTTTAAACACTTTTTAAATCATTTTTGTGAATCAACACTATATTTCTTTTGGGTATGCAATTTTATAGGTTGCACTATGCACTTTAGATTATAAATAACACATAAATGTATGCACAGTTTGTTTTTGAAACATATGTGTACATATAGATGGCATACGCAATTGAACAATGCACTGAAATGTAATGGTAAATACATCAATTTTGGATTTTCCTATAAGAGATATATGAGCATTTTATGCGGTTATTCATAAACAAAAGGGAAACCATTACTGTATTAAGCAGTTATTAATTCAGCCAAGTTTTATTTGGTTAACAAGCATTCAAGCAGGAATATGATCATTGCGTAATTTGCACAGTGTTTTTGATATTTAAATCTTTATTTAATATTGTTTGATAATGTGTGTATTTTAAATTATTTATACATATTGATTTGAATTTTTAATATTTAATATATTTTTTCATTTATTTATTTGAAACCACACAATATTTGAATTGCGAGTATGCATGTCTTTTACAGTATAAAATATATGCTTTATTGTCTCGCAAAACAATTGTGCACATTAAGAATGTAATGCTGTGTTTAAACATCAGCTCAGTGCATATTTAAAGCATCTCCATGGGATTGACATAGTGTTTCTTCACTTCTCATGAATCACATGGTGTTGTATTTAGAGAATTTTTTTTATAAAAAACATGGTGTACTGCTAACTCTGTGTGTGATATGGGGCAATGGATGCCTGAAACGCGTCATGGAATGAGGAGGGAAAAATAAAATCTCCCATGTGAATGTCTGGGTGGTCCGTTTCTTCAGTTCACCGTAAGGAGGTGCTGGGAGTTGTTTTGGCACTAATATATGCGAACCTTTTCGTGGGTTGGTGGGAGGAGCAGGTAGCCTGGAGTAACAAATATCAAGAATGGGACAGCCGGATAATAGGGTGGTATCGTTATATAGACAATCTTTTTATTATTTTAGAAAGCCCTATAGAAACAGCCAACAATTTTGTAGAAGCTTTGAATGATAATGTGATCAATCTAAAATTTTCCGGACAAATCAGCCAGACTTCGGTAAACTATCTAGACCTCACTGTCTACATTGACAGGGATGGTAAAATGCAGACTAAACTGTTCAGAAAAGAGACGGCGGGTAACTCCACGCTCTTTGCTACCAGCAGTCACCCTCGTCAATTAATTGACAGTATCCCTTATGGGGAGCTATTAAGAATAAGAAAGAACAACTCCAACGACGGTGACTTTCAGAAAGCGGCCCACGCCAGCATGCAAAGGTTCAGAATATGGGGCTACAGTGACAGTGTATTATCTAAGGCCTATGAGAGAGCTATCAAGATGAGAAGGAATGAGCTACTCAAATCCAAAAAGATTATCAAATCTAACAGTGGTAGTTTCCGGCTCATCACCACTTTCTCTCAGAATGCCGGTCAAATTAAGAAAATACTAAAAAAGAACTGGAACATTTTACTGTCTGATAACACTATTAAGGCAGACTTACCATCGAACCCCCTTGTCACCTTTAGAAAGGCCAGATCACTAAGGGATCACTTAGTCTCCAGTCACTACTCTGCCCCAGAAAGGACCCCCAATTTGCCTGTACTTAATGGTTTTTATCCTTGCGGTCGCTGCAAGGCCTGCAAATATAGTAAGCGGACGCTTACTTATAAGATACCAGGCGTTGCTAATCCCAAAAGAATCATGAAATTCCTGACATGCTCCACGCCCTACGCTATTTACTGCCTCATATGCCCTTGTGGCTTAAACTACATCGGCAGCACTACCAACGCAGTGAAGCTTAGAGTTTTAGAGCACATGCGTGCGATTGCTAAGAAGGATGATGCCTACCCAGTAGCGAGGCATTTCGCTAAAATGCACAAAAGCAACAGGGACCTGTTAGCTTATGTTTGCATAGATAGTGTACCAGCTAGTATAAGAGTGGGTGATCGTCTTCTTAAGCTAAGACGACTTGAATCAAGATATATAATTGATTTACAGAGTAAGCACCCTAATGGCCTTAACATGCATGAGGAGTTATCAGTACATTGCGGCTGATTGGCTGGCCATTGACTTTCTGTATTACCTATATCACATGAAATCATTGAAATCTTTGACTGTACCTTGTAACTTTCCCTATTCCCCATCTCTGATCATCCATGTTTTATTAGAACCATGATTAGTCAGTACAGATATTGGTGATATCTTTATTCGCAATTTTTATTCGACTTTTATGTACTGATGGTATTTGGATGAATTTATTTAATCCATGTTTAACTTGAAGCTGAAATATGTTTTTTGCCCATTCAGGGCGAGATAGAGGTATTGTGTGGTCCCGTATATATCTGCAAATGTATTCACATAGGCATCAGGCACTTTATATTGTATGCATAGGATATTTACATGTGGCGGTATACCACCGCGATAGCCCCCTGCATTACTACTATTTCGTATTTTGAAGTTTACATATGGTTCCACACGCATGCCCATTCAGGGCTTGATCAGCTATTATTGCACTGTTTGAGACTGTGATTACTCATTATGAGTTTGATAGCTTATCTGCAATTTGAATTGAAATTGTCGATTATTGTATTATACATAACTTTGACATGCAATTTTAAAATGTTAAAATGTTATTTAACTTACTTGCATGTAGACGCTAAAGGAGCATTGCAGGCCGTTCTAAGATGGCGGCCATGTATGAATTTGACTGCACAGTCCTACCTTGCTTTTCTTCAAGTTGCATGACGTCTTTTTAAGCAGACGGGCGACTCGGCTCTCTGCACAATTTGACGAAGCCCTAAGGCGAAACGCGTCGGTGCTGTTTGGTTCTTGCAATAAAATCTTTGTGGAGCCTCCCCCTGTGTGTGCTACTTTCCTGAAGGACCGACGATCCTGGGATGTTTGGAGCGTAAATATATGTATATATATATAACTCAGGAAGTCGCAACCTTGTAGCATGCAGAAGGACGACAGCGGACCCAGGAATTTAAGGTGAAAAGTTTTATTTAGTGCAAAAGCGCCCCCGCACCATAGCCATTACGCGTTTCGGGTCTTCCTCGACCCTTGATCACACGATATCAAGTATATATACATATATATATATATATATATATATATATATATATATATATATATATATATATATATATATATATATATATATATATATATATTACCTACTGGCGGTCGCCAGTAGGTATATATAGTTAGGATTTTTTCCCTATGGGATTTCTGAAAATTCTATGCCTAATAACTTTTGCGTTTGTGGACGGAATTGGCTGAAATTTTCAGGAAAATGGCACATTTTGTTTCTGAGCAGCCCTTGAAAATTTGGGGGGGTTTTGTGGAGGGGGGGCCGAGAAAAAAGGGGGTCCCAAAACGCCTTTTTCCCATGTTAATTTCCATAGGGCGGTTGGACTCACTTTTAGCCCGAACGGCTGAATGGATTTTCACGAAACTTGGCAAAATTGTAGGGACTGTTAGCCCGATGTGCCTTTGCTAGGTCTCAATATATGTGCTCCAGTGGATTTTGAGAAATTAACGTTTAAATCAAGATATATATCTGTAACAGCGCTCCGGGCAGCGATCCGGTTAGCGAACCTTTCGCGTATCGGAACTTTGCGATGCGAAGCTGATTGGCCCTCCGGTGTCTGTCAACATTCTAAACAGTCCGGAGCGGCCGCCATCTTGTCTCTCGGTAGGATCGAGAGACAAGAGGAGGCCAAAACAAAGGGGGAAATTACCATAAGGGGGCATAGTAGATCCTCGTTGACCCCCTAGGTTTTATGTGGAGGTTTTAAAAGGGCCTAGGAGGGTCCAAAAAAAAAATTTTAAAATTTTTTTTTTGCGTGGTAAGCGCCAAGTTCGCGAACCGGAAAGCGTTCTGGGCAGCGAACTTTATGGATAAAAGAATGAAAGACTTTTCTAATACTGTATGTTAATTATTTGTTGGTTTTGTTGATTTTTTTTTAATATTTTTATTTTTTCAGCAATTTTTTATTGTTGTGATTGTGTTTCAAAATTTAATAACATTTCTTACATTTAACTACTTTATGAATTACATATAAAAATGATTAAAGACTCAAACAATTTTTTAATATTACATATAATTTTATTTTTCGGATTTTTTTTCGAAATTTAATAGAACGTCTAGCATTTTACTGTCTGATATGTGTTCTTGTTCAGTGAACATAAGTTCAAACATTTGACCGTCATCATAATGAAGTAAATGATCCACTGATTCCACACATTGAACTAATTCATGGTCCCGTGATTGATCCATGAAATCAGAGTCATCATTGTCCTCAATTTCTTTTTCTGTGTTGGTCTCCAGAACAATTTCGAAGGAAACATTCTGCTCACCTTCCATTTTATTGCTGTAATTTGCATAAAAAATAAATATATCAGTAGAGATAGGGCACTGTTGGGTTTAAGTTCAGACAGGCACTTGTGAGTTTATAACAGAGAAGTAATCTATGGGCACTGTATGGTTTCAGGCGTGAATTAGTACTATTAAAAAGTGCCTGTGAAGAAGCCTAAGTAAATTTATAATTATACCACAGAAACCTAAATCAGTCCATAATTATAATAAAGAAGCCTTTCTCAATGTCTAACTCTTACAGAGGGATAGTATATAACTATCTGAAAAAGTTTACCATATTTACTTATAGTGCACAATATACTTCAGTTTTAAAAATAACAACTTACCTTTAGAAACAAGTTGATGTTATTATTGATATTCTAAATGATATATACAACAACAAGTAGTAGTCAAAATGGCTGTGTTTCCTTCTCTCCCTTTATATATATACAGGTATATAACCAATCAAATGTCAGGTAATAAAAGTAGAAAATGAAAGTAACATTTTCATTGGTTGTCAATTCCAACACTTCAGATGTGTTTTGTGAAGTAATTTACCTCACGGTACTTGGAGAGGTCTACAGGCTAAATGGCTAAATGAAATTTCAATGAAATTTGTGAGAATGGAAGGGATTGTTATGTAGTATGAGCTAATGTATATTTGGTGAGAGTGTCTCTAGTCGTTTTTCTGTAAATTACTTTCCCACCTTTTTTTTGGACCGCTTTCCGGGAAGCGGCCCGGTTAGCGAACCTGAAGCGTCACGGGAGTCCACCATTTTGTGTTTCGGTCGCATTAAGATACAAGATGGAGGGCAAATAATGTTTAGAATGGGTAGAAGGGGTCATGGTAGACTTATCTTGACCCCCTAGGTTTTCTGAGCGTGGCTGAGGAGGCTTATATGTGCGGAAAAAAAAACATTTTTTTTAAAAATTCCGCGAGGTTAGCTTTCGGTTAGCGAACCGGGTAGCGCTCCGGGGAGCGAATTTTGTGGAAAATTAGTGAAAAAAGTTAGAGAAAAATAATAATTGTGAGTGATCAGATGTAGGGTAGCTCTGAGAAGAGCTTTTGGGTTTATGGTACATTTAGGTACTTATAAGTAGGTACCAATGCACAGTCTTAAATTCAGAATGAAAATTCTGTTGCCCTCATCTGAGAAGTGAACTCCATCTCCTCTGTAGATATCTTGCATGTAGTAACGCAAGTTATTGTTGTAAAGAGAGCCCATTCCATGGTCTCTCATGTAAGCTGAAACAGATTTGTTTACATGCTTCCTCGCTTTCTCAATTTGTGGACAAAATTGGTTGGACCACCTCCATTTCTGTCTTTGGCATATATTGGAATATACCAAGGCAGTTTGAGGAAAAAGTGCCATTAATTGCTCAAAGGTGTCCTTTAAAAGCATTTCCAGACCTACCCCTGTCAAAGTGCCCAAATCATTACCTCCACAGTGCACTATTAACAGGTCAGGTTTTGGCAAATGCATAAAGGTTTTCACCAATGGTATCAATTGGTGACATTTTAATCCTCTTTGGCCCAACCACTTAATTTCCACATCTTGTAAATTGAGGTTAGGTAAATTTCTGCTCTCAGCATACCTTTGAGCCCAGTGGATGTAACTATGTCCAACAATCCAGACCTTAAACATGGTGGGAGAATGTTGTTCTGCAGTCAGATGAAATGTGGTAATGAAAGGGCAGTTGAAACAGTAGGAGTTTCAATAGAAAAAAAACTGTGGATTTACAATGCTAATGATTCATTAGTAGTGATTGGTGCATTTTCATTTCTGAAAACAGAAAGTTAGGGTGCATGGATGTGTTCCTTGAAAGATGTAATTTGAATGGTCAAGGAAGAAACATTTAATGAAAGATTGCACTGGATACGCAGGTGCACTGAGAGTTCAGAGTTCAATTGAAACATTGTTGTGTGAATTTGCAAACATGAGAGGTCTTCCAGGAGGTGGTTGCTATGGAAACAAGGCAGACAGGGCAGAGGGGGGAAGGGTTTTGATTTGAAAAAAGTGAGGGAAGAGGAATGATTGGCTAATATGAGAGATATGTGAAATGAATATCTGTATTTCTGTGCTTTCAATAGCTGCAGCCTTTGGAGTGCATCCTTTTTCTTCTGCTGAAGACAATTTGGTGTATTTCTGAGACTGTTTTCAAAACTCAAAAAATATTTGCTAAGGTGAGAAAAGATTTATTTAATTTAGATAGAGAATAGTATGATTTAAGGAGAAAATGATGAAAAAAGCTGTGTTTACAAAATGTGGGTTTGTCTCTAGTGATATACTAATAGAATTAGTTTCATAGAGGAATTGTAATTGCATATTTGGTGTAACATTCTGGCATGCAGTAACACAAGATATTGTGATACATGGAGCCCATTTCATGGTCTGTTATGTAAGCTGAAACAGATATGTTGCTTTTAAAAACGATTTAAGAAATCAATTACATTTCTGGATATGTACTGCTAGAGCTTCATAGGTTGTTTTGGGCCATATTTATAAGGTATTTGAGTGTCTAAGATGTTATGTTCGCCTTTTAAAATGTAAAGTGTTCCTCATGGGGCAAGTGTCTTGTAAATACGCTCCCACTTGTGCTTGGCAAATTTAAATTTTGATTATGGGAGTTACCTAGCCATATTAATAGTGTCCCAAAAATGGTGCTAGGGAATTGCAGAAAACACTTTCATGTGTCTCAAGGACATTTTTAGTCATTTCTTCATGAATGCAGGTATACAATTGATTTATATGCTGTGTTTAAAAACGAATTTTGAAATGAATTAAATTTCAGGATATGTACTGTTAGAGCTTCATAGGTTGTTTGGGGTCATATTTAGAAGGCATTTTAGTGTCTTTGATGCTATTTTTCCCTTTTTAAATGGAAAGCGTTCCTCATGGGGCCCTGAGCAGTTCTTAGCCATGTTATTTAATAGGAAGTGGATAACATGGCTAAGAGCATTTGCTGGAAAATGCATGAATATCGCTGACTTTTCTGCGAAGTTATGTTTACCTTTCAAAATGTAAAGTGTTCCTCATGGGGCAAGTGTCTTGTAAATACGCTCCCACTTGTGCTTGGCAAATTTAGATTTTCATTATGGGAGTTACCTAGCCATGTTAATAGTGTCCCAAAAATGGTGCTAGGGCATTCCAGAAAACACTTTCATGTGTCTCAAGGACATTTTTAGTTATTTCTTCATGAATGCAGGTATACAATTGATTTATATGTTGTGTTTAAAAACGAATTTTGAAATCAATTAAATTTCAGGATATGTACTGTTAGAGCTTCATAGGTTGTTTGGGGTCATATTTAGAAGGCATTTTAGTGTCTTTGATGTTATTTTTCCCTTTTTAAATGGAAAGCGTTCCTCATGGGGCCCTGAGCAGTTCTTAGCCATGTTATTTAATAGGAAGTGGATAACATGGCTAAGAGCATTTGCTGGAAAATGCATGAATATCGCTGATTTTTCTGCTATATTCATGCATTGTGGCCGTTTTTTTTCACATTGCTTCATAGGTTGTTTGGGTTCATATTTAGAAGGCATTTTAGTGTCTTTGATGTTATTTTTCCCTTTTTAAATGGAAAGCGTTCCTCATGGGGCCCTGAGCAGTTCTTAGCCATGTTATTTAATTGGAAGTGGATAACATGGCTAAGAGCATTTGCTGGAAAATGCATGAATATCGCTGACTTTTCTGCTATATTCATGCATTGCGGCAGTTTTTTTTCACATTGCTTCATAGGTTGTTTGGGTTCATATTTAGAAGGCATTTTAGTGTCTTTGATGTTATTTTTCCCTTTTTAAATGGAAAGCGTTCCTCATGGGGCCCTGAGCAGTTCTTAGCCATGTTATTTAATAGGAAGTGGATAACATGGCTAAGAGCATTTGCTGGAAAATGCATGAATATCGCTGATTTTTCTGCGATATTCATGCATTGCGGCCTTTTTTTATCACATTTGCAAGCACTTCTTAGCCATGTTATCCAATGGGAGGTGGATAACATGGCTAAAAGCATTTGCTTCAAAGGTTGTTTGGGGTTATACACCATTTTTGGGAAATTATTAACATGCCTATCTAACTCCCATAATCAAAATCTAAATTTGCCAACCGCAGGTGGGAGCGTATTTACAATAAATTTGCACCATGAAGAACGTAAAATAGCATACTAGATACTCAAATAACTTATAAATATGACCCAAAACAACTTATGAAGCACTAGCAGTGCATATTTCCAGAAATGTATTGGTTTTCATTTAATGATTTACTTCATTGGTAGGCCTTCACATGTTTTTTATGTTAAATAATTAGTACGGCATTAAGTTTTAGATGACTGTTATTTATTTACTGTTTGGTAATAGTGGTTAATAACATTTTATATTATATTTTTCCACAGATTCAACTGCAGATTCTTTCATAGTTTTGAAAATGCCTTCCAAAAGTCGCATACGAAAGGCTAGAAAACGTCAAAGACAGCAGGATGATGTGTTATTGCAGCAGTCCTCTTCCCCAAATACTTGTCAAAACACCAAGAAAGGTCCGGGTAAGAGCACAAAATCATTCTTAAGAAATATTTGTAGTAAAAAAAATTTTGCTCAAAAAAATGTTTCAGTTCACAAAAAGAAAAATAATTTAAATGGAAAGGAGAGACCCATCACAAATGTTACTGGTAGAGGAAGAGATAACTCTGTGCATGATAGTAGAAGGAAACAACAGTTTAGGGACATTCGAACTCGAATGTTCCGTAATAGGATATTAGTTAATTTATTGAAAAATATTAAAAAGAAAGGCCAACAGAAAGCGGCATTTTATAGGAAGAAGAAAAATGTAGAGAAAATTATTGATCATGCTTTTGAAATTAAGCGAAAGTTGTTTATTTTGGTAATCAATAGAATTAGGAAACTAAGCAAGGTAATTTCTGATTTCAAAACAAAAAGTAGATGGAAGAGAGTAGTAAATCGTACTAACTTTTGTGAAGTTTTTTCCGGAGAATGGATGCATAGTTCAAGTTCTGAGGCATTTTTTAATGAGGAGACTTATTTTCAGGATAATGATTTGGTGCATGCAGTTGACATCAGTGGTCGAGCTTATGAAGTGAAGGATGGTTGTCCAGTTGAAAAAGAACAACTTGTGACAACAGAGACAGAAGAGGCGCTAAGTGATGAGGTTTTAGGAAGACGTCCTAAGGGTCCTGTGTACATTTGGAAGTGTAGTTCTATTTGCAGTGTGCGACAGGTTTCCATCAATTTGCTTTGTGATTTTATACGGACATTTAATAAGAAAAGTTTGAAGCAGAAAATGAAGTTGTTGCAAGATTTAGATCCTTGCAGAGTGAGACAAATGACAGGTTTGCGTGGTCATTCACTGGCTTGTCTTTCCAGGAGAGTATGCCAGAGTGTTTTTCATCATTTCAGGATGCTAGCAGTGCATCATAATAAAGTGAGAAAATTAGTGAGAATGTTGTATTATGCTAAGAGTCCAGCAATTATGCTTAAACAGTTATGTGCTGCTCTTTTGCATGGTTCTGAAATAGATGTGAAGAATCTTTGTGAAGAAATTGAGTTTTGTTACTTTGGTAGTAAAGATGAGAATGTTCAAATTGACCCTGAAGTACAGGGTAATGTGGAAGATAATGTACAGGTTTCCAGTACAGATAATTTTCAGAAGGAAATTGCCACGTTTCAGATGAAATCAAGTGAGAGGCCTAATTTCACTTGTGTATGTTGTCGACGCACTTATTATAAGAATCAGACTAAGGTAGTGGATTTATATGCAAAAAGTGAAAGGGAAAATAATAGTGAATGGAAGGATTTAGCCACATACTTGATGGTAGAAAATTATTTTGATTTGGGATCGGATCAACGTGTGTGTACTTATTGTTGTAATAAATTAAACCAAAACCAGATGCCTGCTAGGGCAGTTCATAATAATCTGGAATTGGTTGAGATTCCTTCTGAATTGAAGGATTTAAATACTTATGAATCTATTTTGATTCAAAGTATCCATCCCTTTCAGGCTATTGTAAGAATGGAGCCAAAGACAGGGAAGTTGCCTCCAGCAGATTTACAGAGAGGATTAAAGGGAAGAGTTGTTTATTTGCCTCTAGATTTGAAGAAAAACATTAACACAATTGGAATAGAAAAAGTGGAAGAGGAACCTCTGGTTATCTTGGTTAATGGGGTTCCGACAAAGAATAAGAAAATATGGCAAGATTTAGTGGATGTTAGGAAAGTCAAAAAGGCAACAGTGTATTTGAAGAAAAATAATAAGTACTATAAGAATGTATATGTTGCAGAAGAGGAAGTAAGTGATGAAGAGGATAGCGATTTGTGTGCAGGCCAAATTGAGAAAGTAGAGGCCTCTAAAAGTGAAGAAATATATGAACATTATAGTGTTCATCCTTTGCATTCCAAGGAAGTCATGGGGAATGCTATTGAGTTGTTTCAAATGAAACAAGCCAAAGGGAGTCCCATTAGTGTTTGGGAGGAAAGTTTGGAAGCTCGGTGTTTCCCACAGCTATTTCCCACAGGTCAAGGAGGAAGATATGATGAGCGACCTCATCAAATTCCTGCGTCTGAATACCGGACTTTACGATTGTATGCAGAAGATCCTAGGTTTCGGCAATGCATTCCCTATTTGTTTCATCTCCTGTTTGAAAGCGATCTGTCTGGACTGTCATATGCAGTGAACCACATCTTAAAAAGTGGTATACACATGCGAAACATCTCGGCAAGTGACTTTATGCATAAAGTCAATGTCCAAGACAGTATTTTGGATTCTCACTTAATTAATCTCATGGCGTGTCAGCGTGGTACTAATGAGTACTGGTACCGTCGTCATGGTGATTTAAAATGTATGCTGAGGAACTTAGGAACTCCAACATGGTTCCTCACTCTGAGCTGTGCCGAGTATGGCTGGGAAGACTTACTTGAATTTCTACGAGAGGCAAATGGAAATATTGAAAACATTGAATTCAAGACACCTGGAGAACTGTGTTCTTTGGATCCTGTGAATGTATGCAGGTACTTCAATCATAGATTTGAAGCTATGATGTCTTTCATCACAAATAAAAAGAATCCACCTCTTGGAGAGGTGTTGGATTTCTTCTGGAGAAAGGAGTACCAAGCAAGAGGTGCCCCTCATATACATATGTTGCTGTGGATCAAGGATGCACCTAAATTTGGAACAGATCCGGATGACTTAGTGATGAATTTCATCGAACAGTATTCTACGTGTGCTGTTCCAAACGCAACGGAGAAGAAAAGTCTAAGAGAACAAGTTCTACGTTTCCAAAGCCATCGTTGTGGAAAGTACTGTCGTCGTAAATTCAGAAACAAGGACAAGTTTTACACCAAATGTCGTTTCAACTTTCCACGACCGGTGATTTCTAAAGGAAGAGTGAACAGTTTGATGTCTTCGCTGCGACATAATGTGACGAGGAAATCACCCAAGAATACATACAATTTGAAAAGGAACGAAGAGTCCAAGTACATCAATGACTACAACCCAGTGATTTTGTCCATGTGGAATGCCAACATGGATATACAGTTTGTGGCTGACAACTGTATGGCTGTGGCTCGGTATGTGACATCTTACATCACCAAAAAAGAAAAGACCGAACTGAAGGATATGTGGGAGGACATTTCCCATGAAAAGAGCCTCAGCAAGAAGTTGTACAGTTTCAGTCTGAAGATGTTGTCGCATCGAGAAATCGGAGCTTACGAATGTTCTGATCGATTGTCTTCAGCAAGTCTCTATGCCAAATCCAGGAGTCTCGTTTGGGCGAGTCTTGGTCTTGCTGCAACGCGAAATCGAGTTCTAAAACCTGTTCGGGAAATTGAGTATTTGGCAGAAAAGGAACCAAACAGTACCGACATTTTGAAGACCAACATGTTGGATACATATTATCCAAATCGAAGCAGTCACCTTGAGAATGTTTGTCTATATGAGGTTCTCCAAAATTATATATTCAAGAGGAACATCAAAGAAGATATTGAGAAAGGAGTGTATGCTGTAATTGGAAGTGAGGGATGCCTGGTCAAGCAAAGAAAATGCCAATTAGTAAACCATCGAAAATTGAGTGGCGAATCTCCAGAAAAAAAGGAGTTTTTCTATTTAGCACTTTTGCAACTTTTCAAGCCTTGGCGTGCAGAAGAGGAACTGCTTGGAGATTTCCTCTGTTACGAAGACTCTTTCAATGCAGCCAAGGAGTCCATAGAATGTCCTGCTTTTTCTAGATATCAAGAAATGCTAACTTTGGAAATTGAGCAGGAAGCAACGATTGCAGCCGAGATTGCCAGAGACAGTTCTCAGGACAGTCAGAGTTCTGTTTCATTGAGTCAAGATCCACTTGGAGGACCTATTATCGAAAATGAAGCTGCCACTGCTATGAATGAAGTAGAAAGAGCCATGGCACATGCTCAGGAGGATTCAGTTAACTTACAAGACTTGGAAAAACAACTCAACGTTGAGCAGAGGAAAATATATGATGAAGTTACCAAGGAAATTGAGCACGGATTAAGTCATGAGAAGAAAGAGTGCTCATGTACGTCGTTGAAGCCTTTCCGACTGTACGTGAGTGGAGAAGCGGGAACTGGAAAAAGTTTCCTCATTAAAGCAATCTCTTGTTATTTGCAGGAAAGGACTGAGTCATCGCTGTCTTGTGTTGTCACCGCTCCTACTGGACTGGCAGCACATAATATTAAAGGTATTACTTTGCATCGTCTACTGATGCTGCCGGTGGAGCATGACAACAAATTACAATACAACAAGTTATCTGGAGATGCTTGCTGTGAAGTTTCAAGAGTTTTGAGGAAAATGAAACTACTTATCATTGACGAAGTAAGCATGGTTTCCAATGTCATGCTTGCCTTTGTGCATTTGAGAATGCAAGAAGTACTTAAAACTGAATATGATGTCTTATTTGGTGGGAAACACATCATTGTTTTCGGAGATCTTCTACAGCTGACACCAGTAAAAGGTCAACCTGTGTTCAAAATACTCACGCATGAAGATACCAGGAAGTGCCTAGGGAGCATTGGCAACGTCAATATATGGTTAAACTTCAATTATGCAGAACTGCATCAAAATATGCGTCAGGCAAAGGATGAAGATTACAAGAATATTCTACAAGATATTAGAATTGGAAAAGTGACCGAGCATGGGAAAGAAGCTTTAAATGCACGATTACTGTCAAATTTATATCCCAAACAAGAGATTGTGCCTGAGAATATTTTTCAGAAAATTACTGAGAAGAAATCCGGGATATGTCTCATGCCAACTCTTGCAGAATGTGCCATCTTCAACAACAAAATGTTGAATTTAGAAAAGCAAGAGATTGTGAAACTTGAAGCTATCGACAAATTAGAGCATATGGGATCAACTATTATTTTGTCAGACAATTTGAAATCAAAATTGGATTCATTAGAGAAGACTATATCTAAGACAGCGGGTTTTGAAAAGACTCTGAATGTGTGTTTAAATTGCCGAATCATTTTGAGACGGAATTTACATGTAGAAAGAGGTCTGGTAAATGGATCAATGGGTAATGTTGTTGATTTTGAGAAATACAGAAATAGAGATGGAATAGAATTTTTAAGAATTAAATTTGATGGCATTGAGGAAGTACAGATAATTGCTCGTTGTTCTGCTAGGTTTTTGCTTGTTAAAGACTTATATGTTCGCCGTAAACAGTTTCCTGTTTGCTTGGCATATGCGGTGACAATCCATAAATCGCAAGGTTTAAGTGTAGACTGTGCATTGGTGAATATTGGCAGTTCAGTGTTCAAGGAGGGTATGGCATATGTGGCATTGTCACGAGTTAGAACTTTATCGGGATTGTACTTGATTGACTGTGATGTCACAAACATTTGTGCGGATCTAGATTGTGTTAAGGAATACAATAGGTTAAGAAGAGAGTATGCGCCACATTTGCCTCAATATCCTTTGTTTGAGAAACGTGTGGTAGGCCGGAAACGTAGAAATAGCAGTAATAGTAGGGAGGTTGTTGCAAAAAGACTAAAAGTCAATGAACCGAAAGTTGTTAGCAGAAAGAAAGTGGATACTGTTGAAGAGATTGTTGGTTTTCAATTTGAAAACAGTTCTGGTGTCAACTGCTATGCAAATGTCATTGTTAATGTTCTCTTTTCACTAGAGAGTTTAAAAGAACAGATTGTGTTCAATTCAGAACAAAGTTTATGCTGCTTGTTGAATTCTGTGTTAGAGAAATGTAGCACTGATCGAACAAAAGTAGAAAGTGTGTCTGAAGTTCGTTATCTGTTAGATGAATGTTCAGGTCAAACAGACTTCTCTGAAAATAATCAGCAAGATTGTCAGGAGTTTTTAATGTATATGCTTGATATATTGCAAGATGAGGGTGTAGATGTAGATCACCTGTTTGGGCTTTCTTATCAATGGCAGCATGACTGCGAGAACTGTATGGTATCAAGTACTACTAGTGTAGACTCAGAAAGATTTATATATTTAACTTTGCCAGACAGTGAATCAGTGTCCTTTAATAAGCTAGTAAATGCAGCGGATCACAACATGGAGTGTAGCCAATGTAAATGTGATATGATGTCAACATTATTTATACGTAGATATGGCCAGTATGTCATTTTAATGATGCAACGATGTAGGCCTGATGGATCAAAATTGTCAACTTTAATAAAAAAAATTGTGGCTTCTCAGCTGTCAATATCAGGGAGGACTTTTGTTACTGTAGCAATTATCTATCACGATGGTCCATCAACAACATCAGGACATTATACAGCTTACTTAAAGTCTGGAAACGGCTGGTCATTCTGTAATGATTCTGTTGTAACTTTCAAAAAAAAATTGCCGTTTGACCTTAAAAATTCTTACCTGGTGTTTTTAAAACCAAAATTTTAAGTAGAGGGAATGTAAGTCTGCAATGCTGTCTCGATTAAAAATCCAACTATATAAACCTGATGCAAGTAAGTCTGCTTCATAGTAAGCAGTATCAGTGTCATAGGAAAAGGAGAACATGAGTGACAAAGAAGAGTAAGATATTAGTAGTCCAGGATTGTGAAAATAATCTCAAATATTTTATTTTTGAAAGTTGCGAAAATAGAAAATGTCGGGATTTGATTGGAAGAATTACAAGACTTGCGAATCGCGGCAACATGATTTGGCCTAGTGGAAACATGTGATATAATGAGAGAAGTTTTTTTTCTATGTAACATATTTCACGTATCGATGGAGGTTTTCTTTCAGAAAGTGGCGGGCTGAAAATATTTAAAGCACAACAGAGTGGATGCTGTTTATAGGAGATCGTTTGACGTCATTGAAAGTAAGTTAATTTTAAGAAGTTTTGAAATCAGATTTCTTAGGTTGTATGGGTTTTTTAAACACAGTCATTTTGATTGTGTTTTTTTTTCCCCGCTGTTACATGATGAATACCTTCAAGTCACTGATTTAAGTGAAATTTGATACATTCTGAGAACAGCAAAAATAAACCATTTAACATGTATAATTAATGTTATGCTTTTTGTCCTTATGATATACATTTAGAAATGTGAGGTACATATGGGTAAGCTGAGTTCTGTAAATATCAATTTTAATGCTTAGAGTGCTGTACTTCTGGGTAGTGTTTTTTTTTTTTAAAAAAAGAGGCCTCACCTCAAAGAAAGCTCTTGAAAGCACACATCTTATTTGCATCCTAAAACAATCATTTACAATGTTAGACACAATTTTATGATGGCTTTACATCTTTTTTGCGCTGCTATTGCATCACTATTGTGAGAAATTAGCAGTGCAAGAAAAACATCATGTTCCAAAATAGGCCTCAGTTCAGCAACATCAAGATACAGTTTCTTTCGAATATATATCTTTAGGATTGTGTAGGGGACGTAGAGAAGCAGAGACTTCTGTAAATGTCAAAGTTGTTGAAAAACTGTTTGTTTTTGAACCTTTTCCCTTGTCTTTTCTAATTTTTAAATACATGTTTTAATATTTTTTGAAATGTTTGTTCTTTGTTTTACAGATTGAAAGTATGAAAAAATATTTAAAAAAGGTAACAAGAATTATAAGGTAAATGTTTTCCTCTCTTTTTACCCGCAATGCACTGCTGATGATGTCATTGACACTATCTCTCATTTACTCTCTCTAGCTGTCTTTCTTTTTACATTATTCTCTGTTTACCTCCCTTATACTAACTCTTCTTTTTTTAAAAAAAATATTTTTTTAGTTCGCTTAAAGTTCGCGAACCGGTCAGCGAACTTGAAGCGAACCAAAAGAAATAGAGCTTGCCAGAGTGATAAACATTCTAGCAATTTTGTTTGAAAGGGGAGGTAGTTCTGAAAAGAACTGTTTTTTTTTGTTTTTGTTGTTTTATATTTTTTTTTTATTTTTTGAACATTTTTTGATTTTTTTGTATTTTTAGAACTGTTTTATGTTTTTTTTGTGTTTTTTATGGAGGGGAGACAACAAAAAACAGGCTTTCAAAACGGCTCAACTGGAGCAAAAAAAAAAAATTACTTTTTGGGTGCATTAGGGCATTTATGATTTTCAAACGCAATGTTCATCAGGTTGACACTCATGTTGCCATATGATAGCATAGCACCACAGTAAATACAAGATAACTTCATATGCTGGAAGTTGGGTTGGATGTTTGGCACAGTCTCTTGTGCCTCTCTTCCCGTCAAAGACAATGTGGAGGTAGATCTTGCCACAGGAGTTGCCGTCGGATTGTCTTGAAGATCCCTTAACTCAGCCCGGCTGTAGTTCAAGGGATGCCACCTGCTCATGTGACGATGCATTGTATAGTTCCCCATACTGTACTTCTTTTCTGTGCCTCTCGACAATCTGTGATCACAGATGAGGCAGGTGGCATATTTTGCATTCACTTTCTTTGATCCAGGAGGGATGGTGAAAAACTGCCAGATGAAACTGGTTTTTCGTTTAGAAACCCGGGGCAACTCATCGACAAATTGTTGTTCCTCTCTGTCCTCTTCTTCTTCTTCCTCCTCTTCCTCCTCTCTGTTAGTCATAGTTTGACTAGGTGGTCCTCTCTTCTTATGAGGAGGTGGAGGTGGTGGTGGGGGTGCACCAGCTGCAGCAAGAATGGAAGCCATTGTGGAACTTCAGATAAATGGTCTTTCTCTCACCAAGATGAAAGTCAGAGTGAGGAAATAAGGAGGGGTTTACATGATTTGGGGAAAACAAAAGTTCTGAGCCAATGAAAAGTGTTATTTTTAGGTCACATGACCTAGTCATACATCATTTGGAAACCAAAAGTGAAATGAACCAATGAGAAGTTTGATAAACAAGTCACATGACCTGTTCCGCTTACGTTGACCGGTTCGCGGACTAGATCGCGGCATCAAGATGAGCTAACGGAAAGCTTCCCGGTTCGCGAACTAGAAGCGAAGAAAAAAATATTTAAAAAAAAATTATCAATAAATATCTAAATATATTTTGGGATTTAAAGAATAATACATTTTACAGCTACAGATGTTAGCTTTTAAAAAACCAATGAAATTCACCGAAAAAACCATAGGTTATAGACCATATATAGTTAGAAATTTGCATTTAAAAAACCATTGAAATTCAATGAAAAAACCATAGGTTATAGACCATATATAGTTAGGGATTTGCATTTACAAAACCATATTTTACTCGCACAAAACCATTGAAATTCCATATATAGTTAGTTGCACTAACTATATATCGCGCACCCGCAATCCACTGCTGATGATGTCACATATTACATCATTCATGACATGGTCAGTGACATCACTGATGACATCACTGATGACATCTCAAATGACATCACTGATGACATCACTGATGACATCTCAAATGACATCACTGATGATATCTCAAATGAGATCACTGATGACATCACTGATGACATCTCAAATGACATCACTGATGACATCATGACACACCAATACCAGTTACTACATACGCACTCACTGATTCCTACGTCTACACACACATTCACTCATTCACCCATACAATCACTCATACATACAGTCACTCATTATTACAACACTATCATATGCACTCATACACCTATGCAGACACTCACACACTGCCACTCATCCATGGAGTTACTCACACACCTAGTCAGTCCTGTAAAGAATCAATCACACTTCCATTTCCTCATCTATACAGTTAAACACAGAACACCATACTTCAGTGACATCACTGATGACATCACTGATGACATCACTGATGACATCTCAAATGACATCACTGATGACATCTCAAATGACATCACTGATGACATCATGACACACCAATACCAGTTAATACATACGCACTCACTGATTACTACGTCTACACACACATTCACTCATTCACCCATACAATCACTCATACATACAGTCACTCATTATTACAACACTATCATATGCACTCATACACCTAGTCAGTCCTGTGAAGAATCAATCACACTTTGATTTCCTCATCTATACAGTTAAACACAGAACACCATACTTTTCACACATATACTAATACATACTTACTCTCTTATACAATCACTGATACAAGTACACATTGATATGCACAGAGTCACACACCTCCCAGCCAGCCACACACACACTCAGTCTTCCATACATCCACTCATTCTTCAATATGTAAAACATATTTAAACTTTACAAAAACACACAGACACTAGATGATGTCATCAGTGATGTCATTTGAGATGTCATCAGTGATGTCATCAGTGATGTCACTGACCATGTCATGAATGATGTAATATGTGACATCATCAGCAGTGGATTGCGGGTGCGCGATATATAGTTAGTGCAACTAACTATATATGGAATTTCAATGGTTTTGTGCGAGTAAAATATGGTTTTGTAAATGCAAATCCCTAACTATATATGGTCTATAACCTATGGTTTTTTCATTGAATATATATATATTTCAACAACAAGGAGCACCCTTATGAGTGAGGCCACAGGAACGTTGTTATAGCATTTTATTGGCAGCAACTTGGGCACACAGAGGAGCAGCTAAGTTCAATCTTCATTCAAAGACTCAGCGAAACGTGTTTCGAGAATCAAAAGTTCCCTTTCTCAATGGCAGTCAAAAGTCCCGCAAACACCATCTTGCTGTACAAGATCCAATTAAATACCCGGGACCGCCCTTGTGGGCGGGGCCAAAAAGCCTTTGGCATACTGGTACCGGTAGTTTTTTCTCAATTGAGCGCAGTCAGGTGCAATGCAGTTGTTCACATTATTAATGTCCAAGTGGGTTGAAGAACCTCAAGCCTGCATCTGTTGTCCGCCTTACAAGTTTGCTGCCCACTCGTTGCTCCCGATGAACTGATGACGCCAAACTGACTGCATCACGGGCCCGCATAGCGGTGGGCCCCTCTCGCGACCGGGCACGGCCGCTTCAAATTTCAACAACAAGGAGCACCCTTATGAGTGAGGCCAGAGGAACGTTGTTATAGCATTTTATTTGCAGCAATGTGGGCAAACAGAGGAGCAGGTAAGCTCAATCTTCATTCAAAGACTCAGCCAAACGCGTTTCAAGAGTCAAAAGTTCCCTTTCTCAATAGCAGTCAAAAGTCCCGCAAACACCATCTTGCTGAACAAGATCCAATTAAATACCCGGGACTGCTCTTGTGGGCGGGGCCAAAAAACCTTTGGAATTCTGGTCCCGGTAGTTTTTTCTCAAGTGAGTGCAGTCTTGTGCAATGCAGTTGTTCACAATATTAATGTCCAAGTGGGTTATAGAACCTCAAGCCCCCATCTGTTGTCCGTCTTTCAAGTTTGCTTCCCGCTCGTTGCTCCCGATAAACTGAAGACGCCAAACTGACTGCATCAAGGGCCCGCATACCGGTGGGCCCCTCTCGCGACCGGGACGGCCGCTTCAAATTTCAACAACAAGGAGCACCCTTATGAGTGAGGCCACAGGAACGTTGTTATAGCATTTTATTGGAAGCAACTTGGGCAAAGAGAGGAGCAGGTAAGTTGAACCTTCATTCAAAGACTCAGCCAAACGTGTTTCAAGAATCAAAGTTCCCTCATAAGGGTGCTCCTTGTTGTTGAAATTTGAAGCGACCGTGGCCGAGCAGCCCCTAAAAATGTCCGCAGTTTGGCTTTTACTCCTGTTGGTACTAATTATAGTGCGGAAGGAACTTACTGTCATTCTCAGGGGTGTAGATTGAAGAAGAGGTCTAGAAAAGAGGCACAAAGGACTGGGAGAGTACAGAGAAGAAATGAAATCCTAGTGCGCAAGATAAAAATAACCCCCACCTGGAGGTCCATTTATTACACCTTGGCTGCTTGAGTTATTTATCTCCTGTGCTGGGCCATAATGATAATGGGTGTGGTCATGACGAGCTCAGCTCATCATGAGCACAGGAGCACTGTGCCTCATGATGAGCTGAGCTCGTCATGAGCACTGAAGGGGTTAAGGTTCTACCCCATGGTGACTCTCTGAGAACAAGAAACAAGTGTGGTAGATGACCCAGTTTTGCCAATGATGGCAGCGGAGGGGAGCACATCCAGCCCAGAGTGGATTAGTCAAGAAGTAGTTCTGGATAGATCTGGGAGAGAGAAAAGTGGCTCACATATGGGTGACCATATACAAGATAAGAATAAGGAGAAAGGTCCGTCGGATATAGCCTTAAAGCCTCCAGTAGAAGAAAAAATAGATGCACATGTTTCTGGTAGCTCCCTAGAGACTATGTTCTCTTCACTCTCTGGTAATATTAGGAAGGGTTTTGCGGTTTCAGAGGCAAATCAGTGCAAGGTTTTGGAACTTTTGTGAGGCCCTTGAGAAAAAGATAGATATTCGGTCTGTAAGGACTCAAACACTTGTGACTTCAGTTGGGGAGTTGAAAGAAGATTTAAGTAACAGTAAAATGGAGATACAGGAACTACAGCTGGGTTTGCAAGAAATTTCTGGAGAAACTGAAGCAGCTAGAGGATAACCCTAGCAGAAATAACCTGAGAATATTGAATCTGAGTCTGTGAGGATAAGAAAATGCCTAGATGAATAACTGTGATTTTCAGCTCGAAGCACTTTTTGCACTTTTTCTGTATATGGGCTCGACTTGCACTTTTTGTGTACTGATCTTGTCTACTCACTCTGTTAAGAAGCTTATATGTCTTATGTATTTATTTTATATTGATTTGTCATTTTTTGGATGTTTTTAAATGTAATGTATAATGTATTGTACTTTTTATGGATTGCAATATATCCGAAATAAAGTCAAATTGATTTGATTTGAACCTGAGAATATTGAATGTCCCTGAGGGGAAGGAAGGTGATGATGTAAAACATTTGTGATCTCCCTTATAAAGGCAACGGTTCAGGCTGATGAGAGTGAGGCATACAGCACAAAGGATATTCAACGGGCACACAGAGATCCCTTCAGAAACAATCCAAACAGGGAAGATTCTCCTTAATTTCCAGACATAAGCTTTGAAATAATTATTTTTTTCATGTGCATTAAAATGGAACACATTAAGGTGGATGGATTTCTCATTTGCGATAAGATCTGACACAGGTCACCTTAGACAGACAGTTGCAACAAGGAAAGCGCCTCAATTAATTTTTAAAAGTAGGGGTGACGGCATTGCCTAAATTAAGAAGTGCAAGAGAGGCAGATGACTTATTAGAGACTATCAAGAAGGGAGGAGTAGGAAACTAGGAGATGATATGTGAAATAAAATAGTCATAGACAAAGGGGGACACCGGGGACTACATAATATGAAAGTATTTATGTTTATGGTTTGGTGGTGGGTGCCTGTGGGCTGAGAAAAGAAACTTGATCTAACATCAGGTCCAGAAGGAAGCATGGGTGGGTTCTCCAAAGGAAGGTGGGAGAGGGCAAGGGTGGGTGCACCGGGTCGGGAGCATGTGGGAAAAACTGATAAAAAGTTCCTCAAAAAAACCAGAGAGATAAAAGGCTTTTTAAAGAGATATATGCGCTCAAATGAAGGGGAGAGAGAAGAAAGTAGGGGCATGGAGGCCCAGATATTAACATGGATTGGCAATGGGTTACCTTAGAGATTCTTCTGCACAAATATTGATTCTACATTAAACACATCTGGTGAAAGAAGAGTGTGTGAAGCGGTTTAGAAAGAAAAGATGGGTACAACAGATGGTATGTACAGATCAGAGTGTGAAGGGTAGCAGTAGTGGTGAAAAAACAGGGAAAAAACTTATAATCGATATGAGGGTGGATAAGGGTGGTAGATAGGTCATAACAAACGTAAAAATAGGGTATAGATCACTAACATCAGAAGGATATTATGATCCAATCAATGAGGACTGTGAGCCACTAAAAACCATGTTTACCAATCTGTTAGACTTTCCAGGTCCAGGAATTGTGGCAGGAGATTTTAACATAACTATGGATCTGAATTTAGAAAAATATAATAAAAGTAGAGTAATAAATACTCCCAAATCAATTACTTTTTCTAAGTCCATGATGAAACAACATGCCCTTTACAATGTGTGGAGAGAGAGGGTCGGATCCTTGCAAGGTGTCTTGTTCCATAATCAGAAATATGGGCATAGATCAAGGATAGACTATTTTTTAGTAGAGTGGGGCCTAAGAGAGGACATTCTGGACATTGGATATATGATGACCCATGTGTCAGACCATTCACAGTACCTATAAAAATCAGGGACACTAGCAGGCTTACAGAAAGGAGGTGGACACTAGATCATACTATACTAGCAGATACTGCATAATGGAAGCCTTGAAAATGGAAGTAAGAGAATTCCTTAAAGTTATCAGTGGTAGGCTCTCACTGGGATCGTATGGGACACACTCAAAACCTTTATTAGAGGTAAAATTATGAGTGCAGTTTGTCATAAAAATTAACAATATAGGAAGGAGGTGTCTCGGTTAGAGGATGAAATGAAAAATCTAGAGACTGAAATCAAAATAAATCTAGCCGATGATAGCAAGAGTTTGGCAGAGGAAAAACTGTGTTTATTAAAAAATCAAGTTGTACAAATCCTTCAAACTCTGAAAAAAAAGATGGAATGTTAGTAAGTTGGCTCATTTTGAGTATGGGGAGGGAGCAGGGAATTTATTAGCATGGAAGATTAAGGAAGACCAAAATTGAAATCAGATTTAAGAAATCAAGGAAGGGCAGTCAGGTGCTATGCTGACAAGTGAGACAGAGCTGGAGGAGCCATTTAAAGAATATGTTGAGATCTTTATTCGGAAGAGGGAAGAGTTTCAGAAGAAGCGGTGAATGGCTGGTTAGCAGATTCCATTAAGTCCCTGGGCCTAAGGGTGAATTTTTTTCTAATCCAGGACATTACTGAGGAGGAGGTTAGGATGGCTGTACAGTCAAATAAGGGGGCAAAGCTGCAGGACCCGATGGTATACCAGAAGAGTTATATAAACTTTTAGGGGAGGTGTTAACCCCCTTTTTGATGGTAGTGATCAGGGAGATTTTAGATTAAGGGGTGCAGCTACCAAAATAATTACATGAGGTGATAATTATGCCTAGTTGAAGCCAGGTAAGGACCCCGTTAGCTGTGACTCATGAAGACCGTTATCACAAAATTCTGGAGATGTCTCAGCCTACCTGCTCTTTGGATGTCGAATCAGCCTATGCTGGCTTTGAAAAATTGATTAATCAGGCATTAGATAGGTGCATCCCAGTAAAAATGGACTCATCCTACGGCCACTCTCAGGAGTGGTTTGATGAGTCTCTTGCCAAAGTCAGGAAGTATTGCAAAAAGCTTGAACATCAATGGAGACGTTCCAATTGCACTATTGTCAAATCTGAACACATAGCCATAAGGCAAGCTTTTCACAAATTGATCCGAAAAACCTGTGCCGCTTTCTTTGCTGATAAGATCAATTCTAGCAATAATCCCTTGAAAATTATCTTCTCTCTTCTAAAGGATATGCTGAAAACCCCGGTGTCGAATGACAGACCCATCACTTCTAATGACTAATTTGAGGTGCTGGCCACTTACTTTATTAATAAAGTAGTAGGTATATATGATAGTTTCAGTGGGACTTGGGAAGCTTCTACGACAGCGGAGGCAGATTCTGTAGGTAGGGGGTCACCTCTTTGCATACCCTTCCTTGTATGACTTTAGATGATCTTAAGGCCTTGATCACAAAGATTAAATCCGGGTCTCCTGCTGACCCGATAAAGCCTGATCTTGTAGTAAAACATCGGGACTGTCTGCTCCCGGATTGCCTGGATATTATCAATCTTTGCCTATCCACTGCCAAAGTCCCTAGGACCTGGAAGCATGCAAAGGGTTTCCCTCTTTTGAAGAAACCATCAGTGGATGCTTCCAGGCTGGAGAACTATCGTCCAATTTTGCTCCTGCCATTCTTCCCCAAATTTACAGAATCATGTGTGAACAGCATTCTGATGCAGTATTTGGAGTCTAATTCCATACTAGACTTCTCCCAGAATGGTTTCCGTCCCAAGCATAGTACGGAGTCCGCTTTATTAGTTGAAAGAAGAACTCAGATGAGTGGAGGAGGGCAACTTGACTGCACTCATCCTGCGTGACCTTAGCGCGGCCTTCAATTCAGTCTCACACAGTATTTTGCACCATTGGCTGTGTGAGATTGGTATTGGAGGCAGTGCCCTCGACTGGCTCTCCTCCTTTTTGTGCGACAAGTCATTTCAGGTCATCGACCCTCCATTTAATTCTTTGACGCACCCTGTGCATTATGGAGTCCCACAGGGGTTGGCTTTCAGCCCAACATTGTTTAAAATGTATGCTCGTCCACTGCCCTTGTTGGCCAATACCCGTAACATACAGATGGTATCCTATTCGGACAATACGCAACTAATTTTCTCCTGTACCAAAGACTCCAGTCAAGACATGACTAAATTTCAGGAAGCTCTGGCAGATATAGCTGGGTGTATGGAGGGAAATTGACTCCAAGTAAATTCATCTAAAACAGAAATCCTATTCCTCGGCAGAGACTCACATCGGTGCGGCAACAACTAGTGGCCGCATACATTGGGCAATCCCCCCACGCCTAATACTATGGTGAAAAATCTTGGCGTAAGGTTGGATACTGCACTCTCATTTGAGGAACATGCTAAATCTGTTGCAGGGACCTGTTTCGGTATTCTGCGTGGACTCAAACCCATTTTGGGTCTGTTAGACCCTCGAAAACGGCAGCTAGTTGTTCAAGTCACTATCTTGTCTAGGTTAGACTACTGCAACAACATCCTGTTAGGGGCTAATAAGTCTGTGATATATAGGCTTCAATGCACTATGAATGCGGTAGCTCGCATGTTGCTTGCTCTACCTAAGTACAGTCCAGTTTCAGGGATACTGCTCCAGCTCCACTGGCTTCCTGTGGAGCAGAGAATTAAGTTTAAAGCACTTTGTGTCATTCATAAAGTTCTGACGGGCTCTGGCCCGGTGATTCTCAATAACTCAGGTTACCACTATGTTCCATCTCATGCTCTACGCTCTGCAGACCTCAATTTGATGCACATGTCTTGCTTCCGTAGAGTCAGAACTGGAGGACATTCCCTCAAAGTGCTGGCTCCTACTGCATGGAATTCTTTACCTCTCTCTATCAGGAGGATTTCTAATTGTCTGATGTTTAGAAAGGCAGTAAAGACATGGCTGTTCCAGTAACTTTTCTTCTCACTTCTCTTTTTCCCTGCTTTTCAGAGCTGACACGTCTCTTTGCTGGGACAGCCATGCGCTTTACAAATCTTATAACATAACATAACATGTTCAATGCCAGTGATACAGAGCCTGCTATGAATTCTTTACTCCTGCCAGCTCGAATCTCATTGGTCACAGGTTATTACAGTTCACCCAAAGTCCAAACACCCATCATTAATCATTGTTTAGTACTGCTTAAATAATGTGCATTACTTGTGAGATCTTGTAAAATGCCTGGGGAAAGGGACAGTTACCTGGAACTGGGTTAATGTTAGACAGGAACTGGGCTAATATTAGACAGCCTTGAGCACTTGTAGCACAGTAGCGGTGCTTCAAGAACATCAGAAGGTAGTGAAGATCAGAATGTCTCAATAAGTATAGAAACATGCAAAAAGATTCTCCGGTGAACCGGCTCCGACAGCATTGGGGACACTGAAAATTACACGTGTCTTGACCTGTCGGAAGTTGATGGAGCCAGGCAATTTTTTGCTTTTAGGTTGGCCATCACATCTATAGGTACTTCACCTTTAGGTGTACTGTGTGGTAGATCGAGGTTAGGATAACAAGAACACCACTTTAAATGTAGATTTACAAATCTCTCTTAGGTCCTGAAGAATTGCCGCTAGATCACTCTGACATCTAGGCAAGAAACATGTTGACCACATGAAGCTGAGTGCAACATCCTGACACATTACATCAGGTAGTCGCCACTCTAATTTTTAACCAGGTGGGAAGCCAGTTTCATTAAAACTATTTTGTCTGGACTTCCTCATCAGTTTTAACCCTGCACGGTCTACTGTCCCCCACTTTAGCACCTCTACACTTGGTAGGTCCCTCGCACCCATGGCACCATACGACAAGGAATAAAAGATCTCCGCCAAAGAGCCCATCATAGAGTGCCCGTCAGGTATTGCAGTGCCGACTTGACGAGGAGCATGCCCTATGATGAAGCATGACACCCAGCTGGCAGGGTGTCTGAGGGCCCTAATTCCTAAAGGAGGGATTCCCCTTCCCCCCCCCTTCTTAAGCAGGACAACTTGTTGTCTATTTGAGTCTTTCTCTCCCTTTCTCCTCTCACTTGCCTACATAGACACTGCATACAATTTTTAAGTTTTGATGTTGACTGGGCATGTATGCTGGACCTTATAAAGGCTTACAGCTAGATTCATCAACGTAAAATCGGCTCGCAAAGGGCCAGATTCTGAGAATCTGGCCCTTTGCGAGCGCAATTTTGGCATTTGGGATTCATCATCCCAAATGCAAAAATCGCTATTATGGAATTCGCAAATTTGCAAGGAATTGCATTTAAGGAATCTCTATTTGAGATTCCTTAAATGCAATACATGAAACATTTAAAAATTGCGAATTCGCAATTTTGGGCCGCTATTTACCGCGAAGTCAAACCTCGTGGTAAATAGTAGAAACTTTGAAAAATGCACTCAAGTGCATTTTTCTAAGTTGCATGTTACACACACACATGTCCCTGGGACACATGTGTGCGTAACACCAGCATCCAATATCATTTCAGGGGTGCAACAGGGTGTCCTTTGGACACCCCTGCACCCTTGAAATCGAAAACTCAAGGTCCTAGGCCCATAGGAATGAATGGGGAGTTATTCCTTATTTGCGATTAGCGATTAGCTAATCGCAAATAAGGAAGATGTAGGAATCGCTATAAATTTTGCGATTTCTACATGCATCCCGTTTTGCAAGTATTTAATAGCGATTCCTTAATAATCGCTATTAAGGACTCGCAAAAGAGGAGCATGATGAATCTGGGGGATAGTCCCCTCTTTTTGTTTTGATTAAAAATATGACGCCAAATTTGATTTTTCTACCTGGATTGTCCAAATAGAAGAAACCTAACAACACCATTTCAGAATCAATGGCGACAACAAAAAGCATTGCACATTTCTGTTTAAACCTAACAACAGCAATTATGTGCTATACTATATGAAATTATCAGTGGTTCCCAGAATGATCAATTTTTACAAAAATAAGTACAGAAACCTGACGTTTTTTAAGGCACGGTGGAATGCTGCCAGGACTTCTTCATCCCACCTCATGTCTCTTTACTTCTTGCCTCTCCCTGTTGAGGCTTCTTTTTCATTCCTGCTTTCCACATTTGTCACAATTTTCTTTTCTGTATTTTGATTTTCCTCTTTGTTTGACCTTTTTCGCGTCTCCCTCTCTCTCTAGCTCAGACTCATGGGGGCATATTACCAAGCAATAGCGATAATTATCGCTATTGCTTGGTTAGCGTGAAAAAATTATCGCCGAGCTGCGGCGATTTTTATCGCAGATAAACCTTGGTATTACCAAGGTTTATCGCAAATGCGATATAAATCGCCGCAATGCATGAATATCGCTGAAAAGTCAGCGATATTCATGCATTACCGAGCTAATGCTCTTAGCCATGTTATCCACCTCCCATTGGATAACATGGCTAAGAACTGCTCAGGGCAGGTGTTAGCTTTTGGAGATATTCACGCTTAGCGCGAATATCTCCAAAAGTTGGTAATAGGAGATAGCGATGTTAGCGACTGTTTCCAGTCGCTAACATCTTGGCACGCCCACTTTGCATGTCATTAGCGATAAATATCACTGATATGCAAAGCGGGGCCCAAGATGGTAGCTATCTCCTACTAGCTGTCGCTAACTGGTGTTAGCGACAGCTAGGTAATAGGGAGATAATTTTATATCCGCTTTCTTGGCTTTTAAAGCCAAAAAAGCAGAGATAAACCCCCTTGATAATATGCCCCTTAGTTATCTATCTGATGAAAGAATAACTCCCCATCCGAAAACAGAGGGAAGACTATTCTATAACAAATTGTCTTTATTGGCATGCCCTGTAATCAAGTTTGGAACGCGTTTTTATTTTAATGCAAAAATGTTTCATAGAATCGAATTACAGCTTGAACAGTGTAGAAATGACACAGCAAATCATTTCATCTCTTTAGGAGTTTGTTCTAATGTGTTTTACTTCTTTGAAACTCGCTCTTATGTTTTTTTTTTTACAAAAATGGCATTTGGCGGTTAGGCGGTTGAACCATGACGTGGTGTTAGTTTAAACCAGCCCGCTAGTGAACATGGAGGGCTTCATAAGTTCTAATACCGATGAGGCAGAGCCACAGAAAGCGACAGCTGCCATTTATGCAATGGATGTCTTAATCTAGCCATTGCTTTAGGCGCCTCTCATTTTCCACCACGTGCACGAGGACAGACATTTCCTAATCCAACAGTGACGTACTCCTTTGACGTATAAACGTCGTGCACAGCTGATGGGACCGTAACACATTGTTATGCAAAAAATATCGAGCTCTTCTGACGATGGATTACTTTTGTGCAGCATCGTGGAAAATCTTCTGCAGCGATTGGCTGTTAGCCGAATGAATAATGTAATAAAAAATTTAAGTGATACAGTGTGCATTTCCAGACAATGTGACGAAGGATCAGTTGAGAGTCACACTTAATCAAGTGTGTCACCTTGTGCTTGCAAGGAACCAGGGGCGTAGATATTGGGGGTGCATCAGGTATAGTTGCGCCAGGACCCAGGAATGCAAGGGAGCCATTGCACCCTTTCTACCCCTACCATGTTGCCGGTAACCCATTTTTCATGCTTGAATTATGGCCCATGTCCCCCTTGCGACGCCACTGTCAATACTATTGTTTTTCATATTACTTGTTAATTGATAATGTTTCTAGATAACAGAAATTATAATTGGTTATGCAAGAATGAACCGCTGGATGGGGTTCTGTTGTTTTTCACAGTGAAATGATTTGGCAGCACACATCTCATTTGGTGAATAGTGTTTCCAATGTGTTGTTACTTACATTACTTTTGTGTGTTCTCTCACTATTTTTTACGGGTGTCCAGTGAAACTGCTGCTCTTGTCTTCAGTCCCTATTTCTCAAGCACAAATTGGGGAACGTTCCAATGCAGTACACTATGCAGGCCCAAAAGGGGGTGCTGCAGGGGAGTTATTGTTCTCCAGAACCTGTGAATTCTCAGGACCCCATGCCTGTGCTGCAACATTCATTCATAGATTTTAAAGCAAGCCTGCCTTATTTAGGGATGATGAGGGATCTAACCTGGTCGATATCAGTGGAGGGCACCTGATGCTTTAAATATGTGGACCCTTGCCTCAGAAAAACGCATATAATGTCTGTACAGAACATGCATATGGAAATCAGTCAGGAACCTTTGGGGAACAGTCAACATTTTAAAAGCAGTGTTCTTCAAACGACTGCATTTGAGATCCTGTCACTAGTTCTTAAGTTCTTCATAGTTACACTGTTTGACTGTGACAGCATATTCCTTTTTGCAGTATTCTTCCAAAAGGTTATTTTAATGGAGAATTGTGTAAAAATGCTAATGGAGAAGGGTTCTTCCTTCGAGTAGCTGATACTCACTTGCTGTCACTTCCTCGTATGAAATGTCAAGTCTGCCTCGCAGAACTTTGCTTTTCTCTTTCTGTAAATCATTTTGACACATACACAATTGTAACGCTCCACAGTTGAATGTCTTTTTTTTTACAGACAAGTGTAGCTGTGTGGTAGCCGCTTTCTCACTAATTCTAAGAAATATCCATGCAGGCGGCTTCTGTCCCACCCTACAGAAGAAAGTCACCATTACAGAATAGTAATAGCTGTTTGTTGCATCATTCCTTGTCCTATGGACCACTTGCATTAAAATGTATGAGAGACAAAAGTATATCTAAATAAGGCACAGTTCTCAAGGATGCACTTATTCATGTCTTACAAGCATTGATGTTATTGACAAAGCAGCATCCTTTTTTCAAATGGTGTTGTCAGGACTGTAGCGCAAGTCTAACCTTATTTAACATGGCCACCCTATTCCAGTCTCCATTTTATCGAGATGCCTGACCCTAAGCTTCCACTGGGGTGTTTCAAGACTTACGAACCTTCATGTGGCAAACTTGAGCCAGGTGTCTCACCTGACAAACCCCTCCTCCCCTACTCTTTTTTCGTCACCCTCCCCTATTATTTAGTTTAGGTGCCTATTAAATAAATAAATAAATACCCCTCACCGGAGCCGGATTGGCTGTAGCGAGCACCAGCTCTGACCCTGTGCCCCATGGGAATCAAGCATCCGAGCGGTCCGGTCCTCGGATGCTTGATTCCGTTCTGGGAAGGACATGGCTTTTGTAGTTCGGACTGGACTGTTCCCATGGGGCACAGGGTCAGAGCTGATTTGCATATCGCCATTGTCTAACCCAGGGTGGTGTGGAGTGCAAAAAAACGATGGATTTGGGCCCAGATCCTTGGACTGGGGTGAATGTGTGACATTGATCCACATTCTGTCCATCACCTGTTTTGTTTGCAATTGCCGCCATAAGTGCGCTGGGGATGCTCAGACGTGGGTCCCAGGCACTCCACACCACTGGAGTCAAGCTAGCCGGGCTGATGAGAGGTGTTACCTCGAAACCGGTCCGGTCCTCGGATGCTTGATTCCGTTCTGGGAAGGACATGACTTTTGTAGTTCGGACTGGACTGTTCCCATGGGGCACAGGGTCAGAGCTGATTTGCATATCGCCATTGTCTAACCCAGGGTGGTGTGGAGTGCAAAAAAACGATGGATTTGGGCCCAGATCTTTGGACTTGGGTGAATGTGTGACATTGATCCACATTCTGTCCATCACCTGTTTTGTTTGCAATTGCCGCCATAAGTGCGCTGGGGATGCTCAGACGTGGGTCCCAGGCACTCCACACCACTGGAGTCAAGCTAGCCGGGCTGATGAGAGGTGTTACCTCGAAACCGGTCCGGTCCTCGGATGCTTGATTCCGTTCTGGGAAGGACAAGGCTTTTGTAGTTCGGACTGGACTGTTCCCATGGGGCACAGGGTCAGAGCTGATTTGCATATCGCCATTGTCTAACCCAGGGTGGTGTGGAGTGCAAAAAAACGATGGATTTGGGCCCAGATCTTTGGACTGGGGTGAATGTGTGACATTGATCCACATTCTGTCCATCACCTGTTTTGTTTGCAATTGCCGCCATAAGTGCGCTGGGGATGCTCAGACGTGGGTCCCAGGCACTCCACACCACTGGAGTCAAGCTAGCCGGGCTGATGAGAGGTGTTACCTCGAAACTGGTCCGGTCCTCGGATGCTTGATTCCGTTCTGGGAAGGACATGGCTTTTGTAGTTCGGACTGGACTGTTCCCATGGGGCACAGGGTCTGAGCTGATTTGCATATCGCCATTGTCTAACCCAGGGTGGTGTGGAGTGCAAAAAAACGATGGATTTGGGCCCAGATCTTTGGACTGGGGTGAATGTGTGACATTGATCCACATTCTGTCCATCACCTGTTTTGTTTTTAATTAGGGAATAGCCAGGTCTTTAATTCCTTACGGAAGCACAGATGATCTGAAATGGTCGAGATATGCGAGGGGAGATTATTCCAGATATGGGGGGCGAGATAGGAAACAGATCGGCCACCATGTCTCACGGTATGTATCCTTAGAGGGGTTAGAAGAGATTTAGAGCTAGATCTCAGAGTTCTAGTAGGCTGGTATTTTCGCAGCTTTTTGCCAAGATACCCTGGGCCTGTGTGATAAAGACTCTTATGCACAAGGCAGAGAGTCTTAAATTTGCCTCTCAACCTGATTGATAGCCAATGGAGGGTTTCAGGTTGGCACAGGATGATGTCCTCCTCTGTAGATCCAGAATAAGTCTAGCAGCAGTGCTTTGGAGGGTCTGTAATTTGACATAGAGGTCGTCGTTGATACTATACACTGTGTTTTCCTCACGACTCTGGAGTCTTTCTTTATGGACCTGGTTAAAACTGTTGATCATCTACTCTCTCACCCTGCCTTTTATATTTGAGCCCGAATGTTTGTGCTGTGCTGCTATATTGCAGCAATATAATTATGCCCATGATTATGCTCATCCCTCCTCTGACGCGTGGTGTTGTCACATCTAATCCAGGTCAATTTTGGTGCCTTTGATGAGTGGTATCTGATGAGGTATGAAAGTAGTTGGTCATAAACACCGGCCAAAGGAAGCATTGAACAAGCAAGTGAAGTTATCAAGCCTGACTTCCTCCAGAAATTTTCTAGGAGGGGTTGAAAAAAAGGGACCCATTATACAGCATTATCTTCGGACCAAAGTGCTAATAATCCAAGTTTCTAAAGGGATCTCGTGAAATATTCAAAAACACTTTTGATTGCCCAGTCAGACACTTTGTAATGGAAACGGAGGAGGGGGGGGGGGGGGTAGCATCCCTCCAGCCCAGGAAAACGGAAGAAAATTTTGCTGAGAACTTTTTTAATACCATTTTCTTTAAAACATCTAAATAAAATTATATTTAGGCAATTTTCACGATCTGGTGATGCAAATGGATGATCATTTTTCAACATGTATGCAGCTTATTTTTACATTTCACACACTTTAATGTATTCATCATTCCCATTCAAATAACATTTGTAAACACTTATAACTGGGACTAGTGAGGGATGGTGGAAAATGAAGTGTTTCACAGATCTCACTAGTCTCAGACAGCATTAGTGTCAATGCCTTAAAGCAAGTAGAAATAAACATGATGAAATGCCTTCTCATGGGTCATTAATAACAATCATAACATCAAGTGCTTTCCGACACCAAGGTAACAACATCAGCAATAAATAAACAAAACCCAGGTTGAATTATCACTCAAACAATGGAAAAGAAACCATTTGTCCCCCAACTATAGCTGATCCTTTTTATGAAATGTACACATTGTCTGATCAAATCCAAGCTTTAACCCCTTCCATGCTGGTGACGAACCCCAGCCGTCACGCTCTGCGGCGCTCGTGTGCTGATGACGGCTGGGGTTCGTCACGGCCTCGCCCTGTTCTTTTGTTTATCGCACAGCGGCGGAAACGGCCCAGCATGGAAGGGGTTAATTTTGGGTAAAGAAAATATAATTTACTTGTAAGAAAAACAGTTATCAAGTGCATAAAAGTGCTTTTAAAGACCCCTAACCTGTATGTCAAACCCAATAAAACAGTGATTGGCTCAAATGGTGAAGAGGAGCTATTAGAGGAAGAGATGTATAAAGTGCTGGAGCTCTGTTCAGGATTTCTGACTCCGTTTAAATGTGTCATGTCCTCCTTGCCGGTGTCCTAATCAATAATAATAAAATAACCAATTAAACTTTAAACTGCCACTATAAAATAATACATAAGTAATATCACAAGTATTGCAAAAAAGAACAATAACAGTATCTCTGAAAAGACATAGCCATAATTGAGCACGATAATATTCTCAAACCATCCCAGAACAAAGGCTGAACAGTGATAGGTGTGATCTCACAATTGCACTAAATAGTCATTGTCTAAAATAGTTTTAATGCTGCCTCAAAAATTATTCTGATCTTTGCTGCTCTTAGTGATGTACAATCTGCTATTCCAAAATACCGTCACTGAATTAAACAAAGGGCCTTATTACGAGTTTGATAGTCCGACAGCCCTAAGACTGCGCCTGCCTCCATCAGCAGCCCATTGAGATGGTAGTCCAAAGACCGCCATAATACGACTTGGCCACTGTGCCAGTGGAGTGGTCATTTTTTTTATACAAATATATCATTGCTTGTGTGTGCATTTTGACTTCAGATGTGTCAGATATGGACTTATGCAAGATATCTGTGAAAAAGTACCTTTACCTGCTACCTGGGTTCAGCCCATATGAGGACAAACCTACCAATGGGAAAGTAGCTTGAAACTGACTCATTTTTAAGATTGCCATAAATAGGGCCGTAATCCTCAGGGTGAAGATCATGCTGTGGAGGGGGGACCTGGAGAATGGGATACACGTCAGAATCTGTCTAGAAGTAGAAGAAAGAGGTGAGTACGCAACCTAAATCCTTCATCACCACCACCTTAAAGAAGGCAGTCAGAGCGCTGCAGTCTGCTCATGGATCAGGCAACTCTTAATAAGCACGACGGTGCAGCTCCCCTGTATCCCCTAAGGCAGCTGGCTTTCCCCAACCGATACCTAGCGGTCTTCTGGTAGTCTCGGTGCCTAGCAGAGGTCTTTGCAAAGCTAATATTCAAAACTTATAACATGGCGTTCGTAACCCATACCTCGTCGTGCCAGTACTTCATCTGCCGATTCACTAGTCCACGCGAACACCAAACTCCTAATAATGCCCAAAGTGTCTTTCCACAAAGACTAACTTGGCTATCCTTGCTGCCATTTTTTAAACCTGTCAGTCTGAGAATTGTCTTCCACCAAACTTTTAGCCTCCCATCATTCAGTTTGTGGAACTTATTTTTGTTGGCCTTAGGACTCTGGAGACTTTACCACTGCGTACAGTGCTACAGTGCTTGTGCTCACTCCACTAAGCCATGGTTATATTGGCTTATACCCAATTGGCATATTTAATGCACTTATGAGTCCCATGTAGAGTGGTATACCATATACCCAAGGCCTGTATATGTAATGCTACCACTGGGCCTGTAGCACTTATGGTGCTACCCACTTAAGGAGAACCTTAAACATGTCCCAAGGTGCACCACTGCCGCCTGAAGGTTGTTTTAAACTACCCTGTTGACTTGGCAAGGAAACCCCCTTGCCATACCATAAACTCAATTTTTATTTAATGTCATCCCTAAGGTAGGCCCTAGGTAGCCCACAGGGTAGGGTACATTGTACTTAAATGTTTGGACATGTACTTTTAAGTGTTACATGTCCTGGTAGTGAAAACGCTTTGCATTTGTTTTTCTTTATTGTGAGACCTACCCTCCCATTGGATAACATTTGAGATTCCTTATTACATTTAATAAGCTGTAATTTCCAATTGGGAGTAGGTAGCTAGTTCATGTTTGGTGTCTTTGAAAAGCTAATCAAAACCCCCATTTAGTGGTAAAGTGTTTTTCATTACACATTTGAAAATGCCACTTTTAGAAAGTTGGCATTTTTCTGCCCTTTAGTCCTTTTGTGCCTGCAGCTTATCTTGGGTCACAGGACGGGTGCAACTGACAGACTTTGTGAATTCCTCCCAGACAGTCAGGCAATAGAGCAATTATTTGCGCCTGAATGGGCCACATGCTGGCAGGATATGTGGTCTGGGCACAGCCCCACTTACAACTAAATAGGCAGTGTTCTGCCTTCACACAAAGGACCAATCACCTCCACATTTTTGCTGCAGCCATCTTTGAGTCAGGGGAGTCATGAAATTCCATGCACTTCAAAGTCACTGTTTAGAAGTGTATCCCACCTTCCAGAAGTAGGGCACCAGGGTATACAAATATGACCTCAGACACCAACTCTTCAGTACGCTGCCAGCCTACAGGAGGACTCCAAGAGAGCTGCCAGCTGCTGTGACCTGCTGGGCTCTCTGCAAGACTGCTTTGCTGTACCTGGAAGGACTGCATTGCTGTCTGGAGCTCGCATTAAACCCTCAGAGGCCAGCCCTGTTGTTGAGCCCAGCTTCTTTACCTGAGCCGAGGATTACCAGATTGGCACCAAGGGCTAGTTTGCCTACCTCCTGTTCAGAGCCACAGGGACACAAAATCCAGTGCTACATTCTACATCTTGAACCTGCACCTGTACTGGCCTGAGTGAGTCCTGAACCCTCAAGTTGTGCCCACCAGTGCTGGACCCTTGATTGTGATACCTCAAAACTGATGACTTTATTTTTTTTTGCCAAAACCTACTCTGAGATCCAGGAGGAAACTGGGACCAACCTACTCACCTATCCCCCTGAGATGCAGAGCCGGTCGAATTTACGGCTTCTCAAGCGACAGCAATCCTGTTCAGCAGTACTTCACCACAGCGGTATCCAGTCTCAAGGAACTGCCTGCGGCTACAGCCCTCCTCCTTGTCCCACTGAAGATTTTCGACTTTCAAAAAAGAGACAAATTCCAAACTTAGAAATCTTCACCACAACTTCGACCCAAGGCTATCTGATGACAAAACTCCCTCCTAGGATACCATCCGCAGCCTTGCCCTTCTGATCTTTACCTTCTCAGAACCTTTTTCTTAAACTTTCTTCGAAGTACAAAGGTAAGCGCTGACCGGGCACAATCCACTTTTTCATTCCGAACCTCACTCCATCACGGTCAGCTAAATTTTTCAACTTCTACCAGGTCTCGCATGTCCATGTTTGGCACTTTGATTACTAAAACTTAAAAAATTCATAATTCCAGTTCTACTGATTGGACTTCAATCATTTTCATGACAAATAATTTATTAAAATGTACTCTATTTTTCTAAATTGGTGTGGGAATTTTCTTGAATTTTGTTTTCACTTTATTACTGTTTGTGCTGCATAAAATATTTACACATTGCCTGGTTTTTGTGCCAAGCTACCCAGGGTTAAACGCAGGTTAGTTTAGTGACTTTTTGTAGTTCACCCTGCAAGGGATTTTGGCTGTTGCTTGACCAGGGTTCACACCTCAGTCTTCTGTATACCGGACAGGGAGCAGAAACAAGAACGTCCTCTCTCTCCAGTGGAAAGAAAGGCAAGGGTTAGTTCATGCCACAGGTGCACTTTAAATAGAACAACCCCCAAGATGGCCATTTGCTCCTGAGTGTTCCATGAATGTAATTGAAGTCTTGCAAGATTTGAGAGTACAGCATATACAGCAGAAGCTAGATGCATGCCTGTAAGGGGGCACTGACATTGATCCAATAGGTCTGAATCCACATTTCAGTCAAAAGGGGTGCATAAAGAAGAAACAGGGTCAAAGGTCAGAGGTGGACAAACTGCATAAGACGTGGCAATATTTGTGCTATACATGGGCAGATTCTGCCTTGCAAGCTCCTGCATCACCATAACATGCCACAGGTATTCATCACTTGCTCAGAAAGTCTGCTAATTTTCTCTAAAGGAGCACAATTATGTGAAGCATATATGTCCACAAAATGACATAGATTTGTACAAATAACATAGCCAATGTTAAGCCAGGCAAGGCATAATAATGAAAGCAATGTCCACAGTATATCAAACATGACATTGAACTAGGGGTGGCATCGTCCCAACTAAAGGGTCGGTTCCTTTGTATTCAGATTTGCCAAATCCGACCCGCAACCCTTGTTGCCGACCAAATTGTAAACAGTTTCCAACTAAGGATTACGATGTCCAAAAGCTGATAGGGCTGTCTCAATCAGTTCCAAAAGGCATTCAGACAGGTCACCTCTTTCAGAGTCGAATTGTACATCTCTATGGACTCAGTTTCCGAGTGAGCAAGTACGATGACTGATTTGGACAGACGTTTCAATTCGGTTTTACCGGAACAAATCAGCTGCTGGAATCTGTCTTTGGGGGCCAATAGCAGGAGCACCTTCACCCAGTGCCTTCTGAATCGGGCCCCTGGGGGTACCCAAGTTACCCCCTTTCTAACCATGCACAGTGTGGCAGGATGTTCCATGGGGTGCCCGCTACTGGGTGCAAGGTTTTCTCCAGCCACCCCTTTCTTCAATGAGGGCCTGTGTTCTCCTTTGGATTACAGGCTCTCATTGAAGTCAATGGGAGTTCGGCGAATCATATCCAGAAACATCCGGATTCATCCAAATCGTTCAGTCGGACTCCCCTGATCCGAGTTGTCCAGAAAGCATTTCGGGACCGATTCCGTAGGAATGCTTTCCGAAAGACATCAGAATCGACCCCTAAGTGAAGATCATGCCAAAACCTGCAACCAGAGTCAGGATAATCTCTGTGGGGGAACAGAAGGCACTGGTGACCTAAGAAGCTTGACTTCTGGACATGTGGCAATAAGAAATGGGCACTGTCAATCTAAGTTATACTTCAGACTCAACAGAAACCCATTCTCTGTCACTCTTTCTGACACACACACACATGTAAACACACTGCAAACATACACATGTGTCCAAAAACAGACAAACTGAGAGACTTTATATTGCGGTTGTTAATTCTGAATGCATCAAACTAAGGCAATACCTATATGCTTTGCAGACAAAGCATTTAAATTCAGGAAATTATCTTTATAATGAAATGTAATCTAAATGAGAATATCCTATCGATTTTGGCCAGCCTCACAGCTTGGAATGTTTTCCTGAACAAGAGAACAATTCCTTAATTAGGACAAGTGGCAAGGCTTCTGGGACAGAAGCGGATGGAGGTTTATGGCTTTCCTCTTGACAGTTAGAATTGTATTCTAATTAGTGGGGGGAAATACTACTCCATTACTTACTTGACATATGAATGTTCATGACCTGGTGAACCATATTTGTAGAGGATGCTGTAATTCTTACTAAGATAGCGCTCAGTGGGATTTGTGAACTGCTTTCTAGCTCTGTTTAGAGTAGTTTTGATCCTCCTTGACCTATCTGCCACTTTTGACATGGTTAACCACGAAATTCTCCTGAATTGCCTCAAACTTAGGATGGGCCTGGATGGCACAGTGCTGGCTTGGTTCCGAACCTTCCTCCAGAACAGCTCGCAGAGAATCCTGATCCGCCTCCTCTCCGATCAATGTTGGAGTCCCCTTATCCCCTTCCCTTTTCAATCTGTACCTCGAACCGCTCTCAGAGGTGCTGCGCACTGCCAATATCTCCTACAACATGTATGCTGATAACACACAGCTCTACATCAATATCTCTTCTCCAGAGGATATCCGTTCCCTGAATGAGGCCTTAAAACTAACTGTTTACTGGCTCACATCCATCCAGCTCAAACTCAACACCAAAAAAACAGAGTTCCTCCTAATCTCACCACCCAACACCAATACAGACATTCAAGCTTGGACCAAGGCTATCACAGCGCTAAACTGCTCTCCTACCATCGTGGACTCTGCTAAATCCCTGGGAATTACCTTAGATGGCAACCTGAACATGCAGGGCCATATCAGCGCGAAGGCCAAAACCGCCAGATTTTACCTGAACCACCTACGAAACCTGAAACCTGTTCTCGACCCGCCTGATCTAAAATCGGCTAGCCAGGCCTTAGTCATCTCTCAACTAGAATATGGTTGCTCCACTCTCGCAGGCCTACCGAAGACCTCTCTAGCACCCTTGAAAGCCTGCCTCAACGCCGCCGCCAGACTCCTAACTGGCTCTAAGAAGTTTGACCACATCTCGCTCCACCTTAAAGCTCTGAACTGGCTTCCTCTTGAGGCCAGAATCCAATTCAAACTGGCTTGCATCACCCACAAGGCTCTCTATTCCAAGTCCCCTGCTTTTCTCGCACAGAAACTTGTATTATCCAGAGGAATGAGAAACTCCCGGTCCGCCAGAGCCCTTTTGCTCCAACCCGCATGCTTCAAGAAAAAAGAACACACATTCGGGCTTTCTCTGGGGATGCCCCAAGAATATGGAACTCACTCCCACCCGCCATTAGAAGGATACCGTCTCTAGCCCACTTCAAAAAAGAGACCAAATCTTTCCTAATGGGCACATTCAAATTCCTCTCCTAAAGCTCACACTACAATCACCCCCTCAATCTGACTTTACCTATCATCATTGCACTATTCCTTGGCTGCCTTCCCCTATGTTACCCACCTTGCACTTTGAACAATCCTTTTGGGTGATGAGACTGCTTTTCTAGTTTATTGCATCGTTTTTGCTCCTATCCCTTATAGTAGTCGATTCTTATGATTGTTTTTGTTTTACCATATACTGTTTCTATTTGTTCCCTTATCCCTGGACTCTCCTCCCCCTTTGTTATATATTCCACCTGATTCTACTGTAAAGCGCTCTGATACCCTTACGGGTCTGGTTCGCGCTCTATAAACCACTAAATAATTAAATAAATCAAAATATCACATTATAACGAACAGAATTGTGTATCCTCAAAGTGTGGCACATAACTGTCATGTTGTTTCTGAGAAATATTTTAGTACTTGACCCGCTTACTTTCTAGGTGTCTTTACATTCCCTCTCTTGTCCCCTTGGGTATCTCCTTGTCAGCCTATGGTATCTAGTTGGTTTCAAGGTGAAAACCAATAAGAGACAGCAAGAACCAGCAACAAGTTATGCTCTGAGGTTGAACATAGGTACTGAATGCAATACACTATGGGCCTCATCCAAGACATTTTGTATAGGGCAGCAAAGCCAGGCACCTTGCTGTTCTGCACTAAGCCAACATGAAAGGGCAGGAATGCACCATATTTAAGCAATATGTTGTATTCCTGTCCTTTCTGCCTGCAATGGCACAATTTTGGCAGCCTAGTGACAATATCGGCACATTTGCACCGTGGTGCAAGGGTGCACCCATTGCAGGATGGATTGTTTTTGTGCAGAAAGGGGCACATTCCTGCACAAAAACACTCCTAAAAGGCATTTTCATCTTTATATGTGTGCTGAACAATGCAGCACACATGAAAAGAGGAACAAACGAGGAGAAATAAACAAAGTTCTCCATGTTACGCCGCACCTCAAGAGGTGTATGGATTTGACACTTCCTTAGGTTTATGTCACTTTGTAAATCTGGCGCAGCATCAAATCCTTGGAGTGTTAAGTGGGAAAACCCACTGCAACGCCTATGGATTGGCGCCTGGTTGAAGAGGAAAGGATTGCAGCCATTTGCGCTGTGCCACCCTTCTCATGATTTATCAGGCCACTCAAAACCATGCAGGATGGCTTTGTGTGGCTTCATAAATCTTTATGAGAGCACCCGCATAATGCATGCAGCACTTTTTGTGGTGCTATAATGATGCAGGGCTCCTTTAAATAAGCCAATAAATTCTTATGATCAGAGGTAAAATACAAAACATTGACTGGAGTGGTGCATCACATCTTTGGGTAGATTATGCCATAAAAGCCACAGTATAGTGAAGAATACTTAGCAATATCAGAAAAGCTTTACCTTGTGGTTTCCAAAGATGACACATAGGGGCTTGGTTTGAATCCTAATTAGACCAGGAATCAATATTGAGATGTTTGCAGCCTATACCATATGTATCTCCCTCTGTCTTGCTAATAATCTCAATGAGTGGATGTGTTGGACAAGCTTTGCTAATATGCGTTCCAGATGATCCTAAATCTAGGAGTAGAGGAACCTTCGAGGCTCATCGCCAACAACGAATTATACAATCCAACAAACGTAGGGTACAGAGAAATTTGGCTGTAGCTCAATTTAAAAAGATTGAGCAGTTTAGCCGCTCTTACAATATCCCAAGGCAACATTTTGGGTCCTATCATAACCATGAAGAAGCTTTCTAATATATTCTATCTATGCAAATTAAAATATGGAGAGAAAAAGCAGTAACCATGTTTACAAATCATTGTGATTGAAGCGCTGCTCATTGTACACTTCCGCCTCTCTTTTCATCCTTCTCTCATATAACCAATTACCAGTATGCAAGATCTTAAGTAAACCATCAAGGGAACAAGGATGAGTATATTGTTCCTACACTTAGGTTATAAGGGTGAAAGACTGCTTGATTTTATAGAACAAGTTACAGACTAAAGGGAATTCTGAAGTCTAGCGACTTGTCAAAAGGAAGGAGGAATGACCTGACATGACCTGGTCAGAGCCGGTCGCTCCACCCGCCGCATGGCCCATCCTGCGTGTGCCCGGTCTCCGTTTGCCGCCGCGACTGCCAGTAATTGTATCTGCCTCACTATTTGTATTACGCGTCCACTGTTGCGCCCCTGATTTCGTTTCTTCCACTGTTGTGCCTGTATTTGTATTGCGCGTCCACTGTTGTGCCCCTGATTTTGTTTCTTCCACTGTTGTGCCTGTATTTGTATTGCGCGTCCTCTGTTGTGCCCCTGATTTCGTTTTTTCCACTGTTGTGCCAGTAATCTGTATTCCTCGTCCACTGTTGTGCCCCTGATTGTTTTTTGTGCTCTACCGCCGTTTTTCTCCCGCTGCTCCACACCGCTCCCCGCTCCCTGCTGCTGCTCCCCGGTGGCTCCACCCCCATCTCCTTCAGCTTCACCACACCGCTCCCCTCCCCACTCGCCACCCCGCTCCCGCCTCCCAGCTGCTCCTCCCTCGCTCCGCTCCCCACTTTCCCATTTATGGCAGAGTCTGCACGTACGCTCAGCGGGCGCGCCAATGGCAAGCCTGTCTGCGCCCGTCCGCGCCTGGACCGGGCCCAGCGCCACAAACCCTGGATCTCGACGATGCCAACGCGTCCGACGAAAATACAACGCCGCAACCCTCCACGCACTCAACACCGGCCGAACACCCGCCTGCTACCAAGCCACCCTGAAACTCACCCAAGGACCATTCACCTGCCAAGCCTGCAAATACACCTGCCTCCGGACCTGCATCGCACCCGCAAAGCAAAGCACCAGCAGCAACCACGTCAAGTGCATCCTGCTCAACACGCGCTCCGTCCACAGACACGCTGTCGAACTCTAGAACCTGCTCGACACGACCTCACCAGACGTCTCCCTCCTCACGGAAACCTGGATGAACTCCTCCTCAGCGCCCGACGTCGCCATTGCCATCCTGGACAGATGCAAGATCACCCGGAGGGACCGCCTCAACCAGACGGGAGGAGGAATCGCCATCGTTCACAAGAACACCATCCGCATTAGAACCAACTCCGACGACACCCTGACCACCACTGAACACCTCCACTTCAAGATACACACCGACCCCAAGACCACACTCAGAGGCACCCTCATCTACAGACCCCCGAGACCTCGCACACAATTCAGCGAAGACATCGCAGACTTCATCAGCCCACACGCCCTCCCATCCACTGACTACATCCTCCTAGGGGACCTCAACTTCCACCTGGATAACAACAAGGAATGCAACACCGCCGCCCTGCTGGACAACCTCGCCAACCTCGGACTCAAGCAACTGGTGAACACCCCCACCCACTACGCCGGCCACACGCTTGACCCAGTCTTCTCCTCCAGCAAACACGTCTCCTTCAGCCACTCCACTGGACTCCATTGGACTGACCACAGCTGCGTCCACTTCAGCTTCAGAAGAACCATGACCCACCACCACCCCAAACAGGTCTCTCACAGAAACTGGAGCAAGATCACTGCCGACCAGCTCACCACCTCCCTCAGCCGGAATTCCCCCGCCAGCACAACAGACCCAAACGAAGCAGCCAACAACCTCACAAAGTGGATCACCGACTGCGCAGATGAACTTGCACCACTAAAGACCCCCCAGCAGACCCAGCAGCAAGAAAGCCTCATGGTTCACCGACGAACTCAAGAACTCCAAGAAGAACTGCTGCACCCTCGAGAAGGCCTGGCGCATCGACCAGACCACAGACAACATGACTACCCTCAAGAACGTCACCCGCAATCTCCACCAGCTGATCCTTACCACCAAGATGTCAGCGCTCAAAGAACGACTGGACAACAACGCCCACAACAGCAAGGAACTATTCAGCATCGTCAAAGAGCTCTCCAACCCCAGCGCCGGAAACAACGACATCGCTCCCTCGCAAGACCTCTGCGATTCGCTCGCCTCATTCTTCCACTGCAAGATCGGCAAAAAAAACAACAGCTTCGGCGCACCAACCACGAGCCCCACCACTGAACCAAAGCCCCCCACCAGCACCCTCCGCACCTGGACCCCGGTCAGCACCGAAGACACCTTCAGCACGATGAACACCATCCACTCCGGATCCCCTACCGACCCCTGCCCCCACCACGTTTTCAACAAGGCAGACTCCACCATCGCACCCAAACTCCGGGACATCATCAACACCTCCTTCAACACCGCCACCTTCCCAGAGAGCTGGAAGCACGCCGAGATCAGCGCCCTCCTGAAGAAACCAACAACTGACCCCTCCGACCTCAAGAACTTCCGCCCCATCTCGCTCCTCCCGTTTCTGGCCAAGGTCATCGAGAAGACCGTCAACAGACAGCTCGCCGCCTTCCTCGAGACGAATGGATTCCTTGACCAGTCACAGTCCAGCTTCCGAGCCAACCACAGCACTGAGACCGCCCTCATCGCAGCCACAGACGACATCAGATCCCTGCTCAACAACGGGGAAACGGCGGCCCTCATCCTCCTGGACCTCTCCGCAGCATTCGACACCGTCTGCCACCGCACCCTAGTGCAGCGCCTCAGCAACACCGGAATCCAAGAGAAGGCACTGGAATGGATCATCTCGTTTCTCTGCGGAAGAACCCAGAGAGTCCGCCTCCCCCCGTTCGGTTCAGAAGTCACCGAAGTCATCTGCGGCGTACCACAAGGATCATCACTCAGCCCCACTCTCTTCAACATCTACATGAGCCCCCTCGCAGCCATCGCATGCCAACACAACCTCAACTTCATCACCTACGCCGACGACACCCAGCTGATCCTATCCCTCACCAACGACCCGGCCACCGCCAGAACCAGCCTACACGAAGGGATGAAAGATGTCGCCGACTGGATGAAGAACAGCCGCCTGAAACTGAACTGAGACAAGATGGAAGTCCTCATACTGGTGGCCCCCCGCCCTGGGCATCACTCCCAAGCCAATGGACCACGCACGCAACCTGGGCTTCATCCTGGACTCCTCCCTCTCGATGACCAGACAAGTCAACGCCGTCACATCATCATGCTTCAATACCCTGCGCATGCTCCGTAAGATCTTCTGATGGATCCCACCTATACCAGGAAGACGGTCACCCAGGCACTCGTCACCAGCCGACTCGACTACGGAAACACCCTCTACGCCGGAACCACAGCCAAACTTCAGAAAAGACTCCAACACATCCAGAACGCCTCGGCACGTCTCATCCAGGACATCCCCTGACACAGCCACATCTCCGGCCACCTGAGAGACCTGCAATGGCTCCCCGTCAGCAAGAGGATCATGTTCAGACTCCTCACCCACGCACACAAAGCTCTCTACGACCTGGGCCCCAAGTACCTCAACAACCGACTGACCTTCTACACGCCCACCCACCTGCTACGATCGACCAACCTCGCCCTCGCCACCGTTCCACTCATCCGCAGAGCCACCGCCGGAGGAAGATCCTTCTCCTACCTGGCAGCCAAGTCATGGAACTCCCTCCCCACCCACCTTCGGCGAACCCAGGACCATCTCGCCTTCCGGAAGCAACTCAAGACCTGGCTTTTCGAGCAGTAAACGGACCCCTCCCCCCAGCGCCTTGAGACCCGCCTGGGTGAGTAGCGCGCTATACAAATGCTATGATTGATTAATTGATTGAATAGTTGCCCCCCACGGTAGAAGGATGCATTTTGTAATGCGTATAGTTACTCTTTACACTTTTATACTTGCCAATAGGCCTGATTCAGACAGGAGTGGGCAAGTTTTTTAAGCAAAAAAAATGCTTCATTTTAGCTGTCTCCTGCCTACAATTGCCTATACTTCAATAGATGTAAATGGGGAAAATTCATTCTCTCGAAATCCTTTTTCAAAATATCCCCCTTTCCTCTGCTAAAATGTCAGTGTGGGGGGCGCTAGAGGGCGCACAGCAAGATGTACGCTCTGTAGAGCAGCTCCGCCGGCCGAGCCCATAACCCTGCATAATTCACCCTTATTCAAGCTCATCTCTTCGAAATATGTGACGGTGAAGGCAGCAAAAACAACATAACTAGCAGGAGCGAGCGGCGAAGCCAGATTTGCAAAAATACGGAGACGAGTGAGGTCTGGGGCCTACAGCGACAATGAGGTGAGCTGCAGCCTGCCCCTGCGGTGAGAGCTGGTGTGGCCCGCAGGGTGTGCTGGCTTTGAGCTGTGGTATAGCGGAGGGCGCTGCGCTGCTGGACCTGTGCTCTGGGGGCTGCAGGGCGCGGAGAGAGGGCCGGTAAGCTCCCGCTGCTGCTGGGAATTGGACAGGAAGAATAGGCCACCCTAGCCTCTCCGTCCTTGCAGCCTGCAGACGTAGGGTGTGCACGTGACTGCGGCGCCCTACCGCTTCTCGCGGCTCTCAGCTGGAGCCTTGTGGGGTCTGCCCAGATTCAGAACTGTGGGCTGGTTGGAGACTGCCTAGTGCAAGTGCGGCGGACCCACCTTTGAGCAGAGAGGTGTGGCAGTGGCCCGGGATCGAGAGGTCACCTGCTGAAGTGCCCGTGAGTGTTTGCTATAGCCCCCCGGGGAGATTACCCAAAGTGGACGGCGGCGCCATCGCCTGGTGCTGGACTGAGGTGCTCTGTGTGCTGGCGATACGTGTGCCATTCGTGCTACTGACGTGCTCCCTAAGTGCTGGACTGCGGTTGAACTTCGACGGGAGGCTGGCGCTTTTGTGACTGCTCCTAAGGAGAAATGCTATGCGGTGCTGCATAAATATAGAACTGCTTTCTCTCTGATATTGCAGCTGTAGGCTCACAAAGTCTGCCAGACTCAGAGTGATGCCCCATAGATGGTAAAGAAACTGCGGCTCGTCTGAATTACCTGCTGGACATAAGTGAACCACTGGCCTCAAGCTGAACTGGCGGGATTGGGTTGACGCACTGCTCTCATCACTGCACTTCTGGGCTGAGACTCTGTGCACACACAGGCCTGCGCCTCTCTTGCGAGACTGGTACATATCTATCACTGTACATAGTGAGCAGAATTGACATGTAATAACAGAGGAGTGCTGGGGGCATCCTTAATAATGTGGTGCTTCGGATCAGGTGGTGGCAACTACTCCTCATCGCTTCACTGGACATTTGGGGACTTGCAACCAGGCGGAGCAAATTTTCTCTAATTTTTATTTTCTAGTCCGGGCCTTGTTCCGACCTTATTCAGTTAAGGTCTCCTTCATGGGTAAATCCAACCGTGGGCAGCCACGACTCATGCGCGAACTGTGAAAAACTAACCGGGCTCCCCGGCATGCGGCTTCTGACTCTGAGACGAAAGCCCCCTGTGATCATCTTACAAACATTGAAAAAACCCTCCTAGTGGTCCAGGCAAGTCTCCAAACCATAGACGGTAAGATAGAGAGTTTGAATATGCTCATGGACACCATGTCCACGAAATTGAATAAACATGCAAAACATCTGGGAGAAGCAGAGACCCGCATATCCGACACGGAGGATGGGCTACAACAAGTTAACGACAAAGCGGCCACTATGGAGAAGGTGCTGGCCGTCATACAGGCCCATAATGAGGACTTGGAAGCTAGATTGCGCCGCAACAACGTGCACATTACGGGCCTGCCAGAGTCAACAAACACAGGTCGGTTGGAAATATATGTAGAGGATCTTCTCCAGGAGCTATTTGGGGCTCAACACTTGTCGCAGGTCCTGATAGTGGAGTCTGCACACCGCTCGCTGGCTGCCCGTCCCCCTTCAGGGGTGCCTCCGAGGCCTATGATTGCCCACCTGCCAAATTACAGGGATCGAGACACTGTACTGCGGCTGGCGCTTGAAAAGGGCTCCATCACACATCAATGGAATAATCTAGCCTTTTATCCTGACTTCACAATGGCAGTTCAGGAGGCCCGGAGAGAGTATCAACCTGTTAAGAAGCTACTCATCGCAGCTAAAATTCCTTACGCTATGCTATACCCCGCAAGACTGCACATAGAGGATAATGGGAAACACAAGGTCTTCACTTGTCCGAAAGCGGCGCTGGCATAAGGCCCTTACAAGAAATAGCGGATCAACACTGGCTCCTGCGGGGGCTGATACTGGGGGCAGTAATGCATTGACAGATGAATGATGACATCCGCTAGCCACACGCAATGCCTTAACCTATATAAGTGTGCTATTGTTACACTGCAGTGTATTACATCAGTCCTGCTACCACATTGGCTTGAATAGCAATGTGTCTTTCATTGTCATGTACAGCTTAGATGCTTACACTGATGATTGATGGCTCTGTGTACTTTGCATTGAAATATTGTTCATGTGAGATGTTGTAACATTTTGAATGTGGATGCTATAATGATGGCTTGGCCACCTCCTGTTCTTACTGGGAGGGTTATGGTGCTCGGGCGCCCCCCATTATGGGTGATCCCCGCAACTGAATACTCCCATGGACCTATATTTGGGAATGGCTTTGGCACGTTGGGGCCGCTAAAGTGGGTGGGGGGTGTTGGAGGGTTTGGGGATGGGGTAGAAATTGTTATTGTGACTATGTTCTTAAACCCTTTAACAGTGCCATGCATGTTCGCTCAAACAACCATAGTAGTACTCGATTCCCAGTAAGGGTGGGCAGTCATGAACGATGGGCTGGGTGTGTCTCAGATATAACTTGCAGGGCGAACAAAGCGAAAAAAAGGGGATGATGGACGGAGAGTTTGAGCAAGTCAAACACTCACCCCCAGTCAACTGATCTGGGTTTAATCCATCAAAATTCTTTAGCTCACTCAGCCACCCCAGTTCAGACATGGCCATATGCAAATCAGTCTGACCCTGTGCCTCATGGGAACAGTCCAGCCCGAACTGCCAAGCCATGTCTTCCCTGGATCGCAAACAAGCATCCTGGGACCAGTTTCGGATTCATAATCCTCATCAGCCAGGCTATCTTGAATCCAGTGTTCAAGTGAGCAAGGGACTCACGTCTGATCATACCCTGTCAACTTAGGAAGGCTCTTATTGATATCTTGGAATACCGATCTTAGCCTTAGAATTGGAAACCAGGTAATATAGCACTCGTGTGTTACGTCCACGCATTATGTCCATTTCCACAACTCATCTAACAAATGTGTTTTTCTTGTCCTTCCTCTCAGGCCTTTAGGGCACACCTGATAGATGGTGCTCGCCTGGACACCACACAAGCTTTTGGGTTGTTTTGACATATAAAGGGTAAGCATTATCTGCACAGGAGTGATTGTAACATGGACAATCTCAGGGGTTCCCCCTAGGAGAAAGTCAGTAAACGTCATGTTTATCTTTCTCTACGTTTATGGACATGAACGGTAGTATGCTACAGACAGACATAATGCTTACGATAAGACACTCCCATAAAGGAGGGATTACAGCATGGGCAATCTATGGGGCACCCCCTAGGGGAAAGTCAGTAAATGACATGTGAATCATGTTCTAGTTATATGGACACGAACGGGATCAGGTCATAGAGGAGTAGTATGCGTATTTTAGACATGTACAAGAGGTTTATAATATCAACCCCATGATGTTTCAGAATTTTGGGCAGGGCTCGCCTTTTCATTTATGCACACTTATATATCTATTATCTATCCTCAATGTCTTTTACAGTCTAAACCGCAGCCCTCTATCCTTCATATCCTGATCAGGAACTACTTCTCCTTCAAAGATAAAGTGAATAGGAGGAATCCCACTTCAATTTTCCAAACATGAGTCACCATCCCTATTTCTACCCCTGGGCATTTACCATCTGCAACATTGATGACAGAGAGGGGGGTACGACTAGGATAGGGAGGTGAACTTGCATAGTGCCGTCCTTAGACTTATATGCGTTTTTTTCTTTTTTTCCTTTTTTTTCCCTTTTTCTTATTTTTTGGAATAGATACATCCAGACTGTATATAATAAAGCAATCATCGTTACGATTGTCCACTCTTACACGACCTGCCGATTTGTCCATTAGGTGACAGCTCATCTCGGTAAGTCCTGATATTAATAATTTCTTACTTACTATTTTTTATCCGTAGGATTGCCATGACTCAGCATGTACCTTTTCATTTTCTTTATAACACTGTCTTTGTAATATTTGTAAAAGTAGAGGACAGCTCTGCTATTGGCTCTCTATGATTATTCTTCTTCCAAATGTGTATCATCAGAATGACCCACCTGCATGTTAGAAACAGGAATAGATAGAGACTAAGGGCCAGATGTAGGTAGCCCTTTACCGGTCGGAAACGGCCGAAAATCTGTATTTTCGGCCGTTTCCGACCGGTAAAGGGCTACCTACATCTGGCCCTTAGTCTCTATCTATTCCTGTTTCTAACATGCAGGTGGGTCATTCTGATGATACACATTTGGAAGAAGAATAATCATAGAGAGCCTATAGCAGAGCTGTCCTCTACTTTTACAACGACCGGTAAAGGGCTATGGAGATGTAGGGGCTTAAAAAACATACATTTTCTGTAATTTTACCGAATCGGTAAAATTACAGAATCTGTAAATTTATCGATTCTGTAAATTTTACCGATTCGGTAAATTTGCCATTCGGTAAAAATACTGAAAATGTATTTTGTGATGTAGGTAGCACTTCTAAAAGTGCTACAGGGCCTTTAGAATTCGGTATTTACCATGCAATACAATTGCATGGTAAATTACGAATTCCTGTGTACATGTATGTGTGCCACATGGCGCAAAAGCCAGTTACAGGGGTGCAACAGGGTGTCAAAGTGACACCCTGTCCGCCTTAGCAATTCGGTATTTTTACCGATTCGGTAAATACCGAATCAGTATTTGCTATTGAATCCTATGGGCTTCAAGGCCCATAGGATTCAATAGCAAATAACGATTCGGTATTTACCGAATCGGTAAATACCGAATCTTACCGATTCTGTAAAAAATACAGATTTTTTACCTACATCTCATTTACAGATTCATAAATACCAAATGGGTAAAATTCGGTATTTATGAATCGGTAAATGAGATTTACCTACATCTGGCCCTGAGTGAATAGAAAATATTGATTATACAACTTTGTAATGGGTTTGGGGAAGCTATGGCCATCGGCCTGGCCCTATTTTGGGCTTGTTTGTGTATCAAAATAAAATTAGATATTGCAACACTGGCAGCTATGTTTTTTATTGTGTGACTATTTGTGGCTCGGCTGAGCATGTAGATAGTTCATGATTTTAATTGTATGTTTATATGTTTTGTTTTGTTATAATACAGCCCTGAAGAAGTCCCATCTGGGACGAAACGCGTCGGCTGTTCTTTCTTACAAATAGAACAATAAAGAGGATTTTTTGAAAAAAAATTGGACATTACTCTTATGTGTCTTTGTAACAAACTTGTGACTCAGTTTGTACAAATCCTTATATGTGGTGCACCTGTGCTTATAAATTCAATTACGTTAAAGTTCTGTATGGAACTATCACTGTGATGGTGGGTGTTTATCGGTGTGCACACAAATCCCATTTTAAAATACAAAGGGAAAATTATTATTGTGGTTATTTTGGTTAGGTGCATATGTAAAGAAGGTTCCACAATCCATCTTGTTCTAACATAACCAGGGAACAGTTGATAGCGCTGGGATGCTATGGGGGGATTTAATGCCACTATCCGGGGCACTTGTATCAGCGCCGCCTCTGGAATATTAAAAGATCTAAGAGGACAATTGTCTAAGCTAGAAACCATGCTGAAAAGTCTAGAATGGGAATATGACGCTGCGCCCTGTAAATCGACTTTAGCTTCCCTTACAGAGAATATCCTCAAATATTTTGCCCTGGTGGAGGAAGAGATGAAGTATATCTCGAAACGCTCCAGAGTACGTGCTTACAGTGAGGGGGGCAGACCAGGAAATCACTTAGCTAACAACATTAAATGTCGACTGGAGAGAGAGAAGATTCTTAAAGTCACTGATGAGGCGGGCCGCGACTACCACAGTGTTCCGGACGTAGCAAATCAATTTCGGCAATTTTATGAAAAACTGTACACCTCCCAAGGGCAGGTCGACGTTGCTGATCTTGATGATTATTTCTCGCAGATATCTATCGCGTGGTTATCAGACAGTCAGAGGGACTACCTTAGACTGAAGGACTGGGTTCTGTAAGACCCAGCGGTGCCAGGGCACAACACCTGAAACCTTCGTGGGTAACCTGCTCCGGCGTACAAGTCACAGAGACACGGGACACTTCCTTCGGCGCCAAAGATTCAAGGTTTATTTGCTGCAGGGAACACAGAGATCACGACAAGTACACAGCGTGCAACTTGGGGAGACTGCTTCAAATTGGTTCTGTAGATCGCTCCTTTTATACAGTTTTTACCCATAAGGTAACATTGTACGCAAAAGTTTACAACCCGGTTCTCACAGTTATCCCCCAGAGGGGTCGCTTTTGGTCACTTTGAAACACATAAGGTCCGGAACATAAGTGCGGAAACATTTGGCGGTTCCCAACTGTAAAAACCCATCTTCCCACCATTAGCAAATTCCAATCAGCAGTAAAACAGATCGAAATTGGAACAAGGACAGGTGTAGAGGAAGACGGAGACAGTGGGGAGATCGGAAAGGGTGTAAAAGGGGAGGTAACGGGAAACACGAGATGCAGGCATCAAAGGGACGTGCCTAATGAGATGCACGGCTGAGACAATAAGCCCGTGCGGCAAGATGAGCCTCAAGCGGCGTCATCTGCCTTACAGTAGCATCCCCCTCGTCATAAAGGCATTTACAAAGAACATGTGTCTTCCGCAAATATCTTGGGAGTCCCAGGGTCGCGAAGCGGACAACGTCCGTTCGCTGGCTACTTGAGGGCAAGAGACAAAATGGATGCCGTATCTAAGATGGAACCCGTGGGTACAGATGAAAAACCCACATAACAAACGAACGGTTTAAGCTAGCACAGCGAAACTGCGCACACTTACTAAACTCGTCATTTGCGGTTCATAGATACCAGACTCGACCATATTCGTGCGAGTCGAGAGCACCACTTATTTATTGTCACGGAACCTCAGACGCTCCTTTTGCCCTCATGTAGGCAAGCACTAGTCGGAATCATATTCGATATTCATCAGACCATCGAGATGTTGCTGTAGCATAGCTCTGTCCAACCGAGTCCCTTTGGTAACAGATGGTTGTCTCATACACGTTGTAGCACAAAGGCCACATAAGGCAGGACCACACTGCACACAAAGGCAACACGTGAACAGGAACACTACCACAACCCCAATGATCATCAGAATTTTCCAACCCCAAGTCGACATCAGGCCCCAAAACCATCCTAGCAGCGTCCAATCCCCTACATCCACGTGTATGGATTCAGAGATCTTATGCAACCTCGAGATGGCTTGATAGACAGTTGGAGCATTATCTGGAATGAAAATGCAGCAGCTCGAATGGATCACCTTACATACCCCACCTCGATCTGCTAAAATGACATCTAAAACCATTCGGTTTTGCAACGTCATAAGTCTCTCCGCCTGGAGTTCTGTGGTAATATTACCAAGGGCACTGGCAGTAATATTAGCTGTCGATTCTACCACTCGAGTCAACTGTCTCAGGTTCCTACTATTAACCATAGGTCCCCAAAACGGGAGGAAACCCTTGAAAAAGTCTCCTGCCTCTTGACCGGCAGTATCCTCTTCGCTAATTACGCCTCTCACAACTCTAGTCTTGTGATAATCAGCATCTACAGTGAACGTCGGAGGCAACAGATTTGCAATGAAGCAGGAGCCCATGAAGTCAGCGGGCAACCATGCATATGCGCGATCATAACAGATAAAGTATGTACCCTTAGCAGCCAGAAACACAGGGGATGAGGACATCGGCAAAATGTAATTTTCGGTGCAAGCACTTGCTCCAAGTCGGGCTTGCGATCTTCGGCCCCGACCCATAAGACAAAAATTACCAGTGTGGGGTACGACCCATATTGGAGGCGAGCTTTTAAGCTGCTTTTCGCTAGTGAACACACTATATTCACCTCTACTTAGGACCCTATAAGCTTGTACCTCTTCTTCAGGGATAAGCGAAGGATCATAGATATCGCTATCTAAATCCTCTATGGCTATCGACAAAGGCTTCTGATACGAGGTAGGACCAGAGTAGGGGGAACGTGGTTCTCGAATGGGGTGGAAACCCAGTGCGCTTCGAAACATTGTTTGGAATGCTCGAGCTGACCCTTGGGAACTATACGGTAACACCAGATATGGAATTCCCTTATCCGTAGTATGTGGCATCAACCCACACACCCAACAATTAGTAGTGTTAACCACTAATTGATGCTGATGAAGGAGCTGAATAAAGGAATTGTTGCGGAATTCTACACGTCTAGCCTGTTCGTGTTCCGGTAACATGTGAAAGGAATGGGGAGAAACAGTAGAAGTAAGATTAGGGTAGGGAGTAGGAGTAGGTGTAGCAGGTAAGAAGTAAGACATCATGTAGTACACCCCACCCGCCAATAATGCAGAAGCAGTCAAAAACAATACAAACAATTGAAATATAAAACATTTGGTACGACTGAGTTGCTGCAGCTTAAATCGATGAGCCTGAGCTCCTTCCAAATCATTCAGCTTCGAGAATGCCATTCCCTACGACCGTCCGCAACGTTTCTTGACGCACTTCGTTCTGTGTAGCAATAGTCAATCCCTAGGAGTTCCCAGGAACCGACGGCCTTTAACCTAGCGTCAAGACCTACTGTCCAGAAGGAAGTACGCGCGCGGCCCTACGGCCTTCAATACACAATATGTATGTATAAGCACAATGTCTCTCAGCTGTGGGAGTAAAAAGATACAAGGAGGAAGCTCAATATATAGATATATACAAAAAATTACAATGATACGAATGTTCAAAACTGATCACGGGAAACGGGGATAATGCAGTTTTCAATTTCAGCAAAGCAAAAATTTTATTTGTCCTTAGTGCGAGATCGCAAAGAATATCGGTGTTTCCCGGGACGTGTCTGCTCGTCGAACAAAGGATCCGTTGAAGAGACAGCGTCCTGCTGATCAGTCGATTGTTCTGGGCTTGAGTTTTTTGCTGACAATTGTTCGACAATGTCTTTCCGCTGCGCTGAGGATTCTCCAACAAGCTGTGCGTCGCTAAAAGGCACAAACGCCGGCAATGTTTCTGTTTCTGTTGACGCAATGCCTTTCCTTACCCACGGGTCTGCCGGCAAAGGGATAGGGACTCGCTTGGTGTGCGTAGCGTGCACCCAATTCTTGCGCCCCTCAAGACGAACGGCAGTCCTCGTGGTCAGGAGCACCTGGTAAGGTCCGGTAAACCTGGGGTCCAGATTGTTCTTTCGTGAAAAGTTGCGTGTTACCACCCAGTCTCCGGGCTGGAGCTGGTGGCCTGGACCCACTGTCTGCGTCGGCAATGCGTCGTAAACCTGTTGGTGAATTAACCTTAGTTTAGCAGTCAAGTCATGTAAATAGTCAATCAGCATTGGATACTCAAGATCAGAGAATATTCCTGGCCTAGGAACCCCCCACACATTCGCAGGACGGCCGAACACTATTTCGTAGGGACTAAGCCCTATTCGGGAGTGTACAGTCGCCCTAGTTGACAGTAATGCTAAGGGCAAAGCGTCAGGCCACGAAAGACCAGTCGTAGCCTGAATCTTCGCTAGCTTTAGTTTAAGGGTGCCGTTGTACCCTTCAACCAACCCAGCTGACTGGGGATGATTGGCGCTGTGGAACTTTTGATTTATTCCAAGGCCCTTACACACACTCTTCATCACACTTCCAACAAACTCACTTCCGTTATCTGACCACACGACTCTAGGCATTCCATACCGAGGAAAATATTCCTTCAGTAGGATTTTCGCAGTAGACAAAGCAGTATTGTCTTCACACATACTCGATTCCGTAGGCCACCTAACCGAACTCGTCACATACATTCGAGTGCTAAGGTTCCGGGCAGTCTCCTTAGCAATCTCATCTGCAAACGCGTTACCACGACCAACATCATCCGTGACTTTACGATGCGCACTACACTTAACAATCGCAACTTGCGTAGGCAAAGTCAATGCATCCAAAAGATCGTTCACAAGCTGGCCATGCTGAATCTTCGTACCGTGCGACGTCAAGAAACCTCTCTCTCGCCACAATCGTCCAAAACTATGTGCTACACCAAAAGCGTATTGGCTATCGGTGTACACATTCACACGTTTACCTTTTGCTAACACACATGCTCTAGTGAGAGCAATCAATTCCGCAGCTTGGGCAGAATTCTGATTCAATCTTGCAGTTTCAACAACAGTATTCAACGTTACAACAGCATAAGCGGTAGTCACATCACCATTCGGCAACTTAAAACATGACCCATCCACATACAGAGTGCCATCCGGATCTTCCAATGGGGTGTTTTTAAGGTCCACTCGACCTTTCGTTTCTTCTTCAGTCCTCAAGTAGCAGTCATGTTCTGCTACTTCATCTGACTCTGCGCTAATTGGTAACAAAGTTGCCGGATTTAGGACATTACAACATTTTATCTGAATATGGCTTGCCAAGAGCGTTAATTCATACCCAGACAACCTCGCACTCGTCAAGTGCTGAGTCTTCGTACGATTCAACAGAGTATCGACTGCATGCGGAACCATCACCGTAAGCATATTATCCATGACCAATCCTGCTGATTGTCGGATGGAGACCGCAGCTGCCGCTGTTGCTCTCAAACAACTCGGCAAGGCTCTAGCTACTGGGTCCAAGGTCGAGGAAAAATATGCACATGGACGTTGCTTACCACCAAAAGGTTGCGTTAAAACACTCAAAGCACAACCTTCCCTCTCGTGAACATATAGCGTAAACGGCTTGCTATAGTCAGGAGTACCTAACACAGGAGCCGAACACAATGAATCACGTAGTTCAGAAAAACTTTTCTGACATTCTTCCGTCCATGGTAAAGGAGTTGGAACATCCTTGCACGTAAGAGCCACCAATGGTTTCGCTAGCAATGAAAAATTTGGAATCCATTGCCTGCAGTACGACGTGATACCTAGAAAGGCACGCACATCTCTTTGGGTTTTTGGCACAGCCATTCGCGCAATCGCTGCAATTCTTTCTGGGGTCAACCTCCTTCCCTCCTTTGACAATAAGTGACCTAGATAGGTTACTTCTTGACAACAATATTGGAGTTTAGAAGGGGACACCTTATGATTTAGCTCACAGAGATGTTGCAGCAATGACACCGTAGCTATTTTACAAATGTCCTGAGTATCAGCGGCCACCAATAAGTCATCAACATATTGGATCAAAGCCGCACCAACCGGCAACCGAAACGCATCCAGTTGACCCTTCAAGGCTTGGCTGTAAATCGATGGACTTTCACAGTAGCCCTGAGGAGCGCGTTTGAACCGGAAGCTGCGTCCACCAAGAGAGAAACCGAAAAGGTCCCTGCTCTCTTCGGCAATCGGGATGCTGAAAAACGCATTTTTCAAGTCAATCACCGAAAACCACGATGCAGAAGCTGGAATTAGAGTCAGTAGCGCCGTAATGTCAGGCACAACAGGGAATTGAGGAACCACAATTTTATTCACTTCCCGTAAATCGATAACAAAACGATAAACAGGCGATTTCGTAGGATCTGTGCGTTTAAGAATGGGCAACACAGGACTATTGCACACGTTTCCCCGGGTCTCTTCAATAACATCTTTCTCGATCAGATCATAAATGATCGCTAACAAAGCTCGTTCGCCATCAAGGGAGATACGATACTGGGGAATACGTGGCAATCGCACATTCGATTTCAACTGAACAACATAAGGGGAGATATCAAGTAGGCCCACGTCATTTGGACCCGTCGCCCACAAAGACGCAGGAAGAGAACTCAATTCCGGTGGGAGCTTATCAAGAGACAAGTACATAGGAGAGACAACCCTCTCTCCTAACGTAAGCTTTACACCCGCAGGAGAACAGTACAAAGTTGCATACAGACGTTTAAGCAAATCCAGGCCCAATAGATTTTCACCACAACCCGTGGTTAAAATCAGCGGAGCTTCTAGCTCACGTGGCCCAATTTGAAGGGGCAAAGGGCGTGAAACTGGATTGCTAACGGGGGCGCCAGAAAATCCAACGGAAACATTTGTTAAGCCAGACAAAGGTGCGCCAGGGAGTTTCGAATGCATGATAGAACTTTTCGCTGCACCAGTGTCCAACAGAAAAGGCTCAACGACGCCCGATGTAGCAACTGCGACGTAAGGCCCTCTCTGATCAACCGGAACTGATACCACTCCCTCTCCTTGTCTTTGGCTGTCCTAGTAATGACTGTCATCAGTTCCCTGATCGACATAATAATCGTCTACATTGTACTGCGCAGATCGTCCTTGCGATGATCCACGTTGATCAAAACAGTTATTAGAATTAGATGAGTTATCTGAACGATCATTCTGAGCACCACGACCTCTACCACGTGACGCCTGCTGTGAACCACCACGGCCTCCTTTAGACGAATTACCACTAGTACGTTCATTTAGAACAGGGCAGTTAAATTTAATGTGTCCTTCCTGTCTACAATAAGCACATTGATTGTACCCTAACGATGATCTTTGGGAGGAGGAATCATTACGCGACTGTGACCGATTCGATTGCGACTGCGATCGATTCTGTTGTGAATTGTTCTGATTTGACCGCGGAGGATACGCTTGTTGCAACAACACTTTAGTTTTCAACTCTTTCGTCTTTTTGTCAGCACGGTCATTTTCTTCTTTCTCTCTATTCTCATAATATTGTGCCGTAGCCAATATCTGAGCTGAGGTAGAAACGGCCCATGCACTTTCCGAATTCTTCAATTTATTGCTTAAATCGGGCAATAAGTTCGATACAAATTTATCCACAAACAACCTCTGTCCACCCTCAGTACCCATATCCTGTCCACTGTGGTCAATGAATGCTTCCTCAAACCTCGTAAAGAAATCCGAAACACTCTCATCTTTCTTTTGTTTGCAGGCTGACAATTTGTCCCAATTTACCCTCATAGCTGGCATAAGAGTCTTCATCAATGTTATTATACGCTGGGGAAGAGCAGTAATCAATTGGTCGGGTTTAGTAGCAGCCACTTGTCCAGCATCTGCCGCTGTGATGGCAGCCCAATCACCGCCTAATTCATTTGCGTGATCTTGGTGACGAATTTTCGCCCATACCGATTGCGGTACAACGTTGCCAAACAACATATCGATATCGGCAAGATTCATTACCGTAGCATCTACTAGCTGCGATAATTCCTTATAATACCCAGTAGGATTTTTACGAGGATCGGGCAAAGATTGCTTCACCTGAAGCACTTCCGATCGTTTCCATGGGAGGTGTATCCACACTCTCTCAAAGTGCGCCACTACCGGAGGATTAGCATTAGCATCAGCTGGTATCCAAACCGGTGGAACTTCACGCATAGGATATTGGCCAGATTCGTCTGGTTGATTTTCAATATCCTCAACAAACAACGCATGAGGTATGGGAGCAGGACGAAGAGACAATAACCGCTCAATAGCACGTCGGACATTGGTATCTACTATCAGTCCAGTTGCGAACTGAAGCCGAAGCTCAGACAGGGCGGTCAGCACCTCGTCAGGCGCATTGGCCGCTATCTGATCATGTAGGAACTTGCACATTTCATCAAACACGTACCTTTGGGTTGGTATGTTGAATTGATTAAACGTTTCGAGGACAACACGGGGCGGATTTCTAAGGGGATTCACCATCCAACCCATCGCCATATTATATAGCGCAACGCGTTCTCTGTTTCCAGGAAGCTGACTACGTCTCTGAGGACCATCGGAGCTAGCAGACCCATGAACAGGCCCAAGCGACTGAAAGAAACTGGCTGCAAGAGGAGAATTACGACTACGAGTAGAGGGAGAGAGATACGACACAGGGCTAACAAGAGAAGGAGTAGAAACAGCAGCAACAACAGGGGTTAACAAAACAGGAGCAGTAGCGGGAGCAGGAGTATGAGGAAGCGGAGGAGCAGTAGGAATAGAAACAGACAAAGGAGCAGGAACAGTCGGAAGAACGGGTGCAGGTTGAGGAACAAGTGGAGGAGGAATAGGTGGAAGGACAGGTACGGCAGGGACCACAGGAGCTGCGGTACCCTGTACGTACGGAGGTGGCGACTTCATAAGATAGGACATTAAAGGATCCTCAACTACCTCTTCCTTCTTGTCCGACTCCGTAGGCAAAACAGGATAACATTTATCTATGGTCATACGCTGTAGTCTCTCAAACACTTCCTTATCCTTATCCTCCTTATCACGCTGGAACTGCTCAGCTTTCTTCACTATGGTAGCAACATTATCTCGCTGACTACGTTTATTCTGTCTGATTTCTTTCTGTCGGGCTTCTTTGCGCCACAACCGAAAGGCATCAAACATGGCCGGCCTTGATTTACGTTCAAACAACTTCATTTCTAGATTATCTAAGATCGACGCCTCAAAGCTACCGTGAGGTGGCCAACGAAGGTCGCCGTCTTTCTTCGTATATTTAATCCAATAATCGTTAAAGGTAATTGGGCCTAGCCCATGTTTGCTATATAGATCATAAGTAGGAGTTCCAACCGGAGGTATCGGACACGAGTCCTCCAGCAGGGAATCCGCACCACAAGGTCTGAAACAACTAAACAAAGTACTGCGACCAGGCATCTTGCACACTAGCCGAGTTTCACAAACTTCAAGGGTTACGGGATTTACCAAGTCCCAGCAAAGAACAAAACCCTCGGTCTTTGGCGGCTGCAGTCGTCAAACAACACAACAAAGTACGCCAACAAAGTGTTACCGACAAAAACACTTACACAGCGTGTACAACAAAAACACTCGCTAAAGTGTCAACAACCAAGAGCTATGGGAGCGACCCACAAATACTTAGCTCAAAAATCGATGGCGTCACCAGGAAGGCCCGTCAATCGTCTCGCTATACCAAGGTCTACGCCAGGCGCCAAAACAGGTCTACAGTCAGGGCAGCAGTCCGTCGCAGCCGTCCGGAGGCGGGAATCTTCGCGGGAAAAGTCTTCGGGCCACTTATTTCGACAACAGGATCGATGAAGCGGAGTGCACCTTCCCTCGGAGATTTCACACGAAGTTCCTCACGATCGTCGGGCTTGGACCGGTACCACTGATGCAGCCCCACGTTGGGCGCCAACTGAAGGACTGGGTTCTGTAAGACCCAGCGGTGCCAGGGCACAACACCTGAAACCTTCGTGGGTAACCTGCTCCGGCGTACAAGTCACAGAGACACGGGACACTTCCTTCGGCGCCAAAGATTCAAGGTTTATTTGCTGCAGGGAACACAGAGATCACGACAAGTACACAGCGTGCAACTTGGGGAGACTGCTTCAAATTGGTTCTGTAGATCGCTCCTTTTATACAGTTTTTACCCATAAGGTAACATTGTACGCAAAAGTTTACAACCCGGTTCTCACAGTTATCCCCCAGAGGGGTCGCTTTTGGTCACTTTGAAACACATAAGGTCCGGAACATAAGTGCGGAAACATTTGGCGGTTCCCAACTGTAAAAACCCATCTTCCCACCATTAGCAAATTCCAATCAGCAGTAAAACAGATCGAAATTGGAACAAGGACAGGTGTAGAGGAAGACGGAGACAGTGGGGAGATCGGAAAGGGTGTAAAAGGGGAGGTAACGGGAAACACGAGATGCAGGCATCAAAGGGACGTGCCTAATGAGATGCACGGCTGAGACAATAAGCCCGTGCGGCAAGATGAGCCTCAAGCGGCGTCATCTGCCTTACAGTAGCATCCCCCTCGTCATAAAGGCATTTACAAAGAACATGTGTCTTCCGCAAATATCTTGGGAGTCCCAGGGTCGCGAAGCGGACAACGTCCGTTCGCTGGCTACTTGAGGGCAAGAGACAAAATGGATGCCGTATCTAAGATGGAACCCGTGGGTACAGATGAAAAACCCACATAACAAACGAACGGTTTAAGCTAGCACAGCGAAACTGCGCACACTTACTAAACTCGTCATTTGCGGTTCATAGATACCAGACTCGACCATATTCGTGCGAGTCGAGAGCACCACTTATTTATTGTCACGGAACCTCAAGTCAACCGATCATGGTGGAAGATGTCCAAATGGTGATAAAAACATTACCTAATAAAAAAGCACTGGTCCTTGACTGCTTCACGTGTGAATTTTACAAAGTGTATGTTGAGGAACTCTCCCCCTATTTATTAGAAATGTACGCTGAGGCATATGAGGTGGGTCATCTTCCACCATCACTACGCGAGGCGCTAATCATCAAGCTACTTAAAAAAGATAAGGCCCCCACTAACTGTGAGTCTTACAGGTCTCTTTCGCTCATTAAGATAGACGTAAAGGTTTTGGCGAAGATTCTGGCCACTCGACTCCAGCCGCTCATTCAAAAATTGGTGCTGCCTGGTCAACCAGGTTTTAATCCAGATATCTACCTCCCATAATTTGCGGAAGTTATTCGCCACACTACATACTCTAAATCTGGAACTGCCAGCAGCGACGGTCATGCTTGACGCCGCCAAGGCATTTGATTCTATAAAATGGGACTACCCTCTTTATGTCCGGCAGAGGATGGGCTTTTCACCCCTCTTCATTAACTGGGTGCGTCTTTTATACGCTGGTCAAACGGTGCGGGTGAGGGTGTAGTGCTACACATTGGACCCGATACAAATTACAAGGGGAACGCAGCAATGGTGTCCGCTCTCACCGATGTTGTTCGCTTTCACGCTGGAGCCCCTAGCCTGTCTTATTCGACAAGTTCATAAATGTGTAAAGAAGAGTGGAGGCAGCACCAAACTCAAAGTAAATCAACAGGACCAAAGTTTTTCGTCAAAAAATATATTTTTCTTTTTATTTTTGTATTTTCAAAGTGCACAGGGCAGCCAACGCGTTTCGCTCCCCAACCGTGGGAGCTTCGTCAGGGCAATTATACTAGATGATTTATCTTTCAGTTGTGCAGTCAAATTGAAGAAAGGACTGGCCAAATAAAATGGTACATATATTAGTGCAGATATTCCAAAGTAGGAATAGAAGTATCCAGAGCGTCAAGGACCGTCGGGTTGTTCACACAAATAGCATAGCAGATTATCCCATAGGGTAAATATTAATAGCCAAGGTTATCATGACGTGAAGCGACTTATGTGCAGTCCTTGATAAGCTGCTAATACACACGTGCTTCAAGGATTTATCTCAGCGTGACGGCCCACAACGGTTTTTCTCGAGAAAATCCGTCGTGGGCCGTCACGCTTCACGTCATGATAACCTTGGATATTAATATTTATCCTATGGGATCCCACTTTGGAATATCTGCATGGCAGGCGCTAGGCCGACAGGCAGGAAAACTACCATTATACTCCAGGCTCTTACCGGTGGCAAATCACTCAAATGTATCTGTAACACATGAGCAGGGTGCATAACGTACACTAGAGCAAGTGGGCATAACCAAGATGGAAGACTTGTATCCGGGTGGCACTTTTCTGATTCCCAAAGACATGGACTACACTCAGAACAAGACCCCACTATTCATGTTCTACATGCATAGGCTAAAAAAGGCGTTGCAGGTTCACCACCCCACATTCCTCCTGAAACCCCCCCGAAGCACTGGTGCTGCATGCACTCCTCATCGCCCCTACCCAACACAAACTCGTCACTATGTTATATCGTGCAGCTCGGGGAGACAGACCCCTCAGCTGTGACAAGAGTCTAGACACCTGGAATGAGTATCTTGATCCACCGCTTACACAGAAGGAATGGGAAATATGCTGCCAACTAACCAGTGCCCTCACCTCAAATGGAAATTTAAGGAAAATACAATTCAAATACTTACACCAAGTGTATTACACCCCACACAAGCTTTTTAAATATGGGCTTCGGGACTCAGATGCATGTAAGCGTTCCGGGGCTCGGTGGGCGGATTTCTGGCACCTAGCCTGGACATGCAGACGAGTGTCGAACTACTGGGCTGCCGTGACCACCACAATATCAAAGATTATTGGGATTTCACTGCAATGCGCTCCACAGATAAGCTTGCTGGGGCTGGTTCCCTTTATAAAAGGCTCTGCAGGTACATTGGTGAGGGTAGCGCTGCTTGTTGTCAAACGGAGGGTTCCAATGGTTTGGGATAGTAAACTGAGCCCCTAAGCGGACCAATGGCTTAAACATCTGTCCATCTGTAGAGAAAATGTAGTCTTATATGCGGAAGAGTTACTACCATCCTCACGACCACAAGACATTTGGGCCTTTGTTAACATACTTACGCACTGCTCCACAATCCGATACACCTACAGATGATACTTCGTAAACATGTATGCCGCATGTGAGGAGAAATGTTGCCAGTGGGTTTGATATACTGTCCAAGTATAATTCAGACATAGTCACGAGTTGTTTATGTTTCTTCTTTTTGTTCTTTTCTGTTGGTATCCTGAAACCTTGTAAATTCGATCATGACAATTTGTACACTGCTGTTTAACTGTCACTTTGCATGGCTTTGGTTTTTTCTATGACTGTATTCTTTGTACAAGAAGTTGTGGAAATCAATTAAAAACATTTTTTTTAAATGTTGGTGTGTATGCACTGGTAAATTCTGTTGTATATGGCTCCACCCTTCAATTTGAGGATTAATAGACATGTAAGTCTACACTGAGACGAAAATGTACACTAGCAAAAAGGTGTAGAGTCAGTAGCAGCCGGTAGTGGGAGTGCTGCCGGGTGGTGACGTGGGGAGGGGCTGGGAGGGGGTAGTAAACTACAGAAAACGGACAAATACGGGTAAGTAAACATTAAAATAAATAAAACAAATTTCATTGCGTGCACTGCATCTCCAAATGCAATGCAATGTAGTGCGCGCAATGAAATTCGTAGTTTACTACCTCCCACCCTGCCTCTCCCCCTCCCCATGTCACTGTCCGGCAGCACTCCCACTACCGACCGCTACTGTGTAGAGTTAACTCTTAGGTTTAGTAGTAAATATACATGAGTAAGTATACTTGTGAAGCAGGCCTTTAGTGCTCACTAACAGTGCTATGGTAAATATACATCTCTGGAAGCCGTTAGCTAAGCTCTCACGCTCTTATGAGTCAAAAAATGATTGGTGTGACAGCTGGCTAGGTGTACAAGCCAAAGCTGAAATGGCCAGTCACCTTTTTCAAGAAGATATGTGAGCATTAAATATTACTGCATTTAGCAAACTCTCCACAGTCGAAATAGGATCCCACTGGGAATGTCGCATGAGCAACTGAAGAATGTGCATGAACACCTGCACCAGGCACAGCTTTCCACGCGTACTCCTGGGAATGTTTGCGCAGTCCGGAAAATTGGGAATCTACACCCGCAGTTAGGTGTAAATGTGCAAGTGCAGATTTACAATTTTCTTTGTGACTTGGGACACTTGTCCTTTTTCAGCTTTATTTTAACTGAGTACAAGACACTGTGGGCATATGTATATGGAATTGTGTCACTGGAGCGTCACTTTTACGGACATTCTTGTGGCGCAATGCCATGCTCCAGATTTAAAAAGTGGCTTTTAGCATCCAGGTATCCATGGGAAAGAGGCGTGCAATGGGTGTTGCTTTGGGTGTTCCACCACAACACCCATTGCTTTTTGAAGCTTCCCCTAATTACACTAATATGTAAATCTGAGGCTGTGGCAAAAACAGATGCCATGCAAAATAAGGCATTAGGGGCCAGATGTAGGTAGAATAGATTTACCGATTTTTAATTACCGAATTTTACCGATTCGGTAATTAAAAATTGGTAAATCTAAGGGGTGGATATGTAGGTATTCCAGATGTGCTGGAATACCGAATCGGAAGATTTCGGTATTTACTGATTCGGTAAATACCGAATCGGTAATGCCCATTCATTCCTATGGGCTTTAAAGCCCATAGGAATGAATGGGCATTAGCGATTCGGTATTTACCGAATCAGTAAATACCGAATTTTACAAGGGTGCGGGGGTGTCACTTTGACACCCTCTGGCACCCCCAAAACAGGCTTGGGTGCCATGTGGCAGGCATACATGCCCTAAGGGCAGGTCTTCCTGTCACATGGCATAGGTGTGCATGCACACATGTGCATGCACACCGGAATCGGTATTTTACCATCAAATTGGATTTGATGGTAAAATACCGATTGGGTAAGGCCTCTGGGACTCAGAAGAGTCCCACCTACATCTGGGTGTCTCAGATTCGGTAAATTTACCGATTTTATTTTTTACCGAATCGGTAACATTACCGATTTGGTAATGTTACTGATTTGGTAAAAAAATGCCCCCTACATACCTGTCACCCATTTACCAATCGGTAACGGACAAAAATACCGATTTTCGGCCGTTACCGACCAACCTACATCTGGCCCTAGATCAGCGCAACGATGTTATATAAGCTTTTAGTTCTCCTCGTTGGTTTTGTGCAGGATTGTTTTTGTGCATAAAGGTATCCCTTCATGCACACAAACTATCATTAAAGAATGTTGATTTGCTACTTCTATGTGTGCTGCAGAATGCAGCACGCATAGATGTAGCAAATCACCATTATTGATTGTTTATGAGCAGGGAGGAACACCTTCCTTCAAATAAACAACCATTATCTGTAACACAGGCACCCTTGCACTGTGGCACAAGGGTGCCTGTGTTGGCGCTAGGCAGCTATTTTTAGCTCCAGCACTAGGGAAAACACAAGGCTGCACCATATTCTAGTAAACAGCGCATACAATTATATGTTTACATTCAGATTCCTTTATTTTGCGCAATCAACAAACTACTCTTTCTCCCTTTAACAGTACTTTTCATGACTCTAACCTAAAGAGATGTGTACGAGAGCCGGCTTGATGTTCGTGACAACACAGTTCCTACTGCCAAATACTAAAAAAATATTGAAACCGAGAACAGAATAGAAATCACATCAATGTGCTGACAACAACTGAACATAGTTCACATGGCTCAGGGCAAGTATGCATTTAATTAGCTGTCCGAATAGTTCGACATACAGCTAAAATGTGCCTTCTGCTGTGTTTTTACAGATGATCAGCAGACAGAATCACTGAAGCGAACACTGAAACTGGTGATCCATGTCTCTAACGCCAACACACCAAGCATAACACTCTGGGGGTCTTCCTTGGTCATATGGCAATTTACAAACAGTTTTGCTTCAAATGGTGTTTTGAAGAATGTACAGCTTTTTGCATTACAACTTGGAAAAATGCTTTGGAAAAAATCGTTTACTTAAGTTTAGAGTTTTTTGCACTAAATGGGTGACTCCTGGAAGGGTTGCAAGAGCATAACACACGGGATCCTGCAATACCTATGAAACGTGGACATTTTACAGTATGGCTGTAATGCAGCTACTTGCCTGTAATACGAAAGTTACATTGATGCACTGTGGAAATGTTGTATTAGAGATGGGTTAAAAACATGCAGCAATGCGTCCTGAGGAACTCCCTGAACAGGACACCACCTTCCACAGAAAATATAGGAGCTTATTTACAAGCCCCTTGCGCCGCTGGTGCGTCACTTTTAACGTGGGAAAAAGTGGCATACCAGTGTTGCAAGGGGCTTGTAAATAAGCCCCATAATTCCTTGAAATATCCCAGTCATTTGCCGAGGAGCAGATATTTATAGTATTATTTGTCTTTATGGCACTGATGGATTTTAGTACAGGGGAATATGAGTCTTGTTGCATTTAACCTCTCATGATCAATCACAAAGCTGGCTTTCAGTTGTAAATGCACAGGGCAGGTTTACAGCACATTAGAGGCTCCATGTTGGTGGAGTGGATGATTACTAGAAATAAGGGACTGCTCACCCTCTGTATAAAGGATATCACATTTCCTATCGGAGTATGGTGACCATTTAAAGGAACCCCGAGCTTCAATTCAACGCTAATCCCCCAGATTCTGGTGGTCCTTTATTCACACTTCTTGTCCAAGACTGCCATGGTGCGTGTTGTGGAGTCAACGTCAAGATTTTAGGCAATTTCCTGTCTCTGTGGGTTTTCCCCACAGCAGAGAAGGCAGCGGTTTTACCTTCAGAACAAATGCCACCCTTGACTTCTAAGTTAGACGGCGGGGTGCAAAAGGTGGATAATCGGGAAATCTGCCAACTTGATTAACCGCATCGCTGCGGCGGTTATTTTTCCGCTATGCTGCTTTTTTGTAAAATCCGCGTTAGATGACGAGCTCAGCTCGTCATCCGCACACGCCCCCCGTGGCTGATGATGAGCTGAGCTCGTCATCAGCATCGAAGGGGTTAACCCCCAGAGTGCTAGTGCCATTTTTGAAGGTGTAGGGAGTGTGCAGTTGAGGTTGTGCTATGGGAACAGTAAAAGTGCAGACTGGCCAGCCATATCAACATAGAATTAAATACTTGAAAGTGTCCAGTAGCGACTATTTAAAGTGTAATCAAGAAAAGAGCCAATGAAATAAATTCATAGGCTCCTGTGATTTATTTCACAATTTTTCTAGGTTATCGGTAAATGCAACAACGTTCAATTCATGTCAAACATTAAGGACAACACAAATTGATGACATTTTTTAACTAGGAAATACAAAAACAAGTAACAAACATGAAACAGTATTTGCAGATGTGTATAATACATTGATAAGTTGTGTGTAATCAAAGGACAATTATAAAAACACAAAAAAGGTACATAAAGCACCAGTCCATAAAACAAAAACAGCATCAAAGCGGAGTAGCAAGTCACAGCTTGCTACCACTATTCATACTCCTGCCTATATGCACAGCTCTGGGTATCCCATGAATTTGGTTCATAGTGGCTTATGGTGGGAATGAATTAAGACCTCCTAAGCCTATAGGGTTTGCTTGTCCCTGACGCTGTTTTGATTTATGGACTGTTTTTCATTTATTATTTCATCGCTCTGGTTCTACTTATTGGATTTTTGTCATTTTGGTCTTGTTTTATTCATAAAAACAAAGGGGCATATTACCAAGGGGGGCGATAGGCAATTATTGCCGGTTTGTCGGCCGTTTTCGGCTGCTAAGCGGCGATAATTCTATTGCTATATTAGCAAGCTGTCGCTAACTGATGTTAGCGACAGCTTTTAGGCGATAGCGAGCGGTTTGGGGCCCGCTTTGCATGTCAGCGATATTTATCGCTAATGACATGCAAAGTGGGCATACCCAACCTGTTAGCGACTGAAAGCAGTCGCTAATGTCGCTATCGCCTATTAGCAAGGCGGGTGTAGCAATGGAAATATTCCCGCTATCGCCAAAAACTAACGCTTGCTCAGACTAGTTCTTAGCCATGTTATCCAATGGGAGGTGGATAACATGGCTGAGAGCATTTCGTTGGTAATGCACGAATATCGCTGTATTCTCAGAGATATTCACGCTATCGCCGGAAAAATTATTGCTTTGGAGATAAACGTTGCTAATAGCACATTATCTCAGCGATAATTTCCGGCAATGCTTAGCGATAAAAAAATCGTTGCTAAGCCTAGTTCAAGATAAATATTACTACTGGTTGGTAATATGCCCCAAAGTCTATAATTTCAACCCTGTATAGAGACTTTTTGTGGCATAGTCATTGTGTTAACATGTGTGTTGCGCAATTACTTCATGCATTGCCTCTTTAGATACACCTGACTGCTCTGTGCCAAGCTACCAGAGGGTGAACACAGGTTATCTTTTTGTGTATCCATATTACCCTGACTAGAGTTGTTTTCCATGCCTGTCCTGTGTGCATACTTCAGCTTACCAGGAATCCCATTTCTTACAATGGCAGACTGCAATCTCAGTCTGTGCTTTGATGCAGCCACTTCAGTGAAACAAAAATATAGACCTGTTGGGAACCTCTAAGGGGCCTACTCACAAAACTTCCATTTCATAGTTTAGTAATACTACAATAGTACTATGATTGTACTAAAAATACTATGTGCATACCTATGTGTGGAGGTCTGTGCCTCTGCCCCTCATGCTTCAGCAAAGAACATGGGTGCGACAGAGAAGAGTGGCTGGAAAATGTGCAATAGTTTTGCCTACAGAGGACAGGTCAAGAGAGGGGTAAAGAGGCAATAAGACAGGGTTAGGGGTTAGGGAGGAGTTTAGGGTAGGACAAACACCTACCCTTGAAAGCGTAAGCACATTGTTATACACAAAACTCCCTTGCTAGTTACTACAGCCAAGACTTGCCTAAAACAGGTGTAAATGTACTGTAGCGAAGAGCTGAAGTAATTCCAGTACCACACAGCCACTTGTACTGTACCTTGACATGGAAAATAAAGGAAGCAGGGGGTAAAATACAGGCCTCTAGGAACTAATGTTATTGAAATCACATTATTTAACCTATTTGAAAAACATAAATACAATTAATTTAATGTTAAAAAGTCTATAAATAAAAATGAATATTTTATTTATTAACCCTTTTAATTTTAAAACCGAATGTAACATTAATATTTAATACATCTATTTTGATTACTTTCAATTTGTTCTATACAACACTTTTAATAACTTTAATACATAATACAAACATATAATCTGTTTACCATAAGTGGGATTTCTTTTTAATTTACAGTGCAGACAAAACAAATCTTTTATTTTAACATATTCAAAATACTTGTGTTTTATTTAAAATTAATGTATTAATCTAACATATTTTATATTATTCTACATTTAATATAAATATATAAAATTAACATTTATATTTAACATAAAAATACTTCTATTTTTAAAAGTTAATAAAATAAACTCTGTTGCTTTTCCCTAAAATTATCAAACGGATCTCCCCTCCCCATCGCGATGGTCTTTGTCAAATGTGCGGAATATCTAATATGGTCATACAGTTACTACTGGTAGTAAATTTATGGTCGCATTTGTTGTTGCTACTGACTTCACCCCTATTTCAGGGAGTGGCGACATGCATATCTACATTTTGCAGTAAACTTACACTCAGAAATGCTAAATAGCCTAAGGTAGCACATTTTCTACAAAGAGTAAGAGCAAACTTACACGTATAGATATATTCATGTGAATTTACCTCAATAGATAGCCCCCATGCAACTTCATCTTTGTGAATAGCCCCCATCGCTTGTTGGCCAGCCCTAGTTGGGCCAGCCTCTGCCAAACCAGATGTTTGCTGTTCTGCCCTTCAACCCCTGAATGAGGTTATAGCCTTCTTAAAACGTTTGGTCTGCTTCATAATATACTTATACCATACAAGAATGGGTTTTGTATCCCACAAACAAAATGGCATATAGCTGCAGACTTTTAACAGTTTTAGATGATCTGAAAGGTCAGAGGCTGCATGACAGGGAGGTTAGGTAGAGAGGTCTCCTTCAGCAGCAAGACTCTAGTACAATTAAAATGAGCAGGACCCATGAATCAGTGTATGTATTTTAGTTTATTTTCAGTTTAGTTCTTTATTTAATGCATGCTTAGTTGTCTCTGGAATGCCAGAAGCCGGTCCTCGGAAGCTTGTTTCCGGTCCAGGGAAGGCATGGCTTGGCAGTTCGGGCCGGACTGTTCCCATGAGGCACAGGGTCAGACTGATTTGCATATAGCCATGTCTGAACTGGGGTGGCAGAGTGGGCTAAAGAATGGTGATGGATTAAACCCAGATCTTTTTACTGGGTATGAGTGTTTGATTGATTCAGATGCTCCGTCCATCACCACCCCCTTTTGTACCGTAGTTGTCTCTGAATGGCAAGCTGTCATCAGAAATGAGCAGTGCGCCTAATGCAAGCACATAAAGTAATAAGAACACAGAAATGGTTTGTCTAAAAACCATGGAAGAAGCAGTAGTACTGTAGCATCATAATGCAGGAGCAGGACGAGGCACCATGAGCATTTTCTCTGAGATACAGTTATGCTTTTGCAGAACTCTGTAAGTGATCTTGCGTGTGCCCTAAGGTGCAGCTGCTGTCATAGGAAGAAATTCATTGAACAAACAATTAATCCTATATTTAGGCATGCAGCCTGAGGTCACACTCTCTACATTGTGTGCAGAGAAAGTCATTAGACAAGCTGCAGTCGCATGCTAACACTGCAAGAACGGATGCGACAGGTTGTACAACTTTACAGCTTATAAGTAGGCAATTATTGTTATTATCATCATCACCAATGTTATTAATAGAATTATTAGTATTATGATTCTTCTTCTTCTTCTTCTTCTTCTTATTATTATTATTATTATTATTATTATTATTATTATTATTATCGTTATTATTAGTATTATTTTGTTGTAATACTAATATTAGTAAGGGGTATTCGATTATGATTATTATTATTATTATTATTAATATTATAAGTATTATTATTATTATTATTATTATTATTGTTGTTCTTATAATACTAATAATTATTAGTATTTTGTAATAATTATAAGGATTATTCAAATATTAATAGTGTTAATATTATTACTATTATTGTATTTTTGTTATACTGATAATAATAATAAGATTAATACTAATAATAATAACAATAATAATAGAAATAAGTATACCATTATATTAACAATAGCATAACAAAAATAATTAGACTGCTAATGATAATAATATAATTATTATAATTGTTATTATTATTAATATAATTATTATTGTCGTGTTGTTATTATTATTGCTCTTATGATATTGTTATTATTACTATTATTGTTGTTTATGATGATAGTATTATTTTAATGATACTATCAATATTATGATATTATACTACGTATGCATGCCAATTATAAGTAATAATAGTAATAATAAAGACAATAATCATCATCATGATAATACTTGTTTCAAAGGGCTGTTTGTCAACAAGTGCAGATATTATCCAATGTATTGGATACCTTGAGATTGGATATGCAGTAGGGGGTGCTTGAGGCAGCGCAGAACATACTCCCAAACCTGTGAGGGGCTCATCAAAAACTAAATCATAGAGAGGATACTAGTTCACTTTTCCAGCTTCAGGTCTGTTTTGTACAGGAGGCATCACTAGATTCAGTAGCTGGCATGCCACTACACTTACTCTTCTGTGTTTTGTTAAGAGTAACATGGCAGCCATGACACAGGTGGACCTTAATCAGTGGTTAGATTGAGGGTTACAAGGTGAACATTATTTAGTCAGCAGTTTGAATTCTGTACTCAGACATGCAATTAGAATGTTGAGGTAAACCCAACAGGGTTGATAACAGGGGTTTCCAGCCGAATAGGGGTTTACGTGATCCACAGAAAATCTGGACATCAAAAGTAGTTCAACCAGGGACAACACCTGCACAGAGCAGGAAAAATGTGCAGGTGAGAAATCGGGGAAAATGGGAAATAACTGGGGCATCAGATGAGGAATTACTGATCCCCCAGGATATTTCCCATTTCTTAGGGTACCTTTGCAGTAAATCTGTCTTCAAGATCAGCAGAGCAACTAGAAGCATATTTGTTTACCATACTAGGAAGACATGTGTTTGGAGATTAACCCTTTCCTTGCTGCTGTCAGCCATTGGCCGACGGCAGCACTACCTCCCCAGTGCTGCCGTCGGCCAATGGCCGACGCGGCCCCACCCGCGCACGGAAACACCCGCACCACGGTGGAATTACCGCCGCAGTTAACGGGTTAAAAAACAAAGGAGAATACTTATGAAATAGTGGTTCAGTCCACCGTAGCAAGTCACCTTGCTGCGCTGCACTATGTCACTGGGAAAGGGGAGGAATGTGCCGTTTTTAAGGCATATGGCACATTGCTGACTTTTCTCCCTGTGCTGGCACACAATGGGAAGCCTATGCACTAATGCTGGCACCCTTGCATTATGGTGCAAGGGTGTCTGCGTTGCTGCAAGATGGTTTTTGTGCAGGAAGGGACACTTTCCTGCATAAACAGAACCCTGAGAGGAGTATTCCTCTATCTATGTGTGATTAAGAATGCACACATGGAAAGAGAAAGTAACTTGGAGGAGTAAATATATTTATCCTAGTTATGCCTCTCCTGGGGAAGTGCAACATTTTTGTATTATTCTCAGGTTTACAAGGTATCGTACATCTGGGTATGCATCAAAAACAATGAGAGTTGTGTTAAAACGTCCAAGAGAGTTGTGTGGGTACACCCATGCAATACCCATGGAACTCCAGGGCAGAGTAACAGAATGCAGCGATTTGTGCTGCATTGCGTTGCATCAGATATTTGGAGCCACTCAAAGCCATGCAAAGTGGATTTGAGTGGCTTCAAAAATCTGACTTAAGATTTGTGTCGCTTTAGCAACACGTTGCGTAGTGCAAGAGCAACGCAATACGGGTGATATATATGGCCCAAAGTGTCTTGGAATAGCACTAGATCCAAGGTAATAAAATATTTGAGCACAGTAGAAGCTGCAGTTTGTAGAGCATTGTGCTACAGTTCCTTTATAAATGTCAAACACAAATCAAATACCAGGACTCATAATACTGTTTTAGAAGATAAAAGACTATGGGGCAGATTTATGTTGCCTGACGCATCTCTGCAAATCGGCAGAGATGCGCCAGGAAAGATACGGCACGCAAGTTTATCCTTGCGCCTCCCATGATGCGCAGCATTTACAATGCGGCGCACCATGGCGCAGGAATAAACAGATGCGTGTCGCATCTAGGGCGTGAAGGTGGCACAGTGCTGAAGTTGTGTTGCGTGCGGCACGCAACTCCAGCGCTATTCCAACTTGCCCTATCTCTAACGTGGTGCGTCAAGCCTTACGCCTGCTTCAAGCAGGCGCAGGGTTTTGACGCATCAGCGTTGGGAAAGTGACTCCGTAAAATCTTGTTGATTTCACGGAGTCACTTTTCAGGGGCGTTCCTGCGACGGAACGCCCCCCCCCTGCGTGGAAACGTCCACATGAAACCTGATGCAGGTTTCATGTGGTGCAGGGCCTTACACCGTGACGCATCTCCATAGATGCGTCACGATGTAAGTATGTCGCAACGTGGCGCAGGGTTTACGCCGCCGCTGCATCACAGAAGTGACGCAACAGCAGCGCCAAAGTGCCGCAAGTCCGAAACAAATCTGCCCCTAAAACTGTTCCTGTCCCAACTAATAACCCACCAAAATGTGTGTGACATAAATCATAAAACTGTAAGCTAAAGCTGCCTACCAGGGGTTTATTAAAAAAAATTGAAGGAATTAAAAAGCATATATAGTAATTCTATAGAGTGATAACTAATAACACTCAAAAGTGTAGATCAGAAAATTATTTTTGAATTAGTAAATTAATTACAGCAACCGGGTTATAGGTAGTACAAAAAATATAAATTAAAAAAAATCATAAGATAACAAAACATGTTATAAGGTACACAAGACTGATATAAAGTTGTACGAAGAAATACAGTGACAAAACCGGGAATCACATTGACAACATAACATATATACATTAGATACATGAAAAATATCTTAGTTCTCAATGTGTGTATCCATTTCCACAGAGAAGAATGAGTTTGTCCTAAACTTAGGAACAAATACCCAAGAAACACATGCATTGAAAAAACTGCTGATCTACTCTTTTGAGTGTTATTAATTATCACTCTATTGAATTATATATTTTTTTAATTCCTTCAATTTTGTTTTTTAAATAATCCCTTGGAGGCAGCTTTACCTTACAGCTTTCCTACCCGAGCGCCCAACGGTTTACTGAGTAGCACAAATTACCTAGCACATAAATCATAAAACTGGCACAATTGATAATATTCTATGCCAAGGAACTGCTGGTATGTAAATAAGTATGTTAAGAATGCTTAAATATTCAGGAGGTAGTCTAATAATGAGAAGTTCGCTATGCATAGTGGCTTCCTGGTCGTCACGACTTATGAAAGATCTGATTTTGCAGGTTAATAGCCCATCAAAATTCAAGATATCAAGTAATATTCATGTCAGTCAAAAAATACACAAGAAAAATGTGGGTGCTATGTAATAGATTATTAGCAGACCTGCTGCCAAGTTGCTGTTTTTATATTCCATGGTATTTTCAATATGCATAAAATTAATCAGTGCTCATGGTGCTTGGGTTGTTGAACATTATATGTTGTGCTATATCAGGATTTGTGTGGCAGAACATAAAACACAGCCAGTGCCACTTAATAACCCTTAAAAATGTATATGTCGAAAAAGATTCATTCATGCTTGATAATGTCAGATTCTGGAGTGTATTTTCAGGAAATGTTAGAGAGGTCAAAGGAATTATTATCGGGAAAAAATCAGTGTGCCGAAGGCAGCTGCAATACAAGCTTCAATTACACACAGTGAAACCATGCAGCATGGCCACTATCTGTGCAAACACAAACTCACCAACACAACAGGATCAGGCGATCAGATTTCCTTTCACACACAGAGTACAGATTGCTCTTGAAGCAGCAGTGCATTATTCACTGGATGCATGTATTCCAATTTATATACCACAAAACTTGATGGGTAGCAACAGAGAGCTATTCATACATGGATGTAGGCGATTCAAGGCCATGTACATCAAGTCAGAATTTACACATTTGATTTGCAAAAATAAATTTCATTTCATATCTCCACTTTTTAGGGGTTCGTCCATTAGAAAACGATTTTCATTCAAGTGTCAAAGCAGTTGTTTTGTTGCAAGATCATATACTGCTATTATGCATTTCTTCTGTCCTTTAATTAAACAGCAAAAGACACACAGAATATGGACTTAATGCAGAGCAACTCAAACATTCACCTCCAGTCAATAGATCTGGGTTGAATCCATTGTTCTTTTGCTCACCTTGTCACCATGTCACCCCAGTTTAGACTCAGCCATATGCAAATCAGTCTTGAACCTTTGACTCATGGGAACAGTCTAGACCAAATTGCCTAGCCGGGTCCTCCCTGGACCTGAAAGAAGCATCCTGGGACTGGTTTAGGGGCATCACCCCTCATCAGCCAGGCTAAGTTGGAACCAGTGACACAGTGGGGAGCCTCGTCTAAGCATACCCGACGCACTTAGGGCAAGAAAGACAAAATTAAACAGCAGCCATATATAACAACGAAAACTATCAATGAACTGAAGGACAGTCTTATGGAAAATATATAAATAGCCCGGCTGTTTCTGGGGTAGATCTACCTATTCACATACCACAGGTGTCTCATTGCGTGGTATAAATGGGAAAGAGGGTGAAGGAAATGCAGGTGAAAAGAAGATATGTTGCCACCAACCGCTATTTGTCCTATAAAGCAAATCAAGGTTGGTTGAGGAACTAAAGGTCCTAATATCAGGGGGGTGAGGGGCCATAATATATGAAATTCAATAGTATTCCAAATCTAGAGGCAGGATTAAACTCACTTCCATGTCACTAATAAGGATTGGACTTTCCATTGTAAGGGATATGAAAAATCCAGATTTTATATCAAGAACGGGGCTCCTATTTAAAAGCATATTAATGACAGGCAAGATTCATTGTCCACTTGGTTTGCAGTAGAACGTTTTCAAGGTTGAAGCAGAGAACCAATAAATCACTCTCAGAATGTCTTCCAAACAGGCTCCATCCTAAAAGGCTTCAGAGGCTATAGTGCCTGTAGATGAATGAGCCCCAAAAGTTAAAATATATATTCCAGCTTGTTTCACTGTCCACTTGACTCATCTTGAGAGAATTGCAGAAGAAACAGGTAAATTAAGCTTTCTGAAAGACATAAGGAGTTGTGCAGCAAACAATCTGAGAGTAGTAGATGTATGTTCTTCAAATTCCCTAATGAAACAAACCACAGAATGTTTTTAATCAATACGAAATGAAAGGTAATCCACAGGGGGAAAAAAGGTTTTAGTCCTTCTGGAATAGAAAAAAGTAATCCAAAAGGAGTACATTTTCTATCGGATAGATCCACAGATTTGACATGCGATACTCTTCCAAATCAAATCGAACATAACAGCATAGTCTAATTTGCAGAAAGGCATTTCAAACTGAAGGGAGCATTTAAAGGCGCAGAGCTGAACAATTTCAAAACAACATTAAGGCATTAACACTCCAGATTCCAAAATACTTGCCTCCGCGTCTTTAATAATCGTTAAACTTTTCACCATAAGAAACGTGGAAAATTCAGATAGAATCTGCATATTTTTACAAAAAATGTTTTGTTTCTAGCTCAAACAGTTCAAACGTTACTAAAAATGTGACACCATGGTGCCGATTCCGATCCGGTAAAATAACCGTCCGAACGATTCGCATCCGGAGCTGTCTCCGTACGACTCGTACACACGGCGTATGACCCGACGAGTACGATCCGGACCGGGGAATCAGGACGCAATTCGTACGGTCCACGTCAGGTAAGGGCGATTCGTACGGAAAAACGCACAATCACATAAACTCCGTATGGCGCGTACACCCCATGATCGCAGGGGTACGCGCCGTACACCCAGCGTACATGGGGTACGCAACGTACACCCGGCGTACATGGGGTACGGTGCATACTCCATGTACGCTGGGTGTACGGCGCATACCCCCCATGATCGCAGGGGTACGTGCCGTACCCCTGCGATCATGGGGGTACGCGCTGTACCCGCTGGGGGGCCGTTCCGTACCTGTTTCGGCACGAACTCTGCTGTTGCGGCTGTTTTCAGCTCCCGTAGAAAAAGGGTTGTAAGGTGCGTACCCGACACGTATCGTACTTGCTGGGTCTTATAAACCAGCCGCGAACCGTACCTATGTCGCGTACAGCGGGTTCCGAGCGAGAATCGTATGGAAATTAGAGTCGTACTGTCTCTGTACGATTCGTGCGGAGTCCAGCTGCTGGTACGAATCGTACTTCGTCGTACGTACAGGGGACGTTGCAGGGTGCGAAACGTATGGGAAAAACGCTCCGAACGACTATTCGGAGCGGTTTTTACCGGATCGGAATGGACCCCCATGTGTTGCTGCATAGTTGAAAGCCCTTTTCAAAGCAGGTCTGGTCACATGCGCCGCTTTTAACCGCTGCGATTTTCACCTCGATTTTCACCTCTTCATTCGCCGTTTATGATCACTTCATGCATATTTATAAGGTTACAAGTAACATGCCTATAATTCATGTCTATCTTCTGGTTTTTTCCCCCCTCTTTTTCCCCATGTAATTACCTTATGTGTAGTAAATGTGACAAAAAGGCATAGTGCTAATAATTCATGCTCAAGACAACAATGATGTTATTTCTTGTCCTGATGATGATGCCCCAAATGTAAAAAGGCATCGAAACGTCGTCGACCATAACAACCCCTTATGCAATACATTAATGTAATAATGAGTAAATGCAATGGTGTGTTTTAAACAATCTAAGTCTGTTACACTGACTACAAGTACACAGACATATTTTTGCTTTGTCCTTTTGGCCACCTGTTTTGTTGTTCTGTCTTGTATGTTGAGGGTCACGGCTGTGCCCGCATGACATCTAACTGTTCTCATAAAGCTTTAAAATCTAACTCTTTGAAAAAATAAAATTCTTGTCCGGCTGGATAAAAGACATATCACTTATTAGGTGTATGATTATTGTTCTTGTACATTATTCTGTCCACAAATAGGGACCACTGTTTTGTATAATATGATACTGCCCAAGGTCCCTATGGCATACCTTTAGGGTTCCCTTGCTCTGTTGTAAAAAAAACTTTTAGAAAGCAGGCGTTTTCTTGTTTAATCAGTCTGTGTGCCTCTGCCTGTTTGTATATTGACTGTTCGGTTTTGGCGTGACAGGGATTTGAGATGTGCATTCACTGTGGACAGCCACTGGGGGCTTGAGGTGTGCCTGGCCCTTCCTGGATGGCTCAGAGCTGAGCTGAATAGACCTTGGCTGAATTTGGAGAAATGGGAGGAGTTTTCCTTGCACCTGAAGGAGCCTGTCTCCCATGCACAATGCTGTCTCCACCGCCTGTAGTCATGCTGGACCAGTGAGGACAGGACAGAACTGGTTAGGACTGGGCTCAGAGACCCTTGCATAAAGACATTTTAGGGTATGAGTATAAGACCCTAGAAATTTAGATCACTTCTTGACTCAAGAGAAACCTTTGCCAAAAAGAAGAGCTGAAGAGCTGTGAGGAAGAGTACTTCCCTTTTGCTGTGTGCTGTGCGGGGTTCACCGACAGTTGATGTTTCTGCCAAGGAAAGGACAATGACTGGAAATTTGCTGTAAACCTGTTTGAATGGCCTGTGTGTGCCGGGCTCCTGTTCTGAAGTGTCAGGGACACAAAGACTTCAACCCAGCTCCCCTGAACTCTGATGCTGAGAGTTCTGACTTGCCAGTTCTGTGCCTCTCCCAGTTCTGTGCCTCTAGATGTTGTTCCTGCTGTTGAGAGCTGGAAGAAACCTAAAGAACTGAAGAAATCCTTGCATCGCTCTTCTTGCGGCTGTTTTTCCGACGCAGTCCTACTGTGCGAGAAGAATCTTCATGCATCGATGCGCGACTGCCGGACTGACACAGCACCTGTCACCACTGCAAAAACTGACGCATTGCGGTTTCGTGGCTAAAGAAACTGATGCAGCGCTCCTCAACGCCACTGCATCGATCACCGACGCATCCCTGATCTCAAGCATGGTACCAGTGCATCAAGTTTTCCAGACACATCACCCATGGACCAGAACTGTCTTGGAGTCGACTCATCAATTCCACCTACAGAGCTGATTCGATGCATCACTTCTCCTGCGTGCAGCAGAACTGTTGCATCACCTCTCCATGGTCTCAGGAACGGACTCATCTCTTTGTTTCTCCACGCTTCCTATCTCTGTAACTGTTTGGCTTGCGAATTTTGACACATCTACGGGTACTTTGTGAGAAATCACGCATCCTTTTTTTCCTACAGACCAAGTTGTTTAAAACCTTTTTAAAGTCATATTCTGTTGGATTTTTTAATTTTGGTCTTGTTGAGTTTAGATAAGGATACTTTATTTTTTTTAACTGGTGTGGTGTCCATTTATGGTGTTATCACTGTATTACTGTGTGTTTTGAGTACAAATACTTTACACATGCCTTTGGGATACACCTGTCTGCTCATACCAAACTACCCAGGGGATGAGCAGGGGGTTATGTAAAGTGTGTACCCGCCTTACCCTGACTGGAAGTAAAAGTACCTACCTCTGCCAACTAGAGACCCCTATTTCTAACACTTCCCAATTTCCCAAGGCTAGGATTCCGATTACACTTCTACTGTAGATCTGCTGGCTTGTCTTGCTGATGACATCCCCTATGGAAGTCCCCTACTTGCCCATGGATTGTACAGATGCAGGCACAAAGAAAAAATAAGCTTTCATTGTGATTTCCGGTGAGGGAACAGGTGATGCTGGTTTACCATATCTCTACAAATACAGCTTTGCTGAAAGTTCACTCAACCGAGGGGGCACACAGGTGAGCCCAGTGAGCACACAGGTGAGCCCAGTGAGTACACTCTTGCCTGAGCTAATCAATCAATCAATCAATCAAGACATTTATAAAGCGCACTACTTACCCGGAGGGTCTCTAGGCGCTTGGGGGGGGGGGAGAGGGGGTGCTGCTACTGCTCAAACAGCCAGGTCTTGAGCTTCTTCCTGAAGGAGAGGTGGTCTTGGGTCAGGCGCAGTTCGGTCGGGAGGGAGTTCCAGGTCTTGGCGGCCAGGTAGGTGAAGGACCTTCCTCCTGTTGTCGTTCTTTGGTGTTGGTTCCCTTTTCCAGGCTTTCTCGAGGGCTCGGCAGTTCTTCTTGGAGCTCTTGAGTTCGTCGGTGAACCATGGGGCCTTCTTGCTGCCGGGTCTGCTGGGCGGGGTCCTCAGTGGGGCGAGTTCGTCCACGCAGTTGCTGATCCACTTCGTGAGGTTGTCGGCGGCCTGGCTGGGGTTCGCTGAGCTGGCGGGAGGGTGCTGGCTCAGGGAAGCGGCGAGCTGGTCGGCTGTGATCATGTTCCAGCTTCTTCGAGCAACCTGTTGCTGGTGGTGGTGGATCGTCGTTCTTTTGAGGGTGAAGTGGACGCAGCTGTGGTCCGTCCAGTGGAGTCCGGTGGCGTGGCTGAAGACGATGTCTTTGCAGCATGAGAAGACTGCGTTGAGTGTGTGTCCGGCGAGGTGGGTGGGGGTGGACACCAGCTGCTTGAGACCGAGGGTGGCGAGGTTGTCGAGCAGGGTGATGGTGTTGCGGTCGTTGTTGTTCTCCAGGTGGAAGTTGATGTCCCCCAGGAGGATGTAGTCGGCGGAGGGGAGGGCATGCGGGCTGATGAAGCCGGCGATGTCCTCGCTGAATTGTGTGCGTGGTCCCGGGGGTCGGAAGATCAGGGTGCCTCTGAGGGTGGTTTTGGGGTCCGTGTGGATCTGGAAATGCAGGTGTTCGGCAGTTGTCAGGGTGTCGTCGTGTTGGTCTTGATGCGGATGGTGTCCCTGTAGATGATGGCGATGCCTCCTCAGTGTGGTTGTCGCAGTCTCTTCGGGTGATCTTGTAGCCCTCTGGGATGGCGATGGTGATGTCGGGCGCTGAGGAGTCGTTCCTCCAGGTTTCCGTGAGGACGGCGACGTCAGGAGCTGTGGTGTCGAGGAGGTTCCAGAGTTCGATGGCGTGTCTGTGGACGGAGCGGGTGTTGAGGAGGATGCACTTCAGGTGGTTGCTGTTGTTGTTCGGCTTGGTGGGTGCTGGTGTAGTGCAGGTCCGGATGCAGGTGAACTTGCAGGCGTGGCAGCTGAAGGGTCCGTGGGTTCGTCTCGGGGTGGCTCGGTAGCAACCCGGGATTCGGCCGGTGTTGAGTGCGTTGAGGGTGGCGGCGTCGTAGGTCCGGCGGGTGGGCTGGGGTCTGCGGGGGCCAGGGGTCCTGGCGCTGGGCGCGGTCCAGGCGCGGACGGACGTAGACGGGCTTACCTTTGGCGCACCTTCGGCGCTCAATCGGTGCTCCCGCTGAGCGCGTCCACTGCCCGGTCGCTCTGGGGGCATCATAGGAGGGGAGCCGGGAGGGAGGGTGTGCGGGGAGGCGGGGAGCGCGGGAACCAATCGGCAGGCGGGGGGCGGGGTCTCGTAGTAATCTGGCGGGAAAAACCTGGGGGCTCGGCGGCGGCCTTGCGGTGGCTGGGGCGGCGCTGGGACGGCCCTGCGGTGGCTGGGGCGGCTCTGCGGCGGCCCTGCGGCGGCTGGGGCGGCTCTGCGGCGGCCCTGCGGCAGCTGGGGCGGCTTAGCGGCAGTCCTGTGGCAGCTGGGGCGACGTGCAGATCGTGGCACAGGCAGCAGGTAGGAGGAGCAGGCGGGGGGTGTGGAGGCGAGCAGGCCAAGGGCGCAGTGGTCGCTCCTGTGCAGCGCTGTGGGTCCCCTTAGGAGGGGAGCCGGGAGGGAGGGTGTGCGGGGAGGCGGGGAGCGCAGGAACCATTCGGCGGGCGGGGGGGCGGGGTCTGGTAGTAATCCGGCGGGAAAAACCTGGGGGCTCGGCGGCGGCCCTGCGGTGGCTGGGGCGGCGCTGGGACAGCCCTGCGGTGGCTGGGGCGGCTCTGCGGCGGCCCTGCGGTGGCTGGGGCGGCTCAGCGGCGGTCCTGCGGCGGCTGGGGTGACGTGCAGATCGTGGCACAGGCAGCAGGTAGGAGGAGCAGGCGGAGGGTGTGGAGGCGACCAGGCCAAGGGCGCAGTGGTCGCTCCTGTGCAGCGCTGTGGGTCCCCTTAAGAGGGGAGCTGGGAGGGAGGGTGTGCGGGGAGGCGGGGAGCGCGGGAACCAATCGGCGGGCGGGGTCTCGTAGTAATCCGGCGGGAAAAACCTGGGGGCTCGGTGGCGGCCCTGCGGTGGCTGGGGCGGCGCTGGGACGGCCCTGCGGTGGCTGGGGCGGCTCTGCGGCGGCCCTGTGGCGGCTGGGGCGGCTCAGCGGCAGTCCTGCGGCGGCTGGGGCGACGTGCAGATCGTGGCACAGGCAGCAGGTAGGAGGAACAGGCGGGGGGTGTGGAGGCGACCAGGCTACTGGTTGCCTTGTACATATCTGTTAAACTACATTCATTTGGTTTTCCAATATCCACTAGCCTCCATTAGCATGCTATAACTCATGCCAATTACTACTTACCGTGGCAAGAATGCCGTATGAAGTGGTCAATTGACACACTTTGGTATGGTGGGACCCTTCATTGCCATGGACTCAGCCGGCTTGCATGCTCACCAGATTAAGGATCTTCAGATTTGAGAGATGCTCCTCACTTCCAAAGTCTGTTCTTCCTCGATGTTGAGCAATTACACAAACGTCTGTCTAATTATTTTGTCAGAGATATCTGTTTCAAGGTACTGACAAACACTGTTCCTGAGATGGTAGTCTGTGTAAAATTTCTCACGCCTATATCTTTTAAATTTGAACATTGAAATATTTGATTTTACCATGCTAAAGTCTTGTTTCTATCCCAATCTGTTGCCTCACACTGTGCTTTTTCTGTAATCTCCCTGTTAATTTTGATCAGCTAATTATTCCACCATGTTTTTGAAGTGATTCCAACAGTGTTTTATAAGCTCCTGCTTTGGGACGAGGATATTGATCCGCCATGTTCTCATTTAAGTACAAATAGGACATTATTTGCAATTGGTGAGTGACCTTGAGCAGCACATACAGTGAGTAATGTTGGTGACCAGTACAGCAACAGTATTCCGTATGTCATAGTTGGTGCTTTAATGACTGTTGTCATTCTTATGGTGTGACTACTATATTTACTGAATATAAACATATTTATCTAAAGGTTCTAGATCTATGCAAATTACCAACTTTGACTAAACATTCTAGATGTGATTCCCGCAAATGAAAATGTGAGTAGAGATAAACAAATGCAGAGTTTTACAAACTCCATGAGTGCAAATCTTCAAGTCTCGCAAAACATTGAGGTCAAATATTATGATGTTGAGACCTATGAGGACCTACCTGCACTTTCCAAATGTTAATAATGTGTGGTGTGTGATGGGGGTATAACTGCAACCAAAGTATTGCAAATGTGAAAATGTATGTATAGAATTGTATATATGTTTAATATTACAAACACATTATATTAGTTAAAAGTAGATATTTCTTTTAGCAAATACTCAGCGGAGGTGGTGTGTGTGGGTAACACCATTTACAAGAGTGATGGGGAACACACAGTGTTGTTTAAATGCCCCTCACACACCAACAGGCCCCTTGGTGTCATGCTTCATCATCGGGGCCTTCGCACCCCTCTACGGGATGCGGCGTGCTACGACTCGCGGATACGCAGGAGCACTTGAAGTGAACTATGTGTGGGGGTGTGTGTTTATTACAAAAGTGTGAGTGAGGTGAGGTGAAGAGGTGAGTGGTTAAAAAATACCTGGCACGTGGGAGAAAAAACTTTATTAAATCCCCGGCTGGTATTATTAAAATAAAAGTGCAGGGCGTGGTTTAGATAGATACGTGTTAGGGTATCAAACCACTGTATTAAAAGTCAACATGTTTCGGAGGTCAAAGCCCCCTTCTTCAGGACAAGGGTTAAAGCACTTACCCTCCCCTTACTCACATGTAAGATGTAAAAGTGAAAAATAAAAATTACCACAATGTGTAATGTTCCTCACAATGTTAAATGTTAGTGAGTGTCGTTGCGCCCAATTGGCGTAAGAACCTGTGGAGACAAAATCATAGATAAACATACAGGTCTAAGTTTCACAGGTTAAAGGAGAAGAATCATGCTTCTCTCAAAAAACGTCAGGTAGAACCCAAAAAATAATTGGAACCTGGAAAGGAAAAAGAAAAAGGACACTACAAACATACATACACGCAACACCAACATTACTCTCTGCTTAGATGGAAGGAGAGCAAAACAGAAAGGAATACAAATCTTACTTAAAGTTCCCAAATACAGGACTTCATGAGCCTTTAGCGTATATTGGGGAATCCTTCCTTTCTAATCAGAAAACCTAAGAAATCAATATCAGGGGTTCAGTAGGAAAACTTTGTCATCAGAGCGCCACAAGTACAGTGTAAAACTGCTTCTCTCAGTGGTCTATAACTCACGGTTACTGCAACAGCTAATCGCCTGCCTTCCCTCAACGCGGCTCCGATGAAGTGAGCTACAAAGGAATCGAGGCCCTTATATATGCTATGCCTGTGGGTAATTAATGGTGGTTAATTGAATAATGCAACCCGGTATATGCCCAAATACGGAGAGAACAACCTCCGTGCGTCCGCTGATGCGCTAGCGCTTTACGCTACTCTATCGCGCATGCGCATTGCCGCTCAAGTGAGACGCATGCGCGGAAGACGGAGCTGACGCGCATGCGTCAGCGGAGACACTCCGTATAGACACGGAGCAATCGGTATTGTGTTCAAACGCCTGAGGGTAAATGGTGCTTTTGATTAAATGCACCGGGACATAGATGAAAAAATGTGCGATAATAAGGCAGGGCATTGAGGCAATTTTATTGCCAAAGGCCCAGCAAAGTAAGCAGCCATTATAGCAGTGGTGAAGCAAGTTAATTTTTAGAGATGTATTTGGATCTGCAATAAAAAGGACTGCTTTCTCATTTGGACTAAACATACGGTGATTCTTGAAACTTGATCCCGAAGGGGTACATCATCAATCACAACTCGGTAATACCTCGTTGTACTGATGTATTAATCCATATGAACCCAGCAAAGAACATTTGTTGTATGCAACCACATGTATACATCAACAAAATTATGATGGGTAGTCAGATCGAGTGTTATCTGAGAAGGTTCCATGGTATGGAATCGTTCAGCCCAGTGGTGTCGGTTCCCAACCGAAACACCCACCGTTGTTCTTTTTCTAGAAGACCTATCTCTGAGGGCAGTTTTTCAATTATTGTCCACTGTAGCTCATTCACACAGTGTTGATGTTCAATATAATGGGTTGACATCTTGGTCGTTAGTTTCTTGCACCTGATGTTGCTTTTGTGTTCATTTAACCTGACCCTAACCGGTCTGGTAGTCATTCCCACATATTCCTTTCCACATGGGCAGGTAATTAGATAGACTACATTTTTACTGTTGCAGTTCGTAAATGCACGTTGTTCCCATGTTGTCCCATTGGTAAAAGTTAGATTCTGGCTCTTTTTCGTGAGGTGGCAGTTATTACAGTTTCCACACGGGTAGTGCCCACGTATGCCTTGCAACCTCGTCTGATCCTTGATAGGGGGGGGTGGTCTCGTATGAACGAGTATATCTCTTAAGTTCCTACCCCTTCTGTGTGCAAAGAGAGGTTTCTCCAAAGTTAAGCCACCACTCGTTAAAGTGCGCCAATGTTTGTGGACCAATTTTGTCACTTGGTTGCTGACCGGACTGTATGTGGTAACACAAACCGTCCTGTTTGCGGCATCCTCCCTACGTGGATTATCCTCCAGAAGGGCATCCCGGTTATTATTCCGTGCTCTAGTACAGGCTTTTTTGATCACAGTTTCCGGATATTTCCTCTGTCTTAGTTTTTCACTAAGGTCCTTGGCCTGAGTTTTGTATTTGGCCACATCAGTACAGTTCCGCCGAAGGCGTAGGAACTGTCCATAAGGAAGGTTCTCTCTCAGATGACGAGGGTGAAAGCTGTCAAATCTGAGGAGGCAGTTCCTCGCCGTAGGTTTGAAATGTGTTTCCGTTTTTAACATGCCGGCTTCGTGGTAGATATTCAGATCTAGGAAAACCATGTTGGTATTAGATGCCTGGTGAGTGAATTTCAAAAAGGCATTTTGATTGTTAAGCCAGTCGATGAATTCAGTTATCATGGTTGCATCTCCATCCCAGATGACCAGAATATCATCAATGTACCTTCGCCAGGTGCGAATCCTCGCCCTGTGAGGATTGTCTGGGTGTAGGATTTTCGTAGATTCCAAATGGTGGACATACAGTCCGGCCAGACTCGGGGCAAAAGTACTGCCCATGCTGGTCCCATGCTTCTGCCAGAAAAGAGTGCCCTCATATTCGAAAAAGTTTTTCGTGAGTGCCAAAGAGATGCACTCCATCACTACATTCCGTGGAGTGTGGTATTCCCAATTTGTAGAATGCTGTACCTCCTCAATGATTTGGATGGTCTCGTCGTGGGGGAGACTCGTATAGAGGCTCTCCACATCCAGGCTTAGCAACATCTGTGAAGTTGGGTCAAAAGTTTGATTATTCAACAGTTGTAGTACTGCTTTGGTATCCCGTAGATAGGTGTCAGTAGCCTGTACAAGTGGCCTCAAGAAAGCATCCGCAAACTTGGATAAAGGTTCCAGGATGGATGAGATTCCGGAAACTATGGGGGGACCAGGGGGGTTCTCCAGGTTCTTGTGCACCTTAGGAATGGTGTAAAAGTAAGGAATGCGAGGGTTCCTCTGTGTCAGGAATTCGGACTCCTTTTTAGTAATCCAGTCATGTGTTAGTGCCTCTTCCACCATACCACCTATCTGGACTCTCAAAGATTCAGTGGGATCTTCCGTGAGTATCTGGTAGTTCCTGTTATCAGAAAGGAGCCGCCTGCATTCCTTGTCATAGGCTATGGTTGTTTGGACAACCACTGCACCACCCTTATCTGCTGGTTTTATAACCAAGTTTTTGTTCATCCTCAATTCTTTGATGGCCTCATTTTCTGTTCTGCTCATATTCTGAAAGACCTTCTGTCTGGTTTCTAGACCTTTCAATTCCTGCATCATGGCTTTTTCGAAGGCCAGTACTTCGACAGGAAGCTGGTTGTCTAGTGGGGTAAACGTAGACTTGGGTTTTAGACCAGTGTCAGAAGTCTCCGTGGGTAGATCCTTGTCTTTGAAGAATGCCCGCAATTTTATAGTTCTTATAAACTCCTGCATTTCCTTATGTAGTAGGAAAATATCTGGTCTATTGGTAGGGACATAACCCAGGCCTTTATTCAGTACCTCCTTTTGCAGATCCGTAAGGGGCCACGGGGTTATATTGATAACTAAGTCCCCCTGTGGCTTGTTGACGCCTGGTTGGCTGCCATGCTCCTTGTTACGACGCGTGGGTCTGACTCCTCTGTGGGCTGCCAATTCACATTGTTGCCCTTCTTGTTCCGCCCTCTGCGGGATCCCTGGCCCCAAGATAAAAAAGGTTGTTGATTTTGGGGTACATTGGTTTGGTCTGGGACCCACTGGGGGTACATTTGTCCCATTTGAGGTGGGACAAACTGATATTGCGGGAATTGAAAAGGAGGTTGATAAGGGTTAAATTGAGGGCCTTGAAAACCACGCCAACCTCTTTGACGTGGGAATTGCGCTCTTTGTTGACGAAAGCCGCCTCTTTGCTTTTTTTGCTGGAAACCTCCCGATTTGTTACTAAAGTTACTGCCATCTGAGTTAACACTATCTGTATCACTCATGTTATCTTTCATGACATAATCTGCTCGAGTATACGGGTAGGCTCTCTCAGGGGTAAAGCGGTCTTTGTCTTTTTTCAGTTTGTTAAATTTGCTTTGTTTCAAGCCCGCCTCAAATTCTTTCATTTGTTGGTTTAGTTCCTCTAAGCCCTTTTTAAGATCCGCTGGTGAAATGAAGGCTTTAAGCTGTACCTCAAGTCTTTGGATCTCTACTTTCAGCTCTACTGACTTCCTAGCTGCAGTCTGGACTATAAGTACCAGCCAATCCCTGGTGCAGTGCCAAGAGATAAGTGACCATGCCTTTTTAAAAACAAGGTCGTCCTGGAAAATAAACGGTTCAGTTTTGACCAATAAACCTTGCGGGGCCATCTTGTTTCTCAAGTACTCCCTCATCAGTAAGCCATGAAGGGCTGTCCTGATTTGGATCTTGCGGGTGTTCATCAGCTCATCCCAATCGGCTACTGCAGGCCCTGGGTCGCTACTACTGAGGCCTTCAAAAGGTTTATCATCTGCTAGAATGCGGTCGATATCATCCTCACTAAAAGTCAGTCCATGTTCATCCTCCATGTTGACAGATGAGGAGAGCAGGAAGGTTTTTCAAAGAAATAAAGTGGTTGCGTGTGAAAAAGTATGAGTGTAGGTCCAAAGGGAAAGGGAAGGGGACTCCCACAGCTGCACGCTGTCTATAAACAAATTTTAACAGGAGGGGGGAGAGAGAGAGTCAGTGGATTCAGACTCCCGAGTCATATGAATAAACAAAGTGGAATCCACTCAAAGTGATAGTGATCCCTAGAGTGATGGGGAACACACAGTGTTGTTTAAATGCCCCTCACACACCAACAGGCCCCTTGGTGTCATGCTTCATCATCGGGGCCTTCGCACCCCTCTACGGGATGCGGCGTGCTACGACTCGCGGATACGCAGGAGCACTTGAAGTGAACTATGTGTGGGGGTGTGTGTTTATTACAAAAGTGTGAGTGAGGTGAGGTGAAGAGGTGAGTGGTTAAAAAATACCTGGCACGTGGGAGAAAAAACTTTATTAAATCCCCGGCTGGTATTATTAAAATAAAAGTGCAGGGCGTGGTTTAGATAGATACGTGTTAGGGTATCAAACCACTGTATTAAAAGTCAACATGTTTCGGAGGTCAAAGCCCCCTTCTTCAGGACAAGGGTTAAAGCACTAACCCTCCCCTTACTCACATGTAAGATATAAAAGTGAAAAATAAAAATTACCACAATGTGTAATGTTCCTCACAATGTTAAATGTTAGTGAGTGTCGTTGCGCCCAATTGGCGTAAGAACCTGTGGAGACAAAATCATAGATAAACATACAGGTCTAAGTTTCACAGGTTAAAGGAGAAGAATCATGCTTCTCTCAAAAAACGTCAGGTAGAACCCAAAAAATAATTGGAACCTGGAAAGGAAAAAGAAAAAGGACACTACAAACATACATACACGCAACACCAACATTACTCTCTGCTTAGATGGAAGGAGAGCAAAACAGAAAGGAATACAAATCTTACTTAAAGTTCCCAAATACAGGACTTCATGAGCCTTTAGCGTATATTGGGGAATCCTTCCTTTCTAATCAGAAAACCTAAGAAATCAATATCAGGGGTTCAGTAGGAAAACTTTGTCATCAGAGCGCCACAAGTACAGTGTAAAACTGCTTCTCTCAGTGGTCTATAACTCACGGTTACTGCAACAGCTAATCGCCTGCCTTCCCTCAACGCGGCTCCGATGAAGTGAGCTACAAAGGAATCGAGGCCCTTATATATGCTATGCCTGTGGGTAATTAATGGTGGTTAATTGAATAATGCAACCCGGTATATGCCCAAATACGGAGAGAACAACCTCCGTGCGTCCGCTGATGCGCTAGCGCTTTACGCTACTCTATCGCGCATGCGCATTGCCGCTCAAGTGAGACGCATGCGCGGAAGACGGAGCTGACGCGCATGCGTCAGCGGAGACACTCCGTATAGACACGGAGCAATCGGTATTGTGTTCAAACGCCTGAGGGTAAATGGTGCTTTTGATTAAATGCACCGGGACATAGATGAAAAAATGTGCGATAATAAGGCAGGGCATTGAGGCAATTTTATGGCCAAAGGCCAAGCAAAGTAAGCAGCCATTATAGCAGTGGTGAAGCAAGTTAATTTTTAGAGATGTATTTGGATCTGCAATAAAAAGGACTGCTTTCTCATTTGGACTAAACATACGGTGATTCTTGAAACTTGATCCCGAAGGGGTACATCATCAATCACAACTCGGTAATACCTCGTTGTACTGATGTATTAATCCATATGAACCCAGCAAAGAACATTTGTTGTATGCAACCACATGTATACATCAACAAAATTATGATGGGTAGTCAGATCGAGTGTTATCTGAGAAGGTTCCATGGTATGGAATCGTTCAGCCCAGTGGTGTCGGTTCCCAACCGAAACACCCACCGTTGTTCTTTTTCTAGAAGACCTATCTCTGAGGGCAGTTGTTCAATTATTGTCCACTGTAGCTCATTCACACAGTGTTGATGTTCAATATAATGGGTTGACATCTTGGTCGTTAGTTTCTTGCACCTGATGTTGCTTTTGTGTTCATTTAACCTGACCCTAACCGGTCTGGTAGTCATTCCCACATATTCCTTTCCACATGGGCAGGTAATTAGATAGACTACATTTTTACTGTTGCAGTTCGTAAATGCATGTTGTTCCCATGTTGTCCCATTGGTAAAAGTTAGATTCTGGCTCTTTTTCGTGAGGTGGCAGTTATTACAGTTTCCACACGGGTAGTGCCCACGTATGCCTTGCAACCTCGTCTGATCCTTGATAGGGGGGGGTGGTCTCGTATGAACGAGTATATCTCTTAAGTTCCTACCCCTTCTGTGTGCAAAGAGAGGTTTCTCCAAAGTTAAGCCACCACTCGTTAAAGTGCGCCAATGTTTGTGGACCAATTTTGTCACTTGGTTGCTGACCGGACTGTATGTGGTAACACAAACCGTCCTGTTTGCGGCATCCTCCCTACGTGGATTATCCTCCAGAAGGGCATCCCGGTTATTATTCCGTGCTCTAGTACAGGCTTTTTTGATCACAGTTTCCGGATATTTCCTCTGTCTTAGTTTTTCACTAAGGTCCTTGGCCTGAGTTTTGTATTTGGCCACATCAGTACAGTTCCGCCGAAGGCGTAGGAACTGTCCATAAGGAAGGTTCTCTCTCAGATGACGAGGGTGAAAGCTGTCAAATCTGAGGAGGCAGTTCCTCGCCGCAGGTTTGAAATGTGTTTCCGTTTTTAACATGCCGGCTTCGTGGTAGATATTCAGATCTAGGAAAACCATGTTGGTATTAGATGCCTGGTGAGTGAATTTCAAAAAGGCATTTTGATTGTTAAGCCAGTCGATGAATTCAGTTATCATGGTTGCATCTCCATCCCAGATGACCAGAATATCATCAATGTACCTTCGCCAGGTGCGAATCCTCGCCCTGTGAGGATTGTCTGGGTGTAGGATTTTCGTAGATTCCAAATGGTGGACATACAGTCCGGCCAGACTCGGGGCAAAAGTACTGCCCATGCTGGTCCCATGCTTCTGCCAGAAAAGAGTGCCCTCATATTCGAAAAAGTTTTTCGGGAGTGCCAAAGAGATGCACTCCATCACTACATTCCGTGGAGTGTGGTATTCCCAATTTGTAGACTGCAGTACATCCTCAATGATTTGGATGGTCTCGTCGTGGGGGAGACTCGTATAGAGGCTCTCCACATCCAGGCTTAGCAACATCTGTGAAGTTGGGTCAAAAGTTTGATTATTCAACAGTTGTAGTACTGCTTTGGTATCCCGTAGATAGGTGTCAGTAGCCTGTACAAGTGGCCTCAAGAAAGCATCCGCAAACTTGGATAAAGGTTCCAGGATGGATGAGATTCCGGAAACTATGGGGCGACCAGGGGGGTTCTCCAGGTTCTTGTGCACCTTAGGAATGGTGTAAAAGTAAGGAATGCGAGGGTTCCTCTGTGTCAGGAATTCGGACTCCTTTTTAGTAATCCAGTCATGTGTTAGTGCCTCTTCCACCATACCACCTATCTGGACTCTCAAAGATTCAGTGGGATCTTCCGTGAGTATCTGGTAGTTCCTGTTATCAGAAAGGAGCCGCCTGCATTCCTTGTCATAGGCTATGGTTGTTTGGACAACCACTGCACCACCCTTATCTGCTGGTTTTATAACCAAGTTTTTGTTCGTCCTCAATTCTTTGATGGCCTCATTTTCTGTTCTGCTCATATTCTGAAAGACCTTCTGTCTGGTTTCTAGACCTTTCAATTCCTGCATCATGGCTTTTTCGAAGGCCAGTACTTCGACAGGAAGCTGGTTGTCTAGTGGGGTAAACGTAGACTTGGGTTTTAGACCAGTGTCAGAAGTCTCCGTGGGTAGATCCTTGTCTTTGAAGAATGCCCGCAATTTTATAGTTCTTATAAACTCCTGCATTTCCTTATGTAGTAGGAAAATATCTGGTCTATTGGTAGGGACATAACCCAGGCCCTTATTCAGTACCTCCTTTTGCAGATCCGTAAGGGGCCACGGGGTTATATTGATAACTAAGTCCCCCTGTGGCTTGTTGACGCCTGGTTGGCTGCCATGCTCCTTGTTACGACGCGTGGGTCTGACTCCTCTGTGGGCTGCCAATTCACATTGTTGCCCTTCTTGTTCCGCCCTCTGCGGGATCCCTGGCCCCAAGATAAAAAAGGTTGTTGATTTTGGGGTACATTGGTTTGGTCTGGGACCCACTGGGGGTACATTTGTCCCATTTGAGGTGGGACAAACTGATATTGCGGGAATTGAAAAGGAGGTTGATAAGAGTTAAATTGAGGGCCTTGAAAACCACGCCAACCTCTTTGACGTGGGAATTGCGCTCTTTGTTGACGAAAGCCGCCTCTTTGCTTTTTTTGCTGGAAACCTCCCGATTTGTTACTGGAGTTACTGCCATCTGAGTTAACACTATCTGTATCACTCATGTTATCTTTCATGACATAATCTGCTCGAGTATACGGGTAGGCTCTCTCAGGGGTAAAGCGGTCTTTGGCAGAAGCATGGGACCAGCATGGGCAGTACTTTTGCCCCGAGTCTGGCCGGACTGTATGTCCACCATTTGGAATCTACGAAAATCCTACACCCAGACAATCCTCACAGGGCGAGGATTCGCACCTGGCGAAGGTACATTGATGATATTCTGGTCATCTGGGATGGAGATGCAACCATGATAACTGAATTCATCGACTGGCTTAACAATCAAAATGCCTTTTTGAAATTCACTCACCAGGCATCTAATACCAACATGGTTTTCCTAGATCTGAATATCTACCACGAAGCCGGCATGTTAAAAACGGAAACACATTTCAAACCTACGGCGAGGAACTGCCTCTTCAGATTTGACAGCTTTCACCCTCGTCATCTGAGAGAGAACCTTCCTTATGGACAGTTCCTACGCCTTCGGCGGAACTGTACTGATGTGGCCAAATACAAAACTCAGGCCAAGGACCTTAGTGAAAAACTAAGACAGAGGAAATATCCGGAAACTGTGATCAAAAAAGCCTGTACTAGAGCACGGAATAATAACCGGGATGCCCTTCTGGAGGATAATCCACGTAGGGAGGATGCCGCAAACAGGACGGTTTGTGTTACCACATACAGTCCGGTCAGCAACCAAGTGACAAAATTGGTCCACAAACATTGGCGCACTTTAACGAGTGGTGGCTTAACTTTGGAGAAACCTCTCTTTGCACACAGAAGGGGTAGGAACTTAAGAGATATACTCGTTCATACGAGACCACCCCCCCCTATCAAGGATCAGACGAGGTTGCAAGGCATACGTGGGCACTACCCGGGTGGAAACTGTAATAACTGCCACCTCACGAAAAAGAGCCAGAATCTAACTTTTACCAATGGGACAACATGGGAACAACGTGCATTTACGAACTGCAACAGTAAAAATGTAGTCTATCTAATTACCTGCCCATGTGGAAAGGAATATGTGGGAATGACTACCAGACCGGTTAGGGTCAGGTTAAATGAACACAAAAGCAACATCAGGTGCAAGAAACTAACGACCAAGATATCAACCCATTATATTGAACATCAACACTGTGTGAATGAGCTACAGTGGACAATAATTGAACAACTGCCCTCAGAGATAGGTCTTCTAGAAAAAGAACAACGGTGGGTGTTTCGGTTGGGAACCGACACCACTGGGCTGAACGATTCCATACCATGGAACCTTCTCAGATAACACTCGATCTGACTACCCATCATAATTTTGTTGATGTATACATGTGGTTGCATACAACAAATGTTCTTTGCTGGGTTCATATGGATTAATACATCAGTACAACGAGGTATTACCGAGTTGTGATTGATGATGTACCCCTTCGGGATCAAGTTTCAAGAATCACCGTATGTTTAGTCCAAATGAGAAAGCAGTCCTTTTTATTGCAGATCCAAATACATCTCTAAAAATTAACTTGCTTCACCACTGCTATAATGGCTGCTTACTTTGCTTGGCCTTTGGCCATAAAATTGCCTCAATGCCCTGCCTTATTATCGCACATTTTTTCATCTATGTCCCGGTGCATTTAATCAAAAGCACCATTTACCCTCAGGCGTTTGAACACAATACCGATTGCTCCGTGTCTATACGGAGTGTCTCCGCTGACGCATGCGCGTCAGCTCCGTCTTCCGCGCATGCGTCTCACTTGAGCGGCAATGCGCATGCGCGATAGAGTAGCGTAAAGCGCTAGCGCATCAGCGGACGCACGGAGGTTGTTCTCTCCGTATTTGGGCATATACCGGGTTGCATTATTCAATTAACCACCATTAATTACCCACAGGCATAGCATATATAAGGGCCTCGATTCCTTTGTAGCTCACTTCATCGGAGCCGCGTTGAGGGAAGGCAGGCGATTAGCTGTTGCAGTAACCGTGAGTTATAGACCACTGAGAGAAGCAGTTTTACACTGTACTTGTGGCGCTCTGATGACAAAGTTTTCCTACTGAACCCCTGATATTGATTTCTTAGGTTTTCTGATTAGAAAGGAAGGATTCCCCAATATACGCTAAAGGCTCATGAAGTCCTGTATTTGGGAACTTTAAGTAAGATTTGTATTCCTTTCTGTTTTGCTCTCCTTCCATCTAAGCAGAGAGTAATGTTGGTGTTGCGTGTATGTATGTTTGTAGTGTCCTTTTTCTTTTTCCTTTCCAGGTTCCAATTATTTTTTGGGTTCTACCTGACGTTTTTTGAGAGAAGCATGATTCTTCTCCTTTAACCTGTGAAACTTAGACCTGTATGTTTATCTATGATTTTGTCTCCACAGGTTCTTACGCCAATTGGGCGCAACAACACTCACTAACATTTAACATTGTGAGGAACATTACACATTGTGGTAATTTTTATTTTTCACTTTTACATCTTACATGTGAGTAAGGGGAGGGTAAGTGCTTTAACCCTTGTCCTGAAGAAGGGGGCTTTGACCTCCGAAACATGTTGACTTTTAATACAGTGGTTTGATACCCTAACACGTATCTATCTAAACCACGCCCTGCACTTTTATTTTAATAATACCAGCCGGGGATTTAATAAAGTTTTTTCTCCCACGTGCCAGGTATTTTTTAACCACTCACCTCTTCACCTCACCTCACTCACACTTTTGTAATAAACACACACCCCCACACATAGTTCACTTCAAGTGCTCCTGCGTATCCGCGAGTCGTAGCACGCCGCATCCCGTAGAGGGGTGCGAAGGCCCCGATGATGAAGCATGACACCAAGGGGCCTGTTGGTGTGTGAGGGGCATTTAAACAACACTGTGTGTTCCCCATCACTCTAGGGATCACTATCACTTTGAGTGGATTCCACTTTGTTTATTCATATGACTCGGGAGACTGAATCCACTGACTCTCTCTCTCCCCCCTCCTGTTAAAATTTGTTTATAGACAGCGTGCAGCTGTGGGAGTCCCCTTCCCTTTCCCTTTGGACCTACACTCATACTTTTTCACACGCAACCACTTTATTTCTTTGAAAAACCTTCCTGCTCTCCTCATCTGTCAACATGGAGGATGAACATGGACTGACTTTTAGTGAGGATGATATCGACCGCATTCTAGCAGATGATAAACCTTTTGAAGGCCTCAGTAGTAGCGACCCAGGGCCTGCAGTAGCCGATTGGGATGAGCTGATGAACACCCGCAAGATCCAAATCAGGACAGCCCTTCATGGCTTACTGATGAGGGAGTACTTGAGAAACAAGATGGCCCCGCAAGGTTTATTGGTCAAAACTGAACCGTTTATTTTCCAGGACGACCTTGTTTTTAAAAAGGCATGGTCACTTATCTCTTGGCACTGCACCAGGGATTGGCTGGTACTTATAGTCCAGACTGCAGCTAGGAAGTCAGTAGAGCTGAAAGTAGAGATCCAAAGACTTGAGGTACAGCTTAAAGCCTTCATTTCACCAGCGGATCTTAAAAAGGGCTTAGAGGAACTAAACCAACAAATGAAAGAATTTGAGGCGGGCTTGAAACAAAGCAAATTTAACAAACTGAAAAAAGACAAAGACCGCTTTACCCCTGAGAGAGCCTACCCGTATACTCGAGCAGATTATGTCATGAAAGATAACATGAGTGATACAGATAGTGTTAACTCAGATGGCAGTAACTCCAGTAACAAATCGGGAGGTTTCCAGCAAAAAAAGCAAAGAGGCGGCTTTCGTCAACAAAGAGCGCAATTCCCACGTCAAAGAGGTTGGCGTGGTTTTCAAGGCCCTCAATTTAACCCTTATCAACCTCCTTTTCAATTCCCGCAATATCAGTTTGTCCCACCTCAAATGGGACAAATGTACCCCCAGTGGGTCCCAGACCAAACCAATGTACCCCAAAATCAACAACCTTTTTTATCTTGGGGCCAGGGATCCCGCAGAGGGCGGAACAAGAAGGGCAACAATGTGAATTGGCAGCCCACAGAGGAGTCAGACCCACGCGTCGTAACAAGGAGCATGGCAGCCAACCAGGCGTCAACAAGCCACAGGGGGACTTAGTTATCGATATAACCCCGTGGCCCCTTACGGATCTGCAAAAGGAGGTACTGAATAAAGGCCTGGGTTATGTCCCTACCAATAGACCAGATATTTTCCTACTACATAAGGAAATGCAGGAGTTTATAAGAACTATAAAATTGCGGGCATTCTTCAAAGACAAGGATCTACCCACGGAGACTTCTGACACTGGTCTAAAACCCAAGTCTACGTTTACCCCACTAGACAACCAGCTTCCTGTCGAAGTACTGGCCTTCGAAAAAGCCATGATGCAGGAATTGAAAGGTCTAGAAACCAGACAGAAGGTCTTTCAGAATATGAGCAGAACAGAAAATGAGGCCATCAAAGAATTGAGGATGAACAAAAACTTGGTTATAAAACCAGCAGATAAGGGTGGTGCAGTGGTTGTCCAAACAACCATAGCCTATGACAAGGAATGCAGGTGGCTCCTTTCTGATAACAGGAACTACCAGATACTCACGGAAGATCCCACTGAATCTTTGAGAGTCCAGATAGGTGGTATGGTGGAAGAGGCACTAACACATGACTGGATTACTAAAAAGGAGTCTGAATTCCTGACACAGAGGAACCCTCGCATTCCTTACTTTTACACCATTCCTAAGGTGCACAAGAACCTGGAGAACCCCCCTGGTCCCCCCATAGTTTCCGGAATCTCATCCATCCTGGAACCTTTATCCAAGTTTGCGGATGCTTTCTTGAGGCCACTTGTACAGGCTACTGACACCTATCTACGGGATACCAAAGCAGTACTACAACTGTTGAATAATCAAACTTTTGACCCAACTTCACAGATGTTGCTAAGCCTGGATGTGGAGAGCCTCTATACGAGTCTCCCCCACGACGAGACCATCCAAATCATTGAGGAGGTACTGCATTCTACAAATTGGGAATACCACACTCCACGGAATGTAGTGATGGAGTGCATCTCTTTGGCACTCACGAAAAACTTTTTCGAATATGAGGGCACTCTTTTCTGGCAGAAGCATGGGACCAGCATGGGCAGTACTTTTGCCCCGAGTCTGGCCGGACTGTATGTCCACCATTTGGAATCTACGAAAATCCTACACCCAGACAATCCTCACAGGGCGAGGATTCGCACCTGGCGAAGGTACATTGATGATATTCTGGTCATCTGGGATGGAGATGCAACCATGATAACTGAATTCATCGACTGGCTTAACAATCAAAATGCCTTTTTGAAATTCACTCACCAGGCATCTAATACCAACATGGTTTTCCTAGATCTGAATATCTACCACGAAGCCGGCATGTTAAAAACGGAAACACATTTCAAACCTACGGCGAGGAACTGCCTCCTCAGATTTGACAGCTTTCACCCTCGTCATCTGAGAGAGAACCTTCCTTATGGACAGTTCCTACGCCTTCGGCGGAACTGTACTGATGTGGCCAAATACAAAACTCAGGCCAAGGACCTTAGTGAAAAACTAAGACAGAGGAAATATCCGGAAACTGTGATCAAAAAAGCCTGTACTAGAGCACGGAATAATAACCGGGATGCCCTTCTGGAGGATAATCCACGTAGGGAGGATGCCGCAAACAGGACGGTTTGTGTTACCACATACAGTCCGGTCAGCAACCAAGTGACAAAATTGGTCCACAAACATTGGCGCACTTTAACGAGTGGTGGCTTAACTTTGGAGAAACCTCTCTTTGCACACAGAAGGGGTAGGAACTTAAGAGATATACTCGTTCATACGAGACCACCCCCCCCTATCAAGGATCAGACGAGGTTGCAAGGCATACGTGGGCACTACCCGGGTGGAAACTGTAATAACTGCCACCTCACGAAAAAGAGCCAGAATCTAACTTTTACCAATGGGACAACATGGGAACAACGTGCATTTACGAACTGCAACAGTAAAAATGTAGTCTATCTAATTACCTGCCCATGTGGAAAGGAATATGTGGGAATGACTACCAGACCGGTTAGGGTCAGGTTAAATGAACACAAAAGCAACATCAGGTGCAAGAAACTAACGACCAAGATGTCAACCCATTATATTGAACATCAACACTGTGTGAATGAGCTACAGTGGACAATAATTGAACAACTGCCCTCAGAGATAGGTCTTCTAGAAAAAGAACAACGGTGGGTGTTTCGGTTGGGAACCGACACCACTGGGCTGAACGATTCCATACCATGGAACCTTCTCAGATAACACTCGATCTGACTACCCATCATAATTTTGTTGATGTATACATGTGGTTGCATACAACAAATGTTCTTTGCTGGGTTCATATGGATTAATACATCAGTACAACGAGGTATTACCGAGTTGTGATTGATGATGTACCCCTTCGGGATCAAGTTTCAAGAATCACCGTATGTTTAGTCCAAATGAGAAAGCAGTCCTTTTTATTGCAGATCCAAATACATCTCTAAAAATTAACTTGCTTCACCACTGCTATAATGGCTGCTTACTTTGCTTGGCCTTTGGCCATAAAATTGCCTCAATGCCCTGCCTTATTATCGCACATTTTTTCATCTATGTCCCGGTGCATTTAATCAAAAGCACCATTTACCCTCAGGCGTTTGAACACAATACCGATTGCTCCGTGTCTATACGGAGTGTCTCCGCTGACGCATGCGCGTCAGCTCCGTCTTCCACGCATGCGTCTCACTTGAGCGGCAATGCGCATGCGCGATAGAGTAGCGTAAAGCGCTAGCGCATCAGCGGACGCACGGAGGTTGTTCTCTCCGTATTTGGGCATATACCGGGTTGCATTATTCAATTAACCACCATTAATTACCCACAGGCATAGCATATATAAGGGCCTCGATTCCTTTGTAGCTCACTTCATCGGAGCCGCGTTGAGGGAAGGCAGGCGATTAGCTGTTGCAGTAACCGTGAGTTATAGACCACTGAGAGAAGCAGTTTTACACTGTACTTGTGGCGCTCTGATGACAAAGTTTTCCTACTGAACCCCTGATATTGATTTCTTAGGTTTTCTGATTAGAAAGGAAGGATTCCCCAATATACGCTAAAGGCTCATGAAGTCCTGTATTTGGGAACTTTAAGTAAGATTTGTATTCCTTTCTGTTTTGCTCTCCTTCCATCTAAGCAGAGAGTAATGTTGGTGTTGCGTGTATGTATGTTTGTAGTGTCCTTTTTCTTTTTCCTTTCCAGGTTCCAATTATTTTTTGGGTTCTACCTGATGTTTTTTGAGAGAAGCATGATTCTTCTCCTTTAACCTGTGAAACTTAGACCTGTATGTTTATCTATGATTTTGTCTCCACAGGTTCTTACGCCAATTGGGCGCAACGACACTCACTAACATTTAACATTGTGAGGAACATTACACATTGTGGTAATTTTTATTTTTCACTTTTACATCTTACATGTGAGTAAGGGGAGGGTAAGTGCTTTAACCCTTGTCCTGAAGAAGGGGGCTTTGACCTCCGAAACATGTTGACTTTTAATACAGTGGTTTGATACCCTAACACGTATCTATCTAAACCACGCCCTGCACTTTTATTTTAATAATACCAGCCGGGGATTTAATAAAGTTTTTTCTCCCACGTGCCAGGTATTTTTTAACCACTCACCTCTTCACCTCACCTCACTCACACTTTTGTAATAAACACACACCCCCACACATAGTTCACTTCAAGTGCTCCTGCGTATCCGCGAGTCGTAGCACGCCGCATCCCGTAGAGGGGTGCGAAGGCCCCGATGATGAAGCATGACACCAAGGGGCCTGTTGGTGTGTGAGGGGCATTTAAACAACACTGTGTGTTCCCCATCACTCTAGGGATCACTATCACTTTGAGTGGATTCCACTTTGTTTATTCATATGACTCGGGAGACTGAATCCACTGACTCTCTCTCTCCCCCCTCCTGTTAAAATTTGTTTATAGACAGCGTGCAGCTGTGGGAGTCCCCTTCCCTTTCCCTTTGGACCTACACTCATACTTTTTCACACGCAACCACTTTATTTCTTTGAAAAACCTTCCTGCTCTCCTCATCTGTCAACATGGAGGATGAACATGGACTGACTTTTAGTGAGGATGATATCGACCGCATTCTAGCAGATGATAAACCTTTTGAAGGCCTCAGTAGTAGCGACCCAGGGCCTGCAGTAGCCGATTGGGATGAGCTGATGAACACCCGCAAGATCCAAATCAGGACAGCCCTTCATGGCTTACTGATGAGGGAGTACTTGAGAAACAAGATGGCCCCGCAAGGTTTATTGGTCAAAACTGAACCGTTTATTTTCCAGGACGACCTTGTTTTTAAAAAGGCATGGTCACTTATCTCTTGGCACTGCACCAGGGATTGGCTGGTACTTATAGTCCAGACTGCAGCTAGGAAGTCAGTAGAGCTGAAAGTAGAGATCCAAAGACTTGAGGTACAGCTTAAAGCCTTCATTTCACCAGCGGATCTTAAAAAGGGCTTAGAGGAACTAAACCAACAAATGAAAGAATTTGAGGCGGGCTTGAAACAAAGCAAATTTAACAAACTGAAAAAAGACAAAGACCGCTTTACCCCTGAGAGAGCCTACCCGTATACTCGAGCAGATTATGTCATGAAAGATAACATGAGTGATACAGATAGTGTTAACTCAGATGGCAGTAACTCCAGTAACAAATCGGGAGGTTTCCAGCAAAAAAAGCAAAGAGGCGGCTTTCGTCAACAAAGAGCGCAATTCCCACGTCAAAGAGGTTGGCGTGGTTTTCAAGGCCCTCAATTTAACCCTTATCAACCTCCTTTTCAATTCCCGCAATATCAGTTTGTCCCACCTCAAATGGGACAAATGTACCCCCAGTGGGTCCCAGACCAAACCAATGTACCCCAAAATCAACAACCTTTTTTATCTTGGGGCCAGGGATCCCGCAGAGGGCGGAACAAGAAGGGCAACAATGTGAATTGGCAGCCCACAGAGGAGTCAGACCCACGCGTCGTAACAAGGAGCATGGCAGCCAACCAGGCGTCAACAAGCCACAGGGGGACTTAGTTATCAATATAACCCCGTGGCCCCTTACGGATCTGCAAAAGGAGGTACTGAATAAAGGCCTGGGTTATGTCCCTACCAATAGACCAGATATTTTCCTACTACATAAGGAAATGCAGGAGTTTATAAGAACTATAAAATTGCGGGCATTCTTCAAAGACAAGGATCTACCCACGGAGACTTCTGACACTGGTCTAAAACCCAAGTCTACGTTTACCCCACTAGACAACCAGCTTCCTGTCGAAGTACTGGCCTTCGAAAAAGCCATGATGCAGGAATTGAAAGGTCTAGAAACCAGACAGAAGGTCTTTCAGAATATGAGCAGAACAGAAAATGAGGCCATCAAAGAATTGAGGATGAACAAAAACTTGGTTATAAAACCAGCAGATAAGGGTGGTGCAGTGGTTGTCCAAACAACCATAGCCTATGACAAGGAATGCAGGTGGCTCCTTTCTGATAACAGGAGCTACCAGATACTCACGGAAGATCCCACTGAATCTTTGAGAGTCCAGATAGGTGGTATGGTGGAAGAGGCACTAACACATGACTGGATTACTAAAAAGGAGTCTGAATTCCTGACACAGAGGAACCCTCGCATTCCTTACTTTTACACCATTCCTAAGGTGCACAAGAACCTGGAGAACCCCCCTGGTCCCCCCATAGTTTCCGGAATCTCATCCATCCTGGAACCTTTATCCAAGTTTGCGGATGCTTTCTTGAGGCCACTTGTACAGGCTACTGACACCTATCTACGGGATACCAAAGCAGTACTACAACTGTTGAATAATCAAACTTTTGACCCAACTTCACAGATGTTGCTAAGCCTGGATGTGGAGAGCCTCTATACGAGTCTCCCCCACGACGAGACCATCCAAATCATTGAGGAGGTACTGCATTCTACAAATTGGGAATACCACACTCCACGGAATGTAGTGATGGAGTGCATCTCTTTGGCACTCACGAAAAACTTTTTCGAATATGAGGGCACTCTTTTCTGGCAGAAGCATGGGACCAGCATGGGCAGTACTTTTGCCCCGAGTCTGGCCGGACTGTATGTCCACCATTTGGAATCTACGAAAATCCTACACCCAGACAATCCTCACAGGGCGAGGATTCGCACCTGGCGAAGGTACATTGATGATATTCTGGTCATCTGGGATGGAGATGCAACCATGATAACTGAATTCATCGACTGGCTTAACAATCAAAATGCCTTTTTGAAATTCACTCACCAGGCATCTAATACCAACATGGTTTTCCTAGATCTGAATATCTACCACGAAGCCGGCATGTTAAAAACGGAAACACATTTCAAACCTACGGCGAGGAACTGCCTCCTCAGATTTGACAGCTTTCACCCTCGTCATCTGAGAGAGAACCTTCCTTATGGACAGTTCCTACGCCTTCGGCGGAACTGTACTGATGTGGCCAAATACAAAACTCAGGCCAAGGACCTTAGTGAAAAACTAAGACAGAGGAAATATCCGGAAACTGTGATCAAAAAAGCCTGTACTAGAGCACGGAATAATAACCGGGATGCCCTTCTGGAGGATAATCCACGTAGGGAGGATGCCGCAAACAGGACGGTTTGTGTTACCACATACAGTCCGGTCAGCAACCAAGTGACAAAATTGGTCCACAAACATTGGCGCACTTTAACGAGTGGTGGCTTAACTTTGGAGAAACCTCTCTTTGCACACAGAAGGGGTAGGAACTTAAGAGATATACTCGTTCATACGAGACCACCCCCCCCTATCAAGGATCAGACGAGGTTGCAAGGCATACGTGGGCACTACCCGTGTGGAAACTGTAATAACTGCCACCTCACGAAAAAGAGCCAGAATCTAACTTTTACCAATGGGACAACATGGGAACAATGTGCATTTACGAACTGCAACAGTAAAAATGTAGTCTATCTAATTACCTGCCCATGTGGAAAGGAATATGTGGGAATGACTACCAGACCGGTTAGGGTCAGGTTAAATGAACACAAAAGCAACATCAGGTGCAAGAAACTAACGACCAAGATGTCAACCCATTATATTGAACATCAACACTGTGTGAATGAGCTACAGTGGACAATAATTGAACAACTGCCCTCAGAGATAGGTCTTCTAGAAAAAGAACAACGGTGGGTGTTTCGGTTGGGAACCGACACCACTGGGCTGAACGATTCCATACCATGGAACCTTCTCAGATAACACTCGATCTGACTACCCATCATAATTTTGTTGATGTATACATGTGGTTGCATACAACAAATGTTCTTTGCTGGGTTCATATGGATTAATACATCAGTACAACGAGGTATTACCGAGTTGTGATTGATGATGTACCCCTTCGGGATCAAGTTTCAAGAATCACCGTATGTTTAGTCCAAATGAGAAAGCAGTCCTTTTTATTGCAGATCCAAATACATCTCTAAAAATTAACTTGCTTCACCACTGCTATAATGGCTGCTTACTTTGCTTGGCCTTTGGCCATAAAATTGCCTCAATGCCCTGCCTTATTATCGCACATTTTTTCATCTATGTCCCGGTGCATTTAATCAAAAGCACCATTTACCCTCAGGCGTTTGAACACAATACCGATTGCTCCGTGTCTATACGGAGTGTCTCCGCTGACGCATGCGCGTCAGCTCCGTCTTCCGCGCATGCGTCTCACTTGAGCGGCAATGCGCATGCGCGATAGAGTAGCGTAAAGCGCTAGCGCATCAGCGGACGCACGGAGGTTGTTCTCTCCGTATTTGGGCATATACCGGGTTGCATTATTCAATTAACCACCATTAATTACCCACAGGCATAGCATATATAAGGGCCTCGATTCCTTTGTAGCTCACTTCATCGGAGCCGCGTTGAGGGAAGGCAGGCGATTAGCTGTTGCAGTAACCGTGAGTTATAGACCACTGAGAGAAGCAGTTTTACACTGTACTTGTGGCGCTCTGATGACAAAGTTTTCCTACTGAACCCCTGATATTGATTTCTTAGGTTTTCTGATTAGAAAGGAAGGATTCCCCAATATACGCTAAAGGCTCATGAAGTCCTGTATTTGGGAACTTTAAGTAAGATTTGTATTCCTTTCTGTTTTGCTCTCCTTCCATCTAAGCAGAGAGTAATGTTGGTGTTGCGTGTATGTATGTTTGTAGTGTCCTTTTTCTTTTTCCTTTCCAGGTTCCAATTATTTTTTGGGTTCTACCTGACGTTTTTTGAGAGAAGCATGATTCTTCTCCTTTAACCTGTGAAACTTAGACCTGTATGTTTATCTATGATTTTGTCTCCACAGGTTCTTACGCCAATTGGGCGCAACGACACTCACTAACATTTAACATTGTGAGGAACATTACACATTGTGGTAATTTTTATTTTTCACTTTTACATCTTACATGTGAGTAAGGGGAGGGTAAGTGCTTTAACCCTTGTCCTGAAGAAGGGGGCTTTGACCTCCGAAACATGTTGACTTTTAATACAGTGGTTTGATACCCTAACACGTATCTATCTAAACCACGCCCTGCACTTTTATTTTAATAATACCAGCCGGGGATTTAATAAAGTTTTTTCTCCCACGTGCCAGGTATTTTTTAACCACTCACCTCTTCACCTCACCTCACTCACACTTTTGTAATAAACACACACCCCCACACATAGTTCACTTCAAGTGCTCCTGCGTATCCGCGAGTCGTAGCACGCCGCATCCCGTAGAGGGGTGCGAAGGCCCCGATGATGAAGCATGACACCAAGGGGCCTGTTGGTGTGTGAGGGGCATTTAAACAACACTGTGTGTTCCCCATCACTCTAGGGATCACTATCACTTTGAGTGGATTCCACTTTGTTTATTCATATGACTCGGGAGACTGAATCCACTGACTCTCTCTCTCCCCCCTCCTGTTAAAATTTGTTTAACACCATTTACATGCACGCAATAATAACACTTAAAATTATTTCCCAGTCAGTGCTTTTTCATTGAAAAAGGAAAAGTACATTTACACAACTAAATATGACACAGTCATTTACAAATATATACATTAGACAGATGGAATTACCTTTGGTGACATTCTGAAATCACACGTGATCCCTACTGGGTCATGACCCCCAAAACCACAGACCTCCCCTCCACCTGTACCTGATAGAACATCACAAAACAGGGGGGACAACTTAAAATAAAGCAGGCCTACTGGCTTTGTCAAAGATTACCACATCAATAAATAAGGTAAGACTATTGACTTTGTCAAGGGGTCATAACAACAATAATATAAGGTAAGCCTATTGGCTTCCTCAAGAGATCACTTCATTTAAGAGCAATAATCCAATCCATGTGTTAAAAAGCACCATCATATAAATAGAATGAGTTACTGTGTTTAAATACATTTATTATTGTAAAAAAAAATTGGAACATTTATCAAAAATCACTGTTAGAAATATATTTCCGATAAAGCATTAAAATCAATGAAACATGCGTCTGAGTCTTTTTTGTATCACATTAGGCCATAAAACACTTATCCATACAACTAACCACTAAAGATCCCTGTACTCCAAGACTGTAAACAAAAGTTCCAGCCTTATGAATGCTTCGAAAAATTATGAAAAATTCTCCTAGTGTCTTCAATCCAATGACCCCGGAGTCTTAGGGTTGAAAGATTTTTATTAAATCCTTGCTGGGGGGCTGCGACAACTCCTGCAACTTGCCAAAAAGCTCAATTGGTTCATTGGTGGTGCCCCTGCTATCGTGAGGACACCACAAAACCATTCAACATGCAACATAAGCCCTGCATGGCTTTATTTGGTACTCCCTCATGGAGAACTGAATATCAGAGCAGTGCACAAAATTCCTTCCCTGCCGTTCCCCGTCCCTGCGTCTTTGCACTGCATGTTTTTTTGTTGTCTTTTTTGTGGGATACTATGGCCACCCAGGGCACCCCCAGTCACCTACAATCAGTGGAACAGGACAGTGAGCTCACTCCTGCGTTGCTCACTCAGCTCTTCATCTCTCGCCCAATGGCGGTCCTGGTCTTGAGGGTGGAAAGAACAATTCTCCTTTACCTCCCAAGCCTACAAGCAGCATGGGCCGGTAGGGTTACTATGTCTCTCTGCGAGGCAGAAGTGGCCTCTGCTGCTCTTGGGGCTTTAGCATGCCGGAAGCAGGAAGATGTGGTTGCACTGCCTAATTTTCTGTCAGGAGAAATGGGGTCCCCATGGTTTGGTCACGTCTAGCCCTAGAGGATGGGGTCCCAGGGGCCGAATGCGCCTCTCCCTAAAAATTAAATCATTAAAGGCTTGTTTTCCCGCCCCCCCAGGGAGTTTGAAGCAGTGATGCAGCAGAGCACCAAATGCTCATTTTGTTCAAGCATGGGTCAACGGTCAAATCCTTTAAAGCGGCATAACTAAGGCTCTGATGGGTCCATTTTAGGATCATTGTGCTCCTGATGGCAAGCCCTAACCACCTGGAGCATTTGTACCAGGTCTACTGGACTCTGAAGGGTTCACTTTCCAGGAAGATGGTTTAATTGGCTCCCTGTGCCAACCTGTACTTGGATCCTGATGCTCCCCTCCTCTTGCTGGAGCACAGAAAACTAGGTATTCTCCCAAATTGGTATTCGGGTGGTTTGGGAGGCCAGCTTAACTGCTCCGAGAAAGAACCACTAGTTCTTAGGTCAGCTGCAGACAAAGTCCCTTGTCCATTGGGGGAATTGTACTTCCATCTATCCATGGTGTTGTCGCTGAAGGTCTGTAAGAAATTGGGTTACCGGCTGAGGGGGTAAAAACCACACTCAGGCACAGCCACAAATCTTGTCAGGGTGAACCACAAAAGTCACTTATCTAACCTGTGCTTAACCCTCAGGTAGCATGGCACAAAAGCAGTTAGGTTTAACTTAAGGCAATGTGTAAAGTATTTATGCAGCACCCAAACTGTAGTAAAGTGAAAACACAAACAAAAGAAATATTCCCAACCAATTTAAAAGGAAAAGGTAATTTTTACTAAATAAATTAGTACTAGAATGATACAAATCCAATCAGTTGAACCAGAGATCTACAATTTTGAAGTTTTAAATGAAAATCGCACCTAAAAGCAGAAAGTGCCACTCGTGGTCTTCTGGTTGTGCTAAAACAAAGAAAGTCACAAATTCAGATCCACCGCAATGGAGTGCTGGTCAGATACAGGACCAGGTTAGTCCCCTTGAGAAGTTACCTTCAAAGTCCAGCATGAAGAATTCTGTTGGTGGTGGAGGAGGCCAAGAGGAGGCGCCTGAAAGTTGCTCAAGGTTGTCACTGTAGCGTGAAGAGCCTATAGGCATCACAGATGCTTGTCGCTGTAGTGCGAAGAGCCAATTAAGTATGCAGAGGTCTGTTGCTGTAGCTTCGTGTTGGCAGTCATCGCAGGCTGTCATTTCTGTAGCGCGAAGTGGATGTCTTGCTTTGCCAGTCGCCACAAGTAGTCGCTGTCAACATGAAGAGCAGGACTCACAGGAACTTTGCACTGGCTTCATTGGTGGGAGGCAGACTCTTGGCATGTACAAGCCTGTATGCAGTTGCAAGAAGCCTGAACTGCTAGATTTAAAACTTTTCATCGGGAGTACCCTCTGTTGTCAGACAATGGTCCAAGACCTGGAGAAACTCTTCTTGGGGATCAGGGACTCACTCCAGCAGAGGACAGCAGGGCTCGGGTAGATCCATTTACAGGTCCAAGTAGGTCCTGTTGCAGCTGGTCAGCTGAGCAGTTGCATTGAGGCCTCTAAAGCTTGTTGTGTCCCTGTAGCTCACATAGGAGGTCAGCCAACTGACCATGGGAGTCTATCTGATTAGCCTATATGAAGGCAAGAAGGTCAAGTCTTCCCCATCAGACAGCAAGGCAGTTTTCATATGGCAAGGCAGACCTTCTTCTGTAACTTCCACGGGTCCAGGAGCATTCTGAAAAGTGGCTCTGGAGGTCCAATATTTATACCTAGTGCCAACAATTGTATGGGAAGATTCCCTATGTTACTGCCACATCTGGTTCAGAGAAAGTGACACAAAGGCAATGCCAGAATCATTTGCTTAATTGTTGCATACAAGAGACAGGTTTCAGGAGGAAATTTCATGCAGATGAACCCCTAATACATTAGGCATGCATCTTGCATGATTTGTGCATCCAATGGAATATATTGAGTAATCTTTGGAGGAGGGTTATGGACCAATACTTTGAGCAGGTATCGAGATTTAGATTTGTACACGAGAGCCGACCTCAAGTACAGTTTTAATGTAGATAACTGCCCAAGTGTAATGTGCATAATTCACATAATGATTGTAAAAGTTGAACTTATTAAATGTGGACAAAATTACAGTTTCCTCCCCTCATCAGGGGTCTCTGATTTTTCAATTATATGTTGTGTTTGCTTCACAATAACCTGGAATTTTACATAAAATGTTATGCACACTAAGCAGAATAGATATACATTCTGAGTGCTGTAAAGGAAAATATCTCAGCATACAACCTTGAAGTAAAAGGTTATTGTGTCCTTGCTGCTGTTCATGGGCACATATCATAGAAACAAACAGCAGTAGGTTACAAGTTTCAATACCATTGAAATCTACGAGCTTCAAATTCAAAATTAGAGCCTTTGAATATAGTTATAGTAGTGGTTGCTTTTCTAAATTGAGAGAAATTGCTAATGAATGTGCCTTTTCTCACTCTCCAACAACATAAAAGATGCCATCAAACATTGACAGAACAGTCTTTTAAGGGGAAATAAAATGTATGATACGTCTTTATTTTCTAAACTAGCAGCCCGCCCCAGCATTGCCTGGGGTAGAAGGGGGCTGGGGGCTGCATTTCAGGTTTGCGTGCTCTTCCGCCCAGGCCCCCGCCCGCCACGACATTGTCTTTGTCCCGGACAATGTTGTGGCGGGCGGGGGCCGGGGTGGGAGAGCACGCAAACCTGAAATGCTGGCTTCCCCTACACCCGCCTGCCCTGACATTCCCCAGCAGCCCGTGCCCCGCCCGCCCGCCCGCCCCGACCCTGGCTGCCCCGGATTCTTACCTTGCCTCTGCTGCTCACACCGCCGGTCCATATTTCTCCGCTCCGCCGCTCTGCCACTCACCACCTGTCCGCCGCCGCTCCTCCCCGCGCCATATCCGCCTCTCCGCTTCGCCGCTGGCCTCACTTCACCGCTCCTCCCCTGCGTGCCATGTCCGCCGCTCCTGGGACGCTGCTCCTCCCCTGCTCCTGACATGACGACGCACAGTCGCGGCCGACGCTACTTTGGGGGAACTACTTTTTGTAAAAATGTAACTTTTTATATAACGTTTATTTTTTTAAATTTTAAAGCCTATGACCATCTACACACCCTGCCGATCTCAACGGTGTATCGGGTGTGTAGATTGGCGCTGTGGTTCCCGAGTTTACCTTGCCTAAAGGTGCAAGTTCTCTCTTTATAATAGTAGTATAGATGTGGGTCAGAGTTACCGTACATTTGCGTTAAATTGCATTTCAAGGCGGGTGGCGTTCCATGGGTTCAGCATGGGCATTCTAGTGCATCCACCCATGGATTTGCCACAATTCCAGATTTATAAAGGTTTGTATACATGAGATTGTGTCAAATCGGTATGCCATCCAGTGGATGTCATGAAGAGGGGAAAATCTTTCTTTTTCCTTGTTATTTCCTCTTTCTATATGTAATGAATTCTGCATCACACAAGGAAAATCCTCTTTGGATTGTTTTTGTGCAGGAACTAATACCTGTCCGTAACGCAGGTACCATGGTGCAAAGGTGCCTGCATAGGTGCTAGGCAGCACTGAGAGCACCAATGGTAGGAAGAATCAGCATTGTGCCACATCTTATATATGACACAATTGTGATCTCTCTGTTTCATACAACGCAGCGCAGCAACTTTACTTGCTACCCTCAGTTGCATGGTACATTAGTAAATAGGCCCTCTGTGTTTAAAGTTGGGTAAAAGGCCCATAATTAAGCCTGGGTGGTGACCTCTTCTCTGTTTGTTGAGTGTGCAGAGTGTTTCGCACTCTGCATTCTGCAGAGTTCGAGGAGTTCCAAAAACTCTGGTCCATGAAGCAGAGTTGTTTCCTTTCCCATGCTCGCCAATGGAAAGTTGATGAGTGCAAGCGAGGAAAATCTATCGCTAGACCACTTCCCTGCGAGATTTCTCAAGGTGGATGGTCACTACCGCTTGCGTTAAGAAACTTGCAATTCGCATTGAGGAAGCTGCTGCTCGAGTAGAACTTCTACTCGAGCTGCAGAGAGAAGCAGTGCCCTCTTGCACTGCGCGAGATGCCATGTGCGCATATTTTACAGCATGGGGCAAACACCCGGCACTAAAAATAAGTGCGAACAGCACGAGGTAACCCACTCTGACACTCGCAGAACTCCGCTAACGCATTCCTGTAGCACAAAATGCATCAGTTTTCAGCATATACTATACAATTGGACTACCTTCGCCTCAAGGGCAAACTGTGCATCGGGCTTCTTGTTCCATGACATGGGCTTTCTTTCAGTTAATCCCAAATTAACTGAACAGGTAATCAGCGTAACAAGCAGCCCTCGCCAAAAAATAACCGGAGCAGCGGAGGGACCCTGACCTGTAAGGGTCGTCAGGAGGGCAGAGTCAGCGGAGCGGTGTGTGTCCTGACGCGTTTGCAACAGGGAGCGCACCGGAGGGCTGCGGCAATCCTACGCGGAGGCGATCTGGGAAGAGAACGCCCGTCGGGTGCTGGAACGGAGCGCACACCAGCTGTAGCGGTGAGCCAGACTTGGAGGGCAGTTGCGGGGCAGACCGGGGCACCGGAGTTGTGCCCCCACACAGTGCCTGACATTAAGATGGCGGGCGGCGGCTGACATCTCAACAAAGGCACCCTTGGGCTGAATACTGATTGAAGCGAAGGCCACGCACAGCACGGAGCATCCAGGGAGCCCGCTCCGGTGGTCACCCTGAGGATTGACATAGCACTGCAAGGGGGGGGACACCCGAGGCTCAAAGGCAGATGACACAAGGTCTGCCTGCTTCCAAGATGGCCGAGAGCACACATGATGAGCTCGATTCCATGTAGCACCAGAGTGCACCTTTACAAGCAGGCATCAGGCCGGACAGGGCACCTTATTTTGACTAGGGGCACTCCTATAAGACGCTTTGGAGAATCGTATGACCATAATTACAGCTCCCGGTACGGGAAACACCTGAGGCACTGCAATTGTGGACCACAGTCTCTCATGGACTTCTTTACTTTTCCCTTTGTCCTGCCCGCCATTTTGCTGCTGTTCTCGGCTGTTTTTTTCTCTGGTCCCCGACCCATCATCTTGTCCATTCCCTCATCTTTTACCCTTTTCCTCCATGAGGATCCTCAAGTGTTTCTTCCCCTCTCTGTTTCGCCTTTTCTCCATACCCTCAAATCCCTCCCACCCTCCCTTGATGTTGTGACTACGTCCCCCCTCCGACCCCACTTAATGGAACTCTGCCTGAGGAAATCTACTATGTATGTATATATATGTATATAGGGATAACTCTAAATACTAGTATAGGCAGTAGACCTTTGTACCATCTACCATTCCTATGTGACTCTTAGAGTATATCCAGTCATATCCCTTCCCTATGTATGTAGAGATAACTCTAATCACTAGTATATGCAGTAGACTGGTGTGCAATCTACAATTCCTATGTGACTCTTAGAGTATATCCATTTGTATCCCTTCCCTATGTATATAGAGATAACTCTAATCACTAGTATATGCAGTAGACTTTTGTACTATCTACCATTCCTATGTGATGACTCTTAGAGTATATCCAGTCATATCCCTTCCCTATGCATATAGAGATAACTCTAATCACTAGTATATACAGTAGACCGTTGTGCTCTCTACCATTCCTATGTGACTCTCAGAGTATATCCATTTGTATCCCTTCCCTATGTATATAGAGATAACTCTAATCACTAATATATGCAGTAGACCTTTGTACTCTCTACCATTCCTGTGTGACTCTTAGAGTATATACATGTGTTTCCCTTCCCTATGTATATAGAGCTAACTCTAATCACTATATGCAGTAGACCTTTGTACCATCTACCATTCCTGTGTGACTCTTAGAGTATATACATGTGTTTCCCTTCCCTATGTATATAGAGCTAACTCTAATCACTATATGCAGTAGACCTTTGTACCATCTACCATTCCTGTGTGACTCTTAGAGTATATACATGTGTTTCCCTTCCCTATGTATATAGAGCTAACTCTAATCACTATATGCAGTAGACCTTTGTACCATCTACCATTCCTGTGTGACTCTTAGAGTATATACATGTGTTTCCCTTCCCTATGTATATAGAGCTAACTCTAATCACTATATGCAGTAGACCTTTGTACCATCTACCATTCCTGTGTGACTCTTAGAGTATATACATGTGTTTCCCTTCCCTATGTATATAGAGCTAACTCTAATCACTATATGCAGTAGACCTTTGTACTATCTACCATTCCTATGTGACTCTTAGAGTATATCCATTTGTATCTCCTCCTTTAGAGGCTTTACATCTTGTACATTTGCAATTTTTTTTCTGTTTGTATCCTTTATGTAACGCATGTAATCCTAAATCCTTATGTTTTTCAACTGGTTCTCATGTAAAGTGCTCTGACACCTTTGGGTAAAGTTTGCGCTATATAAATCGCATAAATAAATAAATAAATGATCGGCCTTTCCTTTCTTCCTCAAACAGCCTTTTGAGTCTGGCTGGACCTTTTGGTTACTGTGAAGTTAAAACTGAACTGGTCTGCATGTCTGTTTCTAGATACAATAATTGTATTGTTGTCCTACAATTTGGTTGAATTTCTGTTGCAGCAATTAAAGACAAGCACCTAACACCAACCCCTCTAATTTTACCATGATTTGCATGACTTTGTACGTGCTACATTTAATTCACAGTTTTCCTACTGAAATATAACACTTGAAATGCACTTATTTTTAGTTTCACACTGTTTTGGAATTTCTAAATTATGAGGCATATTTTTAAAACGTGTTGTTTTTGCCTCGACTCTGACAAAAATAGATTGCCTTGATTGATACAATACTCACCACCTAAGAAATCATGTTGAATAGCAAAGAAACTGCAGCTGACAGATCTAACAATACCCATGCCGGATGTGATATGCTAATAGGATTTGTCTGTGCTGCATGATTCAGAGACACATCCAAGTGCAGAACTGAAAGGTTAAGAGGCCGAGCTACAGGCCTTCCTTTCTTGGAGGAAAAGCAGAAAGGAAGGAAAAATAGGCATTCAGACGTTTGAGGCAAATCATAGGAATCATAAAGCTACGCGTTTTACAGAATATACAAGCTGCCAGCGCCAGTGATATTTTCATGCCTAATACAGCCCAATGAGCTGATTAGCGCCATAAAATGTACCTTTAACCACTGGCAGCTCTGGAGGAGGGGCAGAAGGGGACGCACCCAAGCAATGTTTGTCCTGCGCCCCCAACTTGTGACCCAGCAGCCAGCTGCTGAGTGTACCAGCAGCAGAGAGAGAAAAAACACAAAAAAAAGCATACACCACATCTTGTCAGTCACAGTAGTTTGGGCAATTACAGTTTCTTTGCAAAACAATGCAACTTGCTTAAAATGTTTAAATCTGACTTTGTATGCATGTATATAACTCAGATCTAAACATTTTAATTGAACATGTACATATATATGTTTCACACCCAAACAAACCAAACACGTCCACCCACACACACACCCCTCCACACACACACACACACACACACCCCACATACACAAACACACACACACACACACACACACACACACACACACACACACACACACACACACAAAGAAACACAGACTATGTATATAGGGCCTTTGTAGATTGCTCCAATAGAATTATCCTTATCAGGGGCCGCTCATAAAATTCACTTCTTGAGATGCCATAGCTTTCAAGTGAGGTGATATTTCGATCTATATATTTTTTTGTGGCAGTCAGTGCCGTTTTGAAGACTGCAAAACCGAATGGTTTTATTTTGTTGAACCACGAAAGAGAAATTGAGCAAATTAGAACATTACTGAAATGTTTGTAAACAGTCTTTCATGCAAATTAGCACAGATCAGAAAAAATAGCAGTTTAAATAATCCGGATCTGGGCCAAAATCCATTGTTTTTTGGTCCCTATGCCATTTTAGTTTGAGTCCAATCATATGCAAATCAGTTTTGACCCTACGCCCAATGGGAACAGTCCAGCCCGTACTGCCAAGCCAGGTGCTCCCTGGACTGGAAACAAGCGACATAGGACCAGTTTCAGGGTTTCACCCCTCATCAGCCAGCATAACTTGACTCCAGTGGCATGGAGAGCACTGGACCTGGGTCTGGGCATAAATGTCCCACTCGGGGTGACAAATGCAAAAACAACGATTGATGGACAGAATGTAGAACAATGTCATACATTCACCCCAGTACAGAGATCTGGGCTTAAATCCATCGTTTTTTTTGCTCCCAATGCCATTCCAGTTTGAACCCAGCCATATGCAAATTAGACTTGACCCTGCGCTCAAAGGGAACTGTCTAGCCCGAACTGCCAAGCCAAGTCCTCCCTGGACAGGAAACAAGAATCCTAGGACCAGTTTTGGTGTTTCACCCCTCATCAGCCAGGATAGCTTGACTCCAGTGGCATGGCGAGCAACGGACCAACGTCTGGGCATACCCGTCCCACTCTGGGTCTACAAACCAAACAAAATAAAACATTCCAGTCTACTGAAAATGCAGGGATGGTGCTATACCATTGACCAGGAGACATCCATCCTGTGTTTTGCGTTTATTGCTTGAAATGGTTGTTTTTAAAGCAGCTAGCGTTCCACATGTACATTTTTAGGAAAAATATAACTGGATAAAGGCAGGGAAGATATGGAGAGGAACATGTGGTGGTGTCCTTGACCACTAACTGCTCCACCCAAGGCTGCTCAACGTGATTCCTGTGGGAATCAGATACCATCGCAACACATGCCAGTAACTTATCAATGGTTTACAAACGCAGTTGGGTCTCAAACCTTTGTATACCCTTTTTGAACTTGCAATTAGCAGGTAATGGTTCTTTAATGTTTACCCTTTTTGCAGTTCGAAGACATTGCAAACACCTTCTTAAGTGCAGAAAGAGTATTCCAACTCTTACAAAGTCTTTTGAACAATGTTATTAGGCATTTTGCTGTCATGAACCCTGCAATGTTGTGAATCACACGCTTTACAACTGCAAAATAAATGTGTACATTATATGAAAAATGTTAAGGAAATCAGTGATAAATGATAGATGCCAAAGGTCAAAGATGAAACAGACACACTTTGCAGCCAGTGTAGATTGTTTATTTATACAGACTGAGATTTTAACTATTACATGGTAATATGTTCTTGAAAGGCATTAAAAGGAAAGGTTAAGATAGGCCAAAAACGGCGGCTGTGAAAGTCGTTCTAAACAACTGGAAAGATACAAAAAAGGCAAGCTATGCCTGTTGGCTAAACTGGGTGAATAACCTACGAGGAGCAGATAACATTTCTCTACAAAACACACCAGGGCGACCCTCACAAAGGAAACTTTGGAACTCACTGGATATCTACTTCAAAATCCATAAACCCCAGGGATCACCCACAGCCTGAACTGCTATGCCGCATTGTGGTGTCCCATATATCATCTAACATATTACATATCACATCTCGCATCTTACCTCTTACCTCTATCCTTTGCTCTCTCTTTCTACTCTTTTCTTCTTCCTCCTACCTACTTCGATCATCTCCACCGCCTTGTGATATCTATCCTCTCAGGAGCCCAGCCTAGAAAGGCTTCATGGCGGATGACCACATTACCTTCGTGACCGTCCCGAACAGCATGAATACCATCATGGGACTTAATGCCTTTCTCTGCTAAATTCATGTCTTATCCTCTTTTGAATTATGTATAATCACATGTATTGGTTTTATGTACATTGCAACTTCTGATTTTTTTATGCTGCAAAACCCTGAAATTTCCAATAAAAACTTTTGAAATAAAAAAGATAGGCCAAAATGGCAACAGGGCAAGTATTAGCTACATATGACCAACTCCTTTGGGAACACATTTGTTTTTTTGGTTTTACAAAAATATATGAAGTGCGATAAAAAATCCACATTTACGGGAATAAACCATTTAATCTCATTAATGTTTATTTTCAGTTTAACCATACTAATCTAGTTATTCCCTAAAAAAACAAGCAGAATGACAAAAAAATAGATCTAACAAGACACTTAAAAACTGTCTGCAGAATTCAATAAACAGACAATTCATAGCAATTTCCATTTTCAGCATGAATACATAAAAAATAAGAATATTTATTCATATGTTAGTCGAAGATTACTAGTAGGTCAGCATTTGAAAACCCGAAAAGATTTTGATTGTAGAACAAACTTTCTTCATGCTTCTATCACCTCCAAAGCAAGCACATTATCTAAAGTCACTTTAAAATATATTGTTTAGTTTGGAATCGCCCATAAAATATAAGGTTTACCAACATTTTCGGAAGTTGGCTATTGGTTTCTCAGGTCTTTCTTGTACACAGCATCTAGTAGATTTAAATCATACAAGTAAGCCATCAAACTGAAGACAGCCTGTCTCTGTAAATAAAATACAAATAATCATGACAAGGACCTTTTTTTCACAAACAAAAAGCAACAGAGAAAGCAATGCGGGTGTATTGAATGTAAATAACCATGTGGGAATTATAAAATAGTGTAACAATATTATATCATAATCCAAAAAGCTTCCTTGAAACCAAAAATATCTAATAGGCAAGTGGGCAAGCTCAAAAGTCAGCAAAGAAATCTGCCACCTTACACTAAAATAATAGTTGCCTAAGAGTGGTAAATGTCAATTTATTGTTGGACAGATTGAACACCACAATTATGATCAAAACAGCATAGCGCCTGTACAATAGTCTGTCACGAGCAGTGCAGTTTGCCCATTATTGTCTTCAATGCAGATCTTTGTTGAAGAGAGCACTTGGGTATTACGAACAATTAACAAGGTCAATATGGCTCCCTACTGTTCCCGAGTGGGTCACCCTAGGGCAGTGCCACAGGCCTCCCTGCTGTGCTGCCCTACAACAAAAGAAAAGGGCAGGAATGCACTGTATCTATATCAGGGGTCTCCAACCTTTTGTATAGTGAGAGCTGCTTCTGGTCGGTGAAAATCGTCGTGAGCTACTAAACCCCAAGCAACTCACGCATTTTTCCGAGAGACCTCCCACGGCCAGTTTCATTGACGTTAACATTTTTAAAATAATCTTCAGTTTTAGAAAACGAGATTTACTGCTCAATATTGAGTAAATGACCTTCTGTACTTTTCTCCTTGAAACTGTGTTGAATGTCCGGCTTCGTGAGAAGTAAAAACAAAATATGCAGGTTTGTTAGTGGCATGGTGAGGCAGGAGCTGTTGAGGCTGGATTACTGTAACCCCAAGATGATGTGATTGGGTTGAACAAAACCAGGCCTAAACTAAACAGAGCCCTGTACTGATGATTTAACTACATTTCATAAGATTTTACACTTCAATACAATTCATGATGATTCAATGTGCCAGCCTTAATTATATTTCCGATTTTTAAAGCAGATAGTTAATAATGAAAATGGAAATGTGTCTCTGCCATCTCCAGACAACATCCATGTAACTAACAAGGCCTGCAAATTACATCCCAGAGGGGGTGTTTCTACATGTGCTCAGCTGTGTGGTTACTCTCCTGCCCTTGGATAAGTTTGGGATTATTAGACCCATATTTCACTATGTGTGCAGCGTGTGGAGTTGTGTGTGATGATCAACTGTAATGTACATCTACAGTTATACTATGGGGCCCACTACAGGTCAGACAGAGGTCATCTTGTGAAGAGAGGCTGCCGCCCTATTACAGTTTTTACCAAGTCCAAGCAGGGATAGGAAGAATACAAATCTGTTGCTTGGTCATTTTCTCTCCTCTTCAAAGCAGAGGAAAACATGCACGCAAAGGGGTCCAGAAGAGGGGGCACATATAGAAGTAGATCTGGTAATGCCAGCTAACCAGCATCATGTTCCCAATTCTAGGGCTGGTAACTCGTAATGCCGGGTAGGTGGGTGGGAGATACCGTACTGAATCTTAATGTTATGGGGTACGGTACTGGTACGCACATCACCACTATATTTATATTCTGACAAATTAGTAATGTACTCTTCTTTTTGCGTACCCTACTTAACGACTTTACATACTTATTAGGTTAGTTTTTACTGGCCATAGGCATATTTGCATCATCACCACAGCACAAATGTTGTCTGACCTTCTTTTTAACATGCCGAGTCACACAAGGGGCTCAAGGACTTTACAAATTAATTCCAAAGGGAATCGGAAAGAGAGCAGAATGGGGCCATCACATTCCTTAACTAACAGCTTTCTCTGAAAAACGGCAGGGGCAGCAGCTACAAATAAGACCAGTTGTGGTTTTGGCTCACAGCGCCGTCTACAGTAGAAATAAAGACTTAGCTAAGATGACTAACACCCACATGCATCATTGTAACATTTTGTGATTTCTTAATTGCGAAAATTAAGGAATCGCAATTAAGAAATTGCAAAATGCTATGCATTAAAATATCGCAATATTTTTTGCGATTCGGTACTTTTCCTTAATTGCGATTCACAATGTGCGAATCGCAATTAAGGAAAACCCTTCCCATTGATTCCTATGGGCCAAAAGGCCCATACGAATGAATAGGAAGGCATTCACATTTTGCGAATTTCAAATTGCGATTCGCAAAATGTGAATGCAATTTCAAGGGGGAAGGGGGGTCCAAAGAACCCCTCCCTGCACCCCTGAAATTTAACTTTAAGTGCAATTTACACACACACATGAACCAATGACATGTGTGTGTGTAAATTAAAACTTTCAAATATGCAACTAGTGCATGTTTGAAAGTTTTCGGTGAATTAGCATGAAGTTCAACTTCATGCTAATTTACCCCTTCCAAAGTGCGAATTCGCAATTTAAAAAGATTCATGCATTGCATTTAAGAAATCTGAAATTGCGATTTCTTAAATGCAATCGCAATTTTAGAAATCGCAACATGGTTGCGATTCCTAAAATTGCGAAAATGCATGATGCATTCCAAATTAGTCAATTGCATTCGCAAACGGCCGAAAATTGTGATTCGCACCGTTTGCGAATGCAATTGACTTTGATGCATGTGGGCATTAGAGAATAAGTATTCCCCGCTTCTGTCAGACACTTGACATGGAGTGTCGCGGACTCACACAGCTTACCTGCTGCTCTGATGTGAAGGGCAGATGGCACGGGTCCCGGCAGTTCTTTACTGCTGGCCTTGTGCGACCAACAGCTACTCTACCCTGCCACGCCTTACTTCTCCGCACTAGTACCCTTTGCGCTCGTGGCTCACACAATGAGTGCGTGCTACTGAGTAAAAGGCAGGGGGCGCATAGACCAGGTCACGAGTCATCAGTGACGCTGATGGAACGTCATCCTCTTCCACCCGGTCCGCCCCGCCCCAGCTAAGCTCAAAGCCAATCTGAGCAGCTGCTTTGAGTGAGGGCAGGCAACAGAGCCTGAAAAAGCCTAAAAAGCCCAAACAAAACGAAAGGGCTACTAAATCGAACCACAAGCATCACGAGCTACTCCCAGGGTCTCCACGAGCTACCGGTAGCACGCAATCGACCGATTGGAGACCTCTGATCTATATGATATAGCGCATTCCTGTCCTTTTCCCCTAAACTGGCGCGCAATGGGCTGCTGTGTGCCAATGCAGGCACCTTTCCACCATGGTGCAAGGGTGCCTGCTTTGCGGGATGATTGATTTTATGCAAGAAGGGACTCTTGGTTCTAGGTTCTGATGCATTCCCAGGATTACGATGCCTCATAAATCTGGGAATGTGTCAGGTTCCTTGGGTGTTGCGTGGGATCACCCACAGCAACACCCATGGAACGCCCCTTTCACACAGTGTTCTGTGTGAAAGGGGCACATTTATAAGGCCATGAAAAGCCACATACAGTGGCTTTACTTGGCCTTATAAATATGCGGTGGCACACTGCACCACCACAACATCAAAAAAGTGATGTCCCAGGGCGCAAACGTCCCGGTAGGATCTCATAAATGAGGCCCAAGATCCTGACTCTTCATTTAAATGCACATAGTTAGACTCTTACCCCCAGATTCATCATGGTCATGTTTTGCCAGTCCTTAATAGCGAATTTTAAGGATTTGCTATGAAAGACTTCCAAAACGGGATGCATGTAGAAATCGCAATATGCGATTCGCTAATTGCTAATCGCAAATAAGGAATGGCTTTCCCATTCATTCCTATGGGCCTAAAGGCCCATAGGAATGAATGGGGAGTCATTCCTTATTTGCGATTAGCAATTAGCGAATCTCAAATAAGGAAGCAATTTCAAGGGTGCCAGGGTGTCCAAAGGACACCCTGTATCACCCCTGAAATGGTAATGTACACTGGTGTTGCGCACACACATGTCCAAAGGACATGTGTGTGTAACAAACAACTTAGAAAAATGCACGAAAGTGCATTTTTCTAAGTTTTTGCTATTTACCACATAGTTAGACTTCGCGGTAAATAGCGGCCCCAGATTGCGAATTCGCAATTTTAAACTGGTTCATGAATTGCATTTAAGGAAGCTCAAATTGAGATTCCTTAAATGCAATTATTCGCAATTTAGCGATTTCTAGAATTGCGATTTTTGCATTTGGGATGATAAATCCCAAATGCAAAAATAGCGCTCGCAAAAGGGCAGATTCTCAGAATCTGGCCCTTTGCGAACCGATTTCGGCTTGATGAATCTACCTGTTAATCACACAAGCTCTTGGCTGAGTCACCATGCATCAGAATTCAAAATACTATTAATTTAGTGTGGGTCCTAGATCACTTAGGGTTTGTGTATGTAATGGTGTTTGCTCATGTCTGTCACCTGAAGGCAAATGAAATATATAGTTTTTTAATTTCACAAAAAATCACAATAATATTCCTTTATGGCACAGGTTCCATTGAATGCTACCGGAAGTGTCATGTGACTTTTCCTGCAGCGTTCAATTGCTGCTGCGCTGAAATCTGTAGAGTGTAGATTTCAGCACAGGAGGGGCGGAACCAGCTCTGCACATTTTTGTTTTCACGGGAAAAACGTTTTTCCTCATTGGAGAAAACACCCTTCTATCACTTCGAGTTTCTCTGCACTGACTCAACAGGAATACATATATTTACTCCTCCCAGGCATCGCTCTGTGATTTCCTGAAAGTCCTGGAGAAAATTAGATATTGTCACTGTAAGCTTATGTTTATGAGTAAGAATACCTTTGTGAAAATGGTCAGAACTGACTTGACCAAACTGGAGGGAAACCAGACAGTGAATAGATGTAGAAAATATTCAACAGAATATATTTGAGAAAAATGAAATACCACCCGTTTGACCCCTACAGACAAAGACTCGATTCACAAAGGGTCTCTGCATCGTGAAGAGATTCCGCCTCGAGTGCAGAGACCCTGCCCTCGTATTCATTGCACAAAAATCCCTTAGTGAATTGTGCCACAGTACCAGGACATAGAGGGAAAAATATCCTTATTTAAAACATAAAAAAACGAAAAAAAGTGTGAACTGAAACCAATGGAGATAAAATCTGAATCGCAGAGTGACAGATATCACTGTTTCAAAGGTAGCAAATAGTGAAGTAGAGTTTGCTAGTTTCAAAATGTAAAATTTTAAAGACCTTTAAAAAGAGTTGCACAGAAAATTAGTTGTAAATGATTGCAAAGACTTGCTACTGAGAAGGCGTGTTTAGAAGACGTAGAGAAAGAAGAAATTGGAAACAGAGCAAGTAGAGAAAGAATACATTGGCAACAAAGTACGTTTTGACCTTTGGTGGCAACAGGCACTTGTTACAGTAAGACACACAGGCTGTTCCTGAATAAATGTCTTAAAAGTGATGGAGTTTACTTATAACTGAATAAGGCTGCAAGTGGATAACAATTACGACCAAATGAAATGGAAGTTTACTTCAATATTTATCTTGCCATATTAATAAACAAAACGCTTTGAGGAAGAAAGCAGAGGCATGCAGGATGAAATTACAACTGTGAAATCAAAAGAGCATGAGAAACTGGCTTGTGGTGTAGACATCTGATGGTTTTAAGTACATCTTATTGTTTCTTCAGGGGGAAAGGTGAAATAGATGAGAATTCCCAGTCTATCCTATAAAATTGAAAAGGAAAGGATGTGCCCGAAATCATGCTAATGGAATTTCACAGTATCTTCCAACATAAATTAATTACAGAAAATGAATATCACACATGTATGGTTTTACTCCCAACTATTTACAAAGTAAGCTGTGAAGTTTCAATCAGTTGATGCAATTTTAATAAATGTTTATTTATTTATTTTTACTGATAAAGTGCTTACCTGATTAAGCCCATTTCTCATGTTGGTACAGGATAATGTTACTTTGGCCAGTGCTCTATACGTTATTATAATTTTTTAGATCATACTCAAAAACGAAACGTAACCTACAGAGAACTTCAGAGACAAGAGAGTGAACATACAGCAACTGATGTGCAGGGCAAGCCGAAGACATCCAACAAGGACAATTCCTTTAGTCTCTAGCAAGAGTGCATATCCTGTCATGTGGGTTCACAAGACAGCATTCCTCCTCCTATTAATCTGACACCTAGTACTTTACATACTCAAATCATGCTGATGACCCACATATGATCAATGAGATAATATTAATGATAATAAGATTGTTTCACAAAAATATCCGAAAATTAATATTATTATTAGAAATACTACTTTTTAATACTTCACTGATAAAAACACAAATAACGATTACCAAAATATTGCGATTAAGAATATGCATTTTTACTTATGGTGCCGCTCACTTGCTCTTGCCATATCGGAGGAAGGTTTCCCGCTGCACGCGGAGGGTGCATTCTTTATCAAAAGGCTCATTTGTGAGGTCGCGCCGCTGGTGGGAGCTTCTCCGCATTCGGCGGACAGCCTGCACGCTCCCAGCGTGCGCTTGACCTTAAACTACCTGCTGCCTTCACCGGGGGACTGCGAGGACCAGCAGCCTTTACACCTCACAGCTGGTGCCTCTTCCCCCGGCGGCCACGCCCCCCATCAGCTGCTACTTACTTTTCGCGACACCCGCTCCGCGGGTGCCGCTCACTTGCTCTTGCCATATCGGAGGAAGGTTTCCCGCTGCACACGGAGGGTGCATTCTTTATCAAAAGGCTCATTTGTGAGGTCGCGCCACTGGTGGGAGCTTCTCCGCATTCGGCGGACAGCCTGCACGCTCCCAGCGTGCGCTTGACCTTAAACTACCTGCTGCCTTCACCGGGGGACTGCGAGGACCAGCAGCCTTTACACCTCACAGCTGGTGCCTTTTCCCCCGGCAGCCACGCCCCCCTGCACGAACATATTAACTTGAACAGCCCTCCCCGCAACGCGGGACGCGCGCGGGACGAAGCACGGGGCGAAGGGCGGGCCCATTTAAGCCCGTTCAAGACTGAGCAAGACTGGACTGGGCCACCCTATTTACGTTTGCCTTCTTCCCCTGTATCCTTGCTGTGACTGCGCGTATTTCTAAATAAGTCGCTTGTAGTTTGCATTTAGATTTTATAGTATTTCTATTCCGCAACGAACTACATTGCATCATGTCTCCCAGAACCACCCGGAATACAGTTAAGAAACAGGCCCAGGCTGCTGCTGAGGTTATTGGGCCGATAGACCAATTCATAACTAAAGCCAATGAGGCCATTGAGCAGGGCATTACCTTATTGGAACGGAGAGTCTCACAGGACCTGGCTATCGCCAGACGCTCATCCATGGGCTTACTGGCTACTGCAAAAACTCCCCAGCGTCCTGTTGAGTTACCCCCTCCCCTGACAGTGCACGCAGAGTTGCATACTGTCCCCCGCACAGTGGACCTATCTGCGTCTTTAGATCTTTCCGAATCACATCTCTCACTTGAAAAGTCCCCAGTCATTTTTGCTAGCCAAACTGACGTCGCCCCTTCTCCAACTACAGATAGGGGTGCACGCAAAGGTGCAATCCCCCCAAAAAAGAAGAGGGAAACTACTAAGTTTTATCATACTACTAATCCCCCCCCAAAACTATCCCCTCAACCCCTTCCACCTCTCATCCCCCCCCACAAATCATTAACCTTGCTATAACTCCCCACCGACCTCCCTCCCCGTCTTTTGCACACACAACAGATCTTACCACAGATAACTTGAACATTAGTTGTAGCAGCTCTAGTAGCTACGACAGTGAGGGTGGTATGGCCGACAATGGTAATTTAACTACTAACACCTGTAGTAACGATAGTCTACTGCTTAGCAAAATTGGAGACCTAATTAAGTCTTATTTAGAGCCCATAGAAAAGACACTGCACCAGGTCCACTCCCAATTAACCCAATTGTCTTTAGCCCTGAACACAAGTAAGGGTACCAACAAAGATACCAATTTGGCTCAAGGGAGGCCATTTACTCTCAATACAAACACATCTAAGCCCGGCACGACTGCACCGAATCCCCTTACTACTAAACAAAAGGTCCCTCAGAAACCCATTCAAAAACAGCCACTAGCACCTACAATCAAGCCCCAAGCACCTCCCAAACCATCTAACCCCATACCGACCCAATCCTCAACCAACTCTAAGACACTGTCGTGTATCCAACCAAATCCTCCTCCTGCCCCCCCTACCCCCGCCCTTCCTACCCCTGCCCCTACCTTTCCCAAGCACTCTGTTGGATTTAACACCATTCCGAGAAATCGAAAGAGAAGGGGCCATCCTATCCATCTTCCGCCTGAGGCATTCCCCTATGTAGTAATTATGACAGGTGTCCCGGAACTCCCCCCAAACCAGGACGAACCAGTCTGGTCATTAAAAAACAAAGTTATCTACTGGTTGTCCAATAACAGACCTTTACCAACCTTTTTGGACAACAGAGTTACCACAGTGCGCAGAGTGCCCTGGCTAGGCAATGAACCCAAAAACATTCAGGGTGACTGCGTCATAGTGAATTTCGCCGATCCTAACACAGTTGAGCACATGTGCTCCTGGGGAGATCATACTTCCACTGAAGGGATCGCCACCCACAATCTGTCATACTTCTACCCCCCGACTCCACGACATAACGCCGGTCCCCCATGGAGCTGGACGAGAGTGGGGAACTGGGGTGGGAATAGAGATCGAGGCCATTGGACAGGCTACGGATTTAGCAATCCACCTCCTGGTCACTTTACCAACTGGAGAGGCCCACCGCTATCCAACAGATACGATTGTTTGGATATGGTTGACTGACCATCAGACCCCTTCACCGAAGTCAAAGCCATCAATAACATACTGATTCACCCTAAACATATTTCCAGAAAAACTTGGCCGGCAGGATCCACCCCGCCTTCTCTGTCTGGCACCCACATTGAGTCTTGTACCCCCCTGTTAACTCTACCCTCTCAAATGACAATCCCCATGGATCAAGATCCCTGCCATGTTCAGTCAACCCTCCCCGAGGAGTCACACATGAGCCAACAACACATCACCTCAACCTTCTGTGATTCAAAACTAATTTCCTCCACCCTTGTCCCAATCGCCCAGACCCACGTTTCACCACCCTCTGCTGATCCACAGACCACAAATTCCACTTTACCACCAACCTGGGATCTTTCAGTCATCTTTTGGAATGTAGCGGGCCTCAGATCCAAGATTCATCTTCAGTCTTGGTTCGACTTGGTTAATAGGCATAAATTAGTCTGCCTCCAGGAAACCTGGGCTATTGACCCTATCCACATTCAGGGTTATAAAACTTTCCATATTCCCGCCAGCCCGTCTACACACGGAAGACCTAAGGGTGGCTTAGCTACCTATATCTCCAATCAAATTCCATTTATGACTATTGAAGTTCCCTCAGTGTCCCCAATTCTCCAAATCCTTAAGCTAGTCCCCGACGAACGCTCCTGTTATTATTTTATCAACATGTACAATAACTCTTCACCTGCCGACTGTGTAAAGTCTCTGATAGAAACTACATCATATTTGCATGATCAGAAAGCCAAGAACTCGCAGTTACAATGTCATGTTGTGTGGGGCGGGGATTTTAATGTTTACCTATGTAACAACTATAAAAAAGGTATATGCGGGCTCCAAGACGAGCATGATGTCCCCATCGCCCACTTTGCTCACTCCAGTATTGGGACTACTTTAAATAACAGTCTTTCTTCACTTGAACTTGAATTCGCGAATGAATCAGTGTGTCCCGTTGTCGAATTCAAGCCGACCTTTCATGGCAGAGGTCTTTCCACTACCATTGATTATATTCTGTGTTCACAATCTCTAAATAACCGATTGAAAAACTTTATAACCGGCACTGACCCCTCCAGTGATCATTACTCCAATAGTATCACCATAATATTTAACTCAGCCTCCCCAGCTCACTCTAAGACTAGTCTTCTAATGCAGCATTCTCTGGAGATGGGTAAAACCAACGGCTATACTGTAAAATGGTCAAAGATCAACCCCACCGAGGTTACCAGTAGGATTATTCAAAAAACCCTTCCCCTAATATACAACTGTTTAGAGGAGACTTCATCTCCCCAGTTGATCCTCTCTAGTTTCGTTAAAATCTTAGAAGCTATTCGGCAGGAGCTCACTCGCCAACATAAGACTCATCATTAAGGATTCCCGGGAGTGGTTTGATTCCCACTGCCGCAAAGCCCTTTGCGCGCTAAAACGTGCTCTACATAGCCAAGATAGGGACATGGCCTTAATAGCCTTATTAAGAAGGAATTATAAGTTGGCCCAAAAAACCCGTAAACGGGAAATAAAAAACAACCTCTGGGCCCAACTGCACGAGAGCACATTGAGCAAGGACAGCACTCTGTTTTGGCGAACAGTTAAGGCCCCTTTTTTAGCAGATGCGACAGCTGTTCGCCACCTAGACGTGGCAGTACCTGCTGAAAAATGGGTAGCCCACTACTCACAGATTTTTGGGGACTCCACTTCAACAACTGAGGCCTCCAGTATTGGGGAGGCAGTCCTTACTAGGGTTAACACCTATCCCATTGACCTCCACTTCGACCTCGTGGAGGTGACTGCTGCGTTGACTTCCTCAAAGACCGGGAAAGCTCCCGGCCCTGATGGAGTCCCACTTGACATCTTTGTGAGTAACCTAGACCTATGGTCCCCAATTGTTATGCAAGTTATGTCCGCAGCTTCACAAATTGGCCTAATCGACTCTTGGTCTACTTCTGTGCTTCTACCCATTTTTAAAAAGGGAGAACGCGACAACCCAGCCTGCTACAGACCCATTTCCCTCTTGGATTCGCTGGGCAAGGTCGCAGGGAGACTAATCCTGGAACGTCTCCAGGACTGGGCCACAGAGAATAAGATCATAACCGACCTACAGTTCGGTTTCCAGGAGGGATTGGGCACTGTAGAACAGGTAAGGGTGGGCGTAAAATCCGTTTCGCGGGCGAATTTGCGGATTTTCCGCGATTTCGCGATCCGCGAATCTCGCAAAATCGCGGTAAAATCCGCGAATCAGCGGGGACGAATTTTCAGCCAAGCAAGGGTTACAGCAGCAGGTGCAAAAGTTGAACCTAATTTCTTTGTAACCTTTTACAAAAGGGTTACAAACAAATTAACTTCAACTTGGACACCTGCTGCTAATTGCTTCCTGGCGCCTCGTTGCCTACTTGCAACTATTCTCTGACCCTGCTCTGACCCTTGAAGCAGGGTCAGAGAATAGTTACAAGTAGGCAACGAGGCACCTGTCCAAGGAATTAAACCTCATCAGGAAGCACTTACACATATAAAAAACAGGAAGAAGGGAGAGGATGGCAAATACACCCATTTTGAGTTGTCAGGAGGGGTTAAACTAAAAGAGACCTTTACAGCACAATTTTCATATGCATTTTGCTAAAAATAAAAAGCTGTATGTTCTATAGGGGCAACTCAAGAATCTGGCCCTTCAGAGATCCGGCCTCTCTTTCTTTCTCTCGTTCTCTCTCTCCCTCTCTCTTTCCTTCTCTTTCTCTCTCTTTCTATCTATCTATCTATCTATATATCTCTCTCTCCCTCTCCCATAAACGACTGCATGGGTAACTTCGCTATGCAAGCGGCTCGCGAAGACACAAAAAGCCTCGCGAACACGCAAAAAACCCCGCGAACACGCAAAAAACCGCAAATTCGCACGAATTCGCGAATTTTGCGGATCGCGAATTCGCAAATCCGCAAATTCGCAGATCGCGAATTCGCAAAATTCGCCCATGCTTAAGAACAGGCCCTTAATCTGACATTACTCATGGGTAAATATGCTTGGGCCAAAGGCGGTAACCTTTACCTGGTCTATGTGGACCTAAGCTCCGCATTTGACTGCGTAATCCACTCCAAGCTGTGGGAGATCTTGAGTAACTTGGGCATAGATCCTCCACTCCTGAAATTTCTCCGAGAGCTATACCCGGATGCTAAAGCATGTGTGAGGTATGGTATCAATGGAGAGCTTTCGGAATCATTCGGCATTGCAAAAGGCGTCAGACAGGGGTGCGTCCTTGCTCCATTTTGATTTAATATCTATACAAACGGATTGGAACAAGCAATGCTAGTAGACAACAAAGATCTCCCCTGCATAAACACCCGGCCAATCCCTGCATTACTATATGCTGACGATTCCGTCATTCTAGCGAGAACACCTAATCAGCTCCAGCTCCAACTGGACAAGTATTGTCAATATATGCTTTCTCTTGGATTAAAAGTAAATAAATCCAAGACTTTTGTTATGCATATTGGCAAGAAAGCCCAGAAATGCAAATCTCTCTATATCGACAACACCAGGCTAGAAAACGCTAAAACATATCCTTACTTAGGGATCCTCATCGACGACCATTTGTCCTGGAAACCTGCCACCTCCAGCAAGAAATTGCAGTTTCAGCGCACAACATCGGCGCTGACCTCTTTTTCAAGGAAGCTGGGCAAGCCCGCCCCTGCCGTGATTCTGAAAATCTACCAAGCCAAATGTTTGAGTGTGGCTACTTATGGAGCAGGTGTATGGGGCTACGCCCCTGCTACTGAGCTCCAAGTAATCGAAAACGATTTCTTGAAATATATATTAGCCCTACCCCGAAGTGCTCCTAACTACGGTACCCATATTGAGCTCGGTTGGGAGTATCTATCTGACACCATTAGATACCAACCGATCCTCCTTTGGCATCGTATATGGACTCAGGAGCAATGTCTCCTTACTAGGTCCTTAATAACTGATTGCCTTACATTGACCCACTGGAAAAAGATCCCCTGGCTATTATATGTTTTTAAATTTCTGTATGATTTGAATTGTCCAGCGTTTTTCACCGACCCTGTCTCACTAACGGCCATACCCAGAAAGACCTTGAAGAATCTATGTGTCGCCCATTTAAGAGACCTACGCATGTGTTCTGAAATTGGCAAACAATCAAACACACACTTAATGACGATACAATCCTCCTATGGCATACAACCTTATCTGTCTTTTTACTTGTCAAATTATGATAGATATGTTTTAACTAGATTTCGGTTTGATTCATTTTATCGACTTGTTTCGTTCCCTGAGCCCTCTGATTGGTCTCGTGAACTAGCTAGTTGTCCTTGCGATGGCTGTTCTTTCCAGTCTACCTTGCACGTAACTTTATTTTGTAGTTTCTACGAGACCCCGCGTAAACGCTGGTTGGTCCCACTTCTCCGACAAACAGGACTGAGAAGATGCAGACCTGCTCTTTTGGCACTTCAGTTCATAGATACCCCGTTTGTTGCCAAATCTATAGCTTGCTTCCTTAAGGCATGTCTGAAAATTCATTCTCAACTAATGGTTACTGCATTGTAAAATTTTATTCTTGTTATGTGAACAACTTTTTATTTCATTGCCGTACAGGGCGACATTGTATAGACGATTCTTTTAATGATTAATTTAATGTTCTATGCATCTATCAGTCAATATTGCTCAAATGAAAACTTTTTTATAAATTGTTGTAAATATTTTTCTACAATGTACTTTTATGATTGTAAATTCAATCGAAATAAAGTTTCTTTTGACTTGACTTATATTTATAACACAAATAATGAAAAACAAAAGTATTGTCACTTATAAATACACACATAAATTATCAGAAATATCATGAATACATAATATAGATTACATTAATAATGGAAAAACAAACGCATTGAATTACAAAAACAATATGATAACAGTATTTTACATTAACCCAAAAAATTAAAATTAGCTCTAAATACATATACAGATAATCTAACAACATTATAACAATTTTATATACCTACTAGCGGCCCGTCCCGACGTTGTCCGGGTAAAGAAAGGCTAGGCAGCAATGGTTTAGTATTGAAAATAACATTTACTTCAAAACTTCATGGTACACCACATTTCGTGTTTCATGAGAATCAGGAAGTAGAATAAATTGGTTGTCGGAATTCCCCGACCTCGATAGCGCGACATATAACTGTCCATGAGTGAAGCCGCCCTCTCGTAAGTCTATCCCAATGACTTTGTATGTCTGACCTTGTGATTTGTTAATGGTGGATGCAAAAGCAATATTAACTCCATGGCTGCTAAGGCAATTTCCCCACTGTGCTGACTTTTCATTTACTCCATTGTTCATGACGAGCTCAGCTCGTCATAAGCACACGACCAGTGTGCTGCATGACGAGCTGAGCTCGTCATGAGCATCGAAGGAGTTAATAGGGAATTGTAAGCGTTTGAATTGAAATGGTAGATCAGTAGGGATCATGGGTATCAAAGGGAATATGGGCTAACTGTCCTGCAGCAGGGCCAGTGAGAATAGTAGTCTCTATTACATAAGGTAAAAGAGATTTAACTTGTAGGTGCGTCCCATTGCAGAGATTTGGTGGATGTAGGTTTTGTAATAACATGATAGGAACACCTACTTTCTTTTGGAGTGTGTGAGGGGGAAGCCCTGAAGGGTTAAGTGAGTGGAGGAATTCTTGGGGATAATGCACAGCGTCTTGTGTATCTAATACTGTATCAATGGAATTATATATTGTGGTTTCACCTGAGAATAGTTGTAGTATGTGTTCATTAATATGATGCACTGCAGAGTTTCGGGCGGCAACTATAGACCTTTCGCAAATCCATGTGTAATCTTTGCTGAGAAGATGCTTGATGTCTGGGTAAACATGTTGTATGAGTTCATGTAGGGTACAGAGACGCTTACCTAAGTTTTGTATGTTGATAAAGCCATTTGTGTCAGGTATGTCTCCGTTGGCCACTTCTATTAGAAGATCTGCAAATTGTGTATCTCCACCTCCTAAATGTGTCCTCATGTTAGTGCGTAAGGTAATAGATTTTACAGAGTTCCATAGGTGTGATGCTTTTAAGCATGCTTTTAGTATATCAGCCCGCGTTCCTGTAGGCACCACAGGAAGAGTTTGTCGGAAGTCAGAAGGAAACACAAAAGTAACACCTCCAATTATGTTGTATGAATTTCTAATGTCTTTGAGAGTTCTGTCAACTGCCTCAATATGTGAGCGGTGTGTCATTGTACATTCGTCCAACATGATAAGAGACACATTTTGAAGCAGTGTCCCCAAAGGTCAGTTTTTCCGAATAGAGCATATTGAATCCTTTTCAAGGGAAACTGTTAGAGGCAGTTGAAAGGTAGAATGTGCTGTTTTCCCAGCTGTTAGCAAAGTGGCAGCTATTCCAGATGAAGCAACAGCTAGAGCCAAATTCCCAGAAGATCGAACTTTGGCAAGTATGAGGTTGATTAGGTAAGTCTTTCCTGTGCCACCGGGGGCGTCTATGAACAATAGTTTGCCTTGCTTCTTTTCAAAACTATCAACTATGGTGTTGTAGGTGAGTTGTTGATCAGGAACTAAGTTAGGCAAGTGTTGAGCAAGGTAGTTATTTAGCTCTGGAATATTGTGTGCGGTAGCGATATTGTGGTATCCAGTTAGGTTAGTTCAGACCGCTGGCGGCAGGCTGAAATATTGTAAGGACTTCTCGCTTAATAGATACAGTGAGTCTTCAATTTCTAGAAGTCCTTGGTTTATGATTTAATTGTTGATAGCAGCCCATGCCGACGTTGTCCGGGTATGAATTGCTGCCGGCCAGTAGTATATTGTTTTGTAGGATTTCGTTTTGATAGCATTTCTTATCTGTGACAGGCCTGTGAAACGCTCCGATTCACAGTGCACTGCTGATGCACTTAAGATTGCGCGTTCAGTAGTGTGTGAACTCGAGTTTCCCTACTTTATTTTTCCTTGCAATATTATATAGCGCAAACTCGACAACGTGGCATAAGCACAAATTACATTACAGAAGAACACATTCATTTGTGGTAGGCACAGGGAGACAAAGCGATTTGCCTGGAATCACAGGATGTTGAGCTGATGCCGAGATTCGAACGTAGCTCCCCAGCTCTAAAGTTCGCAATTCTAGAACTTGTGGCGGGAGGTGGTCTAAAAGTGTATGTCTGTGCTGGCCATCAATGAGAGAGACCTGTGCATTTTTCAAATGGGTGGTGAAAAAATATGAGTATGTTGCTGGAGATGTGGGCCGCCGTGCCACCAATTATTCCGCAACTTTCTTTCCGCATACCATCACTCTGCATACTTTCATTACGAAAGTACCATGACTCCGCAATGCAATTAATACCCATGGCATTACATTTTATATGCTTTTACTACGCATACATTTACAACGAAATTCGTTGTAAATGCATGAATGGTAAAAGCATGTTTTTTTAATGTTTGGAGAAGGTAAGTATGGGTATAGGGGTATATGTTTTGGGGTACTGAGGCATTTGTTTTGGGGTGTTTGGGTATTTTAAGGGTTGAGATATAGTTTTGGGTTATGGGGTACAGGGGTAGTTTTAGGGTTTAGGGATGGGTATGGGTTTTGGGGTACAGGGGTATTTTTAGGGTTCAGGGCTAGGTTTGGGTTTTGGGTATAGGGGTATTTTAGGGTTCAGGGCTAGGTTTGGGTTTTGGGGTACAGGGGTATTTTAAGGGTTCATGGCTAGGTTTGGGTTTTGGGGTACAGGGGTAGTTTTAGGGTTTAGGGATGGGTATGGGTTTTGGGGTACAGGGGTATTTTTAGGGTTCAGGGCTAGGTTTGGGTTTTGGGTATAGGGGTATTTTAGGGTTCAAGGGTAGGTTTGGGTTTGGGGTACAGGGGTATTTTAAGGGTTCAGGGCTAGGTTTGGGTTTTGGGGTACAGGGGTATTTTTAGGGTTCAGGGCTAGGCTTGGGTTTTGGGGTACAGGGGTATTTTAAGGGTTCAGATATAGTTTTGGGTTTTGTGGTATAGGGGTATTTTTAGGGTTCAGGGGTAGTTTTGGGTTTTGGGGTACAGGGGTATTTTAAGGGTTCAGGGCTAGGTTTGGGTTTTGGGGTACAGGGGTATTTTTAGGGTTCAGGGCTAAGTTTGGGTTTTGGGGTACAGAGGTATTTTAGGGTTCAGGGGTAGGTTTGGGTTTTGGGGAACAGGGGTATTTTTAGGGTTCAGGGGTAGGTTTGGGTTTTGGGGTACAGGGGTATTTTAAGGGTTCAGGGCTAGGTTTGTGTTTTGGGGTACAGGGGTATTTTAGGGTTCAGCGGTAGGTTTGGGTTTTGGGGTACAGTGGTATTTTTAGGGTTCAGGGCTAGGTTTGGGTTTTGGGGTACAGGGGTATTTTTAGGGTTCAGGGCTAGGTTTGGGTTTTCGAGTACAGAGGTATTTTAGGGTTAAGGGGTAGGTTTGGGTTTTGGGGTACAGGGGTATTTTTAGGGTTCAGGGCTCGGTTTTGGTTTTGGGGTACAGGGGTATTTTTAGGGTTCAGGGCTAAGTTTGGGTTTTGGGGTACAGAGGTATTTTAGGGTTCAGGGGTAGGTTTGGGTTTTGGGGAACAGGGGTATTTTTAGGGTTCAGGGGTAGGTTTGGGTTTTGGGGTACAGGGGTATTTTAAGGGTTCAGGGCTAGGTTTGTGTTTTGGGGTACAGGGGTATTTTAGGGTTCAGCGGTAGGTTTGGGTTTTGGGGTACAGTGGTATTTTTAGGGTTCAGGGCTAGGTTTGGGTTTTGGGGTACAGGGGTATTTTTAGGGTTCAGGGCTAGGTTTGGGTTTTCGAGTACAGAGGTATTTTAGGGTTAAGGGGTAGGTTTGGGTTTTGGGGTACAGGGGTATTTTTAGGGTTCAGGGCTCGGTTTTGGTTTTGGGGTACAGGGGTATTTTTAGGGTTCAGGGATAGGTTTGGGTTTTGGGGTACAGGGGTATTTTAAGGGTTCAGGGCTAGGTTTGTGTTTTGGGGTACAGGGGTATTTTAGGGTTCAGCGGTAGGTTTGGGTTTTGGGGTACAGTGGTATTTTTAGGGTTCAGGGGTAGGTTTGGGTTTTGGGGTACCGGGGTATTTTTAGGCTTCAGGGGTAGGTTTGGGTTTTGAGGTACAGGGGTATTTATAGGGTTCAGGGCTAGGTTTGGGTTTTGGGGTATAGGGGTATTTTTAGGGTTTAGGGATAGGTTTGGGTTTTGGGGTACAGGGTATATTTATAGGGTTAAGATGGGTTAGTGTTTAAGGGTGTTGGGGTATTTTAAGGAGTGAGGGTAGGTTATGATCATGGGGTGCAGGGGTATTTAAAGGGAGCAGGGTGGGATTAGCACAAAATATGAGACATGGCATGAAGGGTGGAACGTACCACACACCCCCAGTGTTTGTCACGCCCCCAGCACACGCCCACAGCACAACGCAGGCACGCCCACAAGGGACTACTTTGCTGGCACGGTTCTTCTACCTTTTAAATGTATATGGTGGGCGTCTGTATAGCCTATGTCCTTCTGCTGCAACTGCCCTTTCCAACGCTGTATTTGGTGTTGTGATTGGTGCTGTGGTTCCTGAGATTACCCGCCTCAAAGGTTTGGGCTCTCTCTTTATATTATTAGTATGGATAATAAACTTCAAACACCCAAAAATATGCACTTAAATATATCAAATAATAATATTTACAACAACTAATATAATATAAGCATTTATCACATCTAAGGACACGATTCCGATGTCGTTCGGAAGGCCTCCGAATCGTATTTGGCTTTCTCAGATCCGATTCGTAGCCCTTGTTTCCAACCGAATCGTACACAGGTCCAAACTACCAAGTATGATGCGAAGATCGCATATGCGCCAACAAATCTATTCCAGGACCCAAACCTGTCCGTACGTGTTGTTTGTAGCCGGATTGTGCAGCGCTATGGAGCTGAATTCCTACCAGGGGAGTACGATGCACGATTCAGAGAGCCCCTTTGCCTCATTCTCAGCAAGACAAAACAGCCATCAGAAGCGTACTTCAGGGGGCCGTAGCTGGCCCGCCTTCACCCGGGTCACTCCGAATCTGTCACAGGGTGTGCCCATGGGTCCCCCTGATTCAGGCGTGCACAGTGTGGCTGACACCATGGGGTGCCCACCACAGCATTTACGCTTTTCCCCACCCACACCTTTTTGCTATTGGAGCCTGTGTTTGCATCTTTACACAGGCTCCCTTAGAGTTCAATGGGACTCTAAGCGAAATGAGTCCGTAAGCATACGGCTGCATTGTACTCGCTTGTTAGGACCCCCGGAGCACGTTTCGCTCGGAAAGCCTTCCAGATCCGTACGTAGGGCTTTCCTAGTGAGATCGGAATTGGGCCCTAAATATTTATACATAAATAAAGCAGCCAAGCAAACACTAAAAAACTGAAACATTCATGTAACATTATAAAATAAAAGAAAGAGAAGTTTTCCCTTGGTACCTACTAACTAAAACGAGGCAAGACTATAACTACTTTCTCATCGTTCAATCAGAAACTCACATGAGCATCTTCATACTACCCACACATCCAGAAGAGAAGAATAAAAGTAAAAAATATTTGCAAGCACATTTTGAAGAAGAATTTATTTGTAGAAAAATATCAATATAAAACGCAGTAAAAACAATTATTATAAAAAAAATCTTTGTAAAAAGAATTTGATGAAACAAAGTAAATCCAAAACCCATTGTACACACAGCAAAACCTCCTTACACAGTAAGAAAGCAAATATACTAAAATTAAAGAGAGAAACAAACAGACTACATTTTGTCATTGATTAAACATGTTAAAACATGTTTTCCTGGAATCTGATGAAGGAAAAATCCTAAAAGTATCTATAGATACAGTGGCTTTCACGAATTTTGTAAATTATGTATCGACGCGTTTCGATGGTGTTATAGTTTATATCTCATCTTTCTCAAGACAACCTAGTAAAGACTCTCTTTATGTTGCACTTGTGTAGTTGCACCACAAATAAATCCTGAAACACTCTGTTCTATGCCTCCCCCTCACGATTTTCGGTATAGGGTTGAGACTTGCAGTCTTCAGGGAGCGTAAAATCAAATCTGCTTTCTACTTAAAATCCCCAAACGACTCACTCATCCTATCCCCGATATTGCTTATTCCACACAGTGGAGGAAGAGTTTATGATTGGACTTGAGGGGCCAACATATTCAATATACATCTCCCTTGGTGATTGCAGCCTCCTGGAGGATATATTTCTAAAATTAGGAAACCCAGGCAACATCCCAGTTGGAACGGCAGCCGACTGGTTCACAAAAAAGCTCGTCCCTTGTCAGTCTTACATTCGTGCATTAGCTTTTTTATGGAGCCTATGGACCTGCTTCCTCGTTGGCAAATCAAGTGTAAAATAAACACTAATTAATATTCACCATAAATGGATATAACTGAAAAAACTCAAAATAAATTAACACTAAATAATAAAAACAACTACAAAATGAAGTTGTCAATAACACTAAGGCACTAATTACGATGTCTGATATCGGAGCGGAAACGGACCGCCTGACAAGGAGTCAGCAGTCTTGTTTCCACAATTATGATGCGACCACCTTCACAGATGCCTGAAAGTGTACATTTTCTATTGAGGCTTGTGTTGTGAGTTTTAGCAGCAGCCTCAATAGACAAAAAACACTTTTAAAACATCCCTGTACTGTGTGGAAGGCACCGTGTGGCAGGCACACTGCATGGATGTTTAGGGGGCATCATAGGTGTCACCCAGACCACCTAGCGGAGGTTTAGGGGGAATAGGGGGGCATGCTAGGATCCCCAACGTCACTTTATGACAGTCTTTCCATGTCAGAAAGGCCAAGGTGGAAAGGCTGTGGGAAACAGACATCATAAACCCGGATTATCCGTCCTTCCAATGCTTTGATCGGCTCCTAGAGCCTGTTGGAAGCAGAGTGGAATTCCCCCTCTCGTTTCCCTCTGCCCACCAGTTTTGCAATATAGGAGTTAGACAGAAACATATGATGTCTGGTGGAAAGCCTCTGGCAAGCTGTTGGACGGCTTTCCACCCAAAATCATAATCAGGACCAAATAATCAATCAATAAAATGTCATTGTGTTCCTTTTATATTGTCAATATAACAGGAACACAAAATTTGAACAGCTTATACACTAAAAAACATCAAAAACTGTAAGACCACTATGCTCTGCCAGATTGTTTACATTTATACAGAAACAAAAGTGAAAAAATACATACAACTATTTTCTAAAGTAAGTGAAACATGTATTTAAACAAACTTAAAAATAACTGAATAAAAAACTGTTAAATAATCAAAACCTAACCAAACACTAATGTCATAAACTTCAGAAATTATAGAAACATTACTACACCATCAAAAAATCTACAAACCAATAATGAAACTCCAGCGATCAAGGTCATGAAAAGAGACACATAACAGTTAAGTAAAAACAGTTCTAAATATCAAGGAAACCTTAAATGCTAAAAATAAATTTAAAATCCCACAGCCCCTTCTAGCTACCAACAATTACATGTTTAAAATAAACGAAAACCAACTTTTTTTCCTCAACAGAAATAAAAGGCACCTGGTCCAATTTATAACATCTGCAATGGAAAACAATGGACAACAGAAAGAAAAGGACTGCAATTACCATCAACTAAACATAAGTAGGTATACAATAGAAAAAGATTGACATAATTATGTATGTACATTACAAATGTCAATTAAATTATAGACATGTATTAAATTACACTGATAAACAATTGTCAGGCACAATGTGGAAAAGAGATAGATAAATCACATCACAGAAAGGGAAACAATTGCTGTAAGGCTACACTTACGTCCAAGACAGATCAAGCACCAAAAATGTTAATTTAAAATGTACAAGATATTATTCTAATGCTTGTTATGGGAGCGCTACTATAAAAGGTGATGTTGTTATTAATGTGAGAGATGCAAACACTCCCAAAATGTCACCAAAATTTAAGTCAGGCATGTAGTAGTAGATATACAAGACGTGTGCGCTAGTTCCCAAGAGCCAACTACTAAAATACTAAAAGATATGTTCCCCAAATTACCTGAATACATCATGATGCTCTCCTGCACCTATAAGTCACCAAGGTATCTAAATTGCCGAACACTTACCCACCACACATAATGAGGAACCCTTCTTCCTACATCACAACCTTAACAATGAGAAGCACATTATTATATTTGCTACAGCATATACCTTATTAACACTATGTCAAACAAATGTGCTCCAAGTCATTCACTCAGATATTCACCATACATGGTGAATAACAAAACACTAATGTAGCATTCATATACACCTCACTTCCCAATAAACAAAGTAGCCCATACTACGAACTTCTAAACCAAATAAAAATTAAATCAAATAACGATTGCGCACATAAAATAATAATTCACTTTCAATAAGCCATGATGCAAACAAAACATAACTATACCCATACCCAGTAATTCAAGTCTGTTACTACCATTTTATCCAAGCCATTTGGAGATAGCTCCAACAATCTGCACTAGGAGCCTGATTATGAGAACGGCATTCCCAAGATTGCCGTAATAGTGGTAGACTAAGCGCTGCATCCTCAGCAGTTCAACTGTTCAATTAGGACCATGGCTGTCCGACAGTCACAAGACCGCCACCATGCCAGGATGTAGAATCTTGTGGATGTGGTGAAGGGGAAATCTGTGGTTACGGTACTGATGCCGGCATCGCCGTGCAGATCAAGACCTTCCTTTCCACCAACCTTTTCATGGTGGTGACCCCACCATGAAAAGGTTGTCAGAAAGAAAGGTAAGGGGTCCCAAACAGGGCCACAGGGTTATTCTGCACAGTGTGGCTAGTAGCTGGGGGCATATGTTGTGCACCCTAGGCTTTCATGCCTGACATAGTGCATGGCAATATTGAGTGCACAACAGTGGAGGTGCTTTTAGTATGACGGTATTGCCTTCAGGCTCTGTATACGAGCTGAAGCATGCAGCCTGCATAAGACTGCTGCTGGCACACTGCCAGCCCGGCAGTAAAGTCAAAATCTGTCAGCTGGGATGCCAACAGCTTGACAGCGTTGTCCCCACTGCCGACACTGCGGCCTGGCAGTTTGACCGCCAAATCCAAAATCTGGCCCTAAGTGTAGAATATTTCCCAAACAGCCAATTTGCCTCTGAAATTGAACAAATGATTGCCCTAGCCTATGTCCCTGTAAAAGAGGTATCTAACCACTACAACTTACATATTGAATGTCCTTTAGACCAACAAAATGGGCTACATTGAAGTCGCTTGGGTTGGCAGACTAAACTGCTCTGGACACTGACTACAACCCTAATTCCAAATACCATGGTGGACTTTCTACAACAGCACCATGGCTCAATAAACCAAACCCACCAACAACGCAGTAAAAGCAAAGCACAATGCCTTTCAATCTACATTAGAGAGAATCTGACCTACATTATACAAATTCATAGAAACCCTACAGAAAAGAACAAAGCTACAAACAACTAAGAATGGAGCAATCAGTAACCCAATTTAAAACTAAAATTTGCAAACATTGCAACAGAATGTACAACATGCTACAATGTAAAGTAGGAGGAGTTGTTTGTTGGGGGCTACTCTGCCTCAAATCACCCGAATCCTGATGGGACCTTTGTCCCAGGATCTACTGCTTGCCGCCTGCACCACCCTGCTGCCTCTTAGCGCTCTGCCAGACTCGCGCTCTCCCTGGTGGGACTCCATGTCCCAGGGAGCCCCGCGCTAATCGACATTGACCACAGCTGCAGGGGGAGGTGTCATCAGCCGCAGAAAAGCAGCGCAGCCTTTCCGGGGCGCGGGACGCGCGCGGGCAGTGCCCGGGGGAAGCCCAGGCCAAGGGCTGGCCCGTCCTTGCCCGTCATCGACAGGAAGAGACAGGACAGGGCCACCCCCCCCCCTTGGATTTTTTCCCACACACTATTCGTCTGAAGACCTTGGTTATGAAGGACACCGATGGACTATAACCTAATTCCACTAAAACAGCAAGTAGATCATATTTCCCCGGGGGATGTTGGAACTATACGAACTCTCGCAACTGTTAATTTAGGTTTAGTGGCTATCCCATCTTTCTACCCTTTTGCTGTGAGTAAATTGCCCTAGTTGACTCTCAGCTGGGAATTTTTATTTTTATTTTTAATTGTGGTGTGCTTGGGTCTAACTGTACTTTTTACCAATATCTGCATTTGTTTAGCAACCAGGTCAAGGGGTGCCTTTGGTTAACATTGCCTTGAAATGGGGAAGTCCATCTGTAACCCTAAAAAAAAAGTCACTCGGTCTCAAGCCGCTGAATCTATGCCACCCCCGTGAAATCAATTGACAAAATGCTGCAAAGGGCTATAGGCGTTGTTACCTCCGAACTTCAAAGAACCGAAAGTCGGCTTTTAATCACCCTTGATCTCTTTCTGCCCATACCGGAATCATTTACCGAAACCACTCCTCCTGGTACGCTGATACCTCCTGAAGATTACACCTCCCTCACTTCAAGTGGACCCTGTACCATATCCAACTCCACTGGTAACTGAGGGTATGGGCACTCGTAGGAATGGGAAGTGCAAGCAGACAGTAGGGAGGGAGACTATCAATAAGAAGGAAAGAATGGGGTGCGATTCAGGGATGATCGGGACTCTCTTGCAGAGGCCCCACTCGCCCCGATTGTTGCACCGAAGTATCCAGCCTGGGCCCAGTCTTTAATAGCAGACCTCCTGAACCAACTTGGCGGCCTGATCAGACAAGAGGTTGCCCCCCTAGCTGAGCAACTAAAATCATTGACAACTATGGTAACTATGAGGCAGATACAATCTGGCCCCACTGAAATACCATCTGCAGCTAAGGGGGAGGCCTATCGGCCAATTTAGATCTGGGCATGGGGGTTTCAGACAAACAGGCGTCTACTAGCACTCAAGATGCCACTACAAGACAATCCACTAGTCAAGGTTCCAGTGCTATTCCACATCCCTTGGTTGTACAGCGTGGGCATGACCGCACTTCAAACTCTATATCGAGGCCAACTCAAGCAATGGCAGAGAGTGGCCAGCCAATAGCCCGCCCCTCCCACACAACCAGTAGTACAGGGGTGGCCCAGGACATGTGGAGTAAAGAGCTAGGGGGTAAGGGCGATGTTGCTTTACCAACTATTAATCTCCCCCAGAACCATTACCCTATGTAGGTGTCCTTACTGGGGTCCCTCCCATAAACGGTTCCCAGAGGGAGTCGCAGTTGGAACTTAGGAATAAGACCTTATTCTGGTTAGTATCCCACAGGCACTTTTTGTATGAGAGGGCAGAAGAAATTTTAATGGTACGGAGAGTGGATTGGGTGGGACCAACAAACAAAACTACTTCAGGTGACTGTGTTGCCGTTAATTTTAAATCCCCCCAAGTGGCAAGCTCTTTACTTAACAATAGAACTACCCATGGTGAGACCCGCACATGAGTGAATGTGCTCCCCTTGGATCATTTCTACTCCAACTGTTCTAATTTTGACAGGTCAAGGCCTTTCTTAGGGCGCACTAAACAGAGGGAGGAGGGACAGTACCGGACCCGTAGACATTTTAACGGTAGGCCTCTGTTCTTTGATCTGCGGTAAATAATCGATACGGCCCTTTGGAAGATGTTGACTGACTATCAACCATAAAAGGCTTGGGCTCCCCGAGGAGTAGCAAGGAACAACAGGTAGGGAATGTGCTGACAATTATAGGGAACCCACGGCGGATGCCCCCAGTTGTGATGAGCCCCGAGCTAGGATTACATGGGCAGCCTACCTTGAGGGATGGGGTTCTGGCGTGTCAATCCCCCTGCTCCCCACTGGAGACTTCACTAACCAACCACATTACATTTCCAAATGACACTGCAAGCCTCCTAGACTGTCCAAATACAACTGAAACGCCCCCCAAATCTCCGAGGGGAGCCTCTAGTTTGGGTACAGTTTTGAAGATCTTATCTTGGAATGTGGTGGGCATCAAGGGCAAACTTTCCTGCCCTGAGTGGGGCTCGTTTGTGGACCAGTTTGAAGTGTGTCTGTTTCAGGAGACATGGGCAATTGAGGACTACGCTAGGGTGGGTTTTGTTACATTTAATATACCAGCCACTACCAGAGAGAGTGGAAGACCATCCGGTGGACTATCCTTTTGGGTAGCTTCACACGTGGGCTGCACTCCCACCATTCTAAATACTTCCTCTCTTGACATCCAATCGGTAATGCTCACCTTTCCCTCTAAGTTAAGATTCGCTACTATTAATATCTATTCGCGGCCTGTAAGTTTGGCACAGGAATCTAAAACTCTCGAGGAGTTAAACCTTTTTATTCCGACGGTGCCTAACTCGTGACTGATAGTTGGGGGAGACCTAAACTGCCATTTTGAAGCCCTATTAGGTACTTATGATGTCATCACTAATGAGGAGGACTTGCAGTGGGCTATACCAGATCCTCAAGGTCATCCAGCCAAAACGGGGTCTCCCCTAGTACTCCAAATTAATGCCATTCTTTTAAATCACTCCCTGAGGGCCTGTAATGGCTGTACATCATCGGACAGGTCGAGTAAGCCCACATTCAATAGAATCGGCCAGGCTTCTCATATAGATTATATTTTGGTAGTGTGTAGGTCTTGGTATAGGGTTCTGGACTTTGAAGTTATTTCACGGGTTGATAGCGACCATAACGCCTTGATATTATCTTTGAAGGTCCCTGACTCAGGTATAATTCCTGCTACTGAGGCTCCCTTAGACGATAGGTTAACCCTCACTAATAATAGGAGAAGAATAAAGTGGGGAATAATTAAACAATCGCCCGAAAAGTTGCAAGCACTATACGAAATGATCATTCCAACTTTGCAGGAATTTGGTAGTGCTCCACTTAATGGGGACAACCCAGCCCACACCCATCTGGTTGCAAAACTTCACAAGAAGCTGATTGACAACTTAGCTGATATCTTAAATCCGACTATCCGCCCAAAAAACAAACAACAAATGTCAACCCATTTGTGGTTCAATGATTGCTGCTGTAAGGCTAAACGAGCGCTATTAGCAGCTATCAAAGGGAGAAACAAGTCCTTGACTAAAATCAGGAGGGCCCAATATAAAGAAGTTGTCTCCAGTGCCAAATTGTCCTGGGACGAAAATAAATGGATGGATATTAAAACCGCCCTGCTGGACCGGGACATGAAAACTTTCTGGGCCATAGTCAGAACTGGCCAGAACCAAATTTACCAGCAGAATTGTGGGCAGACCATTTCCAGGCCCTGTATGCACTCGACCAGGAACAGGATGCATACAGAGAACCTAGGGCCGCACTTTGTCCTGAGACCAGTCGCACTAAGGACCTATCCGCATTAGCTTCCAGACAGGCAATCGAGGCGTGTGTTGGAATATCACTACGCGAGGTCATTTCACCGATAGAAAAGCTACCAGCTGGAAAAGCACCCGGTTTAGACAAATTGCCTGGGGATTTGTTTTGCGAGGAACCGACCATTTGGGGCCCCTATCTGTGGGTATTATTTAATGCCATCATGATTGGTACGCCCATCCCCGATACTTGGGCGGGGGCGGAAATAGTCCCAATTTTTAAAAAGGGCTCTCCATTACTCCCTGCAGACTACAGACATATCAGCTTGATCGATGTCACGCAAAAACTGTTTGCACGGGTAATACTGGAACGGATCCAGGGCTGGCAGGAGGAAAATGACATCATTAGCCTTTATCAAACCGGTTTCAGGAAAAACACCTCCACCGTGGACCAAATATTTAAATTCCAACTAATTGCTTGGAAGACGGTATCAATAGAGGGTGGCAGCCTCTATTTGATATTCGTGGACCTGAAAACGGCCTTTGATTTGGTGCCGAGATCCAAACTTTGGGGGGTTCTAAGGGATATGGGGATTCCATCTTATCTAATTGACCTGCTCATTGTTGCATGATGCCTCCTTTGCTCAAGTAAGATGTGGAAGGGGGTAGAATTAACCAACAGGCTCCGAGTTTACAGAGGTGTGAGACAAGGCTGCGTCCTTGCACCGACCCTGTTCTGCCTCTTTGTCAACGCACTCATCCCACTACTTGCAGAGGTCGTTGACAATGATGCCCCTAAGTTAGCAAACATCAAGGTGCCAGCATTGATGTTTTCTGACAATACTCTCTTTCTGTCCAAGACGCCAATGGGTATACAGAGGCTCCTGGATAGGTTTGCTGTATTCTGCAACAAGAGGGGGCTGGTGATTAATACCACCAAAATTAAGTTCATGATTGTTAACCCGCCCACGAAAACGCGTGCCATTTCACATTTAAATGGGATAGCACTGGAAAGGGTGCCTGTGTTTGAGTATCTGGGTATCACCCTTAAAGAAGAAATGGAGTGGGTGGCCCAGATAGCCAAAGCTCAGCTCAAGCTAGCCCAGATCGCTGGGTCCATAGCAAAAATGGCAAGGGAATCAACAACTAAACCCATTGGCCCTGGGATTGAGATGTACAGGGTGCAAGCGAGGGGAGCTACGCTGTATGGGGCGGAACTCTGGGGTCACTGCTCCCCCGCTCCTCTAATAGCGGTGGAGAATAGTTTTCTCAGGCAAATTGTGGGTCTTCCAGCTAGTACCGCGTTAATCCCCTTGCGGCTCGATCTTGGCATCTCCCCGATTGAAGACGAGGTCGCTTTAAGACCCTTAACTTTTTGGCAAAGATTGCGGGCGACCCCTGAACGAGCAAAATTTCAGGCAGAAACTAATGAGCTATTATCCTACCCTGGTCTAGTAAAAAAGGTTCCTTGGTTTGCACATGTAAAGCATGAATGTGAAAAACTAGGCAAGCCAACCTTGTGGAGCAGCCCAGGGGAGACTAGCCCCTTGGTTCCCCGAGCTATTATACCAAGAAATTATCGCACCCAAAAGTTGGAGGCCATTCACATAAATCCAAAACTAGGTGCTCTTACGATCCAGTTCCTCACTGTGAAGGATAATTATAAATTTGAACCCTTCCTGGACGACATCCTACCACAAGCTGCAAGGAAACTTTATGTGCAGTTCAGACACAGTACTTTACCTCTACGTGCTTTTACTGCAAAGTGGGCTGGCCAATCCGAATATGGGTGCCCTGCATGCAATAGCCAAGAGGAAACATCACTGCATGTTTTATTCTTTTGTCCAGGATATCAGGGGGCAAGGCACTTCTGGCTAATACAGCTCGGCCGGAATCTGGGGTTTGAGCACTGCAGGGAGGCTTCTCGAGTCTTAAAATACGATACTTCTAAACCCATTGTCTTTGCCGTTTCTCGCTTTTTAAACACAATGTGGCGAAGGAGATGGGGTTTCATTGAGAAAGAAAAACAATCAAAAATTGTCAACCAGCATGTATTACTAATATAAGTGTTAGCAAGTGGTTATCACATCAGGGTTATAGTTCTTTTAATCCTATTTTTTGAGAAAAGTTTATATATTGAATGTGTTTTTAATATAACCCGGCAGTTTTAATTATTTATTGAAATATCCCTGTACTCCTTGTTTGCTGAGTAGATCGACACTAAATGAATTGATTGTTTTTGTACTTATACCCATCTCATGTGTCTCCCTTCCCCTTTTTTATCTGGCAAACCTGTTATCTCTCATAAACTGGAAACACAACACTTTTAGAATTTGACGTTTTGCACTGTATGCCTCTCTCAATTTTTATATTTACTGTTCTCCTTTGTATACTTTTATGGTCCTAGTGACCGAAATAAAGGTCTTTGAATGAGAACAAACGAAAAAACTTTATTAGCTACAAAGGAGTACACTACTTATAATCTTTAGCACAAACCCTATTATAAAAAAACCGATCTACACAATGACCAATAAACCTTAACAAAGGTACTCAACACCATAACTAAACATTTTAAACAGAATAATAAACAAATAATTTTTATACATCAGTTAAACATCATACCATTAAAATAGCAAAAGTGACTGATACAGAAAATTGATTTGTTCATTATTTATTTAAAACAACTAAATCACAAAACTCAAAATTAAGAATAAAATCAATTGTAATCAGTAAATGAAACAAATGAAATATCAAATAATACCTAACAATTACTTCACATACATAGAAAATATAACATTTTCCAACCAAAAAAAATAACATAATATAACTTACTGTTCTATAGCTTTAGATCTTCATCCTGTAAAAATATAACCCACCAAAAATGGGAAAAATAAATCCAAAAATTCCCCCCCAAAAAAAGCAAAAATAAAACAGGTCCATTTGAAATCAAATGAAGCTATCCAATGAGATAAGAAACCACACAAATAAATCCCTTAAAAAAACTCAATATACAAATAAAAAACGATAACTTTGAATCCGTAAATCTGTAAAGAAAACCCCCACCCACCGAAAACACTATTGTCCTGATTATGACTACAGTGGTCCTATGAATCGCCCTAGCCATGGTGACAGTGTGGGCACCACCCACCAGGGATCCAACCACCCTATTAATGTTTGGGCAGTCGGACCACTATTGCAGCGCCTCAACCGCCAGGGATCAGTGATCCTTGCCAGTGGTGCGGCTGTCTTGAGGCTGTAATATGCCTTGTATGCAGCAGAACCACCACACATATTACTAGTATGACATTCCTCTAGCCCAGTAATAAACATTACTGGTGTGTCAAAAGGCTAAATCGCTTCATGTGTCCCCAGTATTAGCTTACCTGTGTATTCCTACGTGCCGTCTTCCCCGCGGGCTTTCTTTTTGTCAGCCGCGTCAAGTATGGCGGTCTATGCAAATTGGGGAGCGTCTAACTTCCGTCGCGGCTTATGAACCCGTCATCGATGACGTCCCAAGCACAGCGACTATCCTGTTGATTTCAACTCGAACTTTATACACAACGGCTAGGGAAACAAAGACATCGCTTTGTATCGAGGCTTGGAGCCGCGTCAATGGTGATGTGCCAAACTTCGAGCCTCCATCAGACCTAACAAAAGTTCATCAATTTCGGCCGCGATCACAACGTCATTGCTTACATTCTCAAATGCAACCAACGGTTGTTTAACGTAATGCTTAAGCCTAACTCCTCACCATATTGGTACGATCTTAATACAGCTATCAAATCCATTGTCAGAGTCAGAAATACCAGGCTGATAAAAAACCAACATGGTCTATGTTTTTTATCGTGAAAATTCATGACCACTACACAAAGTATATGGGTCTGCGAACACACTGAGAGCCCATTATTAGCGGGGTTCAATACGCATCCAGTCTTCTTTAGTATTGAGCCCCTTGTTAATGGTATCTAAAGTTAAAATATAACATTGTTCCCTGTTTTTTCTTTTTATTTCAACATTACCGCCTCTCTTAGAACACTAAATTTTTTCTATGATGAACCATGATATTTCAGTATGTTCATGATTTAATTTATTATAATGGTTCACCAAAGGAGCATTCATTTTCTTGGTCTTTAAGGCTGATTTGTGTTCAAGGAGGCGCAGCCTGAGTTCTCTGGTCGTCTCCCCTACGTACGCCAGTCCGCAGGGGCATAGAAGCAGATAGATCAGATTACTACTTCTGCAGTTATTCAGGCTTTTTGCAGTCATGATGTATTTATTGTGGGTCAGGGATTTCGTGACAAGGCAATGCTCACATATAGAGCAGTTGCCACAATTATAATTGCCAACCGCTCTGTCACCTGTGATTGTTCTTTGGCTCACATGGCTTTCCTCGCGATATGTATGGACCAAATTCTTGCGTAAGTTATCATTACGTCTAAACGCAAATATTGGTTTGGGGATTTTACTGTCCTTGCCGTCATTTAAGATGTTCCAATTTGAGTTGATTATATTTTTTAGTCTATTGCTGATGTTAGAAAACTGGCTGACAAATACAAGTTTTGTATCAGCGATAGTTTTTTGTTTCTTTAAATTGGGATCAGGATTCAGCATACTATCCCGATTGTAAAATCGTGCCCTTTTGAAGGAATGTTTAATAAGTTTTTTAGGTATCCTCTCTCTTTCAGCTTGTTACTAAGGATTTCAGAGTGCTTATAGTAATCATCCGTGTTGGTACAATTCCTCCGGAGCCGAAGGAACTGTCCAAATGGTACATTGTCACGCTGGGACCTAGGATGGTAACTATTATAATGTAAGAGGGTATTTTTATCAGTGGCCTTTGTGTAGAGTTCCACCTCCAAAAATCCCTCCTTCTCCATTATAGTGATATCTAAAAAGTTTACAGCACCCTTGCCGTAGACTGCTGTAAATTTCAAGTTGGTGTCTCCGAGATTCAACCATTCCAGATATTCAACTAAAGTTTCATCCTCACCTTCCCAGATAAAGAAAATGTTGTCAATGAAGCGGCGCCACATCTTGATGTTTTCAAAGAAGGGCGCCGCCTCATTAAAGACATGTTTCTCTTCAAACTTAGCCACATAAAGGCATGCCAAGCTGGGAGCACAGGTGGCTCCCATGCTGTGCCCTTGCCCTGAATGAAAAGCTCATCTTTAAATAAAAACATATTATTTTTAAGAACTAATGTGATGCATTGTACTATGAACTCTATATTTGATCCTCTTAAATCTTGGGTTTCCAAAATATCATTAATAACCTGAAACGTGTCGTCCTGAGGTATGTTCGTGTACAACGCCTCTATATCGAGGGTCACTAAAATCTGGTTTGTAGCGTTATATGGCATCCCCTCAATCATAGAAATTATGTGTGCTGAATCACGAACATAGGACTTTTGTTGAGTTACTATTGGTTTGAGGAAGGTGTCAGCGTATTGGCTTAAAGGTTCCAACAATGAGCCAATACAGCTGACTTTTGGTCTCATAGGAGGATCAGATATATTTTTATGAATCTTCAGGAGAACGTATATTGCTAGAATCTGGGCATTTTTATTATTAGGAAAATTGTATTCAGCTTGACACATCCATTCATTATCTAGGGCAACCTTAATGATAGTGGCTATTTCCCTCTTTAATTTCTCTAATCTGGAAGTTGGGACTCTAGAGTAGTGTTCTTTTACCTCCAGTAACTGTAACATTTTAGTTTCATATTGATAAGTATTAAAAATGACCACCCCTCCGCCTTTGTCCGCAGGCTTTATGGTGAGCTGAAGATTGTTCTTCAGGTCCATCATTGCCTTTCTCAAATCTTAGGACATATTGTTAGCATCTGGATGAGCTTCTTTTATGGCTTGTCTAACTTTAGATTCTACAGTTTTCTCAAATATTTCCACATTTTTACATACCTGCGTAATGGCAGGCGTAAAAGTGGATTTCTCCCGTAGTCCTGAGATATTCTCAACTGGTGGTGTGTACTCCTTATCCTCAAAAAGGTGACCAGGAAGAAAAGGGAGGGAGATATAATCCGGCAAGGAGCCAGCGGTCGGCGCCTTAAGGAAGCCCTGTAAACTTGAGCCGTTGGTCCAAACCTGGAAGCCAGAGTAGCACTGGTGTCCTGGGGGATTGTGGGAAGGGAGGGGGCAGCCAGAACATTAGGGAAGCCATGGTGACCAGGGGAGGGGAGCAGCCCTAAGGGGAAAGAGCAGAGAGAGAAAGTCAAAGTCAAGCAATCAGGGAGCCCAACCCATGGCATCGAGGGTGTCCGGGCTCATGAAGATAGGTGCCATCCTGCAGAGGGAGCCAATGGAGTCCAACCTGGTAGGTAATGAGGAGGATGAAGAGGTGAGCCAGTGAGAAGGAGAATCCTCCAGGGGGTGCCACAGATGTGGATTCCTGGGCCCAGGAGCCCAGGGGCAGGAGACCGCGGATAGCGCACAGACAGGGATGCCACATCAGGGGCTCAGGGAGTCATAATAGTGTGGTCTTGGGTACAAAAGGGTGACTTTGAGGGGAGTTGAGGCAGCCTGGAAAGCTTGGAGGAGCATGGACTGAGCAGAAGGGCAACAGGCTGCATCTTGCTTCAAGAACAGGCAGCAAAGCAGCAAACACAAGATGATGGACGGAGTGCTGAAACTTTTCAGACACTCAACCCCAGTCACAGATCTGGGTTGAGTCCATCATCGTTATTTAGCTCACTCCACCACCTCAGTTCAAACCCAGCTATATGCAACTCAGTCTAGACCCTGTGCCTCATGGGAACAGTCCAGCCCAAACTGCCAAGCTAGGTCTTCCCTGAACTGGAAACAAGCATCCTGGGACCAGTTTCTGAGTAACACCCTCATCAGCCGGCTAGCTTGAATCCAGTGGCAAAGTGAGCAAGGGACCCACGTCTGGGTATACCCTGCCAATTTAGGACTTTTAAAGCAAACACAAGGGCATGATGGATAGAAAGCAGCAATGCAATGTAATAATGAGTGGACAACATTGCATATGACAGACATTCAGGCAATTTGATAATACTCAGCCATCCTTCTGGTGCCGTATGTGTATAAAGGCAGCAGCTCAGGCAGCAGCAAGTCAGGTAGTAGAGATACTTAAGTCATCAGGTAGGCCTGGTTTCATTTGGGCGCAGGATTTATTGCGCCCCGATCATGCGTGAGTTCTTGCAGCCACCAGTATCACCTTGTCATAGCCACCCTGGAATCTAGATGAGGGGTCCTGTGACCTGTCCTAATGGTGACCCCCCGGGCCTCCTGTCTTCATGCAGACAGTGGAAATCATCCATCAAGCCGGGCACTGACATGATCTCCATTGGTGACATGTCTGTGAGGTTATCCATAAATTATCACAGGTCCTCTGTGCAAAAGCATTCCCTAGATCTGCCGTCCTTTATGAGCCACATGTCTGCAGGCTAAAAGATGCAAATTTGAAGTCCACTTTCTGCAATAGGGGCCATAGAGCTAGGAAGGCAATCCTCTTTTCAGTGATGCAGATCTCGTGGTCCTTGAAGTCATACTGTCCTTGGGTACGGGTCACAGTCATGAGCTGCCAAACCTGCGTGTGGGGAATAACACAGGCAAAGAGAGGGCGCATCATCCCGATGTCACCAAGTAAAATCGAGAAAGGTTGTAGGCTCTTTGAAGCTCCTGTGGAGGGGAGAACGTCAGCTTAATAAGTATAGGGAGGAGGTCCCTAAGGAGGTCTCAGACATCAGACCCCTCTGCACGTTCCGGGAATCCAAAAAAACTGAAGTTGTCCCTGCAGCTCCGGCCTTCTAGGTCAGTGAGTGTGTTGCACAGGTGCCACACCTCCGAATCTTGGTTCGGGAGGTGGATTAGCTGCTCCTTCACCATTGACTGTCAACATTTCACCCCCCACTCTGTCAGTAAAGCCTACTATGTCTGCCCAGATTGACATGGATACTGGGGTGAGGTCAGACATCTTAGCATACATGCCCGCCAGGCAGTGGCCCACCACTGTGATTTCATGGAGTATGCCGTTCATCCTGGGGTCTGGGAGAGAACAAGGTGGGGCGGAGGTGGCAGCAACAATGGTTGAAACTAGGGAAGCAGGGCTGCAAACAACTTCTGTTAAGAGAAGCTGACACGTTGACTTACTGGAGTGCATCTCTACATCCGAGAGCAAGAGGTGGGTTCACTGCTCACCAGAGAGGAAGCCAGAGCCTCAGTTGTCAGTGAGGGAGGCCACTCCATAGCAAGGCAAAGCAGGAAACAGCCATAACCGGAGGTCCTTCTACACAGAATACCCCAAATTCAGGAGAGGCCTTATTAACTCAGGACGACCCGGCCTTGTAGCGTTGCGAGGACCCAGAAGTTTAGAGAGCACTACTGAACCTTCTGGAGCCACCCCAGGAGGTTTGACCATGTGCCCAGGCCTGCAGACCGACGAGATAAAGAGGGGGCCCACTGGTGTGCAGCTGGCAGGTGTTTGGGTGCAGGGTAGGTCAAGAAGGAGCCAGGGCCCTGCTGAAGAGTCCAGGAGAGCCAAAAAGGGTACATAAACACCTCAGGCGAGGAGGTGCATTGGTCCGGTCCCGTGAAGAAGGGAAGGACCCTTTGGGATGTGAGGGGTGAGTCAATGGTTTTCCATGATGGCCAGAGATTCTGAGGTCAGCAGAAGGTCTGTACATCAGATCCCCTCAGTCAGCCGGGTACCACAACTCTGCCCCTGTGGGTAACAGAGGGCCAGGAGTCCTCACTGCATCAGACTGAGGGTAAAGGCGCTGTCAAGGGAGAGCCCATGTGTGTGTGGCTCCGATGGCACTTGATTGTCTCCTCTGTTGGGTTGAGGACCCAACCAGGCCACCAGCACTCTCTAACTGGGCTCGAAGAGCAGAAACAGAGAAGGTGGGAGGAGGGTGAGCATGCACATTTCCAGGAGGCCAGGTTGAAACTGAGGGAGCACAGTGTGAGGGATTAAAACTGCAGTCCTATACTCCAGTGCATGTCAGTGTACCGAAGGTGGTGACCCGGCCCCTAGGCTGCATTGTTGTCCTACATCCCCTCACTGACAGTCTTGACCCTTTGGGGGGGCAGGGCTAGCAGTCCATGGGTGGAGGATGAATTCCCTGGGAGGCAAGGGGGGTGATGGGGTACATGGGCTAGCCAACCCAGCCTTACTCCACTCACCCTCGGGTGGGCCACCAACTGGATCATCTGGATCTTGTCCCTAAGGCCCACAAGGCCAGGTGAGAGGTATGGTGTGCTAGGGGGGTCTTGCCTGCTCCCCCATTTCTGATGTTGTTGCTGGGATTCCGCCCAAGAACAGAACTATGCATAGGATTATGGGACCTTAGTGCGTACGGACTGAGATTCTAAAACCTTAGAAACCATGAGCCCAGGACCGACCAGCTATAGTGCCTCACTTGCCCTCCTATTCACTCACAGAAGAAAAAGTTATTAGACACCCCAGATCACAACACTCCAGAATCACTCAGGACTTGCGGTTGCAAGACACACCCTTTCGCTCCCTTTCGCTCACACGCTGTCCACAACAAGATCTGACAGAGACACAAACCAGTTTAAAATATTTATTTTAATAAACGTGCTCTGCAGTAAAAGTGTCACAACAAACAGGAAAATGCGTAATACAAACATAGTCAGCATAGCAGCTCATCCATAAATCATGAAAGGAGGTGTCATAATGAAAAAATAATATAACTTAACCTCCCTCCCCATGCTCAGAAGCCGTATAATTATTATATATCAGAAGATCTCTGGGTTTTGTCTGCAGACCCCATACCTTAGACTATAGATGGTAGTTCAACATCATTGGTGCTGTCTCGCTCTTCTCCCTGGAAAAGTCTCTCTACAAGTGTGTGTTCCCAATGCTTGTATCCCACTAATACCAAATTACTATCCCCAAACAGCAGCTGTATTGGTATTTTTTGTCTAGGTGCTAGGGTCTAACCAGAACAAAATAACAAGGGTCATTGCTTATCAACTTTGCCACAATGTTCAGACTAAATCCCAGGAACTGGCAGAAAATGCACTCAACAGTCAGTTCTCGTGAAAAGTAAGACAAAGTCTTTGCAAAAATAAAGCCATGTAGAAACATGTGCAAAGCCGTGTACTGTCTGCAGAGCTTATGCTAACTTAGGGAAGACGACAATGTCCCATGGGTCATGTGACAATGTAAGGTGAGGCATTGTTGCTGCTTCGGCCAAAAAGGCTGGATTGTGGCCTCTGCCAATCAACCCTCAGATGGGTCTGATAGGGCCACATCTCTGGGACCTATAAACCTTCAAGGCTGGGCAAAGAGGATATGTGCAGGCCCCTGCCCCTGGAGTGCTATGGGAGGTGCAAGGTGCAGTGGTTGTTGTGCAGCAGCCCCGTGCCCCAATGCAGGGTGATGCGTTGTGGCCTCTTCAATCAGTAGGGCCAGATCAGATTGCTGGCTGCTCCTCGTCTGTGTGACCCACCCTGTTTAAGCCATGCCCCTCCGTCTGAGTGTCAGGGTTGGCCATCTTAGAAGAACTAGAGGACTCCAGTCAATAAAGATAAAGAAGGTACCCCCTAATATTAATTTCAGGTCAAGAGGGAGGGGGAGAAAACAGGCAAAGACTATACAGAGCCCTCTAGCTCACCTCTATTTCTTTCAAAAGTATCCTATGGCTTACAAGTGCCCCACGAGGAGAAAAATTGTCCTATCTATAGTGAAATCATATAATTGTGACAATGGTAATTAAACAGACATTATTCTTTATTTTTTACATACATTTGTTATTTTTCATTTTCAAAAATCACACAAAAATTCAATTGATAACGAGCTAAATTCATAGGTCAATTATTTTTGACATAGATATACAAATTTGGAATCTAATACACATCATTTCTATGTAACTAACATACCCCAGCACACTCATACAATATTACAACATATTCACTCCATACCATACCACTCATTCACCTGACATTCAAAGTGCAAGATAAAAATACAATTTAAGCAACACAATGGGGATCCGACAGGGATAGGAGGAAGAAAAACATATTAGGAAATCATTTCATCGGCGACATCAAGGCATTTCCTAAATTACAACAGTGTATAAGAAACACTGAGTCATTTCATTATTATGTGCAACCGTCATAACTATTGCTTTTCCTGTATGTCTCTCTAGGTGGATTCCCAAGAAAGAATGGTCGACGTACGTTTTCGGTGGTACACAAATTCTTCTCACCACCTTCATCAGGACCAGTGTTTACATTGTACAATAATGAAAAATATAAATAGGAGCAGGGATATCTGAAATAACAATTGTTGAAATAAGAAATATAGGTCAGCTAGAGGACTCTGTATTGTCTAGAGGACTCCTGTGCCATGGGGATCAGGCCCACAGTGTCATTCATGGTGGTGTCTGAAGCAGTTTGTGAAAGATGATCGCACACAAGGAGATGTAATCCAATGAAGTAGTTTTAGATTAGGTCATATATAGGAAACATCCTAGCCACCTCAACTACAGGAGACCAGCTGATATACATTTCATTTTTAGAGCCATCTGAGTTCTACATTCTACATCCCCAAGAAACATTCTGCACATTAAGCATTGGCATAGTACAACATATCAGGATACCATACATCTTCCCCCTTTTGAATTTTTCTTTATTTTAGAAGGGGAAGATGCAACAATATAACACGAACACACAAAGAAATAGTAAAGGAAAACTGAATTAAAAAAAATAATTTGGACAAAAATAACAGCAATCATAAAATGAGAATAATATATCACTTCCTTTGGAAATTTAAAAAAGTACTACATTTGTTCATACATGTTCCTCCATGAAAACTAGAAGGAACAATGATGCATCTGCTATGTCTAGGTTCACTTTTACTAGACCCATCAGTGTAAGCGTTTTCTCCTACCTGGTACGAATGAATCACCACAACTCTGTTTAAATTCCAAATACGTTTATCAGTAAGTTTAACAGAATTTGGAAATAATATAAAAACCCAGAAGGTTGAATAAAATGTGAAAGCTCCATTTTTTCTGTGGAAGTTTAACCTTCAACATCCCTCCAACTTTTACATCAGAATGAATAACAGCCTTATGTACACCAACGTTTTGTTTATTCTTCCAAAACCTCACTTGATTAGTTCTTTTCCATTCACCTTTGCCAGGTAACATGCCAGTGGATTTGCCACATATCACCCATGATGGTTTCACCATAGTGTTAGGTATCCTCCCCCTAAACAACTCAAAGGTACTCTACCTATGACTGAATGAGGTGTTAAGTGGTAAGCTTCAAACATTTTAAATATGTCTTTCTCCCAATCCTTGCTTTGTGTTTCAGAAATCTGAATAGACTCCTTTAATACTCAATTGAATCTCTCTACCATCCCATTAGTCTCCGGATGATGGAGATGGCCCTTTTTGTGTTTAATTCCACTCAAGGGTAAGAATGTCTCCATTTCTACAGACACCAGCTGGACACCATTGTCCATCAATATACAATCTAGAAGTCCCTCTCTGCTGAAAACACCCTTGAGAAAGGCAATTACTCTACCTGTCTCTATGCTTTGTGTGATGCATATTTTTGGCCATAGCCATCAATGCTTATACATATTACTAATCAGCCTTGCCCGCGGCTGGCTATAGGATGTCCAAAGTCACTTCCTTCCACACTCATCTTAGGGAGTTTCCAACCATGATTGATTGGACTTTTGTTTTACAGGTCTTGTCACTAGAGCAGCACTCCGTGCACTCCCTGATACTCCTCTTAACTTGTATGTCCATTCTTTGCCACCAGAAGTGCAACCCGATCCTCTATTTAGTCTTAGAAATTGCTATATGTCCTTGGTGACCCAACTCTATGAGCTTCTCTCTGACCTTACGAGGAGGTATGAACCTCGTACCCCTCCATATCATCCCATTACTTTCAGACTGATCATCTTTCATGTTTCTAAACCTCAAACCACCTTCACTCTCACCCTTTTTTGAGTTCTACCCTTTTCTGACCAAATTGATCACATCTTTTAAATCCATGTCTTCATTTAAAATGGATTTTGATTCAAACTCACTGACAACACTATCAGTGACCTCATAAACTTATATTTACCTAAATCCCATATATCATCTTCTACATCAAGATCAGAATTTGTCTGTCATGTCCACATTGGGAGGACCATATGGACGTCAAACCCTTTTTTAATAAAGATCTTAAGTTATGGGTTTGGCTGGCAAAGGACCAAACAAACTCGTTATAATACTCAGCCATTCCAAGGAATGTTACTAATTCCTACTTGTTCTCTGGAGCATGCAAGTTCTCAATGGTTCGAACCAACTGCTCTTTAGGTTTCCCCTCATCCCTGGACAAACTATGACCCAAATATTCAATTTAAATTTGATTGAACCTGCACTTTTTCTCTCTTAAAGTAAGACCTCTTACACTGAACCTCTCCAAGACCACCCTCAGCCTATATGCATGTTCTCCTTGGTCGGACACATAGATTAAAACATCATCCTGATAGATCTTTATCCCAGGAACATTCTCTAAAACATCCGCTATAGCTCTGTGGAAGACCACTGCAGAAGAGTTAAGTCCAAACAGTATTCTGGTGAGTTTAAATAAAGCAAATGCTGTGATGAAGGAAGTTAAACCCATGGAATCATCATCTAAGAAAATCTGACGATACGCCACTTTAAGGTCCAAAGTAGAAAAGATTCAAGCTCCCTCTAACTGGGCAAACATCTTTGAAATGTTCAGGAGAAAAATAATTGTGTACCACCACTGCCCTGTTGAGACTCCTCAGGCCTACACATAAACGTATATCAGCTGAAGGCTTGCTTGCAATTACCCCTGGGTCAAGCCATTATGTTGCTTCAGTCTTAACAATAATACCTTCTTTTTTCAATGTATTAACCTCAGCCACATTTGTTGTTTCAATGCTACTTTCATGCTACAGAGGAAACCTTATCTTTCAAAACAATCTTGTGGGAAAATCAGACAAGCATGCCATCTTTTCCTCGATGACTCCCTTACATTTTGGTGCATATCACGAGGAATGTCATTCTCACATTTCTCAACATCAGCTTCCAAGGTTCTGGACACAGCAGATATGTCAATAACTAATACGACAGCATCCGGAAGGCATTTTAAAATGATGCATGTCTCACTATCAGGATCCAGCATGACATTTAAATCTATTTGGTGGAACCAGCTAATGATACTGTCACCTCTGCAAGAGATATACATTGTACCACCTGTGAGATGTCCATTGTACTCTAAGTCGCCATTGAAATACCCAAGTAACTTTATAGATTGGCCTCTCTAGGCTAAGGGCCTGATGCCAGGTTTAAAGAGTTTGATACTGCCAAAACGTTTTTGTATATAGTAAGTTCTAGGTATCAGCGAGATGTTTACATCATAGTCAAAATGCATGTCAACAGCTTGTCGGTTGAGTTTAAGTAAATCAGCAGAACCTTTCATACCATGCTGTCCACCTCAGAGTACCACTTCCCCACAATGCAATTCATTGTAATGAAAATCAACAATATCATATACCAATACTTCTTTCACTTTCATGATTAAATTCTTGTTTTGGCACCTGCAATTCTTAGCAAAGTGTCTAACTTTGTTGCAGATGAAACACTTGGCTAATAAGGCAGGACAATTCTTGTCATTTGCCAGGTGACCTGGAGAACCTCATCTAAAACACTTCCCACTAAAGGGTTTTCTTAGAAGAGAAAGGTCAGTACGTTTCTGTATAATTTTGTTCACCACATGAACCTTTTCTATTGAGGCAGGATTGTACTCTTCCTTTATAATATCAACACAGGCTAGTAAGTGTTCTATCCTATTTGCGATCAATAACACTTTGTCAAGGTTCGAGTCATCCTTTTGCCATAACTCATCCTTGACCCTTTCAGTGTTACAGCCAGGACACCTTTGGGTAGCAGAGCGCTTTAAAAATCTTATTAACATTAACTTTACCATGAATTGATTTTGGATGGGTTCATCAAGGTTACCTTCATACCTGTGGATGGCTTCTAACTTGTGATAACTTGTAACATAGCTTTCCACAGATTCTTGAGGTTTCTGTATCTGCTTACCAAAATGCTACCTCTCTAGTATCTTACCTATTTTTGGGAGGTAATGCCTATCAAGTTTTTTGAAACAGATGCCAAATTCGTTCAAACCCTCTTCTTCACCATTCTCAACTCCACAAGCTGTTTAAACACCTTTTGACCCTCCGAACCTAGACAATGCAGAAGCAAGGAGTCTTTCCCTTCAGCAAATAAAGTAGTACCACAGACATAGCAAGAAAAACACTTTTTCCATTTTGACACTTTATAGTGGGTTCCCTGGGAGAGGAAAGAAAAAAAGTAGGTGGTGCAATATTTTGCATAACCGTGATGGAATAAAATTGACACTACGTATGATAATATTCGCATGTATAATCTCAAGCAGAAAATGAAATTCTTTGAGGTTTTCAGATTAGACATTCACGCCCAATTTGTTTTACAATCAAATAACAATAAAACACATTAGCATGCAATATGTCTTTGAAAGATATATCTAGGGATACATCCAAACAAAAGCTCATTCTAAAAGAGGCCTGTTGCCCGAGAAGACACCCAATACGCCCCCTTCACTCCCCTGTCAGCTCACCGGTGTCTGAAAAGATACCCGAACCAATGCATACCTATATCAAAACAAGTCAGAGACTAGTCTTATTGCTCCTTAAGGATTGTGCAGCTTCTCTATTGCTTCATCAAAATTGTTCCAGGTGTCAAGTAAGGTCCTGAAAACTGCAACTGACTGTATCTGCGAAGAATAGTGTCTCAGAGGAGTGTTGATGAGCGGTGACGAGTAGCATCCTGGAAAGCCAAGAATCAATTAGTGGCACCACTGAAGCATGTTGAACGAAACAATCAGCCAATAAAACATATAGCTGGGTTAGCGTCATCGATGATACGCCAATGAAAGAGGTAGCTGGGTACATTACAGGAGCGTAAGACCGAGCTCCATCACCGCTGCAGCATTGTTATCGTCAAAAGATATACCACTCTTGGAACACCCATGAAAGGATTAAGGTGGTGTGTTCCACAGCAGTCACTGCGGTGTTCCTTTGGTAAGAAGGCAGCGTGAGGGAGAGATCCCTTTCTGTGTGCAAGGATTCCCAAGACTTTGTGTGCTGGAGGCAATTTCACGCAGTCTCACGCAATGGAGTACGTAGGAAGCAGGCTGAAGGCACACGTAGAACTCAAAGAAAGCTGCCACTCACTCATGCACGGAGGCTCACACACAAGAACTGAACCATTTGTACATCCAACAGCGCAAAAAACAAGAAAGTAAAACAGTACCTTTTGTATGAGTAATGGTAGGTGTTGAGAGGTTTCCAGTATTTTGTAAATGTCTCCTGTATCTTGGAAGACTTAACTTTAATCTTTGATGATGTATCTCTTTCCAAATTGGTGGAGACTTCTTTCACTGGACACTTGACTGTCCCCCATTGAGGTTCAAGATTCCCACTAATGTGAAATGAAATGAAATGAAAAGGGGTTTTATTAAGCGCAGCAGCTGCCCTGAGGCGTCCAGGCGCTAGGAACTAGGATGATACCTTCCAGTGAGTCGGTCTGGAGATTAGGCTAGCTTAGTGAAAAAGAAAAGTTTTGAGCTGCTTACGGAAACTCAGCAGATTGGGATTAGATCTTAGGTGGAGGGGGAGTGTGTTCCATAGTTTGGCCGCATTGTAGGAGAAAGACTGGCCTCCAGTTCTAGATCTCCGGATCTGGGGGACTTTTGCTAAAAAGGCGTGGGATGAGCGAAGTTGTTTATTGGGTTGGTAAGGAGTGATCAGAGAGTGACTGATTTCTGGGCCAGACTTCCAATATGCTTGGTGGGCAATGCACATAGATTTGAATTTGACTCTTTCCCTGACAGGGAGCCAGTGTAGAGCTTTCAACCCAGGCTTTATCGGGATTCTACGTGGAATTCCAAGCAGTGTGCGTGCTGCACAGTTCTGAATCGGCTGAAGTTTTTGCAGACTGTACTCAGGCACCCCTAGGTACAGGGCATTACTGAAATCAAGGCGGGATTGGATTAGGCCCTGCATGACTATCTGCTTGGCCTCAAAAGGGAGAAGCGGGAGGATTTTTTTCATCATCCTAATGAGACCAAAGCAGGTCGCTGACAGTTTAGTTATTTGTTTGTTGAAGGTCAGTGATTTGTTCCACCACACCCCAAGACTTTTTATGTTGTCTTTGGGTGTGGGGGGTACGCCCAGGCTGGTGGGCCATAACAGCTCCAAGGTGGAGGGGGCTGGTGGGCCAAGAAGCATAAGCTCAGTTTTATCTTCGTTGAGCTTCAAGCATGACTTCATCATCCAGCTTTTGACCTGTTCTAAGCATGTTGACAGGCTGGTCTGTTGTTGGTCGTTGTTCTTTTGCGCAAGAGAGACCACTAGCTGAGTGTCGTCCGCATAGGAAATGATCTTAATACCATGCGGACGGACAATCCCAGCCAGCGGTCTCATATATGCATTGAATAGCGTAGGGCTCAGTGATGAGCCCTGCGGCACCCCACAGCCCAGAGGCTTGCTTGCGGAGATAGAGGCTCCTTCAAAGACCAGGAAGGTCCGGTCACCTAGGAAGGATTTAAGCCAGGCCAAGGCTTCTCTTGAAATGCCTAGGCTAAAGAGACGGTGCAGAAGGATTTTATGGTTCACCGTATCAAAGGCGGCGCTCAGATCAGGGAGGATCACTGCTACTGATCCTCCCTGATCCAAGATCCGCATAGCTTCCACTGTTACCGCCATCAAAGCAGTTTCCGTCCCATGTTTGGGGCGGAAACCCGTCTGGGAGGCATCAAGCAGATGGTTACACTCGAGGAACCTGGTTAGGAAGATGTTAATATGTTTTTCGAGGACTTTGCTTACCCAGGGGAGCAATGAGATCGGGCGGTAGTTGTTGAGGTTGCCAGGGTCAAGGGCGGGTTTCTTCAGTAATGCTCGTACCATGGCATGTTTCCAGGTAGGCGGTACCGTCCCAGTCATTATGGAAGAGTTCAGTAACTCCATGAGTGTGGGAAGAATTGCCTTATCGGCTAAGACCAGCGTGCTCGGAGGAGCAGGGTCGAATGCGGAGCCATATTTTATTTGGTGCATCAATGGCTCGAGTGTTTTTAAATCTAGCAGGGGAAAATGGTCCAAGATATTTTGGCGGGAGTCCTCCATTTCCGCGGCTAGATGAGGTCCTTGGGTGGGAGGCTCTACGTCTGAATCCGCGAAGGAATGTGATAAAGATGATCACACATGAGGAGATGTAATCCAATGAAGTAGTTTATTTCATATTAGGCTGTACATAGGAAACCTCCCAGCCACCTCAACTACAGGAGATCAACTGATATAATTGACATTCTTAGAGCAATCTAGCTTCTACAGTATAAATCCCCAAGAAACATTCTACACACTAAGCATTGGCATAATACAACATATCAAGATTCCACAGGCCGATCTCCCTGCGGCTCTAGCAGCTTTGAGGACTCCACCACATCCACCAAAGTTCTCCAGCATTGTGGAACTCAATCTTCAGGCGGCCATCTTCAGTGGTGCCTATTTTCCACCCCTACACAATGAGTCCTAATCATTAATATTGACCAGGCGAGGAACCTTATAGTTCATAACAAAATGTTGCATCCTTTGAAGTTTTTAATTTTTTTTGATTTGTTTGTTGAAATCATACACAGAGCAAAATGGCACCAACTTCTCTAAATACCATACTGCCAACGTAGCTTGACAACCAGAGTTTTGCAAATTAGCAAAAATTATTTTGTTGCTTTGTCAGGGCAAATGCTGCTACATAAATGTTAAATCATCAAAAAAAACTTTTGAAATAATGTTTATTAAGGTTAGGTTTATTATATATACATATTTTAAACACAATAGTAGAATGTTAATGTACTCCAAACGTTTCAGAGTTATATAGAGCTGAAGCAGCTGATACTAATGTACAATTCACATACAATTAGAGGATCTACAGTGTATTTGGAGGTCTCCTTCAATATTGCCTAGATGCAGCGTGAATGAAAACGATTAAAGTATGACGACCTTGGGTCATTTGTATATCCGACTGTCAGCCTAGCTTTTTAGAATTTTTTCAATTGCTGACACATTGCTCTGTATATGATTTCCAATTTTAAATGCATTAAGAAAATCAGTAAATGGAATAAGAAACATGCTGTTACAATCTACAAGATGCCTCTCTTAGTCCTTTTTTAGTAGCTAAGAATCATGATTGGAAGTGTTGTCATTTGTAAGACTACTCATTGAGGCTACCTTATATTGTTGGTCTTATTGTAGATCATCCAAACCCTCGGTTAAAGATGTTATAGTTTGATGTTTGCACATATGTGTAACCACTTTAACAACTCTTTGCAAAAAATAATGCTAACTAGTGCATTTTTCAACACATTGCAATTACACCTCCAACATTAGTCTCCTCAATATTTCACTTCCTTTCATTTTTTAATGCTGCCAGTTCCAAGTATATTCTTAGTCATATGTTATGAATCTCCTCGGACTAGAGCAAGAACGACAAATAGGAGAATTCACAAATCTTGTTATATTTAAACATAAAAAACAGAGCTACACATATTTTGCAGACGCATTCGTTAGTGCTGTCACTCAGGTGGTAGTGTCCTTATAGGTCCAGAAACTATAGGGGTTACACCAGGATTTATAAGCTAAGATATCAAATAGTAGTACTGATGATTACTCAAGTACCAACCATAAATATAGGTATAGAAATACAATAATTTCAGGGGTTTATCAGCAAACGTTTTGTGTTGGTGCTTATGTGATGCAAGCAGTGTAATGTATATCTTAGTTTTCTTACCATTGAAAAGGCCCACAGGCACACCTAAAGATTGCAAAGTGTTATGCAAGTGGCCTTATTTTCTAAACCTTGGTCTTTTATTTTTTGCTAACCAATATAGGCTATTCACTTTGCGAAACAACTCAGTTCCCAAACAAGAAGAGTGTAATTTTAATGAAAAATTACTTTTTTGCCCTTAAATATCAGCTTTTCATTTTCTGTAAATTTAGGTTTGTTCCAAATCCCACAGATATTATTTCCCTCAAGTAATGGTACTTACTATTGTCACACAGGGATAGATGATGACTTGCATGTTTGTGTAGTACTATCTCATTCCATGAAATGCACTGCAATGCCAGTACCAGAATTATACTAGTGGTAGACATTTTAATACCACGGGTAACCACAGTATGATTGGAATTTCCACCATTGTGCCAAGGAAATCTTATTTCAGGGGCGAATAACACTATAATTCCCTGAATGTTTTCAATATCCCAAGAATTACCACTATTAAAACAATAGCCGCTATCATACTAGTGCTGGGCTTCAAAATGACATAGATGCCAAGAGTGTGTTACCAATTTCCACCATAGTTTATTTTATTGTCAACATTATGTTAAGGATGGCCATTTACACAATAAGGTTGCCCACTATTTGCGGTTCCCATGAGTGACAACCATTATGACAGGGCCAATATTTTGCCAAATGTATGTGCATCAAATTCTCACACTTACACACAAACTAACATACACATGCATATAAGCAGACGTACACATGCACACAAGGACATGCACTTCTGCAGCCTTCTGCGTCTCTCCATTGTTCTCCACTTCTACATTCTTAGTATCAGTTTCCACTACTTGGAAGTTCAGAATACACACACACTCTAACAATTACACCCATCTGCATGAGTCGGATTTTAAGTCACAATTCCGAAAATGCCACTTTTGGAAAGTTGGCATTTTTATGTCTCAACCATTTGTGCCTACTGCCAGTGTCCTGTGTCACATGGCTGTGAATGGATCTGCTGTTTGTATAAAGCTTACAGACAGGAACACAAAAGGGGGCTTAGGTGTGGACAGAATGAGCCATCCTTGCAGGATGACGAGGAAGAGCTGCACCAAGCCCCATTCATACTTCAATGGGCTGTGCCTCCTGCACACACAGAGGAATGTGACACCTGGCATGTCCTTTCTTTTGTCACCCTTAGTCAGTTTGGAGCCTTGATAGAGGCAGGGGAAACTCTTTCCATAACCAGATGAAAGGGAATCCCCTCACACAATGGTTGGAACTAGGAATACATATTGGAGCTCCAGAGCCACTCAATGGAACACTCAAGGAAATATGAAAGTTACAAAAAAAGGACTGCCTTCTCCTTGAAGTCTCATCTGATGCAAATGGAACTCTTTTATTACACTTATAAGGTAACTTTACAGTGGGACTAGCCTGGTCCCTGGGTCCAGCACCCACTCCATTGCGGTCAGCCTGAACTTGTGACTTTTGCCCAGATTACCACAACTGGCTTTTAAGGTACTATTTTCACTGAAACCGTTAAAACTGAACATCTCTGATTGAACTGATTGGACATTTATTCTTTTGGTATCATTTTATTTATTAATGTTTACTCTATTTGTCTAAATTGTCTTGGGGGTTTTTTTGTGTTGTGTTTTCACTTTTTTGCTGTTTTGTGCTGCATAGTTACTTTGAACATTACCTCTTTTTTGAGCCTGACTGCTTTGTGCCAAGCTACCAAAGGGTTAAGCACAGGTTAATTTAGTGCCATTTTGTGGTTCATCCTGACAAGGATTGTGGTTGTTGCTTGAGTGGGGCTTCCACCCACCCTCAACCAATAAGTCAATTTCTTAGAGACAATAGCTATTTTTGTCATTATTTTAGCCCGCTCGCACCCCTGTACAGACTTTGAAGCTTAGCCCAGGAGGTTAGGAACATAAAACAATACAAAATGCATGTGCCATGTTAGCTGAGCTTTGTGTATAGTATCCAATAGAATAGGGGACAAGGACCATCCTTGGTCTGGACTCCAGAATACGAACACAGCGTCTTTTGAGGAGTACATTTTCCAGCTACCATCTCTCTACCCCTCATTCCCCAGCAGACACTGAAGCTTCACAGGGCATGGTGGAAGAGTAGGACAGTAAAAGATTCTCCCAAAACATGTTACTTTACAGATAGGTAAGGTCAACAATGTTATCAGAATCCATGACTTTTCAAGTTCACACTGCCAAATGTTCCTACCTAGTGTGTCAAGGAGATGTGAACATTCTCTGTGTTACAGGGCCCCATTTGCTTAGAGTAATTCTTTTCAGAAGAATGCAACTGGCCATATTCCTGAGTTTGCTAGGCATAGAAAGCCTTTATATTACCTACCTTGATGATACAGTAGTGTCATTGCCTCTTGGATAGACCATATGCCACTTATGAAAGGAAAACCGACCTTGACCGCCAGTCTGCTCGATATATGAAATCAGTCTGTTATCTATGTAGGGCAGCATGTCTGTTTTTTTTTAAATGAGAAGCCTCTTTATAGCAAAGGTCCATTTCTTTATGGGAGCAATCACTCTGAAAAAAAGGCTTTACAAGCTTCATTTGGCAATGTAGTGGCCTATTTTGAGGCTATATTAACACCATTAAATAAGGTTTCTTACAGGAAGCCCCTATCATTGTCAATTACACGAAATACATCTAGGAGTCTTTTTTAAAAAGTGTATTTTTGTAGAACTGCTAGAGGATAGTTGTTATGGCAGTTGTTATGGGTTTTATTATAGGACCTAGAGTAAAACTTATAATAAACAAGAACAATATTAATAATGATAATAATGTTACTGCTGCTCCTACCTACTACTCCTAATACTAACACTGCTACTGCTGATAATAAAATAATAATAATAATAATAATAATAATAATAATAATAATAATAATAATAATAATAATAATAATAATAATAATAATAATGTCTGCTGTTTCTAATGTACATATGAGATGATACTGTTGCCAATATGATGGTGCTCAACTTACAGTTGATCTTGGTAGGACTGAAATCCAAAGAGGGATCGGTCAATCACTGCACATGTCAGAAGTGAAGCGTAAATCACAGTATTGGCGTTATTGCTCTCATGTATGCATACAGCAAATGGTATTACAGCAAGATAACTCAATTAAAAGAAAAAGGTGAGAGGCAAGCAGTGTTTTCATTCAAAGAATTCTGTTAACAAGGAATAAACAAGATGAGTGTTTTGGTTTTTTTGGTCTATAAAGAAGTTAATTTCATAATCGATTGGCAGATAGCTATTTGTATGAAGCCTAGATCTCTTAGGCCTTCATTATGAGTGGGGCAGTAAATTGCGTCCCCCAAACGAACAGTAATTCGTACAGGTTTGGCGATTATAAATGTGTTGAAGATTACTGCACCTAGTAATTTGCCAGGCATAAAGTCGACCCCTAGAGTTAAATTTCAGCCCCCCGGCCATGTAGAGTTTGGCGCCAAACCACCATAATCTACATGTTATTCCCCATTTGGTTGGAGAAAACTTGTGACAGGAGTCATTTAGCGGTTTTTATAAATACAGATTCCTTGGGTAAGCAGGATTCATTTGTTACAATAAATAATATCTCAAACACAGAGGCCCTGGTCGGGGGATGGTTATTTCTATATAGTTTTTTTATTATATTATGGATTGCAAACAAGGTGTAGTCATGTCAAAGCAGATGGCCTTTCCTATGTTGCACTTAGTGAGACAGTACATTTTGCCAAACCTGCCCAGTGTTAAAAATGTAGTATGTGTTTCAAACTAAACAGCAGATGTAAGAAAGTGGATTTTTATTTGGGGTGGGCAGCTGCCCACCTCCAGGAATAATAACATTTCTTGTCAGGTGAACCCTCAAAGTCTCTAAATTAACCTGAGCTCAACACTCTGGAAGCCATGGCACAGAACAGACAGGCTTATCTTATGACAATGTGTAAAGTATTTATGCAGTTTCCAAAACAGTAATAAAGTCAAAATACCAACCGATGAAAATCTCAAACTGAATTATTAAAATAGACTAATTTAATAAGCAAAATTACACCAAAGGAACACAAATCCAATAACGTGAATCTGAGTTATGATTTTTTAAATCTTTTGAGTAAAAATAGCATTAAATAGTACTAAGAGCCAATGATAGGCTATGGAAGCAGGGACCTTTCAGTGGGGTGAAGCTGAAATTCAATCCAACACTCTTCTTGTCGGATACTTTTTCCAGCTCATTCTGCTAAGGATTTGAAGGAAATGTTTTCAGAAGTTTCCAAAATGTCTTCTAATGCCCCAAGAATCACATAAGTTCACTTCTGAAACCATCAGGAAAAGGCACTCAGAGAATTTCATGGTATCAGGCAGAGGTCAGCAGCAAATCCAGTCCAGGTCCACTTCATGGAAAAGGCCTCTTGCAGCTTGATGTGCCTCTTTAGTCATACAGGAGGTCAGCTAACTGACTCTTGGAGTCTTCTTTGACGAGGGTGCAAGACAGAGCAGGTCCGGTCCTTCAGGACTCCTTTCAGGTCGCTGTCAACAGGTCCAGTCCACCTCTTATATTCTGCAGATCCAAAATGTGCTCTGAGGAGGTTTTTTGGGTGCCACATTTATGCCTGGTTCCAGCTCGTGGGTGGCGGTGGCTCATGGGCACTCGAAAAAGCAATGAGGGAAAGAAGTTCCTGAGAAAACCGTACCCATTTAACAGTTCCTGTTTCCCTACTGCAAACCATTCCACAGTGCCCCTATTAACAAAATTCAAGATGGAGATATCCTTTCTCCCTTGTGCAGAGTCTGCATGCCCTAACAGAAGTGTGGCCAGGGTATTGAGCAGAACGATCTCCTCCTCAGTAGTCACACAAAAGCAATTCTAGGGGTAGCTTTCCTCCCACTGGGCTTGAAGCCAGCTTGCATAGGGGGATAAAAAGGAGGCCTTTCCACCAGTCACTTGGTATTTACTTGTGACAGGGCAGGCAAATATATATTTTTGGGCCCACCCCAACTGGTTTTCCTTCCAGGGGGAACAAATACCTAACTACCCCCAGGCCATTGTCCCTACTGTGGGAGCAGTTTTCCCTCCTCTTTCACGTCTAACAAAAGCCAAGTACAGGCTAAACAGCGTCCAGAAAGCTAATGCAGGGTAGCCTACATCAGCTTCAGGCAGGATAGAGGTAACTTTCTGAAAAATAAATTTACAATATAGTTAATAAACATCCAACTTCACCATTAGATTGGGTTTTTATTAAATAAAAAATATGTCTTTGAAGGGAGTCTATAGCTAGTACAGGTCCAACGTTTTACAATAAAATATATACTTTGACTTTTACTATGTGCCTGTGACATACTTAAAAAAAATATGTTGTCCTCATTTCATCATCAGGTTCACACTGACTACTTTCCTTGATGGAAGAAACTGACTTAGATTTTTTGCTGACAATTGCCATCTAATGCAGGTAAAATCATTGGATTTATCAGGCCAGATTGCCAATTAACAGAATCCCTCCAAACTTTCTCTAAGTTTTTAGGTCACATGCCATATCCATCTGACAGATATAATTTACATACCTGAGCTACTTTGCACAGACAGGAGGATCTGATGATAACTATTTTCTACATATTTCTCTTCTTTCCAACACTACCATATAAAGTAGAGGTTTTGTCGGAATTTAGTTAAGTGCTCCATTTAGCCTCAGATCTCTTCCAATAATACTAGAGGCTAGTTTAACTCAATCTGATGTCTGATGATTGCTACTAAAATCCTATGCACATCCTCCAAGAAAGGCAATTGAACCTGGCTATTAAAACAAAAAAATGTATGTTGTCCGCCTTTAAAGATTTACACTTCGGACATCTCAGTGTGAAATAAGACAGCTTCTGTGGTATCAAGTAAACCCTGTGGTCTTTATTGCAGTTGTTTTTTCTGTGGAATAAAGAGTGTTCAAAATACTTCCCACAATTACTTTATCTCCAGCAAATCATCTTTCCATATTATAATTGATTGTGGACAAGGATTGTTCTTCTGCTTCAAGGATCTCCCTGTACGATAGTGGCAATTCCTTCTTCAATTTAGCACTGTTTTTGATGATATACACGTATGCCCTGCTACCCTCTTCAGCCTATTTTTGTGAGGATCATAATGATTGTAGCTGGAGGTACTTAAACCTAGACAATTCTCCACTGACTAGTGCCCAGATTGCCTCCAAGTGTATCAAGCCTGTTCCACCCATTACGTCTCTCCAGTTATTAAGTCTTGCCTGTCTCAATGGTCTACTGAGTGAGTCCTTTAAACATTCTGGAGTTCTGGGTAAATCTCATATCTGAGTGAAATAATAATAGGCAATGTTGAAAACCTTCGTTAAGTAGATCCATGTTTTTGGAGCGGCCACTTATGTGTTCATACTTACCATCTTAAAACACTTCAAATTCATGAAGTTTTAATGAAAATGTCTTTGATCTAGATTAGACAACATTGCTGCATATAATATCCCTGTAGAAAATTATCTGGCTCTGTTGCCTCATCCGACTAATGTTGAACTGGAATCCATAGCAATATGTCAGAAAATCAGGTAGGCCCAATCCCCCTGCACCTAGCTTCCTCCTAGGTTTTTTCTATGAGAACCTAATGCCTTAGTTGCCTAAACAAAACTGCTTAATTTGCCCTGTCTCTTACAGATTCGATCTTTCAGGAATGTTGACGGTATAGCAAAAAACTGTCTCAGTGTCTGTGTTCTCAAGAGCTGCATGAAGCTTTTAAAAGGCCCACCTCCAGGCAGCTCAAACTCAGTATGCTTTAATAGCACTGAGGATTAGAGTGGCATGGTGAGGGTAAGGGTGTGAGAAGGGAACAGCGGGGAAGGAGACTTGTAATAAAATTGGGTAGTGTGCAATAATAAACATTAACTGACATAAAGTCGTGCTTTGCGTTTTCATATCTCCAGTTTCGGCTTGTTAGCATAATGTTGTACGATCCTAGGCCAGAATGTGATAATGGCTCATAGTCAGGTTAATGTCACACATGCAATCTCTCCGATATTTATAAGCTTTCTAAGTGTTCTTTCATACTGTACATACAAAACAAAATGGTGCCGTAATTCTTATTCACACTCACACACATTATAAATCACTCCGATCCTTCTCAGTGAAAAAATTAAGGGCCTTATTAAGAGTTTGGCTGTCTGACCCAGTAGGACTGCATCCACCCCTGCCAGCAGTCCAAAGACCGCTTTATTACGAGTTGATCACGGGCCGGCAGTGTGGAGGCATGGATTTTGCTGCAGTGGTAAGATTTTCCCCAAACATATCAATGCCTGAGTGTGCATTTCAACTGAAGATGTGTCGAATGCACACATGTGCATGATATATGTGGAAAAATACTGTATACCTATCACCGGGGTTCGGGCCATATGTGGGCAGTCCTGGCAATGGGTATATACTACGAAACAGACTCACTTGAAGGCTGTCTCAAAAAGGGCCATAATGCTAAGAGTGAAGAAGCTGCTGTGAAGGGGGACCTGTAGAAAGGGATACACATTGGAATCTGGGGTGAGTACACACCCCAAATCCTTCGCCATCACCATTTTGAAGCAGGCTTTCAGACCGCCGCAGTCTGATAGTGGATCAGGCAACTTGCATTATGCACAGGGGTGCAGCTTCCTTGCACCGCCTTATGGCTGCTGCCTTTCCCCAACCTGAACCCGTCAATCGGTGGTCTGCTGGTGATCTCGGTGGTGCAGCAACGGTCTTTCCAAAGCTGATCGTCCCAACCTGTATTTCAGCATTAGTACCACCGAGCTCACCACACTTAGACTACCGATACAGCATTCCACGAGACCGCAAAACTTGTAAGAAGGCCCTAAATGCACCCGAGCCAGAGTCTCCTCTCAGATACACTGTAAATGCACCCCGTAAATCAAGTAAAGCTAAAAAAAATCAAAGCGATCTAGCACTCTGTTCCAGGACAACTAAAACTGCCAGTAATTAAGGCTGATTAAATCAACTGTCAAGTGCACCCTTTGCCACTATAATGAACGAGGAATACGAGAGTACATTTGCCAGCCTATCCATCAGAGCACAGCGGCTCTGCACTTACTTCTATTATCACCTGTCGGGTTGAGAAATGCAAGGGGTGCTGGCCAGGACAATGGGCGCTGTCACGAACGAGTGCACATCTCAGGGCGATGTTTCAAGATCTTGCCATTCTGCCAGAGGACTGCTTGTCTCTGCAGAGAGGCTTGAGCTCCTGCACTGGCAAGAGAATCTGAATAGTGAGCGGCTTCCACTGGGTGGGGCTGCTCTGTATGAAACACCGCCATGCCCTAAATTGCCGCCTCCAGGGCAGTTGGGACTTGGAGTCCCTAAATAGTCATACTGAAACTAAAGTTAAAAAAGCATCTTAAAACACAAGAAACATAATACTGACAACACACCTTGCCTAATTTAATGCCTTTGAGTGGGGCAGCACAGCCACCAATGTGCAGATTGTACCATATGTCCTTTACTACAGAGGGTAACTCCAGAATGACAGCAGTATGAGGTAAACTAGACTCCACTGCATGGTTGGGACAGGCCCTAGAATGCACTCCGCCATGGCGCAGACATTATACAGAAAAGTCAATATGGGAAAAAGCCTCATCTTTACTAATTTTCCTCAACAACGTCAAAACTTTTCCACTAACCTTTTTCAAATTTTTAACAGTGAGGTCCTCTAAATAATGCACTATTTCAGCACCCAGGTCTCATATGTTCCTTAGATTTCTAAAGTTTTACCTTCATTTTCCCTGACACCACCATCATCTTCTCTTCATTAAATATACTGAGATGTTACCAAAATCCTCAGTGTACTGTTCTAATTTAGCTAATAAATACACTGGGTTACTAGGATAAAGCATATTATGGTCTGCTAGTTTTACAGCTAGCCCAAAGGTCTTAAACAGGCTTATGGTATTCTCAGACCTGAGATTGGGCAGACCTGTCTGGTCCCCCTTGAGATATGGAAACCCTTTGATTAAACTCCATTTATTAACTCTCTGACAGAAAGAGCTTTGTGCAGGGTCTGTAAAATTTGTATTATAATATGATTGAACCCAACAATCCTAGGAAGTTCTCATAGGCAGGCCCAGTTCACTTCATCAAAAGCCTTAGTGGAATATAGGGCTGCCACTGTCAAGGGAATAATAACAGTGTCTGCAACGCCTATCACACTAATCAAAACATTTGATAACTCACTTAGTTGTCATCGTGGACTGAAGCCCCTTTGATCAGGATGAACTGTAGTTCAAATTACTCCTGCTACTCTTTTGGCTACGATATTCGTGAAGGTATATAATAATAGAAGAACCAATAGGGAGCCACACCAGGAGCAAAACCGGACAGAACAAAGCGGGTCCAAGCAATGCGAAGAGCTAATAACTAACCTATCGTCCAGAACCCTCACTGAGACAGAAACCAAGGTTCTCAATAAAGGACTAGGCTTCAGCTAATCTGGACAAATTCAAATTACACTGCGAATTAGCCTCCTTCTTCAGGAAACTCAAATTAAAAGCCTTTTTTGGAAACTGGACTTAGAGTAAAGTCCACATTTGTGCCACCACCCCATACTATCCCTGTCGAGATCAACACCTTCGAGCAAGCTGTGTTTAACGAGATTGAATCAATGACAGTGACCAAACAATACCACAACAATAGCAGAGCAGAAAACAAAGCCATTACAGATCTTAAAGCAGACAGCAGCGTCATAATAAAACCTGCGGACAAAGGTGGGGGCCTTGTAATAATGGATAAGGTCAACTATGACACAGAATGTAGAAGATTGCTAGGAGATATCAAGAACTATCAACCTCTCCTATCTGATCCCACAGAAGACCTAAAAACAGAAACCTTACAACTAGTGGAAACAGCTGAGGCAGCTGGCAAGATATCTAAACAGGAAGCTGATTAATTAAGCAAAACGGAAGGCAAGATCCCGTATTTCTATATCTTGCCCAAAATGCACAAAGGCACAAATCCCCCCCCTGGAAGACCGATTGTCTCAGGGATAGGCTCACTACTTGAACCACTATCCAGGTTCTGTGATTTTTTTCTTAAAAACAATAGTACAAAACACTATAACATACCTGAAGGATACAAAAAGCCTCCTCCTTCTCTTGAAAGAAATCAAGATGAAGACAGATACCATCCTGGTAACCTTCGATATAGAGAGCCTCTATACGAGCATTCCTCAAGGTGCTACCATCGCAGTACTGAAAACAACATTGGAGGAAGCCGAGTGGGAACACAAAACACCAAAGAAATTTATACTGGAATGTGCCACACTAGCGCTGAAAAGAAACTTTTTTGAGTATGAAGGATCACTATTCCTACAAATAGGGGGCACTTCAATGGGGAGTGTTTTTGCCCCCAGTGTAGCGGGACTATGTGTTTATGACTTTGAGAAAAAACATATTCTATCACCCAACAATCCTTACGCCCCACACATCAAGTTTTGATGCAGATATATTGACAATGTCCTAGCAATCTGGGAAGGACCACCGGAGATACTTGCTGAGTTCATAACTTGGATTAACACCTGTGATCCACACCTACGGTTCACACATTGCCACAACAAAGACACAATTGTCTTCTTGGACATTGAGATCAGTAGGGAAGAAGAGCACCTAACAACCAAAACCCATTTCAAACCCACAGCTAAAAATAACCTCTTGAGATATGAGAGCTTCCATCCGCGTCCACTCAGGGAAAACCTCCCCTACGGACAATATCTGCGTCTTCGGAGAAACTGCAGTGAACTCGCAGACTACAAGAACCAAGCAGAGAACCTCACAAAGAAACTGAAGCAGCGAGGCTATCCTGCGAAAATTGTAAACAAATGTCAGCAGAGAGCAAAAATCAACCCAGAGACGCTCTACTGGAAGATAAAACAAGTGAGCCTGGAGAAACACCACTAACCTGTGTTACAACCTATAATGCACTATACAATCAAGTGAGCAAAAGCATCACCAAAAACTGGTTGATACTTAACACAGGCAACTTAAAATGGGACAAACTTCTATTCTCATATAAAAAAGGACAGAGCTTAAAAGACAGCCTGGTAAACACTAGACCAAAAACCACAACCATCAACACAAATCCCTTCATAACACAAATATGGGGGCTTCCCCCTGTGACAGGACACTCAAAATGTGGGGACTGCAGCGTATGCCACCTCACAGAGAACACCAAGACCCTGAACCTCGAGCCGGGAAGAATCTGGGAACAAAGAGCTCACACCAATTGCAACAGTACCAATGTGGTATATCTGATTAAATGTGTATGTGGAAAACCTTACATAGGCATGACAACGCGAAAAGTAAAACAACGAATAAGTGAACATAGGAGCACAATACGCTGCAAAAAGAATATCATCAAACTCACAGAACACTTCCTGACAGCAAATCATACTCCAAATGACATGAGGTGGACAGTCATCGAGCAGGTACAACCCGGCCCAAACCTGCAAAACCGTCTATTTGAAAAGGAACAAAGATGGATTTATAGACTTTCTACAAATAAGTCGGGTTTAAATGACAATGTTCCTTGGGCTACAGTCCTAAAATAAGAACCTGAGAAATCTGCTGACAACCCGAAAAACAACCTCCTTTTGAAAACTCACGGCCTCCGTAGAATAGAGACGCTCACGCGTTGCGATAGCAACGATCACATGAAGAAAGGCATTCCCCGCCCAACTCGGAAGCCCAACTGGTACTTAATCACACACGAGACAGTCTGGCTTCGTAGCAGGGCAGCGGAGGATAAGCATAGGTAACCGGCATTTCCACCATGAAGTAACTAAGTAGAAACGCTTCCCTCAACAGGAACCAATGCTGAAAACGACCCACTCGCCCTCACGGCGCAACTCAGCGGTCTTTTAATAACAAATATTTGCCCTCTAACGAATCTGCCTATGTTGTTACAGAAATCGGTTAAGTAGTGGGGATACCCCCTCCCGCCCTCCGATGAGATAGGACTGCAAAACAATAGTAAGCTAAGCACTTATAACAACCATGTGTCTGTATTTGTGTATGTTTTATGCCAAGTAAGCCCGAGTATGTCGATTGAACTGCCACAGATAAATTACGCACTTTTAACTTCTTATTCACGATCACCATTAATGTATGGCGAGCTAGTGATATCACAACACCTATATAATCAGGACGAATGCCTGAATTAAAATTAAGTAACGGCAACAATCACGCTTCTGTTGAGCATGCACCTCTTGATTTGTATGAGTGCATCATCCAGACAAATATCCCACATTGGGTATTGTCAGCAGGTGATAGTTTCACTTAATAAATTCACAAGATTCCTTCTATTTAGAGTGGTAGTAAGCCTGAAGAGTCGAATGAAACGACACTGCACTACGTAACAGGCATGTAACACTGTTCACGTTTGACTCATGTCTGTTTTTATTCTTCTTTCCCACAGGTCTTTTTTTCATTGTTTTGGACTCACCCACTTCGGTTAGAGTCTTCTTTTTACACCAGATAGCAGATTTTTGCTATTTTGGGTCACAGAGAACGAGGACAGGGTGTGCCTTTTAGGGGGCACATACCTACCAGTTCCCTGACTATCCGGTCCTGATGAAAACCTGGTACATCCCAATCATGGTTGAAACATGTAGACCATCACACATATAAGAGATACTCTGGTTCTTAATATACCCACACAGTATCTCGCCTCACCCTTTTTTTAACATTGTCCAGTTTCTTGTTAATAAAATTTATTTTAAGTTAAACCAGGACAATTTTTTTAATTTTTTCTGCACTTGCATTCACAACCTGCTCCACTGTAACCCAGGTGTTGTAGCACACCCTAGTGACGCTAGGCCACTAGGGTGGACCCCGATGATGAAGCATGTCACCACTAGGCTGGTGAGGGAGGGGTTTTTAACAAAAGGATACATTCTTTCCTTTTGTCAACCTGCCACCACATTAGGAATCTCATTCTGACTTTCCCATGATGGTACTCCTCTCTTTGTTTATCTATATAATAACAGTTGACATAAGTCTTTATGATTCTGGCTTTTGTGGATCTTTATTCGGCTACGAAATCATCACAATGAAGACTTCATACCAGGAGAATGAAATGTTCTTCCCCTTAAGTTAAATTGGGTCAAATAAAAGTTTCAGTTTAAGCATCAAAGGAGCTGATTACTTTTTAAAAAGCTCTATTGGAATCTCATCTGGCACTTTCCCATTTTTTAGACTCATAAGCTGTCTACTAATTTCTTCCTCAGTAATGTTAGAACCAAGAGCTTAGGCCTTACGTCTTGTTAGCACTGGTCGTTCTTTATATTGCAACCATTCTTCAACATCATTTACATCCAGATTGATGACTTCCTTTTACAGCGATCCGAAATATTTCAACATCTCTTATTCTATCCATCGTGTGGAGGTTAGAAACCTCCCTTTTTTAGCTTCTATTAATGTGTCCATAACATTTCTGGCTCTATCCATCTCGGCCTTCCAGGCTGAAAAGAGCTCCCCTATTTTCACTATATTAAATATCCTGCATTATACTGGCTCTCCATCTATCTCATACTTTCCTTGCCAACCTTCCCACATACTTGGCTTGCAATTTCTCTAGTTCTGATCACAAAATTACTGGTGTACTAGGGTCAACTGGCGAATAGGACTGAATTTCTTTTTCTTTTTTCCAAATGCTATCCATCAGGGCATCTTCCTGTCTTTGGACCTCTAGCCTCTGTCTATGTGAGACTTTGCATACGATTCCCCTAAGATAGGCCTTATAAAAGACATCTTAAACAATAGACTGATGGCTGAACCTCTCGTATAATCAAAGAATTCCTTGGTCTTGTCTGCCAATTCCCTATTGACACTCTCTTTGACAATAAGGCTCTATTCAATGTCCACCTCATCCTACCCATCCTAACCAGGAAATCCAGATATAAAGCCACAGTCAAAATGATCTGGCCGCAGAGCTGGAAGGTTGACCACTGACTCCACGATATCATCCACTGCTTAAATGAGGAGAAAATAATCAATTCTACAGTGGTGCCCATATTTCTTACTGTAGAAAGTAAAACCTTTCTGAGTTCCAACCTTTCTACACCAAATATCTATCAAGCTTAGATCTCTCATCATATCCTATAACTTTCACCCTGTTTTGGGGGAATTTATATATTTAGATTTGGATGTCTTATCTTTCGCTTAGTCCAAAACAATATTGAAATCTCCTCACATTAATATATGTGTAGGGGCATTTCTAAGATGTTTAATTATGTAGGGTCTTCACAGTCGGGACATAATCACTTTATATGACCCGGAAATATTGCAACCCTTAAAATTACTAAAAACCATCTTCCTGTATCAGTTTTATAGTTTATTAATCTAATTCCTAAGTGCTATGATAGCTATAGCCACCCTTTTTGTGTGTGCCACCATGCTGCCTACAGCATACTGTATCCTGTTCCCAGCTACCTTTACTAAAGAGGGTCCTACAATCTGGTCTCTCCAGGTGAGTCTCCTGAAGCAATTATATCCTGAGCACCATAGTTTCTTATGTTTTCGGGAATTATATTCTGTTTTTTCCTAGACCTTCATCCATTCATATTCAAGGTAATTATTGTGATCCTGGCACCCATGCCTTCCATCTTAAGCCTCCCACTCCCCATATTCCTTCCCTAGTAGTCTTATCTTCTTGTCCACCATGACTATTTCCAATGTACTTGCTATCTTTGATGTTTGTCTTGAGGATTTCTTTCCCTCTACACTCTCCACCCAAAAGAGCCCCTCCACTGATGAACTCTTACTTCCTTTACTGGTGTCAATCCTACCATTCCTTTGCCTCAAGTAGGTGATAATTGCTCAATTCTTTTCTACAACTATTACATTCTGAACAGTGGCAATGCTGCTTTGGGTATAGTCACTGGGGGACCATGCCAATTCTAATAACACATATGTTCCACTCTTAAATATTATGCACCTTACCTTGTGGGCAGCAAGGTGTGCTTAGAGGTATCTTATTTAATATGAGATGTTTGTCCCTGTCAAAAGGGTGTTTTTGACAGGTGCATGCAGCAATGCTAAAGCTGCTGCTGTCAGGCTATACATGGTAGGCCTGAAACCTTGCCATCTATGTCCTTTCTTTGGATGACAGAATAGGTGCTATAGACTACAAGCGGAATTTATCTTACAGGCTCTGGGTCTATTTTCTGCATCATATACTAGGGACTTATAGGCGAGGTAAAAAAGTCAGGTCAGTTTAACCATATATTAAGGTGGTGCAGAGGTACTCTTCTCCTGTTTAGCAGTGGTAACTGTGCACAGAGGTCTACCTCCAGCAACAATATGGTCCAGAAAAAGTTGGAAAATCTGGAGTGACCATGCAGAAAAGCACATTTCCTATAGAAGATGAGCCCCGGTAGTCACAGCACAGAGCAGACCGGCTTAACTTAAGAAAATGGGTAAATTATTTAGAAGTACCAAAACAGTTAAAAGGTTGAAAACACAAAACAATTAAAAAAACACTCAAATGTATACAAACAGAGAATATTTTTAAAAAAAACAAATACACCAAAATTGAAAAACATTCTATAAAGGGACCGAAGATATTAATTTTTTTAAGTTTTAGATTAAAATAGACCCAAAAAAACACAAAGCACCAACCACTTGCAGTTACACTCCCAAAGTTGCAAAAGCAATCACTGGTTTTACAACATATGGTTTTGCTATGACCTAACTGCTTACCTCTAGCACAAGGAATATTGGTCATGAAGGAAATCCTTTATCTCTTGAAAAAAATACACTTTTGTTTTAAGGTATCTGATTTGTTCATAATAATTTTAACCTGAGTTACTGGTTGAGGGGGTGAAACCATTCTCAAGCAGCAACCACAACTCTTGTCAGGGTGAAACACAAGCAAACCCGAAATGATTCTGTGCTCAACCCTTAGGTAGCTTGGCACAGAGCAGTCAGGCTTCGACAAGAGGCAATGTGTAAAGTATTTATGCAGCACTGCAAACAGTAATAGAGCAAAAGCACAACACATCAAAAAATCCCAAACCAATTTAGAAAAATAGAGCAAAAGGTAATATATAAATCAAGAGAAAAATGACAAAACTCCAATCAGTAGCACTGGAGATATGGAATTTTAAAGTCTTAAGGTGAAATAGTGCAAAGTGCCACTCACGGCTATTGTGCGAGACCGGGATAAAGTCAGAAGTTCAGGCCGACTGCGATGGAGCACTGGTAGGATGCAGTAGTCAGATTAGTCCTCCTGAATAATAAAATTCTCACTCCAGCTCAAAGAGTCTTGATCGCTGTGGAGAGGTCAATGATGAGCAGAGAAGTGTCATGGACTGTCGATATATCGCAACGAGCTGGCCTGGCATTTTAGATGGTCAATGCTGTAGCATGAAGAGTCAAGTTGATGGAACTTCACATTGGCAGGCAGTGTCAGCAACAACAGGCCCATTTGTGGGAGCAAGCGATCATATGATGTATCTCCTCTTGAGGTATTACTGACATCCTCTGCATGTACTTAAATTAATATAACTCATCTCTAGCATGACCAGATGGAACCTACGAATACATAAATACTGAATATACACTCTATGTAATTCTCCTCTAGAATCACCAGATGGTACCTGCGGGTACATATATACTATATATATGCCACCATAATATACATGATTGCCATGTGCCTGGTACCCCATTACTAATGTGTATTTAAATCTGTGGTTTTGCTCTATTGTGTATGTGCATTCATACAATATCTTATTTATCAAGTTATCGCTTCTGCCAAAAAATGGCTATCACTCCGCGTAGCCTGAATTTGTTAAACTACGATCCTATGTTCACTGAAACACACTTTATATAATACACGAACTGTATCTTTTTTCTTTTTTCTATCGTTTGTGCTAGGAGAGGATTATCGTCCAGAGTAGTTCCTTTATTTGAATTTTTCTTTAGGCTCGCACTAACATACCACTGAGGTAGCTATTCTTCTTTTTACTTGTTTACATAATTAAACAGTCCCAACTAACAAACTACAAACGGTAACCTATTTGTTCATGGGCTGACTCGCTGACGCATGACACACAGAACAACCATTTCGTGTCCTGTTGTGAACTACGAGTTGATGTTCATTGGTTCATGTGACCAAACATAGACATACCCCCGTTGCATCATTTACCCTTTTGTCTTTCACCGCGCCTTTTGGCAATCGAACACACCGGTTCCAATTTAACTTCTAAATATGCGCTATATATAGCACCACCGTTTTTCAATTGTTTCCCTCGACGCGTTGACGTAGGACATCCAGAGCCCCCGGTGAAGCCACTCGCTCGACCTCTCTTCGGTAAGTCCGAATTGACCAAAACCCGGCTAGCTTTTCTCTCCGTTTTTAACAACAGCAGGCTCTGATCGTAATTATGCCCTTTCCTAGATAGTTACTTGACGTGTCCATTATCGTGATGCATCCAAACGCCCGCTTCCCTCTTGGGTATGTAAATTTCTTTAATACATCTATCCACTACCTGTAAAAACTTAAACTAGTGAGATTTTATTATAACACATACTCTCCCTTAGGTAAAGAGACGTCAAACAGAGAAAACTATATATTAATGAATATCCACAACTCTGCTATAGCTGCTAACATATATCAGGTATGCTACATATATCATATTAGAGTAGCATATGTTTTACCTTTTACTTTCCATCAAAGTTATATACCTTTTATATCTGGATTTAACCATTCCTTTTCATTTTTTGAATACTCACAGTTAGTTACCGCCCCAGACTCGTTCAACACACAAGCTTGACGTTTATAACTACTTCACCCTGGGTGAATCATCGCGTCCTATATTCAGTTATTTACGAAGGCAACAATAATAACCAATAAGGTACATATTTCTAGAAGTTAGGCTTTCTACCTTCTTTTGATAACTTCCTGTTACAATCAGTAAATATCTATTTTTATATCTTTTCTTATGTCGCAGAGTTGTACAACTATGGTCAATTTTCCAATACCTCTAATGGAACTATCATCTTAAGAATAACAAAAATACCAAGTGGATTAGTAAGGTAATGAAAATGTTAAATGCGATCTATATGATTTCTCACATGGTTCATCCGTTTAAATTAATTTAAATCAATATTTGTGACAACTAAAACAGTTTATAGCCAACCGTATTAATGAGTAATTATGGACAGTTCCTAAACTAGTCACTAATATTTAGTTGCCTATGAACACCAAAAATATGTTCCACATTAGCCTGCTACATAAAAACGGTCTATTTTTTACATCTAGCGAGGTACAGAGAATCACCTTACCTTCCTGACTGACCAGCAAAAGAATTTTCTTAAAATAAGAGTAAACCTTCTGTTTTTGTAAGTAAATTTAATTAGTTTGCCTCTAATCCTTGGACTAGGAGAAACTACTATAAGTTTTCCCTTACCTCATAAGGTATACTTAACTTCTACCTTTAATCCATATTTTTAACTTACCTTTAACAATATAAAGTTAGCAATCTGCTACGTTCCTTTTTTCTTTTTCCTTACTATCCCCCTTCTTTTGCCTTTACTACTTAATTTACTAACCTTCTCACTTATATCATATACGGCTCTTTAATAGTTCACTTAGAGTGTTCTGTTTAATATATCTAGATATATATACAGTGGACTATAAAAACAGACCTTGATTACAAATGTCTCAGAGAATATATATCAATGGACTATAAAAACAGATCTTTATTATAAATGTCTCAAATAGAATATATCAGTTGCACTTGAATATCAATCGAATAATTTTTTCCATGTATATAAATCAATCTGTCTGTTTTGAAGATGTAACTGCTCAGAGATACAAGGCCAATTGACAAGCAATGATTTCAATCATGTCTGTATTATATGTTAATGTATAATATTTAGACCTAGACCCAAGACTTCAATCAGAACTGTATAATGATTATACTAATCTTTCAATGCAAGTGTATGTGACATGATTTTTATATGTCTTGCAGTGTTATGTTTCTGTCCTAAAGCAAATGACGGACTCCTGAAGAAGGCAAATGCCGAAACGCGCGTAGAGTTTCCACCCACCGCTTTGCTTACTCCACTAGCCCGATCTATCATCATAGTCATTTGTATTCTGTTTGTATTTTTGTGTGTTAAATTCCCGAATTCTCATTTTCTTACGTCACGTGTTTTTGAATATGTGTCAATAATTTTTTGAAATCACAAAATGTATGTTAGTGATGTTTTAAATACTTATATGTATCTTTTAGAAATAAGATTCTTATCAAAAAAATGAAGAAAATATTTAAATAAACCACAATACTATTTTGAATATAATTATTGGGTTTTGTTCTATCAATTTGTTCTACATGTCACTTGAATTAGCTAATTAGCTTCCATGTCTCCTTGGGTTTTTTGGCTTAATTACTAAGCTCAATACCATATGTTCTTCTAAAAAATTGTCTATTTTACTCCCTACTGGTAGTGTATGCATTAGCAGTAGGGGTCCCCCTTTTTTCCAAACTATGCAAAGAGCCCAAACACCTCAATTCAGCTCCACTGAGACCACACCAAGGATCCAGATCCTAGGGGCCTATTAGGATGGCAGAGGAACCTGCGTCCGTCCACCACCCCAGAGGAGGAGGGACCGTCCGCAGGGGCAGCGGCGGTCCCTCTGTGCTAATTAGGATATGACCGCCACCCTGGCAGTCACATCCTGTATTTTTAACAATGCGGCGGGTGCTGCTTGAAGCAGCACACGCCGCAATGTTAAAAAATGCATGTTTACCTTTGCATGCACGAAGCTGCAGGCACCGTGTGGTGCCTGCCGCTTCGTGCACGCAAAGGCAGGGGGGTACCATAGGTACCCCCCATGTGCACCCCCCAACCGCCCTTCACCCCTGGGGGCCCGCAACGGGCCCCCGAAGACAACATCGGATGCCTTTCCACGGTGGAAATGCCGCCATGGAAAGGCATAGGACCGGCGCTATCCTAATATGGCTGGTGGTGTCTGATAGGCACCGCCAGCCATGTTAGAGTTTTTCCGCCGCGGTCGGAAGGCGACCGCGGCGGAAAAGCGGCAGACGGAAAATAGATCCCCCAGCCATCCTAATCTGGAAGGGGGTCTTTTTCCAGTCCGCAGCGGATAATCCGCATCCTCCGGGCCGGCGATGGCTCCTGTCAGCCCGGAGGATGCGGATTATCCGCAATCATATTCAGCCCCCAAATTGGGACCAGGAGCAAGCTCCAGCTGGTTTAGAGTTGTGGTTCAGGTGGTTGTGAAACAGTTATGTCGGATCACTGACAAAATATCAAGGAGAAGAATATCGAGCTGCCACAATATTGAGATAAAAATATCGAGTGAAAGAATATTGACTTCCTATCTACAAACAGGTCAGTACAAAAATATTGAATCCTAAATATCATTGTTAATAGTATAGTTTGCTAAAATATCGACCTTTTTAAATGTCTTAAAAGTAATATAAAACTAAATAAATAATAAATATAATTAAGTGAAACATACTTAAACATAATTAAGAAAGATTAAAATTAATAAATAATAAATGTAATGTAAAAAACATGCATTTTTAAATTTTTCTATATATATTGACTTAATAATATAAAAAAATAATTAACCTTTTTAATTATAAAATGTTCAAAACATAATATTAAATATAATTACATATATAAATACCCAATAATAAAAATATAAAAATAAGTTATATATTATAAGTTAAAACATTAAAATAAATATGTTTAAAAAAACAATATTTTACACTACATTAAATATAACAATACTGAAAATATTGAATAGCATAGGGTTATAAAATTACTATTCCCACTCCAGCGAGTGGTACAGTAGGGAAAGCGTTGGATAGCGGGTGGATAAAAATTACTATTCCCACTCCAGCGAGTGCAACTCTAGGGAAAGAGTTGGATAGCGTGTACGTACAAATTACTATTCCCACTCCAGTGAGTGCAAAATTAGGGAAAGTGTTGAATAGCGGGTGAGTAAAAATTACTATTCCCACTCCAGCGAGTGCAACGGTAGGGATAGTGTTGGATAGCGGGAGCATAAAAATTACTATTCCCACTCCAGCGAGTGCAACAGTAGGGAAAGTGTTGGATAGTGGGAGAGTAAAAATTACTATTCCCACTCCAGCAAATGCAACAGTAGGGAAAGTGTTGGATAGCAGGTGAGAATAATTTAATATTCCCACTCCACCAAGTGTAACAGTAGGGAATTGTTGGATAGCGTAGGAGAATAATTTAGTATACCCACTCCTGCAATATAATTAACATTTTCTAAATTAATATACCTCCCACCATTTTTCCCATTAAACATCACCTACAATATTGTAAAATATTTTTAAAAATTGCATATTTAATTAACAATTAATTAACTAATAACAATTAACAATAAAATTAAAAACCATCAAATCTAAATTCATTCACACAATCAACACTATAAAATAACTTTTATTAAATATTATATAAAAAATAATAACAATTCAATTAAAATCAAATTGAATACCACCCTACTCCCCTATCAACCCTCAACCCGCTGCTACACGAAGTACACAATTAACATATTTACAAATTAATTAATAATAATTAATATCTCATGAATTACTAATTAATTAAAACATCACAATTAACATAATTACCAATTAATTATTAATTGTTATTGATCAATTTATAATTCATTAATAATATATTAATTAACTTGGTTACCAATATAAATTGATAAATACTTAATTATTAATTAATAAAAGAATTAATCCATTAATTTCAAATGAATTACTTCTAACCCTATTCCCCTATAAACCCACAACCAACCGCAGAACTAAATTACACATAAATTAATTAACATACAATTAATTCATACTAAATAATTCTTAAAAATTATGTTACCATTAAATTACTTTCCGCCCTATTCCCCTATAAACCCACAATCAGCAACGCAATTAAATTACACACAAATTATTTAACATGAAATTCAATACTTTAAAAAAATACAAACATACATTACAAAACTAATACATACTTTTTAACACATATACTAACATACAAAACACAAAAAAATGATATTATTAACAACGATATTTTAACAAACGATATTACTAACTTCGATATTATTAATGAGATTTTAACAAACAATATTTCTAACTTCGAGATTATTAAAAACAATATTTCTTACCTGCATGTCATTTTTCTTAACCACTGTATTTTTGCAAGTAGATATCCTGTCCACTCGATATTAAAAACTCAATATTTTGTCCACTCAATATTTTCTATTTGATATTATGACTAGTTACTAGTTATGTCCATGTGGCTCTGAATAGGAGACCAGCAGACTAGCCCTTAGAGTCACTCTGGGATTCCTGGGATTCAGGAACAGGTTTAATCCCTCTGACTCAAGCAGGAGGGCAGAAGAGCAGAAAGGCAGCAATACAGCAAGGCCGCAGTCCAGGAAGACAGTAGTCTAGCAGGGCAGCTGTCCAGCAGAGTGGTATCAAGCTACCTAGTTTACTCACTTGGATTCCTAGGGACTGCAGAGGCGAAGCCCCTGAGAACTAAGCTCCCCCTATGCTATGTGAGTCAAGATGTAAGTGAAGCAATTCCTCCGGGGAGAAGGGTAGGGGATGTAAAGTGAGAGGGAGCAACAGCAAAGGAGTGAAGGTTTATGATTCGTCTGCTTTCAGACTTCAGTGCTCTCCCGAGTGTGATCCGGGTTTTCTTCAGATAGAATACTAGGCAGTGTTATGCGAAAGCTTGACTCGCTCTGCTCTGAGATGTGCTCAAGACAGCTTCCCGTCCAGAGAACCCGCAACATCATGGGAATTGTAGGGCAATCTGGAACAGGCCATTCAAAGGGGAATAAGGAAGGGGCTTGTAGGGCTCCTGCACAAGGAATATAGAAGGGGCAGTAGGGCCCATGCATCACTAACCCCCTCGGGCTTGTAGTGAAGGGAAAATCACAATACATTTTGACTGTTGATATTTCATATTCTTGGAGGTAGGAAAGGCAGTGCTGGGCACAAATACCTGTAATTTCCCTGTTATATAAGTGGATTTTTAGAGGCAGAAATGTGTGAAAAGAACGTATGTACAAATATGTTGTGCAGCATTTTGTTAAGGATGTAACATGTCAATTTTTACACTGTTGTGCTTTTGTGCTGGATTATTGTAAAGTTAAGTTGGCATGTTTCACTGCAACTGCAATTGTTGCTTTGCAGTGACATTTCAACAATTTGTTTGTGACCCTTATTATAATTAAATTGAGTTATGTAGCTTTAAGAATATTATTGTGTTATGCTCTGTTGTTTACTTTAATGATGTTAACAAATGTGGCTGGATTTCCAGCCAAAAGCTATACCAGACTCTAAAATTTATTTGGGAAGCAGTCATTTACTATTGTCTAAGGTAATAAAATAGTGCTTCTCCAGCTCTCCACCCATTTAAGGCAGACGTAAGCCCAAAACTGTGGTAGAAACATGATTTATATTGCCATTTCATATCTGTCATGGTATGTTATGGCAGTGGGTGCTCTAAACACCTTTTACCACAATATCATGAAAGAAGGATACTAGAAGTGGTAATGTCTGACAAAAATATGTTTGCATTTTTGCTGTGTGGCATTCCCTTCTGATTGGTTTGTGATTTTGCTATTGTGTACTGCTGCTGTTTTGCTGCTGTGGTTAAGTGGATAATTAGTTGTGGTGAAAGGTGGTTCATCAGAAGTAATAGTGTCATTGTTTTTGCTAGTTCTAGTCAAGGGATCAGTAATTTATACATGAGCTCAGCCCTGGTAGGCACAGCACAGAGCAGACCGGCTTAACTTAAGACAATGTGTAAATTATTTAGAAGTACCAAAACAGTTCTCACGAGAAATGCGCATGCGCGGCCGCCCGCGCATGCGCATTAGTAGCCAAGACGGCGGCGATGAAGAGAGGGAGCCCCGGAGACGCGGCGGGCAGCGGCGGGCAAGGTAAGTGCCTTTTAATTCTTTCTAACATTTAAATTAAAGTATTTAGGGAGGGCGGGTGGGAGGGAGGCCTGCAGTGCGTAGTGGGGCTATGCCGAGTGCGGAGGTGGGCGTAGTTTCTCGCCCACTTCACGTAGCTCTGCGAAGCCCCACTACGCCCACTACGCCCAGGGCTACAAAAAACACAAAGCACCAACCACTTGCAGTTAGTCACACCAGATCGGGACAAGGGGAATATTTAAGGGATACTTGGACAAAAAACTGAGTTGTAAATATCAGGCTACAGAAATATTGTGAAACAAATATTGTGATACAAAAATATTGCAATGCAGAAATATCGATGTCAGGATTATCAACTTTTTCAGATATGAAATAACATTGTTAAGAAATCATCATTGTTAATATCGTTTTGAATAATATAGTGTGAAAAATATAAAGTATTAATTACCTTTATAAGTTTTCGCTCATATATTAGTTGTGTGTTATTATTGTTTTTATAATTGTTAATAATATTTTGAAATGTTCTTTGCAATTTTCTTCTGCATTAAAGTTGTATGCATAATGTCAGCCTCCGAGTCTTTAATGAAATCCAGATTCTCTAGTCATGTAAATATGAGAATCGCAATTTACATTGTTCTATTTGATTCTAATAGTAACTTATAGTGTCGTAACGGGTTGCTAGGTTTGTAGAGGTATAGGGTAGGAAGCTAATTCAGGAATAATTACTAGCAATATATTATTAAATTATTGTTCATGGTTTAATTGATTATTAATTATGTTAATTGTGTAATATTTATATTATTTGTTCTTTTTTAGGTGCAGGTTGCTGGGTTTTTAGATTTATAGGGTAGGAAGTTAATTAACTATTAATGAATGAACAATGAACTACTAATTTATTATTAATTAATTATTTGATCAATAATTATATAAGTTGTGTAATAACTTAATATATTGGTTATATTTTAGGTGTGTAGGAGTATAGGGTGCAAAGTTAAGTAATAATTAATGATTATTTTTTTGTTTATTTTGAATTATGTAATTGATCATTAAGTATGTAAGTTATGTAACTTTCAGTTATTTTAGTCATATTTTAGTTGAGAGATACTAGGTTTGTAGGGGTATGGGGTGAGGCGTTAATTAGGTAATAATTAATTAACAAATAGTTAATAATTGTTAATTAATTAGTTAATTGAATAATAATTATGTAAATTATGTAAATTGTGCTATACCTTTCAGTTATATTTCAAGTGTGGGCTACGTGGTCTGTGGGGGTATAGTGTGGAAGTTAATTAAGTAATAAATATTACATTAATAATTGTTTATTAATCATGTAAAAATATTAATTGTTTTTTATTTTCTATATAATAATAATCTTCATATTAAGAGTTTTATATGTGTTCTAAATTAATAGTGTCATTCAAATAAGTAATGTGTTCTGGAGTGGGAATAGTAAATGTAACCCTTCCGTAGTCGGAAGCTTTTTCTACTGTTGCACAGACTGTAGTGGAAATAGTAAATCTAACCCCTCCTAATTCCAATGCTTTTGTTGCTGTTGCACAGAATAGTGTGGGACCATTAAATAGTACCCCTCCGAAGTCCATCACTTTCCCTGCTGCTGCTGCACAGACTGGAGTGATAATAGCAAATCTAACCCTTTAAAGTCCAACATTTTCCCTACTTTTGCTTAGACTGGACTGGGAATAGTAAATGTAACCAATCCGAAGTCCAAAGAGTTCCCTACTGCTGCACAGACTGGAGTGGGAATAGTCAATATGAATCTCTCAAAAATACAATGCTTTTCCTACTGGTGCACATATTGTTAATGTTAATGTTAGTGAGATTTCTAAAGCTTGTGAATACCCTGGGGTGTCTTGGCGCTGAACTGGAACGTAAACCCTGAGAGAGTTGGAAGGGGGTGGGGATTAGTTTAGAAATAACCAAGTTTTTAATTATTTTCTGAAGGAGAGGAGAAAGTTAGCCTCTCTCGAGTGTGCAGGGAGTGTATTCCATAGCTTGGCCGTGCAGTAGCTAATACTACGGCCTCCCCAACTTGCAGTTCGGATCCTTGGTACCAACATTAATCTGGCATTAGTAGATCTTTACTATCTGCCTGGTTGGAACCATGAGAAGAGGTTTTTCAATGGTACTGGTCCTATCTTATTCACTGCTTTATAGGCAAGGCAGAGCACCTTAAACGTAATACCTTGCAGCACAGGAAAACAATGGAGCTTCTGGATCTCCTCTTTGATTGATTGGTGCTTGGGCATGTTCAGTAAAAACCTGGCTGCAGCATTCTGACGCTTTTTCAGATGTTGTTTCTGTAGTCCAAGGTATAGGCCATTACAATAATCTAATTTTGACAGTACCAAGGTTGTTACAAGTGTTTTCCTGAGATCATTGGGAATGTAAGGCATTACCTTCTTAAATCTCCTTATGAGATAGAAAGAGGCTGATACTTTGGCATTAGTTTGTTAAGAGAAGGTGAGTTTGCTGTCTATCAGCACCCCAAGATTTTTGGCCTTCTCTGCTGGATTTGGGGGCTGTCCAATTTCGGCCGGCCACCATAGTCCATCCCATTTTGGTTGAAGATTACCAAAGATCACCACTTCGGTTTTGTCCGAGTTTAGCTTTAGATTATGTCTGCCCATCCAGTTGCTGATTTCCCTCATGCATTTTTGAAACTGTATTGCATGGGATAGTGTGTTTTTGTATGCCGTAACCACTTTCTGGGTGTCATCGGCATATGATGTCAAATTGAAACCAAACTGTTGTATTAACCCCTTCGATACTGATGACGGCTGGGAGCCGTCATGGCACACAGTGCTCGTGTGCTGATGACGGCTCCCAGCCGTCAAGACCACGCCCGCGATCGGAATGTGCCGCACAGGAGCGGAATTCCGGGCAAGGGGTTAAAGGTGCTAGATCTGATATGTAATCATTAAACAAAGATGGGCTTAGCAAAGAGCCCTGAGGGACTCAACATGACAATACGTATGGAGTTGCCTGAAACTGATCTAGGGAAAATGTCTGGTTTCTGCTCTTCAAGAACGATGATATCAAGGAAAGAGCATGGTCCTAGACCCCTATGTGTTCAAGTCATTGAAACAATGTATCATGGTGCACAGTATCAACTGGTGTGGGAATAGTCAATTTAAACCTGCCAAGGTCCAAAGCTTTCCCTACTAGTGACCTGTTTGGAGTGGGAGTAGTAAACATAACTGCTCTGAAAGTTTCAGTACTGTTGCATAAACTAGAGTGGGACTACTATAATCTATTAATCTTACACTTCAATACTTATTTTGCTATTGTTTAAATATGTGTTATTATTATTACCTTTTAATTGTATATTATACCTGCCACTAGTCTGTTGGTGAGGGGGACTCCTGGCCCCTCCCTAAGTTCCAAGGGATAATCTTACTCACGTTTGCAGCAGTTACTGTGTGCCCTACTTTCAGAAATCAGACAGTGCCACTTTCTACATAAATCCAACACAGAAGAAGCTTTCTTCCCTGTGCAGGGGTCCTATGCTCACCCCAGAGGTCTAGGGGCAGTTCTCTTCCACTAGGATTGGTACCTCGCTGACTTGAGGGCAAAAGAAGTTGCAGGTGCAGGTGTTAGCTACATCGGCCTCTTTGAAGTTAATTGTGGTCCTGGGCACTGCCCAGATGATCATCTTGTCCGAGGAACAGAACACCACACCTAGGGTCTTTGTCTCAGCCATGGATGCTAGTTTACACCTCATCTAAGGGGCCATTTAGCTCCTGGATCACAGTTGGAAGCAGTACAAATGGGGTTCGGAGGCTTTAGGCAGTGAATTGGGCTTGTAATAAATGTTTTTAAAAGTACCAGAATGGACTTTGTCACTGGTTCCTAGGTGCAGTTAACATTATTTAATGTTACTATGGTTCCAATGTTTTTGTACGAAGCAACTAACCCTGCTGCATTTGAAATATCAACATAAATCTTTATTCAGCAAATAAAATCACCATAACAAAAATACAGATCATTAGTATCACATTCATAGATGATAAAAACAAGCAGTAGGATTACTCATAAATACTGAACAGTAAAACAGTTAATCGGGCACCCAGACACCCACACAGCTTGTAACAAAGATAAAACAGTAAAAATCACATACTCAGTAGGAAGCATCTGAAGTTACATCAGGGCAGGCCTAACTTCTTTCAAATTCAAAGATTTCATCAAGGAAATGAAAAAGCGCTTCCTCAGCCACCTGAAATAAGAGCAAAATATTATAAAGAAGCAGCCTATCCTTCGGAGACACATTATCGGAGCCGCGGGGGGGGGGTGCCCTTGCCTCAGGCTGTACCGACCCATATGGAGTTGCCAAGAAGTGGTGCAATTGATTGCACCTAAACCTGGCCAGTTTAAACCTGTCATTCTGTGAGCGAACTCAAACCAGACACATCCAAACCCTGCACAGTTTTCAAGAGCCTGTGGTCTCGAACGGATGGCTTCTGAAGTTCTATGCCTTCTTGCTCCAAACAAGAGCTCTCTACATACAGTCTTTTAACACTCCCCACCTTGTGAACGAGGAGAGAGGTAGGATCCAAGACAATGTCAGGCTTGCCTATGGAACATAACATGAAGTATCCACGGTATACTATACCCCAAAAATTATTCTCCATCGTTTGGATCCAATCCATCCAATGTGCCCTTGGTGCCCTGGAGCCAAGCCTGTGTGCACAACTGAAAACCACCCCCATAGTTTTTCCAACAATTATTAGCGTCAAATAAAACACCCAAATAGGGGAACATCTTGACTTTGCTTAGGGTAAAATTAGATACCTTAAAATCTTGCTTCTTGTCAATTTGAGGGCCCACCACTATTATGTACGACTTTGAAAAGTTGACCAACAACTCAAGGTGCCCCATGAAAGACACATACCTGGCAGCAGCAAATCCAACCTGTGTGCGGTCCGTGCCATAAGGACTGCGTCATTCGCTTATAACAAAACAGGGAGAAATCTGTCACCAACCTTGGTGCAGTCAGCCGAAACTGATAAAAGTGCAGATTCTAGCCCGTTCACAGACGAGGTGAACAGAAAAGGGGCAAGTATACACCCGTGACGAACCCCACAGCTTGTCAAGAATGAGCGAGTACACATTGCACCTTGAGCAAAATGCATCGAGGCTTTTTAATTTTTTAAATAGCTTTTGGGGCCTAGTCATTGCAAGAACATGTTTTACTTTAAACATTTGCATGTCCTACATTTAAATACCATGGACCCTGCCTTACTGAGTATTAACGCCTTCTTTCGGGTGACCTACTAATACTTAAAAGGAGATTTTTAGGCCTATTAAAGGGAGTTATTTTGAAAGGTCAAAATTGCAGTTTTAAAAACTGTCCAGACAGACTACAGTCATGGGCATGCAGTCATGTTGCACTGCCACTTTAGTGATGGCACAATGTGTGCTGCTGTTCACTAGTGACATTTAACTTACAGGCCCTGGGTACACTTTGAACCACATACTAGAATCATATAGGTAAGTCAAATATGCCTACTAGGAATAGCAACAATTTCTACATACTTTAGGGGTGATAGCACGTGCGCTGGGGTCTGATCAATCCCATTGCAAAAAGCAAACAAAACAGCAGCATCAGTTAGAAAAACGTGTGTGATCATGAAAAGAAAATAATTTCCCTGAAGTTACTTTCTGTTTTGACACTTTAATTGGGTTGTGCCTGTTATGATTTAATTGTATTGCTATGTTGCGTTATGTGTATTATTGTATTATGTTTGGTTGTTTACATTAGGTATGTCAAGACATGTTGCTACATTTTCAGTCAAAAGCAGTACATGTCCTGAATGTTCCTGCACCAAACATTGTCTACTGTCTTAATTTAGTACTTCAGATATAAGACAGGAGGAGAAGGAGGAATGAGAGACTAGGTCGCCCTCCAAAGTCTTGATGCACAAGTTGGAATCCAGATCCAGTGGAGAAGTGTGGCTCAGTGGTTAGAGGAGGCACACCCTGAAGCAGAAGTCAGACCCGGGACCAGGGTTCAATTCCCGACGCGGCAGGGTCTGAGCCCAAGTGTTCACGGACTCGATAATTCTCACTTCGGTGCCTACTCAAATCACAGGTTCACACTCTGCAACTCTGGGCAATAGCTTGCTTAATCTCCACTACGCCCCCCCCCCGCGGCGGGATGCCTGTCTTTCACCTTGGGAATGCCCGGGACGGGTGATCTCACAGGGAAAAGCCAGGACGGGTTCCCAATGCAAGTGCCGAGATGCCCAAGGGTAAGTCGTGCGCTATATAAGAACATACATACATACAGATTCATGTTATGGTAACTGACCACACTGATCATTGAGGTCAGTTACCATAACATGAGCTAGGTCTCAGGACCCAGTAATCTGGATTCCAACGTGTTACTTTAGTATTTCTACAGCTCTACATTTACTTAAGATACCATTCAGCCCAAAACTACCAGGAACAGTTAGTTTCGCTTGTCCCTTGCTCTTTTTATGTGATGCGGTTCATATTGCTCACTTTATGTTTTAAAGCCCCCTGCCTTAACCACAGTTTTCGGCTGAGTGGTGTCCCATAAATTTGAAACGCTCTAGCAGCAGCATTTTACTACCTCATTTTGAAATATATGCTTATTTATTATGGGACTTTTATAGCAATGTGTTGCTTTCCACTGGAAAAATAGGAGCATTTGTTGATGGCTCTAAACTACACGGTGAGCTGGGCAGAACACAGCATAATAGCATAACCCAAACAACACAACAAAACATAACATGGAAAAATAGTCAAAGCAGAGAGCAACACAACAACCAAAGAACTACAAAACAATACCACAATGCAATAATACAGCACAAACACACAACTGCACAAACAAAAGGCAACACATCATTATGCAACAAAATACAACATGACAAACATGCACAAATATTCTTCTCGCACATAAACACTTTTACAATTCTACTTTCCCAATATGGGTTTAATCAGTATTTTCATCAGGCAGTGCCTTACTTACCACTCCAAGCCTCTACAGGGTTATGCAGATTTTTCAATCATATTTAGAAAACTAAGAAATATTCCCTTGTTGGCCACTGCAATAACAGTGTACTTGGATCAGTACCTCCGCATTTTAATTGAAGATTTGCCCTTTCGAAGCTTCCCCAGTAATTATCCGCTGATTAATTCAAACGAGAAGTAGTTACGGCTTAAGTATGCATTATGAGTTTGACTTTTTTTGTCCTGTGAGACATGAACAGGATGCAATGGCGCTCACTAAGTTGGAGCCTTCCTTCCCTCCCTCCCAGTGACCTGGCACGCAAGTGTAAAATTCTGTTAAATATATATTTTTCTACAATAAAAAAATTAAACAAAAAAAAAAAAAAGAAGTGCGCGGAATCAGAAAAAAAACAATAGGATACACCTATAAAATGAGAATTTAAAAAACATTCGAAGGAAGCTCAATGAATAATAAACTTTCGGTTCCTGTAAGCTGCTCTGCTTTTTTTATAAGGAAACAAGGATAACTTTTTTCTCCCAAATCCCTTCCTCTGCTAACTTACAAGAATGACTGCTCACCATTATCAAATGGAGGAAGGATTCACTAAAAGCAAGTTATGTTAACTTTGCCTCTTTTTTTAGTTCATTATATTGGGAGAACAATCCAAAGATTCACATCTAAGCGTGTGAACTTTGAAAAAATTTGAGGTTTTCTTGCTTGAACACAGAAAATAGCCTGTGCTTGCCCCTGTCTTGCTGGAGCTGAGAAAACGGGCCTATGAGGTTTGAGCTGACCAGAGGAATGATGAATAGCTGCAGGGTGGTTTAATACACGGAGCTTTTCAACCAATCAGAATAGGGATGTGATTTAGGACCACTGTAATTGGATGCTGGCTGGTAACCAAAACATGGCACATAAGAACAGCCTGCAAGTAGCAAGGACCGGTAGTTTCCAAGGACCTCCTGAAATGACCACCTGTGATTGGCTATTTTTGCTAATTTTAATTGGAGAGAAAAAATGGAAGCATGAAGGACTCAAGACTTGTAATTAGATATGCAAAAAAAAATGTATGTGTTTGTTTATGTGCAGTACTCTGAGTGTTTTATAATTTCAGTTAGCCCTACACTTATACCGGGAATCTATCATCTTGGACAATCATTCAGAGAATTTTGTGTGCAGTAGGTCATTATTCGCCTTGAGGCAGCTGTTGTTTGTCACGGCACTGTGTATCCTTCTCATAAATGACCTCATGTTAGCCAAAGATATATTTCTCGCTCCAACAGAGCTTCTTTCTGAATATATGCATGGATAAGCAAAAATATCACAAGAACAGAACATTACGTTTTACCATACCGTGCGAAACATTTTATCAGTAATGGCACCGCATTGCCATTATTGTGAGGCTACAGAGATAATATTGTATCAGCTTGGTTGGACCTAAATGAAAAATGAAAAGACCAAAGCAGAGTTTCACAGCTGAGGTATTGTACAGCGTTCTGGCGTGCTGTTTTAAGAAAAGTTCGTACCGCACGCATATTCTGTTGTGAGATTCCTCTGAGAATCGGTAACTCATGAAAAGTTTGATAAATGTATATTTCCACTCGCTTTTTTATCTCTAGTTTACCAAGAGCCAGGTGAGCAATGCTGCAATTATGGCGACAACCTTGCTTCCAAAAGATGAAAAACATAAACAGTTTTTGTCATTCTAATTATGACTGATGTGGGAACTGATACATTAACCCCACTGCCCGCATGCCCCCATGCACCCCACCCCCATGTTTTTTTAGCAGTTTTACAAAGCGCGAACTCGAGCCGAAGGTTTGGAGCGCTTTATGGGCTTCATTTATGAGGCTGTGCGTCACTTTTACGCCACCGGTGCGTCACTTTTTGTGATGCACCTGTGGCGTAAAAAATGCGCCTTGTTGCGCCATATTTACAAGGTGACGCATCTAGGAAGATGCGTCACTTTGTAAACCCCTGCGCCACATTATACCTGCGCTAGGTATAATGTATGCAAGGGGGGCGTATTGACGCAAGGAAGGGTCGTAGAAGTGACGCAGTGAAATCTATGAGATTTCACTGTGTCACTTTTAGGATGCCGTTGCGTCAAGATCTTGCGCCTGCCTCACAGCAGGCGTGAGACTGACACAGGCCCTTTCACATGGGGCTTGCCCCATGTGAAAGGATGCATTGCTGGAGTTGCGTCACTTTTGTGACACACTCCAGCAATGCGTCACTTTTGCACTTACAGATACGTCAGAAATACTGACGTATCTGTAACTCCTTGCGACATGATGTTTCATACATTAAATATGACGCATCAGGAATGTCGCAAGGAGTGCGCACTGAGAAGTGACGCATCGCTGCTTTCGCGCAGCGATGCGTCATTTCTCATAAATGAGGCCCTAAGTGAGCCCCAGTAACATTACACAAGGGCACATTCATGTTTTTGGTAGGCGTGGGGAGATTAAGCGATTTGCCCAGAATCACAAGATGTTGAGCCGACGCCGAGACTGGTTCCCCCGTTCCAAGGTCGACAGCTCTACTAGACTGAAGACGATCTTAACTGAAGTGTGCAATTAGTGGCCACACAAAATGGCTGGGCACAAGTCTTGTGTATGGAGATGGTTATGTGCAATCCATTCAAGGGCATCCACTGCTCCTACAGATGTTCCCAGATGGCTCAGAGAGTACAGGTGGGGCACATGAGCAGCAGTGGGCCTTGATGTGCCCACCTCCTCTCATCTTAAATTATAATAATTAGTTACATTGGTATGCACATTGGTGAATTATAATATATGGAATATCGATGGGTAACAGTCACTAACAGGGATGCTTTTCATGGAGAGGTTCTGAGTGAAATCAAATGGACAAGAGTGAAGCTGTCACTGACAATCCCGAGGTGAAAAACATCCCAGTTATTCACAGTCTACAATTTTATGGTGTGTATGGGCTAGCCAAGTCATCTGCCCCTGCATTCCAGTGGTATGCAGTGATAGAGGTGTCAAACGGGAACAACATTCAACAGAACCTAATCTGCCTCACCACACTGTCCTTTGTGATACCAGGGGTCCTGCCACCCAATCCCTCCACCCTCTCATCATGGCCTTCCAGACCTGAATAAATACCTGCATCCCACACCTTTTCACAACATCCTGAGCATTACCCTCCCTCATAAATATTGAAATAAAAACACACCTGGCAGACACCCCACCCTCTGCAATTACCACCCCATCCCCACCCAAATTTAAAAAAGGTGGGCTGCCACCCAACCACACCTTCAATCCACCCTTCCGTGCCCAAGTATATTAAAATAATACCCTGTCTCCTGTCACCCACTCCGTCCAACCTCTGTGCCTACACTTCCTCTTTCCCATCCATAGTATGCACTTCTGCACTTCTTGTAGCTGAGAGCCAGCACTGTATGTCAGGGTCTCTGAGACCTTTGCCTGAGCAGCCTAGAATTACCTTAGGAGATAGTCAGACTGGGAAACCACTTAGACACAGCAGTGAATTATCAGATTTAGAAAGTGTAATTAATACTAGTGGCTTTCGGCAAATGAATGAATGAATAATGTATTGCTTTAATTAGTTAAAATCAATAAAATAAATACATGCACTACTAAAACCAATAAAAACCGAGTTTAAATTAAAATGATTCATTAGTTAAACCACAATGTTGCTAAAGATCTTGGACAGTTCTTTGGCTTATTACTGGTATGCCATAAAGTGATTTCAAACTGTGTGAGGCAATTCTGTTTTCATTTTACTGTTTACAATAGTAATACATTCTCCAAAACCGTGCAAGTTCCACAATAACTTTGGTGGCCTGAGTAGAGCATGGAGTGCAGTTGACAATTTAGGGCAATGCAAAGTATGTGTGCTATTGATTATCTTACATCACAGCTTTTCAAACTTTTTATGTTGGTGATGCTCTTTTCCAACAATCATAATTTTGCGACACAGTAATGCAAGCGAGCGTAGGGAGCGAACCCAAACCACCTAAGAGGGGTTCGGGGTGGTTCTCCCCACGAACATTTTGAAAAAATATTGTCCAAAGGGTGCATTTTCAAGCAAATTTGAGAAAGCAAGAAGGTTAATAAAGCAATGGTGAATCTGTTCTAACAAAGACAATGACTGGAAAAACTGGGTGTAAGGTTAGGTTTGTGCCTGAAACAAGAATATAATCATGCACACATTGACACATGCCCCAGTGATTTACGGCACAAAAAGGGGGGTGCACGCACTGCCAACCCTTTCAAACCATGCACAAAGTCCGCCTGCTGCCTTGCTGAATATGAGTTATACAAAAATCCGTTCAGGAAGGGGGAATTGTGAGTGGTAAAACAATCATGCAACTTATCAGCCGGTCTCTGGGCATTGAACTCAGGTGGGACCGCTTTCCTCAGCGCAGCGCGCTAAAAGGCAACAGAAAATAAGACGAGTCATATATTTTTCCATTCAGCACTTTGAGATAAAATTAACTGCATATAAGAGATAAGGACAAATACATATATGTCATAGAAATTGTAAATATCAAAATGTATGGGGACACAAGTCGTTGCTTCATTAAATAACTTTTCAACTATATACTGGTGTCGACCTTCACAATTGTGGTTCACACGAGACTTCCACACCTGTGTTATGCCCCTACTACGTGTGCCCGGGACTGTGCTCATTTCTCAGTTTAAGTCCTCCAACTCACATACTTTCAGGGGTTACTGGGTAACTCCCCGACCTGGCAACACTGTACCTAATCAGGCTCACATATAACACTACGCGTACTAGACCGAGCGCCATCTTTCCTGACCGAAAACCCAACCCCTAGACTTAGTGACTGAAAGATGACCAGTCAATGTTTGCGAGAGGTTTTCCAGTGTGTGGTAACATGAATAGTGAGATTTCCGTAAATTTTTATCCATTTGAGGTCGGGACTTTTTTTTGTTAAGAAGACTTGCCTCTGTTTTATAAAACTGTGCAGAAGTAGTGTTTTGCGGAAGGCAATATGCAAATGAGGGCCACTTTTTTACCATGCCCTGGCCGATTTTCAATCCCAATCCAACCCTGGGTACACAAGAGAAACGCAGACCTCAAGTCTCACACATTAGGAGTGAGACTCGAGTATTTGGAGTGTGTGTTCAGCTCTCAATATCGTTGAGGAACTCTATGCAGGAATTTGATGATGACTTATCAATAGTTCACAGGGAAGATTTTATACAAGTTCTAAATGAGAGAACAATGGTATTCAAGTCATGAGTGCAGCTGCAGACTCATCCATACTGGCTGCACATGGATATTGCAACACAAAAAGATGATGAACGGAATGCTGAACATTGTCAAACATTCACCACCAGTCACAGATCTGAGTTTTTTATTTAAAGACATATAGTATTGTTTACTGCTGAGCAAAACAGCACCACAATTGAAAATGACACAAGTCTCACAGCCATCCCCTAACATTTGAAATGTAGTAATAAGTTAATGGTAGATCAAACCCCATAGAAAGAAATCATGTACATTATGTCTCAATACACCACAGCACCTGTAATAGGAGTAACCTCGCCTTGTCCTCAGAAGAAAAATCTTGTTTCCCCCCTCCAACAAATTTAGTCAAGAGCACTCCTCTAGACCTGCATAACATCTTCCACTTTATCATCATGTCTACATTTTACGGAGGTGTACTTCCTCCACCACTGCCTACTCACACACACCCCTCTCCCAAACGTCGAGACTAGGCCCAACCTGCCACATCCAGGTAAATGTGACTCTCCTCTTTGCCAAAAAAAGGAAATGTTTTTCCATGTTTATTATTTCCGTGTGCATTTATTTATGTGTTTCACCACATTTGTCTGCTCAGTATCAGCTAGTCTACAGACCCTGGTCTACACTCTCTTCATGATTATCCATGCCTAAATCTCCCTCAGCAGTGCTGTGCACAACATTACCTTCCACACGTTCTCCCATCACAGGATGCTTGCCCGCCTTTTCGTCCTCATCCCTGGGCTCTGCAGACTGAACTGTGCATGTGCCGCGCGCGGTGCGTACATGGGTCTCCTCCTTTCTCCACATACGTCTGGCATAGTACCAGCGTCATCCCGCGAAACACCCACCATTTGCATGCGACACAGAGTTTGCATAGCTCTGCCTTACATGGTTGCAGAATCTGCAGCGCAAACACAAGGAAATGATGGAAGGAGCGCTGAAACTTTTCAGACACTCACCCCCAGTCACAGATCTTGGTTTAATCCATCATCGTTCTTTAGCTCACTTCACCACCTCAATTCAGACCCAGCTATATGTAAATCAGTTTTGACCCTGTGTCTCAAGGGATCAGTACCACCCGAACTGCCAAGCCAGGTCTTCACTGAACCGTAAACAAGCGTCCTGGGACCGGGTTTTGCAGGCTTGTTATCCGTTCGTGTTTTTTTCCAAGTTGCATTGTACTCTCTAATTGGCAAGACCATGAATCTTGCATGCAGGATTTGGTTGCTACATTGACTGGCCCGAGCTTTTTTAGGTTTGGCTGCACCTAGTCTTTCTCATATGATTTACAGATTAGTTCGAATCGGGACCAGGTTTGTATTTTGATTAAATCCACTTCCATAGATAAGCATTCCAGGTGCACTTTTATTATAGAATTCAATGTCACAAGTGGAACAGTGCAAAAACAGGAATCCATAATTAAGTTTAAGTCTTTAGTGGCTGCAGCCAGGTTATTTGACCAGGAATAGTTCTTTTGATTAAAAATAGCTTACATTGTCTTCATCAGTGTTTCAGGTTGAGCTTTTATGACTTGATTATAATATTTAATAAATGATGACACATTCCAAATATTGTCCTAAATTTCAAATTCTAGTTATATCTGTGCCTCAATAGTGTACTGTGGTAGGCAGAAAATACACTGTATACTGAAATGTATCCAAAAGTCAAAAGAGTTTCAAAGGAAATACCTGAGGACCATAGGAGACCCATGGTACAAACTTGGCTTTTGTTACTACGAGTATTGCTTCTTCTGAGGGGATTTATAGCTATGATTCGAACTTACAAATGGTGGAAATTAGATTAATTAGTGTTTTTCCATTGAATCAACCTGCCAGTTGCTAAGAACCATACGCCCAAGTAGCTATATGTTGCTGACCTAAATTCCACTATTGATTGGGCTTATTCTTTTATTTTTCAAATATCATCATCTTGCTTTTACCTACATTTACTTATTTTTATTATCTAAGTTATATCTGTGCAGTTTATCCAAAGCGCATTGCATTCCTATTTTAGTTTGATCAAGAATAACAACATAATTTGAATACTGAGTAAGTTGGATCATGTGAGTGCCAAGTCTTGGCGGAACGCTGTCAGAATTCGAAAGTGCACTGTCCATGTCCGCTGTTTAGAGATTAAATAAAATCGGTGGCAAGATTCAGCCCTGTTTCCAGTCTTAATTTCTGTCAATTTGATTGGTCACTTTCTGGCCAACTCCTAACTTAACTCAGGCCCAGTTGTCTGAGTACAAGGAAACGATTGCTTAAAGTAAAGATTGAGAGATACCCAAGTCTTGAGCTTTGACCATAGTAGATTACGATCTACTGTATCAGAAGCAGTGGATTAGTCCACAAAGCAGGAAAATAATGGCGATCTGGAGGGCAGCATTGAGCAATGCATTATTCTGCCTGGAAGATTTTTCCCTAAATCCTGTTTGGAAGAATGATGTTCATTTTTTCTCTTTTGCCCATCCCTCAAGTTTAGCCAGTAGTATCTTGGCATAACCCTTTGCTTCTATGTCCAGCAGAGCAACCAAACAATAGTTGTATATTGGATGGAAAATGGATCATCTCCATGATTTTGGTACCAGTGCATTGGTAAATGATGAAGTATAAAGCGGAGTTAACCACTCCGTCCAGAACTCAATGTCTGCTTTAAATAATGATCCTGGTAGGACATTTGGTTCAAGTGCTCCATCTTTTCTGATTTATTGCAATGCTTTCTTTACTTCTTCAAGTGCTGTAATAAATGATTCTTCCACTGTTGGTTTACTTAATATTGTCTTGTGGGTGCCTTGAGCATGTTGTCTGCGTACAGACCTTGGACGTATTCAATCCACTGCACCTCTGTAACTCATTCCCTATTTTAAATGGCTTATTTAGCATATTGACATAATCCCAGAATTTTTCCTGTTTATTTTGCCCCAGGAATGAGAATAGATGCATCCATTTGGTTTCTATATATTTCTTTTTTTCTGCCCAGAGCGTGGCTCGATATTGTTTCTTTGCTTGTTTAAACATGAATTCCAACGTTTCACTCTTTCTATGTTTTTTACGTTGCCTTGCTGCTGCTCTGCATTTTGTTTGCTTCTTCTTACTCTTGAGGTGTATCAAGGATTTTACTTCCTAATAAAAGATCTATTTCCAATTTTCCCTCCTTTATGCTCTATTTTTAAACACCTATGCAGTGAAGGTATTATGTTGGGCCACATACCTGGAAATAGATATTCTGAATTTATTGAATCTAGAAGTTTCCCTGTAAGTACAGTTTTTTCCAAACGATAAATTGAGTCATACACAACAAAATATATTATGCCCAATATACATTGTATGCTATATTGTTCACCATAGTGATGGCAACATCAAGAATTTCATGGTGGAAGATAATGAGCAGATGTGCTTTTACTTATATTTATGTTTATAATTTGAACAAGTCAACTAATATTGATTGACTCCATGACTATTTGCTCAATATTTACAGTATAATTGTGTTGAGTACATTTAAGACAAATACTGCAAGTACTCCCATGAGCCTGTGACTAACACATATTTCCTTGAGCACTCAGACATTTAAACATTTAGCATGCACAAATACATATATGTACATTCCCTTCTGTGTAAAAGTGAGGCTCAATGGATTTGCACTTTTTTGTTTCACTATGGCAAACGTCATTTAATCAGTGTACACATCAATTCCTCTAAATGTCCAGCAGTTAGACACATATCTACTTCTGCTCTAGGCTTCAGTAAATATCTGATCATTTTCAGGCTTTAAAGCAAAGAACAAAAGGTTTGTGGATACCCATGCTTTAAAGTCTTCAGCACGTTTTAAAGATGACCTCACCATCAACAAGCCACACATAGGGGCCGATTCACAGAAATAACTTAAGACAAAATCCTAAACTTACTATTTTTGGTATTCACAGAAGTTAGCATTTTGTCTTAAGTTTGTCTTAAGACAGACTTAAGACAGACTTAAGTTAGGATTTTTTTTAAGTCTCTCTTAAGACAAACTTAAGACAAAAACATAACTTCTGTGAATACCAAAAGTAGTAAGTTTAGGATTTTGTCTTAAGTTAGTTCTGTGAATCGGGCCCTTAATGAGCAGATCTTCTAAAACTAAAATATCCAGAACACTGTGAGAAAGTAGCATGCTTAGACATTCACTGGCAAGGCTAAAATCATATTTTGTAAACCAGTAAAATAGAATTGCACTCATTAACACTTAAACATACTGCAGTGAGAATAGGCATACACAAGTAAGTAGGGGTTTATATAGTGCTCGATTGCCGAGGCATCTTGGCACTGGAGAAACATAGAAGGAGAGGTAAGTCCACGAGTACACCATCCACTGCTATAGCTGGAAAAGCCAGGTTTTTAATAGGCCACAATTTGGAAAGAACTGGTTAAGATCTGATATCGAAAGGCAGGCTATTCCAGAGTTTGGAGCCAAGTATGAGAGACATCTCCCACCCCATCTGGACTTCCTCCATTTCAGGATTTTAACCAAGGCCTGATTGGAAGACCGTAGTGAGCGTCCAGGACAGTACCATTGGAATAAACTGCGAGTGCACCATAGGACTGCCACCATTCAAGGTTTTGTGGACTAAGCAAAGAGCCTTAAATTCGATGTGCTGCTTAACCGGGAGCCAATGAAGACTCCTAATAGCCCCGGAAATATGGTTGAATTTAGGTATGTTAAGTAATGTACGAGAAGCCGTATTCTGAAGGGATTGCAGCTTAGGAGGCTGCCGTTTGTCAATCCCTAAATACAGGGCATTACAATAGTCAATACTAGACAATACAAGAGAAACCACTACAGTCTTCCCTAAATCCATTGAAAGAAATGGTAGAATCTTCTGTAACATTTTTAATGTGAAATAACATGCTGAGGTAACTTGATAAATCTGTGCAGAGAAGTTAAGCTGTGTGTCCCAAACCACACCCACATTTCTCATCTTGTCCACTGGTAACGGGCACTCTCCTGCCCCCGTTGGCCACCAGGTTGTGTTCCAGATTGAAGGGCCATTGCCAAACTCCATGATTTCGTTGTTTGTGTATTTAGTTTCAAATACTTGGTATGCATCCAATGTATAATGCAATCAAGGCAACTATGAAACCTTGCCGAAGGCATCTCATTAACTGATGATATTGAGACTATAATCTGAGTGTCACTGGCATATGATACAAGGGAAAAACCAAAGTCTCTAACTAGTTAGGCCAATGGCGTCACATAAATATTGAAAAGGGTGGGTGAGAGCGCCGACCCTTGTGGGACTCCACAAAGGAGATGGAATGTGTCCGATTTAAGACTATCCCAACAATTGTGCAGGATGATTTTAAAGGAATTTGGCCCAAAACCTCACATACAATTATTGACTTCTTTCCTTCATTCTTTATCTTGTCTCTCCAGCTTACATTCCTACTTTCCATTTCTTTCTTTTTTCATTTCACATTCTCCTTTAATTTGCCTTAATCTTTACTAGATTCTATTGATTCTTCCTTCATTTCTTGTGTCCTTCTTTCTATATTTCTGCCATCCTTTATAACAGCTTTAAATTGCTCTGCTGTTTTCCATTTTTTCTATTCTTATATTTTCTATTGCTCCTTCTTTTCTTCTGACCCACTTGGCCTTCCCTCAGTCATTTTCCACCCTTTTTTATTTTTCTATTCCTTTCATTTGTCAATGGTTTCTTTCTCTTCTTTCCTTCCATCTCCCTTCCACCCATCTCTCATTTGCCCTTTCCTTTATTTCATTTTAATTTTCGCTTTTCTATCTGTCATTCCTTCCTTCCAGTTTTCATTTTTGCTACTTTGTTCCTTCCTTTTCACTTCTTGCTTCCTTTGTTTCTAAGCTTTATTCTTTTGTAACCTCTCCATTCTCCTATTTGTTTTGTGCCTGAGGGCCCGATGTAGGTAAAAGGGATTTTCCGAATTCAAAATACCGAGGCGGGCCGAATCGGTATTCTGAAATAGGAAAACGAGATGTAGCAAACAAACAGCGAAATAATAGCGAATCGGTCGGCATCGGTAATGTGAATCGCTACGTACCGAATCGGCACGGACCGAATCGGAAAGTACCGAATCGGCTACCACCGATTCGGAAATAGCCGAATCGGCTACCACCGAATCGGAAATAGCCGAGTCGGTAAAATCCGATTCGGCAATTACCGAATTGGAGGTATGAAAACACACCCATGGGCAAAAAGCCCATAGGAATGCATTGAAGAAACCGAATCGGTAAAATCCGAATCGGAATTTACCGAATCGGTAAAATCCGATTCGGTAAAAGCCGATTCGGTAAAAGCCGATTCAGCCAATGAGGTGGCTCCCCACCCAAACAGGGAGTGGCAACCATGGCAGGTGCAGCTAATTAAGAACTTTCTGGAGAGCCAGCCTGAGCTGAACACTCACAGTTAGCAGCAGTGGGAGTAGGAGGTAGTGAACTGTTCAGATCAAGATGGCAAACCCTAGTGAGAGCCAGAAGTCCAGCCAGAAGAGGAAGCCAAAGTTCAGCAGCATCGAGCTGCAGGTGTTGGTTGAGGAGGTGGTGAGGGTGCACCGGCAGCTATTCGGGAAGCTGTCCCTCAATGTGCCAGACAGCACCAAGAGGAGGCTCTGGAGCGAAATCGCCCAAAAGGTCAATGCTGTGGGTGTCACCCCCAGGTCCCTTGATGAGCTGAAGAAGCGCTTCTATGATATCCGCAGCCTCACCAAACGGAAGATGGCAGAGATCCAGAGGCAAGCTGGAGTCACAGGTGGAGGCAGGAACCCGGCGCCACCCCTCACCGAGCTGGAGGAACTGGTCTCCAGCACCATTGAGAGGGAGAGCGTGACCGGAATTGGGACCCTGGACAGCTCAGCCAGAGCTACAGCTACAGGTAAGAAGCATGCGCATCATGACACACCCTACCAGACACCTCCCCATTAGACACAATGCACAGCCAAACCCCAGCACAGTACTGTAACCAACATACAAGAGACAAGCATCATGGTACATGTAGTCAGCAGAAGTTAGCAAAATATGGCAGTGCAGAATCACAAGACAGGAAACAGTGGAACACATTCTAAGGAGATGCAAGGACATGTGGAATGCTTTAATTGTACTGACTGTAATACATCGGCACTCAATTTACAAATGCTTCTTTGTACCTAGGGGCACCATCAGGCGGAGAACCACTGACAACAGAGGCAGCAGCACCATCTACCAGTGCACTCGCAGGGCCGAGCACGAGTCAGGCTGCCGAGGAGGAGGAGGAAAACACCATAGGGCTGGGTATTGAGGGAGACCTGGCAATTGACTATGATTCACTTCACTCCCCACAAATGCCGAGCACACCCCCCTTGCTGTTCTCCCCAGAGAACTCCCCGACAAGGGACCTCCATCCACCTACACCAGCTCCTGCCACGATTATGGCTGTGGCTCCAGTACACCCTGTCCTGGGAGCAGGGGCACAGGCCCCGGCCAGCACCACACCCCCACCAGTGGCACCCCAGCCCACTCAGCAGGCCGGCAGCAGCAGTACCCGGCGCCGTGCCATTCCCACCACTGCAGCGCCAGCACCGGAGGGCAGTGTCTTCCTGGGCCTTGAAGGGAATATGGTGGAGATCCAAAGGCAGCAGGCGAAGTCCATCATGGCCTGCCAACGCCAGCTCCTGCAGCACAACCTGCAGATGGGGGAAATGGTGAAAGGTTTTCAGGCCTTTGTGGATACCAACAAGGAGGTAGCAGCAAGTCTAGGCAGACTAACCACTGCCATTACCCAGTTATGTGGCCGACTAGAGGAGCATGAGCTTTCGCGCAGGCGGGATGCCCGGGTGCAAAACCGCTCCATAAGCCGCCTTGCTGCTGCAACGGCACAACTCTGTCAGCGCGATGCCAACATGGAGTCAAGTCTCACCCAAAATACCGCCGAGATAACAAGGGGAATGGCCCGCATCACTACAGCAATGGAGGCCATGATTATCTCAAACACTGCCGCAAATCCTGCCCTGGACCTGGGGGATGCTGGGGACAGCAGCAGCCGCAGCAGCCCGGCCAGCGCTGCGTCAGAGCCACGCAGGAGCACCAGGCGCTCCGCAGAAGAGGCTGGTCATTCTGAAGGGGGTGAGGGACACCCCAGTGGGGCTGCCAAGCGCTCAAAGAAATAGGCTTGCAAGGGCGGGTGAGGCAACCTGCACCTTAGACTTTTGTTTTCTTAGCTATTACACCTTTTTTTTGTTGCACATCAGTGCAGTAACTGTGTTGCAACAGTATTAAAATTTGCTTTTCACCACAACCATTTACCTGTCTGTGCATCTGTACTCACTCAGAAATAGTTTTCTGTAATCTCCTCACGTCTGTATCTGCCATCACTTGGCGTAGACACCCCAGCTGGCTGTGTTAGTGGCACAGCTTCGTCGTCGTCATGGTCCTCGTAGTCAGACAACTCCACCTCAGTGCCCTTCTTCACCGCAAGGTTGTGTAACATTGCACATACAGCTATGATCTTGCAGCAGGTGATGGGGGTATACTGCCTTGCACCTCCACTCTTGTGCAGGCATCGGAATCTACTTTTCCAGATGCCAAAGGTCCGTTCGACGACATTCTTTGTGCTTTTGTGGGCCCGGTTATACCTCCTTTGGCTGGGTGTGGAGGGGTTGAGGTAGGGGGTGAGTATGAATGAGCGGAGGGCATATGCACTGTCGCCTGGAAGGGAAAGGGGTAACATTACACACATGCATACATGTATTACACCTAGCTACTTTGTGTTATGGGGGTCTGATGATGTGTCTCACCTAGGAGGTATCCTTCACCAAATTCGCCAGTCATCAGCCGTGCATAGATGCCGCTCTGTTGGAAAATATAGGAGTCGTGGGTACTCCCTGGGAATTTTGCTACCAGGTCTGTGATGGTGCAGTTCGCATTGCAGATCACCTGCACGTTGATGGTGTGCGTAGACTTCCGATTGCGGTATATGTATTCTGTGTCCACTGGTGGGCAAATCGGAATGTGCGTGCCATCTATGCAGCCAATGATTTGGGGAAATTGTGCCATCTGGTAGAAGTCAGCTTTAGTTTGTAGCAGTTCTGCGTGGGTTGCAGGGAAAGAGATGTATTGGTTCATCCTGTGTATAATGGCGTCAAGGAATGTGTGGAAGAACCTTGACAGGCTGCTCTGGGTCACCCCTCCTGCCGCTGCAACTCCACTTTGATAGCTGCCAGACGCAAGCAGGTGTAGGCTGCATAGCACCTGGACGTGTGCTGGGATGGCGTGTGCCCTTGGGGTGTGGTGGTCCAACAATGGTTTGAGGTCCCTGATGAGCTCAAGAATGGTGTCAGAGTCCAGCCTGTATCTCTGTAGGATCTCTGCCTCTGTGAGCATGAACAGGGTTATCCTCTGTCTGTAGACCTGTTCATTTCTTTGCCATTCCCTCTGTCCTTCCCGCTGTAGCCGTAGCCGCCTCGCAATGACATAAAAAGCTGCCATCCTGCAACTTGCAATGCATTTTGGGGCTGTTTTTATGGGTTGGAGTTGGTTACCACCTGATTGTAATCCATGGTAAATACCGAGTGAATTCTACCGATTTTGAGCCGAAATCGGTGTTTCTGTGCCTCCCTACATCTCCCCATTTGTCCGAATCGGGGAATTTCCCGATCGGTGATTCATACGAATCGGTAGGTTCTCCGATTCGGCTCATGTCCGAATCGGTGTATCTACCGATTCGGTACATGGACCGAATCGGCTTTATTCCGATTCGGTGTGTCTACCGATTCGGTACATGGACCGATTCGGATAATTTCCGATTCGGTGTCAGTACCGAATCGGTACATGGACCGAATCGGATAATTTCCGATTCGGTGTCACTACCGATTCGGTCCATGTACCGAATCGGTGTTTGCATCCGATTCGGTGTGTTACCGATTCGTTACATATCCGATTTTCGGTATGTACGCATCGGATTCTTTTCCATTCGGTACTCATTCCGAATCGGTTTTCGCTCCGATTTTGACTTTTTTCTTTGCCCTACATCTCGATGGCTGTATACCGATTGGTAAGGGCCCAAAATCAGTATTTTCGGCCGTTACCGATCGGTAACGGCCTACCTACATCTGGCCCTAGGTTTCATCATGCTTCCTCTTCAATTTCCATCTTTCCTCCTTTATGTTCATTCTTCTTTCACTCGTTGATGCTGCTGCCTCAGCATTTGCTTCGATTTAATTTTTTCTTTGCCACTCTAAAGCGTACCCCTTCCTGTACTGGCAGTGATATTTGCACATCTTTGTAAGATTAGATGCTACGACAGATAAGTATAGAAGATAATGGAATATTTGGAGTGGAAGAATGGGTTGAGGTTATTAAAACCTTGGGAAAGCAACTGCAGTTTTCAGTAAATAGTTACTTTTTTATTTTTGATCTCCTACACCCTGAAGCGAAGAATGAATGATTTATGGTTAGATAGGTCATTCAGGTTCAGTGTGCTCCAGTTATGTGCCTATTTATCCTTTAAATGTAGTTTTTAACTACGTTTTTTACAGTTGGAAAAGCACACGTTTGTACATGTTTTATAAGGCAAAGTCAAATACATTTGCCTAACCTAAAATAACAAGTCTTTCCTAGTGGTGTCCATAAACAAATTCACCCTTACCACAGATCTTCAAATATTTCAGGTGATTTGGAGCTCAGAAGGACGTTAGAATCTTCACTATGTTTAGCTAACCAACGCTTTAAGATGATTGGTAAGTCTCTTTTATTAAAATTTATTTGGGATGGGCTGTGCCCCCAAATGGGCTCCCAAACTATCTCCCTCATATTCTTGCAATATCCTTTTACATGGTCCCCATGGATGTCCAGACGGAACAGTGAGCCACATACTCTACCTTGGAGTTGCAGTGCCAGACAGGATTGCCCGATTAACATCGGCTGACACGATTTGGGCAGCATCTGTCTCATGCTATAGAGCAGATGTGGCCAAGTAGCTGGGCTTAACTCAACAACGCTTACGTCAAGCGGCCTGCCTGCTGTTGGTGTATTACTTTCTGCCCTCCAGGGATTGCTCTGGTGCTGGGAGGCTGGCAACCTGGAGTGCTGGACTTCAGGGTGATGGCTGCGCCATGTAGCAGCCCCCAAGGGGTGAGGGGGTCCCTGACACATGGTGCAGACTCACACAGGAAGTGAGATTCCTTTCTGTGGCTATTTGCAGCCTTCTGGCAATGGTGCCCGTGGGCGGTCCTGAGCATGGCACCATGGAACCTAGGGAAGGCAGATAAATGGGGGGGTGCTCCCAGGCCCTGCAGGGGTGCGCTTGGCGCAGAGCCTCCTTTCTTCATTCTGGGCTTTGTTCTGGCTCAGCATGGGCCCTGATTGTGCACATAGCACATGAGAACTGGTGGTCTGATAATCCTTGATGGACTCCTGGCTTAAGTTGCATGTGTCCTGCAAGCTCCAAGAGGCCTTCCCCAGATATTCTTGATTTGCCAGAAGGCGCGTGTATTGTGGGATGCGGAATAGTTGCATTTGATCTGCCTAGTGACCTTTTGCATGATGACTGCATGTGCCTCCCCATCACTAAGGGCAGGCAAGACCCACTGGAGTACCACTGGAGGACCACAGATTGCTTGTTATGCCTAACAAAGCCCTGATCTACTGTGGTACTCAAGGTGGTTCTGAACTTCTGCCCAAGTTGGTTTGGCTCCCCCTTTGACTGATTAGCTAGCAGCAATGTCACAGATGGCAACCTGTAAACAGGGAAAACTTGACAAGTTTGAAAAGCTCCAAGTCACAGATCACAATCCACAGGATGCAGATGCACCTGTTCGAGAGGAGGCAGCAACAACATCACTGATACACTGAGACAATACCACCGTTATCCATCAAGCAAATTCTGCCAATAGGTCTCCTTTACAATTACTGATTGGAGAATTTGGCAACTATTTTATTCTCCTGCACCAAGACCTGTGAAATGGTGTTGACCACGTTATGGAAAGTGAAAGATGGATTATTACCATAGAGAACTCTGTAAACGACCTGATCTCCTCAGTAAATGAACATAAGGCTACTAACATCAAATAATGTCACCGGGAGGAGGAAGTAGCTGGAAGGTCATGGAGTAATAACCTTTGCTACGTGGGGTTCCTAGAGGGTGCAGAGGAGACTGACCCAACCCACCTACGCAAAGGATGGCTGAAAACAATACTGCTTGACTCCACATTATCCTCATGCTTTGCGTTTGAGAGTACACCTTAGACACTGGGGTCCAGGCCTCCTCCTGGCGCACCATCCCAAACACTAAATGCAGACTTTCTAATTTTTTTGTAACTATGATGTGGTTCTGTCAGCTGCCAGGAGAACAGTGGACTATACATCCTGTCAGATATCAGTTTTTTACAACTACACAAAGCTGGCCCGTTAGCAAAGATTTGTGCGTTGCTGCGCACAGCTGTTACACAATTCTAAATCAATAATTATTTAACTGAATCACATATGCGTGCTGCCAGGAAGGGGAGAACTGCCTCCAATAATTCAAACATAACCACAAGTGATACTTCACCTGACACCTGAGTTCACCGTAGCAAAGATTGACATACAATCGAGTTCAACAGAAGCTTTGTGAACTGGACGACCTCTATATGCTATTGTTTCCAACACGGTTTGACAAAATTGACCAAGCCTGGTTATTTAATATGCCAGAATAGGCCTGTGCTTGGGTTGGACCCCTGTACTGTGCAAGATTCTTATCAACTTTGATTTGGTGCTGTGCTATAGACTAGCATACCATGCAGCTACACAAGTTGCATTCACATCTCTCTGTCAATGTAGGGCGGGAACTGGGAGTGAAGGTAATGCTTTGTGTAATGACCAACTATCTGACTCGGGCAGAGATGCAGCTCCAGGATGCACCAATTCCATAGATATGACCCTGTCGGAACGACCGGAAAGGTTATCTCATACATGTTATCACTAGAAAACTGGAATGCCTCCTGCCTTGTAGCTGAGAGTTACTTTCTGTGTTACATTTACTAACTCCTCTGAAAATGTATATACCACAATAATGCCCTGTAACTGGCATACAGCACACTGCATTTCTGTTGATGTGTCAAGGGTATAATCTGGATAATCTGGTTCATACTTACCATAACAAGGGCACGCTCCTCATTCAGGGATGGAGACAGACTTTGGGGCAGATTTACGAGCCCCTTCCTCCACTTTTGCGTCACTTCTAACATGGGAAAAGTGACGCAAAAGTGGCGCAAGGGGCTTGTAAATCTGCCCCTTTGTTCTAAAAGATTTGCCACCGTTTCCCCTTTTCCTGAATTTTCACCCTCCACGCCACTTTCATGATCTTTAGTCAGTTTATTTTTATGTCTATTTCTCCATGACTCATTTTGTAATGTTGTTTGGTTCTACATTTTGGGGTGCAAGATGCTTCTTTGTGCGAGGCATAGGGTGGAGAGCATTGACAGATTTAAATTTACAGATTGCCTAAAGTTTCAAATGTTTCTTCAAGTACGAAGAGAGGATGTGGCCTAATGGCTAGGGCGGTCGTCCTCAAATCTGGGAAAACAGGTTCAAGTTTCGGCTACCACGCTCAACATCCTGTGATTCTGGGCAAATCACTTAATCTCCCCTTGCCTAACAAAAATTAATGTCTCCTTATGTAATGCAACTGGTGCTCATGTAAAGCGCTCTGATACCTTCGGGTCAAGTTTGCGCTCTATACAGCTCTGGAAGAAAATAAATAAAATAAACCTACATAGCTAACATACAATTTCAGTATAGATGTTGGTTACTAACATAGGTGCAGAGACCATTCACCAATACCACATGATTATGTGGAACACCAATAGACTTAATGATAAACTTAAAAGGAGTGCAATCATGCTAAGTGTCATATGACCAACCCGGCATTCTTAATGTTTCAAGGGACTTATTTAATGGGCACAAATTGCTCATTCCTGGGTAGATATGGCTACTCCAGAGTGTATCACTCAGGATACACCAAAAGTTCCATAGGGTAGGCCATACCGTAGTGAAAGTCATTCACACCAGTGGTCAATGCGGTGCACACAGATGACTTGGCAGACATATTGTGGCAACCAGACAAATTGAAGCCTAACCATGCATTGTTGGCAACAGTTTTTGCTCCTCCCTGCTGTTAGATTCAACTTTATAAATATCAACAGATCTATTGATGGAATCACCATTAGGAATGGCTATTACTGGGAGGATTTTAATGGATTATATTGCGGGCATGGACCCTAGAGTGATACAACCACACTATATACATCACACAGATCTAGGCGCCTCTCTAACTGGGTAAAAACACTTGGGCAGTAGACATTTGGCACCACCCACAAGAGAAACAATTCACCTATTACTCACCCCATCCAGGATTCTTCTTGTACATTGAGGGCCTGATTCCGATCCTGGAATTTTTTTTCCATACAAATAGGATTTGTAGTTTTTTTCCATACAAATTGTACAAGTCCCTTCCAAACCGTGTAGTACGATTCGTACGGGAAAAATACATGCAGATCGGCCCAATCCTTACAAATCGGATGGGGGAAAGCTGTACGACACGGACTTGTAAAAAAGACCATACAAATTGTAAAAAGGCTGTCCAACCCGTCAAGCAGATTCGTACCAGTTTGTCAGCATACGATTTGTATGGAAAATGGCCTATATACGGGGAATGGCTCGTACCGGGCAACGAAGCAAACCCCTATACGCCTCATACCCTGGTATGACTCGTTCTGGGGGTATGACTCATACCGGGGTACGGGTCGTATAGAGGTATGAGGCGTACAGGGGTCCCCCCACATGCGAGGCATGTGTATGGTGCGTACACCAAAATCGCATATGTGCGCACCGTACCCCAAAATCGCCCATGTACGCACCGTACCCCAAAATCGCATATGTACGCACCGTACCCCAAAATCGCCCGTGTATGCACCGTACCCCAAAATCGCCCATGTACGCTCCGTACCCCAAAATCGCCCATGTATGCACCGTACCCCAAAATCGCATATGTACACACCGTACCCCAAAATCGCCTGTGTACGCACTGTACCCCAACATTGCGCATTTACACACCGTACATACGCGATTTTGGGGTACGGTGCGTACACGGGTGATTTTGGGGTACGGTGCGTACATACGCGATTTTGGGGTACGGTTCGTACACACGTGATTTTGGGGTACGGTGCTTGTACGGTGCGTACACGACCAGTACCCCTTCATCGCGTATTTACGCACCGTACCCCACTTTCCGTGTCATCCGTACGCACTGTGCATACGCACCGTACCCCTGTCTTCATGGGGTGTACGACGCATACATGGGGGGGTCTGTCTCGTACTGTTTTAGGGGCGTACAAGGCTTTTCCTGCACTTTTTGGCTCTTGTAAAAAAAGAGCCGTACCGCATGCCGTTTGTACGAATCGTACTTGCCGGGTTGTAAACTGCTGCCGGGAATACATGGGAACGTCGCGTACAGAGCAATCCGAATTGGAATCGCTTGTATATACGAGTTGTATGGTCTTTTTTACAATTTGTACGGAGTGCGTCTATTTGTACGGATCCTACTTCCTAGGTTGTAGGGGCCTCCTTACAAGTATGAGTTGTATGGAGAAAACGCTCCATACCACGGTTTGTACAGCGTTTTTCCAGGATTGGAATCAGCCCCTGATTGTCTCTTCATCCCTGTGAAAGACATTTGAGACATTGCATACATGTGTCCCCCCATGGGTTTATCTGACTATTAGACCACTGAACGAATGGTGCATTTCAGGACTGATGACGAAAAAGTGTTGTGGCAATTGAAATTGAATGGGTTGACTTGTCACCCAAAGTATGGATCTATGGACTTAGCGACGAGGTAGGAAAACTGATATATTGGTTGCCTAAGAAAGTATGTGATGATAGGTTAATCTCTGCCATATGGATTAAGGAGGGCACCCAGATTCCAACTTCAGTGGAGATCACAAGTGCCTTTGCTTTATAATATATAATGTTATATGCTTATAGACCCCCTACAGAGGTGGGGGAAAATCATTCCATAGTGAGAGATCTTCACATCTGCACTTTATGACCTAAGGAGAGCCTGGACCTGTTCCTGGGCCTCCCAATTACAGAATAAGAGAGCCAGAAAACAATATCAGCCATGCCCTCAGGGAACAGCCCTGGACCAAATGGTTTGCCAGTGGAATTATTTATAACCATCACTGCTTGTGCCACACCCTTAAGGCATTTTTCAACAATGCTTTATATTGCCAAATCTTGTCATATGACCTAGGAGGAGTGACAATAACAGTTTTATTAAAACCTGGTAAACCCCCAGAGGAATGTATTCTTCCCTATATCCCTGATTAATCAGGGAGATAGGGAATTTTTTCAGGGCCTTGCGTTTAACATATATTTGTACCCTTATAATGACTGCAACATGCATTTGCCTGTGTGGTTTATGTTTTTTTAGTCATCCTTCTCATTAAACTGTATTTCCATTATTTCATTTTGGCGCCACGATGACAATCTATTTATTTTGCTCATGGTCCCCCTCTCCATTAGGCATGGCAAGCACTACTGCTTACTATAGGATATATTTGAAACATTATGCTTCATTACGGTCTCTCAACCCTGTATTTCTCTTCTTCGGCTCCAGCGGCCGCCATCACATTTCACACAGGTCACGCTGCTCCAGTCCAAAGACACTGACAGTCTGGCTCGCCTAACAAGAAAGTGAACATAGCGTGCCAAACTTGACCTTAGTTTCTTTTTTTTGATGACGCACTGGGCGGAAGTGAGGACATCACCGCCAGGGGCACCAGAAATGCAGCAGGACTCCTCCTCAGAGTCATCTGGTAGTGCTGTTACCCAATGTGTTTCCTCATAACAATAGAGGTCAAGATATTGCCTTGTGGATCTCCTCTTTCCAGGCAACCCCCTCTCCTTGCAAAAGACTTGTAGCTCCTTAATTGTGTTGATGTACAAGTGCCAAAAGTTGATTTCCATTTTGTCAAGGCCTCACAGGTACAACAACTAAAAAGGATTCCAGTTCTCAACAATACATCCAGAAGGCAAACAGGGAAAGACAGTATATGGTACGTAATGGTCCATGATATGGTAGCAGTGTACACCAATCACTGTAGTGCAAATGCAAGTCCTATCCTAACCGCTGACAACCAGTGCATACCCCAGCCTGGCAGGCTAGGGTATGCACTTAAGCCAGGCAAAATCCACCACTCTAGTCAAGATAAGGGGATTACACATTTAAAATAACCCCTGCTAAGACCCTTGGTGGTTTGGTACGAGCAGTCAGGCTAATCTCAGAGACAGTGTGTAAAGCATTTGCACATAACCAACAGTAATACAGTGAAAACACTACAAATGTACAACACACCAGTTTTAGAAAAATATCCAATACTTATCTGTGAAAAACAAGACCAAACGATAAAAATCCAACATACAACGATCCAAATACCAATAAAGCAAAAATAGAATTTCAAAACATTTCCTTGAAGTTGATAACTGCATCCAGGGCTATTGCGGTGTCGTGTATACCCAAATCCAACAGTTCCGACCGGTCATGGCCATTCGGGTCAGCGGTGGTGTCAGAAGATCCTCAAAATAGTACCATTCAATACCGCTGACCGCGGTGGTGCGGGCCGACTGTGGATGGCATTGAGGCTGTGGTATGAAGCGGAGTGGTGCAGTGTGCTGTGCCCTCAGGTCGTGGTGCAGGCAGCAGCTCGGTGATGGTTATCCAGCGGCATCAGTGAGACAAGGGCTGTGAACTGAAGTGGGGAGGTGCTCATCACGGTGCTGACAGGACATAGTGCAAGCCATGCTGCCAGTTGAGGATCTGGATTCATTGGAGCTGGCGTCAGTGGGCGAAGCCTGCTGTGTGGGATGGGGCGGTGCATCGTGTCATGAACGGTGGCCCCATACCACAGTGCAGGTAGGGGTGGCGATGTCAGCTTGAAGAGGCATTGTTGGTGAGACCGGTGCAGCAGAGTGAAGTGAGGTGGTATGGAGTGTGGTACCCACAGATCACAGTGCAAGCAAGGGCTCGGTGGCGGCAGCAGCCGTCGCCATGAGTGAGACCAGGACTGTGGTGCAAAGTGTGGGTTGGGCCCTCTTCATTGCCTTCAGGTCACAAAACTGCAGGCGGTCTCATTGACAGTGTCGGACTGCGATTTACCTCTGTGGCCATTGAAACAGATGGTCCCAGAAGTGGTACCCAGAAGATGTGGAAGTCTTTGATTTCTCTGAGATTGTGTGCTGGCCTGGTTTTTGGCTCTATTTCTGAGTGATGGTGACTTTAAGCTTGCTACCATCCTGGATCCCTATTCTTAGCTTGTTTTGGCCCTTTTAGGCCTCTTTTCATACCTAGAAGCATAAACTAGAGGATAGCCGCTTTATATGATGATAGATCCCTTATTCCTGACTCTAATCCATCTATTGCCTATTGGCTTTGACATAATTATGTGTCCTTTCATCATCCTACCTATAGTAGAGGGTGGATCCTGTAGTCCTGACTTTATATTACATATTGGTATGGTTTGCGTATGTACTCTGATAGAGTTAAGTGTCTATTTCATCCTTTTCGGGCCTACAAGGCCCAGAACCAGAGAGACTCCATTTTGCTATCTGCCTCTGCAGACTGAGATGCATGTAGGTCAATTGTGATGTTTTAGTTATGAGGTGTTGTTCACTTGGAGAGAACCGGCCTGGGCCGGCCCTTATCAGTGGACTGTATTATTCTTTGTGTCGAAGACACCACAAAAGGCCGGCCGGCTGGGTGTGTGTCCTTGGCGCGGAGTGGTGCAGGGATCTGATGGGCGGCAGACTGATGACTGGAACTTTCCATGAGGAGAGATCATTCCATATTAGCGAAGTGCAGAGGAGACGGAGCAGTCAGTTGGTTGCTGGAGTAGTTAGAGTGCAGTTGGTGTTTTGGAATGGTAGAGTGCAGATTGTGTTTGGAGCTGGAGAGAGAAGGCCGATGGTGTTTGGAGCTGAAGAAAGCAGTCAGAAGAAGTTACTTATCAGAAGGAGTTGTGATCAGCTGGAGCAGGCAGTTAACAGCTGGAGTTTGGAGTGATGCATTTTGGAAGAGACTGAAGTTATATCGTGGATTAGTCTGTGGGAGCAGCTGGAGTGAGTTGGACATTGGAGCTGGAGCAATCAGACAAAGTGAAGAAGCTAGTGAAGCAGACGGTTATCAAAGCGGCAGAAATGATATCATTAGACTGAAGTTGGAAGGTGAAGACAGTTCGTGGGGGAGAGGAATCCAGTGCAGTGTGGTGAGCGCAGATGTGTGTCCAAGAGTGCAGGGGAGAATCTGAGATGAGCCAAGGCACAGACGAGAGAGCAACCCAGATGACAGCTAGAACAAGACTTCATACTAATCAGGTGATATCTGTCCTGTTATATTAGTGCCCATATACATTAATACTGATTAATCCTTTTTCTTTCAGCGGTGTGTAGTCTGTTATAATCCATTTCCCTTTTTATGTGTTAGTAATAAAGCTTTCCATTATAATAAAGAGACCCCGCAGATCTGTGTATGTGTCTATTCCCCTTTACTTTTCAGGCTATGTCTAGATTGCTAGTTATTGTGATGTTATAATAATAAAGGAACCCCAGTTCTTAGTGAACAACTGTGCAGGTGTTGTTATTCATAATAAGGTTAACCTTTCTTCTAGTCAGATGCTGTTATGTGAACGGATGCATCTCCCGTCCAGGTAAATGGTAACTGAGCAAGGGAGTAGAGGAGCACTTGTATTTGATAATAACCTTTGCATATTGTGATTTGGCCATTCTTGTGTACCTCATAAAATATAACAATTGCATATAAGACATCCCCAGTAGATATTAGATATATATAGAGAAACTTCCCAACAGAAATAGAGAGAGCTGAAGGTATTCATAGGAAAGTGATCGTTGTTGTGTAGCTGCGTTATACCCACAAGATTGTGGCTTGAGAGAGCACCGGGAGGATACGGTGTGTAATGAGATCGCTGCTAGGGAAAGTGGCGTTAACAAGAGCATTGACTGTGGTCAATGTGTATACCCACAGGATTGTGGCTTGAGTAAATACCCACAGGATTGTGGCTTGAGTAAATACCCACAGGATGGTGGCTTGAGTAAATACCCACAGGATAGTGGCTTGAGTGAGCACTGAATGTGGTCAGTGTGTAATGGTAAGTAATCGGAACTTCCCCCTTTACTATGAGTAGGAGGGTAGCATAGTCTGGGTCTGAGTTACCGCGAGGCTATAAGGTACGAGTGTGGTGTAGAGCATGGAAGTCCTTAGTAATCAGTGAGTATTCCTAGTAATCCTATAGATTTAGTGGTGTTTTTGATGATATGAGCTTGTATATTGCTAATTCCCCATCCTCAGGAAGGTACCCAGGTGCCTGGATAAATAGGTCCTGAGGAGGGAGGTGGTTACGTTTCGGCTGGATTGGTGGTGTTTTGTGAGCTGATTCTCTCTGGTCCGAAAATCCGGTTGTTACAGATTGCCAACAGGAGGAAAGCTCTACATCAAGCCCTTGGAGATACTTAGTATGCAGAAAATAGTCCAGTCCTTTCCCTACCCAAGACAGAAGCAGCAACTGCAGGCCAACAGAGTAAAGCACACAGCAAGTAGTAGTCTCTCCCCACAGTTCCTCCAGCTCTTTTTCCGGGAAGGTTCCTTAGTCCAGCAGTAATCTAAAGTCCCGGGGTCAGTGCCTCAATATTTACACCACATTGCCCTTTGAAGTTGGCACAAACAAGTTCCACTGGCATACGTAATCCAGTTCTGCCTTGCTCATGCCAGGCTCACTCCAGGGGATGGAGACAGTATTGTGTAAGGTCGACACAGTCCATTCAGGTGCAAGCAACAACTGCCCCCACTACTCTAAATGCAGCCAGGTCTATTCAGCCTGGCTATGAGTGACCCAAGAAAGGCAGGACAGACCTTCCCCGCCTTGGTGTGTCTAGTGTAAATACACAAGCCAGCTCTGTCAGTCTAAAACCCAGACAGTCAATATGCAGCAGGCAGAAGCACATAGGTGGTTAGACAAGAAAATGCCGACTTTATAAAAGTGGTATTTTCAAACACGGAATATCAAAATCATCTTAACTAAAAGATGTATTTTTAAACCCTGAGTTCAGGTAGCCTAAACTCCATTTCTATATCTTGCCCCAATGGAAAGTTATGTTTGTAAGATATTACAAATGCAAAAAGAACTATTGATGGACAGAATGTTGAACAATGTCAAACATTCACCCCAGTACAGACATCTGGGCCTAAATCCATTGTTTCTTTGCACCCCATGCCATTCCAGTTTAAACCCAGCCATATGCAAATCAGTCTTGACCCTGTTCCCCATGGGAACAGTCTAGCCCGAACTGCCAGGCCAGGTTCTCCCCGGACTGGAAAACAAGCACACTAGGACGGGTTTAGGGGGTTCATCCCTCATCAGCCAGGCTACCTTGCCTCCAGTGACAAACCAGTCCCAGGATGCTTGTTTCCGGGCCAGGGAGGACCTGGCATGGCAGGTCAGGTTGGACTATTCCCATGAGGAACAGGGTCAAGACTGATTTGCATATTTCTGGGTCCAAACTGAGCAAGAGAACGATGGATTAAACCCAAATCTTTGTGACTGGGAGTGAATGTTTGCATTGTTCAGCATTCCATCCATCATTTGTTCCTTTTGCTTTTGTCGCCCTAAGTGGGAAGACTATGCTCAGACTTGGGTCCCATGCTCACTGCGCCACTGGATTCAAGCTAGACTGGCTGATGAGGGGTGATGTTCCGAAATTGGTCCCAGCATGCTTGTTTCCTGTCAAGGGAGGACCTGGGTCCAAACTGGGGTGGCAGGGTGTGCAAAAGAACCATAAATTAAACCCAGATCCTTACGACTGGGGGTGAATGTTTGCAATGTTCAGCATTCCATCTATTATTTGTTCCTTTCACTTTTGTCGCCCTAAGTGGGAAGGGAATGCCCAGATGTGGGTCTCATGCTCACTGTGACACTGGATTCAAGCTAGCCTGGCTGATTAGGGCTGATGCCACGAAACTGGTCATAGGATGCTTGTCTCCAGTCCAGGGAGGACCACGTTTGGCAGTTCGGGCTGGACTTTTCTCATGAGAAACTGGGTCAAGACTGATTTGCACATGGCTGGGGACAAACTGGGGTGGTGTGGTGAATGTTTTCATTGTTCAGCATTCCGTCAATCATTTGTTCCTTTTGCTGCCCTAAGTGGGAAGGGTATGCCCAGACGTGGGTCCCAAGCTCACTGCGCCACATAATTCAAGCTAGCCTGGTTGATGAGGATGATGCACGAAACCAGTCCCAGGATGCTTGTTTGCGGTCCAGATAGGACTTAGCATGGCAGTTTGAGCTGGACTGTTTCCATGAGGAACAGGGTCAAGACTGATTTACATATGGCTGGGTCCACACTGCGGTGGTGTTGTGAGCAAATGCCTGATGGATTAAACCCAGATCTTTGTGACTGGGGTGAATGTTTGCATTGTTCTGCATTTCGTCAATCATTTGTTCATTTTACTTGTGTTGCCCTAAATGAGAAAGGTATGCCCAGACGTGGGTCCCATACTCACTGCTCCACTGGATTCAAGCTAGCCTGGATGATGAGTGATGCTACAAAACCGGTTCCAGGATGCTTGTTTCTGGTCCAAAAGGACCTGGCTTACCAGTACGGGCTGGACTGTTCCCCAGAGGAACAGTGTGAAGACTGATTTGCATATGACTGGGTCCAAACTGGGGTGGATTGGTGAGCAAAAGAACTATGGATTAAACCCAAATACATGTGAAGGGGGTGAATGTTTTCATTATTCAGTATTCCATCCATCATTTGTTCCTTTTGATTTTTGTTGCCCTAGGTTGGAAGGGTATTCCCAGACATGGGTTTCATGCTCACTGAGCCACTGGATTAATGCTAGCCTGGTTAATGAGGGGTGATGCCCCAAAACTGTTCCCAGGATGCTTGTTTCCAGTCCAGGGAGGACCTGGCTTGGCAGTTCGGGAGGGACTATTCCCATGAGGAACAGGGTCAAGACTGATTTGCATATGGCTGTGTCCAAACTATGGTGGCATGGTGAGCAAAGGAACAATGGATTAAACGCAGATTTGTGTGACTGGGGGTGAGTGTTTGAATTGTTCAGCATTCCGTCGATCATTTTCTCCTTTTGTAAGATGTCACAAAGCAACTCCCATGTCAGCCTATAGTACAGATAACCTTGCAAAAGTGAAAAACAAAATTCACAGTCTTTCACAATCAGTACATGTAAAACACACCGGTTCTTCTGCTACCTTTCACATACACTGCACTCTGCCCATGGGGGTACCTTGGGCCTACCTAAGGGGTGCCGTACATGTAAGAAAGGGAAGGTTTGGGACTGGCAAGTGCAACCACATGGCAGTAGAGACTGTGCACAGATACTGCAGTGCCAGGCCTTAGTCACCTTTGAGAGGCTGCCCGTGTGAGTGGCACAATCAGTACTGCAGGCCCACTAGCAGCATTTTATTTACTGGATCTGGGCACACACAATGCACTGTACTAGGGACTTAGTAGTATATCAAATAAGCCAATCATGGAAACACCAATCCATAGACACAATGTACATACACATAGAACTAAGCCCCCCAAAGGCAAGGCAAGGATAATGAGGGAAAAATCTGTGACAACACAAAGCTTTGCCCTTCTTAATACACGCTCCCTCCAAAAACATAACCTGGAGGTCTTCTCGCTGCTTCAAGAAGGCCACCTGGATGTACTGGGGGTCACGGAAACTTGGTTGGAAGAGTCCTCCACCCCGGATTTAGTAGCATCACTTCCACCAAGCTTTGCTGCCATCAATAAAAACAGGAAAGGCAGCATGAAAGGGGGAGGGGTAGCCTTCCTTTACAACAGCTCCTTCAAAACAGAAACCATCTGTGCAGAGAGTCCGGAGGGTGCGGACGTGCTAGGGGTTAAGTTCTGCTCCACCACCAATTGTTTGGTCATACTCCTAGTTTACCGCCCCCCACGGACCCCACCGAGATTTATTGAACCATTCCTGGAAATGGTTCATGACCTCCGCTCACGGTATGAAGGCCTGGTTGTAATGGGAGATTTTAACCTCCATTGGGAGGAATCCCCAAAGACGGCCAGGCAAAGCAGTTAGAAGAGGCCATGACCTCGCTAGATTTGTGTCAGAGGGTGGTAGGGTCAATACATCAAAAAGGCCACACCCTGGACCTGATCTGGACATCTGTCCCAATGCTTAGTCCAATTACCATATCTCCCTGCGCTTGGTCAGATCACCATCTGCTGCAGGGGAGACTTTCATCGCCAGGATGAACAACACTTCCCCCCGCAGGATGGCAGGCCGTAAGAATCTGGAATAAAATCAGTACTGACGCTCTGGTATCCACCTTGGGGACACAACCCTCTTACCTACAGGTGCTTCCGGAGGATGACATAGAAGTGGCTAGCCTCAAGCTGTCACAAAAACTCAAAAATGCCATTGAAGTAGTTGCACCGCCACGTAGGGTAAAAATCGTGGACAAGGGCAAAGGCGCCCCATGGTTCAACGATGCGCTGAGGCTATTGAAACGTTCCCTACGCCAGAGTGAGAGAGCATGGCGGAAAGGGTACAATCCTAGCACTTGGGCTGCATATGTAAAGGAGTTTACTACCTACAAACAAGCAATCATTTTTAGGAAAGCAGAGTTCTACGAGGGTAGAATCTCGGTAGCAATCAATCCCCAGAAAGAAATATTTAAGGTCCTGACAGAGCTGAGGAAGAACAAAGAACAGATTCCCACCTTTTCGCAAGAAGACTGTCAAAAATTTCAGTCCTTCTTCACCAATAAAATAGCTGATCTCTTGACAGAAATCCAGCGCACTGCGAGCTTATGCGGCCCCAGAGCCATTTTGTCTACAACCCCCACAGGCATTCAGCCTTTAACTAAGTTACCTTTACTCACCAAGGAGACGTTAGTAGCCTTGATGGGCGAGTTAAATCTGGCTCACCGGCGGATCCCTGTCCACCAAGGATCTTCAAACAAGCCTGGCCAGGGCTAGAGGATGACGCACTCTCTCTCCTTAATAGTTCCCTGACAATAGGACAGGTCCCTACCAACTTCAAGGAGGCTCGTTTGATCCCACTCGTAAAGAAGCCGGGGGCAGATACCAAGGTCCTGAAAAATTTTAGGCCCATCTCACAGTTGCCGTTTTTAGCTAAAATAATTGAGCAACACGTCCTGCCGGTACTCTCACGTCATCTCGAAAACAGCCACTTGCTGGAACCCAACCAGGCCGGTTTCAGGGCCCATCATAGCACGGAATTGGTCATGCTTTCCATGCTAGACGACCTGAGACTCAGGACAGATAAGAAAACTCCTTGTGCCCTGGTGCTGTTAGACTTCTTTGCGGAATTTGACAAGGTCAATCATGATCAACTTATGTCGCGGTTGAGGGATCTTGGTATTCAGGGCACTGCCCATGCCTGGCTGGCATCATTTCTTGATGATCGTTCCCAGAGAGTCCAGTTTGCCAACCTGGTCTCTAAGCCAGTGGGTCTTAAATGCGGAGTCCCCCAGGGCTCAGCTCTTTCACCCCTCCTGTTCAACACTTACCTGCAGCCCCTGATTTTTGCGCTAAATCATATGGACTGCCGGATTTATAACTACGCCGATGATACCCAGATCATTATTCAAATTGACAATTCACCGACTGCACATCAGAGACTGCAAAACATTTTAAAATTCACAGTCGATTGGATGACGGCCAACTCGTTAAAAATAAATCCGGACAAAACAGAGGTGCTGGCGATTACTACTGCATCCAGTCCCTGGAATGATCTTCTTTGAAACTATTGAACTAGGGCCTCCCCTGGAGCCAGTTGTGGCCGTGAAAAATCTCTGCATGCACATAGATGCGAAGCTTGCTATGTCTACTCATGTTTCAGTGGTTGTCAGGACCTGTGTGGGCTTACTGCGACAACTGCGTAAACTCTCCCCTCTCCTGACCTTGGACACGCTCAGACGGGCGGTGTCAGCTTTAATCCGGGCGCGGCTGGATTACAGTACCTCTTTGTATGCCGGACTCCCTCAACACATGCCGGCTAGACTACAAACAGTTATGAATGACGCAGCCAGATTAATTTTTAACAAACCCAAAGGGACACAGGCCACTCCACTCCTTCGCAAGCTTCATTGACTCCCAATTAGGCAGCGGGTTAAGTTCAAGGGCCTTTGCATCCTGCTAAAGCCCTGTACGGTCAAGCCCCAAGATACATCAGGGAGTGTTTAGTTCCAAATGCTCCCAGTAGGACTCTGCGATCGGCAGATGCCGCATTCCTGGCTTGCCCCCGCTTTAAATTATCCTCATTAGGAGGGCGAGCATTTTCCAATGCAATTCCTATAGCCTGGAATAACTTAACAGCGAGCCTGCGCAAGGAAACAAGTCTACTAACCTTCAGGAAAAAGCTGAAAACCGTGTTGTTTCAGGAGGCATGGGGTATGTCTTAACGGCCCTCCCTACTTGAACCGTCTGCACCCTCTATTAATCGCTTAGAGACCCCTGGGTGATAAGGTGCTCTATAAATCCAAATACAAATACACTTTATCACTATATAGCAGTGGTAAAGTGCCTGGAGTCCTAAAACAAACAAAAAAGGTGAAAAACAGGAGGCGAAAAAGCAAAATGTCTGAGCGTAAACCTGCTAAAAAAGCCAAGTCTTACAGTCCTGTTTCTCAGATGGCCTGCCCAACACCATAGTTGGGGAACAAAATAAAGAAGAATCTCTGTGTTTCATAGACCTAATGACAACTCCACAGCTATTGAAGGGAATGTGTGGTAGAATGTCTGATGACAGACACATAACTGGCATAACAGACCCCATCCAATCTCTGGCCAGTAATTCATAAACTTTCTTGCCACAGCTCAAATCTGCATATTAATTTTCATATAGATGCTTTTGAAGCCACATACTGGTGGGAGGGAAATTTGTATTAATGGTAGAACTCATCATGATGTATGGTCTCGAAGGAAGTGTAACATTAGTTTTAGCCCACAAATATACACACGTTAGTAGTTTCTCAGTGTTCAGAAAACTGCCACAACCTGAGAAAGCAAGATGAGTAAAGTCAAATAAATACAAATAGGCAAAACTGTTATAATGTTGTTAAGACTCAGGAAAGCTGGCTGCACAGTCAGACAGTCAGTTCCCATGGTGGAACAGATCAGGAAAAATTTCATTTTTGGAGATCCAGCATGAAGAAAGATTTAATGTTTGGAAATATGTCTTAAGCAACAGCCAGAAGGAGATATTCTCATACACCTACACAACAGCAGTTTTATTCAAGGAGAGGCGCAGGGTATTTTTCTTTTCTGCTAGATCCACAATCCATAGCCATGTGGTGTCCCACTAGGAGCCAAAGGCTGATGGCAGTGGCAAAGGGAGTGGGCCACCCATAGGGACATCAAGTAGCTGGGAGACAATTGCTCACCTATGATGGATATGGTAATGGTAAGACATGCTAACTGATCCATTACACAGCTGTAGAGGAGCAGGTGTGGCAGTATGGCCTAACACGTCTGTCCCACTTTCAGGAAATGAGGGAGGAACAGCTCCAGCAGCTAGCCCTACCATGGGTCCTGTAGCAAGTGTGTAGATGATCACTCTTGGGCACTCATCTTGAGGAGATGCAACACACTCACAGTGGAAGAAATGGGCCTAGGTTAGCAGTCCATAACACTTCACAGGTGTATAAGTGATGAACAGCACTAGGTGCTGGCATTTCTAGTAAGTCTGAATAGTGGACTTCCTCTTGTGCAACTTCATGAAGTTCTAGTCTTCTGACTAGAGGGTGTGGCACATATTTGACAAGCAGTCAGGTAAGACAGCTTGAACCTGAACATGGGAAACTGTAGAGAACAAGAATGACTTTTCTGTGATATTGGAGGACTGCACCATCAATTAATTACAGATTTAATTTAACCGCTGAGACAGGTGTGTTTGAAGGCAACATCATAGAGGATCCCATAACTGTCTCATAGGGGCTCGGTCTTGTCTTTGGGGTTGTTACTGCTCCAAAGCAGCAGCTAGAGATTTGAGGCAAGGAGGAATCCCAGCATGTATGCGATCTAAAGCAGGGGACTAATAAGTTGCAGGCTTTTCTGAACTCCATGATCCTATGCCAGTACCTCAATGGCAAATACATCAAGTTCATAATAATCCAGTATAAATGAATTTGCATAATCAGAGTCCCGCTTCGTCGTGTGGGGGCTCTGAAAAACATCTGATAAGGATTGCAGTGGAATTGGTTGCCTCCTGTTTGTGACTGTGACGGTGGGTGCTGTAACTGTGCAGGGCTGCGAGCGAGTAGCGGGTGCAGGACTTCAAGTCCCAGGAGCGCCCACCAGACCCGATTGGCAGCACCTGGGCCGCTCTCCCTGCACGCTCCTCCCCTTACACACAGACTATACAAATTAAGTGGTGAGTCCAGCAGCGCGGAAGCGAGCGGGAGCGACCGGGAGAAGCCCGGGACAAGGGCGGGGCCGTCTGTGGCCGTCCGGGGCCGGTAGAGGTCGGGTTGGGCCACGCCCCCTTCATTTGACTTTTGAACTTTGGTGTTATTAATTATTTGGTTATCTTTTGCTATTACCGGCATTCTGCTTACGCAGTCTGTTGGTTAAAGTCTGTTTAAAACCCGGGTTGTGCTCTATATTGTACCGCAACCTAAGGGTAGCGGAAGAGTACTCTGGTGCACTGTATCAAAATGCCCCTACGCTCAGGCAAGGAAAGACAGGTCCAGGTATCCACTACTAATGGCACATTCACAGGCCCTATTGACCAGTTTTTTAAACGTACCACCTGTGTATTGGAAAAAGAAATAGCCCTGGCAGAAAAACGCTTATCGCTTGACTTCGTTACGGGTAAGCGTTCTTCACTAGGGAAAATCCATGAGGTTGTTTCCCCGGTTCCCCTAACTCAATTGCCTAGCATTTCTACTAATGACAATATTGATCCAGTTGGAGTAACTGGACCCACCAGCCAAAATTTGGATTTAGAGGGAGGTGTTAAAGATATCGCCCAAGATATTTCATCTGAAAGCAGTCCCTCTTACCATAATTTATCTCATATTGACACTGGTCTTTCTGACTCTCCTAACATTAACCCAAGCAGGGAGTGAGAAATGTTATCTCCTAATCCCGAGTGCACGCCCGCACAAAACCCAGGCAAAAGGAAAAGGGTAGACTCGACCCATAAGGGGGGACATAAAAAGGGGTTGAGAACCAATAATGCATCTCCCATATTGATAACTACACCAGCCGTAGATATTCCTCTAGAGAAAAACAATACTATTGGAAATATTGTAGAAAATATTCTTTTGGCTAAAATAGAACTATTGATTAAATCCTTACTCCTTCCGTTATTTGAACGGACTAGGTTATTAAATGCTAAGATGGATACTTTGGATTCATTAGTAAGAGAGAACATAGCTGCAATTACAAAAATTGAAATACCTGCAGCCCCTATGGGGTTAGATCTGACACTCTCCCAGAAAAACCCCATGAGTAATAGGGATAAGGAGAATAAAGCTAAACCGGCACCATCTACCTCGAAAGTCTCCCAGCAGAAACTTGTTCCTGCTAAAAGAAAACAGATCATTGAGAATACTCTACCGCAAAAGGTTGTTAGTGTTTCTAATCCACAGCCCCCCATAGAAAATCACCCAAACCTACTGCCCATATTGTCCAAAACACACGGATTGGGACAAAACCTGTATCCAGGAAACAATGTGTGAACCTCCCCCCTGAGTCATTACCCTACACTATAATTTTAACTGGAGTTGCCCCATTAGAAGAGGGTAAGAGGGAAACCCATAGAGACCTATACAACAAAGTAACCTTTTGGTTAAACAAAAATCGTCCTCTCCCCCCAACGTCCAAAGCAGAAATCCTTAACGTTAGGAGGGTGGATTGGGTGGGATACAGTAAAAAAGATCTTGAAGGGGATTGTGTGGTCATCAGCTTTAGGGAACCATGGGTGGCTGATTTTATCAGCAGAGAACCAAGATATGAAAGACTGGGTGATGTTCAAACCTTGTCTCTGCACTATTTCTACCCCACACTTAACCTAGCTAGAGACCAAACACACCAAAACCATTCCATTCAAAAGTATAGACCTAGAGATAGAAATGATCCAGAAACACCAATCTATCCAATGTTCCTGCCCCATCTTTCAAACCGTTTTGCCCCATTAATGGGACTGAATGGAGTTGATTGACTCAATAATGGGCTTTTGGCACCCAGACCGCCCAGACTGTACAAAGGGGAAATACCCCCACACTCCTCAAACCTTAAGGTTTTAGAAAATTCTCCAATAAACCAAACTGTAAATACTGTAGACACGCTGAAGCCTGAGTTGGGTAATGTCCCCCTAGGAATGAAACGGATGGATGAACAATCAAGCTATTCCCCAACAAATGAATTTTCAAGCTATTCCCCAACACATGAACATTCAAGCAATTCCCCAACACATGAGGGAAGTGGGGGGAATGTTAGTTCACCTGGTATGCCACTAGTGACATCCTTAACCACCCTTAAGATACTATCATGGAATATTCCTGGGCTGAAGGGGAAATTGGATGAAACTGACTGGGGGTCCTTTGTAAACAATTTGATATAATTGTACTTCAAGAAAGCTGGTCAGTCGATCCAATATATCGACTTGGCTATTTGAATTTTTTTAAACCAGCATGCAAAGAACCAAAGGGTCGTCCGTCTGGGGGTCTTGTTATTTGGATCAGACAATCCCTAGGCTATAAGATCTATGACCTACCTACCTTGAGTAATGATATCCAGGGGCTAAAGTTGAGTTGCGAAAACAGCCAAGACTTCTTTTTAATCAACATATATGCTAGGGGGCGACCACGAGGGAAGACATCTAAAACTGTTGAGGATCTAGATCCCTTATTGAATATTATTGGTAGAGACAAATGTGTAATGGTGGCCGGGGATTTTAACTGTACATTTGAACCCATGGAAAATGGGTGTTATGGCGAAGCAGATCAGCTATGGAGTATCCCTAGCTTGGCCATTCCACCAGTTAAAAAAGTTACAGAGGCAGTTATGCAGTGGCTTGGTCTATGCTTGGAATGGGATTTGCGAGCGGCGAATGGGAGGACAAAGTCAGTCCTGGTGGGAAATGTTACTTTTGATAATTGTTATAGTTCGAGCCGTATAGACTACTTTTTAATAAAGATGGAATTTTGGAATTTATTAGAGGACATGGAAATACTCGTAAGATCGGAAAGTGACCACAATCCCTTAACAATAAACCTGATAGTAAATGGTGACCTATTTAGAAATAGTGCGACAAACCTTATTACAGCTGAGGCAGTCCTTACAAACGAGTGCCGCAGGGTACGCTGGGTTAGGTTTCTGGAAGATCCTGGCATCATTGATAATATATCAGTAGAAGTATCGGCAGCGACCAAGAAGATCGTGCCTTTACTGGAAGATGAGGGGTCACTGGAGCAAATTGGTGAAATCCATGAGTCCCTTTTTAACAAAATTAAAACTCTTTTTATCAAACCAGGTAGTGGGAGGAAAACTGTCTCATTTCACCTAGGAGCCAAATGGTATGATAAGACCTGTCGTAATGCTCATAGTGCCTTGATAGCTGCTATCAAAACTGGAGTAACAACTGATATCAAAAAAGAGAGGGCAAATTATAAGAAGGTGATAAAACATGCAAAGATAACCTGGGATGATCAACGTTGGCTTGATTTATATGAGGCCAGCCTTTCCACTAACCAGCAAAAATTTTGGCAAGTAGTAAAATGGGGAGGGACAGGGGACTTGCAAGTCCCAGTCAATCATGTTCCGGCTGAGATCTGGGTTAAGCATTTCTCGGCAAAGATCAGCAGTATTGAATTGGGCTCCTACAACCTAGGAGAGAGAAACCGGTTTCCGTTTCCAGCTGCCCCTTGTGATCAGATAGTTGTTAAGGAATCAGAGGCAGTAAATGCCCTCAAACAGGTCCATAATGGGAAAGCTCCCGGTATGGACTGTGTCCCAGCAGACCTTTTTAAATATGATCTAGAAAACTGGGTCCCCTACATAACTACTCTGGCCAATGCTATAGCAAGAGGTGCCAGAATTCCAGACTCCTGGAAAGGGGCGGAGATCCTACCTGTGTATAAAAAAGCGATAAGACTAATGCGGAAAATTATCGCCCCATTAGTCTTATAGACGCCCTGCAGAAGGTAATTGCCAGAATGTTGTTGGGTAGAATACAGTCTTGGGTGACTGAAGAAAACATCTTGTCCCCACTGCAGGCTGGCTTCAGGGCTAATATAAGCACAGTCGACCAAGTGCTCAGATTTGTTATGATCTATTGGAAGACTGTGTTTTTAAGAGAAGGTACAATATACGCAGCGTTCGTGGATCTCAAATCTGCGTTCGACCTGGTCCCTAGAGAAAAGATGTGGGCAGCATTAAGGAGAATGGGTATACCATCTGACCTTCTCGAGCTTACAATTAGGCTACACGAAAGAAACTTTGCTAGAGTAAGGTAGGGTAGCCAGGGACAGGTGACAGAATCTTTCCCAGTGACCCGCGGAGTGAGACAGGGCCGTGTCCTGGCACCAACCCTGTTCTTACTCTTTATTAATCAAGTTGTCCAGTTTCTTTCAGCAACACCGACAGATGCGCCAACCTTGGGTGGGACTAAATTTCCCCTTTGAATTTTTGCCGATGACACCCTAATTTTGGCAAAAACACAGGTGGGTCTCCAGACAGCAATAAATAAGTTTGTGGACTTTTGTAGCCTAAATGACCTCGAAATTAATGTCTCGAAGACAACATTTATGGTTCTGACAAAGAATAAACCTCAGAGGGGTCATGTAACCATGAATGGGACTATTTTAGAACAAGTAGAGGTAATGACGTACCTAGGAGTAGTTATTGACTACAGGCTACATTGGAAGGAACAAATTGAGGCACTTAGTCTAAAATTTGCTCGTTTATCAGGGTGTCTTGTGAAAGAACAGCGCTGTTCCCAGACTAAAAGAGTCTTGTCTGCGCTTAAAATCTATAACGCCAAAATCAGCTCCGCCATACTTTATGGTTCAGACTTATGGGGGAACGTAGATTTGGCTGCTCTGGACAAAATTTAGAACAAATTCCTTCGTAGTTTAGTAAGCCTTCCACCATCAACACCCTTACTCCCACTTATGTTAGATATGGGCTTTCAATCTATCAAACATCATGCCCAATACAGGATGGTCGCGTTATGGAGACGTATCTGGTCCACTCCGGAACTATCCATGTTTGCCAAAGAGATTATGGATGTGAGATCGATAGAAGGGGCAGGGAATATATCCTGGTTCAAAACTATAAAGGCCACTCTTTTTAGAATGGGTCTTCACATGCAATGGACAGAGCCGTGAAATCATACTTTCCCGTCAAAAAAAAATTTTAAACTAATATTCTGGGCTACAGTAAAAGAGGAAAAGGTTATGCTCTCGCAGAAATCTAATTTGACAGGTACATTTTTAACCTACAAAGTGGTTCCACATATCAAGATTTACTGGGACACTATCTTAAAAAGCACAGATAGGAAATTGTATCATCAATTTCGTGTAGGGACGTTGCCATTAAGGGAATTTACCAACACGTGGCATAACCAACCTCCCTTATATTGTCCCTGGTGTTGTGAGCAAAAGGAATCCTTAGGCCATTTCTTGTTTGTTTGCCCTGCTTACTGTGCACCACGCCAGAAATGGCTAAAACCCATATGTAAAAGGATTAACACACGTGTGTGTGATGATGCACTGTCAATTCTAAGATTCAACACAGCAGAATGGTTGACCATAGGGATGGCAACATTTCTTGGACGGGCCTGGATAATAAGAGCAAGGTGTTTACAAGGTGCTAACAGCTGAATGTTAAAGGAGACGTAAAAAAACTCCTATGTCTAATGTCTAATGGAATGAATTTTTATATTTGTATTAATTTTGGAAAACGTCTTTTCTATGTTATTTAATCGACTTTTTTAAACAAGATATATGATAGTTTATACCACATGTATAAGATTGGTACACACCTGTTGTGTATTTCTGTAAATATTTTAATTTGCTTGTCTTTTATGAAGAAAACTTCGAAATAAAGACGTAAAAAAACTGAAAATGAAAACTGAGTCCCCTAAAGTGGCTGCAAAGGCAAGGTCTTTCTATATTTGTACAAAGGCATGTTCGGCTTCTCTAAATCACTGCAGGGCTGTCCATTTTAATATAGTTATGCATGGGCTTTGCCATAGCAGTGTACCCCATGATCCATTGTCTACAATACATAGCATCAGCCAAGAAAGTTTGCTTCTTGGAAACGGTCCCCAGATGGGCTAATGTACGGATCGCTTCAAACTGTTCTGCTGATAAGTGGTGCTTTCTCTCAATAACCTCTTTGGTAAGATAATGCAATGTGACAGCAATATTTTATTTTCTCCTTTTAAGCCTTATGCCAATATGTAGTGTGTTCAGTTGGCAGTACGACTAAGACAGATTTGCAGTGGTCTAGAATAACAGAAGCTAGGAAAAGATCATGAATGTATCAAATGAAAGGAGCCTAAGTTAAGACCAAGGTGTCAACATCTTGTCTTAAGTCTTGCCAAAAGATGAATAGAGACTCTGTAAATCCTTGAGGAAATCTCCGCCATGTTAGCTGAGATCCTCCAAATGAGAACACAAAGAGGTATTGGCTCTCATCGGAAATGACTATGGAAAAGAAGAAACAACATATATCTACAACTGAAAACCATTGTGGATGTGCAAGGATACACAAAATGATGGTATTGGTGTTGGGTATGAGAGAGAAACTAGAGATAATGACATTATTAATGGCGCACAGATCCTGCACTAATATATACAAATTGGTCTTTCTCGCCGTCTTCTTAGGAAGCATGGGGATATTACATTTGATAACTATTGGCACCAAAACACATTGTTTAATAAAGGCTGTGATGATCAATAAAATCCCTGACTGAGCTTCAGAGGATACTTTGGAATATGAGGCAGATGTTTCATCTGGTTGATTTTCATCTTTACGTGGTCCATTGATAAAAAGTACTCCTTGTCATCGGACCCTGTGGACCATAACATGGTGGGCACTTAAGTAATAAACTTAGACAAATCTCTAGACTTTTCAAAGCTATTAGTAACAGAATTACAATCTGTTTGACACAACTGGGCAAGGACCTAATTGACCTTGTTCTATTGTACACTGAGATAGACTTGATCTGGTGTACAGAAAAAGGTCCAGTCAAATTTGCACAGTATATCACATTCCAATATATTAGTTAGGGTGGTGGGACTTAAACGAAAGTATGCTGATATGTAATGGAAATTAGAGTGATGGTGACAGGGTAACAAATGTGGTGTGGAACATGCAGATTAGAAAAACCATTTGCATCTATGGACAAGACTGAGAGAGGTAATGAGTGAAAGTCTGAGGTTTTCAGGGCAGACCAGCGTGCACACCTATCAATAAGTCAAACATTGAGTTTATCATTTATCATACAATCATAATAGGAACTTTTTTGATGTTCAGGAACCAGGGTATTGTTCTGACCAAGTTTATGCCCCTTTTCTTGAGTGAAGGTGATTGAAAGTGACTTTAGCCTGCTATCATTCTAATAGGAGGACTAGAACCTTAGACCGGGCCTATTTACAAGGCGTTTGATGCAATTCCCTACCCTTTTCTTTATTCTAGGGCTTATAAACCTATGTTAAGGGATAGATTCCTTAGTATTAGTATTAATCCGTCTTTTTGTAAGAGTGCTAGTACACTTCTAATGGAGTTATGCTTATTTCGGGCCTTGTAGGCCTCGAACGGGAGAGACTCCATCTTTCTTTCTGCCTCGGCAGCTTGAGATGCTTTTAGGTCAAATGTAATATTTTGTTATGAGGTGTTGTTCACTTGGAGAGAACCGGCTCAGGCTGGCCCTTATCGAAGAACTGTATTTTTCTTCGTATCGAAGACATAACATCAGGCTGGCCGGCTGAGAACGTGTCCTTGGTGCGGGGAGGTACAAGAATTTGGTGGGCAGCAAGTTACTGGCCGTAACTTTCCATGCATGAACAAGGTTCCATATTAGCCAAAGCATGAGGTAGTGAGAGAGTCAGTTCGTAGGCAGCAGCTAGCCGTTAGCATCATTGCAATTAATCATCTTAAGGCAGACAGTCGCCATTTTGAAGTCCGAGAAAGACCGAAAAGATAATACTCTCTTAGAAAGATTACATTTATTTTAGTTGGAGCCACTGGCGAGCTTTGACATTAAGATCAGAGCATGTAAAGTGAAGCAGTTAGTAGAGAGAACGAATACCAGAGTGGTAGAAACTGATTTATAAGATCGAAGCTGGAAAGTGAAGACAGTCCGTGATTGAGAGGAGAGAAGAGTACTGCAGAACAGCGAGAGAGCAGCTGATGAGACAGAGAATAAGAGGAAGGTTCCAGTGACTTGGAAGGAAACGGAGGAGACAGAGCATAGCGGTGCAGGCGTGTATCCGTGACTGCAGAGGTGATCCTAAGACGAGCCAAGGCACAGACGAGAAGGGAACCCAGATGACTACCGAGTCCAGACTTCATAATCATAAGGTGACGTCGACCCTTTCTTATTAGTGTGCACACACATTCTAACCTTTCCTTTTGCTTTTCAGGCTATGTGTGATATTGTAGTGTTATATTGTTGATGTTATTAATGAATAAAGATACCCCAGTTCTTAGCGAACTAGTGCGTGATGGTTGTTTCCTTATGATAAAGTTAACCTTTCTTCTAGTCAGATGCTGTTATGTCCCCCGTCCAGGTAAATGGTAACTGAGCAAGGGAGTAGAGGAGCAATCGAAATAGGGAATAACCTTTACACAGTGTAATTTGGCCATTCTTGTGTGGGAGAGGATCGACCTGTCTATCTGTCCCATAATCTATAATATTGTATTATCCCAGTAGAGGAGAGAGAGAGTTCCTGGAAAGGGGCGACTACTCGGTCCCCCCGAACGTATGGTAGGGTGCCCCGATCCTCCCGGGAAACCATTTTGGGCGGGAGGCGTGTCTCAGCTGGTATGCCCGAAGCGGCGTAGCCGGGGCGCGCCTTTTCCCGCCCAGGAGGGGTTGTCCTAGACACCTACACCGATGGCCACGCCCAGTAGGCGTACCGGGGGAGGGTACACGCCCTCCCGAAGAAGAATAAATGGAGCGGGAATCCGAAGAAGCGTCCTCTTGTTCCTGTGCTTGGAAGGCTGCACCCACTCGTTGTTCGTGAGCCCTCGACGGAACAAGGAGCAATTTTGAGAACTTGTAATTTTTGTGTTTCTCTTTCAGTGACTTCGAAGCGAAGGATCTAGGACCGTGTTGATCGACTCGGAGCGGATAATCGAAACGATGTCGGGCAAGAAGGCAGGAAAGGGTTCCGAGACAGACAAAGTGCTTCGCATGTTGGTGAACAGAATGGCGAGAATGGAACGAAGCATCGGACAAGTCCCAGCGCTTGGTCGGGATATGGCGGGCATAGAGAAACAACTGGCCGCAATGAACAAGCCTGGTAACCCAAAGAAGGTAATAGGCCCGGCATTGCCGGGAGTCGTTCCCGAAGGTAGAGGGAAACGGGTCAAGAGGAGGGTGGTTGCAGGGGAGGTTCCGGTCCCTGAGGTGCCCCCAGTTATCCCTGCAGTACCAGCCGATGACCCAGTACCAATCCCAGACGCGGGTCAACCGATTCCGGTTGTGATTACGCCCGCTACCGATGAGGATATGCCTCCTGAATTGGCCACCCAGTTGGCCGCATGGCTCAACAAAAAGGCAGGGGGTGCTACGGCGCCCGGAGACACGGCCAAAGAGGCCGAATTACTAATACAGCAGTTGCGGCAGTCGCGAGATGCTGCGAAGGCGAATCTCCCTCTTGTTCCCCCACAGGTGACACCGGATGGACCGGCGGCTGGGCTCGAGAAAACGGCGGGAACAACGACCAAACAGGGTAAGCTCGCTTTGCCAGTGGCGGGGGAGGGCTCATTACCCTCAAGACGGGAGAGGGTGGTTCAACATATCCCGTTGGCCACGAAAGAATTGATATGGGCAGACAAGTATGTCAATATGTTTTCATTGTTGACTGACCATCGCGAGATGGAGTATGCTAAAACACAGAAAGATTTGTGGCACCCGAGCGTCTGGCGCGCCAAAATGGCGGAGTTCAGGGTGGAGGAGACGATAACGAATTGGGCAAAGGCCTTTGCAATGTTTACTGCGATTATTGGTGAATGTAAGCCCGAGGTATTGACCAAACTGTCGTGTTATCAGGCTCGTATAATGAATTTTTGTGAAATGTATGAGGGGGATGAATGGAAAGGTTACGACATGAAATTTCGTAAAGCGAAAGAGTATGATTCCTCTCTGACATGGGATTGCCTCGATTCTATCTCTTGGCATAAGCAGCTCCTGCCTGGGTCGGCAGGGACATCCTCGCCATGTGGGAATGGGTCGGGAGTTTCCCGCCAAAAGCCCGCGGTGCCCTTTCGTGCAGGCGCCGGCGTTGATCACCAGCCGAAAACCGGTGGGAATGGTGGAAAGCGAGGGGTCTGTTGGGGCTTCAATAGAGGCAACTGTAACAGACCGCAGGGTACTTGTAGGTTCAAGCATCTGTGTGCGGGTTGTGGGAATTCCTCTCACCCGGAGAATTCATGCAGATCGAAGAATAGCGGGTCGGGAGGTAAAGGAGGGTCCAAGCAAGACTGAGGTGGATCATTATGTACAATTGCCTACGCCCATTGATCTCATGGCTATGACTCCTTGGTTGATCAAATACCCTGATTATGTCTCTGCTGGGGTGTTGAGGAAGGGATTCTTATATGGCTTCCACATCCCGGCGGAGGATTTTCATGGGGAACCTTTTTGTAAAAAACAGCTTTCGGCACAGCATAATCCAGGTGTGGTGGAGAGGAAAATTGCTAAAGAAGTGAGCCTGGGCCGGGTGGCTGGGCCTTTTCAGCGCCCGCCAGTAGTGGGTTTCATCTGTTCCCCATTAGGGGTCGTCCCCAAGAAGGACCCGGGGGAATTTAGGCTGATCCATAATCTGTCTGCTCCAAGGGGTTTCTCGGTAAACGATGCTATTGACCCAGAAGTTTGTTCGGTGCGGTACGCATCATTCGATGATGCCGTCACCATGTTAAATCGCCTAGGCCCCGGGGCGCTGATGGCGAAATCAGATATCGAATCAGCGTTCCGGTTGCTCCCGGTACACCCACAGGATCAGCGTTTGCTAGGTTTTACGTTCCAAGGACGGTATTACATGGATAAATGCATGCCGATGGGTTGCTCCATTTCATGTGCCTATTTTGAAAAACTCAGCTGTTTTTTACAGTGGGCATTCACCTAGGCCACAGGGCATAGGCTTGTTATGCATTACCTAGATGACTTTCTGTTTTTGGGAGCTGCCAGCGACACAACATGTGCGCAGGCGCTACAGGACTTTTGCATCCTCATGAGGGAGTTTGGAGTCCCATTGGCACCAGGTAAGACGGTTGGACCATCTACTTCACTGGAGTTTCTGGGAATTGAGCTCGATTCTGTGGAGGGATGTTTCCGTTTGCCAGTGGGAAAGGTATCTAAATTTAGGGCTTCCCTGGAACTTTGTCTTAGTAAGGAGAAAGTGACCCTGCACCAGTTACAGCAAGCAGTGGGCCAGCTTAACTTTGCCTTAAGAGTTATACCAATGGCCCGCCCCTTTTCACGCTCTATTGCACACGCTATGGTTGGTCTCAAGGAGGGACACCACCGCACGAGACTGTCTGCAGAGGTTCGCCAGGATATGCGCATTTGGTTGGCATTTCTGGCGGACTTCAACGGTCGAGTAGTGTGGAACAAGCCGCCAGCGTCTTCGGGCGAGCTGGGTTTGTGGACTGACTCGGCGGGGAGCGTGGGATTTGGCGCCATCTTTGGTAATCGATGGTCGGCACAAACATGGCTGACGTGGTGGCACACCAGCAGTCTCACAGGTAACATAGGGTTCCTTGAACTATTCCCTATTTTTGTTGCTCTGATGGCATGGCCGGACGAGTTTAGAGACCGCTCTGTGGTATTTTGGTCTGATAATATGACTGTCGTCGAATGCATTAACAGTCAGGCTGCACGCTGCAAATGGATATTGAGATTGTTGAAGGAAGTTGTGCTGCTTTGCATGAGACTGAATGTACAGTTCAGGGCGAAACATGTGCCGGGTGTACTGAATCATGCGGCTGATGCACTCTCTCGTTCACATATGCAGGCGTTCAGGGGTTATCTACCTACAGCGGACCTAGCGGCGGCACCATTCCCCAAAACACTCTGGCTAATCGGTGCCCCGGATTACAAGACCTCGTGGCAGCAAGCTTAGCCCCCAGGACGAGGAAGGCATACGAAGGAGCGTTTCGTTCCTATTGTGCATTTTTGGGTCCGGCAGGGAATCAGAACTGGGGTCAGGAGGATTCCTTCCTAGGGTTCCTGGTGGCACTGCACAGGGAAGGCCGATCAGCGGCAACGGCCAATAGACACAGGGCGGCCATCTCGTTCATGGCACAGGTGCATGGCATCAAAGACCCAACAGGTTCCTTTTTGGCGAAAAAAGCCCTGCGCGGCTGGCAGCGCCTCCAGGGTCGCAGGCAAGACGAGAGGTGCCCGATTGGCTTAGAAAGGTTGTCCCTACTCATGGCGACACTAGTCACGACATGCTCCTCCCATTTCGAAGCAGTTCTATTCCGGGCAGCCTTCGCATTAGCGTTCCATGGGGCTATGCGGGTGAGCGAACTGGTCGCAAGGAATAAGAAAGATGTGGAGGGGGGCTTGTGCAGGGATCACATCCTAATTAGGGGTGATTCGATGGCAATCACGATAGCTAGGTCCAAAACTGACCAGGGAGCTATGGGAAACAATGTGGTTGTCCAGCGCATGCGAGGGTCCCCCACGTGCCTGATAATGTGTATAGAGGAATACTTGGCACTGAGGGCGGATACAAGGGGGGGGAGTTTGCTGAGGCACATCGATGGCACCCCACTGACGAAGTTTCAGTTCCAGAGGGTGCTAGCACTGACAATCGCTGCGGCGGGCATGGACCCGTGCGATTTCGGGACCCACTCCTTTAGGATAGGGGCTGCTACTGAGGCTACAGCCAGGGGTCAGAGTGCTGAAGAAGTGAAACAGTTGGGACGATGGTCCTCGAATTGTTTCAAAAGGTATGTGCGATTGCACATGTTGTGAAGTCAAGTGACATACACTCACGCTTCTAGTCTTCTGTTTGATTTACAGTTTCGCGAGCATGTCATGCAGGGCGGAATTTACAGTCGACCCAGTACCAGGGGACCGGCGGTCATGGATCACCGTCTGAGGAGAGAGTGGTTTGGGTCGTGGGCCACTCATACGTGAGGCGGGCCGGGGACGTATTCAAGGCAGGTGACGCGACTCGCGCAGCTGGGGAATACGGGTACAGAGTGGCCTTCCACGGAAGGGGTGGGCTCTGTATTGACCAATTCGAATCTTTTGTTGAGGGTCTCTTAGGGCGGCAAAGGTCACCCCCATCTGTAGTCATAGTACACCTGGGGGGCAATGACTTGGTGACACTGGGTAGACGAGGATTACTCGAGCAAGTTTTGTCTGCCGTTAGCTGGTTGGCAAAAAGAATCCCGGGATGCACGATTGCCTGGTCCCACATGATTCCCAGAAAGGTATGGCGGGGGGGCCTTTCAGTGTCAGCACTGAACCATTCGGTCAAGAAGGTTAACAACAAAATTTGTAGATTGTTTTGCTCTGCCCAGTTGCATAGCATTCCTCATGGGTGTATTCGGGGTGATCACATGTATCTGAATGATGGGGTTCACCTATCCCGGGAGGGAAATGTTTTACTCATAGGAGACTTCATAGCTTGGCTAAGGGGTTTGAGGAAGCATGACCTTTAGGAGGAGTTTGGGGGGGGGCGGATAGCCGGTCAACTATCCGGCCTGTGGCGGTAAGGTCATGATCGGTGAGCAGTAATTTCAAGGTCCCTAGAGGGGGGCGCCACCCACTATGGATGGGAGCGCCCGGGGGGAGGCGGCCATTGGCCCCTCCCACTGGGAGGCGGCACCCACTAAGGATGGGTCGCCTAAGGGGAGACGGCCATAGGCCCCTTCCAGGGGAGGAGGCGGCTATATGCCCCTCCTACGAATTTCCCGGGGCCCGGATATCCGCGACGGCGGATGTGATAGAGAGTCTGGGGGTGGTGGGGGGGAGTCCACGCTGTCCTTCCTACAGATACCTCACACGGGTGCTCGGACGACCTTTAAGATGGTGTCAAGCGGAAAGAGGGGCCCCCGACAAGACAAGGGAAATTAGAGTTGGCAAGGAGGGTACAGTCCTCTGCGCGGCCGCCACTCACACCGCGAGGGCGAGAGTTTTGGTAGTAGGGATCTGACACCGGTTAAGACCTTGCCGTTGGCCCTTAATGCTAGGATGTACAATTTTAATTTAGAATGTATGCATTTGCAGGATGTTAGACTCGGCTAAGAAACCTTTGTATTAGAGATTTGTTAAGGTTAGCCAAAGAACATGTCTTCATCGAAATGTAATAAATGAAAATTGTACATGATTATGAAACTTTTATTTAATGTTTTAAATTTTGTTTCATATTTTAATAAATACGGCCGGGAGGGTGACTCCCTCCCGCCTTCCAAAAGTTCAGAACTGCGTCCGACTTCCCATCCTTGGGGATTGTGTTGGGAGGGGGTGGCGGGCATCCCGGCCATACAATATGGAGAAGGTATTCATAGGAAAGTGATCGTCGTTGTGTAGCGGCGTTATAGAGAGCATTGACCGTGGTCGATGTGCATACCCACAGGATTGTGGCTTGCATGAGCACTGATGGTTATCAGTGTGTAATGGTAGATAATCGGAACTGCCTCAGGGTAGTTTAGTCTGGGCCCATGTTGCCGCGAGACTATATGGTATGAGTGTGGTGTTATAAAAGATCTAAGCTTGTATATTGCTAATTCCCCATCCTTAGGTAGGTACACAGGTGCCTTTTGTAAGTAGGTCCTGAGGAGGGAGATGGTTACGTTTCGGCTGGGTTAGTGGTGTTCTAGTCTGATCCTATCTGGTCCGAAAATCCGGTCGTTACAGGTATTCACAGAATTCAGTGTACAGTTGGAACCGGTCAGCCTGTCATAATATACAGAATAAGAGCTCTGTGTGATTTAGAGACATTAGGTTCAGTCCGAATGGCAAGGCACGTTTGAAACAGCATTAGGACAATATCATTTCAAATGCCCCAACTTCCTGCAGGCAAACCATGACCCTCCCTTTCCTTAGGCTTCTCCCATGCCTCTCCAGTTTGTCCTCCTCACATATCCTCCACCCTTTCTCACTCTTTTTCACCCCTGGAAGGGGCTGACTCTCTTCTTACTTTCACATTCTGTTATATATTTTGTAATTTCAAAACACCAGTTTTGCCCTGTTGTTTTCGTTCTTGTGAGACAACATCATGGTTTGCTACAGTAACTAATTCAGCCAGCTTTTTAATTTGTCATTCAATAAAAATTGTCATTAACTGACTTTGCACATTATGTGATGATACAGGCACAAAAGTAGCACCTACAGCTTCTTCAGCCATATCGGTTTGGAGAGCAATGCCTGAATATCTTTCAGACACAACCTGAAGCCTTACTAATAAATCTGCTGGTATTTCTCCTTTATTTTGCTTACAATTTGAGATATTAATCCACTCTGTTTTCATTGAGCACACATCTGTGACTTCATTCAACAAGGCGTCATTTTCTGTGCTCAGGGAACTATTCTTCACAAGATCCTATATCGCCATTCTAACTTTTCAGCTGATCATTCTCTCGATTTACTCTGTAACACCAGATTCAACAACTGATTCACATCAGTCCAGATCAGTCTGTAAACTTCAAAAACCCTTGGTTATTATTCACTGAACTGTTTAGAGCTTTCTAAATGATGGGGAACTGTTTCTTAATTATCATTACATCAGAAGGGGTCCATAGAATTTTCACTCTGAATCTACCTGTGGGGGTGGGGTAATCTCTTAAAGGAAGATGATGTCAGCAACTGCAGATTGGGGTCTTTATCATCTGTGTGCTAAAGGGGGGACCTCTGTACTGTCTCTGTGACTTCTGTTCCTAGCCAGTCAATCTGTAGGCTTCCTTAAATTGTATTGAGTAATAGTGGTGCTGATTTCATGGGGATCTCTATGTGCAGCTGGGTCTAAATGTACTCTGGACATAGACCAATCAATGACAGTAAAGTCTGCACCTCATCTGGCTACTCATGTGCCTCTGTGTAGCATTCTACCATTAGATCGCATTGCATCACTTGCTTTCATGTTACCTTTTTTGTGATCTGTCTGTCCACCAGCATTCACACTGGTGTTGCCCCGTTTTCTGGTATATCCATGAGTGCAACCCAGGCCCCATCAACCAGCATGGTGCACATATGTAATAAGTCCTTCTCCAATTGGTCCTCACTCTCCTTTTTCTTGTGGTTCAGTGATCTGTGGAAAAAATTAAGAGGAAGAGCAGTAGATTTAAGGTATTCCAGTTACTCCGGGGCCTGTTTCATACTATAGACTTGGGATTCATGTTTGCATTTGTTGGATTCATCATGACACTATCAAAATGTGGTTTGGTAAGAAGGGGACCTCTACTGAAAACAATGAATCTTGCTAGCTGTAGGGAAAGGTACTATAAAGGGTAAAGAGAAAGGCTAGACACAAGATATACGATAATTATACCCAAATTTATCTCAGGCTTGAATTAGAACTAGAACTAGTACATAGAAAAATAAAAAAAATAGAGTGCAATTATAATAAAAATGTGCACATGACTGGAGAGGATTGTTCACCAGTATACCGACTCTTTCTCACATTTTGTTTGTACAGTAATGTCATTTGTCGCATTTGTTATCACTTAATGTATTTGTTTTTTATACATATGTGCTCATGTTGATGTATATGTGTTGTAAATTACACTATATATGTGAAAAAAGGATTATTGAAAATATCAAAATTTAAAGAAAAAAAGGGAATGAAAAATTACGATATAAGAATAATGAAAAATATATTTTGTAAGAAAAACAATCCTCTCCAGTCAAGTGCACGTTTTTATTATAATTGCGATGTATTTTTCTATTTTTCTATGTACTAGTTCTAGTTATGATTCAAGCTTGAGTTAAATTTGTGTATAATTATCGTATCTCTTGTGTCTAGCCTTTCCCTTTACCCTTTATCTTATAAAATGTGGGCCATCGCTCTGCATCTATTGTATTTTTATGATCTTTCAATTTATTTTCCAAGTTACTCAACTGGTCCAGATCAAAGATACAATGTTCAGAAAAGATGACCCACCCACTGTTTCGGAAATTTGCTCTTGACTTTACACTACTGGTAGTACATAGTGTGGGCATGTTTTGATTAGATTTGTATGCCCCCATTACTACTCCTACATTTATACAGGGAATAAGGGGTAATGGAACAGTAATTAGGGGGTATGTTATACTGGTGCTCAGCCTGAGTGTCTGTGTGAGAGAATGTTGATGAATGGAATGTTCATGTGTGTGAGTCAGTTGGTGATGAGCTGAGCATCAGTGAGGCTGCTCCTGGTGGGGTTCTCTCTTAGGTAACATCCTACATGAATAAAGATACCTGTTAATACTACATAGGCCAGTCTACACATATTTACAATATTTTGGAGGTAATTTGAGAAGGAAGAACCTGCTTGTGCCACCTGATTGAACTGAAACTGCCAACCTTGAGGTAACTGAATTGAAGCTGATGAAATTGAAGTGGAACTTGAATAATCTGGCCCCAGAGCCCCACCAGTGACCACTCCACTGGTTGCACCAACCCGTAAGTGCCAGTTTATGTTGGTCTTTCTCCTCCTCCACCTCCTGCCTTGGAACTGCTTTCCTTGTTGCAACGTGAAAGTGCCAATTCATGCTGGACTTTATTTCTACCTGCCTTGCTGCCTTGGATGAAGTGTCCTTGTCCTGCTATATTGGGACAGCGCATCCCTTAAGTGGAGTTCCCCAGAGGATAACCTGTTCCAGCCTTCTTGTGTTTCAATAATTTACCTAAAGACCTACTTTACCCTTTGATCATTGTGTGGGAGAATACCAGTTGTTCCTGTTTGTGTACTGAGGAGCTCATTTGTCCTGATTTGGAGAGGAGTGATCAGCGGGAGGTATTTACTGCTTCTTTGTGACTTTCACCAGCATCAGGAATTGGCTAATTTGTTCTTATATTGAAGGGCAGTCTTTTCATGACAGTTCTGCACCTTCAACTAGGAGATACAACAAGCCTGTGTCAAAAACTTGCTAGCAGCCTGAGGATCGCTGGAGTTGAGATCAGCGTTCGCTTTTTTTTGTGACCCAGTGTCAACTATTCGGCAGCCCTGTGGATTTGCACTGTTGTTAACTGTCACGCTTAAAAGATGTATTAGGTGCTCGGTGACTTTTTCCTGTAGCAGTCCTACGTCATATTACCCACTCTACTAAGGTTTGGTGGAAGGGTCATGTATTCGGGTGATCTTTTACGTATTCTAATCTATGGCTCTGAAGTTATCGAAGTTCTGTGGTAAATTTAAAATGTATTTGATGTCTCTCTTACCCCAACGGTTATCGTTTGTGCGCCTTGTCTTCCAGCGGGTCAGCGCAAGCATGTTTTCACCAGCTTGTGGTATGATGAGGAGGTCATTGCAAGCCCAGTCTTCACCAGCTCGTAGCGCACTGGAACATTACGCTACACATCACGTACATGCTGAGAGCCTCCCGGCACAGTCTACGCTGCGTTGCACCATTTTGTGGTTGGCAAAAGCCCCAAGTTTCGAGAATGTACTGCACACATGATGCGCATTTCCATGACCTTTCTGTCAGGAGTGCAGGAAGCGCCTAACCTCACGCCTTTAATTAATCACATGGAGCCAGGTTCTAAGAGGTATAGGTGTGATTGATGAGTGAGACTTTATTTAATGCTGCACACCGCTTAAAGTAGTGCACCACCCTACGTCTAGGAAAAACTTTATTTTCATCAGTGATCCTGCTTTTTGGAACATCTTGTGTTCTTACGTATGTCAGTGTTCCTGTTCAGTCAGGTGAGACATCACTCACCAGGGTAGAGGATTTTCTTTCTACTTTACTTTAAGTTTATTTCTGCTGTTTTTATTTAAAGTACTATTAATATTAGTATTTACAAATGTACATGTCAATGAAGCTTAATAACTAGTTTCCTAGTTATCTAATATACAGAGAGGAGACTGTGGATTTATTTACTCCTCATTTTTGTTTCCTGAATGTACATTAGAATGCCACTATTTTAGCTGTTTTGGTGCTCGGCTGGTTATGTATGAAGTTTGTGTGTCTTACTCTTTTTCCCCTTGCACGTCAAGGTTGTTTGGGGAGTGAACCAGTGTTTTGCAGTGTGTTGCAGTGTTTTTCTCCCACTTTTTGTGGTTATGGGTTGGTGCTGTATAACCACCTATAGTAGTACGGATTTAGTAGAGTGAGCTTTTTTTCTCCATTTCTTTGATGCTGTTGCTGTATATTCAGTTGTGTACTTACTTACCTTATGTGCATTTACCGTTGTTCCGTGTGGAGTCCCTTCCACACATCACACCCCAACTTGGTGTTGGTTGAAGTGCAGTCGTTTTTTGGGTATAGCGTTATGCTCCTGCTTTGATTTCGTGTAGAGTGTTTGCTACACATCACAGCCCATTTTGCATTCTTTACGTGTTAAGTGAAGTGTTGTGCGCCTGCTTAGATTCGGTGCCGAGTGTTTGCTACATTTCACACACCATTTTCCGTTGGGGGCAGTTCTGTACCGGTTGAGTGACGTTGTGTGTGACTGCTTAGATTCTGTGTAGAGTGTTTTTCTACACATCAAACCCAAGTTTGCTCTGGGGGGAGTTCTGCATTTTCGGTGTGTTGCCATGTGGTGTCTGCCCACACATTCCACCCCAGCTTGTGTTGGGGGTAGCGCACTTATGTTATTTGCTTCATCTCTTCTACTGCTTTCCTTTTTGTTGTGAGCTCATCATCTCTGCGTTTTGTGTCTTTGGTGTGGATTTTGAGTGAAAGGCAGATTTTCCGTTCCATGTTTCCTGTGCGGCTGCTTTCACCCTTTCTCAGATTTTTTCTACTTCTTTAGTCTGTTCTCTCCTACACCTTGTTGTTGACACCCTTGTACTTTCTTTATGTTTGCCTGGCCAGCTTGCATGATTTTGGTACTTTGGTTTGTTGGTAGTCTTTGGTGTGGGAGTGTGGGTTGTATTGTGATAAGAAGGGAGAAGGTGTATTCCTGTGTCTCTTTCTATCTATTTTTTTCTTTCTGAATGAATTCTCCACCTTCAATTTGTCATGCTACTTTTCAGAACTATGTTAAGTTATTTATTTCTTGCCTTTGTTCTGATACTGTTCTGAGAGTTTTTGTATTCCCTTAAAGGAAGGAGTCAGTGTGAGAGAATGTTGGTGAATGGAATGTTCATGTGTGTGAGAGTCATTTCGTGATTGGCTGAGCAGCAGCTGATCCTGGTGGGGCTCTCTCTTATGTAACATCCAACCTGAATAAAGATACCTGAAGATAGTACATGGACCAGTACACATTTATTTACAACAGGGCCCTATTACCTATTTTTTTTTTTACTGATCATAAGGGGGAGTAAGGAATTGTATGGTAATCTCACACACAAGGATCCACTTCTGTTTGGCCTATCTTCACTCATGCTTCCGGAGAGGCTAGCGAATGGCTGGTACGGCTGCATCAGAGAGCTTCTTTCTAACACACATTAATCCTTCAAAGGCCTGTGCTTCAGGTTCTGAACTCCTGCTTAACTTCCCCATTCTCATACTATTTTCTAGAGCCCAGTTCCTCTAGTCCATGGATTACACACACACTCCTTTTCTATAGTACTTGTAGCCTTCCCACCTACCCAATCAGTCTAATACCCCATTGATTCCATTCCGGATAACATTTTCTGTGCTTTTCAAAATATTGCAGCCACCACGAAACACGACAAGAAAAGCAAAGTAAAACAACAAATGATAAACACAGTTATTCTTCTTGTAAATTTAGTTTAACATGCTTATACTGTCCAGTCAAATCACTGGATCCCGCACTGGCCATGCTGCACCTTAGTCACCCTGGAGAAATAGCTCATTACATCTCGTGCCTTGGCTCATCATGTTAAGAGTGGTCCAATCTTCGAGCAACAACATTTCCCAGCACCCAATGCACCAGGTTCTGTGAAAGAAATCAGACACTTAGAAAAGTTCATGGACATCTGGCACATGTTAAAGCAAAATTAGCCAGCGAGTGTCACAAATAATAAAAGTGCAAATTGCCATGTCAATTAACCAGTGCCCTGCCATCTCATCGGTTGGAGATGTAATGCTAACTTCTATATGGTTTGGTGCTACATTTATACAATGTTCACAATGCAATAAGCATAGGAAAGGACATGATGATCAAACTGAACCTTCAGATGGACTGTACCATGCAGATGTCAGGCTCTTTTATTGGGAAGAATTTGAGCAGACCTTAAGGAAGAGATGCAATCATTTATTTTAAAAAGTCTGACTTCACTAAATCTGCAGTTCTTGCTTCATTGTGCCAATCTCAGCACAAGTGTATGCTTACTTTAACAGTTAGGCTAAAAGGAAATTGTACATCACAGGATAAAAAGACATAGTGCATTTAAAATGTATGAATGTGCAGTAATGCTAAGGCATCAGTATGCTTTAAATAGGTATAAAAACAAATTCTCAATTATTAATGCAAACAGCTTGGAGTTTGAAAAATGATGTCCTCAAATGTACTACTGGTATTTTTAACAATTAGGATTCTATTCCTTTAAGTATTGTAATAACTCAGTTTAACCTGCTGGAATTACCCAATTCACATGAATGGGTGGTTTATGATTCTTTTTTCTACATGAGGTAATCCAGTACCTTCTTTTCTTGTTTATATAACTTCATCATTTTTGCTCTCACTATCTCAACCAATAGGGTTGCTTCCCACACCTGCACAGCTCACGGTCACTTTTCCTTCAATATGTTGACTATTAATACATAAGACCTGTGTTGTTTCATTCACTTGGTGACATGGTCATACACTTGAAACCTCTCATGAGGGCTTCATCTTCTTATTTCCGTATTCACTTCATTTGTGTTGCTGAAACCTGTTCACTACAATTTCAACTATGATCGTTCACACACTCAGTCATGTACAGCAATTCCTGTTACAGGACACTGCATTCTAACAACATTCCTAAACATAATTAGATAATTAGGTGTACATTGTGATATTTTGCTTTACCTTTTTAATCTTTATATCAATCTATATCTATATATATATATATATATATATATATATATATATATATATATATATATCTCTATCTATATATTCACTGAAAAAAACATAGATTTAACACCAGTTATAGTTAGGAATTAGCATTTGAAAAACCTATTAAATTCACAGAAAAAACCATAGGTTTCACACCAGTTATAGTTACCTGGAAATTTTACTGACATAAAACCATTGAAATTCCCACGTTATAGTTAGTTGGACTCACTATAACTTGCGCGCCTGCAATGCACTGCTGATGATGTCACATATTACATCACTCATGACATGGTCAGTGACATCACTCATGACATCACTGATGACACCATCCTTGTGACAGAGTGACAGACCTCCTTTCAGTGTAATGTAACCCTTGAAACACATATTCAAAAATAGAAACTAACATTTTCAAAAACATGGAGATACCCCTACCAGTTACAATAACCAATTCAGTAATTCCGCCATCCACGGAGCGGCCTGTTCTGTACATCCTCCCTGAAGTTCCATTTAACACGGGAATCTTCATCTAATATATGGTCACGTCTTCGGAAGCACATTCAATCACTGAGTGATTTATCGCTATCCATTATCTAGTATTGACACCCACGAGTCTCTTCCGCTCTCAACACGGCACATCTATAAACTCCATTCTTGGGTTTTATTTGACAACGTCTAAGTTACCCACTGTTCCATCGGCAGAACTCCATGGTTCTCAGCGCCATATCTACGCACACATTACCTTCGCATCAGTACGTTGTTTTCATCGAAGAGGCTTTGAGCTATTTAGGATTTCGCCCCTGAGGAAGGGTACCTTCGGGTCCCGAAATGCATCGGGTGTCATGTCTTCAGCAAATCGACTCATATTGACTTGTGAATAACTATGAACTGTGGTTTTTGAACTAACGAGAAATGTGAATTTAGAATATTTGATTTGCAACAAATTATACCTTCATGTCAGCATGTCGATTTTTCTTTAGTTTGGACAGGTGCTTAATAAGATTTATAAACATATTGCCTGTATGTACATATGTTGAATAACCGTTCTATGAATGAGTATTAAATAATAGAACGTGAAATCTCATATTGCTTAACGTTTGATCTATTTGATTAGTTGTTTCACCTCTTTTGTCGGAAAAGGGTACCTTTTCCATTAGGAACAGTGCTAACTACAAGTAGGTTTCTCTACTTAGTTTTCTCGTTACGCTACTGATGCGTCACAAAAAGTGACGTACAGGTGGCGTAAAAGTACAAAGTGACGCATCTACCTAGATGCGTCACTTTGTAAATATGACTCAATAAGGTGCATTTCTAACAGCACTGGTGCGTCACAAAAAGTGACGTACCGGTGGCGTAAAAGTGACGCATGGTCTTATAAATGAGGCCTTCAGTCTTCTACTCATGCGTCATATTAAATATATGACGTATTATGTCGCAAGTACTTACAGATACGTCAGTATTTCAGACGTATCTGTAAGCGCAAAAGTGATGCATTGCTGGAGTGTGTCACAAAAATGATGCAACTCCAGCAATGCATCCTTTCACATGGGGCCAGGCCCATGTGAAAGGGCCTGTATCAGTCTTACGCCTGCTGTGAAACAGGCGCAAGATTTGGACGCAACAGCGTCATAAAAGTGACGCAGTGATATCTCATAGATTTCACTGTGTCACCTCTATGACCCTTTCTTGCGTCAATACGTCCCTTTTGCATACATTACACCTGACGTAGGTATAATATGGCACTGGGATTTACAAAGTGACGCATCTACCTAGATGCGTCACTTTGTAAATATGACTCAATAAGGTGCATTTTTTACAGCACTGGTGCGTCACAAAAAGTGACATACCGGTGGCGTAAAAGTGTTGCAGGCCTCATAAATGAGGCCTTCAGTCTTCTACTCATGCGTCATATTAAATATATGACACATTATGTCGCAAGTACTTACAGATACGTCAGTATTTCAGATGTATCTGTAAGCGCAAAAGTGATGCATTGCTGCAGTGCGTTACAAAAATGATGCAATTCCAGCAATGCATCCTTTCACATGGGGCAAGGCCCATGTGAAAGGGCCTGCATCAGTCTTACGCCTGATGTGAAACAGGCGCAAGATTTGGACGCAACAGCGTCATAAAAGTGACGCAGAGATATCTTATAGATTTCACTGCGTCACCTCTACGACCCTTTCTTGCGTCAATACATCCCTTTTGCATACATTACACCTGACGTAGGTATAATGTGGCGCAGGGGTTTACAAAGTGACGCATCTACCTAGACGAGACACTTTGTAAATATGACTCAATAAGGTGCATTTTTAAGAGCACTGGTGCGTCACAAAAAGTGATGTACAGGTGGCGTAAAAGTGACGCATGGCCTCATAAATGAGGCCTTCAGTCTTCTACTCATGCGTCATATTAAATATATGACGTATTATGTCGCAAGTACTTACAGATACGTCAGTATTTCAGATGTATCTGTAAGCGCAAAAGTGATGCATTGCTGGAGTGCGTCACAAAAGTGATGCAACTCCAGCAATGCATCTTTTCTTACCCTTCCACACCCCTGTTCCTTTTCTACATTTTCTTTAAATATCTACATTCCCCATGTTCACTCTCCTTCTCCTTACTTTCCTTCCCAACACTCACCTTCTTTCAGTCCCCCTACTTCACTTCCTTTCTCCTCTCATACCTTTCTGTTCTTTCTTACTCATTTTCCTTTCCTTTATCAATGCACTCCACTTCACTTACTCTTTTTCATTTTTTTAAGAATATAGCTCTTTAATGAGAATTGGAGGTAGTTCTGAAAAGAACTTTTTTTTTCTTCTTTTTTCTTTTTTTAGAACAAAAACAAAAACAGGGAATGGAAACTGCTCAACAGGAGCAAAAAAAAAAAAAATTAGGGCTGGGAACGGCAGCAATGGTTCTCCAATGATCGAACCATGAGCAGAACACTTTGCTCCCCAAAGCAAAGTAGCTGATCACAGTATCTGCATTTAAGGACGCCTTTGTTAAATGCAGGCTGAATGTTCAGAACCAGCTCTTGTGATCTCCCCCTCACCGATGTTGTTGGTCCTCCGGTTGATGTAGAGGCCCCATCACTGGGAACCTCTTGTGCCAGAGTCCTGACACTTTCCCGGGCAAAGTTCTGGGGGTGCCTCCTCTCCACATGGCGAATCATTGTGGAGTTCCCAAAAGAATATTTTTTAGTGGGGTCACCCCGTGACAGGACTGTGTGACAGATCCTGCACTCCACTTTTGGAGCATTTACCTTCTTCTGGTCATCAGGTATCGACATCTTTTTCCAGATGAAATGTTCTTTGACCTTCGGCTGAGGAGGCTCTTCATCAATGAAATCATTGGAGTCATCTTCACTGCTGGATGGTCTGGCAGCCATGATAATCCAAGATATCCAACAAAGAACCGAGAGCAAAAAGGCAGGTCTTTCAGTCACAAAAGTGAAAGAAGAAGTGAAGGAAATGGGTGGGGATTTCATTCTTTGTAAAAAAAACTGTTAGCAACCAATGAAAAGTGTTATTTTAAGGTCACATGACTTGATGCGCTTACGCTGCGCGCACCAAAGCGCTTCCGGGGGCGCTAACGCGGCGCTAACGTAGGCGCTTCCGGGGGCACATACGCAGCGCGAACGAAGGCGTGTCCGGGGGCGCTTATGTGGCGCACCTAAGTGACGTTTTGATAGTTTCACGGAAATGTAAAATCATTTTCATTTCCTTATTATAAAAAACTGCTTTTATATGTATGGTACTAAATGTCTTGCGTTATTATTTACTTTTCATTCTTTTTTTTTTTCACAAACGCAAGTAGCGCTCTGGGTGCGCTTTCCGGAGAGCTTACCGGTGGGGACACCCAGAGCGCCCCAGGAAAAAATGATAAAAAAATAAATAAATTAAAATATTATTATAAAAAATAAAAAGTAATAATTAATACTTACACAAAACAGCAAATTTATAAAAAAATTGTAGGTTAGAAACTCGATATAGAAAGGAATTAGCTTTTAAAAAACCTTTGAAATTCACTGAAAAAACCATAGCTTTTACACCAGTTATAGTTAGGAATTAGCATTTAAAAAACCTATTAAATTCACTGAAAAAACCATAGGTTTCACACCAGTTATAGTTAGCTGGAAATTTTACTGACATAAAACCATTGAAATTCCACGTTATAGTTAGTTGGACTCACTATAACTTGCGTGCCTGCAATGCACTGCTGATGACGTCACATATTACATCACTCATGACATGGTCAGTGACATCACTCATGACATCACTGATGACACCATCCTTGTGACAGAATAACAGACCTCCTTTCAATGTAATGTAACCCTTGAAACACATATTCAAAAATAGAAACTAAAATGTTCTTATAAATAGAGATACCCATACCAGTTACAACAACCAATCCAGTAATACCACCATCTATATACACATCAACTCATTCACCCACAGTTCTATATAGTCACTCATACATATACTCACTCATCATATGTAGTGATACACATATACATCCTGTTACACACCAACAGTCTTCCAAAAGTTACTCACACAAATACTCACACATGCAAATAAACTATTGAACATCCATTTATTTGCATATACAGCTATACACACACTAGCACATTACTTCTAAGGAAACTTACACATACTTACTCTCTTAAAGAATCACTTATAGAAAGACATACTTATTTAAACAGGAACTCTTACATTCTCTCACTCTCACATATACTCACTTATAAACATCAATGCTCACATATACTAGATTAAACATATGTAGTTACTCATAAAGACACTAGTGAGGCAGGCATTCACTCACTAACACACTTATATACACACTCATCCATCAATACAGTCCTGCACATATGCTGTCTTCAAAACACATACAAACAGTGAGTCAGTCACCAACCCATGCAGCCACTTATACACAAAGTGAAACACTGATACATATATTTAAATATTTAAAAATTGCTTGCTAATATATGTATTCACTAAGATACACTTAATAAGCCAGTTAACCAATCAATTTTTTATTTAAAAAACATCCATTTACACACTTATTTAAACATTTATTCTACCATCGACCTTTACAAATACATATATAAAACATATTTATTTTTCAGAAAGACACACATTCACTGGATGGTGTCATCAGTGATGCCATGAGTGATGTCACTGACCATGTCATGAGTGATGTAATATGTGACGTCATCAGCAGTGCATTGCAGGCACGCAAGGTATAGTGAGTCCAACTAACTATAACGTGGAATTTCAATGGTTTTATGTCAGTAAAATTTCCAGCTAACCATAACTGATGTGAAACCTATGGTTTTTTCAGCATATATATATATATATATATATATATATATATATATATATATATATATATATATATATATATATATATATATATATATATATATATATATATATATATATATATATATATATATTACCTACTGGCGATAGCCAGTAGGTATATATAGTTAGGATTTTTTTCCTATGGGATTTCTGAAAATTCTATGTCGAATAACTTTGGCTTATGAGGACAGAATTGGCTGAAATTTTCAGGAAAATGGAACATTTTGTTTCTGAGCAGCCCCTGAAAATTTGGGGGGGTTTCGTCAAGGGGGGGCCGAGAAAAAAGGGGGGTCCCAAAACGTGTTTTTCCCATGCAATTTTCCATAGGGCGGTTGGCCTCACTTTTAGCCTGAACGGCTGAATGGATTTACACCAAACTTGGCAAAATTGTAGGGACTGGTAGCCCGATGTGCCTTTGCTATGTCTCAAGATATAGGCTCCAGTGGTTTTTACGAAAATTAACTTTGAAAAATATATATTGGGCTACATTGGGCTATATATATGTTGGAGCCCAAATGTAGCCCAATGTAGCCCAATGTAGCCCAATGCAGCCCAAAGATGGCCGCCAGAGACGAAAAAAAACAAATGTAGCCCAAATATCAGCCAGATGTAGCCCAACTATAGCCCAATGACAGATTGTCCCAGAGTGTTCTAAAGAACAACTAGAGTGCTAACAGTCCTACTTATTACAAAGGTATGGCACACCTGAAGCCATCTTGATTGGAATAAAGTGGTAACTCTTAAAACATTTAATTTAAAAAGGAACAAAATGAGGGGGTTCATTTTGCCATAGAAAGTATGATTAGCGAATATATGACGAAATCCCGCATACCATCAGTCCGCAAAAAAAATCCCGCATGTACTATTAGGCCGCAAATTAAAATAACAAAAACTTTTAGAACGAATATGCCTTTAGCATACACTAAACAACTAAACTACCCTAAACCCTAAAACACTACCCCCAGCATGACCCTACACTACACAAACAGTACAACACTACCCTAAACCCTAAAACACTACCCCCAGCATGACCCTACACTACACAAACACTACAACACTACCCTAAACCCTAAAACACTACCCCCAGCATGACCCTACACTACACAAACACTACAACACTACCCTAAACACTAAAACACTACCCCCAGCATGACCCTACACTACCTAAACACTACAACACTACCCTAAACCCTAAAACACTACCCCCAGCATGACCCTACACTACGCAAACACTACAACACTACCCAAAACCCTAAAACACTACACCCCAGCATGACCCTACACTACGCAAACACTACAACACTACCCTAAACCCTAAAACACTACCCCAGCATGACCCTACACTACACAAACACTACAACACAACCCTAAACCCTAAAACACTACCCCCAGCATGACCCTACACTACGCAAACACTACAACACAACCCTAAACCCTAAAACACTACCCCCAGCATGACCCTACACTACGCAAACACTACAACACTAACCTAAATCCTAAAACACTACCCCCAGCATGACCCTACACTACGCAAACACTACAACACTACCCAAAACCCTAAAACACTACACCCCAGCATGACCCTACACTACGCAAACACTACAACACTACCCTAAACCCTAAAACACTACCCCCAGCATGACCCTACACTACGCAAACACTACAACACTACCCTAAACCCTAAAACACTACCCCCAGCATGACCCTACACTACGCAAACACAACAACACTACCCTAAACCCTAAAACACTACCCCCAGCATGACCCTACACTACGCAAACACTACAACACTACCCTAAACCCTAAAACACGACCCCCAGCATGACCCTACACTACGCAAACACTACAACACTACCCTAAACCCTAAAACACTAACCCCAGCATGACCCTACACTACGCAAACACTACAACACTACCCAAAACCCTAAAACACTACCCCCAGCATGACCCTACACTACGCAAACACTACAACACTACCCAAAACCCTAAAACACTACACCCCAGCATGACCCTACACTACGCAAACACTACAACACTACCCTAAACCCTAAAACACTACCCCCAGCATGACCCTACACTACGCAAACACTACAACACTACCCTAAACCCTAAAACACTACCCCCAGCATGACCCTACACTACGCAAACACTACAACACTACCCTAAACCCTAAAACACTACCCCCAGCATGACCCTACACTACGCAAACACTACAACACTACCCAAAACCCTAAAACACTACCCCCAGCATGACCCTACACTACGCAAACACTACAACACTACCCAAAACCCTAAAACACTACCCCCCAGCATGACCCTACACTACGCAAACACTACAACACTACCCAAAACCCTAAAACACTACCCCCCAGCATGACCCTACACTACGCAAACACTACAACACTACCCAAAACCCTAAAACACTACCCCCAGCATGACCCTACACTACGCAAACACTACAACACTACCCAAAACCCTAAAACACTACCCCCAGCATGACCTTACACTACGCAAACACTACAACACTACCCAAAACCCTAAAACACTACACCCCAGCATGACCCTACACTACGCAAACACTACAACACTACCCAAAACCCTAAAACACTACCCCCAGCATGACCCTACACTACGCAAACACTACAACACTACCCTAAACCCTAAAATACTACACCCCAGTATGACCCTACACTACGCAAACACTACAACACTACCCAAAACCCTAAAACACTACCCCCAGCATGACCCTACACTACGCAAACACTACAACACTATCCTAAACCCTAAAACACTACGCCCAGCATGACCCTACACTACGCAAACACTACAACACTACCCTAAACCCTAAAACACTAGCTCCAGCATGACCCTACACTACGCAAACACTACAACACAACCCTAAACCCTAAAACACTACCCCCAGCATGACCCTACACTACGCAAACACTACAACACTACCCTGAACCCTAAAACACTACCCCCAGCATGACCCTACACTACGCAAACACTACAACACAACCCTAAACCCTAAAACACTACGCCCAGCATGACCCTACACTAAACAACCACCACAACTCTACACTACACTAACACAACACTACACTACACAACACTACACTACACTACACAATCACTAACCCACGAAAAAATTAACACAAACTCACTTACCTCTCTCGTCATCGTGGTTTTCACAACGCAAATGCATTTACCATACATGCCTTTAAAACGTAATTCTTTGTAAAGGCATGCGCGATAAATGCACATGCGTTTTGAAAAAATGCGGGATAATGGTATGCGAGCTCAATGACCCTGCGGGATAATGGTATGCGGACTGAAAGTCTGCGGGATAAAAAATGCGGGAAAATGGCTGCAAACCATGATTAGCAGCAGACTTCCCTGGTGAGCACTAGCTTTACTACAGCGATCTAATGAGCAACTAGAGTGCTAACATTCAGAATTTATGGCAAATGTGTGACACATCTGAATGCCTTCTTGATAGAACCAAAGTAAACAAGCATTGAAAATGCAATAGATCTCGCCCTCGTTTAAGTTAAAGCCATTCTGTTTGTAATGAGGTGGCTTTTTAGCTTTGCTTTTATTAGTGTTTTTAAAACTTTCATGTAAATAACATGCATATGTATGCATATATGTATATGTATGCATGCATTTATATTTATATAGATATGCAGATTACATATGTTTATATATGTATATTACCTACTGGCGATAGCCAGTGGGTATATATAGTTAGGATTTTTTCTCTATGGGATTTCTGAAAATTCTATGTCTAATAACTTTGGCGTTTGTGGACGGAATTGGCTGAAATTTTCAGGAAAATGGCACATTTTTTTTCTGAGCAGCCCCTAAAAATTTGGTGGGGTTTCGTCAAGGGGGGGCCGAGAACAAAGGGGGGTCCCAAAACGCGTTTTTCCCATTCATTTTTCCATAGGGCGGTTGGACTCACTTTTAGCTCGAACGGCTGAATAGATTTACATGAAACTTGGCAAAATTGTAGATATGGTTTGCCCGACGTGCCTTTGCTATGTCTCAATATATGTGCTCCAGTGGATTTTGAGAAATTAACGTTTAAAAAAATATATATATCTGTGACAGCGCTCCGGTTAGCGCCCCGGTTCGCGTACCTGACGCGTAACGGAACTTCGCGAAGCGAATCTGATTGGCTCTCCGGTGTCTGTCAACATTCTAAACAAACCGGAGTGGCCGCCATCTTGTCTCTCGGTACGATCGAGAGACAAGATGTGGTGAAAAACGAAGGGGGAAATGAAGGAAAGGGGGCAAGGTAGACCACTCCTGACCCCCTAGGATTGATGAGGGGGATATTAAAGTGCCCCGCGGGGCAAAAAATTTTGCGATTTTACGCCGTAGAAGCGCGTCCCGGTACGCGAACCGGGCAGCTCACCGGGCAGCTAACCGGGCAGCTAACCGGCAGCGTAGCTGTCAACATTGTAAACAGTCCGGAGCGGCCGCCATCTTGTCTCTCGGTAGGTTCGAGAGACAAGATGTGGTGAAAAAAGAAGGGGGAAATGAAGGAAAGGGGGCAAGGTAAACCCCTCCTGACCCCCTAGGATTGATGACGGGGATATTAAAGTCCCCCGCGATTTTTCGCGGTAGAGGCGCTTCCCGGTACGCGAACCGGGCAGCTAACCGGCAGCGTAACGGGAGTCCGCCATCTTGTGTTTTTGGAGCGTCCGGTTCGCGTACCGGGTAGCGTCCCGGTAAGCGTAACAAGGGGAAAACCAAGAGAAACAGTAAAAAAAAAATTAAGGGAATAGATTTCCAGCAAACTTGGCAAAATTGTAGGGACTGTTTGTTTGATGTGCCTTTGCAAGGCCTCAAGATATGTGCACGTGTGGATTTTGTCTAATTAAGGTTAAAAAAAATATATATATCTGTAAGCGTGCTCCGGCACGCTTACGTTACGGGTTTTGTTTGCGGTGCAGAACCGATACGTCACGGTTATGCGACGCGTCATGAGGCGTCTCACGTGGCTACGTGATACGTCACGTAATAAAGAATATATTTTACAGCTATAGATATTAGCTTTTAAAAAACCAATGAAATTCACTGAAAAAACCATAGGTTATAGACCATATATAGTTAGGAATTTGCATTTACAAAACCTTGAAAATTCACTGAAAAAACCATAGGTTAGAGACCATATATAGTTAGCTGGACATTTTATTGACATAAAACCAATGAAATTCCATATATAGTTAGTTGCACTAACTATATATCGCGCACCCGCAATCCACTGCTGATGATGTCACATATTACATCATTCATGACATGGTCAGTGACATCACTGATGACATCACTGATGACATCTCAAATGACATCACTGATGACATCACTGATGACATCTCAAATGACATCAGTGATGACATCATGACACACCAATACCAGTTACTACATACGCACTCACTGATTCCTACGTCTACACACACATTCACTCATTCACCCATACAATCACTCATACATACAGTCACTCATTATTACAACACTATCATATGCACTCATACACCTATGCAGACACTCACACACTGCCACTCATCCATGGAGTTACTCACACACCTAGTCAGTCCTGTAAAGAATCAATCATACTTCCATTTCCTCATCTATACAGTTAAACACAGAACACCATACTTCAGTGACATCACTGATGACATCACTGATGACATCTCAAATGACATCACTGATGACATCTCAAATGACATCACTGATGACATTATGACACACCAATACCAGTTACTACATACGCACTCACTGATTCCTACGTCTACACACACATTCACTCATTCACTCATACAATCACTCATACATACAGTCACTCATTATTACAACACTATCATATGCACTCATACACCTAGTCAGTCCTGTGAAGAATCAATCACACTTCGATTTCCTCATCTATACAGTTAAACACAGAACACCATACTTCTCACACATATACTAACACATACTTACTCTCTTATACAATCACTGATACAAGTACACATTGATATGCACAGAGTCACACACCTCCCAGCCAGCCACACACACACTCAGTCTTCCATACATCCACTCATTCTTCAATATGTAAAACATATTTAAACTTTACAAAAACACACAGACACTAGATGATGTCATCAGTGATGTCATTTGAGATGTCATCAGTGATGTCATCAGTGATGTCATTTGAGATGTCATCAGTGATGTCATCAGTGATGTCACTGACCATGTCATGAATGATGTAATATGTGACATCATCAGCAGTGGATTGCGGGTGCGCGATATATAGTTAGTGCAACTAACTATATATGGAATTTCATTGGTTTTATGTCAATAAAATGTCCAGCTAACTATATATGGTCTCTAACCTATGGTTTTTTCAGTGAATATATATATATATATATATTCACTGAAAAAACCATAGGTTTTAGGCCTTATATAGTTAGGAATTACCATTTAAAAAACCTTGAAAATTAACTGAAAAAAACATAGGTTTCAGGCCTTATATAGTTAGGAATTAACATATAAAAAACCATTGAAATCCCTCCTATATAGTTAGTTGGACTAACTATATATGGCGCACCCGCAATCCACTGCTGATGATGTCACATATTAGTAGGTGCGTGACTGACTGTATGAGTGAGTGATTAAATGTGTCTTACTGAATGCATAGGTTAGTGATTAAACTGTGAATGTGTGCATCAGTATGTCTGTTGTTGTGTAAGCTGCTGCATGCGTTGATCAGTAGCTATATGAGTGGCTATATGGGTTATTGATTGGTTGCCCAAATATTTGTATGGGAGACTGAGTGTGTGTGTGGCTGGCTGGGAGGTGTGTGACTCTGTGCAGATCAATGTGTACTTGTATAAGTGATTGTATAAGAGAGTAAGTATGTGTTAGTATATGTTTGAATAAGTAAGGTGTTGTGTGTATAACTATATAGATGAGGAAATGGAAGTGTAATTGATTCTTTCATGACTGACTAGGTGTGTGAGTAACTCCATGGATGAGTGGCAGTGTGTGAGTGTCTGCATAGGTGTATGAGTGCATATGATAGTGTTGCATTGATGAGTGACTGTATGTATGAGTGATTGTATGGGTGAATGAGTGGATGTGTGAGTAGACCTAGGAATCAGTGAGTGCCTATGTAGTAACTGGTATTAGTGTGTCAATAGTTGCAAGAATGGTAGTCTGTATTTAACACTGGGTGTATCAAAGGTTATATTAGAGTGTGCGGAGGTGCATCGTATTATTACATGAATGATGTACTCAGTGATGTCATCAGTGATGTCAAATGAGATGTCATCCGTGATGTCATCAGTGATGTCATTTGAGATGTCATCAGTGATGTCACTGACCATGTCATGAATGATGTAATATGTGACATCATCAGCAGTGGATTGCGGGTGCGCCATATATAGTTAGTCCAACTAACTATATAGGAGGGATTTCAATGGTTTTTTATATGTTAATTCCTAACTATATAAGGCCTGAAACCTATGTTTTTTTCAGTTAATTTTCAAGGTTTTTTAAATGGTAATTCCTAACTATATAAGGCCTAAAACCTATGGTTTTTTCAGTGAATATATATATATATAGATATAGATATATATTGCTATACTACTATTATAAAGAGAGAAGTGTGTCCTTTGAGCCAGGTAAACTCGAAAACTACACCACCAATCGAAACACCCAATACATCTTTGAAAACGTCAGGGCAAGCAGATGGACATAGGCTATATTAAAAAAACAAATATACGTTATTTAAAAAATTTAATATAAAAAAAGTAGTCCCTTGGAAGAAGCGCCGGCCGCGACATGCGTGCTGACATCAGAGGAGCGTGGGGAGGAGTGGCGTACACTCTTGCGGTCTCTTTCTTACTTCAGCAATAGTGGCTACAGAACAGTTTACAAAATTCCCTTTTCCCTTGGGTAGCATGTTCCAGGGTCCTTGTATGCACCTTAAAAAGGCTCATGAAGGTAGGCGTGCACGAGTGCGAGTTAATCTGTGCTCAGTGGGTGTGTCAATAACAGGCATTTCTTTACAGAACAAGGTTTTTTAGGATTGTGAACTTTGAACACGAGCGTGTCATTTACCGGCATTTACAGCGGAGTTCGACCCTGAGCCATGCAGGTGGCATCAGGGTAATGACGTCCCCGACCCGTATTTTAAGTCCAAACAGACGTCATCACAGGAGCATGCTGATTGCCCATTGTTGATGTTTGTTAGCCATGCAGACCTGAGTAAAGAGACCCCTCTCTGTTCCTCAGACGGCCCCCTGAATGGAGGGTTAATTAGACAGGGCATTTCCCAGAGCAAGGGGTGTTACCCTGAGAAAGAGTCATTGTCTCAGATGTCATGAAAGACGCTTTTCCCATATGGAGGTGCACCGCTGTGGGGTGATGACGGCGCGCGGGGATTTCCCCGTGAAGAGTAAATTCCCGAAAGAAGGGGCTTTGTGCGAGGATCACAGATTAGCTAAGGCATGCTGAGACTCTTTTTTTTCACAACAGCAACCGGCAGCCAGACATCTCCGTGCCAGGCCTGAGTGAGTTTGTTCACTTTGATTGCTCGACGTCACGTGAACCGGGATGACTCCTCTCAGAGTTGATTAGGTTGTGAAAAATCCAGGACAGGAGAACAGCGTCCTTGGTGCAATGAATAATAATAATACAAATTGGTATTTGTAAAGTGCTTACATCTTACCCCTCAAAGGTTTCAAGGCACTGAGAACTGTGGGGGAGATTACGTGAGCTTGGCAACAGAAAAGCTTAAGCAGCCTTAAAGTCAGGGCGGGCGGCGGCCCAGAAGCAGCCTTTTGCTCCCGGACAACGTCGGGCCGGGCTCCTAGTATATATATATATATATATATATATATATATATATATATATATATATATATATATATATATATATATATATATATATATATATATATATATATACATATATATATATATTCAATGAAAAAACCATAGGTTATACACCATATATAGTTAGGGATTTGCATTTACAAAACCTTATTTTACTCGCATAAAACCATTGAAATTCCATATATAGTTAGTTGCGCTAACTATATATCGCGCACCCGCAATCCACTGCTGATGATGTCACATATTACATCATTCATGACATGGTCAGTGACATCACTGATGACATCACTGATGACAACATCCAGTGACTGTATGTTTCTGTAAAGTGTAAATATGTCTTACATATTGAAGAATGAGTGGATGTATAAGTGTCTGGATGAAGGATTTAGTAGGTGCATGACTGACTGTATGAGTGAGTGATTAAATGTGTCTCACTGAGTGCATGGGTTAGTGACTAAACTGTCTTAATTTGTGCATTATTATGTCTGTTGTTCTGTAAACTGCTGCATGTGTTGATAAGTAGCTATATGAGTAACTATATGGGATATTCATTGGTTGCCCAAGTATTTGTATGGGAGACTGAGTGTGTGTGTGGGTGGCTGGGAGGTGTATGACTCTGTGCATAGATGTGTGAGCAGTTGATTCACTAGATGTATGGGTTCAAAAGTGCATGTGGAAACAGCTGTATGGGCGGTTGACTGTGTGCATGAGTGTATTGGTGAGTGAATGGATATCTCAGTGCTACATGTCAAAGTAAGTACATATGTAAAACACAGTACATGTGAGAGTTGACATATATAAATAACTGTGCATAAGAGCCAGTGAATGTGTGAGTGGCTGTATGGATCATTGTGAACTTGTATCAGGGATTGTATAAGAGAGTAAATATGTGTTAGTATATGTTTGAATAAGTAAAGTTTGTATAACTGTATAGTTGAGGAAATGGAGGTGTGATTGATTCTTTGCATGACTGACTAGGTGTGTGAGTAACTCCATGGATGAGTGACAGTCTGTGAGTGTCTGTTTACACTGATTGTATCTAAGGTTATATTAGAGTCTGAAGAGGTTCATCGTATTATCACATGAATGATATCATCAGTGATGTGATCAGTAATATCAAATGAGATGTCATCAGTGATGTCATTTGAGATGTCATCAGTGATGTCATCAGTGACGTCATTTGAGATGTCATCAGTGATGTCATCAGTGATGTCACTGACCATGTCATGAATGATGTAATATGTGACATCATCAGCAGTGGATTGCGGGTGCGCGATATATAGTTAGCGCAACTAACTATATATGGAATTTCAATGGTTTTATGCGAGTAAAATAAGGTTTTGTAAATGCAAATCCCTAACTATATATGGTGTATAACCTATGGTTTTTTCATTGAATTTCAATGGTTTTTTAAATGCAAATTCCTAACTATGTATGGTCTATAACCTATGGTTTTTTCTGTGAATTTCATTGGTTTTTTAAAAGCTAACATCTGTAGCTGTAAAATGTATTCTTCTTTAAATCCCAAAATATATTTAGATGTTTATTGTTAATTTTTTTTTAAATATTTTTTTTCTTCGCTTTCGGTTCGCGAACCGGGAAGCTTTCCGTTAGCTCATCTTGATGCCGCGATCTAGTCCGCGAACCGGTCAACGTTACGTTAGCGGAACTGTGACGCGTCGCGGAAGCGCGACGTATCACGTTATCGCGTAATGCGTCTAATGACGCGCCGCGTTAGCGCTCCCGGAAGTGCTCCGGACCGCGAACCGGAAGCGATCCGGGACGCGGCGCGCGCCGCGTAACGTAAGCGGAACAGGTCATGTGACTTGTCTATCAAACTTTTCATTGGTTCATTTCACTTTTGGTTTCCAAATGATGTATGACTAGGTCATGTGACCTAAAAATAACACTTTTCATTGGTTCAGAACTTTTGCTTTCCCCAAATCATGTAAACCCCTCCTTATTTCCTCACTCTGACTTTCATCTTGGTGAGAGAAAGACCATTTACCTAGAATTGAACAATGGCTTCTGTACTTGCTGCAGCTGGTGGACCCCCACCACCACCTCAACCTCCTCATAAGAAGAGAGGACCACCTAGTCAATTTATCTCTAACAGAGAGGAGGAAGAGGAGGAAGAAGAAGAAGAAGAGGACAGAGAGGAACCACAATTTATCCAAGAGTTGCCCCGGGTTTCAAAGAGAAAAACAAGTTTCATCTGGCAGTTTTTCTCCATCCCTCCTGGATCAAAGAAGGTGAATGCTAAATATGCCACCTGCCTCATCTGTGATTACAGATTGTCGAGAGGCACAGAGAAGAAATACAGTATGGGGAACTATACGATGCATCGACACATGAGCAGGTGGCATCCCTTAAACTACAGCCGGGCTGAGTTAAGGGATCTACAAGACAATCCCCCGACAACTCCTGTGGCCAGATCTACCTCCACAATGTCTTTGACGGGAAGAGAGGCACAAGAAACTGTGCCAAACATTCAACCCAATTTCCAACATATGAAGTTTACTTGTATACACTGTGGTGCTATGCTGTCGTATGGCAACATGAGCGTCAACCTGATTAATATGGCGTTCGAAAATCATAAATGCCCTAATGCACCCAAGAAGTAATTTTTTTTTTGCTCCTGTTGAGCCGTTTTCAATGCCTGTTTTTTGTTGTTTCCCCTCCATAAAAAACACACAAAAAACATAAAACAGTTCTAAAAATACAAAAAAATCAAAAAATGTTCAAAAAAAAAAAAAAAGAAATAAAACAACAAAAACAAAAAAAAACAGTTCTTTTCAGAACTACCTCCCCTTTCAAACAAAATTGCTAGAATGTTTATCACTCTGGCAAGCTCTATTTCTTTTGGTTCGCTTCAAGTTCGCTGACCGGTTCGCGAACTGGAAGCGAACCAAAAAAAATATTTTTTTAAAAAAAAGAAGAGTTGGTATAAGGGAAGTAAACAGAGAATAATGTAAAAAGAAAGACAGCTATAGAGAGTAAATGAGAGATAGTGTCAGTGACATCATCAGCAGTGCATTGCGGGTAAAAAGAGTAGAAAACATTTACCTTATAATTCTTGTTACCTTTTTAAAATATTTTTTCATACTTTCAATCTGTAAAACAAAGAACAAACATTTCCAAAAATATTAAAACATGTATTTAAAAATTAGAAAAGACAAGGGAAAAGGTTCAAAAACAAACAGTTTTTCAACAACTTTGACATTTACAGAAGTCTCTGCTTCTCTACGTCCCCTACACAATCCTAAAGATATATATTTTAAAGAAACTGTATCTTGATGTTGATGAACTGAGGCCTATTTTGGAACATGGTGTTTTTCTTGCACTGCTAATGTCTCACAATAGTGATGCAATAGCAGCGCAAAAAAGATGTAAAGCCATCATAAAATTGTGTCTAACATTTTAAATGATTGTTTTAGGATGCAAATAAGATGTGTGCTTTCAAGAGCTTTCTTTGAGGTGAGGCCTCTTTTCTTTTTTTAAAAAAAACACTACCCAGAAGTACAGCACTGTAAGCATTAAAATTGATATTTACAGAACTCAGCTTACCCATATGTACCTCACATTTCTAAATGTATATCATAAGGACAAAAAGCATAACATTAATTATACATGTTAAATGGTTTCTTTTTGCTGTTCTCAGAATGTATCAAATTTCACTTAAATCAGTGACTTGAAGGTATTCATCATGTAACAGCGGGGAAAAAAAACACAATCAAAATGACTGTGTTTAAAAAACCCATACAACCTAAGAAATCTGATTTCAAAACTCCTTAAAATTAACTTACTTTCAATGACGTCGAACGATCTCCTATAAACAGCATCCACTCTGTTGTGCTACAAATATTTTCAGCCCGCCACTTTCTGAAAGAAAACCTCCATCGATACGTAAAATATGTTACATAGAAAAAAAACTTCTCTCATTATATCACATGTTTCCACTAGGCCAAATCATGTTGCTGCGATTCGCAAGTCTTGTAATTCTTCCAATCAAATCCCAACATTTTCTATTTTCGCAACTTTCAAAAATAAAATATTTGAGATTATTTTCACAATCCTGGACTACTAATATCTTACTCTTCTTTGTCACTCATGTTCTCCTTTTCCTATGACACTGATACTGCTTACTATGAAGCAGACTTACTTGCATCAGGTTTATATAGTTGGATTTTTAATCTAGACAGCATTGCAGACTTACATTCCCTCTACTTAAAATTTTGGTTTTAAAAACACCAGGTAAGAATTTTTAAGGTCAAACGGCAATTTTATTTTGAAAGTTACAACGGAATCATTACAGAATGACCAGCCGTTTCCAGACTTTAAGTAAGCTGTATAATGTCCTGATGTTGTTGATGGACCATCGTGATAGATAATTGCTACAGTAACAAAAGTCCTCCCTGATATTGACAGCTGAGAAGCCACAAAATTTTTTATTAAAGTTGAATATTTTGATCCATCAGGCCTACAACGTTGGATCATTAAAATGACATACTGGCCATATCTACGTATAAATAATGTTGACATCATATCACATTTACATTGGCTACACTCCATGTTGTAATCCGCTGCATTTACTAGCTTATTAAAGGACACTGATTTACTGTCTGGCAAAGTTAAATATATAAATCTTTCTGAGTCTACACTAGTAGTACGTGATACCATACAGTTCTCGCAGTCATGCTGCCATTGATAAGAAAGCCCAAACAGGTGATCTACATCTACACCTTCATCTTGCAATACATCAAGCATATACATTAAAAACTCCTGACAATCTTGCTGATTATTTTCAGAGAAGTCTGTTTGACCTGAACATTCATCTAACAGATAACGAACTTCAGACACACTTTCTACTTTTGTTCGATCAGTGCTACATTTCTCTAACACAGAATTCAACAAGCAGCATAAACTTTGTTCTGAATTGAACACAATCTGTTCTTTTAAACTCTCTAGTGAAAAGAGAACATTACCAACTACATTTGCATAGCAGTTGACACCAGAACTGTTTTCAAATTGAAAACCAACAACATCTTCAACAGAATCCACTTTCTTTCTGCTAACAACTTTCGGTTCATTGACTTTTAGTCTTTTTGCAACAACCTCCCTACTATTACTGATATTTCTACGTTTCTGGCCTACCACACGTTTCTCAAACAAAGGATATTGAGGCAAATGTGGCGCATACTCTCTTCTTAACCTATTGTATTCCTTAACACAATCTAGATCCGCACAAATGTTTGTGACATCACAGTCAATCAAGTACAATCCCGATAAAGTTCTAACTCGTGACAATGCCACATATGCCATACCCTCCTTGAACACAGAACTGCCAATATTCACCAATGCACAGTCTACACTTAAACCTTGCGATTTATGGATTGTCACCGCATATGCCAAGCAAACAGGAAACTGTTTACGGCAAACATATAAGTCTTTAACAAGCAAAAACCTAGCAGAACAACGACCAATTTGCTGTACTTCCTCAATGCCATCAAATTTAATTCTTAAAAATTCTATTCCATCTCTATTTTTGTATTTCTCAAAATCAACAACATTACCCATTGATCCATTTACAAGACCTCTTTCTACATGTAAATTCCTTCTCAAAATGATTCGGCAATTTAAACACACATTCAAAGTCTTTTCAAAACCCGCTGTCTTAGATATAGTCTTCTCTAATGAATCCAATTTTGATTTCAAATTGTCTGACAAAATAATTGTTGATCCCATATGCTCTAATTTGTCGATAGCTTCAAGTTTCACAATCTCTTGCTTTTCTAAATTCAACATTTTGTTGTTGAAGATGGCACATTCTGCAAGAGTTGGCATGAGACATATCCCGGATTTCTTCTCAGTAATTTTCTGAAAAATATTCTCAGGCACAATCTCTTGTTTGGGATATAAATTTGACAGTAATCGTGCATTTAAAGCTTCTTTCCCATGCTCGGTCACTTTTCCAATTCTAATATCTTGTAGAATATTCTTGTAATCTTCATCCTTTGCCTGACGCATATTTTGATGCAGTTCTGCATAATTGAAGTTTAACCATATATTGACGTTGCCTATGCTCCCTAGGCACTTCCTGGTATCTTCATGCGTGAGTATTTTGAACACAGGTTGACCTTTTACTGGTGTCAGCTGCAGAAGATCTCCGAAAACAATGATGTGTTTCCCACCAAATAAGACATCATATTCAGTTTTAAGTACTTCTTGCATTCTCAAATGCACAAAGGCAAGCATGACATTGGAAACCATGCTTACTTCGTCAATGATAAGTAGTTTCATTTTCCTCAAGACTCTTGAAACTTCACAGCAAGCATCTCCAGATAACTTGTTGTATTGTAATTTGTTGTCATGCTCCACCGGCAGCATCAGTAGACGATGCAAAGTAATACCTTTAATGTTATGTGCTGCCAGTCCAGTAGGAGCGGTGACAACACAAGACAGCGATGACTCAGTCCTTTCCTGCAAATAACAAGAGATTGCTTTAATGAGGAAACTTTTTCCAGTTCCCGCTTCTCCACTCACGTACAGTCGGACAGGCTTCAACGATGTACATGAGCACTTGTTCTTCTCATGACTTAATCCGTGCTCAATTTCCTTGGTAACTTCATCATATATTTTCCTCTGCTCAACGTTGAGTTGTTTTTCCAAGTCTTCTAAGTTAACTGAATCCTCCTGAGCATGTGCCATGGCTCTTTCTACTTCATTCATAGCAGTGGCAGCTTCATTTTCGATAATAGGTCCTCCAAGTGGATCTTGACTCAATGAAACAGAACTCTGACTGTCCTGAGAACTGTCTCTGGCAATCTCGGCTGCAATCGTTGCTTCCTGCTCAATTTCCAAAGTTAGCATTTCTTGATATTTAGAAAAAGCAGGACATTCTATGGACTCCTTGGCTGCATTGAAAGAGTCTTCGTAACAGAGGAAATCTCCAAGCAGTTCCTCTTCTGCACGCCAAGGCTTGAAAAGTTGCAAAAGTGCTAAATAGAAAAACTCCTTTTTTTCTGGAGATTCACCACTCAATTTTCGATGGTTTACTAATTGGCATTTTCTTTGCTTGACCAGGCATCCCTCACTTCCAATTACAGCATACACTCCTTTCTCAATATTTTCTTTGATGTTCCTCTTGAATATATAATTTTGGAGAACCTCATATAAACAAACATTCTCAAGGTGACTGCTTCGATTTGGATAATATGTATCCAACATGTTGGTCTTCAAAATGTCGGTACTGTTTGGTTCCTTTTCTGCCAAATACTCAATTTCCCGGACAGGTTTTAGAACTCGATTTCGCGTTGCAGCAAGACCAAGACTCGCCCAAACGAGACTCCTGGATTTGGCATAGAGACTTGCTGAAGACAATCGATCAGAACATTCGTAAGCTCCGATTTCTCGATGCGACAACATCTTCAGACTGAAACTGTACAACTTCTTGCTGAGGCTCTTTTCATGGGAAATGTCCTCCCACATATCCTTCAGTTCGGTCTTTTCTTTTTTGGTGATGTAAGATGTCACATACCGAGCCACAGCCATACAGTTGTCAGCCACAAACTGTATATCCATGTTGGCATTCCACATGGACAAAATCACTGGGTTGTAGTCATTGATGTACTTGGACTCTTCATTCCTTTTCAAATTGTATGTATTCTTGGGTGATTTCCTCGTCACATTATGTCGCAGCGAAGACATCAAACTGTTCACTCTTCCTTTAGAAATCACCGGTCGTGGAAAGTTGAAACGACATTTGGTGTAGAACTTGTCCTTGTTTCTGAATTTACGACGACAGTACTTTCCACAACGATGGCTTTGGAAACGTAGAACTTGTTCTCTTAGACTTTTCTTCTCCGTTGCGTTTGGAACAGCACACGTAGAATACTGTTCGATGAAATTCATCACTAAGTCATCCGGATCTGTTCCAAATTTAGGTGCATCCTTGATCCACAGCAACATATGTATATGAGGGGCACCTCTTGCTTGGTACTCCTTTCTCCAGAAGAAATCCAACACCTCTCCAAGAGGTGGATTCTTTTTATTTGTGATGAAAGACATCATAGCTTCAAATCTATGATTGAAGTACCTGCATACATTCACTGGATCCAAAGAACACAGTTCTCCAGGTGTCTTGAATTCAATGTTTTCAATATTTCCATTTGCCTCTCGTAGAAATTCAAGTAAGTCTTCCCAGCCATACTCGGCACAGCTCAGAGTGAGGAACCATGTTGGAGTTCCTAAGTTCCTCAGCATACATTTTAAATCACCATGACGACGGTACCAGTACTCATTAGTACCACGCTGACACGCCATGAGATTAATTAAGTGAGAATCCAAAATACTGTCTTGGACATTGACTTTATGCATAAAGTCACTTGCCGAGATGTTTCGCATCTGTATACCACTTTTTAAGATGTGGTTCACTGCATATGACAGTCCAGACAGATCGCTTTCAAACAGGAGATGAAACAAATAGGGAATGCATTGCCGAAACCTAGGATCTTCTGCATACAATCGTAAAGTCCGGTATTCAGACGCAGGAATTTGATGAGGTCGCTCATCATATCTTCCTCCTTGACCTGTGGGAAATAGCTGTGGGAAACACCGAGCTTCCAAACTTTCCTCCCAAACACTAATGGGACTCCCTTTGGCTTGTTTCATTTGAAACAACTCAATAGCATTCCCCATGACTTCCTTGGAATGCAAAGGATGAACACTATAATGTTCATATATTTCTTCACTTTTAGAGGCCTCTACTTTCTCAATTTGGCCAGCGCACAAATCGCTATCCTCTTCATCACTTACTTCCTCTTCTGCAACATATACATTCTTATAGTACTTATTATTTTTCTTCAAATACACTGTTGCCTTTTTGACTTTCCTAACATCCACTAAATCTTGCCATATTTTCTTATTCTTTGTCGGAACCCCATTAACCAAGATAACCAGAGGTTCCTCTTCCACTTTTTCTATTCCAATTGTGTTAATGTTTTTCTTCAAATCTAGAGGCAAATAAACAACTCTTCCCTTTAATCCTCTCTGTAAATCTGCTGGAGGCAACTTCCCTGTCTTTGGCTCCATTCTTACAATAGCCTGAAAGGGATGGATACTTTGAATCAAAATAGATTCATAAGTATTTAAATCCTTCAATTCAGAAGGAATCTCAACCAATTCCAGATTATTTTGAACTGCCCTAGCAGGCATCTGGTTTTGGTTTAATTTATTACAACAATAAGTACACACACGTTGATCCAATCCCAAATCAAAATAATTTTCTACCATCAAGTATGTGGCAAAATCCTTCCATTCACTATTATTTTCCCTTTCACTTTTTGCATATAAATCCACTACCTTAGTCTGATTCTTATAATAAGTGCGTCGACAACATACACAAGTGAAATTAGGCCTCTCACTTGATTTCATCTGAAACGTGGCAATTTCCTTCTGAAAATTATCTGTACTGGAAACCTGTACATTATCTTCCACATTACCCTCTACTTCAGGGTCAATTTGAACATTCTCATCTTTACTACCAAAGTAACAAAACTCAATTTCTTCACAAATATTCTTCACATCTATTTCAGAACCATGCAAAAGAGCAGCACATAATTGTTTAAGCATAATTGCTGGACTCTTAGCATAATACAACATTCTCACTAATTTTCTCACTTTATTATGATGCACTGCTAGCATCCTGAAATGATGAAAAACACTCTGGCATACTCTCCTGGAAAGACAAGCCAGTGAATGACCACGCAAACCTGTCATTTGTCTCACTCTGCAAGGATCTAAATCTTGCAACAACTTCATTTTCTGCTTCAAACTTTTCTTATTAAATGTCCGTATAAAATCACAAAGCAAATTGATGGAAACCTGTCGCACACTGCAAATAGAACTACACTTCCAAATGTACACAGGACCCTTAGGACGTCTTCCTAAAACCTCATCACTTAGCGCCTCTTCTGTCTCTGTTGTCACAAGTTGTTCTTTTTCAACTGGACAACCATCCTTCACTTCATAAGCTCGACCACTGATGTCAACTGCATGCACCAAATCATTATCCTGAAAATAAGTCTCCTCATTAAAAAATGCCTCAGAACTTGAACTATGCATCCATTCTCCGGAAAAAACTTCACAAAAGTTAGTACGATTTACTACTCTCTTCCATCTACTTTTTGTTTTGAAATCAGAAATTACCTTGCTTAGTTTCCTAATTCTATTGATTACCAAAATAAACAACTTTCGCTTAATTTCAAAAGCATGATCAATAATTTTCTCTACATTTTTCTTCTTCTTATAAAATGCCGCTTTCTGTTGACCTTTCTTTTTAATATTTTTCAATAAATTAACTAATATCCTATTACGGAACATTCGATTTCGAATGTCCCTAAACTGTTGTTTCCTTCTACTATCATGCACAGAGTTATCTCTTCCTCTACCAGTAACATTTGTGATGGGTCTCTCCTTTCCATTTAAATTACTTTTCTTTTTGTGAACTGAAACATTTTTTTGAGCAAAACTTTTTTTACTACAAATACTTCTTAAGAATGATTTCGTGCTCTTACCCGGACCTTTCTTGGTGTTTTGACAAGTATTTGGGGAAGAGGACTGCTGCAATAAAACATCATCCTGCTGTCTTTGACGTTTTCTAGCCTTTCGTATTCTACTTTTGGAAGGCATTTTCCAAACTATGAAAGAATCTGCAGTTGAATCTGTGGAAAAATATAATATAAAATGTTATTAACCACTATTACCAAACAGTAAATAAATAACAGTCATCTAAAACTTAATGCCGTACTAATTATTTAACATAGCAAATATTTTCCACCAGCACTGCATCACAAAAATGACACTCAATGCTACAAAACAGGCATACAACACTCATAAATCACTCCCTAATATTTTAAATCATTAATTGAGGATGACGATAAGATGTAGCCTATCTAAAGATTTGTTTAGGCCCTGATCTTTAGACTGGGGTAAATGTGTGTCATTGATCCACATTCAGTCCATCACCTGTTTTGTTTATTTGAGGTGAGGCCAACACATGGTTGCAGATAAGATTTTCACTGAAAAAAACCAAGGTAAAAAAACATGTGAAGGCCTACCAATGAAGTAAATCATTAAATGAAAACCAATACATTTCTGTAAATATGCACTACTAGTGCTTCATAAGATGTTTTGGGTCATATTTATAAGGCATTTGACTATCTAGTATGCTATTTTACGTTCTTCATGGTGCAAATTTATTGTAAATATGCTCCCACCTGCGGTTGGCAAATTTAGATTTTGATTATGGGAGTTAGATAGGCATGTTAATAATTTCCCAAAAATGGTGTATAACCCCAAACAACCTTTGAAGCAAATGCTCTTAGCCATGTTATCCACCTCCCATTGGATAACATGGCTAAGAAGTGCTTGCAAATGTGAGAAAAAACGGCCGCAATGCATGAATATCGCACAAAAATCAGCGATATTCATACATTTTCCAGCAAATGCTCTTAGCCATGTTATCCATTTCCTATTAAATAACATGGCTAAGAACTGCTCTGGGCCTCATGAGGAACGCTTTCCATTTAAAAAGGGAAAAATAACATCAAAAACACTAAAATGCCTTCTAAATATGACCCCAAACAACCTATGAAGCTCTAACAGTACATATCCTGAAATTTAATTGATTTCAAAATTCGTTTTTAAACACAGCATATAAATCAATTGTATACCTGCATTCATGAAGAAATGACTAAAAATGTCCTTGAGACACATGATTGTGTTTTCTGGAATGCCCTAGCACCATTTTTGAGACACTATTAACATGGCTAGGTAACTCCCATAATCAAAATTTAAATTTGCCAAGCGCAAGTGGGAGCGTATTTACAAGACACTTGCCCCAAGAGGAACGCTTTCCATTTAGAAAGGTAAACATAACATCAAAGACACTAAAATGCCTTCTAAATATAGCCCCAAACAACCTATGAAGCTCTAAAAGTACATATCAAGAAATGTAATTGTTTATCACAAATGCGATTAAAAACAGCCGCAATGCATGAATATCGCTGAAAAGTCAACGATATTCATGCATTATCCAGCAAATGCTCTTAGCCATGTTATCCACCTCCCATTGGATAACATGGCTAAGAACTGCTCGCAAATGCGAAAAAAAACGGCCGCAATGCATGAATATCGCAGAAAAGTCAGCGATATTCATGCATTTTCCAGCACATGCTCTTAGCCATGTTATCCACTTCCTATTAAATAACATGGCTAAGAACTGCTCAGGGCCCCATGAGGAACGCTTTCCATTTAAAAAGGGAAAAATAACATCAAAGACACTAAAATGCCTTCTAAATATGACCCCAAACAACCTATGAAGCTCTAACAGTACATATCCTGAAATGTAATTGATTTCAAAATTCGTTTTTAAACACAGCATATAAATCAATTGTATACCTGCATTCATGGAGAAATGACTAAAAATGTCCTTGAGACACATGAAAGTGTTTTCTGGAATGCCCTAGCACCATTTTTGGGACACTATTAACATGGCTAGGTAACTCCCATAATCAAAATCTAAATTTGCCAAGCGCAAGTGGGAGCGTATTTACAAGACACTTGCCCCAAGAGGAACACTTTCCATTTAAAAAGGTAAACATAACATCGCAGAAAAGTCAGCAATATTCATGCACTTTCCAGGAAATGCTCTTAGCCATGTTATCCACTTCCTATTAAATAACATGGCTAAGAACTGCTCAGGGCCCCATGAGGAACGCTTTCCATTTAAAAAGGGAAAAATAACATCAAAGACACTAAAATGCCTTCTAAATATGACCCCAAACAACCTATGAAGCTCTAACAGTACATATCCTGAAATTTAATTGATTTCAAAATTCGTTTTTAAACACAGCATATAAATCAATTGTATACCTGCATTCATGAAGAAATGACTAAAAATGTCCTTGAGACACATGAAAGTGTTTTCTGCAATTCCCTAGCACCATTTTTGGGACACTATTAACATGGCTAGGTAACTCCCATAATCAAAATCTAAATTTGCCAAGCACAAGTGGGAGCGTATTTACAAGACACTTGCCCCATGAGGAACACTTTACATTTTAAAAGGAAAACATAACATCTTAGACACTCAAATACCTTATAAATATGGCTCAAAACAACCTATGAAGCTCTAGCAGTACATATCCAGAAATGTAATTGATTTCTTAAATCGTTTTTAAAAGCAACATATCTGTTTCAGCTTACATAACAGACCATGGAATGGGCTCCATGTACCACAATAACTTGTGTTACTGCATGCCAGAATGTTACACCAAATATGCAATTACAATTTCTCTATGAAACTAATTCTATTACTATATCACTAGAGACAAAACCACATTTTAAAAACACAGCTTTCTTCATCATTTTCTCCTTAAATCATACTATTCTCTATCTAAATTAAATAAATCTTTTCTCACCTTAGCAAATATTTTTTGAGTTTTGAAAACAGTCTAAGAAATACACCAAATTGTCTTCAGCAGAAGAAAAAGGATGCACTCCAAAGGCTGCAGCTATTGAAAGCACAGAAATACAGATATTCTTTTCACATATCTCTCATATTAGCCAATCATACCTCTTCCCTCACTTTTTTCAAATCAAAACCCTTCCCCCCTCTGCCCTGTCTGCCTTGTTTCCATAGCAACCACCTCCTGGAAGACCTCTCATGTTTGCAAATTCACACAACAATGTTTCAATTGAACTCTGAACTCTCAGTGCACCTGCGTATCCAGTGCAATCTTTCATTAAATGTTTCTTCCTTGACCATTCAAATTACATCTTTCAAAGAACACATCCATGCACCCTAACTTTCTGTTTTCAGAAATGGAAATGCACCAATCACTGCTAATGAATCATTAGCATTGTAAATCCACAGTTTTTTTTTCTTTAGAAACTCCTACTGTTTCAACTGCCCTTTCATTACCACACTTCATCTGACTGCAGAACAACCTTCTCCCACCATGTTTAAGGTCTGGATTGTTGGACATAGTTACATCCACTGGGCTCAAAGGTATGCTGAGAGCAGAAATTTACCTAACCTCAATTTACAAGATGTGGAAATTAAGTGGTTGGGCCAAAGAGGATTAAAATGTCACCAATTGATACCATTGGTGAAAACCTTTATGCATTTGCCAAAACCTGACCTGTTAATAGTGCACTGTGGAGGTAATGATTTGGGCACTTTGACAGGGGTAGGTCTGGAAATGCTTTTAAAGGACACCTTTGAGCAATTAATGGCACTTTTTCCTCAAACTGCCTTGGTATATTCCAATATATGCCAAAGACAGAAATGGAGGTGGTCCAACCAATTTTGTCCACAAATTGAGAAAGCGAGGAAGCATGTAAACAAATCTGTTTCAGCTTACATGAGAGACCATGGAATGGGCTCTCTGTACAACAATAACTTGCGTTACTACATGCAAGATATCTACAGAGGAGATGGAGTTCACTTCTCAGATGAGGGCAACAGAATTTTCATTCTGAATTTAAGACTGTGCATTGGTACCTACTTATAAGTACCTAAATGTACCATAAACCCAAAAGCTCTTCTCAGAGCTACCCTACATCTGATCACTCACAATTATTATTTTTCTCTAACTTTTTTCACTAATTTTCCACAAAATTCGCTCCCCGGAGCGCTACCCGGTTCGCTAACCGAAAGCTAACCTCGCGGAATTTTTTTTAAAAAAGTTTTTTTTTCCGCACATATAAGCCTCCTCAGCCACGCTCAGAAAACCTAGGGGGTCAAGATAAGTCTACCATGACCCCTTCTACCCATTCTAAACATTATTTGCCCTCCATCTTGTATCTTAATGCGACCGAAACACAAAATGGTGGACTCCCGTGACGCTTAAGGTTCGCTAACCGGGCCGCTTCCCGGAAAGCGGCCCTAAAAAAAGGCGGGAAAGTAATTTACAGAAAAACGACTAGAGACACTCTCACCAAATATAGATTAGCTCATACTACATAACAATCCCTTCCATTCTCACAAATTTCATTGAAATTCCATTTAGCCATTTAGCCTGTAGACCTCTCCAAGTACCGTGAGGTAAATTACTTCACAAAACACATCTGAATTGTTGGAATTGACAACCAATGAAAATGTTACTTTCATTTTCTACTTTTATTACCTGACATTTGATTGGTTATATACCTGTATATATATAAAGGGAGAGAAGGAAACACAGCCATTTTGACTACTACTTGTTGTTGTATATATCATTTAGAATATCACTAATAACATCAACTTGTTTCTAAAGGTAAGTTGTTATTTTTAAAACTGAAGTATATTGTGCACTATAAGTAAATATGGTAAACTTTTTCAGATAGTTATATACTATCCCTCTGTAAGAGTTAGACATTGAGAAAGGCTTCTTTATTATAATTATGGACTGATTTAGGTTTCTGTGGTATAATTATGAATTTACTTAGGCTTCTTCACAGGCACTTTTTAATAGTACTACTTCACGCCTGAAACCATACAGTGCCCATAGATTACTTCTCTGTTATAAACTCACAAGTGCCTGTCTGAACTTAAACCCAACAGTGCCCTATCTCTACTGATATATTTATTTTTTATGCAAATTACAGCAATAAAATGGAAGGTGAGCAGAATGTTTCCTTCGAAATTGTTCTGGAGACCAACACAGAAAAAGTTATTGAGGACAATGATGACTCAGATTTCATGGATGAATCACGGGACCATGAATTAGTTCAATGTGTAGAATCTGTGGATCATTTCCTTCATTATGATGACGGTCAAATGTTGGAACTTATGTTCACTGAACAAGAACACATATCAGACAGTGAAATGCTAGACGTTGTATTAAATTTTGAAAAACAATCCGAAAAATAAAATTGCATGTAATATTAAAAAATTGTTTGAGTCTTTAATCATTTTTATATGTAATTCATAAACTAGTTAAATGTTAGAAATGTTATTAAATTTTGAAACACAATCACAACAATAAAAAATTGCTTAAAAAATAAAAAAATTAAAAAATAATCAACAAAACCAACAAATAATTAACATACAGTATTAGAAAAGTCTTTCATTCTTTTATCCATAAAGTTCGCTGCCCAGAACGCTTTCCGGTTCGCGAACTTGGCGCTTACCACGCAAAAAAAAATTTTTTTTTTTTTTTTTTTTGGACCCTCCTAGGCCCTTTTAAAACCTCCACATAAAACCTAGGGGGTCAACGAGGATCTACTATGCCCCCTTATGGTAATTTCCCCCTTTGTTTTGGCCTCCTCTTGTCTCTCGATCCTACCGAGAGACAAGATGGCGGCCGCTCCGGACTGTTTAGAATGTTGACAGACACCGGAGGGCCAATCAGCTTCGCATCGCAAAGTTCCGATACGCGAAAGGTTCGCTAACCGGATCGCTGCCCGGAGCGCTGTTACAGATATATATCTTGATTTAAACGTTAATTTCTCAAAATCCACTGAAGCACATATATTGAGACCTAGCAAAGGCACATCGGGCTAACAGTCCCTACAATTTTGCCAAGTTTCGTGAAAATCCATTCAGCCGTTCGGGCTAAAAGTGAGTCCAACCGCCCTATGGAAAACTCAATGCAAAAAACGCGTTTTGGGACCCCCCTTTTTTCTCAGCCCCCCCTTGACGAAACCCCACCAAATTTTCAGGGGCTGCTCAGAAACAAAATGTGCCATTTTCCTGAAAACTTCAGCCAATTCCGTCCACAAACGCAAAAGTTATTAGGCATAGAATTTTCAGAAATCCCATAGGGAAAAAATCCTAACTATATATACCTACTGGCGACCGCCAGTAGGTAATATATATATATATATATATATATATATATATATATATATATATATATATATATATATATATATATATATATATATATATATATATATATATATATATATATATGTATATATATATATATATATATATATTCACTGAAAAAACCAAAGGTTTCACACCAGTTATAGTTAGGAATTAGCATTTAAAAAACCTTTGAAATTCACTGAAAAAACCATAGGTTTCACACCAGTTATAGTTAGGAATTAGCATTTAAAAAACCTATTAAATTCACTGACAAAACCAGTTATAGTTAGCTGGAAATTTTACTGACATAAAACCATTGAAATTCCCACGTTATAGTTAGTTGGACTCACTATAACTTGCGCGCCTGCAATGCACTGCTGATGACGTCACATATTACATCACTCATGACATGGTCAGTGACATCACTCATGACATCACTGATGACACCATCCTTGTGACAGAGTGACAGACCTAATTTCAGTGTAATGTAACGCTTGAAACAAATATTCAAAAATAGAAACAAACATTTTCAAAAAAATGGAGATACCCAAACCAGTAACAACAACCAATTCAGTAATTCCACCATCTATATACTCATCCACTCATTCACCAACAGTTCTATATAGTCACTCATATATATACTCACTCATCATATGTAGTGATACACCTATACATCCTGTTACACATCAGCAGTCATCCAAAAGTTACTCACACACATACTCACACATGCACATAAACTATTGAACATCCATTTATTTGCATATACATTTATACACACACTACCACCTTACTTCTAAGGAAACTTACACATACTTACTCTCTTAAACAATCACTTATAGAAACACATACTTATTTAAACAGGAACTCCTACAATCTCTCACTATATATACTATACTCACTTATATACATCAATACTCACATATACTAGATTAAAACATATGTCGTTAGTAATGAAGACACTAGTGAGACAGTCATTCACTCACTAACACACACATATACACACTCGTCCACCCATACAGTCCTGCACATATTCTGTCTTCAAAACACATACAGTGAGTCAGTCACCAACCCCTGCAGCCACTTATACACAAAGAGAAACACTGATACAAACATTTAAATATTTAAACAATACTCGCTAATATATGTATTCACTAAGATACACTTAATAAGCCAGTTAACCAACCAATTTTTGTTAAAAAAAACATCCATTTACACACTTATTTAAACATTTATTCTTCCATCGACCTTTACAAATACATATATAAAACAAATTTATTTTTCAGAAAGACACACATTCACTGGATGGTGTCATCAGTGATGTCATGAGTGATGTCACTGACCATGTCATGAGTGATGTAATATGTGACGTCATCAGCAGTGCATTGCAGGCGCGCAAGTTATAGTGAGTCCAACTAACTATAACGTGGGAATTTCAATGGTTTTATGTCAGTAAAATTTCCAGCTAACTATAACTGGTTTTGTCAGTGAATTTAATAGGTTTTTTAAATGCTAATTCCTAACTATAACTGGTGTGAAACCTATGGTTTTTTCAGTGAATTTCAAAGGTTTTTTAAATGCTAATTCCTAACTATAACTGGTGTGAAACCTTTGGTTTTTTCAGTGAATTTCAAAGGTTTTTTTAATGCTAATTCCTAACTATATAAGACCTGAAAGCCCACCAGGAATCTCCAGTATGCGCCAGGGGACTGCATTGCAGAGAGGTGTAATGAAGCCACAACCCTTTTTACACCTCTCTGCAACGCAGCCCCCGTGCATGTTTGTAGAGGGGGGACTAATTCCCCTTGCATACTGGGGGTCCCTGGATCATATCTGCCCAAACACCGATATTCCGAACGATTGTAAATGACTTTTCTTGAGAAACATTTGGATTTGGATTATCATGTCCTATACTTTGGAATTTTTGAAAGACTGACTTTGAGGATGCTATAAATTACTCAAGTCTGCCCGAATTGTGTGGGTAAAATTGATACCTAGTCACTTTTAATAAGAATATACTTATGTCTCGTCTAACATTTGGAAGAAATATCTAGTTATATGACAACGGGATACCGACATAACTTGAAGGAAATAAGAACGCCCTGAAGAAGTTCTGTTGTACAGAACGAAACGTTTCGGCTGGCGGTGGTACATAAACTTAAGGAAAATAAAAGCATTTGAATATACACCAAGATTCAGCGCTTCAATAAGTACTCTAAGTGATATGATTTGATTGGACTCATTGTGAAAGTGGTGCTGTGCCAAACTTTGGAATATTCTCCACTACTCTCTACTACTTACTCTCTCCTACTCTCTACTACTCACTCTCTACTGCTCTCTACTACTCACTCTACTACTTACTCTCTACTACTCTCTACTACTCACTCTCTACTACTCTCTACTACTCACTCTACTATTCACTCTACTACTCTCTACTACTCACTCTGCTACTCTCTCTACTGCTCTCTACTACTCTCTACTACTCACTCTCTACTCTCTATTACTCACTCTCTACTCTCTACCTCTCTACCTCTCTCTTCTTCTCTCTCTACTAATCTCGACCTCTCTACCGCTACCTCTCTACCTCTCTACCTCTACACCTCTACCTCTCTACCTCTCTCTACACGCACACATATAGACATATATGCATATATATATGTGCATATGCATTTATATATATGTATGTGTATGTATAAAAAAAACAACTAAACATTTTTTTTTCTAAACAGCTACTTTTAAAACTGTCATTCTTTTTTCCCATGGTACGCTCCCGGGTACGCGCACCCGTGCGCGTACCGGGCGCTCCCCCCGCGAAAATCAAAAAAAAAAAATTTTTTTTTTTGCCTTGCGGGGCCCTTTTATGGCCCCCACATCAAACCTAGGGGGTCAGGGGGGGTCTACTCTGCCCCCTTATGTTCATTTCCCTCTTTGTTTTGGCCACCTCTTGTGTCTCGATTTTACCGAGACACAAGATGGCGGCCGCTCCGGACTGTTCAGAATGTTTACAGACACCCGAGAGCCAATCAGCTTTCCTCGCGCAAGTCGCGTGGCGCGCACGGTACGCGCACCCGTGCGCGTACCCGTGCGCTGCTATAGATATATATATTTTTTTGAACCTTAATTACTCAAAATCCACTGGAGCACATATCTTGAGACATAGCAAAGGCACATCGGGCTACCAGTCCCTACAATTTTGCCAAGTTTGGTGGAAATCCATTCAGCCGTTCGGGCTAAAAGTGAAATCGACCGCCCTATGGAAATTAACATGGGGAAAACGCGTTTTGGGACCCCCCTTTTATCTCGGCCCCCGCTTGACGAATCCCCCCCAAACTTTCAGGGAAGGACCGGACCGCCATGAGACCATTTTCCTGAAAATTTCAGGCAGATTCGTCAACCGGCGCCAAAGTTATTCAAAATAGAATGTTGAGATTTAACATTGAAAATTATCCTAACTATAACTACCTACTGGCGACCGCCAGTAGGTAATATATATATATATATATATATATATATATATATATATATATATCCAACCGAAGAGTTTGCCTGGTGAGGAAGACGCCACTTCATGCGCATGCGTAGGTTTATGTCAAATAGGTTTATTGCTGGAAGCAGCACCGTGAAAACATCTTAGTCCACGAATATCAGCAGACAATCCCGACGCGTTTCGTTTTCACTTCATCAGGGTATCAAGGCATAGAAGGCAACAGCATGGCAAGATTTGGCGGAATCCTTTAACTTCCAAACACCCCGCCTCAGTGGGCTAAGCGCTCACGAGGGCATGTTGGTACTTGTAGTGCCTGCTGTGTTATGCATTTCTTCTCAAATATGCTAGTAAAATCACAGTGGATTGTGGCATCCAGGTGAGTTCAGTGCCACCACAGAAAACACTGGCAATAAACGGCACCCATGCCATAGGCAAATCCGCCGATAGACGGAGTCGCTGGAGCACTATCGAGGATAACGGACTAACAGCGCCCGGGAGTCTTCCGCGGCTCAGGCCAGCTGCAAACATCCAACCAAAGAGTTTGCCTGGTGAGGAAGACGCCACTTCATGGGTAGGTTTTTCCCAAATAAGTTTATTGCTGGAAGCAGCAGCGTGAAAACATCTTAGTCCACGAATATCAGCTGCCAGTCCCGACGCGTTTTGTATTCACTTCATCAGGGGATCAAGGCATAGAAGCAACAGCACGACAAGATTTGGCGGCATCCTCTAACTTCCAAACACCCCGCCTTCTGGTAATCGGCTGCCCTTTTGGGTTGTTGTTGGTTTCTAATGCCGATGACACCCAGTTGGTGATCTCTATCTCCCCCAATCCCAGTTTAACTCACCTCAGTCTGGTCCCATGTCTTCACGAAATGGCCAGACGAATGTCCAACTGCAAATTGAAACTTAATGAAGACAAGACTGAGGTAATGCTACTGTGTAACAACTTTAACAAAATAATTCCCTGCCCCATACCTGAATGCTCAGACCGGCTGTCTGGTTTACAAACAATGATAAAGGGCCTTGTAATATGGCTAGACTCCACTCTTACGATGGGGAACCAAGCCAAAATGCTTGCAGCCAACAGCTGTGGAGCTTTGAGACTGCTAAGAAAGGTTTTAAATCTCGTTCTTTTGTAGCTAGGAGACAAATTATTCAGGCTCTCATCATCTTCCTCCTTGATTATGGCATCGTCCTTTATCTGGGCTCTCCTCAGTATGTGACAAAGAGGCTCCATATTACCTAGAACACTGCCGCTCTGCTCTTGCTGAATCTTTCCCAACATCAAACTGCAACAGTGGCCCTAAAGAACCTCCATTGACTTCCAGCCGAACAGCGGGTTCATTTCAAAGCTTTATGCATTCTGCATAGGTCTCTTCACAAGAAAGGCCCACCCTTTTGAAGTGCAAAGACCGCCACAAGTGGCAGAACACGCTGCACACTTTACAAATATAATCCAGAAGGACTCTCAAATTATATCATCAAAAGTGGTACAAATTATGATATAATTTGAGAGTCCTTCTGGACTATATTTGTACAGTGCGCAGCGTGTTCTGCCACTTGTGGCGGTCTTTGCACTTCATATTACTCTACACTTGATAGACAGCATGTGTAACGCTGCAGCACCAGTCTCCCAAGATTGTTTAATTTGTTACACCAGATTAAGATACACTAGAACAGGGAGTGCGCTTCCACCCCCCTTTTTTATTCCCACCCTTTTGAGACATCCTGTTACTCTGTACGCCCCTGGAAGGTCTTTGAGATCTTCCTGAGCCCCTTTGCTGCAGGTCCTCAAATGCAGTAGATCCAGTTGTGGTGGCTGCTCCTTTTCCCACCTGGCTCCCCAGCTGTGGAACTCTCTCCCTCTTGACCTTCACCAGTTATCATGCAAGCTTTCATTTTGCAAGTCATTGAAAACATGGGGCATATTATCAAGGGGGTTTATCTCTGCTTTTTTGGCTTTAAAAGCCAGGAAAGCGGAGATAAAATTATCTCCCTATTACCTAGCTGTCGCTAACACCAGTTAGCGACAGCTAGTAGGAGATAGCGACCATCTTGGGCCCCGCTTTGCATGTCAGTGATATTTAACACTAATGGCATGCAAAGTGGGCGTGCCAAGATGCTAGCGACTGGAAACAGTCGCTAACATCGCTATCTCCTATTACCAACTTTTGGAGATATTCGCGCTAAGCGCGAATATCTCCAAAAGCTAACACCTGCCCCTGAGCAGTTCTTAGCCATGTTATCCAATGGTAGGTGGATAACATGGCTAAGAGCATTCGCTCTGTAATGCATGAATATCGCTGACTTTACAGCGATATTCATGCATTTCGGCCGATTATTATCGCTTAGGAGATAAACCTTGATAATAGCAAGGCTCCTAAGTGATAAAAATCGCAGCAGCTCGGCGATAAAAATATCGCCGCGAAACCAACATAGCGATAATTATCGCTAGTTGTTGGTAATATGCCCCATGGTTCTATGGCAACTAACATCTGATGATCATGTCCATATGCTGACTGTTCCAGTGCCGGAAGGCCTTCTGGTACCCATGCTCTTTACAAGACCTATAGAATAGAATAGAATATCTGCGTTATATTTCATTTACACATTGGAAAAGTTTCTCAGAAATGAAGCATTAGTCTGCTTGTCTCAACTTTGGTTACCTCCACAAGTTCTTTTATCTGTGAGTTAATTTGAGAAGACATTTGCATTAAAGTACATTTTATATGGTTAATATACCTTAATCTTGAAGAAACAAAGGCTTTGCTGTTTAGATAGGCCAAATAAATGAAATTCCTGTATAAGATTTGCATATTGGTTTTCCATAACTGAAGGGTTTTGCGACCCACAGCAGCATGGACATGGTGTGTGTGCCTTAATATTGTTAAGCATAACTGTGCTCACACTTATTATATTTTTAGGTTATTTTTAGAATATGATGTCTATGATATTGTAGTGAATAAACAGCTTTGATTCATTTACAAAATGTTAATGTTCTATAACATATTTGGATGTGTGCTTCCTTCTTCTTTAAACACTTACAGGGGAAAGCCATGAAGGCTATTAAGAAATTGAGGGACAGATTTATCATCCCTTCAGGCAACACAATACAGCAAGAGAACTTGCTTAACTGATCTAGCCGAAAAGGAGAGGGCAGGAATGTGCCATATTTCCCAATGTATGGCACATTCCTTCTTTTTTCCTGCATTGGAGGGGGTTATTTATGTGCAGGGATGAACACCTTCCTGTGAAAAAACAATCCTCCGAGGATTTTTCCTTTTTTTAATTGCACTGCATAATGAACCATACTTAGGAAAAGGACACCATGTGAAGAAATACAGATATTTTGCTGTGTTGTGCTTCTCTTGGGAAGGCGTAGCATTTTGAAACTTTCCCAGGTTTACCAGTGTTGGTAAATCTGGGAACATGCCAAAACTATGGGTGGATGCATGGAAACACTCATGCTCTACCCATGAAATACCTTTCTAGGACAGAATAACTCAAGGCAATGACTTGCGATCAACAACACACAAGGGATGCTAAGGGTCTGAAAGAAGGCTACAAAATACTAAACATTGAATTGTAGTGTGAAGAAGTAGTTATTCTAATGCTGACCCCCCTAATAAAGTTGTATCTTGGCATCATAACAGGCAATTTTAAATATCACATTTTTCCTCCTAATCACACACTTTCTCGAGCACTGCAACTTTCTCCTTCAGCCTACCAATATATCCTGCTGGCTGTTTCTCTCACTGGTGGATCTAATACTAGCATTCCTCGATACAGGCCTGATGAGGTGCCTAGTAGATACCAGTTTTCAACTAAAACCCAGATGATGAGACTCCGCCAATGGGTGGGCTGATGGGTATTCTTACTATATCTCATCTTTTCACATTGTTGTCTTTTTCTCTCCTTAGAATAACTACTTCTTCACACTACAATTGAGTGTTTAGTATTTTTGTAGCCTTCTTTCAGACCCTTAGCATCCCTTGTGTGTTGTTGCTTGTAAGTTTGGGGGACAGGATGCAAGCTGGTCTTTAAAATTTCTTTCCCCTTTGACCCTTCCTCACATTGTGTTTTTCAATGACTTGCGATGCCTCGCCTTACCCCAGATTTACAAAGCAAAGCAGAGCAATGCCAGGTGGTCTTGTATTACTCAGTAAATGTGGTTTATGCAGCGTATAGCCGTTGCTACACTCTGTGCTGAGATATTTGCTAAGCTGTCAACAGTCACTATGCAGGGGTAGGGAAATGCTTATCAGCTTTCTCTGAAATATTTCATTTTTTACAAAAGAATATGGCAACCAGATCTTGAAAAAGGAATTCAATGTTATGCAGGCACTTTTTTATGGTGATAAGATATGACACTAGCAAGGATTTAATTGAAGAGCTAATTGATTTTACTGAAAAAATATTTGAATATTTTCTGACTATAAAGTGATGAGCAAAAATAAGAAGTGCTCACTATTTAATTGTTTCTTCAGGGTCACAATAAAGAAAGGGACACTTCTATGGTCAAAATTTAAAATGTTCTAATCATTCTAAATTGTTCAGATTAGCATAATCTGAAAATAAATTAAACCTTTATTGGAGGATCTTTAGCTTGATTTTAAAGTTTACCATTAAGAAAATCACAGAATGTCTTCATTATCATACATGCAGTATATAAAGCGTTTGTGAGTTCTTGAGGAAAATCATAAATCTGCATGGAGATACTGAAAGTGAATGTAGGGGAAAAACTTTCAACAAATCAGATCAGCTTTTATTTCATGAGACATCTTTACTCTAGCAATGATCAGTCCAATGCTGTTAAGCCAGTCAGAATTGGTGCATAAGTGGCCAATTTTATATATAGAGGGCGCTATAGCAGTAAGTACATATATTCTTACTGAATATGAATATGATATTGTCTATTTAAAACAGATTCTATAATTTTCATAATTCCCATATTCGAGGTAACCTTTAATCTATTTATCACTAAAATGTGGGCGACGAGGATCATTGTCTCAAGCGATAAGAACATTCAATTAGAAGAAGTTTCAAAGACTCCTCGGGTAATTGAAAGTAAATATTTTCCATGCTGCAAAAACGTAACCCCATTTTTTTGTGCGGAGAAAGGGTTAGCTTAAAGTCACCTATGGTGCTTCACTGAATGTCACTTTCAAATATTATGCGGTTAGGAACTTAGGCTCCCATAGAAGACAATGGGAGTCCAACTAAATTGTATCTGGCAGCATGCAGATGCATTAAAATCACTCAGTCAGACTCTCCAGATCCGAGTCGGTCTGAAACCAATTCCAAACCGATTTGAATGGGAAGATTTCCTGCTCGCATCGTAATCGGGCCCTAAGTGTTAGACATGTTTTCAGCAACACAGCTGAGTGCCCCCGGGGTTTTGTGATTAAGAGTATTGACTCTTAGCATGAATGTTAAGTCTGAAGTCTTGCTGCTTCTAAGGTCAGGGGCCTGCTCAATTGTAGGATCATTCAAGGACCTGTACACTAACCTTAACGTCAAAAGTTTTTATGTTGCAGAGATGTAATCCCATTGTTGGAAATGGGGGAGAGGTATTGCGGCCGCTCATTGGGATTCACTGAATTTAAATTTTTTATCCTATGACATAGGTATGCTGTAACCAGTTGCAATAGCCAGTCAGTTATGACCCAGCTACTAAGGTCTCTGACACTCAGCCTGAAGATTTTCAGATCAAGTCATGTTGTCCCCTTGATCCTGTATTGCCTTGAAACTTTGTTTAATGTTGAGGAGCATCCACGATCTCTCAAACATGGTAATGTTTCATATTGCAAAAATATGTGAAACATTTATGTTTGCTAATTGTAGTAGGAATAGAGGAACACATTTTAATTATATGCCAATACTGACATATTTCAATGGCTTTATCTCCACAAATCTTTTGACATACACATTGCTCCAGGTAATCTCTGTCACTTTAATATTTTCTCTATCTATTTCTTTCTCTCTCTCTCTCTCTCTCTCTCTCTCTTTCTCTCCCTTTCTCCTGTCTCACCCCTCTACCTCGTAGAGCATCAATTATGTAACTTTCATTTTGCAATGAGATGGATTACATAAGCCACATGAATTTCCTGTTTGATTCATATGTCATTTTTGTCACTGATGACCTAGCGGTTAACATCCCGTACTCTCGGCATATATGTTAAGAATTCAACTTGCCCTATAAACATGGCCATGCGCCTCCATGAAATTCTGTTTCATAAGGCATTTCTGATTTAAAGCTAAGGGTTTAAACCCAATATTGACAGGGTCATGTTTGTTCTTGAAGGTCCATTGAAGCTCACGGTTTCTTTTATGGGTCTCTCTAATAACTGTAATTCAATAGCTTTCATTTTGCAAAAATATAGCAAACTTTTTCAGTATTGGGAGAAACATTTTATTCTTGTTTCTTATGAGCCTCATTGGATTGCATTTTGAATCATATTAAATATATGTCGACTAAATGCGGAGCCTTTGAAAGACTGCTGTTGCTGCATATATATATATATATATCAGTGATGTCATTTGAGATGTCATCAGTGATGTCATCAGTGATGTCACTGACCATGTCATGAATGATGTAATATGTGACATCATCAGCAGTGGATTGCGGGTGCGCGATATATAGTTAGCTCAACTAACTATATATGAAATTTCAATGGTTTTATGCGAGTAAAATAAGGTTTTGTAAATGCTAATCCCTAACTATATATCGTCTATAACCTATGGTTTTTTCAGTGAATTTTCAAGGTTTTGTAAATGCAAATTCCTAACTATATATGGTCTATAACCTATGGTTTTTTCTGTGAATTTCATTGGTTTTTTAAAAGCTAACATCTGTAGCTGTAAAATGTATTCTTCTTTAAATCCCAAAATATATTTTAGATGTTTATTGATAATTTTTTTTTTTATATTTTTTTTCTTCGCTTCCGGTAAGCGAACAGGGAAGCTTTCCGTTAGCTAAACTTGATGCCGCGACCTAGTCCGCGAACCGGTAAACGTTTCGTTAGCGCAACTGTGACGCGTCGCGGAAGCGTGACGTATCACGTTGTCGCGTAATGCGTCTTATGACGCGCCGCGTTAGCGCTCCCGGAAGTGTTCCGGACCGCGAACCGGAAACGATCCGGGACGCGGCGCGCACCGCGTAACGTAAGCGGAACAGGTCATGTGACTTGTTTATCAAACTTTTCATTGGTTCATTTCACTTTTGGTTTCCAAATGATGTATGACTAGGTCATGTGACCTAAAAATAACACTTTTCATTGGTTCAGAACTTTTGCTTTTCCCAAATCATGTAAACCCCTCCTTCTTTCCTCACTCTGACTTTCATCTTGGTGAGAGAAAGACCATTTTCCAGTATTTCAGCAATGGCTTCTATCCTTGCTTCAGCTGGTGGACCCCCACCACCACCTCAACCTCCTCATGAGAAGAGAGGACCACCATCACAATTCATCTCCAACAGAGAGGAGGAAGAGGAGGACCTAGAAGAAGAGGACACAGATGAACCTCAATTTATACAGGAGTTGCCCCGTGTTTCCCGAAGGAAAACAAGTTTCATAAGGCAGTTTTTCTCAATCCCTCGAGGGGAGAAGAAGGTCAACGCGAAGTATGCCACCTGCCTAATCTGCAAATACAGATTATCTCGAGGCACGGACAAAAAGTATAGTATGGGCAACTATACTATGCATCGCCATATGGCCAGGTGGCATCCATTAAACTACAGCCGGGCAGAGTTAAGGGACCTTCAAGATAATCCCCCGACAACTCCTGTGGCCAGATCAACGTCAACTATATCTTTGACAGGAAGAGAGGCACAGGAAACTGTGCCAAACATACAGCCAAACTTCAAACACATGAAGCTAACCTGCATATATTGTGGTGCTCTGCTCTCATGTGGGAACATGAGTGTGAACTTAATCAACATGGTGTACGAAAACCATAAGTGCCCTAACCCACCCAAACAGTAATTTTTTTTTTTGCTCCTGTTGAGCCCTTTTCAAAACCTGTTTTTTGTTGTTTCCCCTCCATGAAAAACACAAAAAAAACATAAAACTGTTCTAAAAATACAAAAAAAACAAAAAATGATCAGAAAAAATAAATAAATAAATAAAACAACAAAAACATTAAAAAAAGTTCTTTTCAGAACTACCTCCCCTTTCAAATAAAATTGCTAGACTGTTTAGCACTCTGGCAAGCTCTATTTCTTTTGGTTCGCTTTCCGGTTCGCTGCCCGGTTCGCGAACTTGAAGCGAACCCAAAAAATATTTTTTTAAAAAAAAGAAGAGTTAGTATAAGGGAAGTAAACAGAGAGTAATGTTAAAAGAAAGACAGCTATAGGGAGTAAACCAGAGATACTGTTTAATAGATCTATTTATTAATTCAGGATGACGATAAGGTGTGATCTCTCCTGAGGTTTGTTTAAGGTGAGACCTACTCAGGGTTACAGATCAATTTTACACTTGTTGAAGAATACAGAGCAGATAATGCATGTGAAGGCCTACCAATGAAGTAAGTCATGTCCTCTTATTACATCATTCATGACATGGTCAGTGACATCATCAGCAGTGCATTGCGGGTAAAAAGAGTAGAAAACATTTACCTTATAATTCTTGTTCCCTTTTTGAAATATATTTTTTCATACTTTCAATCTGTAAAAGAGAGAACAAACATTTCCAAAAATATTAAAACATGTATTTAAAAATTAGAAAAGAAAAGGGAAAACGTTCAAGAAGAAACAGTTTTTCAACAACTTTGACATTTACAGAAGCCTCTGCTTCTCTACGTCCCCTACACAATCCTAAAGATATATATTTTAAACAAACAGTATCTTCATGCTGATGAACTGAGGCCTATTTTGGAACATGGTGCTTCTTTTGCACTGCTGATGTCTCACAATAGTGATGCAATAGCAGCGCAAAAAAGATGTAAAGCCATCATAAAATTGTGTCTAACATTTTAAATGATTGTTTCAGGATGCAAATAAGATGTGTGCTTTCAAGAGCTTTCTTTGAGGTGAGGCCTATTCCTTTTTTTAAAAAAAAACAGTACCCAGAAGTACAGCACTGTAAGCATTAAAATTGACACTTACAGAAGACTCAGTTTCTCCATATCTACCTCACATTTCTAAATGTATATCATAAGTACAAAAAGCAGAACATTAATTATACATGTTAAATGGTTTATTTTTGCTGTTCTCAGAATGTATCAAATTTCACTTAAATCAGTGACTTGAAGGTATTCATCATGTAACAGCGGGGAAAAAAAAACACAATCAAAATGATTGTGTTTAAAAAACCCATACAACCTAAGAAATCTGAATTCAAAACTCCTTAAAATTAACTTACTTTCAATGACGTCGAAGGATGTCCTATGAACAGCGTCCACTCTGTTGTGCTATAAATATTTTCAGCCCGCCACTTTCTGAAAGAAAACCTCCATCGTTTTGAAAAATATGTTACATACAAGAAAAGACTTCTCATATTCTACCACATGTTTCCCCTAGGCCAAATCATGTTGCAGCGATTCACAACTCTTGTAATTCTTCCAATCAAATCCCGTCATTTTCTATTTTCGCAACTTTCAAAAAGAAAACATTTAAGATTATTTTCACAATCCTGGACTACTAATATCTTACCCTTCTTTGTCACTCATGTTCTCCTTTTCCTATGACACTGATACTGCTTACTATGAAGCAGACTTACTTGCATCAGGTTTATATAGTTGGATTTTTAAATTGACATTATAATTAAAAGTTTTGGACCAATAATCTAGACAGCATTGCAGACTTACATTCCCTCTACTTGATGAACCTTTTGCAATTCCTCACAGGAAATCCCGAGATTCTTTCTTTAAAATTTTGGTTTTAAAAACACTAGATAAGAATTTTTAAGGTCAAACGGCAATTTTTTTTTGAAAGTTACAACGGAATCATTGCAGAATGACCAGCCGTTTCGAGACTTTAAATAAGCTGTATAATGTCCTGATGTTGTTGAAGGACCATCGTGATAGATAATTGCTACAGTTACAAAAGTCCTTCCTGATATTGACAGCTGAGAAGCCACAAATTTTTTTATTAAAGTTGACAATTTTGATCCATCAGGCCTACATCGTTGGATCATTAAAATGACATACTGGCCATATCTACGTATAAATAATGTTGACATCATTTCAGATTTACATTGGCTACACTCCATGTTGTGATCCGCTGCATTTACTAGCTTATTAAAGGAGACTGATTTACTGTCTGGCAAAGTTAAATATATAAATCTTTCTGAGTCTACACTAGTAGTACTTGATACCATACAGTTCTCGCAGTCATGCTGCCATTGATAAGAAAGCCCAAACAGGTGATCTACATCAACACCCTCATCTTGCAATACATCAAGCATATACATTAAAAACTCCTGACAATCTTGCTGATTATTTTCAGAGAAGTCTGTTTGACCTGAACATTCATCTAACAGATAACGAACTTCAGACACACTTTCTACTTTTGTTCGATCAGTGCTACATTTCTCGAAAACAGAATTCAACAAACAGCATAAAATTTGTTCTGAATTCAACAGAATCTGTTCTTTTAAACTCTCTAGTGAAAAGAGAACATTAACCACTACATTTGCATAGCAGTTGACACCAGAACTGTTTTCAAATTGAAAACCGACAACATCTTCAACAGAATCCACTTTCTTTCTGCTAACAATTTTCGGTTCATTGACTTTTGGTCTTTTTGCTACAACCTCCCTACTATTACTGATATTTCTACGTTTCCGGCCTACCACACGTTTCTCAAACAAAGGATATTGAGGTAAATGTGGCACATACTCTCTTCTTAACCTATTGTATTCCTTAACACAATCTAGATCCGCACAAATGTTTGTGACATCACAGTCAATCAAGTACAATCCCGATAAAGTTCTAACTCGTGACAATGCCACATATGCCATACCCTCCTTGAACACAGAACTGCCAATATTCACCAATGCACTGTCTACACTTAAACCTTGCGATTTATGGATTGTCACCGCATATGCCAAGCAAACAGGAAACTGTTTACGGCGAACATATAAGTCTTTAACAAGCAAAAACCTAGCAGAACAACGAGCAATTAGCTGTACTTCCTCAATGCCATCAAATTTAATTTTTAAAAATTCTATTCCATCTCTATTTCTGTATTTCTCAAAATCAACAACATTACCCATTGATCCATTTACCAGACCTCTTTCAACATGTAAATTCCTTCTCAAAATTATCCGGCAATTTAAACGCACATTCAAAGTCTTTTCAAAACCCGCTGTTTTAGATATAGTCTTCTCTAATGAATCCAATTTTGATTTCAAATTCTCTGACAAAATAATTGTTGATCCCATATGCTCTATTTTGTCAATAGCTTCAAGTTTCACAATCTCTTGCTTTTCTAAATTCAACATTTTGTTGTTGAAGAAGGCACATTCTGCAAGAGTTGGCATCAAACATATTCCGGATTTCTTCTCAGTAATTTTCTGAAAAATATTCTCAGGCACAATCTCTTGTTCGGGATATAAATTTGAAAGTAATTGTGCATTTAAAGCTTCTTTTCCATGCTCGGTCACTTTTCCAATTCTAATATCTCGTAGTATTTTCTTGTAATCTTCATCCTTCGCCTGACGCATATTTTCATGCAGTTCAGCATAATTGAAGTTTAACCATATATTGACGTTGCCAATGCTCCCTAGGCACTTCCTGGTATCTTCATGCGTGAGTATTTTGAACACAGGTTGACCTTTTACTGGTGTCAGCTGCAGAAGATCTCCGAAAACAATGATGTGTTTGCCACCAAATAACACATCATATTCAGTTTTAAGTACTTCTTGCATTCTCAAATGCACAAAGGCAAGCATGACATTGGAAACCATGCTTACTTCGTCAATGATAAGTAGTTTCATTTTCCTCAAGACTCTTGAAACTTCACAGCAAGCATCCCCAGATAACTTGTGGTATTGTAATTTGTTGTCATGCTCCACTGGCAGCATCAGTAGACGATGCAAAGTAATACCTTTAATGTTATGTGCTGCCAGTCCAGTAGGAGCGGTGACAACACAAGACAGCGATGACTCAGTCCTTTCCTGTAAATAACAAGAAATTGCTTTAATGAGGAAACTTTTTCCAGTTCCCGCTTCTCCACTCACGTACAGTCGGACAGGCTTCAACGATGTACATGAGCACTCTTTCTTCTCATGACTTAATCCGTGCTCAATTTGCTTGGTAACTTCATCATATATTTTCCTCTGCTCAACGTTGAGTTGTTTTTCCAAGTCTTCTAAGTTAACTGAATCCTCCTGAGCATGTGCCATGGCTCTTTCCACTTCATTCATAGCAGTGGCAGCTTCATTTTCGATAATAGGTCCTCCAAGTGGATCTTGACTCAATGAAACAGAACTCTGACTGTCCTGAGAACTGTCTCTGGCAATCTCGGCTGCAATCATTGCTTCCTGCTCAATTTCCAAAGTTAACATTTCTTGATATTTGGGAAAAGCAGGACATTCTATGGTCTCCTTAGCAGCAGTGAAAGAGTCTTCGTAACAGAGGAAATCTCCAAGCAGTTCCTCTTCTGCACGCCAAGGCTTGAAAAGTTGCAAAAGTGCTAAATAGAAAAACTCCTTTTTTTCTGGAGATTCGCCACTCAATTTTCGATGGTTTACTAATTGGCATTTTCTTTGCTTGACCAAGCATCCCTCACTTCCAATTACAGCATACACTCCTTTCTCAATATCTTCTTTGATGTTCCTCTTGAATATATAATTTTGTAGAACCTCATATAGACAAACATTCTCAAGGTGACTGCTTCGATTTGGATAATATGTATCCAACATGTTGGTCTTCAAAATGTCGGTACTGTTTGGTTCCTTTTCTGCCAAATACTCAATTTCCCGGACAGGTTTTAGAACTCGATTTCGCGTTGCAGCAAGACCAAGACTCGCCCAAACGATACTCCTGGATTTGGCATACAGACTTGCTGAAGACAATCGATCAGAACATTCGTAAGCTCCGATTTCTCGATGCGACAACATCTTCAGACTGAAACTGTACAACTTCTTGCTGAGGCTCTTTTCATGGGAAATGTCCTCCCACATATCCTTCAGTTCTGTCTTTTCTTTTTTGGTGATGTAAGATGTCACATACCGAGCCACAGCCATACAGTTGTCAGCCACAAACTGTATATCCATGTTAGCATTCCACATGGACAAAATCACTGGGTTGTAGTCGTTGATGTACTTGGACTCTTCGTTCCTTTTCAAATTGTATGTATTTTTGGGTGATTTCCTCGTCACATTATGTCGCAGTGAAGACATCAAACTGTTCACTCTTCCTTTAGAAATCACCGGTCGTGGAAAGTTGAAACGACATTTGGTGTAGAACTTGTCCTTGTTTCTGAATTTACGACGACAGTACTTTCCACAACGATGGCTTTGGAAACGTAGAACTTGTTCTCTTAGGCTTTTCTTCTACGTTGCGTTTGGAACAGCACACGTAGAATACTGCTCTATGAAATTCATCACTAAGTCATCCGGATCTGTTCCAAATTTAGGTGCATCCTTGATCCACAGCAACATATGTATATGAGGAGCACCTCTTGCTTGGTACTCCTTTCTCCAGAAGAAATCCAACACCTCTCCAAGAGGTGGATTCTTCTTATTTGTGATGAAAGACATCATAGCTTCAAATCTATGATTGAAGTGCCTGCATACATTCACTGGATCCAAAGAACACAGTTCTCCAGGTGTCTTGAATTCAATGTTTTCAATATTTCCATTTGCCTCTCGTAGAAATTCAAGTAAGTGTTCCCAGCCATACTCGGCACAGCTCAGAGTGAGGAACCATGTCGGAGTTCCTAAGTTCCTCAGCATACATTTTAAATCACCATGACGACGGTACCAGTACTCATTAGTACCACGCTGACACGCCATGAGATTAATTAAGTGAGAATCCAAAATACTGTCTTGGACATTGACTTTATGCATAAAATCACTTGCCGAGATGTTTCGCATCTGAATACCACTTTTTAAGATGTGGTTCACTGCATATGACAGTCCAGACAGATCGCTTTCAAACAGAAGATGAAACAAATAGGGAATGCGTTGACGAAACCTAGGATCTTCTGCATACAATCGTAAAGTCCGGTATTCAGATGCAGGAATTTGATGAGGTCGCTCATCATATCTTCCTCCTCGACCTGTGGGAAATAGCTGTGGGAAACACTGAGCTTCCAAACTTTCCTCCCAAACACTAATGGGACTCCCTTTGGCTTGTTTCATTTGAAACAACTCAATAGCATTCCCCATGACTTCCTTGGAATGCAAAGGATGAACACTATAATGTTCATATATTTCTTCACTTTTAGAGGCCTCTACTTTCTCAGTTAGGCCAGCACACAAATCGCTATCCTCTTCATCACTTACTTCCTCTTCTGCAACATATACATTCTTATAGTACTTATTATTTTTCTTCAAATACAATGTTGCCTTTTTGACTTTCCTAACATCCTCTAAATCTTGCCATATTTTCTTATTCTTTGTCGGAACCCCATTAACCAAGATAACCAGAGGTTCCTCTTCCACTTTTTCTACTCCAATTGTGTTAATGTTTTTGTTCAAATCTAGAGGCAAATAAACAACTCTTCCCTTTAATCCTCTCTGTAAATCTGCTGGAGGCAACTTCCCTGTCTTTGGCTCCATTCTTACAATAGCCTGAAAGGGATGGATACTTTGAATCAAAATAGATTCATAAGAATTTAAATCCTTCAATTCAGAAGGAATCTCAACCAATTCCAGATTATTATGAACTGCCCTAGCAGGCATCTGGTTTTGGTTTAATTTATTACAACAATAAGTACACACACGTTGATCCAATCCCAAATCAAAATAATTTTCTACCATCAAGTATGTGGCAAAATCCTTCCATTCACTATTATTTTCCCTTTCACTTTTTGCATATAAATCCACTAACTTAGTCTGATTCTTATAATAAGTGCGCCGACAACATACACAAGTGAAATTAGGCCTCTCACTTGATTTCATCTGAAACGTGGCAATTTCCTTCTGAAAATTATCTGTACTGGAAACCTGTATATTATCTTCAACATTACCCTCTACTTCTGGGTCAATTTGAACATTCTCATCTTTACTACCAAAGTAACAAAACTCAATTTCTTCACAAATATTCTTCACATCTATTTCAGAACCATGCAAAAGAGCAGCACATAATTGTTTAAGCATAATTGCTGGACTCTTAGCATAATACAACATTCTCACTAATTTTCTCACTTTATTATGATGCACTGCTAGCATCCTGAAATGATGAAAAACACTCTGGCATACTCTCCTGGAAAGACAAGCCAGTGAATGACCACGCAAACCTGTCATTTGTCTCAGTCTGCAAGGATCTAAATCTTGCAACAACTTCATTTTCTGCTTCAAACTTTTCTTATTAAATGTCCGTATAAAATCACAAAGCAAATTGATGGAAACCTGTCGCACACTGCAAATAGAACTACACTTCCAAATGTACACAGGACCCTTAGGACGTCTTCCTAAAACCTCATCACTTAGCGCCTCTTCTGTCTCTGTTGTCACAAGTTTTTCTTTTTCAACTGGACAACCATCCTTCACTTCATAAGCTCGACCACTGGTGTCAACTGCAAACACCAAATCATTTTCCTGAAAATAACTCTCCTCATTAAAAAATGCCTCACAACTTGAACTATGCATCCATTCTCCGGAAAAAACTTCACAAAAGTTGCTACGATTTACTACTCTCTTCCATCTACTTTTTGTTTTGAAATCAGAAATTACCTTGCTTAGTTTCCTAATTCTATTGATTACCAAAATAAACAACTTTCGCTTAATTTCAAAAGCATGATCAATAATTTTCTCTACATTTTTCTTCTTCTTATAAAATGCCACTTTCTGTTGGCCTTTCTTAATATTTTTTAATAAATTAACTATTATCCTGTTACGGAACATTCGTTTTCGAATGTCCCTAAACTGTTGTTTCCTTCTACTATCATGCACAGAGTTATCTCTTCCTCTACCAGTAACATTTTTGATGGGTCTTTCCTTTCCATTTAAATTGCTTTTCTTTTTGTGAACTGAAACATTTTTGGGATAAATACTTTTTTTACTAAAAATATTTCTTAAGAATGATTTTGTGCTCTTACCCGGAGCTTTCTTGGTGTTTTGAAAAGTATTTGGGGAAGAGGACTGCTGCAATAAAAGATCATCCTGCTGTCTTTTGCGTTTTCTAGCCTTTCTAATTCGATTTTTCGTTGGCATTTTTCAAATTAAGAAAAGATCTGCAGTTGAATCTGTGGAAAAATATAATAAAAATTTTTATTAACCACTATTACCAAACAGTAAATGAATAACAGTCATCAAAAACTTAATGCCCTACTTATTATTTAACATAGCAAATCTTTTGCACCAGCACTGCATCACAAAAATGACACACAGTGGTACAAAACAGGCATACAACAATCATAAATCTCTCCCTAATATTTTAAATGATTAATTCAGGATGACGATAAGGTGTGGCCTATCTAAAGGTTTGTGTAGGCCCAGATCTTTGGACTGGGGTGAATGTGTGTCATTGATCCACATTCGGTCCATCATCTGTTTTGTTTGTTTGAGGTGAGGCCAACACATGGTTGCAGATAAGATTTTCACTGAAGAAAACAAAGGAGATAATACATGTGAAGGCCTACCAATGAAGTAAGTCATTATTTGAAATCAATTACATTTCTGGATATGTACTGCTAGAGCTTCATAGGTTGTTTTGGGTCATATATTTATAAGGCATATGAGTGTCTATGATGTTATTTTTCCCTTTTTAAATGGAAAGCGTTCTTCATGGTGCAAGTTTCTTGTAAATACGCTCCCACTTGCGGTTGGCAAATTTAGATTTTGATTATGGGAGTTACATAGCCATGTTAATAATGTCCAAAAAATGGTGCTAGGGCATTCCAGAAAACGCTTTCATGTGTCTCAAGGACATTTTCAGTCATTTCCTCTTGAATGCAGATATACAATTGATTTATATGCTGTGTTTAAAAACGATTTTTTGAAATCAATTACATTTCTGGATATGTACTGCTAGAACTTCATAGGTTGTTTTGGGTCATATTTTAAGGCATATGAGTGTCTATGATGTTATTTTTCCTTTTTAAATGGAAAGCGTACCTCATGGGGCAAGTTTCTTGTAAATACGCTCCCACCTGCGGTTGGCAAATTTAGATTTTGATTATGCCCTTACACCATTTTTGGGACATTATTAACATGCCTATGTAACTCCCATAATCAAAATCTAAATTTGCCAACCGCAAGTGGGAGCGTATTTACAAGAAACTTGCCCCATGAGGTACGCTTTCCATTTGAAAAGGGTAAAATAACATAATAGACACTCAAATGCCTTATAAATATGACCCAAAACAACCTATGAAGCTCTAGCAGGACATATCCAGAAATGTAATTGATTTCAAAAAATCGTTTTTAAACACAGCATATAAATCAATTGTATACCTGCATTCAAGAGGAAATGACTGAAAATGTCCTTGAGACACATGAAAGCGTTTTTTTAGAATGCCCTAACACCATTTTTTTGACATTATTAACATGGCTATGTAACTCCCATAATCAAAATCTAAATTTGCCAACCGCAAGTGGGAGCGTATTTACAAGAAACTTGCACCATGAAGAACGCTTTCCATTTAAAAAGGAAAAATAACATCATAGACACTCATATGCCTTATAAATATGACCCAAAACAACCTATGAAGCTCTAGCAGTACATATCCAGAAATGTAATTGATTTCAAAAAATCGTTTTTAAACACAGCATATAAATCAATTGTATACCTGTATTCAAGAGGAAATGACTGAAAATGTCCTTGAGACACATGAAAGCGTTTTCTGGAATGCCCTTACACCATTTTTGGACATTATTAACATGGCTATGTAACTCCCATAATCAAAATCTAAATTTGCCAAGCACAGGTGGGAGCGTATTTACAAGACACTTGCCCCATGAGGAACGCTTTCCATTTAAAAAGGAAAAATAACATCATAGACACTCATATGCCTTATAAATATGACCCAAAACAACCTATGAAGCTCTAGCAGTACATATCCAGAAATGTAATTGATTTCAAAAAATCGTTTTTAAACACACTATATAAATCAATTGTATACCTGCATTCAAGAGGAAATGACTGAAAATGTCCTTGAGACACATGAAAGCGTTTTCTGGAATGCCCTAGCACCATTTTTTGGACATTATTAACATGGCTATGTAACTCCCATAATCAAAATCTAAATTTGCCAACCGCAGGTGGGAGCGTATTGACAAGACACTTGCCCCATGAGGAATGCTTTCCATTTAAAAAGGAAAAAATAACATCAAAGACACTCAAATGCCTTATAAATATGACCCAAAACCACCTATGAAGCTCTAGCAGTACATATCCAGAAATGTAATTGATTTCAAAAAATCATTTTTAAACACAGCATATAAATCAATTGTATACCTGCATTCAAGAGGAAATGACTGAAAATGTCCTTGAGACACATGAAAGCGTTTTCTGGAATGCCCTAGCACCATTTTTTGGACATTATTAACATGGCTATGTAACTCCCATAATCAAAATCTAAATTTGCCAAGCACAGGTGGGAGCGTATTTACAAGACACTTGCCCCATGAGGAATGCTTTCCATTTAAAAACGAAAAAATAACATCAAAGACACTCAAATGCCTTATAAATATGACCCAAAACAACCTATGAAGCTCTAGCAGTACATATCCAGAAATGTAAGTGATTTCAAAAATCGTTTTTAAAAACAACATATCTGTTTCAGCTTACATAAGAGACCATGGAATGGGCTCCATGTACAACATTAACTTGTGTTACTGCATGCCAGAATGCTACACCGAATATGCAATTACAATTTCTCAAAGAAACAAAATCTATTTGTATATCACTAGAGACAAAGCCACATTTTAAAAACACAGCTTTCTTCATCATTTTCTCCTTAAATCATACTATTCTCTATCTAAATTAAATAAATCTTTTCTCACCTTAGCAAATACTTTTTGAGTTTTGAAAACAGTCTCAGAAATACACCAAATTGTCTTCAGCAGAAGAAAAAGGATGCACTCCAGAGGCTGCAGCTATTGAAAGCACAGAAATACAGATATTCATTTCACATATCTCTCATATTAGCCAATCATAACTCTTCCCTCACTTTTTTCAAATCAAAACCCTTCCCCCCTCTGCCCTCTCTGCCTTTTTTCCATAGCAACCACCTCCTGGAAGACCTCTCATGTTTGCAAATTCACACAACAATGTTTCAATTGAACTCTGAACTCTCAGTGCACCTGCGTATCCAGTGCAATCTTTCATTAAATGTTTCTTCCTTGACCATTCAAATTACATCTTTCAAAGAACACATCCATGCACCCTAACTTTCTGTTTTCAGAAATGGAAATGCACCAATCACTGCTAATGAATCATTAGCATTGGAAATCCTCAGTTTTTTTTCTTTACAAACTCCTACTGTTTCAACTGCCCTTTCATTACCACACTTCATCTGACTGCAGCACAACCTTCTCCAACCATGTTTAAGGTCTGGATTGTTGGACATAGTTACATCCACTGGGCTCAAAGGTATGCTGAGAACAGAAATTTACCTAACCTCAATTTACAAGATGTGGAAATTAAGTGGTTGGGCCAAAGAGGATTAAAATGTCACCAATTGATACCATTGGTGAAAACCTTTATGCATTTGCCAAAACCTGACCTGTTAATTGTGCACTGTGGAGGTAATGATTTGGGCACTTTGACAGGGGTAGGTCTGGAAATGCTTTTAAAGGACACCTTTGAGCAATTAATGGCACTTTTTCCTCAAACTGCCTTGGTATATTCCAATATATGCCAAAGACAGAAATGGAGGTGGTCCAACCAATTTTCTCCACAAATTGAGAAAGCGAGGAAGCATGTAAACAAATCTGTTTCAGCTTTCATGAGAGACCATGGAATGGGCTCCCTGTACAACAATAACTTGCGTTACTACATGCAAGATATCTACAGAGGAGACGGAGTTCACTTCTCAGATGAGGGCAACAGAATTTTCATTCTGAATTTAAGACTGTGCATTGGTACCTACTTATAAGTACCTAAATGTACCATAAACCCAAAAGCTCTTCTCAGAGCTACCCTACATCTGATCACTCACAATTATTATTTTTCTCTAACTTTTTTCACTAATTTTCCACAAAATACGCTCCCCGGGGCGCTACCCGGTTCGCTAACCGAAAGCTAACCTCGCGGAATTTTTTTTAAAAATGTTTTTTTTCCGCACATATAAGCCTCCTCAGCCACCCACAGAAAACCTAGGGGGTCAAGATAAGTCTACCATGACCCCTTCTACCCATTCTAAACATTATTTGCCCTCCATCTTGTATCTTAATGCGACCGAAACACAAAATGGTGGACTCCCGTGACTTTTAAGGTTCGCTAACCGGGCCGCTTTCCGGAAAGCTGTCCTAAAAAAAGGTGGGAAAGTAATTTACAGAAAAACGACTAAAGACACTCTCACCAAATATAGATTAGCTCATACTACATAACAATCCCTTCCATTCTCACAAATTTGATTGAAATTTCATTTAGCCATTTAGCCTGTAGACCTCTCTAAGTACCGTGAGGAAAATTACTTCACAAAACACATCTGAAGTGTTGGAATTGACAACCAATGAAAATGTTACTTTCATTTTCAACTTTTATTACCTGACATTTGATTGGTTATATACCTGAATATATATAAAGGAAGAGAAGGAAACACAGCCATTTTGACTGCTACTTCGTGAAGTGCACAACAAAAAATCAACTGATAACTTCAACTTATATTTAAAAGGTAAGATATTATTTATAAAACTTAAGTATGTTCTGTACTGAAACCTAATTAGAAAAACATTTTCTGGGAATTATATTCTATCACTCTGTAATACTTATAGAAAAAAATAGACTACTCTGTTTTAGTTATGGCAGAGCCATTCCAAGAATTTGCAAGACCATAGGCTAAAAAGGAACGTGCGCGAAGCCCCCTCCAATTTACATAAGTGGCCCCTTGCAAGGAGACCATTCACAGGCACTGAGGGGGCCCCATTGTCCAGCATTTTGACGCCCCCACAGTTTTAACTTTAAATCCACACGCATATCTCACACCTTCATAGGTGTGAGAATTGATTGTGGTCTAAAAGTTAAAACTGTGGGTGCGCAAAAATGCTGGACAATGGGCCCCCTCAGTGCCTGTGAATGGTCTCCTTGCAATTGAGGGAGCGTCTCCTTCTCCCTCCCCTATACCTCCTGACACCATCCATGGGAGGCCCAAGGAGGGGGCCCCCTGCAATAGACCTTAATTGCAGGCGACACCTTTCTTTGTGAAAAAAACACTATATAAATAACCAAACTGCCAATCTGTACTGAAACCCAACAATGCCCTTTCTGTACTGATATATTTTTTAAAAATTCATTTTTCAGAATTGAAAATGGAAGAACAACAAAACAACATGAAAACTGAAACAGAAGAAAAAATTGAGACACAAGATGACATGGATTTCTACGACGACACAATAAATAATGAACGTATGCAATGCGTAGATGCAGTAGATTTTCTACTAAAAAATGAAGAAAAAAATGATCACGATTTTTTAGATTTTCTTTTAAATTTTGAAAAACAAAATGAAAAATACATTTTAATTTCTTAATTCAAAAATTGTTTGACACATTATTTATTTTTATATGTTTATTGAATGTTAAAAGTTTAATGAATTATGACACACAATCAAAATAAAAAAAAATAAAAAAATAAAGAAAACAAAAAAAACAACAAAAACAACAAATAATTAACATACAGTATTAGAAAAGTCTATCATTCTTTTATCCTTATAGTACGCTGCCCAGAACGCTTTCCGGTTCGCGAACTTGGCGCTTACCACGCAAAAAAAAATAAAAAAAATTTTTGACCCTCCTGGGCCCTTTTAAAACCTCCACATAAAACCTAGGGGGTCAACGAGGATCTACTACGCCCCCTTATGGTAATTTTCCCCTTTGTTTTGGCCTCCTCTTGTCTCTCGATCCTACCGAGAGACAAGATGGCGGCCGCTCCGGACTGTTTAGAATGTTGACAGACACCGGAGAGCCAATCACCTTCGCTTCGCAAAGTTCCGATACGCAAAAAGTTTGCGAACCGGAGCGCAGCCCGGAGCGCTGTTACAGATATATATCTTGTTTTAAACGTTAATTTCTCAAAATCCACTGAAGCACATATATTGAGACCTAGCAAAGGCACATCAGGCTAACAGTCCCTACAATTTTGCCAAGTTTGGTGGAAATCCATTCAGCCGTTCGGGCTAAAAGTGAGGCCAACCGCCCTATGGAAATTAACATGGAAAAAACGCGTTTTGGGACCCCCCTTTTTTCTCGGCCCCCCCTTGACGAACACCCCCCAAATTTCCAGGAGCTGCTCAGAAACAAAATGTGCCATTTTCCTGAAAATTTCAGCCAATTCCGTCCACAAACGCCAAAGTTATTAGACATAGAATTTTCAGAAATCCCATAGGGAAAAAATCCTAACTATATATACCTACTGGCGACCGCCAGTAGGTAATATATATATATATATATATATATGAAGAAAACAGTCCAGGTTCCGGATAGATATCGGAACCAACGGTCGGGACCTCAAAGTATCTCGTAACCAGCAGTTGACACAAGCCTCAAAAAAGTAAATCCACCAGTGAAAATCAGGGAAGACGTTGTTTATTTAAGATGACGCGTTTCACTCTACCAGAGAGCTTGATCACACAGCGCACCAGAAACAAAAAAAGTGTTTAAATAGTAAACAGAAACAAAGGGCTGAAATGAAAACCACTAATGCTACACGCCTTCTCCAAGTAATAAACACAAAGGATGGACTAAAAGGGAACGTAATATAGACACAAAGTAACAAAGAATGTAACATGTTGAATACTGAAAAGCTCATGGTCACAAATGATTACATGATGTTTAAACACACTGAAATGTATCAAGTATTAATACTATGTACACAGGGATGATTTACAAAAGGGAGTAATGTATTTACAAAAAACATAGACGGCAAGTGCCTAAATGACCCATCTAAGGCAATGTTGTTCGAATGAACATAAACAAGAAAATAATGACTTAGTGCCAATATAACATTGCCAAGCTGAACTTGAAATAAGCAGGTAAGAACAAAGTCCTGTGTGGTGCATTACTAACATATTGCATGAATGAAAATGGGACCACAGCAAAGTACTTCGAAAAGTAAAAAATAAACCAAAATAAAACAAATAATGACTGAGAGAAAGCAAGAAAGAATGGAAAAAAAGGAAATGGTAATGGGGAAAGTATAGAAAAATTATATAAACAGTTGCAGCTTAGAGGAATATGCTTGCCAGGACCAAACATGATTATATAGCATGAAACTTTGCAAATAGGTGTCAAATTTAACAAAAAATATAAGTATTTCAATATATTTAAAAGGAAACACCTAAACAAAGTATGTACAAATGAAGGCTGACCAGCCGGCCAACCACTCTGTGATAATCTACGTCACATCAGAAAAACATGAATCAAAATACAAAAAGAGTTTACATCATAACCTGTCACTATACAGTTTACAGAAAATTGCTCAGATCTTCGGTCAAGTTTAAACCATTCGGTGCCTTGGTGTCTAAGGCAAGAATTAAATGAGATTCTTTCTGCCGAAGAAGTTTCATCCTATCACCTCCCCGTCCGGGTTGAGGTACAGAGCACAAAACTGTGTATTCGAGATCCCTCAATTTTTTATCGTGTACAGCTCGAAAATGTCTCGCGACAGGATAGTTGTTGTCGCTATTGACAATAGCACGGATGTGCTGCAATATCCGTTTGTGTACCGGAAGTTTAGTACTTCTGATGTACTCCAGGTTGCATGTGCATTTGAGTTTGTATACAACAAATTCTGATCTACATGTGAGGTGTTCACGAATAGGGACAGGTGTGGAGCAGAATGCGGTGAAATAATGGGTACTATTTTTGGCAAAAGTGCAGGCTCGGCACGAAGTGCACCGGAAGAACCCAGTTTTAGTGATTAGACTCTTTTTAGGTGGATCTTCGGGCATGGGTCTGTCAAGAGCGTCTCGCATGCTAGGAGATCTTCTGAATGTAATGTTGGGACTTGTAGATAGTATAGGTCCAAGAATGACATCCGTGAGGATTATGGGCCATTCAGAAGTAATGATACCCCTGATTTTGTGCTCCTGGGTGCTGTAGTTAGTAATAAGGCGCACAGTGCTTTCATCAGTGGTGATATTTGGAATTTTGGGCATCAATAGTGTTTTACGCTCAAAAGCGCATGCTTTGTGAAGAGCCTTATCAAGGATGGAATCAGAGTAACCCCTATGAATAAAACGGTGTCTAGATTCATTGAGACATTTCTCCAGGGAGTCATTTTCACTGCATATTCTGCAGATGCGAATGAACTCCCCATAGGGGATGCTTCGAATAGTATGGGCAGGGTGAGAACTGTGAGCATACAAAATTGAATTGCCTGCAGTGGCCTTTCTGTGCAGGCAGGTTTCAATTTGGTCATTTTTGATGAAAATGTTGACATCAAGGAATTCGGCTGAGTCAGTCGTGATGGTGGAGGTGAATTTGAGATTAAAGGGATTCAAGTTAACCTCCTTAACAAACATTTCAGCCTCATTTGCTGAACCCTACCAGATGATGCAGACGACATCTATAAAACGCCAATAGTGTTTGATGTGAGGTAACCAATGGCGATGTGTGGTTTTGAGCTCGTGCTCCTCCCACCAGCCCACATGCAAGCATGAGTAGCTGGGGGAGAAACACGAGCCCATCGCCACACCGCGAAGTTGTTGGTATATCTGACCCTGGAACTTGAAAAAGTTAGTAGTTAGACAGATATTTAACATTTCCATTAACATGATGTTATGCTCACGAAAACAAATGTCTCTTCTGTCCAAATAGTGTTTACACGCTTGCATGCCATGTTGATGGTGTATCGACGTGTAAAGCGATTCAATGTCCATTACCAAAAATAGTAAATTCGCATTCCATTCCACTTCCATGAGCTTAGTGAGAAAATCCGTGGTGTCCTTAACAAGGGACGGAAGATTCTGCATGTAGGGCTGCAAAAAAAAGTCTATATAATTGGAGAGGTTTTCATTGCTGCTTCCAATGGCAGCTATAATAGGACGACCTGGAGTGGGTGTTACCTGTTTGTGAATTTTCGGTAGAAAATACAGTACCGGTGTAATGGGATGATCTTTCACCAGAAAATTACACTCGTCTTTAGTGAGCAAACCTTTCCGCTTCCATGTGTGTATTTGTTTGCGTGTAGACTCATTGCATTTGTTCATCACAAACTGGGAAGTTAAATGATAGCAGGAGGTGTCATTGAGGTGTCTCTGGGCTTCAGTGATGTAGTCCTTAGTCGACCAAAGCACTGTATTTCCTCCCTTATCAGCATTTTTGATTATAATGTCTTTGTTCTTTTGAAGTTTCCTCACAAGTCTATGGTATTGCTTATCATTGTATTTGGACTGATTCTTCTGACTAAGAATTTTCCTGTTAAGTGTTTTCAATTCAACAATCACTCTGTCACTGAAAATATCTACCGAATCACGGGGCATGATTGGTAGAAAGGTAGATTTTGGGCGAAAAGGAGTGATAGCAGAGCAGCTCGTCTCAGTACTCTGACTCACAGTAGGAGTGGGTTGTGAATCATTGTCGAAAGCTAGATCCAACAAGTTTTGTAGCCCAGCAGCATCTTGGACTTGCAATCCTGGTGTCATCGTGTTGACTTCAGTACTAGACTCAGGTTGTTTTCTTTTGGCTTCGAGTCTGAAATATTTGATAAGTTTAATCTTGCGGATAAACTTATAAATGTCAATCCGGGTTTGATTGTATGAAAACCTGTTGGGTGGACAATATGACAGCCCCAGAGAGAGCAATTGTTGTTCTTTTGTAGACAGAGAAAAATCAGTCAGATTGATAACAGTATTTTCTACCGTGGTCGTTATCTTCTCCAATTCTTTTTTGCTTTTCCGTGTGTGGTATTTGCGTTTGAAGAGGACCCTCCTTGCGTGCCTGCGCTGGCTGTTTGATTGCCTGGTTTGTTCTGAGGTTGCCGGGAGCGCAGGGAGTAACGCCGGTCCTCGCTCACAAAATTCAGTTCATCGATTAATGTGAAATTTTCACAGTTGGAAAGACCTTCTGCAGATCTTACTTGTGCAATGTCGTCTTCACTCCCGGATGTGAGCGAGTTCAAAGAGAGATTGTCACTATTGTCGGGTGGTATAGTATTGGCAGAGGTTGATGGTTGATTGGCTTGAGCGATGCCTGCATTGGCCACTGCTTTACGTTTTAAATTATCGTATTTTCTAGAGAATGTAAAAATTCTCCCTGTGGCATAGTCATTCTTGTCTCTGGCGAATTTTGTAATTTTACGCTCAATGATGGTTTCTTCCAACTTTTTTATCCTTATATCAATCTCTGCCTTGGTTTTCGTAATTAGATTGGTTTCTCCTGATGCTTCCAATAGACCATTCACTCGGTCGATTTCAAGTAGCAGTTTGTTTCGGTCAGATTCAGCATACTTGATTAAAATATGTAGCATATTCATTGAGCTTTTCAAGTTGTTTTCCGCCCATTCTTGGAGCATCTGGGGGTCCGGATTCTCGTAAGTAGGGACAATAAGTACTCTCAAACCCCGCGGTATTCTGTTGGCATCCCTATACTTCTCGAGGGATTTCTTCTCCCACCATTTGGAAATTTCACCACGGAGGAGTTTTTCCAATGTTTTAAGTAGATTTTTCACATCGCTGTCAGCCGAGCCCGGTGCCTCATTTGTTTGTATATATATATATATTTCTACAGAGAGTGACTCTAGTTTAATTTCCAGGTCTATCACATTTAGCTCGAAGATAAATAATTAAATAGATAAATAGATGTATATATTTGAAGGGAAATAAAAAGTCCTGCCTCAATATTTCTAAACCTTCCTCATTTTTTGCTGTTTGTTGTGTGGGACACATTGTTTTGTGTCCTGGAGGGGTTATCTTAGCTCTTCAGTATTGAAATAGTCAATGATGCTAAGAGACAATGCACATCACGTCACAAGAAAACACCTTGTATCAAGTGATGATTCAGGAATCCCATAACTTTGCAAGGAAATCAAATGTAAAAAGAAAAAATAAGGAAACATTTCTTAAAATGTTAATTCCCTTTTAAAATAAAAAATATTGCAAAAGCACAGACACAGATTTTAGTCCGACGACCTCCTTCTTATAGATCTCTCCTACTCGTTGTAAGCCATATTTCCCCTAAATGTTTTTTTCGTCTGAGCCGATCAAATCAACAGTACCTATTGTCACACCACACTTTTTTCCTATATGTGATCATAATTCATCTAAATCAGCCTATGTGTCTATCTTATAATGCTGGAAAATTATTGTTGCCCTTATACTTTAAACAGCTTCCCATTCCAACATTTTACAATGATTCAGTTGGTTCAGTCATCTTTTCTTTTATAGCATATCCTGATCGACTCTTTACTTTACTTTATTGTCGGATCAGATACACAGTAATCTATTGACAAACGCACATTGTAAAACCACATATTAATGGTCATCTATAAAAAACAATAATCATATTAAAATAAATAAAAAAATTAACTATTGTACCATTGCAGGCATTGCAATCCAACATACTCATTTTAGTGCTTTAGATCTTAAATGCCAGATGGAAAGCAAGATTCCGACCACCCCATAAAGGCTGGTATCAAACATTAGCATTCTTAAGGCGCCCTTATACTGTCTCATGCCCAGCACCAGACACGATGATTTGACCCATTTAAGCCTGGGTCTCTTGAAAGCTGTGCAAAAAACATAACAGATGTCTCTCAGTCTCATCAAATTAATTACCGGACAGGCATATCTTACATTCGGATTCAGAGGTCATCCATGAACTCAAAAACGGGGATGTATGACGTTACAACGCATACTTTTACTCCGCATACCATTACAACGCGGTATTCACAACGCATACCACTACAACGCATAGCGCTTTGGGGTGCTGGATAGTGGTAAGTATAATTTACTATTCTAACTCCAGTCCCCGTGGACCCTAGGGAAGGTGTTGGATAGTAAATTAAACTTACCTCTTATCCTAGAGCGCCCCCCAGCGCTATGCGTTGTAATGGTATGTGTTGTAATGCCTGCGTTGTAGTGGTAGTGCGTTGTAAAAAATGTGTTGTAACAGGTGAATACCCAAAAACGGATGTTATATTGCAAATACCCAGTCGAAATTTTTGGCACTGGATAAAGGTGGGTGGATATACTCCAAGAATTCTTCAAATTTGTAGTCCCATTTCACAGATAAGAAACCACTTGACAATTGACCTAAGGAAGATGATGAGTGTAGTTTCTCAAAGTGCAGCCCCAGAATATCTCCTTCACTATGAGTTGAACGCTGAGGGTGGAGGAAGTTGTCTGGGCCAGTACTCGGCTAACCCCAAATCTGTTAGTGTGTTCTTTACATATCTCAGCCAATATATCTTGGTCATCTGCACTCTTCCTGGAACACCCCTTAGGCCTTCTCTATGTGGGTCGATCAAATTCCAAGCCAGTATAAGAATGATCTTAATTTAGCATGCCTGAGTATGAGTTTCAAAGCCAGATTGAGTCTTATAGGCAGCAATGGAGCATTCTGGGCAAGCCTCAACAGTGATGGTATATAGGCATATTCGTTTTTCCCACACTTATGCACATTAGAGTGCCCACAAAGCTCCGACCCATACAGAGTCTGGCTTACTCCCTGGGCTCCAGTGCTTAATTCGTGCTGGTGTTGGCAGCACTTATTTGTAAACACCAACACTTATTCTGGACAGTGAACCACATGGGGTCACTGTCTGTTTATTTTTCAAAAGCACACATCAGCAGGTTGTTTAAAACTTCCATATACACAGCATTTGGCAGCACTACAGGGAGTGCAAGCTGTAGTTCTCCTGTAAAATAACTTGAGCCCTTTGTTGTACAAATCAAGAACTGCTGGGCTCTGTATATATCTCAAGGCCATAACTCAGGATGAGCTACCGCACGCCAAGCAAACTTGATTATTCAGAATTTTCTATATTTTTTTTAGTAGTTCACTTTTTAGTGGTTTTTCAGGTCATGCTTCGTAATCGAAAAGTCTGAATCCAAGGCAATCAAATTCCTTTTCTCCTTACAATTTTTGTGGAGGGTTAAATGCCATGAATCCAGGCTATGAGCACCACAGAATAGGTCCAAACTCTGGAGGAGAATCTAAAGTCCTTTCTCTGATTTAGATAAGGTATTTTCTGCAAAAAGAAGGGCAGGCACCTTCTTGCACAGAAAGCCACCCTGGTTGAACCCCTTTGTTAACATCAATTATTTTTGCAAATTTGACATTTCAACCCCACCGGATTTGGGGAAACGTTATCCATATGCAACTGCCTAGTTATAAGAAGTAGGCATGGTGGATCTCCTAGCTCAAAAAGAACATTCAACACATTTTTTGCTTGGAATCATATCAAATTCAGCCCGGATATCAACGAATGCAACATCTGTATAGACTACCTTACATTTAATCAGGAGGTAAGTAGTAGACTTGGTTGGCTGTACCTGTTCTTGGTCTGAACCCGGTCTGGAACTGTCATTTTCTGTCATCCAGGCTGTAAGGCTGTTTCCTTCACGTGTCAGGTATTGGTGCACCTGATGCATCTGCAATGGAAGGTGTCAATCAATGGGCGCAACAGTCTTGTCTGGATCTTGGAGACTTTGGTTTGGAAGAAAGGACAATCCCTTCCCGCAGCCACCCTACCAGCAGGGAGGGTATCCCAACAGTAGTAATCCAGAAGGGCTGGTATCTAGGGAGAGAGGACCAGCCTGTAAAAGGACAGGAAAATCTGGAAATACTAGTTAAGTACACAAAGGACTAACTAGGAGTATGTACAAAGAACAGAATGTTTTGCGACACACTCACTACTGACTCAGGCAGCCTTAAATACTGCAAAATAACCTGGAACAGGAAGCAAATCGGTAACCACCATCTTGGATTGGGAAAACCTAATTGGAACACAGAAAAGAGATGCCATCTTGGATTGGGCTCTTAATTTATTACAAGGTGTCATGGCCTGGCCAAAATGTCAAAGAAGAGCCCTGGCGAGACCATGCAGCAGACTGCTGCCTTGCGCAGCACCCAGCCAAGGCCCATCTGCCTGCACTGCCCTCTGGGGAGATGACAGCTGGGAGAGAGGTAAGCCTGACCTCAGACCCTTGCCCCGTATGGTGAGCTGCTGGTGTGATGCTCAGAATGCGCTATGCCTGGGACATGGAGATCCTGACAGTATTCTCCGTCCAGATGCCCATGTTTGGTGGGATGGTGCCAAAAGGAATTACGTATCAGAGCAGAGGCATGGACGGCCCTGGCAGGCACCTAAAATTGTTCATAAATAGGGTATCCTTTTCACCTGACCAAAAATTGCAAATTACCTCAGAACATGCATCATCAAAATAAACAGGAGAAGGAGGAGGGAGACTCTGAAAATCAAAAACATAAGGTTTCATTTGCGGGAGACATAGAATGTGGGATGAATCTTCCAGGTACTGGGAAGAATTAAACAGACAGTGACAGGATTTATTTTTCTGTGTAATCGAAAAGGGATCCAAAAAAATTGAACTACATTTAGATTTCCTATAGTTAAAAAAACAGAAACTGAGAAGACAATTATACTTTGCCCCCAATCTGGTAGTCATGCTCAAGTTGCCTATGTATGTCGACGTAATCCTTCATTTTGTTTTGTGCAGATTTTTTGCTACCTGTCTTCTTGCCTTGGTTTGCCGACAAAAGCCCTCAGAGACAGCAGGTACCGGTAGTTGTGAAATGACAAACTCTGGACATAACTTAGGATGAACTCCTGTAGGAAAAGATAAGGAGATGCTTTATTGTCACTATGAACAATGTTTTAAACGGAAAACTCAGCAAAGGGCAGAAGAACCACCCAGTTTTCACTGCTGGTGCTACAAAAACACCTCAAGTATTGTTCCAGAGTTTGATTGGCCCTCTCTCTGAGTCCATTTGTCTGAGGGTGTCTCTGAGTCTATTTGTCTGAGGGTGAAAACCAGAGGATAAAGCTCTGGTTGTTCCTATTGCTGTACAAAATATCTTCCAAAAATGTGAAACAAATTGTGTCTCTAGATCAGAGATCATTTTGGACAGGAAGCTTGGCTAAAGCAGAAAAATTAGCCATCTTAGCGAACGAATCCGCTGTAATCATGATATTCATGATGGTTGCTTTCCCCTCTGAAGTGGGAAGTTCCATGTTTGAAATCCAAAGCAATAGTACACCATGGTCCAGGAGCGACTTGCAGGGGTTGAAGTATTCCTATAGGTTTCTGATGGAAGGCTTTCTCGTGTGTACAAATTCGGTAACTTGAAACAAAGCTTGTGACATCATTCACCACTGAAGTCCACCAGATGCGTTGGGAAAACCAGTTCCAATGAGTTTCCAAAACCTCTATGACCAGCATTTTTGGAGTTGTGATAGGGTTGAAGGACTATTCCTCTTAATATCTTGATGCGCATATAAATTAATTCTATGAAAATATAATCCATTCTTTTTTCCAGAGAAAACGTTCAAAATTCTTCTGGAGTAAGTCTTTGTTGATTTGCGTGCATTTACTTGAAGAAGAAAGTTATACCCTTCTGTAGGAAGGATCATTTGAAGGATTGACTCCTTCTCATCAGAGCATCATTAGGAAAGTGCTTCTGCTACTTTGTCAGAGGTTCTAAGAATAAAACGTACTCGGAAATCAAATTGGGGGAGGGGGTGGAGTCAGAGAGGAACATGGCGGCGGGCTGAGAGCTGGTCGCGGCAGCTCCAGTAGAAACCCAAAGGCTGATATTACAGAACGCTTCAGCGGGTTTGCGAGAGGCTGAAGGCTGAATGCCCTGTATTGCAAGGGTAAGTGGCAGATGAATGCGGCAATATAACGCTTTTTTTAGAGACTAAAGCGCTCCCTCTCCTTTTGTTTTGAGATGACCTGCATGTAAGCACTTTTCGGCGGCGGCAGCGGCGCTAGGACCAGCGCATTTAGCGACTCGCATGACGCGAGTGGAGGTGTGTCCACAGTGGGATTCAGGAAACCCGGGAGAACGCTGGCGGAGCCTTTGGGTTAAGATGCGCATCGCGCTTACACAACAGAGATTCAGAGGGCCAGTCTGCGAGGCAACTAGCAAGGCAACTAGCCGCAATCTATTTAAAAAACAGGACGAGGTAAGGTGTGGGGTAGAGGGGTTAACACCAGGACCATCCCCAAAGTCAATATCAAAGCAGGGGTTTATGGATCTAGCATTGGTAGAGGCCCCAGTAAAAGCTGTTATTGAGGGGGGGGGGCTCAAAAACCCGAGGACAACCTGAGCTTTACTAAACAAAGGCAGACTGAGCTCTCGAAGCTTGCGGTGGTACTAGCTCCAGCTGGTCCAGGCTTGAAAACAAGACTTCCAAAAACCAGACTTTCTCCACCATTAAGGAGACGAAAAAACCGGTATCAGTTGAGATCACGGCAGGAGTTGAAAGCAGGGGGAGCTTTAGACTTTGAGGAAAGGGAGCGGCCTATGCCGTTAACCCCTTGTAAGGGAAAGAAAAAGGCGACTAGCGTAAAAAAGCTTAAGGGGTCTAACACTGCTCAGCAGTTAGTAAAGAATACCCCTTCCCTCAAAACCTATTTTAAAATCATGGAACAGTCAATTAGTCCAGCTACACAGTTAGAGCACTGCAGCACTGTGTTACCCCTAAAGAATCGATTTGGTCCCCTAGAGAGTTTGTCTAATGCTGAGGGTGATAAACAGTCAGAACAGTCAGGTGCGTTGACAGGAGGTGAAGAGGTTGAGGCAGCTGTGGCCTTGAATTTGAGACAAGATATGGAGCCACAGCAGGTCCAGATAATACAAAATTCTCCCTCTCCCTCTCCCTCCAATGGTATCCAGGCTTATGATAGCGCGACAGGCTTTCAAGACACTAGACCTAAGATACCCTCAGCAATAGTTGAGCCTCCCTTGGATAGCCGGATAGCCACACAAGATAAGAACTCAGCTAGAGGCCAGCGCCAGCATCAAGACCAGCATCAAGACCAGGATCTGGACCCGGACCAAGGTCAGAGCCTCACAGTGATTTCAAGACCAAGATTAGGATCAGGAGAACTGGGCGAGCTGGACGGAGACAGGTTGGGGTATCTTTTTCAGTCTCTTAGGGGGATTTAATGACTAAATTTGAGATCTCAGAAGGTAACCAAAAGGCGATACATGATAGGTAGGCTGTGGGGTTTTAGGTTTAAACCTATAATAACTGATAAAATCCCACTGAAAGAAAAATAGCCCTCACCGGTGAAAACATATAAACACTGAAAAAACACCTGCACAACCACAAACTAAATCCCATTCAAAGAAAGGAAAAAGAAAGTGAAAGAGTCATTTTGTTCTTACTGAAGGGGTCAATAAAGTGTAACTTTGTTATACAAGCTAGCAGTAAGAAAGACTGGCTAACATTATTCTGCTTGAGTTTTTTTCTTTAGGGATGCCACTAGAATATTGTTTCTTCTTCCTTTTACTTTTTTCAGTTTTATGACCTTTGGTTTAAAGATGCAAGGTTTAGTTTCACGTTTTAGGTTTAGTTTCATTATTTTATAAACTGTAGAGAATCAGGACATATCAAACTCACATTTGATATTTTGGCTGCATTTGATTCTTTCACTGATCGGTAAAATGGCTAGTTTCATAAAAATCTTTCCTAATATGTGTCATCACATTTACCCACAGAGAATGGGTAAAAACCCTTAATACATCAGACCATAGTTTCTAGTGTGTCAGTATTAATAGTAGGTCAATTGCCAACACCTCAGGCTTTAAACGTTAAATGCAAGGTATAGTGACAAATATATATATCACCAAGCATCTGGGATAGTGGTGAAAACGTGACACCAGACTTTTGGAAAACATGGAATGCAGTGTCACCTGTTATGCTCTGCAAAAAAGGGTATTTCCAAGTTCAACAAAGAGTGGAGTGCTATTGTTTGTATTTGTAGTGATTCAGCTACGCATATAAAAAATTTGTGTGATGACCTGTCAAAATTGATACCCAAGCTGAAGTGATTCCCTGTAGGAGATCCTTGCCACTTGTTAGATGGTATGCTGAAAGCATCTTTACAATCTTCTGAGTTAATGAGGGATGCTATTGACTTTTTAGTCCATTCTGGTGCACTGTTTTCTTATGCCCAGGAACTAAAATGCGAATATTTATCATTTCGTGCTTTATGTGGCATCAAAGAAAGAGTCATCCCAACTCTGTCCCTTAGCTGACGGTTCTCAGCCGAAGGGGCTATGAATGCTGAGAAGGCCTTTTCACAGAAGTTTACATGGGAAGGAAAGCACGAGCGCACATGACAAAAGACTCACTGAAGAAGTATTGAATGGTGTACTACAATAAGATTAATTTGCAAAAATCTCTTTGGACCTCATATACACTATAAGTACACTGTCTATATACCATGTTCTTTCAGTGCAGAAAGCAAGTAATGATAAAAGCAAAACGTTCCATAAACACCGGAAAAACACTTTTTCTTTTGTTTTTAGTGGCGTGAAAATGTGTAACCACTGATAACAACTGTTTTTTAAGATATTGAAAACACTGAAAAAACCCCACCAGAATTTACCAAAAATAGAAACTGAAAACAGGGCAGCCTAATGATAGGTTTGACTTACTGGAGTCTAAGTTAGACAACATTATCTGCCGTACCGTAAAGCTGAAAACTGAAGTCATAGCCATAAATAAATCCATACGAGGCAACTCAAAGGATATTGACATTTTGAGAGCAAAAAATAGATCTTTGGCAACGGATGTAGAGAGACTGGAAACCCAGGCCCGAAGAAACAACCAGAGAATTTTAAAGATTCCAGAGGGTGAGGAATTGGAAGAGATTAAAGGATTTGTCTGCCGGCTTCTAAGGGAGGGGGTCCTAAAAGACCGTCCTGACATAGACCTGGAGGCGGAGATACAAAGGGTACACGGAGACCCTTTCAGGCTGCATGCAGACAGGAAAGTGCTGAGGAAAATATTGGTAAACTTTCACCTTTTAGTGTCAAAGAGATGATCCTGGGGAGATGTCTATCTAAATCAGACCTTCACTATCGGGCAAACCCATATCTCATTAGATCAGATTTAGGAGCAAGAACGGCACAGCGACAATGGGAGCTTGGCACCAGAATGCCAGAATTGAGATCGCTTGGAGCCCAAGTACAGATGAAATTCCCTGCCATGTTAAAGATCATGCGGAGAAACAAAATGTACAGCTTTACACAGTCCGAAGATGTTGATACCTTCTAGCCTAGATGATAGAGAATTAAGAGAGTTATGAGAAGTAAGAGTTGTTGAGGTTTGGGCTGCCCTTTAAAAAACATTTTTTTTTTTTTAAAGAGAAGAGGGGGTATATATAAAGCACTTAATATAGAAGTTCTTTAAAGCACTGAGTGATATATAGAGTTATTTAGAGAAAAATTGAAATCGAATTTGAAATACATATTGTAAGAACTTACCTATAAGTGAGCTATTATCAATAACCCTTTGTTAAGGTCAGTAGAAATCTACATTCAGCCAGAGGCATTTCTCCTGGGGGGCCAAAGGTGGTTTCTTCGCCGGGTATGTTGGGAGGGTTCCTCAGGGGGGAGGGGGGGCGGGGCACGGGGTGGAGGGACTGGGTGTGAAAATAATCAAAAAATCCTCATATATGGAAAAAGAAGTTCTATTTAAGGTTCTGGATGGGTGGGAAAAGAGAGCAGGGCCATGAGTAGGTTAAATAATATTAAAATCCTCTCATGGAATGTCAATGGACTGGGGGATAGAAGGAAGCAGTCCCGGGTCTGTGAGTTCTTAAGAAATTCAGAAGCGCACCTTATGTTGCTCCAGGAAACGCACCTCGAGGAAAACGCCTGTAGTGCACTCTTTTGAAAATTAAGATGGGTGCAGGAAAACGTATGTTTTAGACAGACGGGAACAACCAGGGCGGTCACAATAATCACTCGGGCGAACAGTGGGATACGTTTGAAAAAATGTGAAACCGATCAGACCGGGAGATGGATGGTAGCTGCTTTATCCATCTACAATATCCCTCATACATATGCAGTGTACTATGGTCCCAATGATGATAACCCCGGTCCCTTACTCAAGTTAGCGGCAGCTTTACTGGGGACCACGGGCCCGGTAACACTGGGGGTGACTTTAATTTGGTTTTTGATCATATTATTGATAGAACCTCCAAAGCTAATTATCAAGCTCCAACTAAGTCACTCTCTGCTTTAGGGTGTATGATGAAAGATTTTAACCTGTCAGATGTATGGAGGACCAAATATGGTTCTACCAGAAGATTCACATTTTACAGCAAAAAGTATAAACATTATTCGAGAATAGACCATTTTTTGGTGGATCAACATCTTCTTTCAGACATTAGTTCTGTTTCATTTACACCTGTCTGGATCTCAGATCATGCTGTCGTGGTGTTGATCCTCCAATTAAGCTTGAGTCCCTTAAACACCAGATGGACATTGGAAAGGACATTGTTACTAGATGATCAGGTTAAAAGAGAAGTGAATGAAAGGACCAATGAATTTTTTACAATCAATATCGGTTCCTCTACCCCTCAGGGTGTCTGGGAAACCTATAAAGCCTTTTTGAGAGGAATTCTGAGTTCTTTAATGGCACACAAAAGGAAGACTGTAAAAAATAAAAGGCGGGAAGAGCTAGAGGCTATAACAAGAAAAGACTCTGAGTTACAAAGAGCTATTTCTTCAAACAGAGAGAGGATTCCGCTGTTAGAGAAGGAGCTCCAGGATCCACAGCTTCAACTGAAAATTAATGACGAAAAAATTATAAAAGATAAATGGGAGACCAGCAAATTGAAGAACTTTGAATATGGAGAAATATGCGGGGCTCTGTTAGCCTGGAAATCCAGAGAAGAAAGAAATAGGAACAATATTAAAGTTGTAATTCAGAGAGAGACAGGGGTTTTACTGGCTGAAGATGGAGAAATCAGAGAGGAAGCCAGGAAGTTTATGCAAAGCCTTTACAGAGAAGATAGAACCCAGAGTTAGAGGAGATCCAGACCTGGCTAATACATAGAAATCTACCCCAAATTTCAGACACAGATAGGAGGTATTTAGAAAGTGAGATTATGGAGGGGGAAGTAACCAATCAATTGAAGAAAATGAAACGAGGCAAAGCGGCCAGTTCAGACGGGTTACCGACTGAGGTATACTTAGAATACTCAGAACAACTGGTGCCGGTCCTCACTACACTTTTCAACTGTTTACTGGGTCGTGGTTATAGTATTCCACCCACATGGGCCGAAGCCACAATATCTCTTATTGTAAAACCTAATAAAGACCCTAAGAAAATCGAATCATATAGGCCAATTTCCCTTCTGAACTCAGACATGAAGCTTTACTCCGGGGTTTTAGCAACTAGACTCGCTAAAATTATAAAGTCCATAATCTATTCAGATCAAAGGGGTTTTATCCCGGGTAGGCAATTGGACGAATTAACCTTTCAGGTGATTGGAGCCATTGATTATGCTGAGGATAGAGGCCTTCCGTTAGACATGGTTGCGATAGACGCAGCTAAGGCCTTCGATCAGGTAAATTGGAAATACCTATGAGCCACTATGGTTGGGTTTGGGTTCCCTCCAGTTTTTATAGAGGGCATCAAATCACTATATCAAAACCCAAGAGCCAAAGTCCTGGTCAACGGGGCCTTATCTGATTGTTTTAACATTTCCCGTGGAACTCGTCAGGGATGTCCCCTGTCCCCTCTTTTGTTTGATATTTATATGGAACCTTTTGTTTGTGGTATTAGAGAGGATAATATAATTCAACCCTTCAGAATAGCAAATATGGAGCTAAAAACTGCCCTATACGCAGATGACCTTCTCTTATATACCTCTAATCATATAGAAGCTATACCTAGGCTGTTTCTTTTAGCTGAAGAATTCGGAAGGTTATCCGGATATCAGATTAACAGGGAGAAGACAGAGATAATGGGGTGGAACAATATTACTCCTATTCAGGGCGTGAAACAAAAGATGAGATATCTGGGGATATATCTTACCCAAGAATTAAAAAATATCCCAAAAATTAGTTGGAAGACTGTTGTGAAAGACATCATTAAAACACTAACGAGATGGCACAGCCTGCCATTAAATATATATGGACGAGTTAACCTTATTAAGATGACCATACTTCCTAAGTTGACTTTTTTTTATAATTCTATCCCTTTATCTTTTTCTTTGAAAGACATTGCGATTCTCCAGGGGAAGATCGGTTCATTTATTTGGGACTGTAGATCACCTAGGATAACATGGAAGAAATTAAGGAGGGGTTTAAGGATTGGGGGTCTAGCTTTACCAGACTTATTATTGTACTGCCTCGCCTTCCATTTTAAAAATTTCAGGTTACTTGTTAATATATTAGATTCATCTTCACAGGGCCGTTTATTCCAGGCTTTATTACAGGTTTTGCCACAGGGCCAAGAGTTTTTCTTATTTAAATTTGGCGACCAGAAATTTTTTAAGAAAGTCAGTCTTAAGATTTTGCAGGCCGCACTCAGAAATTGGGGGTTTATTCAGAAAGCCTTTGGAATCCCATACTACCATACTTATTCTCCGATCTGGGATTCTCCGGGCACACCAATGTGTCTTCAGGACCAGTTATCTTTGCCTCTGAAAACAGCTGGAGTTCAGAAATGGGGTGATCTATGGGTAGATTCAGGTCTTATGGATTGGAACTCTCTAGCGTCAATTACAAATGGGTCACTGACAATATTCAAATGTTATCAACTATTTACATGGTGGGCAAGCCAGGCATTACAGCGGGAAAAAGACACTGGAATTCTTGACTCAATCTGCAGGGGGAAAGGATGGAACCAAGAAGTATCACTTTGGTAGAAACTGCTCACAGAGGCAAAAGAAATATTAGATCACGAGTTGATAAGCCTTTGGAGTAACATCATAGCCGAACACCCTGAAGAAACTAGTAAGATATGGACAGATTCTTTCACCCTGTCCCAGAGATTAATAAAAAACGGCTAACTTGAGGAGGAACCATCTGTTTACGGCCTACCGGGTGTATTGGACCCCGGCCAAATTGAACAAGATAACACAGGAGAACTATTGTTGTCCCCGCTGTAAACTTCTAGCAGCAAATGATTTGCATATATTTCTAGAGTGCCCTGGGATCCAGGAGTATTGGAAGCCATTATTGGTTTTATGGATGAGGTTTTATCAACCACTATCTCCCTTTCTCCTAGGCTAGTATTCTTTGGCCTACCACGTGGGTATAATATTAATAATTATTCATCATAATTCATATTTTACATGGTAGTTATAGCTAGGAGGGAGATATGTAAAGAGTGGAAGTCAGCTGCTCCCCCAGATTCGCAGACTGTTTAAAAAACATTATGGAAGGGGAGGCAAGATGGCCGCGGGTGGGTTGTGGTGAGCAGTCGCACCAAAACCTCTCTCCCATCTGGACGCAACAACATGAAGTAGCTGGGCGCTATAATGATAGCGCTAGACCCCCCGGATGGCTGTTGACTTTGCTCGCATGAAACTTGGATTTGGAACTGGGGAGTGCATTCTACTCATAACTGCACAGACAACTACTATGCGGCTTAGAGACAGGGTGGCGGCTGAATTCGGCAGACTTACAAGGAAATTGAGAGCATTCACAAGTAGCCTGCTGAAGCAAGTTGAGAACATATCAGTATCAGGAATTAAGGACTTGAGCGACTCGCTGCGCACAAAAATGCCACCAAGATCTGCAAAGGCTGACAAGATGAAAGTCAGAGACGGGATTGAGATTAGTAATTCAACCCCTACTGAACCAGAGACACCCGTCGCGCTGAAGACACAGTTACCGGCGAAGAACCCAGGCGCTATAAAGAAAGTGACTGCGCCTCCTACAAAAAAGAAAATGGACCTAAAAGGGAAACCGCTGGGCGGAGAGGAGAGCGCCACGGCGAAAGGGCGCATCAAAGTAATCGAAAAGCCAGCGATTTTGAAAACAAAAAGTAAAGGAACCCCTCTTAGGCAGCCCACCTTACCGGAATTGTTTACCCGTCCAGCCAACTCAGAGACAGCGGTATTGCCAGTAGGAGTCCCCGGCGATGAAGAATCAGAACCGGGGGTCGGTCAACAGAGCGTCCTCGAGGACGTAGCGGCAGCAGCAACAACGGGAGCTGGGGACGTGATAGACGCCGAGTCAGCTGTTACTAAGCAACCGATCTCTGCGAACCTTGAGCAGAACGCCAGCAGGAGCACAGAGGAGAAAGCAGATGGGAATGCGGGACAGAGGGCTGAGATGGGCGCCGAAAGGAAAGGAGAGAAGGAGACTCCACAGAGGATGGTGTGTGAAGAAGGGATTATTGTGGATAAGGAAAGCGGTAAGGGGGAGCCAAGGGGCAAGAAAATGCAGATATGTTGCAGGCAATCATGCAGGTGGAAGCGGAATTATTGGCTAAATCCCCTAACTCCACATGGGGGAGTTCTGTAAGTTTGGTGGCAGAAAAGATAGAAGCCGGTCATCCCAGGGAGAAGGAAGATGTATGCTCATTGGAGGGGGAGCATTTCTTCTCAGTAAATGAGGATTCCGACTCTGTACAACAGGAGGGAGAGATAACAGATGAAGAGGAGGAAGAGGAGGAAGAGGAGTAAGAGGAGGCGGAGAAGGAGGAGGATGAAGATGAAGAGGATTCATGGGCAGCCTCTACCTCCTCTGGAACTGACATAGGCAAAGACTCCACACAAAAAAGGAAACAGATAAGGCGTTGCAGGCACGAAAGATCGCCCACAAGGGGTGCTGAGAGGAAACTGGATTGGGACTATTCGGCAACATCGCAGACATACCAGGAAGAGCAAGAAACAGGCCCAAGACAAGATGATGCATTAGGAATGGTATTCAGCATGTTGAAACAAATACAAACTGAAGCGAGATCTACAAGTCGTAAAACAAGACACGACTTTAAGAAGATCCAAACGACGCTCCGGAAAACAAACAAACTATATGAAGGCCTGGCGGGGAGAGTTGCTGAGGTGGAGGAAAGAACAGGCAAGATGGAGGATGACTTCCGCAGCTTTAGCGAATTTAAAACGCAACAGGAAAAGAAGGCGGACGATTTTCTCTGGAAGATGGAGGATTTCGAAAATCGCCAAAGACGCAATAATGTTCGCATTTTGGGGGTGGCAGAAGGGCTTGAAGGGCAGGACCCTAGGGGATTTGTGGTCAAACTACTAAAGGGTGCTTTTCCTGAGTCCCAGTGGCAGTGGGAGGCAGAGATTCAGAGGGCGCATAGGTTCCCCTTTGTCCAGCGTAAGACATACGGAGCCGAAGGAGGCTCTAAAGCGCCACTCCCCAGAGCAATATTAGTGTATGTTGGAAACTTTCTGCTCCAAGAGGAAATCATTCAGAAAGCCAGACCTGACAGTAAAAGAACTGTGGAGGGTGTTACCTTCTTTACTAGACCAGACTTCTGTCATGTGACAGTTGAGAGGAGGTGGAGGCTCAGGAAAATGATCTCGCAGTTTCAGGCCTTAGGATCAGAGGCATATTTGCTATTCCCAGCTAGGCTGAAAGTGATCACAAAGGGCAGAGTCAGGATGTTTATGTCGGAAGTGAAAGCACAGGAGTTTATTCAGGAGTTGGGAAGTGAGAAGAGATAAGAGATGGATCTCCGTTTTGATGGCTGAGGATTTTTTCAAATTAACATTAGGGTCGTTGAGGGGAGGTTTTATGCGGTAGAAAGGGGGGACACTGGAGAAGATGGGAGAGGGGTGCGACTAACACAACCAGGAAGTGGCCACACATAGGTCATTGCTGACCTATTTGCCTGTAGGGAGGGCATGACAGGGGAGGGGGAGGAGAGGGGGTGGGAGACCAAAAATCAGTGGAATTGTATAGTTTGGTTATGTCTTTTAGCACACATTGATCACATATATAGTTTGTTGTCTATTTTTTTGAGTAGAAAAGGGAGGAGAAAGATTGGAAAGGGGGGAAGGATGACTAAAGAAACAGCTGGGATACAAAGAAATGTTTTTTTCTACAATGCACAATGTCATGTAAGCTAGTCTCTATAAATGTATGTGGTTTAAATGATCCAAGGAAAAGGGCGAATGTAGCAGCCTATATTAGAACTGTACAAGTGGACTTAGTATGCTTACAGGAAACGCATATAGAGGAAAAGCAGATATATCTAATGAATCAATTGGGCTTTGATGTACTCGCAGCTAGTAGGCAAGGATCTAGGACAAGAGGAGTTGCAATCCTGGGGAGAAGAAGAGATGTGATAGTTAAAAGAAAGAAAGAGGACCAATGGGGGAGATGGGCCATGGCGGAATTAAGTTTTAAAGGTCTCAGGGTAACATTAGTAACCATATATGGTTCTACGGAGGATGATCCGGAGATATGGCAATTTATAGATACAGAATTAGCACAATGGCCCGAACCAGTAATATGTTGTGGCGATTTTAATCTGCATGACCCTACAAGTTCGTTTATGAATACAGGAGCGGTGTACAATGGTAGAAAGAGAAAGGTAAATAGGGCTATTGCCAACATGGTCAACAATAATATTTTGGTAGATCCTTGGGTGATGCAACATCCACTGTTAGATAGCAGTACTTTTTTTTCGGCACCACATCAGGTGTTGGTAAGATTAGACTATTTTTTAGTCTCAAGGTCTTTGGTTTCAGAGACACTGATTGAAAAGCAACCAAGGATTATTTCCGATCACAGTCCACTAATATTGACAGTGAAGGTTCCGCAATTACAGAGTAAGAGGTCAACATGGACTTTTGAGAGGAGTCTTCTTCAAGATGCCGAATATAGAAAGCACATGGAGGGGTGGATTAGGTCCTTCTGGGAGATTAATCATGGTACTGCTTCTATAGGACAAACTTGGGATTGCTTTAAAGCAGATGTTAGAGGAGAAACATTGTGCTAAGTATTGACAAGATGCAAGAAAGAGAGGATAAAGATTGAAGCTATCCGGCAAAAGTTGAATATAGAGGAAGGAAAATTAGCTGCTGCAGTAGAATCTAAATCCAGCTTGGAACACGTATTACTAACATTGGTAGCATTGAAGGCAGAAGCAGTAGAAAGCTTCTCTAGAAAGCTTGCTGAAAAATACTTGGCTAAAAAAGAAGAGACTTATGAGTGCAGTGAGAAAGTGGGTCATATCCTTGCGGTTAAAGTTAGACAGCAGAGGGCAGCTGCAGAGATAAAAGAGATATTGGATCCTCTGGGTGTTACTGTTACAGACCCGGATAGGATAAGAGATGTCTTTAGAGTATTCTACGAAAAATTGTATACATGGGAAGACACAGAGGGAATAGTGGAAGTTAGCAATTATCTTAAAGACATTCGCCCCTCATCTGTCTCAAAGGAAGAAGGAGAAATGTTAGAATCTACCCTAGGCCTGGAGGAATTCATCGATGCATTAAGTAGTTTACCATCAGGAAAGGCATCTGGACCTGACCAAATTCCGGTCGAGTTTTATAAAGTATTTCGTGATTGTTTGTTGATTTATATGTTTGAGGTTATGTTATATGTACAACAAGGGGGGCAGTCACCGGATTCATGGCGAGGGGCAGATATAATTGTCATTGCTAAAAAAGGGAAGCCCTTAACTCTCCCTGGATCGTACAGGCCAATCACACTGATGAATTCAGATGTTAAGGTATATTCAAAGATGTTGGCAAAGAGACTAGCAGGCTGTATTGAACATTTGGTGAGCCCATCACAGCACGGCTTTATACCCGGGAAGGGTACTACACAGCATATTAGGACAGCGATTACTATGATTGATGCGGCAGAGGTCACAGGCGACCCTATTTCAGCACTCTTTTTAGACGCCGAGAAGGCTTTTGATAGGGTCGCCTGGGAATATTTATGGGAAGTTATGAAGTGGTGTGGTATCGGGCCAGGATACATACAGGCCATACAAGCCCTATACAGAGACCCGGTTGCAAAAATTAGAGTAAATGGAGGGCACTCAGATCTAGTACATATACAAAGAGGGACTCGCCAGGGCTGCCCGTCTTCCCCACTGCTTTTCGCCCTATATATAGAGCCATTAATTCGCAAACTAGAGGGAAACCCTGATATTCAGCCTATGTCATTAAATGGCTGCACTGTGAAAACTCTCGCCTACGCTGATGACGTGGCTATACTGACTCCGAATCCGGATATAGCCATGGTGGGAGTAGAAGCAGAGGCGCATGGCTTTGGGCTGGTCTCAGGATACAGCCTAAATAAAACAAAAACTCAGATAATCATGAATAGGTTTGCAACTAGTCTGGATAACAGGGTGGTCAATAGCGCAATATATTTAGGGATTGATATATCTGCAAATTTGGAGGAGATAGTCGAGCGTAATATGGAGCCACTGTTAGCGAAGGTAAAAAATGACCTGGAAAGGATAAATAACTTGCACCTTTCTTTGGTCAGATGCACGAATGTGTTGAAAATGATGGTCCTGCCTAAATTTTTGTATTTATTCAGGTCAATACCCTTAATTTTCGAGAATAAATGGTTCAATAGGTTGGAGAGTGTAGCTAACAGATTTATTTGGGCCCAAGGAAAAACTCGTAGGGCTTATAAATTCATCACTTTGCCAAGGGATAGAGGGGGTTGGGGTGCACCAGATTTTAGATTGTATTATTTGGCTGCTGCTCTCCAGTATATGCAGGGACTAATAGGAGGAGGTGGGGGGTCATCGAAGACCATTAATATGTCAATCGAAGCTTACACAGTGGTATTAGGCCAAAATACAGAAAATTGTTTTCTGTACTTTACGGACTTGGGTTATCTTAGAAGGCAGACATATAAGACTCTTAGGGCGGCACTTAAAATCTGGAGCTCCTTTTTGAAAAAGACAGGCATGGGAAGATTCAATAGGTATACCAAAGTCTATAAAAATAAATCCTTCCCTGAGGAAATTATTGCTGATTCAGTAATGGCGGACTGGGAAGACAAAGGGATACATCAAATTGGGGATTTAATAAATTCAGAGGCGATTGTACAATTTGAGGATCTGGTAAATGTATATAAAATAAATAGAAGGGACTTCTTTGAATACCTTCAGATTAGGAGTTTTTTTAGAAACAAACAAGGGGGGCTGTTGGGTTTTCAGCCAAATGAACTGATGGAAGGGATAACTACGGGGAAGGAACACTCCATTAGGACAATATATGCTGCATTGGCAAAAAATAGACCAGATGACCTGGATAAGCATAGGGTCAAATGGGGGGAGAGGATAGAGGCTACTCCTGAACCATTTAACGAATCCCTGGAACTAGGTCGGTCCATGCTCTGTTCTGCCCCCTTGCAATCCCAACATTACAAAACACTATTCTCATTGTATCACACTCCAGCCAGGATTGCGAAATGGGGGGGTATCAAGGGTATTACCTGCCCCAGATGTAACTCTACTGAGGCAGATATTGTCCACATGTTTGCTACATGTCCTCAGTTATATACATTAATTAAGGATATTGAGCGTTTTTTAGTCAACTCACTAAGGATAAAGATAACTCTTACAGTAAGTTTAATTATGCTGGGAGTTGACGCAGGAAATGTTCAAATGGATCCAGGTGATGCAATGTTTTTGTTTATGGTAGCTGCTGTCTTTAGATTAATGTTAGCCAGAGTATGGCTAGATAAGAATCCCCCATCTATGCAAACAAGGTTATCAAATCTTATTGCTATGCATAATTTAGAGAAATATATATATGCAAGAAAAGGTAGGGTGGGGAGAGCTCGAGGTATAAAAATATGGGGACCCTTGGAGAAATGGAGAACAGGAATAGGCTGATGTGATTTGTTGATGATTCACGAATTTGTTTTTCAAAATGTTATAATATGATACTTTGATGCTTTGGCTTCCTTCTCGGGAGCTTATTTTGTTTTGATTTAAGATTCCCTTTTATATTGTGAGACGAACAAATGTAAGAGGAAAATTTGTATTCTTTTAAAATGTGTGCTTTTTGAAGTTTAAAATAAAAATATATTTAAAAAAATAAATAAATAAAAAACATTATGGAAGTTTGCAAGATGGACATGGCTGGTCGGGCCGAAAGCTCAGAGAATGTATAGTCAATACTAGAGGCCTGGTTAAAAAAGTAAACGGTCCAATGATTATGCCAGAGGTCTGTGTCGGTCCTGTCCTCCCCTAGTCTGAGGTATTCCATTTAATGGCAGGGGAGTTGGATAAGGAAACAACCCGCCTCTGGGAGATCTCTGGTTGCAGTATATTGACCCCAGGGCGGTATCAATAAAGTCAGTATAGAAGGCATCAGAGAGACCCATCTAGAGCATATAACATCTGGTGGCATATATGAGGACAAAAAAAAGGAAATAAAATTGGGAGAATAAATAAACCCGTGGCCTTATTTATGAAGGTCTTGCACCGCGGGTGCGTCACTTTTAAAATGGGAAAAAGTGACGCACAGGCAGCGCAAGGCCTTCATAAATGAGGTCCCTGGCTTCTATTCCAGTATTGAATGGTCTTTAGGGGTTAGCATGTTTTCCCAGAGACGGCTCGATGAAGAGGAGGAGGGCAGCCCGGCGCTGCCGCAGCCAAGGTAGGTGGTTTTTATTCACTTTAAAGCATTTTTATTGAAGTTTTAATCCATTGTTAATAGGGGGGTGGGAGGCGGGTGGCGTAGTGGAGCTCCACAAAGTTTGTTCTCAACTCCCAAGCCCTCCGAGTAGCCCCGCTATGCCTACTATGCCCGGGGTTAGTTGTAATGGTCTGCGATGTAACAATGCAGCCGTTGTTATGACCGCATTGTAATGGCATGGGTTCTAAAAACATGCGTTGTAACATGGCCTATTCAGCCCAGCAAGCTCCCTTGCAGCTTTGTGTTGGGTGAAACTTCAGTAAAGTGGGCCCTAGTTTTAATGTCTGAACAGCTTGCCAGTAGTTATTTTAGAGAAAGGTATCGATAAGATTTGGCCTTAGTGGCTCCTGTGCATTGAGTGATAACGGACAACTTGAAAATTAGGTAGCATAGCGCATGTATTAGCCCACTCATCCTACCACCGACCACACGCATGTATTAGACCACTCATCCTACTACCGACCACACTCATGTATTAGCCCACTCATCCTACCACCGACCACACGCATGTATTAGCCCACTCATCCTACCACCAACCACACGCATGTATTAGCCAACTCATCCTACCACCGACCACACGCATGTATTAGCCCACTCATTCTACCACCGACCACACATATCGCAATAGAAATTCAGCATTTGTAACAGCAGTATTTCTGAGAAACCTTCTTGTGTTAAATTCAGCTCTTGACTAACTCAGAGTAAATTGATGTTTAATCTGCCTGTGCTCTTATTAATATTTGATGATCTGAAATGGTGTTCATTCGTGTGCAGTTAATAATCTTGATATTGCAAAAGTTTAAACCCTTCCAGTTCTATTAAAATTGATGCCGTTCTGTTTCCACCGAAATCTGTTGATAGAATCAGGTGCACTTTGAATGTTAAATAACTTTGCTGTTGTCTGTTATGGGCAGCTTTTGGAAATATTTGATAGCAAACTGTGCGTACATTTCATGGAATAAACTGCATTTGAAATTAGCTTTCAAGCTGAAATGAATCTCTGTTTAAATGTTCTGCATTTTCTATTGAAGTGTTTAACTTTAAATGCAAAATTCACTCGTAGCTTAATTCGGATTTATTGCTGTGGGGTTCCTCCACCATTACTTTATTGTGCTTGAGGAAATATGATAGAGCACGAATCATACATTTACTGATAAGTTACAGTCAATTGAGGGTTCTATGTTTTTTTTTTTTAGATATGATCAATTCCACGTGTTATTTCAGCAGAGGAAAGAACTTCTTTTACCCAAATCTGTTCTACCTCTCCGGAAATCGACAGACCTCGAAGCTTTGAAAGCTTACATAGGCCCTAGATTTAGACTCAGGCTTTCTATACAATCTGGAGAAAAGGGGCAGAAAATAAAAAAAGACCAATGTGTCGATGAGGTGATGAGCCAGGAAGGCGAAAGCAAAGCATCATGGGCCACAACCAGCTGACTCATACTCGTTTGCGGACCTTCATCATACAGAAGAGTTATGCTTCTACATGGTACTCACATAAGCAGACCTGCCAAACTCTAAGTGACCACTTAACCAATGGAACTCAGAATCACAGAATCAGGGGAGTAGCTAGAAAGATCAAATAACGCCGCACTTTGGACCATATCCAAATTGAAACCAAGTGAGTGAGAGGCTGACACTCATTCAGGGCAGTTGCTGTCTCCCAAGTGAAATCGGAAAAGTTCAGATAATATGATGAATTAAACACATCAATTCTCTTCTCCAATTTTTTTCCACAAAGGTAGTTCTGTCTGGTCATTCTGGAAATTCCTATTTATCAAGGGTTCCCCCCGGATATTGATGGAGTAAATCCTAAACAACGTTTTGAAAACATTGAAATGCATTGTTTATTTTAAAGAAAGTTGTATACATGTATTGTATAGTTTGTGTATGGCATTTTAAGTCTTTTATAAATATATAACATATTTATTGACATGTTTATCGTTGATCATAATTAATGTTGTTGCGATGTTTATATGTACTTTGATGGGAAAAGCCGAAATAAAGTTTACAAAAGTAAGAAATGAAAACTAATTTGCTGAAAAAAAACCAGTACAAATTTTACAGGCTGTTATGGAGGGGCACCGATGCACAAGAAAAAGCTCACCCTTTTTTTCTATATAGCCATCATTCCTTCTCTGCATCCTTCTTTCTTTTTATATCCCTCATCCAAGTATCATTTCTTCTTTCTCTCTAACAACTGTAAAAATGCACACAAAAAAGTCCTTAAATGTATAGATTTAATTTTGGAGTATTACCCATTCCACCAAATAGAGGATGGGTTTACACTGTGGTCATGTAGGTACGATATCTTTCACTGACCGCTAGCAAATCTCAAAGTCAGCCCATCTTGTCAAATTAAAAATTCAGGCTGACATGCAGTTGACTAAGTTCAAACTGAAGTTGGCGGTTTCACCCACTTGGTATTTCTATATTTGGTGTTCGCTTTAATGGTACTTTGCAATTTGCAACTAGATCAAACATCAGTGTGCACTGGGACACTGCACCATGCTTTTATTTGGAGCCCTCATTCAAGCACAGAGATCTGTTATAAATGGCTTTAAATAGTAGCTGGCGACACCAAGCTACCCGAGGGTGAGCACATGATAATTATGGTGTACTTGTGCCTTACCCTTAATAGGATTGTGGTTACTGCGTGACCATGGTTTACACCCCAGTCAACCGGGAACCTAATTTCTAACAGTTCTCGTGTGAATAAAAGCATGGAACTCCTTCACAAGAAGTAGCTCAAATGTTGTCCTCTTTGAAGTGTTGTGTCCCTTCAAAGAATTTCAGGACTCAAGATTCAAAACCCCACAGCAGTGAAAAACAGTCTCAACATCTATATTTAATTAAATTGTAAATTAAGCACTTTTGCACAATCTAAATGGACAGAAACATACAGGGCAGGGGTTGCATCTAAAATCACATGAATCTCTCCTAAGAAAGAAATACTCGCTCCAAAATATTCCATCAGGAAAATAAATTGTCCAGGCAGACTCAGTCATCTAATCCCTGCTTACTTTGTGCTATATTCAATGTGAAAGAATGAGAATGCTGTTATTTACATATGGCGTGATCCTCATTAGCTACAGTAAAGGCATTGGACTCAAATGGTGTCTTCATTGCAGGTCGTTGTTGGTACCATGGTCATCCTAAAAAAGTTTTTAGGGGGTTGGTCCTATTGCTGAAATGTGGAAAGGTGTAACACAAATTGCCTGCCTCATTTTTACTTCCAATTCATTGATTGCAAAGTAACATTCTAGTTCATGAAAATCCGGGCGTGATATTTGGTGAGGGAGATTCAAGTGGCCAGGTCTGTAATAGTTACAGGCATGAGGAGGACCTTCGTTATTATCATGAACTGGTGCAAGCACTGTTGTTTCCTATGGATGCCTTATCACCATGAAAACAAAATGTTTGACCCAATAAGTGTTATTTTGCAAATGACTCACGAATTACAGAAATAATATATACTTTGACATAGGGAGGTTAATGTACTAGGTCGTATCTGTCCAGCAGGCTGCTCTCAACTATTTTCCTTATGATTTGATTGCGCTAATGAACTGACTTTGTCTGGCATGTCTTTATCAGGAGTGGGACAAAGGGTAGCACTAAACATTGTTATTGGTTTGTTGCTATCTGAAAATCAATAAGCAGATTTAAAAAATGATTATTTTACTAAATTAGAAGACTCTAAGAAAAATATAACATAAATCCATTTACACCGGATGCTAGACCATATTTTATCACTTTATTTTTTCAAAATGCTATAGATCGCATTGATGTGATGTTACTACAATCTACAGTTACAAATGTGAGATTTCCTACATGCAGTGTCTACAATGTTGGACTGACAGACTGAAAATCACAACGCTCAATATGTACATAAACTGTTATTTGTAACTCAGATCCACTTTATTTCATTGTAAATCATTTTTAAATAGTGTCACAAGCTTCTTGAAATGTTATGTAAGCACCGTAATTTGCTGAACCCTTATCATGACATCACAATTAAGAAAAATATCTCCTACTGATAGGTGAATTGTAAGTAGATTCTTTACCTACAATGATTCTGAGAGATATCAATAAATGTTGAGGTATGAATTGTTTCAACAAGAAGATTATGCTGATCCTATTAATTTTAGAGACAAAGAACACAGAGAGTTATAGACCAACCTGACCACTGGGGTTCAAAGTTGTGAATCCATTGTATTGGATTGTAATGCCCTCACACACCTTGTCGAGTGTCATGCTTCATCATCGGGCTGCTCCTCGTCGGGTCGGCGGTGCAATACCCGACGGGCTCCCTATAGTAGAGGCACTTTATTGGAGATCTTTTTCCAATAGCCGTTTGGTGAAGTGCGGGTGGGGGCCTCGTGTGTGTAGATGTGTGTAAATATTGGATGTAACTGTAAAATAGGGTTTGGAGTACCTAAGAAAACAACTTTAATCAAGGGGTCTCCTACCCTAAGTAAAAACTGAATTATAAGGCGCAAGGCTGAGGTAATGTCTCAGGTTGTGGCGTCCTTATAAGTATTGGGTCAACATGTTTCTCGCCAAAATGAGTAGTCTGCAGGCGATTCATCAGGACCAAAAAGGGAAAAAAACTATCTACATCTAAAACTTCTAGGACTGGTGTTGTGGCTGCACACTCACAACAACAAAAGGAGTAAATAGTCAAATACCTGGTAGAACTGGAACTAACCAGACTAATGTACTAACCAGGCGTCACATTACCCGGTAGGTTTTAAAAACACGAGGGGTTCCTCATGTAGATTGTGCTAATTGCACAAAGCTGCCGACCTACTCACTGCTACCGGGCCTGGGTGAATTGTCCCATGTAATCAACTAAAATAAAATTTAGGGCAATGTAGCTTTAATTGTGCAATGTATTTTTTTAGTATATCGTTACATCATTATTTTTAGCCCTGCTTATTTATTTTCTTTTTGTTGCATTATGGTTAATAGAATGTATATCTATGGTATCTCTAAATACAGCTCTAAAACATTATACTTGGTATTTTGATAGGAATACTGGTTCAGAAGAAGAGAGTACAAGTTCACTAGGTACTAAGAAAAACAACACTGCGGGCAAACTGTCAGTCAATTGAATTATTTCTCTTGCCATCATTCCACAATAGTGCTTCTATGAGTAATCTTTTTCTATACACTGTATTTAACTTTAGGTTTTCACAGAACAGTATGTTAAATAATATAAATGAAGATATAAATAAAATGCTGAGTTATTTCAACTGTTGGTCCTATTGATCTTGGCCGTACTTGTTTGGCGTTTGTTATATCACTGTAACTCATTTTGTCTATTTCAATGAAATGGTTGTTTAATAGTGAAACATGACCATCTTTATTTCAAAACAATTGCTTACATATGCATGTTATTCATTATCATGTATTTAAATTCTCTTGAATTCTAAAATGTGCCTTCACATTTCAACATCATCTTTATTTCTTTTTAGTATTCAAATATCAATCTAACAATGCAATTGTTACCTCCATGACCTACTCAGATGAGTCCTGCATGCACTTTCTAATAGAATGAAAATTTAACAGCCATCCTCTTTGGGTGACTAATTGAGTATACCTGTTTGGCATAATGATGTTATGAGAGAGCGAATTGTTAAGTTGTCTAGGCTATGAATGAATTTTTATTTGGGACACTCAATTTTGGTCACGGACATATGCTTCACCCTGTAGAGGAGAAGCATAATTCTTTAAATGCATTGGGGTTGACTAATGTTAACAATATGGAATTTACATTTGCTATTCATCAGACTCTAGGATAATTTTGGAGAGACTTATTTATTTCATTTGAAAAACTCAAACTGGCATGATTTAGCATGGATGGCCGCTGGCCACCCACGCTGAGTCTAATGACAACAAGACTTCTTAAAGCTCAAGCAGGCTAATTTTATCTTTGTTTCCAGCAAAGTACTCATTTAATTTGATTACTCATAGTATTTTATCTCAAGATGGCCTTCCCCTATCACCCATGTGGTATCTCGCTTTGGTCTGTTTAATCACCGTAGTATAACTAGGCCCAAACTCTCTGCCAAACTTTGCACATAGTGACCTAAAGTTACTGTTCCTCAGAGAATCTGTCTCTCTAAGGACTATAACCCTAGTGCTGAAGACTTGCTCCCTCCTGGTTACAAAGTGATTTGGAAAAACCTTGTTGGTAAAAGGATATTATACATAAAGAATTATAGAATATTGATGTTCATAGCTGGCCTCGACTTCCTAGGCTGAGAATCTCCTCTGTGTTTTAGAGAAGTCTGTAGAGTGCTTCTAAATTAATCATTTTCCAGTCCTTACCACTGAATTGTTGTTGTTGTTAGAAGAATGAATACTATAATCCCTCACATAACATACCTATCTTCTAATTATGGTAGATTTTAGAGTTTGTAGAAAAAAACCCTTTTGATTCCATTGTATATTTTAATGTCCAAGTATATTTAACCCTGGATTTATATCAAAATGTTCAGGGTCCTACTCACAAGAAAAGATCATCAGTTTGTTCTGATGTTTGCTTCTTCAGATTCAGTCAATATTAGTTCTATTTTTGAAAAGCCTTGATCTGGCCACCATTTTGTTGCCTTCTCTATTTAAACTGTAATTGTTTTAGCTACTTCCTCCAGACAGACTCAGGTAAAACATATATATGAAATAACCTGGGCAGATAGAAATATGACTAAACTGGCATACCATTTAAAAACTTCTTTTAGCTCCTTTTCCAACCAATGGGACAAAAGTAATTCTTCTGAAATTATTAAAAATTTTACTCAGCACTCGGATCCCATACAAAAAATATGGTGACCTTTACAACAACAAGGAGTCCACCTAGCTCATGCTTCCTTTAAATGGCTCATTCCCTCCCTCAGACAGGAAAAAATGGTTTTAGGACATTTTGGGAGAGAGTGGAGAAAATTCTACAATTCAAAGAGTAGAATTGTATTCTGTCACCAGCTGCAAAACTATTGTTTCTTGATTAGATCTGCAGAAGGAGTTCAAACATTTTGTTTGCTAAACATTTGCCTAAAGAAATGGTTCCAATGATAAGCCATCTTACTCACCTCATGAGTATGAGTAGACTTGTTCTTCCTCCTCAATCACTGGTCAACAATTAAACTGAGTTTTTCTCATAAAATAATTTTAACTATTAGGGTCAAATTGGCTTCAATTTCTAGTTCATCACCTCCTTTAGCCTCAAACTTCGTTTCACCAGTCAATGTATTGTTCTCAGCTGAAAACTATAGTGATGCTCCTTAACAGCTGTTTGTTTGTGAAACATTGTCAATATAACTGTCTAACTTTTTTTACCTGAAAGCTCACCACCTCTCTTAGTAATTATTTTCAACTCTTTCTTCTGGTATTTGGCCAGATAATGCTATCCTTAACAAACCTTCCCCAGACACAGTTTACTCCAAAAACCTTCTCTCTGCTGCATTATATTTCAAAACTGTCACACTGTTTTGGCAAGAATTTACCAAAGATAATTAACTGCATAATTTCTATTTCAGCTTTGGACCAGACTGAAGTACTGAATTGGTTATCACATGAGTCATCAACAATTTGATCATGACTGACGGATGCAATGATGCAGTCTTGATTTTAATCAACCTGTCCACTGCAATTGATACCAATGATTTTACAGTGCATCTGTAGGAGAGTAGGGTCTGCTATCCTATGGTCACCCCAATTTTTGCTTTTTGCTTCACTGGTTTTTGACTTACTGAGGCTGTGGGCCTGCTAATCAGACCCTCAGCCTGCTGTTCTCTCTCTAAATTCATAATAAATGTGCTATAGGTACATACCACAATTGGAAATGGACTCCTTGTCAGCCCCTGTACCATGCACTATAGGTGCTCAGGGCATAGGTGCCACCAAGGCCTACCAGGGGCTGAAGCATAGCTTTTGCCACCCCTGGCTGGTTCTTAAATTGACACAACTGGCTGATCACTCAGCAGGGGGCAAGTGGGTGTAATCACCCCTTGCTTAGATATAGTATACCTATATCTAAACCTATATCTGGACACATATAAACCTGTGAGCCACTCCTATGGAAGGCCTCATCAATCCTGGAGGCAGAGTGCGTGGTTTTATGTGAGATGGAGCTCTGGCATGAGCTGAGCCTGTCTGCAGCTGTCGGGAACAACTCCCTAAGCTGATCCGGGATAATGCCATACCATATACTCTTAAGCGCCTTATAATCCTCGCGGTTATATAGCAACTTTGGTTTGGCTTTATCAAAACATGTCGTGTAAGGTGTCACACGAATTGGAATACTACCCCCTCGCCAGTTCTGGCGACGGGGGTAGCATTCCACCCTTCTAGAGGGATAAGACATGTTACTTTACTGAAACGCGGTTGATTTAAAATGAGCCTCAGATCCACAAAATGGATGCCTCTGCCACAGACACGGGTCTGGCCTCCTGCTGCTGACCGAAACTCAGCATATGGTGGCCTGGACAAAGGGTTTCCTGTCGCAGGGCGGTGTCAAACCACCCCAGACAGGAGATAGTGGATTGTAGTAGGGAGGTTTCAAAGAAACCAGACACTGCCTGGGGAGCACAAGGCTGCCCCTTGCATAATCCGGCCAAACCGGTTCTGGGGCCTTCCAGCTCCAGTCCCAGCGCGGCCTGGATCAAAGGAAAGGGGTGTAACCACCCCCTTCCTGGGTCCCACCCATAGGAGGGGACCTAGCAGGATGTCCAGCCCACCAGATTCGAATAAGAGTGGGAGCAGTGCCAATGCAACTCAGATCATCCTGAAGAAACATAGGAAACGAATTCTGGACCCTTCGACATTCTATTCAACATAGAAGACGGAAGAATCTCCCTTGTGGTCAAGGAGTGACCACCCTGTGCAAACAGGCACCATCCAGCCCTCGACCCTTGCTTTGTTGCAGTTCCCGCCGGAACTCGAGCGACAGAGATCAACGAGATCAAGCTTGCCTGCCTTCTCCCAGCCGGATCCACAGTCCCTGCAGAGCTGAGACCCGTGGAGGCGACCGGAAGCGTGGGGCACGCCATCTTAAAAAGGCCACAAGACGCTGACCGTGCAGCCCACGAGTGACCCTCGAAGCTGTACACCGGGGATTGAGAAGCCCCAACCTCGAGCTACACTTGCACCAAAGCTACCCCCTCCACACTCAACGAGTGCTGCGTGGGGCCCTTCTGCTCGTGTTGGCTCGACGCGTTGGCCCAGTCACTTGCCAGCTGGCTTGTGGCCCCTGTGCCAACGAAAACTTGAATACGACTTGCTTTTCTGGTTGCTCCAGATCTGCACCAGCTCCTGTGAAAAGGAGCCCCCACTCTGACCCTCCTGGTTCGAGTGAGAAGCAATCTCCCGATTCCGCGTGGATTGCTTTTGCCAAGTGCTGTTTGCTGCAATCTTGAAGCCGACGGTGCTGACGGCGAGAGCCTACGTGGGACAGATCGTGACCTGCTCCTGGACGTCGCAGATGCCCCAGAGCCCACGTGACAGCGGAGAGAAGCCTCTCGACAACCACCTGATTGCGCCCGACATTGCCTGGTTCCGTCCTGGTTTCACCCTGGTCACTGCTGAGTGACCCAGACTCTGTCCCCTCTGCTTTCAGGTACTTTTCGACTTCGATCCACCCTTGGATCACACCGGACACTTCTGCTTCACATCGCCTGCAGCTTCTTCAGCTCCAAGCACCAAGAGCCTGCGTGTCAAAACCCGACGCCACTTCGACCCTGTGCACCCGCTTCCTGTGGGTGAGGTAACATTGCAACGCCGGTGTTCCCACACTGGTACACACCTCTAGGGTCTGTGTCTTAAGTTTTGTTCCTCTAGGTTCAGCGGAAGTATCTTTAAACTCACTTTGTGTAACTTTTACGCACCATTGACATTGCATTGGTGTAAGCCGCACTTTCCGTGCTGCACCCGAGTCCCGTGGGCTACTCCCGACTTCAGCATTGCTAGTCCTGACTGCTCCCAGCGATTCTCTAGGCCCTAGGCCTAACCACTGTTCGATTGGTATCTCTTATACCACTTTTTTTAGTATATGGTTTGAGTGGCCACCGGCCCTCATCCAAAATTGTGCAACTTTGTATGTTATACTGTGCTTTTGATTTAATGCTTGTGCCCCTTTCCTCATAAAGAGTACTGGGGAGTAATTTAGAAATAAATACATATATTTTTACAATATATACTTGTGTGGTGTCCTTTCATTTGATTACAGGATTGTATGTGGTAAAACAGCTCGCTTAACACGACCTCTTAAGTTAAGCCTTTAAGGCTGGTTAGTCCATGCTACCACTAGGATAGCTTGTCTAACAAGGTTGACTTACAACCTGACATCTTTGGGGTTTGTTTGGACTGATACCAAGTGGTTCCAAAATTGGAAACACTACATATCAGGCCAACTTCTCACATTGGTGTGCAGCGGTGCGGATTTGAGCTTGCTGTTTGTTTTACCATTGCAATCTTTACATCAAATTGAAAGATCACATCAAGTACCTTAGGTACATATAAATCAAAAGCTTAGCATATTAAGTTCTACTGAACTTAGTAGTTGTAGATTAAAGGGATTAGCACACCCTGACTACAACTCACTAGCAAGGTACAGTAGGAAAACACTTAGTGTAGGTAAGTGCATCACTTACACCTCACTAGCAGTCATGTCTGATACAGGTAGAGCCTCAGGCTCTGCCCCTGTAGCAGTTGACCCTATCAAGGCAACTTCCAGATATGACAACCTTAGCCACAAAGACCTGAGTGCCTTGTGCACAGCCAGGGGGCTAAAAAAGGGCAGAGGCCCTACAATCCCTTCCCTGATAGCTATCCTGGAAAAGGATGACTTAGACAAGGTGAGTCAGGCTCCCTTAGATTCAGGTGAGGGGGTACACTCCCCTGAGAATGAGGATCTTCCAGAAGAAGAAGAAGAGGAGGAGGAAGAGGAAGAGGAAGGCTCAGATGTGAGCCTGAAGATCAGGATCAGAGGGTGACCCAGGTACAGGTTGCCAGGCTTAACCAGGCCAACCTAGACCTACATGGGAATGGAGAGGGCCAGCACCTCTCCAGATCTCATAACCAAATTCTCCCAGGCAACAGGAGGGTGAGATCTCAATCAGGGGACTCTCATCTTTCTAGTGCCTCAAGAGAATCTCAAAGAGGGATGACTCCCTCCCAGAGGAAAGAGCATAGGGTCAGAATGAGGGCTGTCCAACTCCAGATAGAGAGGGAAGAGGTAGCCTTGGCTCAAGCTAAACTTGCTTTAGCAAGAGAAAGAAAATTGTGTGGCTTAGATGCCACTGGTGGCAGCAAAGTTCCTAAAGAAAAAGACAGGGCCTATGACAATAGAAACCTGACCAAAATTGTGCCCCCCTACAAGGAAGGGGATGACATCCACAAATGGATGACTGCTCTTGAGAGGGCCTGCATGGTACAGCAGGTCCCTGAGGATCAGTGGGCAGCAATTTTATGGTACTCCTTTTCTGAGAAAGGGAGGGATAGGCTCCTCACTGTTAGACCTGAGGATGCCAAAAACTACTCTGTCCTGAAGAGTGCTCTTATTGAAGGGTTTGGCCTAACCACTGAGCAATACAGGTTGTTGTTCAGAGACACCCAAAAAGCACAGACTCAGGACTGGACTGATTTTGTTGATTGTGCCACTAAGGCTCTGGAGGGTTGGCTGCAGGGAAGTAAAGTTTCAGACTATACAGGATTGTACAATCTTATGATGAGAGAGCAGATCCTTAATAACTGTCAGAACCAGCTGTTGCATCAATACCTTGTTGACTCTGATTTGACCTCTCGACAAGAATTGGGAAAGAAGGCAGACAAATGGGTCAGAACAAGGATTAAGCAGAAAACCAGAACCAAGGTGACCAGAAGAAAACAGACCAGAAGGGTGGGAATCAGAAAGATAAAGAAAAGGACCAGAAGTCTTCAGGCCCCCAAACTAGCAATAAGGAGGGGGGTTCCCAAAATGGAAACAAGAAAAAGAAGAATGATGGCCCAAAGAAACCTTGGTGTAATACCTGCAAATCAGTTTCACACTGGGGCAGTGAATGCACCAAGAAAAATCCAGTTCCTACCACTGCAGCTCCTAAAGCAACTGCACCCCCTAGTACAGTCAGCAGTGGTAGTGCACAACCTAAGGGGATAGTAGGGTTAACCTTGGGTACTGAGGTGGAATCTGGCCTAGTCAGAATCCCCACACAGGCAGTTCTCCTATATGATGTGGACTTATCTTTGACCACTGCAGTGAGCCCCAGTAACCTGGGCAAATATAGGCAGACTCCCTTAATCAATGAGAAACTGGCTCAGGCCTACAGGGACACTTGTGCCAGTGTCACTATGGTGACACCAGACTTTGTGGACCCTGGTCAGATTGTACTAGGTGAAAGTTACCTAGTGACCAATGCAAGCAACTCCACTACTTCACATAGTGTGGCTTTTGTGAACTTCTCCTGGGGAGGGGTAGATGGCCTAAAGAAAGTTGTTGTGAGTGCAGACCTCCCAGTAGACTGTCTGTTAGGCAATGATTTTGAAAGCTCAGTTTGGTCAGAAGTGGAGTACAGGACTCATGCAGAAATGCTAGGGATTTCAGCTCATGTCCTTGCAGTGACAAGGTCTCAGGCTAAGAAGTGCCTTCCTGAACCAGTGGTGGATCTTGAAACAATAGACCAACCACAACCCAAGAGAAGGAGCAAGAGGGTTAAGGCTGAGCCTTCCCACTTGCCCCAGGTTGAGGATCAAGTTTCACAGGAAACTGATTCTGCAGTCCAAGAGGAGACTGTCTCAGAGGAGCTTGAACCTGACCAGGTTGAGTTTCTGGGGACAGGGGGACCCTCAAGGGCAGACCTGGGGCAGGCCCAATTAGATTGCCCTTCACTTGAACCCCTCAGACAGCAAGCTGCTGCTGAGGCTGCAGGGAATGCTCAAGGTACCCATAGAGTTTATTGGGATGAAGGACTCCTTTATTCAGAGGCTAGAGACCCCAAGCCTGGCACAACCAGGAGGTTGGTTATTCCTTTGAAGTTTAGGGGTTTCCTTCTTACCTTGGCCCATGATATTCCCCTTGCAGGACACTTAGGCCAGAATAAGACTTGGGACAGGCTTGTTCCACACTTTCACTGGCCTCACATGTCAGAAAATGTCAAGGAGTTTTGTCGCTCCTGTGTCACTTGCCAAGCCAGTGGTAAGTCAGGTGGCACAACAAAGGCCCCCCTGATACCACTACCTGTGGTGGGGGTACCCTTTGAAAGAGTTGGAATAGACATTGTGGGTCCCATGGATCCTCAAACCGCATCTGGGCACAGATTTATACTGGTGGTAGTGGATCATGCCACCAGGTACCCAGAGGCAATTCCCCTGAGGACCACCACAGCACCTGTGGTGGCAAAAGCCCTCATTGCAGTTTTCTCAAGAGTGGGCTTTCCAAAGGAGGTTCTTTCAGACAGAGGTACCAACTTCATGTCTGGATACTTAAAAGCAATGTGGAAAGAGTGTGGAGTAAACTATAAGTTTACCACACCCTACCATCCACAGTGCAATGGGCTTGTTGAAAGGTTCAACAAGACCCTAAAGGGAATGATAAAAGGTTTACCAGAGAAGCTTAGGCGGAAATGGGACATCCTTTTACCCTGCTTGCTCTTTGCTTACAGAGAGGTCCCACAGAAGGGGGTTGGCTACAGCCCTTTTGAACTTTTGTTTGGCCACCCTGTGAGGGGTCCATTGAGTTTGGTGAAGGAAGGATGGGAGTTACCTCTCAAAAAGTTTAAACTAGACATTGTGGACTATGTACTTGGTCTCCGCTCCAGGATGGCTGAATACATGGAGAGAGCATCCAAAAACCTTGAGGCCAGTCAAGAATTACAGAAAGCTTGACATGACCAAAAGGCTGTTCTGGTTGAGTTCCAGCCAGGGCAGAAGGTGTGGGTGTTGGACCCAGTGGGCCCAGCAGCTCTCCAGGACAAATGGACTGGACCCTACCCTATCATTGAGAAAAAGGGAGAAGTCACCTATGTGGTTGACTTTGGCACCCCTAGGAGCCCCCACAGGGTGCTCCATGTAAACCGTTTGAAAGCATTTGTTGACAGGGAGGACATGAGTCTCCTCATGGCCACAGATGGGGATCAGGAGGAAGAGAGTGACCCTCTCCCAGACCTGCTTTCCCAGAACCCTGATGATGGTTCAGTTGATGGAGTAGCCTTGGCAGGCAGCCTCACTGAGCAGCAACAGGTGGACTGCAGACAGGTGTTGCAGGCCCACAGACATATGTTTTCACTCACACCCAGCCAGACTAATTGGTGCACCCATGAGGTGGACACTGGTGACAGTCTGCCTGTGAAGAATAAGATCTACAGGCAACCTGACCATGTCAGGGATTGTATAAAGGCTGAGGTGCAAAAGATGTTGGAGCTTGGAGTGATTGAGCCATCAGAGAGCCCATGGGCTAGCCCAGTGGTCCTTGTGCCAAAACCTCATACCAAAGATGTGAAGAGAGAAATGAGGTTTTGTGTGGACTACAGAGGTCTCAATGCTGTCACTAGGACAGATGCACATCCCATTCCAAGAGCAGATGAGCTCATTGATAAATTGGCTTCTGCCAAGTTTCTGAGAACATTTGATTTGACAGCTGGCTACTGGCAAATCAGATTAGCTGAAGAGTCAAAAGCCAAAACAGCATTCTCTACCCCTAGTGGACATTATCAATTTGTGGTAATGCCCTTTGGTTTGAAGAATGCACCTGCCACCTTCCAAAGGTTGGTGAATCAAGTCCTTGCTGGGTTGGATGACTTTTGTGCAGCATACCTAGATGATATTGCTGTCTTTAGCTCCACCTGGGAGGATCACCTGATCCACCTGAAGAAGGTTCTGGAGGCCCTGCAAAAGGCAGGCCTGACTATCAAGGCTTACAAGTGCCAGATAGGGCAGAGCAAGGTTGTGTACTTGGGCCACCTAGTAGGTGGGGGTCAAGTTCAACCACTGGAGAGCAAGATCCAGACCATACAGGACTGGGCTCCTCCAACTACCCAGACACAAGTCAGAGCCTTCTTGGGCCTCACTGGGTATTACAGAAAATTTGTAAAGAACTATGGGTCCATTGTGACACCATTGAATGACTTGACATCCAAGAAGATGCCCAAAAAGGTTTAGTGGACAGTTAGCTCTCAAAAGGCATTTGATGACCTGAAGAAGGCCATGTGCTCTGCACCTATCCTGAAGAGTCCTGACTACTCCAAACAGTTCATTGTACAGACAGATGCTTCTGAGTTGGGGGTGGGAGGTGTGCTTTCAAACCTTAATCAAGATGGTCAAGACCAGCCAGCCCATTGCTTTTATTAGCAGAAGGCTGACCCCCAGGGAGAAACGTTGGTCAGCTATTGAGAGGGAAGCCTTTGCTGTGGTTTGGGCCCTGAAGAAGTTGAGGCCATACTTGTTTGGTACTCACTTCCTAATTCAGACAGACCATAAGCCCCTCTTGTGGCTAAATCAGATGAAGGGTGAAAATCCCAAACTGCTCAGGTGGTCCATTTCCCTACAGGGGATGGACTTTACAGTGGAGCACCGCCCAGGGACTGACCATGGTAATGCAGATGGTCTCTCCAGGTACTTCCACTTAGAACATGAAGACTTATCTGGTCAAGGTTAAGTTTAATGTCCCTGCGTTTGGGGGGGGGGGTTGTGTAGGAGAGTAGGGTCTGCTATCCTATGGTCACCCCAATTTTTGCTTTTTGCTTCACTGGTTTTCGACTTACTGAGGCTGTGGGCCTGCTAATCAGACCCCCAGCCTGCTGTTCTCTCTCTAAATTCATAATACATGTGCTATAGGTACATACCACAATTGGAAATGGACTCCTTGTCAGCCCCTGTACCATGCACTATAGGTGCTCAGGGCATAGGTGCCACCAAGGCCTACCAGGGGCTGAAGCATAGCTTTTGCCACCCCTGGCTGGTTCTTAAATTGACACAACTGGCTGATCACTCAGCTGGGGGCAAGTGGGTGTAATCACCCCTTGCTTAGATATAGTATACCTATATCTAAACCTATATCTGGACACATATAAACCTGTGAGCCACTCCTATGGAAGGCCTCATCAATCCTGGAGGCAGAGTGCGTGGTTTTATGTGAGATGGAGCTCTGGCATGAGCTGAGCCTGTCTGCAGCTGTCAGGAACAACTCCCTAAGCTGATCCGGGATAATGCCATACCATATACTCTTAAGCGCCTTATAATCCTCGCGGTTATATAGCAACTTTGGTTTGGCTTTATCAAAACATGTCGTGTAAGGTGTCACACGAATTGGAATACTACCCCCTCGCCAGTTCTGGCGACGGGGGTAGCATTCCACCCTTCTAGAGGGATAAGACATGTTACTTTACTGAAACGCTGTTGATTTAAAATGAGCCTCAGATCCACAAAATGGATGCCTCTGCCACAGACACTGGTCTGGCCTCCTGCTGCTGACCGAAACTCAGCATATGGTGGCCTGGACAAAGGGTTTCCTGTCGCAGGGCGGTGTCAAACCACCCCAGACAGGAGATAGTGGATTGTAGTAGGGAGGTTTCAAAGAAACCAGACACTGCCTGGGGAGCACAAGGCTGCCCCTTGCATAATCCGGCCAAACCGGTTCTGGGGCCTTCCAGCCCCAGTCCCAGCGCGGCCTGGATCAAAGGAAAGGGGTGTAACCACCCCCTTCCTGGGTCCCACCCATAGGAGGGGACCTAGCAGGATGTCCAGCCCACCAGATTCGAATAAGAGTGTGAGCAGTGCCAATGCAACTCAGATCATCCTGAAGAAACATAAGAAACGAATTCTGGACCCTTCGACATTCTATTCAACATAGAAGACGGAAGAATCTCCCTTGTGGTCAAGGAGTGACCACCCTGTGCAAACAGGCACCATCCAGCCCTCGACCCTTGCTTTGTTGCAGTTCCTGCCAGAACTCGAGGGACAGAGATCAACGAGATCAAGCTTGCCTGCCTTCTCCCAGCCCGATCCACAGTCCCTGCAGAGCTGAGACCCGTGGAGGCGACCGGAAGCGTGGGGCACGCCATCTTAAAAAGGCCACAAGACGCTGACCGTGCAGCCCACGAGTGACCCTTGAAGCTGTACACCGGGGTTTGAGAAGCCCCAACCCCGAGCTACACTTGCACCAAAGCTACCCCCTCCACACTCGACGAGTGCTGCGTGGGGCCCTTCTGCTCGTGTTGGCTCGACGCGTTGGCCTGGTCACTTGCCAGCTGGCTTGTGGCCCCTGTGCCGACGAAAACTTGAATACGACTTGCTTTTCTGGTTGCTCCAGATCTGCATCAGCTCCTGTGAAAAGGAGCCCCCACTCTGACCCTCCTGGTTCGAGTGAGAAGCAATCTCCCGGTTCCGCATGGATTGCTTTTGCCAAGTGCTGTTTGCTGCAATCTTGAAGCCGACGGTGCTGACGGCGAGAGCCTACGTGGGACAGATCGTGACCTGCTCCTGGACGTCGCAGATGCCCCAGAGCCCACGTGACAGCGGAGAGAAGCCTCTCGACAACCACCTGATTGCGCCCGACATTGCCTGGTTCCGTCCTGGTTCCACCCTGGTCACTGCTGAGTGACCCAGACTCTGTCCCCTCTGCTTTCAGGTACTTTTCGACTTCGATCCACCCTTGGATCACACCGGACACTTCTGCTTCACATCGCCTGCAGCTTCTTCAGCTCCAAGCACCAAGAGCCTGCGTGTCAAAACCCGACGCCACTTTGACCCTGTGCACCCGCTTCCTGTGGGTGAGGTAACATTGCAACGCCGGTGTTCCCACACTGGTACACACCTCTAGGGTCTGTGTCTTAAGTTTTGTTCCTCTAGGTTCAGCGGAAGTATCTTTAAACTCACTTTGTGTAACTTTTACGCACCATTGACATTGCATTGGTGTAAGCCGCACTTTCCGTGCTGCACCCGAGTCCCGTGGGCTACTCCCGACTTCAGCATTGCTAGTCCTGACTGCTCCCAGCGATTCTCTAGGCCCTAGGCCTAACCACTGTTCGATTGGTATCTCTTATACCACTTATTTAGTATATGGTTTGAGTGGCCACCGGCCCTCATCCAAAATTGTGCAACTTTGTATGTTATACTGTGCTTTTGATTTGACGCTTGTGCCCCTTTCCTCATAAAGAGTACTGGGGAGTAATTTAGAAATAAATACATATATTTTTACAATATATACTTGTGTGGTGTCCTTTCATTTGATTACAGGATTGTATGTGGTAAAACAGCTCGCTTAACACGACCTCTTAAGTTAAGCCTTTAAGGCTGCTTAGTCCATGCTACCACTAGGATAGCTTGTCTAACAAGGTTGACTTACAACCTGACATCTTTGGGGTTTGTTTGGACTGATACCAAGTGGTTCCAAAATTGGAAACACTACATATCAGGCCAACTTCTCACAGCATCTGCATCACTTAAATTCACTTAGTATCAAGGGTTCCCCCTTGCTTAAATCTCTTATTCAATTTCTAACAAGACACAATATGCACATCTTGATGGTTTATTACCATACCAAATCTCTTACTTGGAGTTTGCCTCAATGAATTATTTTATTCCATACTCATCTTGACGGCTGTCAATCACATACTAAGGGGCCGATTATGATGGCTGACGGACCAGAGTTCGTCTGCCACCATAGAGTAGGAGGGAACCGTCGCATGTCCTGCGGAGTTCCCTCCTGTGCAATTAGGATGTGACCGCGCGCCTTACGGTCACATCCTCTATTTTTACCATTGCGGCGGGTGCGGCTTCAAACTGCATCCGCCGCAATAGTAAAAATGCATACATTGCATTTTTATGCAGAAAGCGGCAGGCACTGTGCGGTGCCTGCCGATTTCTGCATACAAATGCAGGGGGGTACTATAGGTACCCCCCCGTGTGCACCCCCCACCCCCCTCTTCACCCAGGGGGCCCGCAACGGGCCCCCGCAGTGAAGTTACACATGCTTTTCCACAGCGGAAAACCCGCCACGGAAAAGCATTTTAAACAGCCCATCCTAATATGGCTGACGGTGTCTGAGAGACACCGTCACCATATTAAAGCTTTTCCGCCGCGGTTGTAAGCCAACCGCGGCGGGAAAGCTGCGGACGAAAACCAGAACCCACCAGCCATCCTAATGTGGCGGTGGGTCTTTGGTGGGTCCGCTGCAGTTTTTCCGCATCCTCCGGGTCGGCGATGGCTTCCGCCGGCCCGGAGGATGCGGGAAAACCGCAATCGTAATAGGCTCCAATAGCTCTTAATTGTGCTAAGCCACAATGGGTTGTTTTATCCTTCTTGCTGTGTAATTTTTATCTAATCTACTATCCTGCACTCTGCATAGCTTTTAAGGAAAGCTATACTGTAATGCACATGATACCCAGATTATTTGTCATTTGACTAACTCTCCTGATTTGTTATCAGTACTTGAAACTATCCATACCTGAATGACAATTAATTTCTTGAAATTTAATCCAAATAAAAAGGAGTTTCTTCCTGACTTCAGCAAGATTGATAACTAGGACCCTTTTTTATGTCCCTCATTCTTATGTACAATCGTAGTCATAGTCCCATATGCCTGTAATCTGGGCTTCATTTTGGACTCCAATCTTTCATTTGAACAACCTTTACAAAGTAGTGTTTATTTCATTTCAAGCAGCTTTGTGGGATTTTTTATTTGACTTTTTACCTTGTAAAGTTATTGTTGTTAATGCTTTCCTACAGTCTAGATTAGAGTACGAAAATGTGGCCTACTTATAAATTCCTTGAATAGGCTTTCAATACTGCAGAATGTGTTAGATAGATTGGTATGAAATCTAAAGTCGAAGTAATTAAGAAATCACAACCAACTACATTGGCTACTGCTTAATAAACTCTCATTAGGGCTCGCCTGCTGTACGCATGCGCATAGCTGGCAAAGCTCTATAGGGGTTTAAACAGCGTTTAACCAAGCACGATTCCACTGGCGATTCCTCGCAGTGCATGTGCTTTTTAGGTCATTGTGCAAGCGCAAGCCCTAAAAAGCGTGTGCACAATGCCACCAGCCGCCTGCCTGCCTGCCTCACATTACCACATAAAAGGCAGCCCAGCCTCCCTCAGAAAGCTTGTCAGCGTGCGCACTGCATTTCTCCTCCCAGCGCAGTTGTCATCCCCTAATTATTCACGGCCGGCCGTACTTTCAGTTTCACGCCGCCAGTATATCCTTTGGGCTTTGTTTACACATTTGCGTTTTACCTTTACATGCATTTGACATATTTACAGTTGCATTACATTTTACATTTATTTCGAGATTTAACCATAAGTAGACTAAAATGATTTTTCCTGACACACACAATTTACAGTGAAGTGCTGGAGCCATGACTGAAACCTAGGCCCCCAGGTCCCCAGGTTCCTTAATAGTTACATTTGCCACTAAACCATATCTAATGAAGCATTTAGTTGTATTCTTGTGTTGAAATTATTTTTTATTACGTTTCATGAAAATGTCAATGCGAATGGTTTGTGGGAAAAAAAACGTTTTTACCTGCTGGCTGGAATCGTCTCTTTTTTTCCTGTTCTTTGCGTTTGGGCTATATTTTAGTACACTTGCTCCCTAAAGTGCTTGAAATTATAAATGGCATTTCTGTTGGGTTCCAGAGGTTCCCTCGAGGTCTGTTTAATCTAACTCCGCCTGAGGCGCTCTGCAGCATCCTGCTGGAGTGACCTCCTTTCAACTCTTCTTTGGCAGCTGCACTGTAGAGGGATGATGTGCCAGCATCCTCTGATTGTCATCAGACCGACCCGACCCGTACTGCCCCTCCCCCCGCATCTTACTACAACCGCGGTGCCCTTTTGTACTCTCACCAACTGCTCTCTGCAGTGGGTGTTTTTGTTGAATATTTTCAGTTATTTCATTTGGTGCGTAGAATACTGCTAAATAGGAAATGACACGTTAGGCCTAGCAATTAACTTTGAAAACTGCTTTTTGTAGACTTTCACTGTTCTTCCACCACGTTTGCTCTTTCCAAAGGAACCGAAGTTTAAACTATATGGTTACATATTTAGCATGTCTAAATTGATCCTTTTTCCACTGAAAGGCAGGCTTTCGTGTTTTCCGAATGAGCTTCTCAACCCTAGTTAGAAGAACAGTGACAAAACTGCGCAGCTATTGCCATTACAAATTAAATAAACTATTTAAGTATTAATTATTTTAAAAAATTAAAAGCCATTGTTATTTGTAATATCAATATATCTAAGTCACGTAAATACAAAACATGTTGCATTACAAATGCTATAGGTGTCACATTTGCGAAAGTTATAACTATTGGCATTGTAAATGACAAAGCTATTAATTTAGCTATTTTAAAAAATAACACATAAATAAAAAAAATGTCATTTATTAGACCAATAGCTCAAACTTTCCTAATGCGAGCCCTATTGCATTTCCAATGCTTGTTTTAAAGTTGATTACTTTCTGATGGAGGTTTCAACAGTAACACTCAAACACTCTTTCCAGGATGATTAAGACATATACTCCTACCCAGCATTTAAGAACATCCTCCAATTTACATTTTTCTACTCTTAGCATACGATCTCTATAGTTTCTAGGTCCTTTCCTCTAGAATTACATCACACAAGCTATTTGTGCAGAGACTGGGCTGTTTACGTTTTAGAATTCCTCAAAACATGACAGTATGGTCAGCAACTGCTCAATAATTGTTTGTCTCATCTTATTCTTGCTTTAATGCTCTAGTGGAGAATTCGTTAGAACAAAGAGACTCTATTAGTAAGAAAAGGTGCACTATACTTAAAAATATAAACATTTTTTAGGTAATTTTGTCTATTAACCAAAACATGACTGACGGGTTGCAAAAATATATTAATGTGTGAAAAAAAGTTAAATGAAAGTGGACCAAAGACAATCGTACCTAAAATGGTTATCTCCCAAAGTGTTTGTCACAAGATCCAAGGAATGTATCCTACACTGTGTACATTCACTGTAAGCACCCTCTGCTTAAAAAGTGCCACCCTAAACTAGAGAGCAATGTCGAATATAATAGAATACAGGTGCATCACATTTATAATAAATGACAGAATTAATAGATCGGTCAATGTTTAAAAAAATGTGCTTTCTTTCCACAAAATGACACGAAAGAATATCGTCTTTTCCTTGTCTTTTCTTTCAGTTCATATGTATACAGCAAGGAAACCAGCCAATGCATTTCGTCCACATTCAAAAGGACTTCTTCAGGGCACAACAGAAGAAAAAGGCACTATTACGAGGTCCATATTTAGTAGTAATCCTTCGCAAATAGGAGCGTCTTAGTAGCAGACAGTTCAAAAATTAAACAGTCCTCAGAAAGTGCCATCAAGGTGTCACAAGATATAGTGAATTATAGTTCCATCCTTGGTTCCAGAATATCTACATGGTATATTGGCCCTCGAAAGAGTGGAGAGGAGAGAGCGGGTCGGCCCTTCATCTGGCACTATAATAGGTGCTGCACAGAAGACTACAGAGATGTCCCTTTCGAGCCCAGAGCCAAGGACCATGGATGCACTCATAATTCACTATACATTCTTGTATGTCTTGACATTGGTAAGCTAAATAACTGGTCAGCATATTCATTAACTCCTTAACCGCAGCGGATATTCCGCCGTGGTGCAGGAGTTCTATTAGGTGGGCGGGGCCGCGTCGGCCAACAGACGTGTGCATCACTACCATGGTAGTGCTCGCGACGGCCATTGGCCGACGCGCGCACGCAACTGGGTATGCCATATTATAGAAACAAGAGACTTTTAGATGCTTTTTTTAATTTGCTTTCAATTTCCAAAATCTGTTTTGCCCATTATCAACTAATCAGTTGCAAATCATATCGAGAAATAACAGAATTTATTTTGGTTACCTTCCATCAAAGGCAAATCTTATGTCACCAGTGCATTGCACTGTGATGCTTGTTGGACCTGCAAAAGAAAGAGAATCATTATAACACACACTCTAGCAAGACTTCCAAACTATTTTGCTGTGATTTAAAAAGACTGCCGCTCCGAAAAAACATACTATAGTAATAATCCCACTATTGATATGTGCCTATGAACTAATGATGGACTTTATTCAAAATTCACCACAGACATCTTAATGACAAGAAATCAACTGAGGCGATTAGAGAGACTGGCACAACTCAGTCACATGTAAAAATGCTTCCCTGCCCATTTGTAATGATCAGCAACTCTGAACCTTTCAGACATATTATTCCCTTGGCCTAAGCGCTTTGGGAACCGGATAATACCTTCCACAGAAATCACTAAAACGGCCAGTGGTGGCAGCAATATAAATCTCCAATACCTACATAATTAACACACATATTATCTAACATGCAAATAGATAGGGTGTGTACCATTTAAGATGTAATTCAGACTGAGTTAACCTATAATAAATTTGACCTTAGACTTCTTTGTTCTCATTCCTTCCCTTTCTTTTTTTTAATGTATAAGGTATTAATGTGTGTGTCATTAACTGGGACTTCTTTAGGAAAACCCACACATTGTACAAATCATTCTGTTGTGTACACTGTTATGTTTTTTTTTCTATCTTTCCAGTCATATGCAAAGACTGAACCTATCACAATATCAACCACAAGCTGCTAAGTTCACTGACGAAGAAGTGTAAGAGAATCTACTTACCCCAACCATTGCATGGGTGCTCTGAAGGCAGACCACCTACTCACACTATGGTCCTGATTAAGGCCACCTGGCTTGTATGAGCAAATCTCAGGCAGAAACATGGCGACCCCCCACGAGTTGCTGTGGGCCAATAATTAATCCACTCAAGCACCACTACTTCTTTTAATCATATCCCTCTCCTGATCAATAAACGTCTCTGACAGGAAAAGGAGATATTTTTAATCACTAGTCACTTTTCACGACTGCGACCACACTGACAGTCTCCTTCCTAGTGGAGGCTGGTTAATCACTTGGAGTTCTGTACCCTATGGTGATTACGACCCGATGATGACACTATCCAACTTACCACACGAGCAGAGGAAACAAAATATACCGCACACTGTTAAAATGTGGTTGAGGGTCTCCAATACAATATTCTTGAGACTCTGGATTGCTGACACAAGTGATTCATTTTTCAATGATTACAAGATTGTTAAGTTTGATCTGAATGACTCTCTACTTCTCTATCCCTTATTTTTTCTTAGATTAAAAAAATATTCCTTGTTCATGCCAATGAGCTGCCACTTTTCATAGCTCATTTTTCATACCTGTAAATTTTGTCATAGTTCTCTGTCCTGTTGCCTCACCTCAGATAACATTTTGTAAATGTTCTTTCTTGGTGGTGTTATGAAGACATCATCAAACAATCTTTAACCTGATCTGTATATAGAAAGATTGATCACAAGAACTGTGACCAGAGTGCTACATCTTGTAATGGCTTGCCAAAGTAGCTTGCTTCAATCCATGTCTGGTCCTTGGCATTATTGGTTGCTCCTTCCACCTCTTGCTGAGGACATTGCAACTCGGGATGTAGTCCATGGTATTGTGGCAGGAGTTGTGCCACCACATGTTTACTTACCAATTGTTACCCCCCATCACCAGCAGAGTCTAACAAACACCTATGTAAGCACCTCAAAATCTGTGAAAGTGAGCTCCGTTTGAGTGGGAGGCTACAGTGGATTTAGAAGATTCATGAGTCTACTGCAGGATTCAGGCATTGTGGTACTCTAGGATGTACTGCAGGATTTGAGAATCCAACAGTCTACAGTAGCCACACCCAGGGTGTGGCCCAGTATTTGTCTTCCCTCCTTGTTGATGAGAAGAAGTCTCTGTATGAGCTATATACTTCTTCTGTGTTCCTGACTTTCCTGCTGAAACAATCTTCAAGCCAGATGCAGAATTTACCTTTGCTGACATTTTCTGCTTGTGGCATAACTTGGATTTTTATCTGCAGCATCACTTCAAATAATGTCCTCACATTCTTGAACACTTCAAAGAGTCTCCTTGCATTTGTGGAACTCTTCAACCTGGTTTCCAGAAGTTCTTCTTGTATCTATGTACTGGAACAACTCTGCCCACCTTCTAGTTTGTGCTGTAACAGCTGTCTCTTGGACCTTTCCAGAGTTATTTAAAAATCCCAGTGAAAGTTTGTTTCTGTTGATGCTTTCACTATTGGAGCTTTAACAACTGTATTCAGGATACCAGAACAAGACCAGTATCATGACTATTCCTTTGGACCAAGCAAGATAAAAGTACTGTACGACTGCCACATTACTATTCCTGTTACTTGAGAGATTCTTGAGTATTTTTTTTCAGTTTCTGTAGAAAGTTACCATTCATATAAAATCCCTGTCAAAGAAACAAACTGCAATTGAAATTAATGTAGGAGCAGAGAATAGCAGTGGACTTGTGTCATGTTTAGTGCAAAATGGCTGTCACACCGGACTTCAAAATACCTGAGAGTAGCTACATTTGATGAGATGAACCGCAGCCCGCTACTGTCTCTTGTTGCCTTCTCTCGTATCCCTATCCTCCTTCTCCCCTTTTCACTGGCAGTTTTGGTAATGTTTAGCACTCTCAATGGGAAAGGAGATTGGTTGGTTCCAGGTCGTTCTTGCGGCAACAATTCGATCTACAGCTTAGTGCCCTGTACTCGTATAAAGTACATGATATGCATTTACCCCTGTGTATAATATTGCATTAACTTGGGGAAAATTGAAACTATTTTTCATGTTCCCAGTAAGAAACCTAAAGTCCCAGCCTTAGTGTAGGGGTTGCTGTAACCTTACCTCCCATTACTCCCTACAGATGGATCCGCCTCTGCCCTTGACGGGAGCTAATCTCCAACAGGTTCCAGGGTGGGAATGGTCCCTGAAAAGGCTTTCTAATACCCTCACCCCTGTGAGTTTGTAAATGTTTATTACATTTCTATGGAACACCCTCTGTCTGTTCATGGAAGCAGAATTACTACGAGGTAACATTTTAGAACATAAGTAACTCAAAGGAATTTGTCTTATGTAAAGATAATCTTGTGTTGAAAAAAAAATATTATACTATGTAAAATACCTTACTTACTTCTGTGGACCTGAGTGAGGCATCCACTGTTAATGCAACAAGCCTTGCTTGCATGCAATTCCGACATTAGTCTTTTTTTCCGGAATCCTCAGACACCCTGACAATTTGCAGTTTTCATTCAGCGTGATTGAAATTGCTTAAACGTAAAACAAATTGAGAATTAATGATCAGAGAAATCGACTCAATTTGCTGCATATCAAAAGCTGTAATGCAGCTGGTAAAATAAAGGGCTCTAGGAAATGTCTTACGTGACTGAAAACCAAAACCTCTTTTTTAAATAGAGAAAAACTGCGACCATGGAATCGGTCGAACTGCTCCACATTTCCACTTCCAATTACCGCTCTCGTTGCCTTGAAAGCCCATCCCTGGTAGAGATAAGGACCACCATTTCATCCCAGGCATATCTCTAGCAGAGCTGGGAAACATGGCTTCCTGCTCCCCAGCCTTTGTGTTATCTTGTCTGAGGGCTGCTGCTCGCCGAGAACTGCGCTTAGATCACCCACTCACACTTTTTGTGCAAGAACTCGGAATAGAATGAAATTGCAGTCCTAGGGGTGAGAAGTCACTGCTTTTATCACATCAGTAAGCAACAATTAGGACTCTATTCAGCCCGTTTCTCTTTTTGTCTGTGTTGCTCCCGTGGCAAACAATCTTAGCCAGCATGGCCTATTTTTCCAGACGACATAACATCTTTTGTCAGCGTGGCTCTGTCAGACAAAATAATGTAAAAGTAACGATTTCCATGTGTGTTTTATTGTCTACGTGTACAGAGAAACTAAAAGAAGTCGATGTTTTTTTTCTTTGACAACATCTGCAAAGGCCATTTGTGGGGTTCACTGGGGATCCTGAACAATGGAAGCTATGTAGATTCATTTTTTTTCGATATTTGTTGTTCTAGCGGCACAAAATACGTACGCGCATATTAAATGACGTATACTCACGCTGACAAATTATTTACTGAGGAGGGGACGTGTGGATCTCGCGGTCTGTTCACTAATTCAGTGGCCTTCAGCTTTGGCAAAAACTTCGCAAACTAAACTGAAATGTAATATTCATGTAGGTATTACACAATCGTTTGTGCGTGAACATGATTGTAAAATGAAGCTTCGCCATTCATGCGCAATGTGAGGCACAAGAATTCTCAGGAGTAGCACGTGGACGGCATTGGTGTTTTTAAAGGAAGCTTCCAGGCAGAAACTCTTGTTTGCATGGGTGTTCCTTTGAAGGGAAGGAAAACAATTAAAAAAGAATGACAAGAATAAAGGGACAGAGATGTAAAAAGGTGCCCTAGATAGTGAGCTATAGAATGCAAGACCTTTGTCTTCAGCAACTTGATCAGCACCCACAGAGTTACTGATACCATGAGTATTGAAAATCCCAGCAGTGCAAAGTTACCAGAATTGTTGATAAGCGAAACAATGACAAATGAGGAATTACTGGGGCGTTAGTAATTACAAGCTCACTGGCACTTTCCCATTTTCACAGGATTTTAAAAATAGAGGTGAAATATCTTTAACACACATTCCAGGTCAATTTCTGGTGACCTTGTGATGCAGTAACAGGTTGTTGTATTAGAAAGAGATTCAAAAAGGGGGTGGTGATGGACAGAGTATCTGAATTAAGCAAGACATTCCTACCCAGTCAAAAGATCAGGGCTTGATCCATCACCGTTTTTTAGCTCACTGCACCATCCCAGCTCAGAACCCGGCTACATGCAAATTAGTCTGAACCTGGCCCAGTGCATCATGGGAACAGGGAAGACCAAACTACCAAGCCAATTCTTTACCAGGAAGGAAACAAGCTTCCGGGGACCGGTTTATTAGCAGCAAAGGCGTCTTCGGCCCGGCTTGCTTGAATCCTGATGGTGCAGTGAGCAAGGGACTCACATCTGAGCATACCCTTCCACACTTGTGGTGGCCAAAACGATTCAAAAAGGGGGTGGTGATGGACAGAGTATCTGAATTAAGCAAGACACTCCTACCCAGTCAAAAGATCAGGGCTTGATCCATCACCGTTTTTTAGCTCACTGCACCATCCCAGCTCAGAACCCGGCTACATGCAAATTAGTCTGGCCCTGGCCCAGTGCATCATGGGAACAGGGCAGACCAAACTACCAAGCCAATTCTTTACAAGGAAGGAAACAAGCTTCCGGGGACCGGTTTCTGGCATCACAGCCGTCCCAGTCAAAAGATCAGGGCTTGATCCATCACCGTTTTTTAGCTCACTGCACCATCCCAGCTCAGAACTCGGCTACATGCAAATTAGTCTGACCCTGGCCCAGTGCATCATGGGAACAGGGAAGACCAAACTACCAAGCCAATTCTTTACCAGGAAGGAAACAAGCTTCCGGGGACCGGTTTCTGGCATCACAGCCGTCTTCGGGCCGGCTTGCTTGAATCCTGATGGTGCAGTGAGCAAGGGACTCACATCTGAGCATACCCTTCCACACTTGTGGTGGCCAAAACGATTCAAAAAGGGGGTGGTGATGGGCAGAGTATCTGAATTAAGCAAGACACTCCTACCCAGTCAAAAGATCAGGGCTTGATCCATCACCGTTTTTTAGCTCACTGCACCATCCCAGCTCAGAACCCGGCTACATGCAAATTAATCTGACCCTGGCCCAGTGCATCATGGGAACAGGGCAGACCAAACTATCAAGCCAATTCTTTACCAGGAAGGAAACAAGCTTCCGGGGACCGGTTTCTGGCATCACAGCTGTCTTCGGCCTGGCTTGCTTGAATCCTGATGGTGCAGTGAGCAAGGGACTCACATCTGAGCATACCCTTCCACACTTGTGGTGGCCAAAACGATTCAAAAAGGGGTTGGTGATGGACAGAGTATCTGAATTAAGCAAGACACTCCTACCCAGTCAAAAGATCAGGGCTTGATCCATCACCGTTTTTTAGCTCACTGCACCATCCCAGCTCAGAACCCGGCTACAGGCAAATTAGTCTGACCCTGGCCCAGTGCATCATGGGAACAGGGCAGACCAAACTACCAAGCCAATTCTTTACCAGGAAGGAAACAAGCTTCCGGGGACCGGTTTCTGGCATCACAGCCGTCTTCGGCCCGGCTTGCTTGAATCCTGATGGTGCAGTGAGCAAGGGACTCACATCTGAGCATACCCTTCCACACTTGTGGTGGCCAAAACGATTCAAAAAGGGGGTGGTGATGGACAGAGTATCTGAATTAAGCAAGACACTCCTAGGAGCTTGTCTCCTTTCTGGTGAAGAATTGGCTTGGTAGTTTAGTCTGCCCTGTTCCCATGATGCACTGGGCCAGGGACAGACTGATTTGCATATAGCCAGGTTCTGAGCTGGGATGGTGCAGTGAGATAAATAACGGTGATGGATCAAGCCCTGATCTTTGGACTGGGTAAGAGTGGTCTGCTCAATTCAGACACTCTGTTCATCACCCCCCCCTTTTCTGAATCGTATTGGAAAGAGAGCATGAAAAAATAGTATTGTAGCAAAACTATTCTAGCAAAGAAGGTGACCTTGCAGACCGCAGACCTAACTCTTATCTCCAGGACCTCAGAGACTAGCCCTGCCTCTTATGGAAATTGTCAGGAACTAGCAAGGCGCCTACCTAAACTGTTAAACTACATCTCCCAGAAGTCCTGGTAGTGGGAGTGGCGCTATAAAAGGAGGGGAGGGACCACCTGACATTGCTCGTGATTTTGTACTGTTGTGTTCATGGAGAATCGGAGTCCGTTGGTTTGAGCTGCACTTCATGTTCTTGTTCCTGATATATTACAGAGCTGCTTCTAGGCTGAAATACTGAGGCGAGAGAGAGCTCGCTACATTGTTACTTTAATGAACTGCAGTTAAGAAGCAGCTGGCGTCACTGTTACAAACAGAGAGAGCGGAGCTCGATACTTTGTTACTTTAATGAACTGCAGTTAAGAAGCAGCTGGCGTCACTGTTACAAACAGAGAGAGCGGAGCTCGATACTTTGTTACTTTAAGGAACTGCAGTTAAGAAGTGGCTGGAGTCATTGTTACAAGCAGAGAGAGCGGAGCAAAGACGCATTCATAGAGAGGATTATTTACAGAGAACTCTGAGCTGACAAACTCTACCGGAGAGGAAACGGAGACAGTGAGTAGAAGCAGAGTTGTGTTACTAACATTTCCCAATAGTCAAAGACAGCGCGTGGGGTTTAATGCGTGTCTTGTGAATTGCATTATAAGGTTATAGATTCTTTTTTTGTGTGGGACAGAGCCTTTGGTTTTATTGAACTGGCACGGCTGTGCAGTTTTACCTGGATTAAGGACAGCGGTAGAGCGGAGCGTAGTGGGAGGTCATTCCTACACGCTACCGTTCAGAAGAAGGTCACTAGTGTCCTGTTCTTTTCAGTGTCAAAGCGGAAGGTAGTGGGGCCCTACACCTTGCCGTATTTGGAGAGGAAAATAGAATTGGAATCTTGTGGAAACAAATTAAGAGAGCGGAGGACAGTGGTTGTATGCTACGTCTTACCGTTTCTACTTTGGAGATATTTCTGTGTGCCTTTATAACAAGAACTTTTCGGATTCACACTTCTTATTGATCTACACTTGGGGAATGCAGTGTGTCATAGAAGCAGCATAAGGATACCAATATATACAAGGAGGGGTATGTTCTACCAAGATTCCAACAAATACTAGGTGGAGTTCTTTTCTGTTGTCAGGGTATAACCTGTTTTCTTGTGTTCTTTAGGACTTAGATGTACTGATACCCGTGAACTAAATACAAGGGAAAGGAGGAGAATACCTCACTCACAAAGGTGAACATGGTTGTCCTTTTAGCGTGAATGAAATGAGAGTAGGTTGAGTAGTGAATAACGTTAACCTGTGTGTTTCCTTTTCTTGTCTTTCAGCTGTCCCTTCCCTGCAGCCCCCTTCCGTCCCCTCCTTGTTCTATTTTTTCCCTCGCCCTATCCCTCGAACACACTGTGCTTTTTCATCAGTGTGTTGGTGTGGTCGGGAGGTGGAGCCCAATGTGCTACAATCGGATCCTGCAGCGTGGAGCCTGACAGAATCACGAGCCCACGAATTGCATTCTGCCTGGTCCGGTTGTTGTACATATGGCCACCTTGGAGGACGTGATGCGGGCTTTGGTCCTGGTTCAACAAGAGTTGGCATCATCCAAGACCGAGGCTGCTGTACTTAAAGACAGAGTAGAGCAGTTATCCAAGAATCCCTTTTCTGCTAGTCCCTCTCAAATACAGGTTACAGTTCCTCCCCCTATTCCGTTGGCTACCCCAGAAAGGTATGCAGGTGATCCGCGTAAAACACAGGTGTTTTTGACTCAGGTGATGCTCCATTTCTCTTGTAAACCGGCTTCCTTCCCCACAAATCACTCAAGGGTTGCCTTTGCTATTTCGTATTTGGTGGGGGATGCCGCTAACTGGGCAGTACCTCTGATAAAGAGAGACGATGCTATCTTGTCTAATTGGACCGCATTCAAGAACGAATTCGAAAAGGTTTTTGACAGGAGGGCCACAAACTTCAGTGCAGATAAAGAGTTGTTGACTTTGCGTCAGGGTAGAAGTGATTTAATAACGTACTTAACAACTTTTAATCGATTAGTGGCTGAAACTGAATGGCCAGAGGGAAAAAGAATGTCTCTGTTTTATCAGGGATTAAGGGATGAATTAAAAGATGCGGTGGCGCATATAGATCCCCAACCCACTACGTGTGTTGACATGGTGAATCTGGTTTTAAGGCTGGATGGTAGACTGACTGAGCGGAGTGGAGATAGAAGAAACTGGGACAGGGGCCACAACCGTGTAGTGAGTACTCCTCCTGGAGCTATAGAGACAGCGGAGGACGGGTCAGAACCTATGGAAATAGGAGCGCTTAGACCCCCTCTGTCCAATGATGAGAAAGAAAGCAGAAGAGTATTAGGCCTTTGTATGTACTGTGGCAAAAAAGGACATTACGTGCGTGAATGCCCTTCTAAGCCCAAGAACCCCTCTAGTTGGAACAAGAATAAAAGAGTAGCTGTTTCCACTATAGGAAGGGAGACAGACAATTTGTTAGCACCTTTATCCAGAGAGAAAGAGATACCTGATTGGAGACTCACTTCCCTATCTTCACCTGGGATAGGAGTGAACGAGTCACACCTGGTTCTTAACATGTCCTTAGAGTGTGAGCAGAAAATTCATCAAGTTAGGGTTATGTTGGACACAGGAGCCACAGGTAATTTTATTGATAATGGGTTAGTGTCTCGCTTAGCTATACCCAGAGTACCTAGAGATATACCAGAGGAGGTTTTGGCAGTAGATGGACAGCCTATAAAATCAGGGCTAATAGTTGAGAAAACAGCTGAGGTAGTGTTGTCAATAGATGTGTCAGAAGGGAGACATGTGGAAAAGATAACGTTGAACATCATAGAAGCTCCTCAATACGAGATCATATTGGGGATGCCGTGGTTTACGTACCACAATCCTTCTATAGACTGGAAAACCCGAACAGTGCATTTTTTGTCTGGGTATTGTCAGGAACATCTGGTGTCTTATGCATCCTCATCTTTAGCGGTAGCCGCATGTCAGTTTAGGGTGGCCACATTGGCAGAGAAAGAGGTGGTCACCGGCTGCACTGGGTTGGGAAGTCAGAAGATAGACACATTAAACCGACAGACACTGCCAATCAAGGAGGGAGTGGACGATAAACAGTCTATCATTCCTACAGGGAAGGTTAATTGCATGGTGAGGGCGGAGAGGTCCAGTGAGAAGGCGTGGCATAGTTCCACTGAAATGATACCCTTCCTAGCTAATTCCGGAATTGACGCCATCACATTGCCGGTTGTTATTCCTGTTAATCTCCATTTTCAGCCATCTGTTAAGGAAAAGGTATTAATGCTGAAGAGGGTTCACAAGGGGGTGCAGGTGTGTTTGAACAAGGTCAAGGAGGAGTATATGCCAGGGGTGGTTTGTTCCGAGGTGCAGACTTTTCATCGAAGGTTTCCTGCTAAGCATGGTCCTAGGAGGCGCTAGGGACGGGGACATACTGTCAGGAACTAGCAAGGCGCCTACCTAAACTGTTAAACTACATCTCCCAGAAGTCCTGGTAGTGGGAGTGGCGCTATAAAAGGAGGGGAGGGACCACCTGACATTGCTCGTGATTTTGTACTGTTGTGTTCATGGAGAATCGGAGTCCGTTGGTTTGAGCTGCACTTCATGTTCTTGTTCCTGATATATTACAGAGCTGCTTCTAGGCTGAAATACTGAGGCGAGAGAGAGCTCGCTACATTGTTACTTTAATGAACTGCAGTTAAGAAGCAGCTGGCGTCACTGTTACAAACAGAGAGAGCGGAGCTCGATACTTTGTTACTTTAATGAACTGCAGTTAAGAAGCAGCTGGCGTCACTGTTACAAACAGAGAGAGCGGAGCTCGATACTTTGTTACTTTAAGGAACTGCAGTTAAGAAGTGGCTGGAGTCATTGTTACAAGCAGAGAGAGCGGAGCAAAGACGCATTCATAGAGAGGATTATTTACAGAGAACTCTGAGCTGACAAACTCTACCGACGGAGACAGTGAGTAGAAGCAGAGTTGTGTTACTAACATTTCCCAATAGTCAAAGACAGCGCGTGGGGTTTAATGCGTGTCTTGTGAATTGCATTATAAGGTTATAGATTCTTTTTTTGTGTGGGACAGAGCCTTTGGTTTTATTGAACTGGCACGGCTGTGCAGTTTTACCTGGATTAAGGACAGCGGTAGAGCGGAGCGTAGTGGGAGGTCATTCCTACACGCTACCGTTCAGAAGAAGGTCACTAGTGTCCTGTTCTTTTCAGTGTCAAAGCGGAAGGTAGTGGGGCCCTACACCTTGCCGTATTTGGAGAGGAAAATAGAATTGGAATCTTGTGGAAACAAATTAAGAGAGCGGAGGACAGTGGTTGTATGCTACGTCTTACCGTTTCTACTTTGGAGATATTTCTGTGTGCCTTTATAACAAGAACTTTTCGGATTCACACTTCTTATTGATCTACACTTGGGGAATGCAGTGTGTCATAGAAGCAGCATAAGGATACCAATATATACAAGGAGGGGTATGTTCTACCAAGATTCCAACAAATACTAGGTGGAGTTCTTTTCTGTTGTCAGGGTATAACCTGTTTTCTTGTGTTCTTTAGGACTTAGATGTACTGATACCCGTGAACTAAATACAAGGGAAAGGAGGAGAATACCTCACTCACAAAGGTGAACATGGTTGTCCTTTTAGCGTGAATGAAATGAGAGTAGGTTGAGTAGTGAATAACGTTAACCTGTGTGTTTCCTTTTCTTGTCTTTCAGCTGTCCCTTCCCTGCAGCCCCCTTCCGTCCCCTCCTTGTTCTATTTTTTCCCTCGCCCTATCCCTCGAACACACTGTGCTTTTTCATCAGTGTGTTGGTGTGGTCGGGAGGTGGAGCCCAATGTGCTACAATCGGATCCTGCAGCGTGGAGCCTGACAGAAATCATCTGTTTCACACATACCAGTAGAAGTTGACTCAGCCATATACCACCCTTTTCAATCCACACCATCCGTGGAACTGCATGAACTTCAAAGTACATTTAGGCTGTAGAACGCAGCAGCAGGAGTACTAAGCACAGCCACTTCTAACATCTCGAGACAATCAGATGCAAGACTTGGGAAAGCAACAGGCCTGCAAGCAGTGAAGGGGCAAAACATATGTTGGCTGTAGAACCTTTGGTTTGCCAAATCATTGTCATCATGAGAAAGGACGAAATAAACAATACAAAAGAAATGAAGGAATAATTGTCTTCCATACGAAACTGAATAGGAAACATATTTATAACATATCTGTAAAAAAAAGTGTTAATGCACTATCTTCAAGTGGGTGAAAGCATTCTTACCAAAGCAATGCTGTCAAGTATACATAGGTAGATCTAGGGGTACTATACTTAACTCTGAATATATGCGGCGGTAGTCCGTGCAGGTAAGCGCAGTGAGGCATACGACAGACTAGGGAAAAATAAAAAAAATAAAAAATCCTATTCCGTTGTTTGTCGACATCCCCCCGCCCCACTGCCCCACCGCGCTTATCTGCACAGGCCGCTGCTGCATATATGTACCTTGATGATATATATCTTCAAGATAAATGGAAGTGGAGTAAAGAATCTACACTTCCCATTGTATATTTGCCTCGATACTTTGGCTATGATATTTTTGCAGCATGACATTTATCTTAATGCTATTCTGGCATCCAATTCTTTCTGCCCCAAAGTGAGTTAGGCCAAACGTGCATGAGAGCATAGGAGATAAAAAAAATACAAGAGACTAACAGAGGTGTAGGCAAAGCAGAGATGATGGCATGGTGACTGTGCTGGTTTTGAGAGTGTGACATTGGGCCATATGTATCAAGCCGTTTTTGAATCGCAAAGGCCGAAATTCGCAGAATTTCGGCCTTTGCGACTCGCAAACGGCCGTTTTGCACGTTTTGGAATGTATGAAACATTCCTAAAATAAGGAATTGCAAACTTGTGGGATTCCTTATTTTTCCATAGCATTTAGGGAATCGCAAATTTGCGATTCCTTAAATGCTATGTATGTAGCAATTTTAGCTTGCGAATTTTGTTTAAGAATTCGCAAATTACCACCAACTTTCAGTTGATGGTAACTTGCGAATTCTTCCAGAAATGCACAAATTGGCATTTTTATAGGTGGCATATGATGCACACACATGCCCATAGGGCATGTATGTGTGCCATATGCACACACATGTTCTTTTCAGGGGTGCAGCAGGGTGTCTTTGAGACACCCCTGCACCCTTGCAATAATTCTCAAATTGCGATTAGCAAATTGCGAATTCGCAATTTGAGAATTATTTTGCATTCATTCCTATGGGCCTCCTGGGCCATAAGAATGCATTGGAAATTATTCCTTAATTGCGAATTCGCAAAATGCAAATTCGCAAATAAGGAAGCTTAAGGAATCGCAAATAAAAAGCGATTTTGTTCATACATACCATTTTGCATTTCCTAAATAGCGATTCCTTAAAATTCGCTATTTAGGAAATGCAAAATAGTTTGATGATACATATGGCCCATTGAGAGAAAGAGGGTAGAGAAAAGTAATAGGGAGCGAAGGAAAGGAAGAATGACCAAAAGTAAAAGAAAAGAATAGAGAAAGAGACAGCAAATAAAAAGAGGAAGAGCATGAAGAAACAGATAAATAGAGAGGGAGTGGAAAAACAAGAGAAAAAGCATGGATTATAGGTACAGAGATTATAAGAAAATAATGTAGTAAGAGTGCACATGAGATTTAGTGAGATAAAAGGAAAGATAGTTTGAGGGAGAGAGATGGAGCGAGAGGGAGAGAGAGCGAGCAAGAGAGATGGAGCAAGGGACTGGATAGAGAGTGCAGGGAGTGTTAGATATAGCAAGAAAGTGAAGAAGAGGTAGGAGGAGGGAGAGCAGAAGAAAAAGAGTGAGAGGAAAGAAGACGTAGAAGGACGAGATAATAAGTCAATGAAAATTAACATAGGAGACTTGAAACAATTCAAATAAATAAGTGTGTTACACAATATTGAGAAACAGCTCAGCAAACACCAACCAATTTTCTGACAAGATGGCGCAGTACGATCTCACCACGAAGATCGCGCACCTCCTGGACAGGCACCTTGTTTTCCCGCTACTGGAGTTTCTTATCGTTAAAGAGATTTACGATGAAATGGAATTACTTCTAGGGAAGTTGGAACTCCTTAGTGATACCAATATGGTTGACTTTGCTATGGATGTCTACAAACACCTTTACCCAGACAAAGAAATTCCCCATGCTTTACGAGAAAAGAGAACCACTGTTGTTGCACAACTGAAGCAACTTCAGTCTGAAACTGAGCCTTTAGTGAAGATGTTTGAAGATCCAGAAACAACAAGACAAATGCAGTCTACCAGGGATGGAAGGATGCTCTTTGAATACCTGGCTGATAAGCATGGTTTTAGGCAAGAATACCTCAACCCTCTGGACAGATATGCCAAGTTCCAGTATGAATTCAGGGGCTGCCGAATACCTCTACTTTTTTAGAGTACTGTTCCTGCGACAGATCAAAATGCTTTGAGTTCTCTGTTGGGGAAAGCTAGCATCAGAAATTCTGATGCAGAATTGGGATGCAGCCATGGAGGATCGCATGAGATTAAGAGAGACAATAGATAATAATTCTGTTAGTTCTCCTCTACAATCTCTCCAGCGGAGGACATGGCTCATTCACTGGTTATTGTTTGTCTTCTTTAACCATCCCAAAGGCAGAGACAACATCATTGATCTCTTCTTGTACCAGCCACACTATCTTAATGCGATTCAGACAATGTGCCCCAGATTCTCGGTTATTTAACAACAGCTGTCATTGCCAACATAGGTGGCAGAAAATGAAGGCAAGTGCCTAAAGATCCGGTTAAAGTCATTCATTAGGAGTCTTATACATACAAGGACCCCATTACAGAGTTTGTGGAATGCCTGTATGTTAACTTTGATTTTGATGGTGCTCAGAAAAAACGAAGGGAATGTGATTTAGTAAGTTACAATCTTGCTTTTAGTTTGTGTTTGCTAGGACAATTTGTGTTCTAATGTACACTCCTGCTGATTTGGAAAGTAGATCACTTTGGGAATTGCCCCAATATAACACAGTGAGTTTATCAGCCTCACCAGTGCTTCAATACTTGGCCAGACACCCAAAATAACTTTGTCAGGCTCCTACCTAAAACTATTTCCCAACTTTGCTTAGTTTTGCACCCCTCTTACATCCGGATTTTAGAAAATTGTGGAGATCCTCTGAATTCGTACATCAAGGACTCATCCCCCCGCCTGACCTCAAGATGGTCGCCTCAGTCATCGACTCTGTGAACTCTCCATCGACATCTGAGACCTAGCCATTTTGACTGATACCTGGTGGAGCTACCTCACAAGATAAAGGGGAGAAGGGCTATGAATTCCCTCCTTGGCCATCACCTACCCAGCCGGTCCTTGGGAAAACTCTCCTGCCTCTCTCCTCACCATATGGTCCTCCCCCCCCTTCACCCTAGCCCCTACCGCTCTACTCTTCTCTTCTTTCCAGTTACTGACCCCTGCTCCCACCTGTCCTTGCTCCTAGTTTCCACCCTGTTTATCCATTGGACTTTCTTATGTGAACTTTGCCTCCTCAGTTGAGACCTATCTATTTGAATGATGCCCGATGGAGCTACCTTGTTTAGGTAAAGGGGAGATGGGCTGTGGATTCCCTCCTCAGTTGTCACCTACCCAGCGGGTCTTTGGCCAGACTTCCCTTCGTCTCTCCTGCCGTCTTTTCCCTCATCCTCCCCCCTCCTCCCTTCTTCCCTCACTTTTCTTTCCTCTTTCAAGGTGTTGCTTATTTTTGACGTAAGGTGTAATTGTTATCATTTTCTGTAACATTGTATAACTGAATTTAGAGCGCTCTGATACCTAAGGGTCTAGCCAGTGCTATACAAAACTCATTAAATAAAATAAAATAAATAAATAAAATAACAAATTGATACACATCTACTCAACCTACCTTGAATAGATCAAGCTACATCTTGCAGGGAAAAGCATTGAACCTCCATAACTTCTCATGGCAAGGTATCTTCAAGAATGAAGGCACAAACTCACATCCTTACACTGGTACACATGAAGATGAGATGAATGTTTGCACTGGCCACAATAGGCCTCTTACAAATTCCCACGTGTCCGTGCCAATGGATAAAGGAGTACATATATAGTTCCTTCACACAAGTTACTGATCCAAACATATAAGAGTGGACAAAAAAGGGAAAGGGATGTCAATATTTTGGTCCAAAAATGCTGAAATAAAAGTTTCAAACTTCTGGCAAATCAAGCTGCAGAAGTGACATAGCAAGTAGAGCCATTCTGAATGAAGAAATTAGATCATGTGACGAGTAGCCTTTCTCTGAAGAGGTTTTCTCAATCTACCAAGAGCAATGATTGTAGCAGTTAAATGTTATCCAACCATCCCAGTGGCATAAATTGAGCAAGCACCTTTATTCAAGATACACAGCAAAGCGTATACTGTTAAAGGATTACAAACTGGTTTCCTAAAAGTATAATCATGACACTGCTTTGGACAACTCTGTGTGAGGAAACCATCTATTTTTCTGTGGCTATAACAACTATTCTTAATTGTTGTTCTCTTGTCTTTCTTTTTTTATTTTCATATTACATCTAGGAAGAAAAGAACACAACTAGGTAATATGCCAATAGAATTTGAAAACTGTAAAGAAAACGACAGAAAACGAGAGAAAAATGACAGAAAAAGAGAGCAAGAGTGAGAGAAATTGATTGCCCTCACCTGGCTTTACATGGTTCACTTGAACATATTCAGTTGCCCTGTTTAAGCATCAAAGTGGAATTTATATCACCTTAGTTGTTCTCACAAATTTGGAAGTAATGTCCTTGTGAAAATAGGTTATCACTAGTTGAAGTGACAAAAGTAACAAAAACCTGAACTGAAATTATAAATAATTATCCTTGAAGAATTTTATTCAGATATGAATGTACTTTGGAGAGACATTGGGCATTATATGGAGTTTGGAGAGTGTGGGACATTGCCAAAATTGGTGGATGTCCCATCTGCCCTATTTAGATTTTATAGAGGCCCTACAAATTCTAATTAGGCCAGACAAGACCCCCATCATTCTGTATAAGGTGTCCTGTATCCGCTAAACGCTAAATAAGGTCCTTAGAGCCTGATTTAGAGTTTGGCACAAGTGAGAGTACTGTCATAATTCAGCGGCGATCCGGCTACGCCAAGTTCACAGTACTGACACTCTGTTTCATGTTAAGGAAGCACCAGACATACCCCGAGAGAGCCTCCGCTGCCTCTGCCATTGTAAACTATTGACCTAGCTGCCCATCAGCCAAGAGACCACCAGGTTGCATTGACAAGTTATCTGGCCTATTGATGGTCAGACTATTACAGTTCATTTTCCCTACCAGAATCAACCATGGGAGGCATGGCAGACTTGGGCAAGGAGAGGCATAACAGCCACCACAAAGAGAAGAAAACTTCCTGCCTATCTATGCCATTTAATTTGTGTTCAAAGGAAAATAAATCTTCCCTTTGGAAAGCTTGTTTTTTTGTTTTGTTTTTGCCTAGTGGCCAATTCAAAGGTAGCCCTTACACAGCAATCCTTCAGTGCTATAAATTGAGCCACTGATGCAGCAGCTCTCTTTACACCACAGATGCCCCTGCCAGGCAGGCATTAATCTAGAAAGAGGGTGGTCAGGCCTCAGCCACATGGTGGCAGCTCTAGTCTCTGCTCCCCCATGGACTGGTGGACCTCTGTCATGGTCTAAATTGGAAAATAACTTAAAACCTAAATACATGACCTCACTCTACATGGCATATAACAGCAATGTGGGTGGGCAGTAAAGTGTATATTGTGTTTTGTGGTGTTATTTTGTTGTGGTTGTGCTTTTGTTCCCTTTTATTGCATTTTGTTGCTTTATGTCACACTGCTATGTGGCTGTTTTGATTTGTAGTTGTGATATTGGGTGTTGTATGACATATTCATTATGTTAATATGTTCTGTGATTTTCAATTGTTTAAATGTGTTGATAGTTTTATATGCTTTCTGCCACTGTGTTGTTTTTGTCCTGCAATGCTTTATTTAGTGTTTTGTTCTGTTGCTTTTATCTTTTGCGTTGCACTGTTAGTGTGGTGGAGCCCAGTACAAGTGTATCCTCTCCTTGAATACTATTATTTACGATCAGATCAGTTTCTGGCTGCTAAATATCAAGGGGTTTATTTACAAAAAGCTGACGCATCTCTGTTTTAGAGCAGCGATGCATCAGTTTCCTTGCGCTGGGGAATGAAACCTTTGTGCCACCATGGATGCCTCACATTTACACTATGGCGCACCATGTCGCAAAGATTGACAGATGCATCAGGAATCCTGGCGCTTCTGTCTGCGCAAAAGTCATGCATTACTGGAGTTGTGTCGTAAGCCTGACGCAACTCCAGCAATGCTTGGGGGAGGGCTATACTTATTACACTGCGTCACTCCTAATGCCTGCTTCCAGCAGGTGTGAGGTTTGATGCAGTGGTGTCCTAGAAGTGGCGCAGTAAAATCTTGTAGATGTCACTGCGTCACTTCTAAAAGGCTTTCTCGTGTGGGAATTCCCACCCTGCATTCATTATACCTGACGCAGGTATAATGTGGCTCAGGGGTTTAGAAGGTGACGCATCTGCCTAGACACAAAAATGTCGCAAGGGGCTTGTAAATAAGCTCCTAAGTTTCTGCTGGAGAACAATTGAGTATCCAAGTTAATGAGTTTCACACTAGTCCTAATATGTCTATTAGTGTACGGAGTCAAGGGGCGGTGGTTCCCTTTTGGAATTAGAGTCCTCACACACCCTTACAGGGTGTCATGCTTCATCATAGGGCCTTTGCTCATGGTACTGCGATTAAATGGAAGAGCGAGCAGTGCACGCTGCATATTTTCCACCCATTGGTAGAACTCTGTGGAATCTCGCTGAGTTTTTATCTAACTGCAGAATTCAACGGAATGAAACTCTGCGAGTTTCGGCCACCTCTAGTGGTTATAGGCCATGATCAAATATTGGTGCTATTTCTGCTTCAGATGGAAATTTCCATGTCAAATGGTATTGGCCTGTGTGCTAATTACACATGTACTATTTGTCCATGTGCAAATTGACTAACCTGTGGTTCTTGCCTGAACGTTTTCAGCACGCAAAGCTAGAAAAAACCTTATTGGTATATAACTGATTTGCACACTTTGAAATGGACAAATTATTTCCAGAGCATGCAAATCACAACACATATGTGCATTCAGGACTGCACTAATCATAATTTCATGTTATTTGCCAACAAGACACTTTTGAGGAGTTACCTGTTTATTACCTTTGGAAATCTTGGTCAGATATCTTGGAGTAGGCAGTTTACACATGTGCCCTTAATAGATGAACAAATACAGCCCAACTTGGGAGTACGCATCTGAAGCTGAATTAGCTACTGAGTCCTACTCAAGGCAAAAAATTAAGCATAGCTTAGTAGGGGTCCAAATAGCTAGTAGGGTGGACTTTGGTGTGGAGATAGTGTGTGGCTGGGATTTACAATTGTTCTCAATATCTCCAAACCTAAACCACATCTTATGACTAAATCTATATGGAATGGCAAATACAGACCTGTTTGTTTCAGGGTGAATTTCCCTATGTGGTTTTTGTTTTCATGGGGTATACCATTTTCGTCTACCACCTGCTCTTCGCAGGACGTAAATTAGAGTGGAGCAATGGTGCAGCATGAATGGTTAAGGTAGGAGGTGTTGAATGTAGCAGGAGGAAGTGGAGGATGTGGCCTGGCAGGGGGAGCCCAGCATGCATACATGTGCATTAGACGGAGGGGGAGCATTGCATGCCTCTTTATGCATTAGAAGGAATCAGATAAGTTACTTGGTTGCGCTAGCATCCCAATTCCAAAATGATTTAACAGGCTGGGTTTTATGGGCTGTAAAATCATGTCTGGCATTCCAGTGCTTGGAAATCCAAGTGCCGGAACAGCGGGCCATTTGCAAAGTGGTGGAGAGGTATCCTACCCAGGAATATTGTTATGCTCAATTTTGTATTGGGGTCTAGATATCTTAACAGTAATGTATCAATTTTACAAACATTAACAAAGTTATGTTACCTTTCTTACTTCTATTTTCTTTATGCATTTACGTTTATTGTTCAGGGTCTGTTAATTCTCTTCTAGGTCGTTTAGTTTTGGGCTGGAATCTTACAGTTTTCAACACTTTATCTATGTAATATTTTGTGAGTCAAATACCAATACAATGCAGGTAAAGACTTTTTAAGTAGAAAAATAATGATCATAGATTGAATTATTAAAGACTTTGTGCAATTACTTTTAGACATTGGTACCTGGAAAGGGTGAGGAAGGGAAAACTGTACAAGGACATACACACAGATTTATATTTACCTAGAATGGTGCAAGGATCAACCCCGGTCAAAACTGTTCTGTTTTGAGTTCAAAGGGACTTAGACCCAATCATTTTGGCTTGTTGATGTCTATTTTAGTTTTTTTTCAAAAAAGGTGTGCTTAATAATATTTGTTTAATTTTGCTGGTTGAAATATTTTCCAATCCCTTCTGTAAACCACTTTTCCTATCGGTTACTCTCATGTTTACCACAAAAGAATGTTTGTACCCACTTTGCCAGCTTGTACTTAACGCAAAACATTTTACACCACCTGTACTGTGAGGTGGAGACAGAACTTCATGTCTCTTTTTTTCTGTCAGGGTTATAAAACAGCCAGGCAGTGATGGCTAATCCAATTGTTCAGAAACATAGGGTCCAGTAATGTCAAGACCTATTTAGGATCCTCAATCAATCAATCAATCATTTGTAAAGCGCACTACATAACCGCGAGGGTCTCAAGGCGCTCGGGGTGGGGGCGCTACTGATCGAACAGCCATCAGGTCTTGGCTCTGTCGTAAGCTCAGTGGGAGGGTGTTTCATGTCTTTGCGGCGAGGTGGGTGAAGGATCTCTCACCGGTGGTTGTTCTCCGGATGTGCGCGACGGTGGCAAGTATGAGGTCGGTGGAGCATAACTGGCGGTTGGGGATGTAGAATGAGAGCCGTCTGTTGAGGTCTGTTGAGGTAGGCTGGGCCAGTCTTGTGGAGTGCCTTGTGTGCATGGGTGAGGAGCTTGAAGGATATCCTCTTGTTGACAGGGAGCAGGTGCAGGTTTCTCAGGTGGGGGTGATGTGGCCGTGGCGTGGTACTTCGAGGATCAGTCGTGTCGAGGCGTTTTGGATGCGTTGAAGTCATTTGATGAGCTTGGTCGGGGCTCCCGCGTAGAGGGTGTTTCAGTAGTCGAGTCTGCTGCTGACGAGGGCCTGGGTGACTGACTTTCTTGTATCTGTCAGGATCCATCTGTAGATCTTGCGGAGCATGCGGAGGGTGTTGAAGCAGGAGGAGGAGACAGTGTTGACTTGGTCATTGAGAGCGTTGAGTCGAGGATGATTCCCAGGTTGCATGCGTGGTCGGTGGGTGTCAGGGCTGCCTCCAGTGCCGTCGGCCACCAGGAGTCGTCCCAGGCTGAAGGGTTGGAGCCGAGGATGAGGACCTCCGTCTTGTCCGAGTTCAGCTTCAGACAGCTGGTCTTCATCCAGTCGGCGACAGCCTTCATTCCTTCATGGAGGTTGGCTTCGGCTGTGATGGGGTCCTTGGTGATAAAGAGGATCAGCTGAGTGTCGTCGGCGTAGGAGATTATGTTGAGGTCGTGCTGTCGGGCTGCGTGTGCGAGCGGGGCCATGTAAATGTTGAACAGTGTTGGGCTGAGGGAGGATGCCTGGGGTACGCCCCAGATGATCACGGAGGCTCTGGAATGGAATGTGGAGAGGCGGACGCTCTGGGTTCTGCTTGAGAGGAAGGAGGTGGTCCAATCAAGAGCCTTGTCTCGGATCCCTGCGGCGTGGAGGCGTGCGTGTAGTGTGCGGTGGCAGACGGTGTTGAAGGCAGCAGAGAGGTCTAGGAGGATGAATGCTGCAGTCTCGCCGTTGTCCAGCAGGGTCCTGATGTCATCGGTGGCGGCAATGAGGACAGTCTCGGTGCTGTGGTTGCTGCGGAACCCTGTCTGGGAAGGGTCCAGGATTCTATTTTCTTCAAGGTATCGGGTTAGCTGTCTGTTGACGGTTTTCTCAATGACCTTGGCTGGGAATGGGAGCAGAGAGATGGGCCTGAAGTTCTTGAGGTCTCTTAGATCTGCCTTAGGTTTTTTGAGTAGGGCGTTGATCTCGGCATGTTTCCAGATCTCTGGGAAGGTTGAGGTCTTGAAGGAGAGATTGACGACGTTGCGCAGGTGGGGTGCGATGGTGCTGCTTGCTCTGTTGAAGATGTGGTGCGGGAATGGGTCAGACGGAGAGCCGGAGTGGATTGAGCGCATGGTCTTGATGGTGTCATTGATGCTCCCGCTGGCCCAGGCTAGCAGGGGGTCGTGGTCCATGGTGTACGGAGGGTCTGTTGTGTTGCTGTCTGTTGGGGCTGTCTGGGTGTTGAAGCTGTCGTGGAAGTTTGCTATCTTGTGGTGGAAGAAGGTGGCGAGGGAGTCGCACAGGGCTTGCAACGGCGGGATGTCGTTGGTGTTGGAGTTGAGTTTGGAGAGTTCCTTCCCGATGTTGAAGAGCTCCTTGCTATTGTGTGCGTTGTTGTCGAGGCGGTATTTGAAGGAGGTCCTCTTGGCTGCCCTGATGAGGTGGTGGTGGTTGTGGATGGCGTGTGCTGCGTGGCTGTCCGGAGTTTGTTCACTGTGCCATTTCTTCTCTAGTTTCTGGCAGGCTTGCTTGGAAGCTAGGAGTTTTGGGGTGAACCAGCTGGCCCTCATGCTGGTGTCTCTGTGGGGGAGTTTCTTCAGTGGGGTGAGGGTGTTGGTTCAGTCCTCGATCCAGCGTCTGAGGCTGTGGGCAGCATCGTCAGTGTTGAAGGGTTAGGTGGGTGGGCTGAGAGCGAGGTTTGCGTGTAGTTGGTCTTCAGTGATTTTGCTCCAGCAGCGGTGGTGGATCTGTTGGGTGCGGTGGTGTTTGGTGGGTTTCTGGAAGGCGAAGTGGATGCAGCGGTGGTTGGTCCAGAGGAGTTCGGTGGTGTGGCTGTTGGAGATGTACAGGCTTGAGGAGAAGACTGGGTCGATCGTGTGGCCAGCGGAGAGGGTGGGCATTGTGACGAGTTGTTTCAGTCTGAAGTTGGCAAGGTTATCGATCAAGGTTGTGGAGTTGTTGTCGTTGTTGTTCTCAAAGTGAAAGTTCTGGTCTCCGAGGAGGATGTAGTCGGTGGAGGTCAAGGCATGCATTCTGATTAAGTCTGTGATGGAGTCGCTGAACTGGGGGCGGCGTCCGGGGGGTCGGTAGACAAGGGTGCCTCTGAGAGTGGAGTTAGGGTCTGTGTGGATCTGGAAATGCATGTGTTCAGCGGTGCTGAGCGCGTCGTCGGTGCTGGTCGAGACCCTGATGCTGTTCTTGTGGACGATGGCGATTCCTCCTCTGACTCCGTTGGTGCGGTCTCTGTGGGTGATCTTGTAGTTGTCTGGGATGGCTATGGCGATGTCGGGTGCGGAGGAGTTGTTAAGCCAGGTCTCTGTCAGGAAGGTGACGTCCGGGGATGTTGCGTCGAGCAGGTCCCAAAACTCGACGGCATGCTTGTGTGTGGAGCGGGTTTTCAGTAGTATGCATAGGAGGTGGTTGGGGTCTTTCTTGACTGGTGGTTTGTCGGCTCTGAGGCTGGTGTAGCTGCAGTTCCGGCAGGTGAAGGGGCCGTGTGTGCATTCAGGCCGGCCTTGAAGCAGATGTGGCTCCGTCCGGAGTTGAAAGCGTGCAGAGTGCTGGCATCGTAGTGGCGGCGGTCGTCGTGGCGGGTGCAGGAGCCAGTGGTTCTGGCGCTGGGCGTGGTCCAGGCGCAGATGGGCTCGCCTTAGGCGTGCCTTCCTCGTGCCAGCGGTGCAGATGCACAGCAGCTGGCATATATGGGGAGGTGGGAGGGAGGAGCAGCTGGGAGGCGGGAGGTGGGGGCAGCGAATGGGCAGTGGGCAGTCAGGGGGGTGGGGCCGCAGGGGACGCAGCGGTGTGGGCGGTGAGGTACAACGAAGGTAACAGAAGGAAAAGGGGCACAAAAATCGAGGGTAAAACGAATGGCACAGAAGGCAAAACGGCACAAAAAACGAGTGGAACAGAAGGCAAAAGGGGCACAGAAATATGGGAAAAACGAGTTGCACAGAGGGCAAAAGGGCACATAAAACGAGGGAAAAACAAGTGGAACAGAGGGCAGAAAGGCACAAAAAGCTAGGGAAAAACGAGTGAACAGAGGGCAGAAAGGCACAAAAAATGAAGGGAAACAAGTGGAACAGAGGACAGAACAGGCAGAGAGGCACGGGGGCAGCGAGGGGATCAGAAGGGAGAACCAGGCAGAGACACGGGGACAGCGAGGAGAACAGCAGGAAAGACCAGGCAGAGAGAGCACAGGGACAGCGAGGGTAACAGAGGGAAGAAAAAAACGAGTGAACAGAAGGCAAAAGGGGCACAGAAATAAGGGGAAAACGAGTGGCAGAGAGGGCAAACGGGTACAAAAAAACGAGTGGAACAGAGGGCAGAAGGGCACAAAAAATGAGGGAAAAATTAGTGGAACAGAGGGCAGAAAGGCACTAAAAACGAGGGAAAAACGAGTGGAACAGAGGGCAGAAAGGCACATAAAACTAGGGAAAATGAGTGGAACAGAGGGAAGAAAGGTACAAAAACGAGTGAAAAACAAGTGGAACAGAGGGCAGAAAGGCACAAAAAACAAGGAAAAAACGAGTGGAACAGAGGGCAGAAAGGCACAAAAAATGAGGGGAAAACGAGTGGAACAGAGGGCAGAACAGGCAGAGAGGCACGGGGGCAGCAAGGGGATCAGAAGGGAAAACCAGGCAGAGACACGGTGACAGCGAGGAGAACAGAAGGAAAGACCAGGCAGAGAGAGCACGGGGACAGCGAGGGTAACAGAGGGAAGAAAAAGGGGCACAGACCACGTACAGGCAACGGGGGAAGACAGACAACAGCAGTCACAGACACAACAATGAAAATACAGGCAATACAGTAAAAGCAATAAAGCGGAGGATGAACAAACCTACCATTGGCCTACCATTGGCCAGCAGGGATGAGGCGCAGGTGGTAGCCTGCGGGTGGTGGAGGGGCCTCGAACTTCCTCAGCAGCGGCAGCTGGGGCAGGGAGACACAGGCGGAGCTGTGCGGCGAGGGAGCGACCTACCTGGTGGGTATATCCAGAAATATAACAACCACACGCCAATTGTATATGCTGTGTCGTGTTTCTTAATATCTATGTGGTGTATGCGTAAGTTGTTTTTGAAGACCCACTTACGCTCTTAGGGTGATGTATTTTTCTCTTCTTATCTGGGATACTTATGAAAGCTAACCTCGCTTTTAGTTGGTTTTTACTTGTTTTCAATTTTATGTGAGTAGTGACCTTTAACTCAATTGTATTTAATAAGGTGGATTCTTCTCACTCTGCTGGTTGCCACTGGGAAGCAGCTGGCACATGATGATGTTGTAGGAGGTGGGCAAATTGTGTAATTAATTAAGGACCTATTGGGATTAATAGGCTTTGTTTGTACATTTCAACAACATTTTTAACTCTCTACATTTATTACTTGGGTCGTCCATTCTATTATGATTGTTTAAATATATTGTACGTTTATTGCACATTCACTTTATGGTCTATTTGACTGAAATAAAGTATTCAAAACAAAGAAAAACATTTTTGTCCACTTAATTTTGCTCTGCAAATGCACATAGAACTGTAGGGTTTTTCCTTTACCTCTGTTTTTTGCATCCTGATCGGGCTGCAACAGAGTCTCCCCACCAGCAACAGCCTTCCACAATCTGCTAGCTCCCGCCTATGCAAACACCTTCCTTGAGTCCAAGGCACTGCATTATCCGCAGCAGCAATCTTGTGTTTCCCTGAGCCAGTGCGTGTAATAGAGGAGCAATTTCCTCCTGCATGTTGATTTCTCTCAAAGCTGCATGCAGGAGAATATTATATTATACAGTATTCTTAGTGACACAAAAATCAGGAACTTACTTTCCGATTCAAAAAGTTAAATTGTGACAACTACCAAAACTTGAAGGTTTACTTATTCTCTGTTCTCAATCCAAGATGATAAAACGTATTCGAGAAATACCTCGCATCCTGTTTGGCACTATAAAAGGGATGCCCATTTTGAGTCCTGTTGCCTACCTTTGCTTGCTGAGAACGGTCAGGCAAGAACAACAGGCTAGTCATGCATTGCTTGATTCCTTGCTCACTAAATTTGAGGATTCCCCATCCTTCTCCAGTTCCTGCTTCGTATACCTTGTTCTTCACCTTGCTGGTTCGCCAGACAACTCAAAGGTTTTTTCTGGTCTCCAGCTTTTTCTAGAACAATTCTAGACTTCCAGTTTCATTCTGGCATCTGGGTTCTGTCCCAATAGTTGGGTCATTTGGAAGGTTAAACTGGGAATTGTATTACGAAAGGGGTGCATTAGAGTGTGATGAGCGAAAGTGAGAGAAATGGTTGATATCTGAGAATCTATAATCTTTACCCCAGAGAACACTATTTTACACTAGTTCTTGTTTGAATCCTAGTCTTTTGGGTTACCAAGGGTTCCTCTTGTCTCTTTTATATAATCTGGGTTTGCTTCCAGAAATAGTAGACCATTTATGCATGCTAAGAGGATCCTAGGCCCAGCTCCAAAAAGACCTGCTCTTGACAAAAGAGGCATAATTCCCTGATCCTGAGTCACAGAATCAGTCTCCATTCTTGAATATAACCTAGTACCTTGGACAACCCACAAGTACAGCAGAAACTCTCTTGCTCTACAATTTACATCCAACTGTGAGTACCAACTAACAAATTACTGTAACAATATTGGCATTGTGAGATATCTGATGGCTTTGTTGGTTGCCACTCCCATTCCTCTCTAGATTGATTAGAATATTTATCTTGGTACTCAAGATGCCTGATGATATTTCAGAGAAGGAGTCTCTGTGTGTGCAGTTATTAATCTAAAGTCGTACAATATTACAGACTTAGGGATCAAAAGACCAATATCATATGTTGTCTGAGATCAAAATATGTAATATGGAGACCAAGTTCTCCCTCTCAAGTTCCGAAAGCATAGGCCAAAACTAGACAAATTGAAAGTCTAAATAACCTCCACAAAACCTACCCAATGTTTTTTGTTTTTAATACGTTCAGAGGGTGACAGATGTGACGTTACTGAAATCCCAATGGAATTTAAAATTACAGATGGTTTTTGGAAAAAGTTAGTCCCTCAGCTACCATCACCATTGAAGACACTAGCTAATTTAAAAGAAAATGACCACCCCTGTAAAAGAAGTCATATATAAAAACTCCCATGGATGGCAGTGAAAGAGGTTTTGTCACATTAGACACGTTTTCAGCTACGACCGGCACTCTGGTTACATTTAAATATGAACAGAAATGTATAATATCAGCAAAGAAACGGGGGCAGATTTACAAGCCCCTTGCGTCATTTTTGCGCTGACGTTGCATCACTTTTTGTGACGCAGCGGCTGTGTAAAAATGTGGCCCATTTACAACGTGACGCATCACGTTTTAAAGCCCTGCGTCACATTATACTTGCGTCAGGTGTAATGTATGCAGGGTGGGCGTTCCAATGCCAAAAAGCCTCGTAGAAGTGATGCAGTGAAAGATTTAACCGCGCCTCTTCTAGGCTGCCACTGCGTCAAATTCTTAAGCCTGCTTGAAGCAGGTGTAAGGAGTGACGCAGCACAATGAGGATAGGCCTCATCATGCCTTGCTGGAGTTGCGTCGTGCTTGCAACACAAATCCAGCAATGCGTGACTTTTGCGTCAACAGATGCGCATCTGTCAATCCTTGCGCCATGGTGCGCTGTATTGTAAATACGGTGCATCAATAGTGGCGAAAGGGTTTCTCAGGGTGGAGCAGGGAAAGTGACGCATCTTAACAGATGCGTCAGTTTCTTGTAAATCTTCCCCATGGTGCGCATGTTTGCCATAACAAAGAAAAGCAGTATACCCTACAGTTTGAATAAAAAAATCTGTTCTTGATACAGCTGCTTTATGTCAGTTGGACAAATAATCTCTAAAGGCATATAATACAGAAAACGTCACACAGCTGTATTATCATGCTATAAATAATTTAATTCACCAAAGATGTCACTCGAAATGTTTGCCTTACAGAGTCTTAAAGGCAAACATTTTTATTTAAGTTTTCATAGATATAAAAAATATTTTTTGTTTAGTTTTATGGATACAGTGGCACGTCTACTTGCCATGTTGGGGCAAACAGTGATATGTTTATATTAGGGGAAGCCTCTGAGAGCCCCATACTATTTTGTCGTTGAGGGTGTATTCATGTTGTTATGTTGGACTGTGCTTTTGGTCTAGGTCATGCTGCACAGTCTGGGTGCATAGAATCATCTATATTATGCGGACAATTTCGTCTTTTGCAGTGTAATGTATATGTGCTCAGTACTGTTTTTTTTCACAAGATGTAACAACTGGAATATTTCTAATTTTGCTAGGTGTACTTTTTCGACTTCATTCTGAAAGCATCGTGGTTACTCAGTAACACCCCCTATGTTTACCTGGAGCAATGGCTAGTGGCGTTCACCCATGTTACAGCTCATGTTTTAATCTTAGCAGAATGTAGATGCAGAAACAAAACTACACACAGACAAAATTATTAGAGCTTAGTTCATAGTTTCAGATGCTGGAGTGCTTTAAACATACAGATGCAGTTTAGTGTCAAGGAAATCCAATATTATGACGGTTTTGCCACAGTACTAATTTATTAAGTAGGCATAGGAACATGTATGTCATCAGGCATGTGGTAAGGTTGGCCTTAAAGAAATGTTGGGTGCAAACGTATATTCCCAAGGGGGATTGTTATGCATGTACATGTAGATTTAGTCCACAAATGGGTTATACCTACTGTGCAGTGGGATAGAACCATTTGCTAAATCCACCATACATAATGGAGATGTAAGGTGAGGGACGTCTGGAAAACGTTTGTGATTTCCTATTTGAAACAATACAAAGTCGTTTTTCCATGCATAATTTTATGTGTCGACAGTTGCATATTATGAAATTCCATCTTCTTTGTAAAGGGGCATAGTCTTTTTTTAATATGTTTTTCTTCAAGTTGATAATATGTTCCCCCTTGGAGAATCGCCTACCACAAACAAACCTGCCAACTTTGGGCACCATCCTTCCCTGCTCACTTTGGAAAGTGACATAGGGGCTGATTCAGAGATTAGAAGACAGGGTACTCCATCACAAACACAACAGAGTACTCTACTGAACTCCCAGTTCACTCGCCTCATTATAGAGATGTGTGGACCATAAGCTTTCCATTTCCAGCTTCTGTTGGCTCAATTAGCAAAAGCTTCCTCTGATGTCCTGATGGAGAAGGGGCTGTTGGGAAAAGGGCATTACACAGCTCACCTTATTTAGAGTGGACAATGTAACATCCTCTTTTTCGGTCCTGAACCAAAAGGTAAAACTGGGGGGGGGGGGGGGGGTTGACGGACAGGAAAATAACACAAAATGGCCACTCCCTATCCCTTGAGTGGCATTTAACCACCTGCAATATTAATCTTGCATGGACTAATATTCCGACTGAGTGAAAGGATTTACAAGTGCAGGGTCACTGTTTGTGAATTTATAGCGCCAATGAATTAAGTCATTTTCATGTGTGTGAGTTAAATTGACACACCTAAATTTTTATGTGATCCTCAGCAAAATTGGAATACCCTTTTAGTCTATCTAGGTACTACTGATGACATCTTATCTGTTATCATTCCTTGAGACACTGCCTTGCCCTATTTTAGGACATCAGAGAGAAAATCAATATTACACTGTCTTGGTGGCCAATATGATTTTAATTAAATATGGATTAAAATGTCAAGATCCCCTCCAAAAACACATTTACGTGGATTACCTGTAGTGGTGCATAGAAGTGATGGAACTGAGGACTCAACACTAACCTTCAGGAGCTTGTTTACATGAGAGGAGCTTTTGGAGTAAATTAAATGTATTAGTTATTTTACTAGTAACTTGGTATATCTATTCTTATAGCTCTCATTATTGGCTAGAGTTCTGTTTACCGAGACGTGTGGTTCATCTGCTGCTCATTTGTCCTCCATCAGTCCGTATGCACTGGCCAGCCATTAGATGCTTGGCAGTGTGTGGTTTACTGCATTTGCCGAGTGGTTGTCACTTGTCTGTCAGCCTCTTGCTCTGCTGTCATACAGCATTTTCTAAAAGCAAATCTTCCTCTTAGTGATTGACTGGAGGTGCGACTTCCCACTTTGGCAATTCTGTCAAACTGTGTGAAAGTAATACCATGGCAACACGTTTAAGGGAGATATTCTGGGGTCACACAGGGCTGTCTTTCTGCCGGTCTGAAGAATACACTTGACAAGATAAGGTTATTTTTTTGTTACCGCAGGTCATCGAAGTCGTGTCAAAAATCCAGGGAATACATTAATAAAAATATTTTACGGGGATGGCGTTTCACATCGAATGTAGTGATGTTTCGTTTCAGAGCTTTAGCGCTGTTTCCACCAAAGAAAAGACGAGAATAGAAACAGAAAATGTTTAAAGATCTGTATTTTTTTTAACAATAAATACAAATTTAAAAAACAAACAAAGAAAAAACAATAAAAGAGGTGAGGGAACTTGCTGAGATAACCTTTCAGCAGCTCTCACCCCTTGATTTTCTTAAATTCAATTCGATCTGTTTGCTTTCTCTTTAATGTATGACTTGATGGACCAAATATAAAGAACACGCTAGTGCTTTGAAATACTATTTCCCAGTGTAATATATCCTCTGCCTGATTTTTTCCTGGCTCATGTCAGCGGATGGTTACTGTCAGCTCTGGAATGGTCTTGACACTCTAGAAGAAACTTTATGGACTGCTTTGTCGCTGCAGTTATGACAAGTGGAAAAAACATTTTCAATGACTGATCAGTGCAAAATTGACATTTTGTTCGATTTTGCTTTTTAAACTATTGGTTCAAGAATGATGCAAAGTTGTCCATTGCCAGTGTAAAATTGCATGACACAAATTCAAAATTCTGTAGAAGTTGTGATGTTTACGTGGCCCTGCCGGGAAACATCACTTACAACGCAACTTTTACAACGACATACCATTACAACGGAACTTTTACAACGCAAAAACTTTTACAACGCATGTATTTACAACGCATGTTTTTACAACGCAGGTACCTTTACAACGCATACCATTACAAAGTAAGTATTGGTAAGTATATAATTATATTTTAAATGTTATATGTTTGGGGTAAAGGGGTATTTTTAGGGTTCAGGGACAGTTTTGGGTAAAGGGGTATTTTTGGGGTACAGGGTCAGTTTTTAGTTTTTGGGTAAAGGGGTATTTTTGGGGTTCAGGGTCAGTTTTTAGTTTTTGGGTAAAGGGGTATTTTTGGGGTTCAGGGTTAGTTTTTAGTTTTTGGGTAAAGGGGTATTTTTGGGGTTCAGGGTCAGTTTTTAGTTTTTGGGTAAAGGGGTATTTTTGGGGTACAGGGTCAGTTTTTAGTTTTTGGGTAAAGGGGTATTTTTGGGGTACAGGGTCAGTTTTTAGTTTTTGGGTAAAGGGGTATTTTTGGGGTTCAGGGTCAGTTTTTAGTTTTTAGGTAAAGGGGTATTTTTGGGGTACAGGGTCAGTTTTTAGTTTTTGGGTAAAGGGGTATTTTTGGGGTACAGGGTCAGTTTTTAGTTTTTGGGTAAAGGGGTATTTTTGGGGTTCAGGGTCAGTTTTTAGTTTTTGGGTAAAGGGGTATTTTTGGGGTACAGGGTCAGTTTTTAGTTTTTGGGTAAAGGGGTATTTTTGGGGTTCAGGGTCAGATTTTAGTTTTTGGGTAAAGGGGTATTTTTGGGGTTCAGGGTCAGTTTTTAGTTTTTGGGTAAAGGGGTATTTTTGGGGTTCAGGGTCAGTTTGGGGTTTTTGGGTTAAGGGGTACAGGGTAAAAATAAATTAAAATTAAATATAAATTAAATTAAATTACATTAAATTATATCTTTTTACAATTAATTTACGATTATAAAATTAATATATATTTACCAATACTTACGTCGTAATGGTATGCGTTGTAAAGGTACCTGCATTGTAAAAACATGCGTTGTAAAAGTTTTTGCGTTGTAAAAAATGCGATGTAAAAGCATGCGTTGTAATAACATGCGTTGTATCATCATATATCCGGCTCTGCCCAATACCTTTTCAACAGATGTCACATTCAGACAGATTTTGTCTGTCAGATATAAAAGAGTGGATAATAGTTACTACTAAAATAAAGAACTGATCCAATGCATTTAGCCATAGATTGCAGCCACAACTTGAATTTTATGACATAATTAACGTGTGGTGCTCACAGCAAAGAATAAATACAATTCACTTCCTAAGTAAACCTAAAGCAAAACCTCAGGGCCTGAATTGAGAAGGCTATTATGAATGACATTACTCCTGACGGAGATGATCCTCTGAAGTGAATAAATAATATGTGGATGTTATCCCACAACTGATATACAGGGTGTAATGTTTATTGATAGCAATAATGATGTCATCTGTGCCAGCATGCTTAAGGTGTCATATTTATTGGTAGCAATAATGATGTATTCAGTGCCAGCATGCTTAAGGTGTCATATTTATTGGTAGCAATAATGATGTATTCAGTGCCAGCATGCTTAAGGTCCAATATAGTGCATTTGGGATTTATTATTTTGTATGGTATCAGTATTGACCATTTTCAGTGTTTTTTAGTGTTTGGATATATACCTTCCACTGAAATATTTTAAATGGCTAGGTATGGAATAGTCGGCAACTACTGCATCCACTTATGAGAACGTTTGCAGTTAAACAATCAGTTTTTTAAAGGATATACGTTGCCCAAGCACTGGACTAATGGCAGATCCCTGGGCCATGCCCCATGTTCTTTCTCCCCGCCCCAGGAACCCTTTCTAGTCTATGGCATGCTCAGGGTGTATACCTTGTGATCAGTCTCTCTAGTCCTTGAACCCTGTAGACTGCAGAGTGTAGAGTGATTACTTATTCGCCCTGAACCTCCTCAGCATGGCGCTCATGATATCCACAGGTTTTAAGTGCATCATCAGTAGTCAACTATGCAATATTGCATACCTATCTCAAAATCCAACACATAACTATGTTCTAGAATGACTTTGCAAAAGTTTAAATAAGAATATGTTTAATTACTATACCATTATCATGCATATTGCAATTCCAGAGTGTATTTCCCACTACATGCATTGGTGAATATTATCTGTCAATTTGTTTGGACAATGCTACCCTGTAGCATTCTGCAGAATGCTTAGAAAGAGGAAAATGCCTTTAATGATTGTTTTTTGTGCAGAAAGGAGTCCCTTCATGCATGTAAACAATCATCCCCACAGTGAAGGCACCCTTTACAAAATGATGCAAGGGTGCCTGCGCTGGTGCACAGCTGCTGTTTGCGGACAAGCACAGGGGAGAAGAACAAGAATGTGCTGTATCCTGTAGCTATAGCACCATCCTGCCCGTTTATTTGGCGCACCGTAGCACATCAGGAAGGCTTGCCATGCTGCTATGCGTCAAAATATTGTAAATGAGGGCCTCAGTGCATAATGCTCATCATACTGTGTACGGGCTAATGAAGAGATGGCATCATGTCCTAGGACGGATTGTTGCATTACAGTGACTCACCTAGCCTTTGATATTGTGGACAGGCTCAACTTACAGGCTAGTTCCCAAAAACAGAGTCAGGAGAGGCGTAGCGCGGTAAAGAAGACAAAGTCATACCATTTTACAGAGCAGCAGAAAACGCAAATGCAGAATATCTATTCAAATAAATAGAAGGAAACATGCAACTTTCGAAGGGTTTCCACAAAGGAACCCTGTAGTGAGTGTAGATCTAGTCTAAGTAAGTCAGTCGGACAATTTTATGGCAAAGTAGAATCTTTTTGGAACTTGGAGATACTATTTTGAAAATACTAAAGATTTCTTAACTGTCGGAAATCTGAAGAAAAGTAGCTGTGGCAACAAAAGGTCTCATCCACAGAAAATGTGTAAACCTATTCGTTGTAGATCTACATCTATAAATTGCACAGATTTGGGCGTATTCAGGGATTTAGAGATGTCAATGACTATACGATGGGATTGTACGCGAATTGTAGATATGTCATTGTATTCATGGTTCAAGGTACATCCTCCAGAAGATTGTCTGGTTGTTGTGCAGTCGAAGGTGTATGCATGATATAAATGTGGAAATATATGTCTTGATACATTTTTCTTAAGTCTTTCCAAAAGACAACTTTAGCTGTCTATTGTTGAAGGATGTACGGGTACAATATCAATTCTTACAGTGCTTCTTGATTCACCCGATTGTTTATCATTGGTTTACATTCATGTCATTCGCATTTGCTTGCTTCTTACTCAATAGCTGCCCTTCCTGTTCTACTTTTTCTTTTTCGCCACTTTGTGAAAGAGCTTGTGTGTTTTTAGGTTTCGCCTACGCAGCGCACATGCGCTGCATAGGAGCAGACCTTTAGTAATGGATTTAGTTTTTGGACCAAAAACGTGCACACGTTGCATTGTTTTCAATGGCAACACGTGTACGTTTGGCGATTCCCTTGCCGGAGCGAGCTTTAAAACCATCTGTTTGTAATTAACAGATGGTTTCTGCATGCTCCCACAAGGGAAACAGGTGCAAGCCCCCTCCTTTCTCCCCTCCCCCTGCTGCCTCCTTTTCATTCAGTGCGAGACGCCCAATGTCTTTATTATGCTTGTTCAGTCTGTTCTGCCCACTAATGCAATATTTACCAACCCGGGAGTTACAAGCAGGTCATGAAGGAAGGTACCTTTGTGGTATCAATGCGCTGGTTCCAAGGCTCACTGCCGTTTGCTTTGTTTGCCGCTATTGGCCTATAAATGAGATCTTTGAAGGCAGTGTGTAGAGAACTGTAAGAGAAAATATCCGCCGCTTGTAAATGAATGGTCTTTGAGCAAGCAGACCGTACATACCTTTTGTGTCAGTGGCTACCAATGTTCATTCCGTGCTGCTAGCTCTCTAGTGTTAAAAAACAGGATGTCCATACTTTATGCATATAAGTTATTTGCCGAACTTTGTTTCACAAAATCAATCTTAACCCCTTGCGTGCTGATGACAGAACGGTTCCGTCATCAGCATCGGTTGAGCTGTGCTGATGACGGAACCGTTCCATCATGACTCCGCCCGCGCAAGGCGGAGTCAGCACAGGCAGAAAATACGCCCCGCACGCAAGGGGTTAATATCCAATGGTGTGTTTATTTTCTGTAATTGATCCCCAAAGACCCATCAGATAGGAGAATGGCGCCAGAGGCAAGTTGGTCTTTAATTGCATGGGGTGGCAGCTGTTGATGGCGGGGTCATGATGGTGGGGTCAGCGAGGTGTGACACAAGTCACTCGTGAAGGGTCCTACGGAGCCCAGCCGCTGCACTGCAATGGGCGTAACATTTACTGTCCTATAGAATCTGCTTTGTAGAGAATGACCCGAGCAGGAGCAGTCTGTGCATGCCACGAGCGAGCATATGTCACCTCAGTTTTAACACCTGACCCTCCAGACTAAAGCATTTCCAATTAGTTCTTGTAGCACAGATTTGATGTAATCCGTCGGATATGATGCGTCTTAAAAGCGAGACTCATCGTAGGACAGTGAAATGGAAAAGCTGTATAAGGAAATCGTCTTACGGGGTCGAGCATTAACAGTTCAAGAGCATTCACAGAGAACATGAAATTGAAGTAAATATGCAATGGTAAATGCAATAGGTTTTGCCTGTGTGATTAATAATAAGCTGTTTTTTATTGGAAGTTGTAGCTTGGTGAGCAGTTGTCCAGTATTACTGAAAGTTTTATGACTTGTTTATTGACATTTTAAAGTAACAATAAAGGGATTAAATCTAGTAAAATGTTTAACTAAGATTTCAGGACAATCCTGTAACCAACAGAACAATTGGGAAGATGGAGGTTGAATCTTCGCTACAAATAAATATTACTTAGCTAAACCTTTGCTTAAAGATGAGCCTGTCTGTGCCATTTCATTCTTTAGAAGTGAATAAATTGAGCACCGTTGAAAATTATAAGAATGACATCTATTAAGGAAGTGTCTGGAAGCAATTGCCTTCAATGTATACATTATATAAATGGTTATTTTTGATGTGCGAGATTATGTTAAGAACACTCTATACATTATGAAAACCCAACACATAAAGCAGCTCTGACAGTGTCCCAGTGTTCTCATCTTGTATGACACCCTTATAACAGAATGGGTGAGTGAAGAAGAAATGCTTTATTTTTTATTAATAAAAATCATTACAAAAAAGATTAAAAAACACCTTGGGTTGTGATAGAAACTTGAATATGCCAATTTGGCCATACTGGAATCACATCTTTATCAACCCTTATAAAATTATGATGGTGTGTGCACATGGTTGTGAAGAAAATCAACAGTAAGAAAGCCTTCTGCGCCAGGAAACACATTTTCCCATCTTTCTGAATATAGGAAGGAGTTAGAGTCCCAGCGTGTGAAGCTAAGTGAGGCAGGTCCCATATATCTGCTTTCCGGACCACATTGTGAAATCTTAGACAAATCACAATACTTCCTGGTGCTTACGTTTGAGCATACATGAAAGTTTTTTTTTATTCTGGTGTGCAGTAGAGATATTTGGAATGCGTATGTTGAACTTAAAAAATCATGACACAGTTGGTTACATTATAGCATGTGAGCAGCAGCGCTTCAAACTCATTTAACCACATTTCCCAGAGGGGAAACTCAATCTCCCACCTCTATAAATGATTATAATTGCTTAATATTAACTTTTCTGTTACAAGTTATGGGCAGAGGGCATTAGGAAAAGGAGAATATGGGCTACTGCTCTCCAGAGACTGTCCTGTAGGCAGTGGCAGAAGACAAAATGATGCCCCCATTGTCAAAATATGATGAGGAGCTCCAGAGGCTCCCCTATCTCATGTATATATAGTGATTTTGGGCTGAATAGGGCCCCCTGGAGGGTGCCACCCCCCTTCACATGACAATATGATAGGGGTAATAATTCCACTTGTGTGAGACATTCCTTGCCATCTTGTGCTAGCGGACCAGGAGTCCATGGGCTGTAAGAGCTCTCTGGGGAAAGGGCTGGAGCTTGGGGAGATATGTGGATGATAAATGTAACATGCTAGCTCCCTCAAAGGAGATCCGAACAGCCAGGTCTTCTTTTCGAGGGCACAGAACATGTATTAGCTGCTCTTATCATGGGCCCTGCTGGTCAACAGGGACAAGCCACAGAAGGCTTTGCAGGCAGTACAGGTGACGACTCTTGGCACCAAGAAGAGGATCGTTGGGACCAGTAGCACTTAGTACTGGTGACTTAGGATGTGCCTCTTGATGTGTGAGTAACATGAGGGAAGGAGACAAACTGTACAGAGCCATGCACTGAGTAGAAAATAAAAAGTGACTGTGGATTTGCCTCTTGATGTGGTTCAAGTCAGCAAGGTGACTCAGTGATTTACTAGCTTCAAGGCGCATATGTAGAGGACTGCTACATACCCAGCCCCAGCATACATCAGCCAATAAGGTCTTTAATGGTTCCCTGTAGAACAGCGGCACAGCAGGATGAAGCACATGCACTGACAACAAGGGCTGCATGAAGCTCAGTCTTTGACCTACTCTGGTGCCCGCGGCTCTCCCTTGCAAGGGGGGAGGAAAAAGAGGTAGGAGCAACATGAGGGACAGTGATGAATTGTACAGATCCATGCACTCAGCAGTAAACAAAAAGGGACTGAGGACATGCCTCTTGATGTGGTTCAAGTCAGCAAGGTGACTCTGCGATTTACCTGCTCAAAGGCGCATATGCATATGCACTGTCTACATTGTCTCCTTTGTTTAGGTCCCGACCTTTTCTGCCCTTGTCTCTCTTGACAATACTCACCCACCTTTTCGTCTCTTGGCAAAGTCAGCCTTCTTTTATAATACCTACTTCCCTCTCACCTATATCTCCCTATTTTCTTGAAGTTTTACTTTCCTTATAGATCTCACATTTGCAAAGATTTTGGTTTTAGTGATCCTTTGTTTGGCGGTTGCACCATTCACGTTGCAGTTACGCTCACTTTAGCTTTTGGCTAATCTCACTCTGTATTTGGCACATCGTACTTATTTATTTCCAGGGACTGCAATAAATGTATATGTATTTCTTGACACAAAAGCATGTACCCAGTAGCCCCCTAACAAAGTTTTATAGAGAACATAGTAAGCCTAGTCCAAAGACTCGCACAGTGCTGGACCTATTGACTGACAATGCTTGATTCTTTGTTCTAGCTTCCTTTTAACTGCGTTTAGGGGCCCACTGTATATGCTAGGCGCTTTTTCCTCGAAGTCAGTGTCAATGATAAGGAAGCATTCTACGCAACTGCTCAGGCATACACAAATCAGATTCTACACAGGGACAACTCCTAGCTCCCCGAAGACCCTAGTGACTGGTTCCTCCAGGTTCAGACCGTTGAACCTTCATTAATTTGCTGCATAAAATGTCTCACTGCACTTTTCAAGTGTTCCTGGTGAATCCATCTAGTTATAATCGTCACAGGAGATGGACAGACGCCAAGACTCCAACCTGGTTTGCCAGCTCCAGAGTCAGCAGGTCAAGCCCTTATGCCACAATTACACCACAAACAGAAGGAGGAAAAAAAAAACCCTTACTCAGTACCTTTCCCGACTCGGGCCTCTCACACCGACAACTCACCGGCAGCAGATCACATGGCGCGCTCACTTCACACAGCACTTCGGGATGAAAGTAAATCGCCTGTCTCTTAGTCTGGCATCCAGGGCTTTTGTGGTTGCCCCGCTGTTACCAGTGACGTTAGAAAAGCTTCATTCAGTGAGCGTGGTCCGCCGGGGGCAGCCCCAGAAACCCCACCAATCACCCCACCGGAAGCGATAGTAAGAGGTTGTAGGATGGGAGGATAAGGGCCGGAGCCAACGCATTCCTCTCCCTGGTTGCACAATAAATCCCCTCTCCCCCACACACACACATCATGGTGTAGCCTCCTGCAGGGGTGTGAAGTACCTTCCTGCCCTGAACACCCCCACGCCCCCTCTCGTGCTTGCACCCCCTAGCCTGGCTGCATCCCTCGGACTGCGGCAGTACAGCCTCTTCCCTCCACCCCCGGAGCTATTCTCCTGCCATGCTCTGTACTGCCCCCTCCCCCTGCAGACTCAGTCTCTCCCAGCTCACACAAATTCCTGTGGGGGGGGTATACTTTTCTGCCCCCCCACCCTTAGCACAAGCCAGACTCTGGCTCTCGTTCCCTCCAGATCCACGCAGCCTTGTCCCACGGGCCAGAAACCCCTTCTTTCTCCTCTAACCCAATATTACTCTTGTAATGTGCTGCAGCGCCTTCGGGTAATGTCAGTGCTATAGGATAATGCATAAATAAGTAAATAAAAAAAGAGATCCCTGCAGCTGCTCACCTATTCTAGCAGCCATGGGTGTAGGAAGTGTGGGGGCTATACCACACCCACCAGATTGTGAATTCGGGGGGTACGGGGGACAAGTTTCGGGGACGCGGGGAGAAAACACACCTCCTGTGCACTCCCACTATTCGCAGGGCCCCTGGAGTGCTGTAGCGCTACCTGTGACGGCTCTGCCTTCGAGGTGCTAACCTGCCCTTAGCCAAGGTCGGGGTTAGAAGGCAGCTGTTCACTGGTGCTCAAGGACAGACTCCACCCCGATAGAGGCTAGCGCTGGGGGCCATAGAAGGAGCTCTTCTTTCACCTCACCCCCTGCCTCCATCAGGTAATGCCCCGGTTACTTACCGGTAATCTTCATTACTCCGAGTCCTTGTCTTCCTCGCCACAGTATTCACACATGAGCCTACGGTTCCACACAGAACTCCAAGCATAAAGAAAAAGCGCTCTAGTCTCCCTCTCCCTCCTCCAAGATAAACCCCAGTGGCTCCAGCAAATCCCATAAAGGGATACAAAAACACCAATTCGACCTGAAAAACCAAGCCGCAGACATGAAGCCACCACCAGGGCCGGGAGGGAAGGGAAACTATACTGTGGCGAGGAAGACAAGGACTCGAAGTAATGAAGATTACCGGTAAGTAACCGGGGCATTACCTCCTCGTCCGCCTTCCTCGCCACAGTATTCACACATGAGCCGATACCAAAGCAATCAGCTTCATGCAAGGAAAACAGGCCACACCATAAATGTAGCAAAAAACACAGTTTAAGAACAAGAGGCATAATAACCAAAAAGGACAACCTCCTAAGGAACCCCTGCAGACAGAACAGAAGAGGCAAAAGAAACAGAACCCCCACCCCCAAACAGAAGGCGGTAATGGGACATGAACGAATGAGGGGATGACCAAGTAGCAGCCCAGCAAACATCCACCATGGACACCCCTTTGAAAGCAGCCCACGACACAGCAACAGACCGGGTGCAACGACCCTGAACAGGAAGGGAGGGTAACTCAGAAACAGAAGCATACGCCAACAGAATGGCCTCCTAGATCCAACAACTGACCGTGGAGAGCGAGGGCTTCAGGCCCAGACGCGAAAGACCAAAACCTACAAGCAAATTGCCCACCCTACAAAAGGAAGACGTGCGTGACAAATAAATCAATAAGGCACGACGAACATCCGTGAGGTGCAAAAGGCAAACCTCATCCGAGGAAGGACCAGGCCAAAGAACCGGAAGAACCACCTCCGCAGACCTGAGAAAACAAGAATCCACCTTGGGCACAAACGTAGGATGAGGTCGCAAGACTACACGATCCGACAGAATAACCAAAAATGGGGCAGATCGCTGGAACGCCCCTAACACCCCAATACGCCTGGCAGAAGCAATAGCTACAAGAAACACGACCTTGAGTGTAAAAAACTTCAAGGCCGCAGATTCCAATTGCACGAAAGGAGCCAACAGAAAGGAACGCAACATCAATGGAAGGTCCCAAGGAGGAGGACACAGGATAGGACGGGGACGCTGGAAGGACAGAGATTGAAAAAGACGTGCCACCAAAGGGGAAACAGAAACCAAAGGCAGGACATGAAATGCCCGAATGGCGGCCCAACGAGCCCGAAGAGTCGAAATAGCCAAGCCCAACACAAATCCAACATTCAAAAAATCCAGAATGCGAGCCGGGACCAAAGAAGCCACCAACAGGTCGTGATCCACACACCAAGAAGCAAAATTAACACACCGCTTTGCGTAGGATTGCAGTGTAGAAGGTCTCCTGGACTGCTGAATGACCCCAGCCACAGTCACAGAACAACCACCCCGCATCAAGAATCCCCCAAAAGAGCCAGGCCCGCAGACCCAGGGAACAGAACACAGTCAGAGGAAGAACGGGACCCATCAGAGGATAAGGCACGAACGGCAAGGCCCACCCCAGAGACACAGCCAATCCCAACAGCAGGCGATACCAAGGGCGACGCTTCCAACCCGGAACAATTAGAAGCACAAAGGACCCCTCCCTCTCGACCTTCTGTAAGACAGTCAGAATCAGGGGAACAGGGGGAAAGGCATACAATAGACCCTTCAGCCAAAGGAACGACAGAGCGTCCACTCTCCAGGCAGCCCGGCAAGGCATAACCGTGCAAAAGCAACAGAACTTGGCATCGTACTGGGAAGCAAAGAGGTCCACAAATGGAGAATCAAACAACCACTGCAACCTCCTGAGCATCAAATGTGTGAGGGACAAAGACCCCATGGAAGGAAACACCTGGCTCAGACAATCCTCCACAGTGTTAACCGGACCTGGCAGGTAAATGGCAGACAGGGACGCCAGGTTCACCTCTGCCCAACAACAATCCGACGGCTTAGGCAACTGAGGGAAAGAACCCTGCATCCCCCTTAACGGTTCACATAAGTCAACACCACCAGATTGTCCGTCCGGACTTGTACATGGTGACCCTGAAGAAGAACCGAGAATTCCAGGAGACCCAAAAGGACGGCCCTCAGCACCTTGTAGTTGGAAGAACAAGACAATATCGATTGAGGCCAAATCCCCTGAGTCGTCGAATCCCCTAGAGTAGCACCCCACCCCAGCAGGCTGGCATATGCAGTGAGAACTCGGGTGGGGATAATGAAAAAGGGGCGGCCCATGGACAGACGACCCTCGTCCAACCACCAATCCAGGACCACCCGAATATCCACCGACATAGGAATCAAAACACTCATATCGAGGGAACAGGGGTCCCTATGCGACAAAATGTCGGACACTACCGGGGACATGTGGAGGCGAGCCCATGGCACCGTCAACAAGACGCCAACATCAGACCCTGAACCCTCAACCACAGGCTCACAGGATGAGAAGGCCCCGACAACAGGGATCACACAGCAGACATCAGTGACAGAAACCGAGCAGGGGGCAGGAACACCATTCCCAAAAGAGTCGCGTACAGAGCCCCAATGAAAGTCAATTCCTGCGCAGGATCAGGGAGGACTTCGGGACATACACCAGGAACCCATGACGCTCCAGGACAAGCCACACACACCTGACATGCAACACCGTCCTCGAAAGAGAAGAAGCAGAAAATTAAAATATCGCCCAGACAAAGAAAAACACTAAAGCCCTCCCCATTCAAATGTCCAATAAGAGGAGCCAGAACCTTAGTAAAAATACGGGGCGAAGAGCAGAGGCCAAAAGGCAATACCTGGAACCGATAGCGGCGATCCAGGATGCAGAAACAGAAAAATCTCTGAGAATCCGGGTGAACAGGCACATACAGAAAAGCAACTTACAAGTCCATGGAGGCCAGAAAAATCCCCTGGAGAGACCAGAGGAAGGATCATCACCTGGAGGGAAACAATTGTGAAAAGTAGACGAGGAAAGAAAGAATTCACCCAATTCAAATCCATCACAGGACTGCAAACCCCAGTGCGTTATGTCACCAGGAAGACAATGGAATAAATCCCCAACCCCAACTGATCCACGGGTACTGAAATCACGGCTGTCACTAGAACAAGGGACTCTACACCCCCCCAAAAGAGCCACCCGCTCAGAGCATCCCTGGGACAAGGAGTGGACCCGACACAGTCTGGGGGAGACAGGGTAAATCCAAGACACACACCTCCGGACATCACCAGTAGCACCCACTGAACCGACCCAGGCTCTCGCCAAGAGTCCATGAAGCAAGTGAGGCGACCCCCAATCGGACCCACTCCAGGAGTGATACAGTCAGGATTTCGAAGTGGGAGCGGAGGAGGCAGAAACACCGGAGAACAGAATCCTACGGCCTTCCGCCGCCTGCTTATCCATCTCCGCCAAGGGAGAGTCAAACAGTGTCACACCAGAGAATGGGACCCACCTAAGGAGACCCTACTGTGCAGCAACAGACTTCCATGACCGGAGCCACAACTGCACCTCGCAGCAATAGAAGACCCAGCAGCAGAAGCAGTTGCCCCCCAATGAATAAAAAAAAACATCAGACTGCAGCCGAACCAGTCGTTCCATCATCGCCAGAGTAGAAGAGACGTCTTCCCTCTGGACCAACAACTCCGCCAAAGATTGAAAATCCATAAGTAAAGAATGTATGGCATAAGAAGAATAGGCTGCAGCCCGGCTGGAGAAATTAGCTGCTGCAAAAGTGCGCAACACCGCACCATCCACCCAACGAGCTACAGGTTCAGCAGGAGAGGACCGAGGAAGGAAAACTTCACGGAAACATTCCCGCAGAGGATAGCGTTTATTCAGAAAACGTGGAAAACAACCCTTTCCACATCCTTCCATTCCGTCTCCGAAACCTTCAATACCGAAGAATGAATGGGCAAGAATCAGGCTCAGAACGCAGATACTGAGAGAATAAATCATCCTCTAGAGGGGCCACTGAATCAGGAAAGACCAAATTACTGCGAAAGTGTCCAATGACCAACATAAGATCGGCCCCCTGAACAAAGTGACCCTAGACGTCAACATCCTCCGCTGCGTCTGAGTCAAGAGCAAGAGCGGCATCACAACCGCCCTCATGTCAGCAGGAACAGGCCCCTGACCCTGTAATGCAGCAACCACAGCAACACAAATCAATAGTCGCAACAATTCCATAGAAGGAAACGTCACCCCGAAGTAGAAGCCTCCGCCAGGGAACCAGGAGCAGGCAATTCAGAAGAACCACACCCCATGACTCCCAGACACGAGTGAACAAACACAGGCAAAGGAGAAACCAACTTGCCCGGTAAAAACAGGGTCCGAGGATGCTAGACAACCATACAAACCAACCAATACTCGTAAAGGTTACGGAATGCATTACATGAGCATCTGATGCGTTACAGAAAGGCACATTCATGTAGCACATCACAGTTAGAGTAAGTGATTCAGTCCCCAAAGAACATATGAGCACAGGCAGACCCGCGCGCACACCTAAAAAACAGCCCAAAAACCGCCGCGGGTGGATCACAGTAACTAGAAGAGGCATTCACAGACACGAAGGCGCGTCCACCGCCGCCCCCGCCGTCCCCAAAGTGGCAGCAGGTAAGCGGGAGGGAACAGGAGCCTCCGGCTCCCTGGACAAACGTACCCGGCCGTGCCACGTCCGCTCAACAGGACGCGTCGCAGGGAAAGAGAGCAAACCCAGAGACGGCCCGCACAGCAGGACCCCAGGCACCCCCACCCATAGCGAGGTCCAAAGCGACCGAAGCCCACAACAAACGCCTCCAAAGTCGAGTAGAGCAGGACACGGAGCGCGGAGGTAAACGCAGGGGGGAAAAACATAAATCAAACGAAGGTATAATTACAATACAAATAACAATACAAATAACAATACTACTTCCCCCTGACGAGATACCAATGGACACAAGGGGCTGCTCAAGCAAGACCCCAGCCCCACTCACCTGACCAGCAGGGAACACAGCACTCGGAGAAGTGCAGAAAAAAAGAACAGGTCGAAATGGTGTTTCTGTATCCCTTTATGGGATTGGCTGGAGCCACTGGGGGCCATCTTGGAGGAGGGAGAGGGAGACTAGAGCGCTTTTTCTTTATGCTTGGAGTTCTGTGTGAATACTGTGGCGAGGAACACAGACGAGGAGGTAATGCATCTTCTCATGCTCCCACCTCAAATACAGAGATACAGAGAAACAACCCTCTCCCTTTCCGGTTTAATGCAGATTTGCCCCTGACCGGAAGTTCCCTGCCAACAGAGTCCTGGGCAAGGTGTGTACTGAGCCTTCGGCCTGCTGCACTCAGGCCTTTAAATCACTTTATTCCAGCACGAGGCCACAAGGAAGCATTTCGGATTTATCCACAGACAAAATGCTCCATCATGTACTCCTTTTTAGGAAAAAAGTGCGTTCAAGCCAGACAAGTGAACCTGAAAGTGTTCCTGACCAGCAGTTTAATCGTTCATAATCCCTCTGAGGATGATGTGGGCTTCCTCCTGTGGGGTTGGAGGGCCGGACTGGCCAGCAGGGCAATCCGGCGGTGCCAGAAGGGCTGGCCCACAGGCCGGTGTTCAGCTGGTTTTTGGCTGTATCTGGTGTTTCATGGTCTGGTGGCTGCTTTTACTGTTGCTTTCCCTTATATCACCACAAACATTGCTTGTAGCACACGCAAATGTATGTAGTCTGTCATACCCAGTCCCGCTGGAATCATGTAACTGGGTAGCCGCAGCGTTTTCCGAATATATATATATATATACATTTGCCCCATAATCCATCATTTTCTGCAGAATCTGCAGATTCTAATGAAAAACAATCATCGCTCAAACGCTTCAAACGTTACTAAAAACGCAGCGCCGCTGTTGGCGCACAGTGGAAGGCTCTCTGCAAGAGTTGACGGGTCACCTTTCTGTTGCATATTGATGTATTTGGATATTAAACTGGTATCAACCAGTGCCCAGGCAATGTTAAAAAGTGTAACAAGCATTGACATATCCAATAGGTCTCTCCTTTGGCTAAACACGTATAAGGTCCCAAAGGGGAGACCTATTGGCTATGCCAATGCTTGTTTTCGTTTATTCCCCCTATCATCTGTGTGCTGATCTCTCCAGAACATGTCTGCCCTGCCCCTGCCCTCTCTGTTGTTCTCACAACCTCCAGCTCTTTCATCATTTTGCTCTGCACTTCCACCAGTTTTTTTTGTATCATCCCTCATCCTCCCTGCTCACCGCCACTTGCAGGGGGAATTGATCCATACAACATGATCTACTGATTTATTTCACCTTGTAAAAAAGTGAATGACTCCTGTTTGAGACTTTAGTAGCTTTCCAAGGGTGTGACAAAACTGGTCAAATCTTTGTGAATATACACGGAGGAGTTTCTACTTTTCTCTAAATTTTTGCTGGTACCAGCCATGAACCTCAAAGCCTCTGCCCTGCTCCCTGTTGGAGGATTACTCCAATGATCAGGAAATCTGTTGCATTGCATGCATGAGTGTCCTAGTTTGTGGGTGGATATAAGGTCTGCTGATCCTTATTTTGTGATTAGGGAGTTCCAGATCACAGAACAGATTTTTTCCTCAAAAATTATTATTATGTGGCGTAAAGCTTCGTGAGTGGAACCCTGTATTTCAAGAATGAAACACGTGATCCTGGAAATTAGTTGACATTGTACATGCTTTTTCATTTTTTATGACACACGCATAGTTTTGAATTCACATACTATACACATACACTATCCAAAGTATTTTGTACAATTTGATGCATCATATCTAACACGTTTTAGTGCTAACTTTAAAAATAAAGGGGCACATTACCAAGCAATAGCGATAATTATCGCTATTGCTTGGTTAGCGTGAAAAATTATCGCCGAGCTGTGAGATTTTTATCGTAAATGCGATAAAAATCGGCCGCAATGCATGAATATCGCTGAAAAGTCAGCGAAATTCATGCATTAGCGAGCTAATGCTCTTAGCCATGTTATCCACCTCCCATTGGATAACATGGTTAAGAACTGCTCAGGGCAGGTTTTAGCTTTTGGAGATATTCGCGCTTAGCGCGAATATCTCCAAAAGTTGGTAATAGGAGATAGCGATGTTAGCGACTGTTTCCAGTCGCTAACATCTTGGCACGCCCACTTTGCATGTCATTAGTGATAAATATCACTGACATGCAAAGTGGGGCCCAAGATGGTCGCTATCTCCTACTAGCTGTTGCTAACTGGTGTTAGCGACAGCTAGGTAATAGGGAGATAATTTTATCTCCGCTTTCTTGGCTTTTAAAGCCAAAAAAGCGGAGATAAACCCCCTTGATAATATGCCCCAAAGTTTTTGACAATTAAACATTAAAATAATAAAAATTGCTGCTACCAGGCGTGCACTTATCACCACTTCTTAAGAGCTTGAATTGACTTTATAGTTAGTAGAGGCATTCACATTCTTAAAATGTACCAAAATGGACAGCAAAATCCCTGTGCCTTATGAAAGGAGCCTCCCCAGGGGGCATGATTAACCGAATCCACTTGATTTACACTACAGAGGCAGGTCTGTCTTTCTTCATTCATTTCTTTCTATGCTCTATCAAGCATCAGATAAGATTGTTGAATACGTTATAAAAGCAATACATTTGGGAGGCTTTAAAAAAAAGATCTTTTTGAGAAGTAGCAGAGAATGATGTCTTGATTAATAAATCAAATCACACACAGATCAGTACCTTTTTTGAGAACTAACTTTACAAATGTATAGGTTGCAATCAGTATCCTTTACTTGATGGGATCATAATATAATTTACATCATCAGCAGGCAGCAAAGAAAATAAGCATTGACAAAGGCAGTAAACCTTGCCGATAACACATGCCAAAGACCTATTTGCTTTATTAAAGCTTTTCCGCCCGGGAGGCTATGCTGCATATATATATGAATAGTGGCCATCTTGAAATTATTTTGTCTTTCCATTACAAAAAAACATAAAAAAATGGTCACGTGCATCTAAGGAGGTAATTTTGAAATAATTTTTTTTTAGTTGAAGAAAATGCATTTCAAGATGGTGGCCTCAATATAATGATTTTACTTAAAACAAAACAAAGGTTTCCAAGATGAATACCACGTCTGCGTCTGTGCGCAGGCGTGCGTCCGCACTGCTATTCATCTAAGAAGGGTTTAAAAACCATTCTAAAATTGGGACCTGCTGCTACAGGGAACTTAGATAGACAAGATAACCATTGAATTATGTGTAGGGCTCCCAGTGTTATGGTATTTTTTTTTGTCAATCAATCAATCAATAAAAACTTTACTCGGCCAAGTTCATGCCATAAAAGTACATTTTACATAAAAACACAGATATTTTAGATTAAAATACCCAGGTTTTGAATAATTTCATGATAAAAGACATGTTCTAACAACCCGGGTCATAATTTTTAGCCCCCCATATTGTTTCTTTTACAATTTGCCCCTGATTAGAAACGTGCAACCCCATAACAAACAAGTGGGGAGAAAAACATTTGTAAGTAAATCAATGCTGGCCTAACTTGTGCAAATTGGCAATTTCTCTAAAGTGGTAGGATATATTTAACACAAAAACATAAAGTGCAAAAGGGCTTGTTCAGAAAAGTTGTCACGTGCACATGTTTGCAAGAAACCTAACTTTTCATACAGTTAGGAGCCAATGAATACAATTAAACCTAAATCTAGATAAAATAAAACGACGATGCAGATTATTAACAAAGGACCAGAACGGTTGAAATAAAATATCAGGACTTAAAATCATAAAATCTACAGATAGGTTTCATAAGTTCATTACCTTCTCTATCCAACTGTCTCCTCTGTAAAAATTAAGGGGCATATTATCAAGAACTGGTGTTAAAATTGTCGCTGTTTTCTCGGCAGGAAACTGCCGATAAAACTGCGATAATGGGCTTGATAATACGCCCTTGTTAATTCCCATAGAAGCCCATGTTCTGATGTTACCATGGGTTTCTATGGGAATTAACAAGGGCGTATTATCAAGCCCATTATCGCCGTTTTATCGGCAGCTTCATGCCGATAAAAAGGCGATAATTTTAACACCGGTCCTTGATAATATGTCCCACAGTTTTTAAAGTTTTCACAGTTTCTACATGCAGCTTTCTAGGTTGATTAAAAAACTCTGGTTGCCCAAGAGCTGAAAGCTGTCATGAAATATAACTTATCCAAGGAATTTCTACAGCTTTATCAAAACTCATGCAATCAGCTAAAATAATCTTGGCTTTTCTCTTGACCAAATGTTTAGCCACCATATCAGGGGTGCTGCAGCGATATTATCCGAGATGTAACCCTGCCTTAGTTCTTCATGTATAATAAAAGCTGGAATGTGGGATGGGGCAGCTAGGAGTTTCCGTAAATGTTTATTTTCTACCCCTTGAAGTTCGCTACAATCCTTGTAGCCCCAAAGCACACTACCATACACTGTCATGGTGACACCTTTCTCATTGAAGATTTTCAACAGTGGTTTTATGGGATTACTCCCAAGTCTTCTAGAGAAATCCAATGATGCCCCAGCTGCTCTTGCTAAAGTATTTTTCTTTAAGCACGCTGTGCAACCCAAATGCCCCTATCATCAAATAATACACCCAAATATGGTAAGATGGGCACACTCGTTAGTACTCCTCCTTTATAAGGAAGGGATTTATTGCTCCCTTTTAGGTAACCAATTGACATTATGTGGGATTTATTAAAATTGACCGCAAGGTCAAGAGCTACCATAAAATCAATAAAAGCATTAACTAGAGATTTCAACGCATTTGGGGTCCTGGCAATTAAAACGGCGTCATCCGCATATAAAAGTGCTGGGATTGGTTTAGAACCAACTCTAGGAATATCAAGACAAGTGTTAGACAGCCCTGCCCCCAAATTATATATATAGGGCCCGATTCACAGAACTAACTTAAGACAAAATCCTAAACTTACTACTTTTGGTATTCACAGAAGTTAGGATTTTGTCTTAAGTTTGTCTTAAGACAGACTTAAGATAGACTTAAGACAAAATCCTAACTTAAGTCTGTCTTAAGTCTGTCTTAAGACAAACTTAAGACAAAATCCTAACTTCTGTGAATACCAAAAGTAGTAAGTTTAGGATTTTGTCTTAAGTTAGTTCTGTGAATCGGGTCCATACAGTGTAAATAACACTGGGGCAAGAATGCAACTCTGCCTTACCCCTCTTTTTACCTTCCACGCATTGGATAAGGAGCCATCCAAGTTATAACTTACGGAGGCAGTTAGATTAGGATGGGACCAGTGCAAAAAACTTACCAAATTCTTGTCCATTCCTATTTCTATTAGCAAACACCATAACTTAGACCTGTTTACCCTATTGAAAGCGGACTTAAAGTCCATAAAAGCCAATGACATGCGTCCTTTTTTAGCTAGGGTATATTTACTGGTAGTCATAAGTAAGTTCATACATTGTTCTATTGTACCTCTGCCTTTGAGAAAACCAAATTGCAATTCTGACAACACTTCCTTTTCTTCCAACCAGGTTGCTAGGCGGTCTAGAATTACTTTACCCATTATCTTTGCTGCTGAGTCCAACAAAGAGATCGGGCGATATCATCCCTGGTCTTTCCTAGCACCCTTTCTATAAATTGGCGGTTGGCCATGAGTGTGGTTGCCCTACCCTTATGGCTGCATTAAAAACTCAGGTTAAAATGTTTGCCCATGCACTTGTATCTGATTTATAGATGTCCTCTGGTATCCCATCGGGACCGGGGGCTGTCCTGGCGGGCATATCCTCAATCGCCTTCTGAACCTCATTCACATCCAGAGTTAGATCGAGTGGTAAAGCACTTGGTACCCAGGGGGCCTATATCTTCAGTGACAGCCTCAAAGTATATTTGTTCAAAGTGGCTAACCCACCGGTCAGCTGGAATTACACACTCTACTTTTGTTGTGATCTTATCTTTAAAAAAGGAGCTATTTACCACTTTTCAAAATGTTGCGCTATCGGCTTGTGCACTCGCCTGTATTAAATAATCCCATGCCTGCTCCCTTATTGCAGCCTTCCTTAATTTTAAAGCTAAATCTTATGCTTTTCTACGGGTTTTAATCAATTCAGCATCTCTCGGTGTGGCTTTTATAGCAACCATAAAGGCTTTATGGGCTTTGGAGCCATCGGCATTAAACCACTTTACTTCATTAGTTCTTCCCTTGGTCATTTTGCTAGATAACTTTTTACCAATTAGCTTACTTAATTTATCATAAGCCTCTAGTACTTCCATTGGCTCGCTGTGTACATTTAGGCAACACTCAATTTCCTATTTGCCCTCAGTATACAACTCAGCTAAGAAGATCTCCGGCACAATTTTCTTCCATCTTATTTTTCCATCCTGGGCCATAAGCTGAAAATCCCCATTTGCCAAGTGTTTTAACTCCGCTCTCCGAAAGACCAAAAAAACTTTAGTTTCCACTGTGATGGGATTATGGTTGCTAAAACCAGTTTGAACCACTCTGACCTCCCGCATATGTTGATATAAGGTGGCTGAAATTACAATGTAATCTATAATAGAACTGCATCCTCTACCAAAAAAAGATGGCATTGCAACTGCTTCCTCCCTAGGCTCTAGACAATACAAATTGTTGTTTGCAAATAGGCAATTTTTTGTCATTTCCATCTGTATTTATCCATTTTTATTTTTTGTCAACCTTATCTGTATTTATCCATATTTATTTTGGGTTTTGTGAAAAAAGTAAAGCAGAAATTGGTATAGTTCGACATATATTTAACCAATAAATATGCAGTCATGCTTGAATGCTTGCCAGGTTTCAGTGATATCAACACCACCAGAAGATAAATGAATGCACTTACATGAAAATATGCACATTTCAGTATCAGCTTCGAGCATAGCTACTGCTGTTTAAGCCTCTTCACTAAAATTCCTTTATTTTGTTAACCTAATTGCCTATCAGTCCACACAGATATTGGCCTGGCAGTTATGGCAAAGAGTATTTAGAGCAAAACACACAAGATGATGGACAGAATGTTGCACAATGGCAAAACATTCACCCCAGTCACAGATCTGGGTTTAATCCATTGTTATTTTGCTCACCAAGCCACCCCAGTTCAGACATGGCCATATGCAAATCAGTCATGACCCTGTGCCTCATGGGTACAGTCCAGCCCGAACGGCCAAGCCATGTCTTCCCTGGACCGGAATCAAGCATCCTAGGACCGGTTTCTGGCTATCAGCCGTCTTCAGCCAGGATAGCTTGACTCCAGTGGCTTAGTGAGCAGGGGACCTACGTCTGGGCATACCCTTCCCACATAGGGTGAACAACAAAACACACAAGATGATGGACGGAATGTTGCACAATGGCAAAACATTCACCCCAGTCACAGATCTGGGTTTATTCCATTTTTATTATGATCACCAAGCCACCCCAGTTTAGACATGGCCATATGCAAACCAGTCTTGACCCTGTGCCTCATGGGTACAGTCCAGTGCGTACTGCCAAGCCATGTCTTCCCTGGACCGGAATCAAGCATCCTAGGACCGGTTTCTGGCTATCAGCCATCTTCAGCAGGGATAGCTTGACTCCAGTGGCTTAGTGAGCAGGGACCCAGGTCTGGGCATACCCTTCCCACATAGTGTGAACAGCAAAACACACAAGATGATGGACGGAAAGTTGGACAATGGCAAAACATTCACCCCAGTCACAGATCTGGGTATTTAGAACCACTCAAAAAGCACCCAATTTCTGTTTTTATCCAACTTTAAAAATAAATACAGACAAGTAGATAAATGGTTTTCTGTCTGTATTTATCTGTAAAAACAGAAAAAAGGGAAAATAGGGAGCCTTAATTAAGAGTAAGGGGCAGCCTCAAAGCACACTTTTAAGGATATATTCAATACCATGTGTCTGCTTTCAACAGACAATTAAAAAGCTACCTGTAAGTGAGATCTATAAACAGCCTGCTGAGCATTTCCTCAGTTATTTATGAGCCAAAGAAATGATGGCAGGCTACCTCAAAGTGGAGTGCTGTGGCTCACTGGTTAGAGGCGGCAGACCCGGAAGCAGAGGACGGCCCGGGACCAGAGTTCAATTCCTGACGCGGCAGGGTCGTGGACCAGGGTCAGCAGACTCGATAATTCTCGCCTCGTGCCTACTCCAACCAGGGAACACACTCGGCAACTCTGGGCATTAGCTTGCCTCATCTCTACAACGGCCCCCCACATTCACCGGGGATGCCTGGTTTCACCCTGGAGATACCCAGTATGAACCATCTCACAGGGATAGCCAGGACGGGTTCCCCAGCGGTCTACAGCGCCACAACGCCTCAGGGCAGCAGTGCGCTTTACAAGAACACATACATTACATTACAAATCAGCAATTGTGAAAAACATATCCTACATAGTCTCTAGCTTTTCACCCGCTTGCTCACTCATGCATGAACCGCTGCCTGTGATAGGTCATATTTTATTACTCCAAACCATTTTTACTCCAGTATTTTTCAATACAACAATTAGAAAATTGCTCATGACCAATATGTATCCCCTAAGATTTTAATATCACGTTCACTTCTGTTTAACCCCTTGTATCATGCATATCCAATGTAGATTGAGCACACCCAGATGCTTGCTAGGTTTTCAGGGAAACTAGCGACTTTGTGATTGAGTTTCCTTCAAAATAACAGTTATAAATGTCCTTCACATGGATATCCTGAAAGTCTGGCATTAATCAAGCCCTCTTGGACCTAATTTGGACACCCAAGCTCTATATCTTCCTGTGAGTACACATGAACATTCTTAACCTAGTACTCATAGAGATTCTGTTAAGTCTTCTATCATCTTGTGATGTAAGCTGTCCATTTTTGGTATTCATTTGAAAATTGTGAGACCATCAACATGGTATTCATTATATGGACATATACAGGTTAACATAAGGACACATGGATAAAAATGGGCCAGTAGAGCAATGTGTCATCCTTTTGGACAAGGGTGCTCTCCAACTACAGGCAAAAAAGATTTTATTAGATTCTTACTTTGAGCTTTCAATACTTCTGGGTCTAGTGGTAAATGGAGACTTTCGATATATTTGTATGCTCAATGTATATTTAGATGTCGGCACAAGAAGTTAAAGGGAAATGTAACTAATATGATCCCTTACCTGTTCAGACCTTTATACTTCTGATATTGATAACTTGGGCAGTAATTGCTTAGTGCATTATTCATGATAAAGTACTGCTACTACTATTAATATTATGACTAATAGTCATATCATGATGATCATCATATTCACAATAATCACAATCTCAAGTGAGAGTAAAAACATTTCAATGATCCCCACACCATGGGAGATAACCCTGCTTTAGAATTTACTTTTTGAAAGTGAAAATTGAAATTGAAAGCATTTAAAATACTCTGTCTCCATGTTGGAGTAACATGGGGCTTTTTTTACGTATACATTTTGTAGATGGCTCTGAGTATATTTAGCGTAATAAGGTCTTTGATTACAGTCCAATTTAATTTAGAACGATTTTCAGAAATAAGATGAGCCTGATAGCTCCACTTTGAACCATTTGCAGTTTGGAAAATGTCATAAGTGGAGTGTTGAGAAATACTGAACAGGAGCAGAAAAGTCTTGATAGCACAATTGCCTAAATGATGAGAATGCATTGGAAAATTCTTAGTGTGGATCAGATTTTAAATATAATGCAGAGTTGCTTGTGACCAGTTTTGATGATTGGAGGTGTTAGAACTGGGGGTCTCTAGTTGGAAATGGTGTACACCTTTGTCCAAATAGGGACCCTTGCTATTAAGTCAGGATAAGGGGATTACACTCCTAGGTAACCCCTGCTCACCCCGTTGGCAGCTTGGCATGAGCAGGCAGACTGATCTCAGAGGCATTTGTGAATATACACAGCAATACAGTGAAAACACTACAGATGTACACCACACAGGTTTCATAAAAAAATAAGTATTCTTTATATAGAAGACCCAAACGACAAAAATCCACAATACTGTACTTGAGATTGACTTAAAGATGGTAAAAGTTGCTTACTTCAAGTTGGTGTTAAACGTGACACAGTTCTCACAAAAGTACCTTGATGCGTAACGCAAAACAAACAAACGGCTTGCAGAGGGAGATGCGTCGGTTCCGTGCTCTGGGGAAGATGATGCACGTGCCTCAATGCTTGAGCAGAGTAGGGGATGCGTTGTGATCCTTACCGGTGTGGGAGTGTTGCGTAGGTTCTCGGCCTGCAGGCCGGTTGCGATGCGCAAGATGGCATCTTGATGCGATGGGACAATCCTGGTGGATGAGAGAAGATGGCGCTCTTGAAGCGACGATGATGCGTTCACACCCTGGCAGCCTCTGTACTTTGGAGCCGCGACAGGCCCTGCGACACAATTCTCTGGCGATGCGATGGCAACCCTCTAGATGGTGTCACACTTCTCCGGTGATGCAACAGCAGAGAGCTTCGACGAAAACACGTTTCCTGGGAGATGCGGCGGCAGCACGCTTTTCCAGTGATGCGACGACTAAGCTGCGGCGACGTCACGCTTCTTCTCGTTGCGTCGCGCTTCCAGCTCCTAGTGACATGCAGGCTTCTGCTTATAGAATTCCGAGCAAGGAAATTTAGAGAGGAGCTGGAGATGAAGTCACTATCTCTCTGGGGAACCCCACACAGAGAAAATCCCCATCAGTGCACGTCTCACCACGGGGCTGTCACTGTCCTGAGTGGAATGGCTTCTGTGTACCGGGTAGTATGGTCCACCAAGACAAGGATAAACCTGTTGCCCATGCCTGTCTTGGGGTCCAGAGCCCCACAATGTCAATGCCCACCCGTTCAAAGGGGGTACTGACTACAGGGAAAGGATGGAGAGGAGCCTTATGCTTCCTTCCACTTGTTCCACTTGCCTGGCAAGTTTGAAAAGTTCTACAATGAGTATCTGAACTCTTCTGCATCTGGGGCCACTAAAAGTGGGTAACAAGCCTTTCAAAAGGCATGTCATGAGCCAACCCCAGTAGGAAGGCTCTGAAGTGCTGGGGTACCAACAGCACAAGGGCTGACCCAGGCTCAGCAACCTTAGGCTCACTACACAGGAGGTTGTTCTCTCATTAGATCCGATGTGATCCAGACTGATCACCTGCTGCCTGATTTGTGGCCTGTTGCCCCAAACCCACAAGAGAAGGGCACTTCTGTTCTGCACAAAATTCCTCCCGGGAGGGCCCTCCTTCTTGCTGTCAATGGGTCAGCTCAGGTAGGTCCACCCAGTTCAGCAATTTGCTCCCTTGTAGGTCCCAGGGTATCCCCCTCAAGGTCTGCCTCCTCCTGGACTGTGGGAACAATGGGGGCTGGTTTCCCATGCCCCCTACCTCTTCTCTTTATGGCAGGTCCCTGGGCCATACTTTCAGGCTCCAGGATCTCTTGAACACCCTTGGCTGCTATAGAAGAGTGGTCACACACGCCCACTCAGGTAGACCCAACATCTCTAAATGAGCCTTCTTCTCCACCTTAGCCCAAGGGGAGATTTCCAAACCATTGCCTAACAGACAGTTAACAGGCATTGCTGGCCTCACAGCTACTTGAAGAGTACCAGAGAGCCCCCCCCCACTCAAAGGGAACCTGAGCCAACTTGCAATGGCTCTCTGTGTTGTCAGCGGCAACAACTGTAAAGAATGCATTGGGAACCACCTGCTCTGCAGACACCAAGTGACACTTGACAGCTGTCACACTGGCTCCGGTGTCTCTAAGAGCCTCCACTCTATGGCCGTTGATGGTTACCCACTGCATGTATTTTATAGTGTCATCAGGCAGCTGAGTTTTAGGGACCATCTCAAAGTCTCCTAATAAGACAAGGGGCATTTCTGCGGGACCCAACCCATCTTGGGCACCCATATCCTCCCTACCCAGGGCTACACTGGCCATCTGATGGGGGGTGCACAGGATGGCACATACTGACCCTTTTGGGGACACTGGGGATCATACCAATGGTGTCCCACCTGCTTACACTGGAAGCAGGTAGCTGGCCCCCTATGAACAGGTTTACCTGCCGGGGCTCTGACTTCTTCTCAGGGGAGGCTGGGAACCCTTACCTTGGTTCTCTTGGGAATTACTTGGGGGCCCTTTCTGGAACTCCTTCTGTTTACCCTCGTCCCCCCACTCTTCTGCTGGGGACCCTGCCCACCTTTGGCTAAGTCTCCCACATGACCCTTGTGGACCCTGGTACTGACCCAGTGGTCCGCCTACTCAGCAAGCTTCCTAGGGTTAGTCAACTTGCTATCAATAAGGTGCTGGCATAGCACTGGAAAACAATTAGCAGACAAGTGCTCCCTTGAAATCAAAGTATAGAGCGCTTCAAAATTATCCACTTTGCTTCCCTTCACCCAACCATCCATAGATCTGCAAAAGAAAGATACATATTCTACCCAAGTGGTTCCCTCGAGCTTCTTACATTTCCTGAACCTCTGTCTATAGAGTTCTGGGGTCAAACCATATCTTGTCATCAGTGCTTCCTTCATGTGGGCATACAATATCATATTCTCACTGGGTAGGTCTAACAAATTATCCCTTCCCTCACTCACAAAGCGGCCCCTCAACCCCGCTCCCCAATCCTTCTCAGGGACCCGGTGAGCCAACAATGCTATTTCGTAGGCTGCAAATCACTGCCCAATAAATTCGTTTTTATGGAAATCTTTGATGACATCCTTGGGAATATGTACCCTGCTTTCAGAAGGCACAGATGGTGCGCTGCCACCAGAGGGATTGATCTCTAAGCCCTTTACCTTAATCTATTACTCCCTCAACATCCTCTCATGTTCCATTCTCATTCTCTCTCTCTCCAAGGACAATCTGTTATTCTCTGCTTCCCTCTGACCCTCCATCTTATGCTTAGCCATCTCCAGCTTGTGTGCCCTATTTTTTCTCCCTGTCTTCCAACTCTCTGGCGGACAGGTCTTTGGAAGAGATACTACTGCCAGGTGGGGACGGTACGCCTCCCCTAGCTGGAAACACCGACGTATACAGTTGCCCATTTGCAACTTCAGCTGGCTCCACCACAAGATATGGGGCATTTCTTGCTTCACCCAGGCCCTGATCACCTTTTGGTAGTCTTCCTTTTTAGAAAGGCCTGGTGTACAACTTTCAATTTCTTGCAGAGATGCTTCAGCTGTTTCAAAGTGTAGGTTTCCAATCTCTCTACCTCAAAATCAAGATCCATAGATGCAACAGATGCTGGCCTACTCATGGTAGTAAGAATTGGGAGTTTCCAGGAAAAAATAACAGTCCAAGGAAGAACAATTCTACCAAAAATGTATGTGGTCGCTTTTGGCTTGCACTCACTAGTAGTGGACACTAGGCAATTACTGTATATGAAACACAAATGCAGGTCCAAATCCTCACAGCTGACCACCAATGTTAGAACTGGGGGTCTCTAGTTGGCAATGGTGTACACCTGTGACCAAATAGGGACCCTTGCTTCTAAGTCAGGACAAGGGATTACAACTCTAGATAATCCCTGCTCACCCCCCTGGTAGCTTAGCACAAGCAGACAGACTTATCTCAGAGGCAATGTGTTAAGCATTTGTGAATATACACAGCAATACAGTGAAAACACTACAGATGGACACCACACAGGTTTCATAAAAAAATAAGTATTCTTTATATACACTTAACACAAGACCACATACGACAAAAATCTACAATATTGTACTTAAGATTGACTTAAAGATGGTAACAGTTGCTTAGTTCAAGTTGGTGTTAAATGCAACACAGTTCTCACAAAAGTACCTGGATGCGTAACGCAAAACAAACAAAAGGCTCACAGAGGGAGATGCGTTGGTTCCGTGCTCCAGAAGAGATGATGCGTCACACCTCAATGCTTGCGCAGAGTAGGGGATGCTTCGCAATCCTTACCGGGAAATATTCTGCAAAATGATGAAAGTCCTTAAAAAGTTCATTATCCTTTCCTTGGCAATAAGGAAACCACTGCAGGCCAACCCAGCAAACAGCACACTGGCAGAAGGGCAGTCCAAACTCCTGCAGCTTCCTTGGATCTTCTCCTTGGCAAAAGGTTTGTCTTGCTCCCAGAAGTGATCTAAAGTTCCTGGGTCTGGGTCCCAATATTTATACCCCAAACTCCTTTGTTCTTTGAAGGCAGAGAGGGCTCTGCCTAGTCCAAACCAGTTCTGGAACACTCTGTTTACATGACTCCTTTCCTTTCACAGTGCAGGGCAGAAACATCAGACGCCTCACAGGAGGTGGAGCCAGCACTGTGGAAGGAAGGCACAGCCCTATTCAGGACACAGGTGCAACTCCTCCCTCCCATCTAGATGCAGATCTCTCTATTCACCACTGGGCTGCCTCAGCCTGTCTCCTGGAATCCCCCAGCACTGTCACTCAAACTCCAGACATGGAATACACAATCTAGCAGAGGCAGGCTTGGACAGTTAGACAAGAAAATACCTACTTTCTAAAAGTGATATTTTCAAACACAGAATGTTAAAACCAACTTTACTAAAAGATGTATTTCACCATTCTTACTTGAAGCATATGAAATTTGAATTTCTACCATGTTTCCTGAGTCAGTTAGGATTATAAGATGTAATCATCTAACTGCCAATTCTGGCCTATGGAGAATAGATAGCCTTGCAATAGTGAAAAATGAAAATGGCTGTAATTCACTATTAGGACATGCTACACACACCAGGGCATGTCCTACCTTATGCTTACAATGCACCGTGCCCTTGGGCTTCCTTAGGGGTGTCTAATACGAAGAAAAAGGAAGGTTTAGGGACTGGCAAGTGGTTGCACTTGCCAAATCGACATGGCAGTCACAGACTGCACACAGGCCTTGCAATGGCAGGCCTGAGACACACTTTAGAAGCTGCTTCTGTGAGTGGCACAACCAGTGCTGCAAGCCCACCAGCAGCATTCGATTTACAAGCCTTGGGCATATAGGGTGCACTGTACTAGGGTCTGACAAGTGAATCAAATAACCCAATCACGGAGTCACTAATCAGTACATCAATTTAACATAGGGAACACTTGCACTGTGGCACTGAATAGCAGTGGTGCAGTGCCCAAAGCATATAACCAGCAAAATATATCAAAAACAGAGGAGGCAGTCAGTAAAAATGGAAGGGAGACTCACGCCAATGATGCCAAATCTAACAGGAAGTTAGAAAATATTAAAATTGTTTTAGAGCATCCAATAACATAGCCTCTGTTGATATTGTTTTGTGGCATCTTAGGGGACTATTTCTACCATAGTATCCCCCTCTATATATATATTGAACGTACCTTCAAAAAGCAGCCTTTGGCTGAAAACCATGTTTTGTCTCTTCTTTTGGGATAGGTCTGTTCTGTTCTGATTACATTTTATTGGAATGTGCATATTCCCATATGATATGTTCTCGTGCCACGAGATAATGATGAATTCTGATATATATGCATACAAGTAATTTTCCATTAAATATCAAAAAGCATGTAAGTTATGGAAGAATAGCATTTACATACTAACCATTATTTTTGGTAATTGCTTGAACTGGTTTGGCAAGGAAGACTTCTGAAAAGAAAGACTTTTGCACTATTTTGACTAGTGCAGGGATTGGTTCAAGGTCTGCTGACCATCTCAAAGTTATCTTATGCAGGTTCCTTTATATTATTAGGTGTAGCTGTCATGATGTTGATATGTAATACAGAACATTGACTTCAGGGGAGTTCTGCAGTGTCAGATGGAGCCTGAAAGCTGCCCTGGATGATTTCTGTGACCTATGGTGAATAAAGCATCTTGTGTTCATAATCTTGGATGGTGTCTCACTGCACGATAGCATCACTGTTGAAGTCTTTGAAAATAATGATTTCTGTTTTGTTGGACTTGAGCAAGAGGACATTTATGTCCATCCATTAACTTGTGGCCATCAAGCATGGGACATTGGTGGAAAAGTCCTCACTTTCTTGATGGTGATCAGTTAGACTTTGAGTGGTATCAGCATACAATTAGCTCTTCTCATCAAAACAGCAGATTACCACTGAAAGTAATTGCATGTTTGTTCACAAGAATTGGGATAGGGACATGCCCTGAGGGAACCCATAGCAAATGTTGACACATTTGTAGATAAACTGGCCATGTTATATCCATTATTTCCTATTAGTGAGAAAGGAAATTACCTGTGTGCATTTCTGGAAACACCACAGTCTTTGACAAGGAGCAGTAGTAGTATCCCCTAGTTATAAGTAGTGAAAGCTGTGGATACGTCTAATAGTATTAATGGTATGTTACCACCTTTGTCTCAGATGAGTAATTTTCCTATGATGTTCAGTGTCAAAGTGTCTATCCTATGTTTTGGCAAGGAACGAGGTTATTGGTTCTCCTCATTCACCACTACGATTGCCGACCTCGCCGCACCCCACGCCATTGCCTTCAAGGATTACATGCTCATCGGAGATATGAACTTTCACCTCGACAACCCCAGCGACCCCAACTCCACAACCCTCCTGGACAACCTTGCAAACATCGGACTGAAACAGCTCATTACCACACCCACCCACAAGGCAGGACACAACCTCAACCCCATCTTCGCAGGAGGCAACATCCACTTCAGCCACACCACGCAACCCCCATGGATGGGCCATCACTGTGTACACTTCCACATCGACAAACCCACGCCACCCAAACCTGCACCGCACCTTCCCCGAAGGAACAGGAGCAAAGTCACTGAGGAGCAGCTCATCTCCACCCTCAGCCACACCAAGCAACTAACATGGATGGACCATCACTGCGTACACTTCCACATCGACAAACCCATGCCACCCAAACCTGCACCGCACCTTCCACGAAGGAACAGGAGCAAAGTCACTGAGGAGCAACTCATCTCCACCCTCAGCCGCTACGTCCCCACCACGTCGAACAATGCCAACCTCACAGCCAAAGAACTCCACAGACGGATCTCCAACTGCGCTGACAAGCTCGGACCCCTATGTAATGCTGAGAGACAGCGCCCCAAGAAGACCACCTGGTTCACCGCCGACCTCCAAGAAGCCAGACGCTCCAGCAGACGTCTCAAGAAGAACTGGAGAAACAGCAAAACGGCAGAAGATCGTACCACCTACAAGAAAGCCATGACAGAATACCACCAACGCATCAGATTCACCAAAACGACCTTCATCCAGGAATTCACCAAGCCCCTCAGTGAAACCACGGACATCACCCCCTCCCAAGACCTCTGCAACAAGCTCAGTTCCTACTTCCATCTGAAAATCAAGGCCTCTACGACAACCACTTCAATGACCGCACACCTAACTCCGAATACACTTCCCCCTCCAGCCACCCCAGCCTGTCTACCATCTCCGCTTGGACCCCTGTCAAAACCAAAGACACCACTTTGACCATGAAAGGCATCTTCTCAGGAGCCACCCTCAAGACCGGCATCTCTCCTGATGACTGGAAATGTGCAGAAGTCAAACCCATGCTCAAGAAGCCCTCAGCAGATCCCAGGGACCTCAGAACTACCGATCCATCTGCCTCCTCCATTTTGCAGCCAAAGTCAGCGATAAGACCGTCATTGCCCAACTAACAAAGTTCATCAAAGAAAACTCCATCCTCGACCCCTCCCAATCTGGATTCCGCAGGAACCACAGCACCAAGCTCGCCCTACGTGCTGCAATAGACGGCATCCGCACCCTCCTCGACCAAGGACTTACCACAGCCCTGATACTACTCGACCTCTCTGCAGCGTCCAACACCGTCCCCCACCACACACTCACTGCCAGACTCCACGAGGCCAGCATACGGGGAACCGCCCTCAACAGGATCCGTTCCTTCCTCACTGGCAGAACACAAAGAATAAGATTGCAACCCTTTCTCTCTGAACCCATGTAAATTAACTGCGGAGTACCCCAAGGATTGTCGCTCAGCCCCACGTTCTTCAACAGCTACAAGGCCCCCCTCGCCGCCATCTTCAGAGAGCACGGTCTCAGCATAGTATCCTTTGCAGATTACACCCCGCTCATTCTCTCCCTCACCAAGGTTCCTATCACCACCAGACTCAACTTCCAGAAAGGAATGAAAGACTCTGCATCCTGGATGATCTGCAGCTGCCTGAAGCTCAACTCAGAGAAGACAGAGGTCCTCGGACCCTCCCCGTCTGCATGAGACAACACCTGATGGCCCACCCCATGGACCATGCCCGAAACCTTGGCATAGTACTCATCTCCTCCATCTCCATGAGCCAACAGGTCAACGCCATGCCTCCTGCCGCTTCAACACCCTTTGCATCCTTCAAAAGATCTTCAAATGGATCCCCCCCGAATCAAGGAAGATGTTTACCCATGCACTCATAGCCAGCAGACTGGACTACGGTGACGCCCTCTACGCCCGGATTAACAATTCTCTGCTCTGCAAACGCCAGACAATACAGAACACCTCAGCCAGACTCATACTTGGCATCCCTTGACACAAATATGTCATCCAGCACCTGCGGTACCTCCACTGGCTCCTCGTTGAAAGGAGAGTTACCTTCACATTTCTCACCCACGCATACAAATGCCTCCACTTGCAAACAAAACAAGTGATGGACAGAATGTGGATCAATGTCACACATTCACCCCAGTCCAAAGATCTGGGCCTAAATCCATCGTTTTTTTGCACTCCACACCACCCTGGGTTAGACAATGGCGATATGCAAATCAGCTCTGACCCTGAGCCTCATGGGAACAGTCCAGTCCGAACTACAAAAGCCATGTCCTTCCCAGAACGGAATCAAGCATCCGAGGACCGGACCGGTTTCGAGGTAACACCTCTCATCAGCCCGGCTAGCTTGACTCCAGTGGTGTGGAGTGCCTGGGACCCACGTCTGAGCATCCCCAGCGCACTTATGGCGGAAATTGCAAACAAAACAAGTGATGGACAGAATGTGGATCAATGTCACACATTCACCCCAGTCCAAAGATCTGGGCCTAAATCCATCGGTTTTTTGCACTCCACACCACCCTGGGTTAGACAATGGCGATATGCAAATCAGCTCTGACCCTGAGCCTCATGGGAACAGTCCAGTCCGAACTACAAAAGCCATGTCCTTCCCAGAACGGAATCAAGCATCCGAGGACCGGACCGGTTTCGAGGTAACACCTCTCATCAGCCCGGCTAGCTTGACTCCAGTGGTGTGGAGTGCCTGGGACCCACGTCTGAGCATCCCCAGCGCACTTATGGCGGAAATTGCAAACAAAATGCCTCCACAACACCGTACCCCAAATACCTCAATGAGAAAATTACCTTCCACATTCCCAAGAGAATCCTCCAATCCATCGACCTCGCCGGCGCTGAAACACCATGCATCCGCAGAGCGAGAACAGGTGGAAGAGTCTTCCCCTACTTCGCGGCCAAGACCTGGAATGAGCTCCCGATCGACAACAGACATGCCCCCTCCCTGAACACCTTGGGGAAGGCACTCAAGACCTCAAGACCCGTCTCTTTGACTGAACGTTGCTGTCTACCCCGCAGTGCCCTTAGACCCTCACGGGTGAGTAGAATGCTTACAATTCTCCTGATTGATTGACTGATTGAAGAGTAGAAGGTTGGATGCTATGTATAACAATTGATTCAATAATGTTGCAAGAGCTTGCATGTCTCCAGGAGCAGAGGAGAATGGAAATATGTGCAGGATCTGGGTACTGCCTGGACAGAAGCTTTGTGTCATTGAAGGATTTGTTTAATGAAATGCCTGAGTAAATACAAGAAGGACCACACATCCCATGACACCGCATGAATCTGGGAAGACTTACTGAGGTGGTGGCCATCTTGAAGCACAAAGTGTATGTTTCTCTTTGGTCATAGTTTCCTTGCTAGGATATTATGATATATTTATCAGTGTGGATGGCACTGTGCTAAACCTATGCTTACAGACAATGATAGAAAAGCAGACATTGGAGGTGAGCAACTGTAGAGTGTCCTGGTGTTGAGTGTGCTCTGTATGGGAGCTGCTTTCCACCTAAACTTGAGAACTACCCACAGTTCTCTGCTTCTCTTTTTGCATAATTTATGCATTACTCTATGCCTGAAAGGGTTTTGTTTTGACTTATACTGGGTGCTCCCTTGTGTTTGGACAAAGCTTTACCTCTCTGAAGAGTTCTAGTGAGAGCGAAACACGCGTCAGGTGTTGCTTTTATTCATTTCAGGTTGGCTTGGATGGTATTTTACCAATCCAAAGCTGTAATACTGTGCCACGAGTGGTAAAAGGCTTTGGCCATTTTACAGCTCGACATGCATAGCACTTTGCTAACTCTATGCTTAAAGAATTTGCTGTGGATATGGTAAAAGACTTTATCCCTTTCTATCTCAGCATGGATGGCACTGTGCTAATCTTATGCTTAAAGACTTTGATAGAAAAGCAGACATTTGAGGTTAGGAAATGTAGAGTGTCGCTGGTGTTGAGAGTGCTCTATATTGGATCTGCATTCCACCTAAACTTGAGAACTACCCAGAGTTCTCTGCTTCTCTTTTTGCATAATTTATGCATCACTCTAAGCCTGAAAGGGTTTTGTTTTGACTTATACTGGGTGCTCCCATGTGTCTGGACAAAGCTATACCTCTCTGAAGAGCTCTAATGAGAGCGAAACATGGGTCAAGGGTTGCTTTCATTCGTTTCAGATTGGCTTGGAGGATATTTTACCAATCCAAAGCTCTAATATTGTGTCTGGAGTGGAAAAAGGCTTTGGCCGGTTTACAGCTTGGCATGGATAGCACTGTGCTAATCCTATGCTTAAAGACTTTGCTGTGGAAATGGTAAAATACTTTGTCCCTTTTTATCTCAACGTGGATGGCACTGTGCTAATCCTATGCTTAAAGACTTTGATTGAAAAGCAGATATTTGAGGTGCGAAAATTTAGAGTGTCACTGATGTTGAAAGTGCTCTATATTGGAGCTGCTTTCCACCTAAATTTGATAACTACCCAGAGTTCTCTGCTTCTCTTTTTGCATATATATATAGCCGAAACGTGTTCTTGATATTTCCACAAGCGCCACTTTGAATAAAAGAATTCATCCTCATTTCGAGTGCGGGCTCCTTCTGGTAATGAAGTGGAGTGTTTTCATATGGCATGTGGATGCCACCAATAAAGCCACACCTTGGAGTTTGTCTAAAAGATTGATGGCCCGAGCATCGTATTGCATGGCAGCCCACTGCAGAGTTTGAGCTCTGCAGGGAGCCTAGGATATCTAGGATCTCGGAGCCGGGACTTGCGGCATTGTCCGTGATTAAGTGAGGAACTTTACTTTGAACAGCGTTTGTTTTAATCTGCAAAGTTTCAACAGCATGACAATTACGAGCGGCAGCAGATGCATTACTGTGGTCTATACATCACGGGAACATGCAATATTGGGGCAGGCTTTGGAGACACTTGTCTTTTCATGAATTATGACTGCATCTTTGCTTTCAAACAAATTAATATTCTCAAAGCCTGCCCTGAATTAAATTAATTTATAATTAAGCCTGTATTTTGTAATGAATGCGAACGCTGACATTTGTATATTTTAAATACGCACTTACCCGAATTCAGATTCCTATTTGGAAAACAAACTTTATTGTTCACAAGTTGCTCTGACAAAGAGGATTTCCCTTTAAATTTAAAGCAGTAAAAAACTGCCAGAATGCCGGAAATGAGCAACACCTGTAAACTTTATTTATAAATGCCTAGTTGTTATTACGCAATTTTTCAGGTTGATAAAGGCTGCTGGAACAGCAGAAAACGTGTTCCTGATATTTTCACAAGCACTGCTTTGAATAAAAGAATTCATCCTGATTTCGAGTGCGGGCTTCTTCTGGTATGAAGTGCAGTGTTATATATATATATATTACCTACTGGCGGTCGCCAGTAGGTATATATAGTTAGGACCTAGTTACCATAGGAAATCCCCAACATTCTATTGAGAATAACTTTGGCGCCGATTGAGGAATCTGCGTGTAATTTTCCTTAAATTTGCTCATCTACGCTCCGCTACTTCCCTGAAAGTTTCGGGGGGATTCGTCAAGCGGGGGCCGAGAAAAAAGGGGGTCCCAAAAAGTGTTTTCCCCATGTTAATTTCCATAGGGACCTTTAGACACGGCTACAGCCCGAACGGCTGAACGGAATTACACCAAACTTGGCAAAATGGTAGGGACAGGTATGCAGTAGTGCCTTGTCTTTATTTGGTGAAAATCCCTCCAGTAGTTGTTGAGAAAATTGAATTTGAGCAAATTATATATCTATATGCGCTCAACATTCTATTGGGAATAACTTTTGCGCTGATTGAGGAATCTGCGTGTAATTTTCCAGAATTTTGGCCAGCTCAGCTCCGCTCCTTCGCTGAAAGTTTCGGGGGGATTCATCAAGCGGGGGCCGAAAGGGGGTCCCAAAACTTGTTTTCCCCATGTTAATTTCCATAGGGACCTGTAGACACCGCTACAGCCCGAACGGTTGAATGGAATTACACCAAACTTGGCAAAATGGTAGGGTCTGGTATGCAGATGTGCCTTTGCTATGTTTGGTGAAAATCCCTCCAGTAGTTCTTGAGAAAATTGAATTTGAAATTTTTCAAATGGCATTTTCTATGGGACCTTTAGACACGGCTACAGCCCGAATGGCTGAACGGAATTACACCAAACTTGGCAAAATGGTAGGGGCAAGTATGCAGTAGTGCCTTTTCTATATTTGGTAAAAATCCCTCCAGTAGTTGTTGAGAAAATTGAATTTGAGCAAATTATATATCTATATGCGCTCACCGTACGCGTACCGTACGCGTACGGTACGCGTACCGTACGCGTACGTGCGCGTACCCTTACGTGCGCGAGCGAGTTTCTGATTGGCTGGCAGTCGACTGTCAACATTCCAAACTGTCCAAACCAGGAAGTGTTGGCCACCATCTTGTTTTTCAGGAGAACTGAGGCACAAGAGAGCCCAAAACAAGAGTGGAAAACACAAAAAGGGGGCAGGGTAGAGACCCCTCAACCCTCTAGCCCCTCTCAGGGGGCCCAGAAGGACCCCAAGGGCAAAATAAATAAATAAAAAATTCGAGAAAATCGAGGGGTACGCACACCCTACGCGTACGGTATGCGTACCGTGCGCGTACCCCGTGATTTTTAAAAAAAAAAAATATTTTTTTTTTAAACTTGGTGGTCCTTTTGGGACACCCTGAGAAGGGCTAGGGGGTCAAAGGGTCTCTACCCTGCCCCCTTTTCGCATTTTCCACTCTTGTTTTTTGCTCTCTTGTGCCTCACTTCTCCTGAGAAACAAGATGGCTGCTCAGGTGGTCCCAGAAGGATAATAACATATATAAACGTTATCCGCTAATAGAATTAGCATTTACAAAACCTTTGAAATTTAATGAAAAAAAATATAGGTTTCACGCCTGATATAGTTAGGAATTAGCATTTAAAAAACCATGCAAATTCACTGAAAAAAACATAGGTTTCAGGCCTTATACAGTTAGGAATTGGTATTTAAAAAACCTTGCAAATTCACTTAAAAAACCATAGGTTTCAGGCCTTATATAGTATTATAGTTAGGAATTAGCATTTAAAAAACCTTGCAAATTCACTTAAAAAACCATAGGTTTCAGGCCTTATATAGTTAGGAATTAGCATTTTAAAAACCTTGCAAATTCACTTAAAAAAACATAGGTTTCAGGCCTTATATAGTTAGGAATTAGCATTTAAAAAACATTGAAATTGCTCCTATATAGTTAGTTGTACTAACTATATTTCGCGCACCCGCAATCCACTGCTGATAATGTCACATATTACATCATTCATGACATGGTCAGTGACATCACTGATGACATCACTGATGACATCTCAAATGACATCACTGATGACATCTTATTTGATATCACTGATGACATCACTGATGACATCATCCAGCGACTGTGTGTTTCTGTAAAGTTTAAATATGTTTACACCACTCTGCAAACGCAGCTCCTGGTGCACTGCTACTCGGGGGATGAAGTCCACTTGTGTCCTGAGGTCCTCAGGATACAAGAGGACCTTATCACCCCTGCAGTAGTGCGCCATGAGGCACGTTTGCACAGTGGTGTAAAAAGGGGCATGGCCTCGGACCACCTCTCTGCAACGCTGCTCTGTGGCGCCTACTGGAGGTACCTGGTGGGCTAGTTGGCCCCAAGGGACCCTCAGTATTCAAGGGGAATTAGTTCCCCAACTTACAAAGCGCCAGGGGATGCGTTTGCTAAGTGGTACAGGGAGGGGGTGGGGCCTCCAATGAGATGCCGGCTTTAAAAAATATATATATATGTTTACAAGGGGTCTGTGTGGCCCCCCTTCTTTTACCATTTTTGGACCCCAGTGCCCCCATTCCACAGGGCCTAACCGCTTTTGTGGCCCCCCTCCCGTGGCCAATTTTGGCCCTGGAGACCCCATCCCCTGGGGCATGGCCAGTCTTTTTTTATTTATTGATTTAATTCATCGGAGGGGGCTGCGTGTCAACCCTCCTCAGGCCAATTATGTGCCCGGGGACCCCATCCCCGGGGCCGGCCATTGCGTTTTTAAGTTTTTTAATTTATTTATTTTTACTGCAGGGGAGGGGGCCACCCTCCTCAGGCCAATTATGGCCCCAGGGACCCATCCCCCAGAGCCTGGCCTTACTATTGTGGACCGTGGGGGATGCCCCAATGCCCCGATGGTCCCACCAGCTCCCTGCATTCTGCAGGAGCTGGTGGATGCTGGAGCGCGCCCCGGTGCGCGTACCGGGGTGCGCTTATAGATATATATTTTTTTTTAACCTAAATTACTCAAAATCCACTGGAGCACATATCTTGAGACATAGCAAAGGCACATCGGGCTACCAGTCCCTACAATTTTGCCAAGTTTGGTGGAAATCCATTCAGCAGTTCGGGCTAAAAGTGAGTCCAACCGCCCTATGGAAATTAACATGGGGAAAACACGTTTTGGGACCCCCTTTTATCTCGGCCCTCGCTTGACGAATCTCCCCCAAACTTTCAGGGAAGGAGCGGAGCGCAGCAAGGCAAATTTGAAGAAAATTGCAGGCAGATCCCTTAACCCCTTCCATGCTCATGACAAGGCCAGCTCGTCATGAGGCACGGTTGAGCTGTGCTTATGACGAGCTGACCTTGTCATGAAACTATAGTATTCAAGCATTTTCAGCACAGGAGGGGAAAACCCCCTAGCAGCCAAGGTGTTAATCAGCGCCAACGTTATTCCTAATAGAATGTTGCGGATTTCCTATGGAAAACAATCCTAACTATAACTACCTACTGGCGACCGCCAGTAGGTAATATATATATATATATATATATATATATATATATATATATATATATATATATATATATATATATATATATATATATATATTACCTACTGGCGGTCGCCAGTAGGTATATATAGTTAGGATTTTTTCCCTATGGGATTTCTGAAAATTCTATGCCTAATAACTTTTGCGTTTGTGGACGGAATTGGCTGAAATTTTCAGGAAAATGGCACATTTTGTTTCTGAGCAGCCCTTGAAAATTTGGGGGGGTTGTGTGGAGGGGGGGCCGAGAAAAAAGGGGGGTCCCAAAACGCCTTTTTCCCATGTTAATTTCCATAGGGCGGTTGGACTCACTTTTAGCCCGAACGGCTGAATGGATTTTCACGAAACTTGGCAAAATTGTAGGGACTGTTAGCCCGATGTGCCTTTGCTAGGTCTCAATATATGTGTTTCAGTGGATTTTGAGAAATTAACGTTTAAATCAAGATATATATCTGTAACAGCGCTCCGGGCAGCGATCCGGTTAGCGAACCTTTCGCGTATCGGAACTTTGCGATGCGAAGCTGATTGGCCCTCCGGTGTCTGTCAACATTCTAAACAGTCCGGAGCGGCCGCCATCTTGTCTCTCGGTAGGATCGAGAGACAAGAGGAGGCCAAAACAAAGGGGGAAATTACCATAAGGGGGCATAGTAGATCCTCGTTGATCCCCTAGGTTTTATGTGGAGGTTTTAAAAGGGCCTAGGAGGGTCCAAAAAAAAAAAAAAAAATTTTTTTTTGCGTGGTAAGCGCCAAGTTCGCGAACCGGAAAGCGTTCTGGGCAGCGAACTTTATGGATAAAAGAATGAAAGACTTTTCTAATACTGTATGTTAATTGTTTGTTGTTTTTCTTGTTTTTTTTGTTTTCTTTTTTTTGAAGTGTTTTTTTTATTTTGATTCTTTTTCATAATTTATTAAACTTTCTAACATTTCAGTGTCTGAAATGTCATTATTTTCTTGAAATATTGTTTGCAATCTGTGAGGTTGCAAAATGTCCTCATTTGCAAGGAGGACATCTACTGCTTGGACACATTGCAGCAGTTCATTATCCAAGCTTTCATCCATAAATTCCATGTCAATTTGTTCAATTAATTCCTGGCTGCTCTCTTGCAGGTCCATCTCAAAAGAAACTTGCTGCTCGCCTTCCATTTTGCCTGAAATTTGGATTAAAAAAATATATATTAGTAGAGATAGGGCACTGTTGGGATTAATTTTAGATAGGCAGTTTTTATCAGTGAATTTATCTTTTGGCAGTGTATAGTATGAGAGTGGAAATAGGACTATAAAAAAGTGTATGTGATTTAACCAAGACAAGCCTTACTCCATTCATAACTATAACAGAGAAGTCTATCTAAATACATTACTACTACAGAGGGATAGTGTATATCTAGCAGAAAAAGCCTACTATATTAAGTTATAGTGCACAATATATTAAATTATAACTTACCTTCACAAAGAAGTTGAAGTTTTTTGAAGCTATTGAAATAGGAGGTACAACAAGAAGTAGTAGTCAAAATGGCTGTGTTTCCTTCTCTCCCTTTATATATATACAGGTATATAACCAATCAAATGTCAGGTAATAAAAGTAGAAAATGAAAGTAACATTTTCATTGGTTGTCAATTCCAACAATTCAGATGTGTTTTGTGAAGTAATTTACCTCACGGTACTTGGAGAGGTCTACAGGCTAAATGGCTAAATGAAATTTCAATGAAATTTGTGAGAATGGAAGGGATTGTTATGTAGTATGAGCTAATCTATATTTGGTGAGAGTGTCTCTAGTCGTTTTTCTGTAAATTACTTTCCCACCTTTTTTTTGGACCGCTTTCCGGGAAGCGGCCCGGTTCGCGAACCTTAAGCGTCACGGGAGTCCACCATTTTGTGTTTCGGTCGCATTAAGATACAAGATGGAGGGCAAATAATGTTTAGAATGGGTAGAAGGGGTCATGGTAGACTTATCTTGACCCTCTAGGTTTTCTGAGGGTGGCTGAGGAGGCTTATATGTGCGGAAAAAAACATTTTTTTAAAAAATTCCGCGAGGTTAGCTTTCGGTTCGCGAACCGGGTAGCGCCCCGGGGAGCGAATTTTGTGGAAAATTAATGAAAAAAGTTAGAAAAAAATAATAATTGTGAGTGATCAGATGAAGGGTAGCTCTGAGAAGAGCTTTTGGGTTTATGGTACATTTAGGTACTTATAAGTAGGTACCAATGCACAGTCTTAAATTCAGAATGAAAATTCTGTTGCCCTCATCTGAGAAGTGAACTCCATCTCCTCTGTAGATATCTTGCATGTAGTAACGCAAGTTATTGTTGTACAGAGAGCCCATTCCATGGTCTCTCATGAAAGCTGAAACAGATTTGTTTACATGCTTCCTCGCTTTCTCAATTTGTGGACAAAATTGGTTGGACCACTTCCATTTCTGTCTTTGGCATATATTGGAATATACCAAGGCAGTTTGAGGAAAAAGTGCCATTAATTGCTCAAAGGTGTCCTTTAAAAGCATTTCTAGACCTACCCCTGTCAAAGTGCCCAAATCATTACCTCCACAGTGCACAATTAACAGGTCAGGTTTTGGCAAATGCATAAAGGTTTTCACCAATGTTATCAATTGGTGACATTTTAATCCTCTTTGGCCCAACCACTTAATTTCCACATCTTGTAAATTGAGGTTAGGTAAATTTCTGTTCTCAGCATACCTTTGAGCCCAGTGGATGTAACTATGTCCAACAATCCAGACCTTAAACATGGTGGGAGAAGGTTGTTCTGCAGTCAGATGAAGTGTGGTAATGAAAGGGCAGTTGAAACAGTAGGAGTTTCTAAAGAAAAAAAACTGTGGATTTACAATGCTAATGATTCATTAGCAGTGATTGGTGCATTTCCATTTCTGAAAACAGAAAGTTAGGGTGCATGGATGTGTTCTTTGAAACATGTAATTTGAATGGTCAAGGAAGAAACATTTAATGAAAGATTGCACTGGATACGCAGGTGCACTGAGAGTTCAGAGTTCAATTGAAACATTGTTGTGTGAATTTGCAAACATGAGAGGTCTTCCAGGAGGTGGTTGCTATGGAAACAAGGCAGACAGGGCAGAGGGGGGAAGGGTTTTGATTTGAAAAAAGTGAGGGAAGAGGTATGATTGGCTAATATGAGACATATGTGAAATGAATATCTGTATTTCTGTGCTTTCAATAGCTGCAGCCTTTGGAGTGCATCCTTTTTCTTCTGCTGAAGACAATTTGGTGTATTTCTTAGACTGTTTTCAAAACTCAAAAAATATTTGCTAAGGTGAGAAAAGATTTATTTAATTTAGATAGAGAATAGTATGATTTAAGGAGAACATGATGAAGAAAGCTGTGTTTTTAAAATGTGGTTTTGTCTCTAGTGATATAGTAATAGAATTAGTTTCATAGAGAAATTGTAATTGCATATTTGGTGTAACATTCTGGCATGCAGTAACACAAGTTATTGTGGTACATGGAGCCCATTCCATGGTCTGTTATGTAAGGTGAAACAGATATGTTGCTTTTAAAAACGATTTAAGAAATCAATTACATTTCTGGATATGTACTGCTAGAGCTTCATAGGTTGTTTTGAGCCATATTTATAAGGTATTTGAGTGTCTAAGATGTTATGTTTTCCTTTTAAAATGTAAAGTGTTCCTCATGGGGCAAGTGTCTTGTAAATACGCTCCCACTTGTGCTTGGCAAATTTAGATTTTGATTATGGGAGTTACCTAGCCATGTTAATAGTGTCCCAAAAATGGTGCTAGGGAATTGCAGAAAACACTTTCATGTGTCTCAAGGACATTTTTAGTCATTTCTTCATGAATGCAGGTATACAATTGATTTATATGCTGTGTTTAAAAACGAATTTTGAAATCAATTACATTTCAGGATATGTACTGTTAGAGCTTCATAGGTTGTTTGGGGTCATATTTAGAAGGCATTTTAGTGTCTTTGATGTTATTTTTCCCTTTTTAAATGGAAAGCGTTCCTCATGGGGCCCTGAGCAGTTCTTAGCCATGTTATTTAATAGGAAGTGGATAACATGGCTAAGAGCATTTGCTGGAAAATGCATGAATATTGCTGACTTTTCTGCGATGTTATGTTTACCTTTTTAAATGGAAAGTGTTCCTCTTGGGGCAAGTGTCTTGTAAATACGCTCCCACTTGCGCTTGGCAAATTTAGATTTTGATTATGGGAGTTACCTAGCCATGTTAATAGTGTCCCAAAAATGGTGCTAGGGCATTCCAGAAAACACTTTCATGTGTCTCAAGGACATTTTTAGTCATTTCTTCATGAATGCAGGTATACAATTGATTTATATGCTGTGTTTAAAAACGAATTTTGAAATCAATTAAATTTCAGGATATGTACTGTTAGAGCTTCATAGGTTGTTTGGGGTCATATTTAGAAGGCATTTTAGTGTCTTTGATGTTATTTTTCCCTTTTTAAATGGAAAGCGTTCCTCATGGGGCCCTGAGCAGTTCTTAGCCATGTTATTTAATAGGAAGTGGATAACATGGCTAAGAGCATTTGCTGGAAAATGCATGAATATCGCTGACTTTTCTGCGTTATTCATGCATTGCGGCCGTTTTTTTTCGCATTTGCGAGCAGTTCTTAGCCATGTTATCCAATGGGAGGTGGATAACATGGCTAAGAGCATTTGCTGGATAATGCATGAATATCGTTGACTTTTCAGCGATATTCATGCATTGCGGCTGTTTTTAATCGCATTTGTGATAAACAATTACATTTCTTGATATGTACTTTTAGAGCTTCATAGGTTGTTTGGGGCCATATTTAGAAGGCATTTTAGTGTCTTTGATGTTATGTTTACCTTTTTAAATGGAAAGCGTTCCTCTTGGGGCAAGTGTCTTGTAAATACGCTCCCACTTGCGCTTGGCAAATTTAGATTTTGATTATGGGAGTTACCTAGCCATGTTAATAGTGTCTCAAAAATGGTGCTAGGGCATTCCAGAAAACACAATCATGTGTCTCAAGGACATTTTTAGTCATTTCTTCATGAATGCAGGTATACAATTGATTTATATGCTGTGTTTAAAAACGAATTTTGAAATCAATTAAATTTCAGGATATGTACTGTTAGAGCTTCATAGGTTGTTTGGGGTCATATTTAGAAGGCATTTTAGTGTTTTAGATGTTATTTTTCCCTTTTTAAATGGAAAGCGTTCCTCATGGGGCCCTGAGCAGTTCTTAGCCATGTTATTTAATAGGAAGTGGATAACATGGCTAAGAGCATTTGCTGGAAAATGCATGAATATCGCTGATTTTTCTGCGATATTCATGCATTGCGGCCGTTTTTTTCCACATTTGCAAGCACTTCTTAGCCATGTTATCCAATGGGAGGTGGATAACATGGCTAAGAGCATTTCCTTCAAAGGTTGTTTGGGGTTATACACCATTTTTGGGAAATTATTAACATGCCTATCTAACTCCCATAATCAAAATCTAAATTTGCCAACCGCAGGTGGGAGCGTATTTACAATAAATTTGCACCATGAAGAACATAAAATAGCATACTAGACACTCAAATGCCTTATAAATATGACCCAAAACATCTTATGAAGCACTAGTAGTGCATATTTCCAGAAATGTATTGGTTTTCATTTAATGATTTACTTCATTGGTAGGCCTTCACATGTTTTTTTACCTTGGTTTTTTTCAGTGATAATCTTATCTGCAACCATGTGTTGGCCTCACCTCAAATAAACAAAACAGGTGATGGACTGAATGTGGATCAATGACACACATTCACCCCAGTCTAAAGATCTGGGCCTAAACAAATCTTTAGATAGGCTACATCTTATCGTCATCCTGAATTAATGATTTAAAATATTAGGGAGTGATTTATGAGTGTTGTATGCCTGTTTTGTACCATTGAGTGTCATTTTTGTGATGCAGTGCTGGTGGAAAATATTTGCTATGTTAAATAATTAGTACGGCATTAAGTTTTAGATGACTGTTATTTATTTACTGTTTGGTAATAGTGGTTAATAACATTTTATATTATATTTTTCCACAGATTCAACTGCAGATTCTTTCATAGTTTGTAAAATGCCTTCCAAAAGTAGAATAAGAAAGGCTAGAAAACGTCAAAGACAGCAGGATGATGTTTTATTGCAGCAGTCCTCTTCCCCAAATACTTGTCAAAACACCAAGAAAGGTCCGGGTAAGAGCACGAAATCATTCTTAAGAAATATTTGTAGTAAAAAAAGTTTTGCTCAAAAAAATGTTTCAGTTCACAAAAAGAAAAGTAATTTAAATGGAAAGGAGAGACCCATCACAAATGTTACTGGTAGAGGAAGAGATAACTCTGTGCATTATAGTAGAAGGAAACAACAGTTTAGGGACATTCGAAATCGAATGTTCCGTAATAGGATATTAGTTAATTTATTGAAAAATATTAAAAAGAAAGGCCAACAGAAAGCGGCATTTTATAAGAAGAAGAAAAATGTAGAGAAAATTATTGATCATGCTTTTGAAATTAAGCGAAAGTTGTTTATTTTGGTAATCAATAGAATTAGGAAACTAAGCAAGGTAATTTCTGATTTCAAAACAAAAAGTAGATGGAAGAGAGTAGTAAATCGTACTAACTTTTGTGAAGTTTTTTCCGGAGAATGGATGCATAGTTCAAGTTCTGAGGCATTTTTTAATGAGGAGACTTATTTTCAGGATAATGATTTGGTGCATGCAGTTGACATCAGTGGTCGAGCTTATGAAGTGAAGGATGGTTGTCCAGTTGAAAAAGAACAACTTGTGACAACAGAGACAGAAGAGGCGCTAAGTGATGAGGTTTTAGGAAGACGTCCTAAGGGTCCTGTGTACATTTGGAAGTGTAGTTCTATTTGCAGTGTGCAACAGGTTTCCATCAATTTGCTTTGTGATTTTATACGGACATTTAATAAGAAAAGTTTGAAGCAGAAAATGAAGTTGTTGCAAGATTTAGATCCTTGCAGAGTGAGACAAATGACAGGTTTGCGTGGTCATTCACTGGCTTGTCTTTCCAGGAGAGTATGCCAGAGTGTTTTTCATCATTTCAGGATGCTAGCAGTGCATCATAATAAAGTGAGAAAATTAGTGAGAATGTTGTATTATGCTAAGAGTCCAGCAATTATGCTTAAACAATTATGTGCTGCTCTTTTGCATGGTTCTGAAATAGATGTGAAGAATATTTGTGAAGAAATTGAGTTTTGTTACTTTGGTAGTAAAGATGAGAATGTTCAAATTGACCCTGAAGTAGAGGGTAATGTGGAAGATAATGTACAGGTTTCCAGTACAGATAATTTTCAGAAGGAAATTGCCACGTTTCAGATGAAATCAAGTGAGAGGCCTAATTTCACTTGTGTATGTTGTCGACGCACTTATTATAAGAATCAGACTAAGGTAGTGGATTTATATGCAAAAAGTGAAAGGGAAAATAATAGTGAATGGAAGGATTTTGCCACATACTTGATGGTAGAAAATTATTTTGATTTGGGATCGGATCAACGTGTGTGTACTTATTGTTGTAATAAATTAAACCAAAACCAGATGCCTGCTAGGGCAGTTCATAATAATCTGGAATTGGTTGAGATTCCTTCTGAATTGAAGGATTTAAATACTTATGAATCTATTTTGATTCAAAGTATCCATCCCTTTCAGGCTATTGTAAGAATGGAGCCAAAGACAGGGAAGTTGCCTCCAGCAGATTTACAGAGAGGATTAAAGGGAAGAGTTGTTTATTTGCCTCTAGATTTGAACAAAAACATTAACACAATTGGAATAGAAAAAGTGGAAGAGGAACCTCTGGTTATCTTGGTTAATGGGGTTCCGACAAAGAATAAGAAAATATGGCAAGATTTAGTGGATGTTAGGAAAGTCAAAAAGGCAACAGTGTATTTGAAGAAAAATAATAAGTACTATAAGAATGTATATGTTGCAGAAGAGGAAGTAAGTGATGAAGAGGATAGCGATTTGTGTGCTGGCCAAATTGAGAAAGTAGAGGCCTCTAAAAGTGAAGAAATATATGAACATTATAGTGTTCATCCTTTGCATTCCAAGGAAGTCATGGGGAATGCTATTGAGTTGTTTCAAATGAAACAAGCCAAAGGGAGTCCCATTAGTGTTTGGGAGGAAAGTTTGGAAGCTCGGTGTTTCCCACAGCTATTTCCCACAGGTCAAGGAGGAAGATATGATGAGCGACCTCATCAAATTCCTGCGTCTGAATACCGGACTTTACGATTGTATGCAGAAGATCCTAGGTTTCGGCAATGCATTCCCTATTTGTTTCATCTCCTGTTTGAAAGCGATCTGTCTGGACTGTCATATGCAGTGAACCACATCTTAAAAAGTGGTATACAGATGCGAAACATCTCGGCAAGTGACTTTATGCATAAAGTCAATGTCCAAGACAGTATTTTGGATTCTCACTTAATTAATCTCATGGCGTGTCAGCGTGGTACTAATGAGTACTGGTACCGTCGTCATGGTGATTTAAAATGTATGCTGAGGAACTTAGGAACTCCAACATGGTTCCTCACTCTGAGCTGTGCCGAGTATGGCTGGGAAGACTTACTTGAATTTCTACGAGAGGCAAATGGAAATATTGAAAACATTGAATTCAAGACACCTGGAGAACTGTGTTCTTTGGATCCAGTGAATGTATGCAGGTACTTCAATCATAGATTTGAAGCTATGATGTCTTTCATCACAAATAAAAAGAATCCACCTCTTGGAGAGGTGTTGGATTTCTTCTGGAGAAAGGAGTACCAAGCAAGAGGTGCCCCTCATATACATATGTTGTTGTGGATCAAGGATGCACCTAAATTTGGAACAGATCCGGATGACTTAGTGATGAATTTCATCGAACAGTATTCTACGTGTGCTGTTCCTAACGCAACGGAGAAGAAAAGTCTAAGAGAACAAGTTCTACGTTTCCAAAGCCATCGTTGTGGAAAGTACTGTCGTCGTAAATTCAGAAACAAGGACAAGTTCTACACCAAATGTCGTTTCAACTTTCCACGACCGGTGATTTCTAAAGGAAGAGTGAACAGTTTGATGTCTTCGCTGCGACATAATGTGACGAGGAAATCACCCAAGAATACATACAATTTGAAAAGGAACGAAGAGTCCAAGTACATCAATGACTACAACCCAGTGATTTTGTCCATGTGGAATGCTAACATGGATATACAGTTTGTGGCTGACAACTGTATGGCTGTGGCTCGGTATGTGACATCTTACATCACCAAAAAAGAAAAGACCGAACTGAAGGATATGTGGGAGGACATTTCCCATGAAAAGAGCCTCAGCAAGAAGTTGTACAGTTTCAGTCTGAAGATGTTGTCGCATCGAGAAATCGGAGCTTATGAATGTTCTGACCGGTTGTCTTCAGCAAGTCTCTATGCCAAATCCAGGAGTCTCGTTTGGGCGAGTCTTGGTCTTGCTGCAACGCGAAATCGAGTTCTAAAACCTGTCCGGGAAATTGAGTATTTGGCAGAAAAGGAACCAAACAGTACCGACATTTTGAAGACCAACATGTTGGATACATATTATCCAAATCGAAGCAGTCACCTTGAGAATGTTTGTCTATATGAGGTTCTCCAAAATTATATATTCAAGAGGAACATCAAGGAAGATATTGAGAAAGGAGTGTATGCTGTAATTGGAAGTGAGGGATGCCTGGTCAAGCAAAGAAAATGCCAATTAGTAAACCATCGAAAATTGAGTGGTGAATCTCCAGAAAAAAAGGAGTTTTTTTATTTAGCACTTTTGCAACTTTTCAAGCCTTGGCGTGCAGAAGAGGAACTGCTTGGAGATTTCCTCTGTTACGAAGACTCTTTCAATGCAGCCAAGGAGTCCATAGAATGTCCTGCTTTTTCTAAATATCAAGAAATGCTAACTTTGGAAATTGAGCAGGAAGCAACGATTGCAGCCGAGATTGCCAGAGACAGTTCTCAGGACAGTCAGAGTTCTGTTTCATTGAGTCAAGATCCACTTGGAGGACCTATTATCGAAAATGAAGCTGCCACTGCTATGAATGAAGTAGAAAGAGCCATGGCACATGCTCAGGAGGATTCAGTTAACTTAGAAGACTTGGAAAAACAACTCAACGTTGAGCAGAGGAAAATATATGATGAAGTTACCAAGGAAATTGAGCACGGATTAAGTCATGAGAAGAACAAGTGCTCATGTACATCGTTGAAGCCTGTCCGACTGTACGTGAGTGGAGAAGCGGGAACTGGAAAAAGTTTCCTCATTAAAGCAATCTCTTGTTATTTGCAGGAAAGGACTGAGTCATCGCTGTCTTGTGTTGTCACCGCTCCTACTGGACTGGCAGCACATAACATTAAAGGTATTACTTTGCATCGTCTACTGATGCTGCCGGTGGAGCATGACAACAAATTAAAATACAACAAGTTATCTGGAGATGCTTGCTGTGAAGTTTCAAGAGTCTTGAGGAAAATGAAACTACTTATCATTGACGAAGTAAGCATGGTTTCCAATGTCATGCTTGCCTTTGTGCATTTGAGAATGCAAGAAGTACTTAAAACTGAATATGATGTGTTATTTGGTGGGAAACACATCATTGTTTTCGGAGATCTTCTGCAGCTGACACCAGTAAAAGGTCAACCTGTGTTCAAAATACTCACGCATGAAGATACCAGGAAGTGCCTAGGGAGCATTGGCAACGTCAATATATGGTTAAACTTCAATTATGCAGAACTGCATCAAAATATGCGTCAGGCAAAGGATGAAGATTACAAGAATATTCTACAAGATATTAGAATTGGAAAAGTGACTGAGCATGGGAAAGAAGCTTTAAATGCACGATTACTGTCAAATTTATATCCCAAACAAGAGATTGTGCCTGAGAATATTTTTCAGAAAATTACTGAGAAGAAATCCGGGATATGTCTCATGCCAACTCTTGCAGAATGTGCCATCTTCAACAACAAAATGTTGAATTTAGAAAAGCAAGAGATTATGAAACTTGAAGCTATCGACAAATTAGAGCATATGGGATCAACAATTATTTTGTCAGACAATTTGAAATCAAAATTGGATTCATTAGAGAAGACTATATCTAAAACAGCGGGTTTTGAAAAGACTTTGAATGTGTGTTTAAATTGCCGAATCATTTTGAGAAGGAATTTACATGTAGAAAGAGGTCTGGTAAATGGATCAATGGGTAATGTTGTTGATTTTGAGAAATACAGAAATAGAGATGGAATAGAATTTTTAAGAATTAAATTTGATGGCATTGAGGAAGTACAGCAAATTGGTTGTTGTTCTGCTAGGTTTTTGCTTGTTAAAGACTTATATGTTCGCCGTAAACAGTTTCCTGTTTGCTTGGCATATGCGGTGACAATCCATAAATCGCAAGGTTTAAGTGTAGACTGTGCATTGGTGAATATTGGCAGTTCTGTGTTCAAGGAGGGTATGGCATATGTGGCATTGTCACGAGTTAGAACTTTATCGGGATTGTACTTAATTGACTGTGATGTCAGAAACATTTGTGCGGATCTAGATTGTGTTAAGGAATACAATAGGTTAAGAAGAGAGTATGCGCCACATTTGCCTCAATATCCTTTGTTTGAGAAACGTGTGGTAGGCCGGAAACGTAGAAATAGCAGTAATAGTAGGGAGGTTGTTGCAAAAAGACTAAAAGTCAATGAACCGAAAATTGTTAGCAGAAAGAAAGTGGATTCTGTTGAAGATGTTGTTGGTTTTCAATTTGAAAACAGTTCTGGTGTCAACTGCTATGCAAATGTAGTGGTTAATGTTCTCTTTTCACTAGAGAGTTTAAAAGAACAGATTCTGTTGAATTCAGAACAAATTTTATGCAGTTTGTTGAATTCTGTTTTCGAGAAATGTAGCACTGATCGAACAAAAGTAGAAAGTGTGTCTGAAGTTCGTTATCTGTTAGATGAATGTTCAGGTCAAACAGACTTCTCTGAAAATAATCAGCAAGATTGTCAGGAGTTTTTAATGTATATGCTTGATATATTGCAAGATGAGGGTGTAGATGTAGATCAACTGTTTGGGCTTTCTTATCAATGGCAGCATGACTGCAAGAATTGTAGGGTATCAAGTACTACTAGTGTAGACTCAGAAAGATTTATATATTTAACTTTGCCAGACAGTAAATCAGTCTCCTTTAATAAGCTAGTAAATGCAGCTGATCACAACATGGAGTGTAGCCAATGTAAATCTGAAATGATGTCAACATTACTTATACGTAGATATGGCCAGTATGTCATTTTAATGATGCAACGATGTAGGCCTGATGGATCAAAATTGTCAACTTTAATAAAAAAATTTGTGGCTTCTCAGCTTTCAATATCAGGAAGGACTTTTGTAACTGTAGCAATTATCTATCACGATGGTCCTTCAACTACTTCAGGACATTATACAGCTTATTTAAAGTCTCGAAATGGCTGGTCATTCTGCAATGATTCCGTTGTAAGTTTCAAAAAAAAATTGCCGTTTGACCTTAAAAATTCTTACCTGGTGTTTTTAAAACCAAAATTTTAAAGAAAGAATCTCGAGATTTCCTATGAAGAATTGGAAAAGGTTCATCAAGTTGAGGGAATGTAAGTCTGCAATGCTGTCTAGATTATTGGTCCAAAACTTTTAATTGTAATGTTATTTTGTAAAATCCGACTATATAAACCTGATGCAAGTAAGTCTGCTTCATAGTAAGCAGTATCAGTGTCATAGGAAAAGGAGAACATGAGTGACAAAGAAGGGTAAGATATTAGTAGTCCAGGATTGTGAAAATTATCTTAAATGTTTTCTTTTTGAAAGTTGCGAATATAGAAAATGACGGGATTTGATTGGAAGAATTACAAGACTTGTGAATAGCTGCAACATGATTTGGCCAAGTGGAAACATGTGGTAGAATGTGAGAAGTCTTTTCTTGTATGTAGCATATTTTTCGAATCGTTGGAGGTTTTCTTTCAGAAAGTGGCGGGCTGACAATATTTATAGCACAACACAGTGGACGCTGTTCATAGGACATCCTTCGACGTCATTGAAAGTAAGTTAATTTTAAGGAGTTTTGAATTCAGATTTCTTATGTTGAATGGGTTTTTTAAACACAATCATTTTGATTGTGTTTTTTTTTCCCCGCTGTTACATGATGAATACCTTCAAGTCACTGATTTAAGTGAAATTTGATACATTCTGAGAACAGCAAAAATAAACCATTTAACATGTATAATTAATGTTTTGCTTTTTGTACTTATGATATACATTTAGAAATGTGAAGTAGATATGGAGAAACTGAGTCTTCTGTAAGTGTCAATTTTAATCCTTACAGTGCTGTACTTCTGGGTACTGTTTTTTTAAAAAAAAAAATGAATAGGCCTCACCTCAAAGAAAGCTGTTGAAAGCACACATCTTATTTGCATCCTGAAACAATCATTTAAAATGTTAGACACAATTTTATGATGGCTTTACATCTTTTTTGCGCTGCAATTGCATCACTATTGTGAGACATTAGCAGTGCAAAAAAAGCACCATGTTCCAAAATAGGCCTCAGTTCATCAACATCAAGATACAGTTTTTTTAAAATATATATATTTAGGATTGTGTAGGGGACGTAGAGAAGCAGAGACTTCTGTAAATGTCAAAGTTGTTGAAAAACTGTTTGTTCTTGAACCTTTTCCCTTGTCTTTTCTAATTTTTAAATACATGTTTTAATATTTTTGGAAATGTTTGTTCTCTGTTTTACAGATTGAAAGTATGAAAAAATATTTTAAAAAGGTAACAAGAATTATAAGGTAAATGTTTTCTACTCTTTTTACCCGCAATGCACTGCTGATGATGTCACTGACACTATCTCTCATTTACTCTCTATAGCTGTCTTTCTTTTTACATTATTCTCTGTTTACTTCCCTTATACTAACTCTTCTTTTTTTAAAAAAAATATTTTTTTAGTTCGCTTACAGTTCGCGAACCGGTCAGCGAACTTGAAGCGAACCAAAAGAAATAGAGCTTGCCAGAGTGATAAACATTCTAGCAATTTTATTTGAAAGGGGAGGTAGTTCTGAAAAGAACTTTTTTGTTTTGTTTTTGTTGTTTTATATATATATATTTTTTTTCTGAACATTTTTTGATTTTTTTGTATTTTTAGAACAGTTTTATGTTTTTTTTGTGTTTTTTATGGAGGGGAAACAACAAAAAAAACAGGCATTGAAAACGGCTCAACAGGAGCAAAAAAAAAAATTACTGCTTGGGTGCATTAGGGCACTTATGGTTTTCGAACACCATATTAATCAAGTTGATGCTCATGTTCCCATACGACAGCATAGCACCACAATATATACAAGTAAACCTCATATGTTTAAAATTTGGTTGAATGTTTGGCACAGTTTCCTGTGCCTCTCTTCCTGTCAAAGACATTGATGAGGTAGATCTGGCCACAGGAGTTGTCGGGGGATTGTCTTGTAGGTCCCTTAACTCAGCCCGGCTGTAGTTTAAGGGATGCCACCTGGTCATATGTCGATGCATAGTATAGTTGCCCATACTATATTTCTTCTCTGTGCCTCTAGACAATCTGTAATCACAGATGAGGCAGGTGGCATATTTCGCATTCACCTTCTTCTCCCCTGGAGGGATGGAAAAAAACTGCCAGATGAAACTTGTTTTTCTCTTAGAAACACGGGGCAACTCCGGGATAAATTGTGGTTGATCTGTATCCTCTTCTTCTTCTTCCTCCTCTTCCTGCTCTCTGTTGGAGGTAAATTGACTTGGTGGTCCTCTCTTCTTATGAGGAGGTGGAGGTGGTGGTGGGGGTGCACCAGCTGCAGCAAGTATGGAAGCCATTGTTGAACTCCAGGTAAATGGTCTTTCTCTCACCAAGATGAAAGTCAGAGTGAGGAAAGAAGGAGGGGTTTACATGATTTGGGAAAAGCAAAAGTTCTGAACCAATGAAAAGTGTTATTTTTAGGTCACATGACCTAGTCATACATCATTTGGAAACCAAAAGTGAAATGAACCAATGAAAAGTTTGATAAACAAGTCACATGACCTGTTCCGCTTACGTTACGCGGTGCGCGCCGCGTCCCGGATCGCTTCCGGTTCGCGGTCCGGAGCACTTCCGGGAGCGCTAACGCAGCGCGTCATTAGACGCATTACGCGACAACGTGATACGTCGCGCTTCCGCGACGCGTCACAGTTCCGCTAACGTAACGTTGACCGGTTCGCGGACTAGGTCGCGGCATCAAGATGAGCTAACGGAAAGCTTCCCGGTTCGCGAACTGGAAGCGAAGAAAAAAAATATAAAAAAAAAAATTATTAATAAACATCTAAAATATATTTTAAGATTTAAAGAAGAATACATTTTACAGCTACAGATGTTAGCTTTTAAAAAACCAATGAAATTCACAGAAAAAACCATAGGTTATAGACCATATATAGTTAGGAATTTGCATTTACAAAACCTTGAAAATTCACTGAAAAAACCATAGGTTATAGACCATATATAGTTAGGGATTTGCATTTACAAAACCTTATTTTACTCGCATAAAACCATTGAAATTCCATATATAGTTAGTTGCGCTAACTATATATCGCGCACCCGCAATCCACTGCTGATGATGTCACATATTACATCATTCATGACATGGTCAGTGACATCACTGATGATATCACTGATGACAACATCCAGTGACTGTATGTTTCTGTAAAGTGTAAATATGTCTTACATATTGAAGAATGAGTGGATGTATAAGTGTCTGGATGAAGGATTTAGTAGGTGCATGACTGACTGTATGAGTGAGTGATTAAATATGTCTCACTGAGTGCATGGGTTAGTGACTAAACTGTCTTAATTTGTGCATTATTATGTCTGTTGTTCTGTAAACTGCTGCATGTGTTGATAAGTACCTATATGAGTAACTATATGGGTTATTGATTGGTAGCCCAGGTATTTGTATGGGAGACTGAGTGTGTGTGTGGGTGGCTGGGAGGTGTATGACTCTGTCCATAGATGTGTGAGCAGTTGATTCACTAGATGTATGGTTTCAAAAGTGCATGTGGAAACAGCTGTATGGGCGGTTGACTGTGTGCATGAGTGTATTGGTGAGTGAATGGATATCTCAGTGCTACATGTCAAAGTAAGTACATATGTAAAACACAGTACATGTGAGAGTTGACATATATAAATAACTGTGCATAAGAGCCAGTGAATGTGTGAGTGGCTGTATGGATCATTGTGAACTTGTATCAGGGATTGTATAAGAAAGTAAATATGTGTTAGTATATGTTTGAATAAGTAAAGTTTGTATAACTGTATAGTTGAGGAAATGGAGGTGTGATTGATTCTTTGCATGACTGACTAGGTGTGTGAGTAACTGCATGGATGAGTGACAGTCTGTGAGTGTCTGTTTACACTGATTGTATCTAAGGTTATATTAGAGTCTGAAGAGGTTCATCGTATTATCACATGAATGATATCATCAGTGATGTGATCAGTAATGTCAAATGAGATGTCATCAGTGATGTCATCAGTGATGTCATTTGAGATGTCATCAGTGATGTCATTTGAGATGTCATCAGTGATGTCATCAGTGATGTCACTGACCATGTCATGAATGATGTAATATGTGACATCATCAGCAGTGGATTGCGGGTGCGCGATATATAGTTAGCGCAACTAACTATATATGGAATTTCAATGGTTTTATGCGAGTAAAATAAGGTTTTGTAAATGCAAATCCCTAACTATATATGGTCTATAACCTATGTTTTTTTCAGTGAATATATATATATATATATATATATATATATGCGTCTGTTGTGGTCTCTCCCACCACCTCGCCAGCAATAGTAAAAGACCACGCGACTCCAGTGTCTAAATTAGGCAAGTTGATTTATTTACGTCAAGCCACCAGATCCGACGCGTTTCGGGCGTCCGCCCTTGCTCACAGATCGTCAGATAAGTATTTTTTCACACTTTATATATATTTTTTTCCCCGGTTGTTTTCAAACCCATTGCAACAACACCCCTTGTGACTATGGATGTGGAAGACATACTACAAACATTAGGCTAAGTAGTCTGTTTTCTGATGAAGTTTTCTACATATATTTTAAAATTGCAATTCGTTTAAAAATGCATAGATGCTTAAATTTAAAACATATGTTGCTATATGCAAGATTAAAAAGGGATTATAACTGCATAAATGCTGTACAGCCAACATGTAAAGTAGCAGAACAGAAGAAAACCAAATACATGATTTAAAATCCAAATGTGCAAATTACGCAAAAGATTTTTTTGTGCAACATAGAGCTTGTAAAGTGCTATGTGCAAGGTGCATATTTCGCAAACAATCAATAATTGTGCAAAATAACGCATTGTAAACATTAATCTGTAAACAATCGACCACTGTGCAAAATCACGCATTGTAAATAGTTCTTGGAGCCCATATATAGATTCACTACATAATGGGACTGGTTCTGTTACATACATATGTTACTTGTTATTACTGCATAAATGCTCATTTGTGTGGTTGGCTCATGTACATAATATCTTGCATTGTGCAACTCTATAATGTCAAAACAAAATTGCAAACAAATATATATAAAGTAGAAAAGATCTAGCCAAAGGACTACTTATCATCATGCCCCTTTGTCTATGTCTTATAATGTGTAGTGCCCTCTACTTTGTGGCTATCTATCATCCAAGAAGGAGGAAGATAGTGATAACAAATTGAAAAAAATATATATATATCAAGAAAATTAATTCATAATTGGTGCTATTAAGATAATGTGAAAAGGTAGAAATAAAATATTTCTTTCAGAAACTCATAGATAAGTAAGACGGTTGAGGAAGGAAGCTCCAAAACCAATCTAGCCAATAATTGGTGCTCACTATCTTAGAGGAATACATGAAGGTCCTCAGTGGTATTCAGACCATTAGGAAAACGACTATCTAGTTCCAGAATGAACTGGGATTCAAGTCTTCTCAAACTTTTGTCACGATCACCTCCCCTGCGGGGTATGGGCACTGCGGCAATCACAAAATATGTAAGACATTGTAAATTATTATTGTGGACTGCCTTGAAGTGTCTTGCCACAGGGTAGGAGCTATCATTGTTAACTATTGCTCTGAGATGTTGTAGTACCCTGACATGCACCTGTAGTCGGGTACTACCCACATATCTAAGACCACAGGTGCATGTCAGGATATAGACCGCAAATTCGGTTTTGCAATTGAAGGATCCCATGATTTTAATTGGGGTGGGATTGAATGGTGTAAAATACTCTTTGGTATTAATCCCGAACTTACAGGCCCTGCAATTAGGACAGCGAGTAAACCCTGGTCGAAGCATCCAATTGTCTTTTATGGTTAGTTCAGGGAATTCTCTGCTAATTTGGGTCCTAAGGGAAGGGCCTCTTCTGTACGTTATGTTCGGTCCTTCTGGCAATCTAGGTGACAAAACCAGGTCTGTTTTTAAGACTGGCCATCTTTGTTTTACAATTGATCTGGTTTTCCTTTCCTGCTTGTTAAAGGTCATAATTAGTCTAGGGGCCAATGTTTCTGTGCTTGAATTAGAGATAATATCAATATTCTCAGATGTAGTTTCAGTTGCCAATAGAGATTCTCGGGATCTTGCTTTAGTTTTGGCAACGGCTTGTTTAAGGATGTATTCTTTGAATCCTCTGCATCGGAATCTTTCTAGGGATTCCTCCATACATCTGTTAAAATCTGTTTCCGTACTACAGATTCTCTTGAGTCTCAAAAGTTCCCCATAGGGGATATTATCAATAATATGTTTGGGGTGGGCACTGCTGGCATGAAGAATGCTGTTTCCAGCAGTGCTTTTGCGGTGCAATTTGGTGGCCAGTTTACCTTCATGAATGAAGACCTTAACATCTAAAAATTCAGCTTCCACATTGCTGATGGATGATGTGAATTTAAGGTTTTGGTCATTGACGTTAATATTTTTGATAAAATTTTCCGCACTCAATTTGTCCCCTCTCCACAAAACAAACACATCGTCAATAAAACGCATCCAATGGACTACGTTATTGTTCATTATGGCCCCATATGTGCGCTTGAGTACCTGCTCCTCCCACCAGCCTACGTGTAAACACGCATAGCTGGGGGAGAAGCAGGCACCCATCGCTACACCACTATATATATATATATAATCATAGTTAAGACCTTTTATCCATAGGAAATGCGCAACATTATATTTGGATTAACTTTGGCGCCAATTGTTGAATCTTCGTGAAATTTTCAAAACTGGTGGGGCGCTCCGTTCCTGACAGTCTCAGGGTGATTCGTTAAGCGGGGGCCGCGAAAAAAGGGGGGGTTCCAAAACGTGTTTTCCCCATGCAATTTTCCATAGGAACCGCTCATCGCGGCTACAGCCCAAACTGCTGAACGGAATTACACCAAATTTGGCAAAGAGGTAGCCCTTGGTTCAGACTCGTGCCTTTTGCTTAAATGGTGTAAATCCGTCCAGTAGTTGTTGAGAAAATCAAAAGTAAAATCACATATATATCTATGGCCACCCAGGATCCGCGCATCCTGAGCGCACCCTGAGTGCACCATGCCGACCACGCGCTGAAAGCTAATTGGCTGTCAAGTTGTTGTCCACATTCAAAACCAGGAAGTGTTGGCAGGCATTTTGTGCCTCAGTAGAAGCGAGGCTGCAGAAGTCAGTGGAACAAGAGTGCAAACTCTATAAAGGGGGCACAGTAGAAATACCCCGACCCTCTAGTCCTGCTTAGGGGGTCCCACTAGGACCCCTAGGGTCCCCCAAATGGCGAAATGTGCACAGGGTGCACGGATCCTGCCGTAAAAAAAAACAAATAATAAAACGAATGGCAGGCTCAGGAATTAGCCCCCGGCGGGGCCAAATCCCGGGGGGAAAATATTAAATTTATGGGTGGCCCAGAGGGTCCCCCCAGCCCCGGGGACCGCCACCCCCCCAGGGCTACAAAATACATGGTAGGGGGGCTCAAAGGAGGCCCCCCCAGCAAAATACTTGGGTGGGGGAGCTCAACCGCCCCCCAGACCCAGGGACCACCACCCCCTGGGGCTTTGTGTATTGTGGGAGGGGGGCTGCGTGGCCCCCGTCCTGGAGCCATTGTGGGCCCTGGGGACGGCCAACCCCAGGGCCGGGGTGCCCACCTCCGGGACACTGCTGTTTGCTATGGCGTCCAGCCCTGTCATAGCAAACTTGCTTTGGATTTTGAAAGAGAGAGCAGGGAAACCTGTTCTCTCTTTCAAAAATCCAAACCATATTACTTTTCCACACGGGGAGCTGCATGTTAGCAGCTCCCCATGTGGAAAAGCAATGCCGGCTCCCGAAGGACACTGGGAGCCGGCTGGGACCGTGGGGGCATTGGGGCTCCCCCCATGGTCCCCAATGTTCCATATAGGCCTCTGGGGATGGGGTCCACGGGAATAATATAAATTAGCGATAGGTGCTATTTTTTTACGGTAAAATTAGGAGTCGCACACCCAGCACGGCACTCAGCATGGCCCCCTGGTGTGCACGCGTTGGATGCTTGACCCTTAATGTGTAAGGCGAGCAACTCCAACGTGTTTGGTGCACGAATTCTATTCGTTGGGTGCACGACTCTGCCGTGTTGGTGCGCGACTCCAAGCAAAAAAAAAGTAATATTTTTATGATATATATTAAGCTTATGTGTTTAGATCTTGGGTGGCTCTAAAAAGAGCCCTTGTCTTGATTGAGAGATTTTGGTGCCTACAAGTAAGTACCTATGCAGAGTCTAAAGTTGATGAATAAGACTCTGTTACCCTCATCTGTAAAATGTACACCATCTCTCCTATAGATGCCATCCATATTGAAACGCAGATTGTTGTGGTAAATGGACCCCATCCTATAATCTCTGAGAAAAACAGTTGCAGATTTATTGACATGTTTTCTAGCTTTGTTAATCTGTGGACAAAATTTATTGGACCAGCTCCATTTTTGCATTTGGCATATGTTAGAATAAACAAAGGCAGTTTGGGGGAAAAGTGAAATCAATTCTCTAAAGGTATCCTTCATAAGCATTTCCAGACATACCCCAATCAAAGTGCCTAGGTCATTGCCACCACAGTGCACAATTATGAGGTCAGGGTGTTGGAGATGCAAAAAGGATTTAACCAATGGCATTAATTTATGCCACTTTAATCCTCTCTGTCCAATCCATTTAATGTCTACATTTGGTAAAGCTAGGTCTTTGTCAATGCCGTTGTTTTCTGCATACCTTTGGCCCAAGAAAATATAGCTGTGCCCCACAGTCCACACTTTAAGCATCGTGAAGGGAGCTCTGGATGCACTCAGAAGATGTCTGTATGTGAAATGGCAGTTTGAGAAGTGAGATTTTTCTAAAATGGTGGATAAGTTGCAGTTTTGAAAAAAGAAAAGAAATGTTTGGCTGTTTAACAACATTCTTGTCTTAAAAGTAGGCTGCATGTTTTTGTTTTTTAAACTCATGTTTCTTATTGGTTAAGAAAAACTGTTTGAAATTATCATTACATGGGATAAGGTGATATTTTGAAAAGTCAAGCATACTTGCTGTTTGGATTAGCAACATTGTGTGCTGAACCTGTGACCTGTGTGCTCAGTTTAGTGTTCCATGAACTGTTACATGGTAACAGGCAGTAAGCAGATTGGGGGTAGGGTTCAAACTTATATCAATTGGAAAGGGTTGAGATGTGTAACCAATAGAAATGTGTGTTAGCTTTTAAATTAATGTGGGAAGCAATGTGATTTGATATTTACATGTATATGTGTGCAGATTGAAAGGGAAAGTTTGCCAATTTTTTTGGTTTTCCTAAAAGCAGTACAGTACAGAGATTCTGTATAAGAAAATCTGGTGTGTGACTGACATACTTCTTAATCTACAAATCAATTTGAAAGGTGAGTTATTAATTTGTGAGTAGTTGTATGTGGTGTGTTTGTTTTTAATTAGATTAATGTGTTTCTCCTGGTAAAGTCAAGGGAGTAGTCTTGCTTGTCTAGAATCACATTGTGAGACTATGTTCATTTGGGAACCATTGTGAGAGAAGCATTTGGTAACTTCATGTGTTTGTTTTACAGCTATCTGCTTTAAAACTTGTAATGATGTAAGGTTTTAGAAGCATTAGAAGCCAGTCATTGTTTTTGTATTTGTACAATGAGTAAGGCTTCCACAGTAAAGTGCAGTTCTAAAATATGTGGAATGTGTGCAGTCATCTCACTTGTTTCAGACTAGTAAATGTTTTGTGGTAAAGTGCAAGGGATACGGTTATTTGTCTAGAATCACACTTAGTCAGTGTGCATTTAGGAAAATTGTGAGAGAAGCATTTGGGTGCTTCATGTGTTTTACAGAGACATATGTGCTCAAAATCCTTTCTTGTTGTCAAGTTTTGGCAGAATTAGAAAATAGTCATTGCTTATGTATTTGCAAAATGAGTTCATCAATAACACTAAAATGCAGTTCTGAAATATGTGGAATGTGTGCAATCACCTTAGTTTTTCTAGATCAGTAAATGTGTTTTGATAAAGTTCAAGGGATAGTCTTGCTAGTCTGGAATCACACTGTGAGTCTGTGTACAGTTGGGAACCGTTGTGAGAGAAGCATTTGGTAACTTCATGTGTTTGTTGACAAGTAACAGGTTTAAAACTTGTATGATGTAAAGTTTTAGTAGTATTAGAAGCCAGTTATTGTTTATGTATTTGTAAAATGAGTAAGGCTTTCACAGTACAGTGCAGTTCTAAAATATGTGGAATGTGTGCAGTCATCTCACCTGTTCCAGACTACTAAATGTTTTTTGTAAAGTGCAAGGGATACTGTTATTTGTCTAGAATCACACTGTGAGTCAGTGTGCATTTGGGGAAATTGTGAGAGAAACATTTGGGTGCTTCATGTGTTTGCAGACACATAAGTGCTTAAAAACCTTTCTTGTCAAGTTTTTATAGAATTAGAAAATAGTCATTGCTTATGTATTTATTAACATTGATCTGGAAACCAGGAGGTCTCTGCGCACCCTCCCTGGCCACACCAGATAAAGCCGCTCCTCTTAGCAGAGGTATCAATCACAAAGCTTCCTGGGACACCTTCACCATCCTGAATGAACGTGAAATCAATAAGGCCCTTCGGAGTATCAACCCATCTAATCACTTCAATGACCCTTTACCTCCCACCATCTTCAAAGCAATTAAAGATTCTATTTCCCCAATCTGGACAAAGATCGTCAACGCCTCTCTTTCACAGGGAACGATCCCAGACTGTCTGAAAGAGGCCCAGGTAACACCTATTTTTTAAAAAAACTTTCAGCAGACAGTACAGATCTTAACAACTTCCACCCCATCCCCAGCATCCCCACACTAGCCAAACTCTTGGAAAAATGCGTCCAATCTCAATTATGTGCACACATCGAAAACTTCGATCTCCTGGACCAACACCAGTCGGGCTTTCGTAGTGGGCACAGCACTGAATTGGCTCTCACTCATGTCATGGATGACATCCTAATAATGCTTGACAAAAATGAGTCTCCTTATCCTACTCGACCTCTCCTCTGCCTTTGACACTGTCAATCACGACAACCTCCTAGAAATTCTGGAGAAAAGGATGGGCCTCTCTGGGCAGGTGCTGCAATGGCTTTTGTCCTTCCTCCAGCACAGATACCAAAGAGTTAAGGCGAACCACTCTCTCTCCCACCCATTCCCAGTCACCATGGGGGTTCCACAAGGATCCTCCTTATCTCCCATTCTCTTCAATTTGTTTCTGGAACCATTAGCGGATGTACTAAAATCCTTGGACATTCGATTCCATATTTATGTAGATGACACCCAACTCTACCTGAAAATATCCTCCCCTGACAACATCACCTCTCTCAATTTCACCCTATTGACTACTCAAATTTGGCTAACTGAGAACCAACTCCTGCTAAACACCACCAAAACAGAATTCCACCTCATCTCTCTACTGAAACACACTCCTATCATTGACCTCTGGATGAACCAACTCACAGCCTTCAACTGCCCCCTCTGCATCATTGACTCAGCCAAATCGCTAGGAATCACATTGGACAAACACCTAAATATGAAGACCCACATCAGCAACGTAAGCAAGCGAACTAACTACCTTCTGAGAACTCTCAGGAATCTCAAAACTTTCTTACCTCAAGCCGACTTCAAGGTGGTGGTCCAAGAGCTGGTACTACCGAGGCTTGATTATGGCAGTGCTACGTTATGCGGCCTCCCCAAATACACTTTGGCTCCGCTAAAGGCTTCATTGAACGCCGCGCCAGACTGATTACGGGCACCAAGCAAAATGCCTACATCTCCCCAGTCCTAAAATCTCTAACCTAGCTGCCCTATGAAGCTAGAATTCAACTAAAGATTGCATGCTTATCGCACAAAGCCCTCCACTTCAAAACCCCCAATTACCTGGCGCAAAAGTTAAAACTATGTGGAGGGGGGAGACCATCAAGCAGTGCAAATTCCTTCCTCCTGAAACCTCACATCTTCCGCAACGAGAGAACTTGCCAACAAGCTTTCTCGGGCTCTGCCCCAAAAATTTGGAACTATCTTCCACCGGAAATCTGGAGAATCTCCTCCAAGGTTGCTTTCAAACTGGAAGCAGAAAGATTCCTCATGAACAAATTCCTACCTCCATAAGAATAGCGATGGTCAGCTCTTAGCGCACCGGACACACTCAAAGAATGGATGTCACACCTGTATTTTTTTATTTTCTCTATTGTATTTGCTCCCCCTGCCGTTATGCTCCCAATGACTTTTGACTTTGAGACATTCCTGTGCACAATTTTTGAATTTTCTATGTATATTGCCCATTTGACTCTCGTACTGATGTTACCTCATTCCTTCAATTTGTGAAGTGCTCTGATATCCTTTGAGATCAAGTTCGCGCTATATAAAACTTTATAAATAAATAAATAAATAACACTAAAATGCAGCACTGAAATATGTGGAATGTGTGCAGTCACCTTACTTTTTCTGGATCAGTAAATGTGTTTTGATAAATTCCAAGGGATAGTGTTGGTTGTCTAGAATCAATCAATCAATCAATCATTTGTAAAGCGCATTACATACCCACGAGGGTCTTAAGGCGCTGGAGGGGGGGCGCAACTGATCGAACAGCCAGGTCTTGAGTATCCTCCTGAAGGTCAGCAGGTCTTGGGTCTGTCGTAGGCTCAGTGGGAGGGTTTTTCGTGTCTTGGTGGCGAGGTGGGAGAAGGATCTCCCACCGGTGGTTATTCTTCGGATGCGCGGGACGGTGGCGAGTGAGAGGTTGGCAGAGCGTAGCTGGCGGTTGGGAATGTAGAAGGAGAGCCGTCTGTTGAGGTAGGCTGGGCCAGTCTCGTGGAGTGCCTTTTGTGTGTGGGTGAGGAGCTTGAAGGAGATCGTCTTGTTGATGGGAAGCCAGTGCAGGTTTCTCAGGTGGGGGTGATGTGGCCGTGGCCTGGTACGTCAAGGATCAGTCGTGCGGAGGCATTTTGGATGCGTTGTAGTCGTTTGATGAGCTTGGTCGGGGCTCCTGCGTAGAGGGCATTTCCGTAGTCGAGTCTGCTGCTGACGACGGCCTGGGTGACTGTCATTCTTGTATCTGTCGGGATCCATCTGTAGATCTTGCGGAGCATGCGGAGGGTGTTTAAGCAGGAGGAGGAGACGGCGTTGACTTGCTTGGTCATTGAGAGTGTTGAGTCGAGGATTATTCCCAGGTTCGGTGGGTGTCAGGGCTGCCCCCAGTGTCATCGGCCACCAGGAGTTGTCCCAGGCTGAAGGGTTGGAGCCGAGGATGAGGACCTCTGTCTTGTCCGAGTTCAGCTTCAGACGGCTGGTCTTCAGCTTCAGTCGGTGACGGCCTTCATTCCTTTGTGGAGGTTGGCTTTGGCTGTGATGGGGTCCTTGGTGAGGGAGAGGATCAGCTGAGTGTCGTCGGCGTAGGAGATTATGTTTAGGTCGTGCTGTCGGACTACGTGTGCGAGCAGAGCCATGTAAATGTTCAACAGCATCGGGTTGAGGGAGGATCCCTGGGGTACGCTGCAGATGATCTCGGAGGCTTTGGAACGGAATGGGGGAATGGAATCACCCTGTGAGTCTGTTTACATTTGGGAACCGTTTTCAGAGAAGCATTTGGGTACATCATGTGTTTGCGGATACATAACTGGTTAAAAATGTATCCTGTTGTCAAGTTTTGGCAGAATTTGAAAGCAGTCATTGCTTATGTATTTGAACATGTGTCAGGCTTCTAATCTAAAGTGCAGTAATGAAATATGTGGAATATGTGCAGCGAACTTAACTTTTCTAATCTCCTGAATAGTATTGGTTGTCTTTCAGTACCATGTACTAATCTATTCACTGAAGTAAAACTCAACCAATTATAAATTCACCTAGTATATCTCCTTGTAGTACTCTAATCATGCAGTCAGTATCTATGTACTCATGTAGCGAGCCAGGCATTGGGACATGGACTGCTTGTGTGGAGGCTTCCAAGCACCTGGTCATTCCTCAGCCAGTGGACTCAGTGGGCGGGCCTCACACTGCTCTCGGATCAGTCAAGCATTGACTCACGGGAAAAGACACCGTGGCTGGGGGCTCTAAAAACTGGATTGATGCCAGAAAGGACGATGGCTCCGAAATTAAATACTAGATCAACTTGTGCTGGAAAATTTGCCAAAGCAGAATCGCCAACATCAACACCAACATTGAAGGTAATGGCCGGTGATATCACCGAATCCTTTGTTGGGGTTAAAGTACTGGGGGCTACAGTTTCGGCCGCTGCGGTGGCTAATGCGGCAAGTAAACAGCTGATTCGGCCCCCGGTGTTTGTGGCGGATCTGAATGCTTGTAATAACATAAGCAAAACTGGCTGTAACAGTGTATCTAGCAAGGGGAGCACTGGTAATATTGTTTCCATTCCGGCTGATGTAGTAAATATTAAAGCTACAGGAACTGCAGGACCGCCTGGAAGTGTTAACGCTAGTAATAGAGGCGGAAATACACCTACTCCCTTTGAGCCAACCGGAGAAGATGTGGAGAAAGGCAATTTGGTGGAAGGTGCTGATAAATTAGATATGGATATAGAAACACAAAATCAAACTGACTCAACTACTGAGGATAGAACAAAGGACTGTTCGGATTTGGCTTTGAATTTAGAAAGCCCTGACTCATCTGACTCAGTTGATATAGCTGATGCAACTATAGATATACTAAACGAGCCTTCGGGCCACCAATATCAGCTAATCCTGGGAGGGAGGAACAAATTAGCGAAACAATTGATATTCTAGACACTGGTGGCCTCCTCTCTGAAGGGACAGAGGAGAGTCTGAGTGCCGAGTACGAAGAAATCCCCGACGACGAGGTGGAGCTATGTAGTGCTAATGCTAGAGCAGATACTACTAAACCTCCTGGTCTAAAAAAGGGGAAAATTAAAGCTAAATCCAAACTCAAGAAAGGCAGTGGCAATTCTTTGATCTTGGGCCCTTCGCCAGCTAATCTTCATAAAAAACTAAATAGGGATGAAAGTCCCTTAAGAAAGTGGATTCAAGCGAAAGGTGGTGTCAAGAATATGGCGCTGAGATTATCGGGTGCTTGTCCTGTGGAAGATATAAATTCAAGGGTTAGCGTGAATTCTTCTTCGAGATCCGGGAGTTTGATCTCCCCAATCCCAGCCCTGGATGGAGATAGACTGGGGGACACCGCCACTGTCATAGCCACTATCCGTTCTGACATGCCGCCACCTCCTACCACCGCCATCACCACTGCTACTGCTGCTGCCACTGCCACTGCCACGGCCACTGTTCCTATTTTTTCCTCTATGTCTTCTAATGAGCCACCCGCTTCTGAGGAGACATTGGGTCTAGATCACTCTGCTTCGTCTGTTGATTCAATTTTGAAGACTCTAATGGACCAACAGCAAGAAGGGCAACAACATTTTCAGCAGTTAAGAGAGGACAATACTAACTTGCAGAACTCTTTGTTAGAAGTATCTAGCAAACTAGGTGGGGTGACGCAGGAAATCGAGGAACTTAAGCAGAGAGTAGTTGAGGTGGAGGAAGAAGTCACACGAACTGAATCTCTCACCCACTTACATGCAGAACGAATAACTAGCCTGGAAGCTAAATTGGAGGATATGGAGAATTGTGCGAGAAGGCAAAATCTCCGACTTTTTGTGATCCCCAAGGGATCAGAAGGTGCAGACCCCAGGACCTATGTAGTTAAGCTGTTTCAGAAAGCCTTCCTAGATCTTTCAGATTGGGACTGGGACTCGCAAATACAACGTGTACACAGATTACCTCTTGTTCAGAGAAATAAGGAAAGCAAATTCCCATGCCCTCTTTTGATACATTTTGGAACTTTTTGCTGAGGCAAGCTTTGTCTTTGAAAGCTAGGTCTAATACTCCTGTAACTGTTGATAGTGTAACATTTTTTGTGCGCTCAGATCTGAGCAAAAGTACAATGGATAGGCGATGGCAGCTATGCCAGGTAATTGATTATTTCAAAGATATTGGCTGCACTGTATATTTACAAGAACCAGCCCGTCTTAAGGTGATCAAGAGTGGCCATGTATATTTCTTCTCGGATCTAAAATAAGCTGAGCAAGCATTAGCTAAATTTAGTACTTGAGTTAGGTGCTGGATATCTGATAACCTTATATATATTTTTGATAATGCATACGTAAGCAGTAAAGGAATGTTTACTATATGATTCAATACTGTTTTGTCTCTCTCTCCATATGGGAAAAATTATTATTTTTTTGTTTTTTTGTTAAGGGTATTCGGTTGAAGCCTCCCGGCTGCTACTTTGCAGTGCTGCCACTCCAATGGCAGCAGAGTATAGAGGGGTGTTCTCCCTGCAGGGACTAGAGGGTGGGTGGGCTGAGCTCGGGGTGAGTAAGGGGAAAAATCTTATTGCAAAAGGTAGAGGCGGTCAACAGAAACAAAGCAAAGCACTTCATTATAGGGATTTAATAATACAGAGGAAGGCTAGCCATGTAGTTTCCAAAATATGTCTTTTTTTAGATGTTTAGCTTGGAATGTAGCTGGTCTCAACAGCAAGCATAAGAGGAGACTTGTTCAGGAAGAGCTTAACATGTATAAACCATATCTGGCTATGATTTCTGAAACTCAGATTGGGTTTCAAGACTGAAAACTTCTCGGACAATTGGGTTACGAGCTTATTGTCCGTTCTGCTCTGGGAGCCTCGATCAGGGGGGCTGCAATATTGAAGTAGAAGCATTTAATGATCGAAATTATTAGAACGGCTGCTGATCTGAGGGGGAGATGGGCGATTGCTTAAGCACATTTTGAACACTGTAAATATGTATTCTGTGTGGTTTATGGGCCTAACATTGACGAACCAACAATTTATGATCGGCTAAATATAGAGTTGCAAGACTGGGAGGGAGAATTACTGAATATGGGCGACTTCAATTGTGTCATGAACTATGACATAGATTCTACCAGGCAAGGTGCTTCACAACAGATGCGTAAAGTTAGAGCTGCTATATTGGAACTAAGTCTGCTGCATAATTTGAAGGATGTCTGGCGTACCATACATTTTAATTTAGCAGGATTTACTTATTATTCAGCACCTCACAAATTATGCTCCCGGATAGATATGTTTTGGGCCACAGATCAAATTTTGGAAAGCTGTAGCATAGAATTGTGACCGAGAGTAACATCTGATCACAATCCTATACTGGTGGAATTTTAATATCTCTACTATGAGGCAAGGGGTTCGGCAATTCACATTTCCTAGACACCTTTTTTCATATTCAATATTTATTTCACAACTTAAAGGACATATTACTGAATTTATAGAAATTAATATGTACTCTGAGGCAGTAATATTTGTTTGGGATGCTTGTAAGGCCAGTATCAGGGGCTTTGCACAACAATATGTCCTAAAAAAGAATTCTGAGTGTTGGAATGAGACAAAACATATGACTTCTAATATTCTATCTGTGGAACAACAGTTGGCAGCGGCCCTCATGCAAAGAAAATCAAATATTGAGGAGTTAAGAACCGAATTAGTGAAATTACAATCAGATACTAAAAAGATGCTAAGGGAGAAATACAGTACCCCCTATAACAGTATGAAAGTGGGGATAGAATTGGGAAAGTGTTAGCTTATAAAGTCGCAGATAAGAAAGCTAGAACTACTATTAAAGCAATTAAGGGCTTAGATATAGTCATTTATAATCAGCCAGATCAGATACTAGATCAATTCGCTAAATACTATCGTAAGCTATACACTCTGAGAACTACCCCACCAATGAAAATATATTATTATATCTTAGTACTAACCTGAACAATCAATGAGATAACGAAGGAGTTAGACAACTGGGCTCTAAGATTACAGCTATTGAAATAAAATCTGCAATCGCCTCTCTTCCCTCGGGTAAGGCAGCTGGTGAAGACTTACTCCCCATCGAACTGTACAAGACCTGCATTCAGGAACTACTTCCTCTCTTTGGGCTAGTAATAGATTCAACCGGAGAAACTGGGAAGGCCCCCTTGTCCTGAAAAACTGCTAAAATTGTATTTTTTCAAAATAAAAAAAAGCCTGTGGATGATTGTGGGTCTTATAGACCAATTTCACTGATTAACGCTGACGCCAAGGCTTTTGCTAAAATTTTGGCAAATCGACTAGCTCCCCTTATGCTTGAGCTGGTCAACACACTCAACAACATGGATTTGTCATGGGGAGAGATACTACTGCCCATATTAATATGGCTATTACAGCCTTTGATGTAGCATCAACTGAACTCACCCCACTCGGAATGGTTATGCTAGATGCTGAAAAAGCGTTTGACCGAGTGGGGTGGGACTATTTATGGCCAGTTCTTAAGGCCTTCGGCATTCAGGGGCAATATCTTGGATGGAATCAGTCACCGTACGATCAGCCGATGGCTAAGATAAGTTATGCAGGAATGAATTCTTCATATTTTCCGATAGAAAGGGGAACACTGCAAGGGTGCCCTTTGTCACCCTTGTTGTTCGCCCTCTCTATGGAACCATTTCTAAACTCACTCCTTACTCAAGGTGATATTATCCCTTTTCAACATGCTGGGAATAGCTTAAAAATAACTGCATACGCGGATGATATTGCGATATTCACCACTGATGTAGTTAAGGCTATCTCAGGGATAACAGAGGAAGCGAAAAGATTTGGGGATGTTTCAGGATATAAATTGAATATAAATTAAAATCAGATCATCTCGGTACAAGGTATGTGCTCAAATGCTACTTATTTGGGAGTAAAAATAGCAGCAAATATTGATGAAATAATAGCACTGAACTATGATTCATTATTGAAGGAAGTAACTCTCTCACTAAAAAGCTGGCATAAGATACCACTTAGTCTGGTTGGACGCATCAATCTAATCAAAATGAAAATTGTGCCTAAATTTCTTTATTTATTTAGATCAATTCCATTACGACTCAATAATCTTTTTTTAAAAAAATTGGAAGGAATCTGCAGTAGTTTCATATGGGGATACAAAAAAGCTTGCAGATCAATTCAGCTACTGAAACTCCCAATTGAAAAGGGAGGTTTAACTTTCCCCGATTTTAGACTATATTTTTTCGCAACTTTTTTTGGTCAGATCCGCAGCCTTCTTAAAAATGAAAGTTCGGTATTTTTTCATCAGTTCATGTTAGGACCTGATTGTAAACAATTTTTGGCTTGAGCCCACGATCCAAATTACTTTAAACGAGTCAAGTTTAAGACTGCTAGACATACAACAAAAATCTGGAATCAAAATATGATTTTTGATAAGACTTCTTTTATTAATGCAGAACTGCAATTGTGGGTGAATCCAGGACTGCCTGGAATTTTCTCAGATGGTGCAGGGATTTTATGGGCAAGGTGCGGTATCAAAACTTTGGGGGACCTCTATGGTTATGATGGATTACTAGGATTTACATCAATCAAACTTCTATATAAAGTTAATGACGGTATGCATTTTAAGTATATGCAAATTCAGGATTTTCTAGCTCGGAAAATGAAAATTAATGAGGTTCGCTATTCAGATACTCTAAAATGTTTGTATTCCGACCGGACCAAATCACTTATAAGCGAAAGTTATGGCTTTTTAAATAAAGGTAAGACGGATGATTGTGGAATGATAGCATCTAAATGGTCGAATAGATTGGAATTAAACATCACTTCTAGTCAGATTTCCACCTCTCTCTGTCAAATTAATCAGGTGGTTCAGTCCTCTAATATAAGATTACAACTATATAGAACCATTTGTCAATTATACTACACTCCTCAAAGAATTTCCAGTTGGTCACTAAATAATCGATCTAACGAACGCACAAAGTGCTCTAAATGTGATCTGGAAGCTGCTGATATAGAACATATGCTCTTCTCTTGTCCTGCGCTATCTCAGTTTTGACAGGGAATAGAAGGCGTTTTAAATAAGAAACAAAACATATTCCTGCCGCTTTCAGCTCATTTGATCTTATTAGATCTACAGGATGTAAATAGTATACATAAAGATTTGAATTCTATTTTATTTGCCTGTGCAAGATTAATAATAGCTAGGTCGTGGATCTCTTCATAACCTCCACATGTTATGGAGTGGTGGGCTTTAGTCAACGAAATCTATACAATGGAACTAGCATTAGCAAGGCTAAGGGGGCCTCGCTCACTGAGAAAAAGCGAGAAAATTTGGGGAAAGTTTATTTGATTTACTAAATATTGTTTAACTTTAAAAGACTGATGAGACCATTTCAATCTACAGTCATCTTAAATGTTTATTATCTATTTTTGAACTTATTTTTTTCCTAATGAATTCCTCTGTAATATTTAATTTGTGGTAACATTTCTCTTTTCAAAGTTATGTTATGAACCATAATGTACTTGCTTTATTATCCTCTTGCAATAACAATAAAAATATTTTTTTTTGAAAAAGAAAAAGAAATGAAAGAATGCACATGCACATCATTTCAACCTATCCGAATGTATGTGAGTGGACAAGCTGGAAGAGGAAAACGTTTCTTAATTAAAGTAATCACCAGTTATCAACAGAAAACAACTGAGTCCCATTTTTCATGTGTTGTAACTGCTCCAACTGGGTTGGCAGCACACAAAATTAAAATACTTACATCGTTTACTAATGCTACCTGTGGAGCAAGAAAACAAATTGGAATATCACAAGCTACCTGGATAAGCTTGTCATGAAGTTTCAAGAGTGCTGAAGAAAATGAAACTTCTGATTATTGATGAGATAAGCATGGTCTCAAACTTAATGCTTGCGTTTGTGCATTTAAGAATGCAGCAAATTCTTAAAACAGAGTACGACATGTTATTTGGAGAAAAACATGTCATAGTTTTCGGAGATCTACTGCAACTTACTCCCGTAAAAGGACAACCAGTATTTAAAACACTTGCGCATGAAGACACCAGAAAGACTCTTGGTAGTGTTGGAAACGTTAACATTTGGTCATATTTTAAATACAAAGAAGTCATTACAAATATGCGACAAGCAAATTATGTTGATTATTGGACTATTCTTCAAGATATAAGAATTGGAGTACTGACAGAACATGGCAAACAAGCTTTGCAGAGTCGGTTACTTTCCAATTTGTTTCCAAATGAATATATAGTTCCTGAGAAAATATATATGAAAATTGCAGAAAACAAATCTATAATCTGCTTAATGCCAACACTGAGAGAGTGTTCTATATTCAACGAACAACTTTTGAAGCTGGAAAATGAAGAAATAATAAAAATGGAAGCCATTGATGAAATAGAGCATGAAGGAATCACTATTATTTTGACAGAAAAGTTGAAAACAAAATTGGATTCTTTACAAAAATCGATATCTAAAATTGCTGGTATAGAAGAGAATCTATATGCATGTAAAAACTGTCGGGTAATTTTAAGGCGTCATTTGGATGTAGAAAAATGTTTAGTTGATAGAGCAATGGGCAAAGTTGTGAATTTTGTTAATTATTTATTTATTATTATTTATTTATTTATTTTATTTACGTAATTTTTATAGCGCAACAAATATCCTGGGGTGTCTCGGCGCTGTGGAGCTACTGGGGTCAGTCATCCTCTCACTGATTAAATAACCACGTTTTTAAGAGCCTGCGGAAGCTCATCAGGTTCGGGGCAGTTTTGATGGAATGTGGCAGAAGATTCCAGAGTTTTGGGGTGGCCACCAAGAAACGTCTATCTCCCCAGGTGGCCGTTCTTGTGCGTGGCACAGTGAGGAGGTTGGTATTGGCCAATCTTAATTGCCATCTAGGAGTGTATGGCTGAAAGGCTTCCGTCAGGAACCTGGGTCCAATGCTGTGTACTGCCCTATATGCAATGCAGAGGGCCTTGAATTTAATGCGGCTCTCTACTCTCAGCCAGTGGAGTTGACGAATGCCAAGAGTGGTGGAGTTGCGGCGAGGAATGCTCAGGAGAATCCTGGCTGCCGCATTCTGGATGGATTGCAGCTTTGTTATAACACGCTTCTGGGTATGGAGAAAGAGAGCGTTTCCATAATCCATTTTGGAGAAGACTAAGGTAGAGACCAGAGTCTTCCCAGCTGAGGGAGGGAGATAAGGCAGCAGCTTCTTAATCTTTTTCAGAATAAAGAAAGAAGACGACACAACCTTGTTTGTATGAAGGTCAAATACCAACTTGCTGTCAAAAATGATTCCCAGGTTTCTGGCTTTTTCCACTGGGACAGGTGGATAGCCGAGCTTTTCCGGCCACCAGTTAGAAGACCATTCTGGAGAGAGTTTTCCAAAGGTCATAACCTCGGTCTTGTCCGAGTTGAGCCTAAGACAATTAGAGGCCATCCAGGTACTGACCTCAAGCATAGCTCTCTGGAAGTTGGCTGCCAAAGCGCAGCCGTCCTTATGGATGCCCAGGACCAGCTGGGTATCATCTGCATAAGATGTTACCCGTACTCCATGTGCCTTTATTACCCTCGCTAAGTCTGCTACATAAATGTTAAATAGCATGGGACTTAGCGAGGAACTTTGTGGGACTCCACAGGGGAGTACAGAGGTGGGTGAGTAGAAATCTCCCAGCCTTACAGTCTGGGTACGGTCTGCCAGGAAAGATGAAATGAGATCCTTGGCCAGACCGCTTATGCCCAGAGCTGTGACACGCTCGACTAGGGTGACATGGTCGACCGTGTCAAAGGCCGCTGACAAATCCAAAAGGATGATATCCAATTAAAGATGGTATTGAATTTTTAAAAATTGAATTTGATCAGATTGAAGAAGTGAAACAAATTGGTTGTTGTTCAGTTTGTTTTTTGCTTGTTAAAGATTTATATGTCCATAGAAAACAGTTTTCATTTTCTCTGGCATATGCAGTGACTATTCATAAATCTCAAGGTTTAGGTGTACACAATGCTTTGGTGAAAATTGGAAGTACCGTGTTTAAAGAGGGTATGGCATATGTTGCTTTGACGCTAATCAGAACTTAATCTGTTTTTTTTTAATTGATTTTGATGACACAAAGATTACTGCAGATGCAAACTGTGTAAAAGAGTATAATAGGTTAAGAAGAGTGTATGCTCCCAATTTAGGTCAATATCCTGTATTTGAAAAGTGTGTAGTAGGTTGAAAAAGAAGGTATGAGAATATCTGTAGTGAAGGTATAGAGAAGGAAAAAAACAAGACAATGTCATTGCAAGCAAAAAGAAAAGGTTATCAGTTTGAAAATAGTTCAGGTGTCAACTGTAATGCTAATGTAGTGGTCAATGTTGTTTTTTTCCAGAAGGTTTGCAACAGAGAATTGTGAAAAAAGATTCTGTTCCTTGTTGTATTGTGTTTATGAAAAATTGAGAACTGATAAAAGTAAAATACAAAGCGTTTGTGATAGTCGTAATCTTTTGGATGTATGTTCTGGTTCTACACAATTTACACAGAATATCCAACAAGATGCTCAGAAATTTCTAATGTATATGCTTACCATATTGGAAAATGAAGGCATAGAAATTGAAAATATTTTTGACCTTTGTTATAAATGGGAACATCATTGTGAAAATTGTATGTTTACATGTAACACTAACATAGACACTGAAAGATTTATATATTTGACATTACCAGACTGTAAATCAGTGTCTTTCATATAAACTAGTTAAAGCAGCAAATCAAAACATGGAGTGTAGCCAATGCAAATCAGAAATGTTATCAACATTATTTATACAAAGATATGGACAATATATAATTTTAATGATGCAACATTGTACAGCTGATGGAAGAAAACTGGACACTTTAATAAAACATTTTGTAGCAAGTCAACTATCAATATCAGGAAGGACTTTTGTAGCAGTAGCAATAATTTTCCATGATGGCCTTTCCACAACATCTGGACATTACACTGCCAATTTAAAATGTGATAAAGGCTGGACATATTGTAATGATGCTCAGTTTGTTTTTAAACAACATTTACCAAGTGGATTACCAAATTCCTACCTAATATTTTTAAAGCCAAAGTTTTAGGAACATAATTCGGCCTCTGAGGAATTTATTAATATGTATTAATATGATTACTATTGGACAATTTCAATATATTGGATTTCAAGAATACTATTTGGCCTAGAGGAAAAGTATATATTTGAATTAAGGACTTTTTCTTGCACATTCTCTCAGCGTATATTTTTAAACAACAACATTTACAGTGTATATAAATTTAAGTTAGAACATTTTCTTAGGAGTACGCATTTTATATATGTGTGGTTTGCATTATATAGTATGGTATTGAGGATGTAGTCTTGTTTTTTTCTTAAACAATCTTATTGATTGTTTTTTTTTGCTCACTGTTATGAGATGAATACCATTGAAATCACTGTTTCTAGTGAAATTCAATATATTTTGAGAACAGCAAAAAAGGCAAAGAAAATAATTCATAAAATGTTAAAATTATGCTGTATTGTGAAAAATATAATGTTACATATTATAACTGTATTTATTCTTCTCTTTCACAAATCCTAATTCTAAAATATAAAATTTTCACATATTTAGATTATAAAAAAAACTGAAACAAAAAATGTAGCATTTTTTATTTTTATTACTGTGAAGGAAAGTTTAACCAAGTATTAAAATGCACAATGGCCTGTGTTTCCACATAGGTGAAGAAAGGGGAGATGGACGGCGTAGATATGTGTGGAAAGATGCTCTATGGGCGTTTTAAGTTACAGGACAAAGTTAACATGAATACTGACTATCACTGGGTGCCAACTAACCCACCAGATATATGTAGAAAGCATCCTGTGTCAATAATATGTGATTTTTTGTCACATAGTGAAAGCGCAAAACACTCTTTCATATTTACAAGGAGAGGAAAAGGCACTCTGTGTACCTTTTCTTCTCCATGTAAATACGACCTCAATATACACACCACTTTGCATTGAAAGGGCGTTCTATAGGTGTTGCTGTGCGTATTTGCACAGAACACTCATAGAACAAGACACATCACCAGATTCATCAGAAATTATCAATCCAGACATGTGTGTGAATGCTGCACCATCCTCCAATTTATGTAGCAAGGCACACCAAGGAGGATTCTTTTAATTTCTCCTAATTTTTTCTCTTTCAATATATGCTACAATGTACAAGCATACATTGAAAGAGAAAAATGTGTGTACTGATTGTTTTTGTGCAGAAGGTGTGTCTTTTTGCACAAAAACAAACTCCACATGACACAGATATCCGTGCACCATGGTGCAAGGGTGCCTGTGTCACCACATGGCTGCAGTTTAAGCAGCAGTGCAGAGAGAAGCATAGACTTGCAACATATTTATGGACATAGGTTGCATCCCTGTGCTTCGGAAGTACCACAGCATGTTGTAGCTAAAGAGCTTACAGTGTCATGCTGCAGCACTTCCTTATAGTTCTGCACCTATACAATCACCATACACCACAAATGCATTCTTTCAGTCAATTATGCACTACACATACATTCATCTAAACTTTCACACACTAGCATACAAATTTAGCTCTTTTTTTAGCCAGAGTACTTAGTTCTGCAAATAACTTTTTTTTCTCTTTGTAGTTTTATTAAAAAATATATTTTTTTTAACAACTTTTTTTTATTTTTGTTAAAAGGAACAAAAAGTCAATGGGACGAAGAAAACCATGAAATTTGGTTAAAAAATAATAAAAAATCTACCAACGATGTTTATCGATTGCCTGCAAACCAAGTCTACTGATTGCTCCCCATAGCAGATTAACCGATTACACTTCACACAGTGCATTTTTACTATTCCAAATTGTGGACGTATGTCCGGATGTGAGGTTTAGGGTGATGCCCCAGAGGTACTAGGAATTGCTGGTGGTGGAGGTGCATTTTGCCAGAGTCTTCAGTTGTAGAGCTTTTTCAGGGTTTGCACCAAAGATTTGGAACTCCTTACCTCCAGTGGTGCGTGGAATCACCTTTCTTACTGCATTAAAAAAAGAAGTAAAAATACTACTAATGGACAAATTCATGCCCCAAGTTTTAAATTCTAGAATCTCACTGATTCATCCTTTTGATCTGATTAACACATTATATCCATTGTGATTAGATTGTGGTTATAAGGTGTATTTATAATAGCACAACCACCTATTGTGCACTAATTGTCTATTGTACCACATCCTGCTGTTTCACGGTCCTCCCTGTTTATTATTCTTGTATTTTATATTTCTCCTGCACGAACTGACACCTTTTGAATGTATGTATAACACCTCATCTATTTCTGTTCTTATACTGTAAAGCGCTCTGATACCCTCGTGGGTCACGTTCGCGCTATATAAAACTTTATCAATAAAAAATAAAATATTCTTCATGAGCGTAACTCACTGGATGCAGGGATTGTAGGTGCTTCCGCATGCTTGCAGTGCCACAGGAGTATTTTTTATTAGGATCTCCTCTGGATAGCACAGCCTTACATGTCACCTTGGTGGCATTAACTTTTTTTGTCCCTCTGGAAAAGTGACAAATTTCCATAACATGGATGAGTATTTTTCGGGACGAGGAGGTTCTGGCAGAAATCCCTCTACATCTGAAGGGTCAGAATCAGACGACTCTTGCAGTGGTGCAGCAATTTTTCTCTTCAGAATGGAAATTCAGGTCTCCAATGAAGAAAAACTAGGTTCTTCTCATCACAGGTCTTCTCCCAAGAAAGGTCTAAGAAGAGTGATTGAAATGGGTGGGGTCCTTCAATAGTTAGAATAGGAAGTGTTATGAACCAATCAAGTCTCTTTTTTTCTGGTCACATGGGATACGCGTAGGGTGCGCACACGCAGCACGCACCCAGTGCGACAGTTTAATAAAACTAAAAAGAATATTATTTTTTGATTAGCTCAGATAATGTCTTGCCTTAATATTTATATTAAATACATATATATCTATCTTTTTAGACATTAAAAAATTTCACGGGAGTCGCGCACCCACCGCGTCCAACACGTAGATGACGTCATTCGGAAACCCGCAAGCTTCGCATAACGTAATAGGTGCATGTCGCGTAGGCGCCAGGAGTCGCGTATGAGTCGCATAGCAACCACATAGGGAAATAGGCACCCATCACATACCCTACGCGGATCCTTCACAACAATCCTCAAATGGCAGCTAGGTTCCGCGCAGTAATCGAGGAATGTGCACTTTGGGTGCGCGACTCCCATAAAATGTTTTCTAAAAAAATAAGAAAATATTATAAGGTTTTACAGGTGTTATAGTTAGGTGGACACTTTTGCTCGTACAAAACCATTGAAATTCCTTCGTTATAGTTAGTTGTACTAACTATAACTCACACGCCCGCAATCCACTGCTGATGATGTCACATATTACATCATTCATGACATGGTCAGCGACATCACTGATGACATCACTGATGACATCTCAAATGACATCACTGACTGATGACATCATCCACGTGACAATCTGAAACACCTCGTCACACAGTAGTATAACCTTTAATAATTCAGTATAAAATATAGAATACCATGTTTAAACCATTGAAAAACCAATACAAGTTTCTAAAAACCCACTTAGTCATTTGTAGATCTACACACATCTAAACACTTACCTATACATTTACTCATACATGCTGAGAAAGATCAAAAGCACACTATTAAATATACTTAAACATCTATATCGACATTAGACACCAGCACACATCCTATTCACTTATGCAGTCATCCTACTCACTTATCAGTCAAGTCAAGTCAATAAATTTATATAGCGCGATACATACCCAGAGGGTCTCAAGGCGCTTGAGGAAGGGTGGGGAATTACTTGTCAAATATCCACGTTTTAAGTTGCTTTCTGAATGCTAGGTGGTTCTGAGTAAGGCGAAGGTGAGTGGGAAGTGAGTTCCAGGTTTTAGCTGCCAGGTAGGAGAAGGATCTACCTCCCATGGTGGTTTTGTTGATGCGAGGTACAGTGGCAAGGGCTTGGTTGGAGGATCGTAATTGGCGGGAGGGGGTGTAGAAGGACAGTCGTGTGTTGAGGCATTCGGGTCCGATTTCGTAAAGTGCTTTGTATGCGTGGGTTAGGAGCCGGAAAGTAATCCTCTTATTGATGGGGAGCCAGTGGAGGTTTTTCAGGTGACCAGAAATGTGTTCTTTACGCGGGATGTCTAATATGAGCCTGGCTGAAGCGTTCTGGATGCGTTGGAGTTTTTTCTGGAGTTTTGCGGTGGTACCGGCGTAGAGGGTGTTTCCGTAGTCCAGTCGGCTCGTGATCAGAGCGTGGGTGACTGTTTTTCTAGTTTCAGTTGGGATCCAGCGAAATGTTTTTTTGAGCATGCGCAGAATGTTGAAGCAAGATGAAGAAACAGCGTTGACTTGTCTGGTCATCGAGAGTGAGGAGTCCAGGATGACGCCCAGGTTGCCTGCGTGGTTCGTCGGGATGGGTGCTTTTCCAAGGGCCTCTGGCCACCAAGAGTCATCCCAGGTGGAGGGGGAGGTGCCTAGGATGAGGACTTCTGTTTTGTCTGAGTTCAGTTTCAGACGGCTGTGCTTCATCCATTCGGCTACTTCTTTCATTCCTTCATGCAGGTTGGTTTTGGCAGTGTTAGGGTCTCTGGTGAGTGATAGGATCAGTTGAGTGTCGTCGGCGTAGGAGATGATGTTGAGGTTGTGTTGGCGTGCGATGGTCGCGAGGGGGCTCATGTATACGTTGAAGAGGGTGGGGCTGAGAGAAGATCCTTGTGGTATGCCGCAGATGACTTCAGTGGCCTCTGACTTGAATGGTGGGAGGCGGACTCTCTGGGTTCTTCCGGCAAGGAACGAGGTGATCCAATCCAGTGCTTTTCCTTGGATTCCGACGTTTCTGAGGCGTTGTAAAAGGGTTCTATGACAGACCGTGTCGAAGGCTGCGGAGAGGTCAAGGAGGATGAGGGCGACTGTGTCTCCATTGTCCAGTAGAGTTCGAATGTCGTCTGTTGCTGCGATGAGGGCGGTTTCAGTGCTGTGCTTGGCTCGGAAGCCGGATTGTGAGGAGTCGAGGGATTTGTTGGTTTCGAGGAATGCGGCGAGCTGGTTGTTGACCGCTTTCTCGATGACTTTGGCCGGGAATGGAAGGAGTGAGATAGGGCGGTAGTTTTTGAGTTCAGTGGGGTCAGCAGTGGGTTTCTTCAGGAGGGCGCTGAGTTCGGCATGTTTCCAGCTTTCCGGGAAGGTTGCAGAGTTGAGGGAGCAGTTGATAACGTCTCGGAGGTGCGGTGCTATAATAGAGTCTGCTTTGTTGAAGATGTGGTGAGGGTATGGGTCTGTGGGGGATCCTGAGTGGATAGAGTTCATCAGACGGATGGTGTCCTCAGTGGAGATTGGCTTCCAGTCATTGAGGATGTTCAAGGGGGGTGGGGGTCCTGCAGGGGGTTGGGTGGGTTGGTCTACGGGTCCGTTGTCGAAGCTGTTGTGGATGTCTGCAATTTTGTTGTGGAAGAATGAGGCTAGGGAGTCGCAGAGGGCTTGAGAGGGGGTGATGTCGTTGGAGATGGCTGCGGGGTTGGTAAATTCTTTGACGATGTTGAATAGTTCCTTGCTGTTGTGGGCGTTGTTATCTAGTCGGTCCTTGAAAGCGGCTTTCTTGGCATTCCGGATCAGTTGGTGGTGAGTGCGGGTGGCGTTTTTGAAGGCGTCCTTGGTGCTGGTGGTTGGGACTTTTTTCCAGGCCTTCTCAAGGGAGCGACAGAGTTTCTTGGATTTCTTAAGATCATCGTTGAACCAGGAGGCCTTTTTGCTGCCTAGTTTGATTTGTCGTTTTTTCAGTGGTGCTAGGATGTCGGCGCTGTTGGATAACCATTGGGTGAGGTTGGTGGCTGCTTCGTCTGGGTTTGAGGAGTGGGCTGGGGGCTTTTGAAGAAGCGATGAGGAGATCTGGTTGATGGTGATTTTGTTCCAGTTTCTTTGCAGAGTGGGTTGGGGGTGGTTGTTGGATGTGGGCTTGTTGTAGGTAAAGTGAACGCAGCTGTGGTCAGTCCAAAGGAGAGCTGTGGTGTGGCTGAAGGAGATATGTTTACTGGAGGTGAAGATAGGGTCGAGTGTGTGACCTGCGATGTGGGTGGGGGTTGTGACAAGTTGTTTAAGTCCGAGGTTGGCGAGGTTGTCCAAAAGGGTGATGGTGTTGCGGTCGTTGTTCTTTTCAAGGTGAAAGTTGAGGTCTCCCAAAAGTATGTAATCCTCGGAGGGGAGCGCGTGTGGAGTGATGAAGTCCGTGATGTCTTCGCTAAATTGTGCGCGGGGTCCTGGTGGCCTGTAAAGGAGGGTGCCTCTGAGTGTGGTCTTGGGGTCGATGTGGATCTGGATGTGAAGGTGTTCAGAGTTGGCGAGATTGACGTCTGAGCTGGTTGAGATGCGGATGGATTTCTTATGGACGATTGCGATGCCTCCTCCTGTGTGGCCGGTGCGGTCCTTGCGAATGATCTTATAGCCTTCCGGGATGGCAATGGTGATGTCTGGGGCTGAGGAGGCGTTCATCCATGTTTCTGTTAGGAAGGCGACATCCGGAGAGATGGTGTCTAGTAGATTCCAGAGGTCGATGGCGTGCCTGTGGACCGAGCGGGTGTTGAGTAGGATGCATTGTAGGTGGTAGGGGTCGGATGTCTGTTGTGTGATCGTAGATGAGGAGTTGTTCTTGGTGCCGTCGAACTTGCAGGAGTTGCAGGAGAAGGGTCCATGGGTGTGTCCAGGAGCGGCTTGGACGCAGTTAGGGGAACGGCCGGGGTTAAGGGCTAGGAGGGTGGTGGCATCGTAAGTAATGCGGGGAGGGTGGACATTACGAGGACCAGGGGGTATGGCACTGGGCCCGGTCCAGGCGCGGACGGGCGTAGACGGGCTTACCTTTGGCGCACCTTCGGCGTGGCCGTAGCGCGTGGACGCTGCGCGTGGGGGCATTGGCCATAAATGGATGGTGAAGGGGGCGGAGCGTGGGAGGGTCAGCTGGGAGGCGGGGTCTGGGAGGAGACACGGGTGGAGGTAAACACACTCTGAAATGGCCGCCCGGTAATAAACCGAAACTGGGGCACAGCCGGAGCTCAACTCGATACAATGTTGCCAAAGATGTACAAAAATGCTTTTAAGTTAAATCTCTCAGCCGCTATGCAGTTCATGGCTGTGTGCAAGTTAGATTAAATTAATGTGGGCTAATAACGATACCAGGCGCTGAGTGGAGCGCTGTAGCGGGGTGGCAGGCTGCAGGAATCAGGTCAGGCAAAGCAGGCAGCAAGGAGAGCCTTCCGTCGTGAGAGCAGGGAGCAGGGGGAGCGACCGTGATGGAAGGAATCCAGACGGTCACAGGATAGGAGAGGACGGGGCTGGTGTAGTCGACAGTGTGTGGGAGGGTCAGCTGGGAGGCGGGGTCTGGGAGGAGACACAGGTGGAGGTAAACACACTCTGAAATGGCCGCCCGGTAATAAACCGAAACTGGGGCACAGCCGGAGCTCAACTCGATACAATGTTGCCAAAGATGTACAAAAATGCTTTTAAGTTAAATCTCTCAGCCGCTATGCAGTTCGTGGCTGTGTGCAAGTTAGATTAAATTAATGTGGGCTAATAACGATACCAGGCGCTGAGTGGAGCGCTGTAGCGGGGTGGCAGGCTGCAGGAATCAGGTCAGGCAAAGCAGGCAGCAAGGAGAGCCTTCCGTCGTGAGAGCAGGGAGCAGGGGGAGCGACCGTGATGGAAGGAATCCAGACGGTCACAGGATAGGAGAGGACAGGGCTGGTGTAGTCGACAGTGTGTGGGAGGGTCAGCTGGGAGGCGGGGTCTGGGAGGAGACATGGGTGGAGGTAAACACACTCTGAAATGGCCGTTCGGTAATAAACCGAAACTGGGGCACAGCCGGAGCTCAACTCGATACAATGTTGCCAAAGATGTACAAAAATGCTTTTAAGTTAAATCTCTCAGCCGCTATGCAGTTCGTGGCTGTGTGCAAGTTAGATTAAATTAATGTGGGCTAATAACGATACCAGGCGCTGAGTGGAGCGCTGTAGCGGGGTGGCAGGCTGCAGGAATCAGGTCAGGCAAAGCAGGCAGCAAGGAGAGCCTTCCGTCGTGAGAGCAGGGAGCAGGGGGAGCGACTGTGATGGAAGGAATCAATTGATCATACTTACATCTACTCGGCTACACACTTATACAAACAACACTTTATTTATTCATATAGATAATAAGTAATAGTATATTATAATAACCCTATTATAAGTATATAGTTTTCCATAAAGTCACTCAAACTATCAATGAGTATTATGTATACTTATTTATATATAACAACTGACACATACATTGCCTTTTATATTTCGACTTTGTTGGACATATATCATTGAGAAATATATTTACTCATCAACACACCCATAAAGAGATCCACTCACCCAAAACAACTGTTTTCACATACAGTCTTAACCTCATATATGTACTTAATCAACTATTTACACATCTTTCAACAGTTACACACCTTCCATCCAACTGCACACACATTCACTCTCTCATACAAATACTTACTTAACTAATTAAAAACTAATATAGAGTTTCACATAGCTAGTAACCAACTTATGCAGTAGTTTACACAACAAGACACAGAGTGAAACAAATATTTACACAGTTAAATGACTATCCCATATATTTAGTGAGACACTTCAAATTAGTCACTTTCACAGTCAATCACAGTAGTACTAAATCCTCCATCCAGACACTTCTACATCCATTCAGGCTTCAATGCAGATTCCTATATATATAATACTTATATACATAACAAACCAAATCATATTCACTGGATGATGTCATCAGTGATGTCATTTGAGATGTCATCAGTGATGTCATTGACCATGGCATGAATGATGTAATATGTGACATCATCAGCAGTGGATTGCGGGCGCACGAGTTATAGTTAATACAACTAACTATAACGGAGGAATTTCAATGGTTTTGTACGAGTGAAATGTCCAGCTAAATATAACACCCCTAAATCCTATGGTTTTTTCAATGTATTTCTAAGGTTTTTTAAATGCTAATTCCTAACTATAACATGTCTGAAATATTCAGTGAATATATGAAATGAAATGAAATGAATAAAATGAAATGAAATGAAAAAGACATTTATAAAGCACATGGCTACCCGAATGCCTCCCAGCGCTAGGAAGAGAGCAAACAAATATAAACTGATTATCTGGATGGAAATAGGTGGGTCTTCAGCTTTTTCCGAAAGACAAAATGATCTTCTTCCAGACGAATATGTTCTGGGAGTTCATTTCATTTTTTGGAGGCAACATAAGAAAAACGTCGGCCTCCACTCCTGGCCTTCTTGATTTTTGGTACCATAGCCATGCGTTTCCTCCCAGAGCGAAGAGCTCTTTTGGGACAATATGGGGAAACCATCAGCTGCAGTATTGGCGCCCCCTTGAAAGTCAGGATTTTGTGCGTAATGCAGAGGGATTTAAACTGAACTCTCTCAGCAATTGGTAACCAATGAAGATAATTTAACGCACCTCTTGCTGATTCTCTCCGTGGAATATGAAGAAGCATACGTGCAGCACAGTTCTGTACTTTCGGAAGAATATTTATCGTGGATTGAGGTACTCCACGATAAAGCACGTTTGCGTAGTCCAGGTGTGATAATAACAAGGCCTGAAGGAGCAGCTTCTTTGCATGGAATGGTAGAAGGGGGAAGATTTTCCTAACCATTCTTAGCACTCCGAAGCAGCACCCTGCAACTTTCCTTGCCTGAAACTTCATATTGAGTTTGTCATCAATCCAAACTCCTAGGCTCTTTATATGGTCTTTGGGCATGGGCAAACTCCCCATACAGTTGGGCCATCTAATCATAGTGCTAGATTGCAGAGTTTTGCCTAGTATCATGAGGTCCGTTTTTTCTCCGTTCAATTGTAAGAACGAACATTTCATCCAGGCTGAGACTTCCTCAAGGCATCTTGAAAGAATGTTTACGCCTTCTCCTAATTGAGTAACCGATACAATTAGTTGGGTTTCATCGGCGTAAGTTACAATTTGTATACCAAATGATTCCACAATTGTTGCCAAAGGATGCATATAAACATTTAAAAGAGTAGGGCTTAATGAAGAGCCCTGTGGCACTCCGCAATTCAATGGCATGTCCTTTGAAGTCATATCCTCTTCGAACACCTGGAATGATCGATTTTCCAGGAAGGATGTTAGCCACCTCAGTGTGGTTCCCGTCACCCCCAAATCTTGACACCTGGAGATAAGAAGTTGATGGTTGACGGTATCAAAAGCCACACTGAGGTCTAGGAGGATTATTGCTACTACTCCTACTGCATCCATGAGTTTCGCGCTTCCTCAATTACTACCATCATAGCGGTTTCAGTGACTTGATGAGGTCTGAAACCCCTCTGTGTTGGATGCAGGCGTCCAATGTCCTCAAGGAAGGTGGACAAAGTGGAGTTTACATATTTCTCAGCCATTGTTGCTATTCCTGATAGTAATGAGATAGGGCGATAGTTTGCCCATACCTCAGGATCAGATCCTGCCTTTTTTAACAGGGTTTTCACCGTGGCCTTTTTCCACTGAGCGGGTACTTTTCCAGCTTCCAGCGACAGGTTAATAAGTGTGACAATAGTAGGAACTACTGTTGAAGCTACTTTATTCAGAATAGTAAGGGGAGCCCTGTTTCTTGGAGAGCTTGATTTGAGCTTGGCCAGCAGGGATATGGCGCCCTCCAGCGTCAGACGCGGAAAGTATTCAAGACTAGGTTTGTTTTCTTCGGGTTGTTGTTCATTTTGTAGGTTATCAGATGTTGAAAAGGCTGAGTAGATCCGCTCTATTTTGGCATGGAAAAACTCAGCGAGGGCATTACATCTTCCCAGTGAGTCACTAGGGTTAACTATATTGGGTGGAGGAGTGGTAAGAGATTTAAATATTTTAAACATTTCTCGAAAGGTATTTGCAGCTGATATAATTTTTGCCTCGTAAAATTTAGATTGTGCAGTGTAGAGTTCTAATTTGTAAAGTTTTACAGCTGCACAATAGGCTTGCTTTTTTTCTAGTGAGAAGTCTTTCCTCCGCTTCTCTCTAGCTGTTTGCATTTGCGTTTTATATCTTTTAGCTCAGGGGTATACCACGCTACCCTCTTGGGACCCTTTATTATATTTTTGCAGCTTTTTGGAGCTAGCTGGTCCAAGGAAGCTTCGATTCAGCTATCAAATTGTCCATTTTCTACCTCTGGGTCATCATCCAGTATTGGGCCAGTATCTGCAAGGATGGCTGCCCAGGTTTCCAGGGGCATTTTTGAACAATTCCAAATAAACTTCTTCAGATGGTTTTCTAACACCTCCTTTATAGGAGGAGACCAAGAGAAGGGGATCAGATAGTGGTCGCTCCAGAGTAACGGAGAGGGATTTCCCACTGCTATGTCTGAGTTGGTAAAAATAGGATCTAGAAGGTGACCTTAATATGGGTTGGTTCTTTCACTTTCTGGGTTAGCAAAAATGCAGTTAGAGATTCGACTAATTCTTCCACATTAGGTGCCGTTCTCTCTTCTAGGTGCAGATTTAGGTTACCTAGAACTGAGAAATTCAATAAGGTGTTTGCCGAAATCGCAATATTTTCAGTTAAATCCATAATAAAAGAGCCAATAGCTCCAGGCGGCCTATAAATTAGCATTCCCGAGAAAGTACATATTGACGTAAAATTTATGGCGAAGGAGCAGCTTTCACAATCGCAGATCAGCCCATCATATATATATATATATATATATATATATATATATATATATATATATTATATATATATATATATATATATATATATATATATATATATATATATATATATATATATATATATATATATATATATATATATATATATATATATATATATATATGGTAACTAGCTGCTACTCCAAACTCTCCTCCTGGAAAAACGAGCGTAGACCCAGTAGATAGTGCTATTTTTTTGTTTATTGCCAACAGATTAGTCCGCCATGACATGTTTCAGCCGGTTGTCGGCCTTGATCACATGACAGGACTTGTAGTCGTAATTCTTTTTTTGTTCATTTTTAAGCCATCATGTGAACAAGAAAAATATCTTGCAGGGATAGACTTCACTGTTTTTTTTTCACAAGGAGTTATCCATAGACAATAGGAACACTAAAGCATTTGTTTGTTTCAGAAAGAGTTGTCCATAGGAATTATGAACTCTACAACCCCTTGATCACACCATCAGGGGTCCATTGTCCTCATCAAATCCCAAAGTTGCAGACTGCAACATATCTGGATTGTCCCACACTGGACATGGGAAGAACATCCCTTTCTCAGGCACACATTGCAGTTTGCAACATTTGTAATTTGAGTCCATTCAGTTAGCTCTCTGTTTCTCTGTGTACCTTAGTCAAGGTATTCTTCTCAGGCTCTTCTCCATATCTCTAGTACAGTAATGTATCTGTTCTAAACTAACAATGTGAATACTTGCAAGAAATGTTGTGTTAGCAGAAAATGGAAAACAGTATTATATGAAATGCAGCATTGTGAAATGCAGACCTAAACTGATTAGTCAAGTTATACATGTATTTGATGGTGCACATTTAATATGCATGTGCAGGTTTAAACATGAATGAATATAATTCTAGTTTATAGCATGAAGTTCATACTTCATGTAACATACAGTAAACTTTTAGACTTGATCAGGTATAAGTATGACTGAAAACTATGTTTAAAGGCATATACGTGTAGCATTAAGGCACACATTACATGGCACACATTACATAACTCTTATTGTTTCTATTATAATCCCATTCTACAAATGTGAGGGTTGTTTTAATCCCATTTACAAGCCTTTAAATGTTATTCATACCTTATAGGACACTTTTAGGAAAATAAGGTTTCCTCTTCAGAGAAAGTACACTATCTATTAAACTAGGATGGTTTTAGTTCATCAAGATTTCATTGAAACATCTAAATTAACATGGCTAATCACATACTTATGAGTAGGTTCCATAATTCTACATTAAATGCACTCTTTAAAGTAATGTCAAGTAAAGTAATTTCAGAAATCATTGTAACAAGTAAAAAACATGTGTTAAGTGCACGTTCATGTCATGTATCTGTTAACATTTCTGTTGTAATTTGTGATGTGCAATGAGTGGGCAACTTTGTGCTGCACCATTCCATTCCCCTTCCGCTTGGTCTGCTATACAACTCCACAACAGTACTGTAGAAATAGCTGCAGTTTTGGCAATGTGTGAAAAATATCTTCAGCCATGTCAGACCTGAATTTCGAGGTTTGTGAGTCCTGACATATTTTTATAAATGTAGAGGTGGGTCTGGCACAGTTGTATACAATTTTGTAAATTATTTTTCCACTATCTACTTTCTGGAATGCTGCCTTTTTTTCGTTTTCAGTTTCAGCTTGCCTTTAAATAGGGGTATTGTTTGGGGTTCCATGATGAGAGATTTTTATGTTTTAATGGGACAATGATGATTAAGGTTTTGTTTCTAGACTGCTTTTGTGATAGCATATCTGGGCTTTTCACTAAGCTATCAGTATGATAATTTTTGATAGGTGAGTAAGGGAGTAATGCTACCTATTTATTTTTATGCAGTCTCTGGCTGTATCATTATTAATAGGCTTGTCTTAATAATTCCCTGACTGGTTCTGCAGAAAGTGACCCAGTTGTATTTCAAACCTGAAAATCTAGGTAGACATTGAATTTGGTGGCTAGGGAGCTGAAGGTGAGTATTAAGTCAAGGTTGCATAATGCCGCATGTGTTGGGGTATTTATTTGGTGTGCAATCCAAAGGTGTTTTTTAGGTTGATAAAATAACATATTTAAATTGTGTTCAAATTAATACATGTTTTCTTATTATTAAAGTATTACTAATGACAATGCGTCCGCTGTTAGATGAAAGGTTCCTAGATGTCATTCGTTTAAATTCATGTCTTGAAGAACATTCAAAAATCACATTCAGATTTGGTACAAATATATTTTGCTGATAACTCCCATCTTCACCAAGACTTTCTATTTTTTGGATTAGTGTTGTAATCACTTTTCATATTTGTTTTTCACTTATGTTTTTCTCAGGCCTCAAAGTTGAAAAAGTTCATCCGACACACTGCTTTAGAAGCAAACAAAATATGTATATGCTAATTGTTGAGTCATTCTGAGGCAAAAAGAGTGCTTCTCATTGCTCTTTCTAGGGGCAAGACCATCATTTTTCAAATTGTATTCATTCAAATTAGAATATAGCTGACAAATAAGAGAAAATTATAAATAAATTAAAATACAAATTGTTCTAAAAGTTAATATGCATTAAATTAAAAAAAACACGAAGAGTAAGGGTCTGATTTAGATTGCGGCAGACAGGTTACTCCATCCCTACGGTGATGGATATCCCATCCGCTGAAATATAAATCCCATTGGATATAATGGTATTTATATTTCAGCAGATGGGATATCCGTCACTGTTGTGACGGATTAACCCATCCACCGAGCTCCAAATTAGGTCCTTAATATATAACATTGTCTATTGCTGACCAATAAAATATACACGTCACCTGAGGCAACATTACATTTGGAATTTGTTATGAGCTATTTTTTCCAGGTGGCATGCAGACTGTACGTTTACTGTCTGCATAGTCCCAGCCCTTTCCTAAACTTACACCAGTATTAAATCCCCCCACTGTTGTCAAATATTTTTAAAAAACTTGCTAGGAAAAGTCCTAAATCAGTATTAGAAATAGTTATATTAAATTCCATGTTATCTAGCCATCTTTTAAACCTTTAGTTGGGAAAGTGTTGTCATTTATACCGTAAGTACCCACTTCATATTTAAAAGAATGCCTAATTATGTTTATGCTCTCTATGCTTTCACGTATTTTCATGATGGACCCTTGTTCAATTGCAATTTTATGACTGATTCCAATATTAATGAGCCCCTTTTCTTTACCTAATTGCTACTACAAGATTCCCTACCATCAACCTGCTCTAGATAAAACCTTGGTTTCACAACAAGACCCACAATACTATTCTTTTCTCTAGATTATACATGTTTCCTAAAAAGGCTCAAAAGTCTATCTTTTATCTTATTGAATCTGATTACCCTGCAGGATCTGAGATCGTAGTGTATTCCATCCTTGATATGATTTGACCTAGTGAGATAAATTTTCATATTGAGCCAAGTAGCCAAAAATAACACTATGCTACTGAATGCGCTGTCAGAGCCAATTAACTCTGTGTATGCGTGCATGTAAATGAAAATGTATCTTTTGTTGTCTTTTGTGTAGCTGTTTTAGCATGTGAAATTACTAACGCTCTGATGTGTGCATTGATGGGGGGAGGCAGTAGTCTTCCACCACCCAGTTACCAACACTCAGTGTCCAATGGCAAGATGTTGGTTGTGGCAGGGATAACACTATTCTATAATGCACAATCTAATCCACCACCAGCCTGCCTAGCACACGTGGAAGAATCAAGTGGTGGTGCTCACTTCCCAATTTTTGTATACCCTGGTAGAAGGATCGGTATGGTGAAGGGTCCTAATGAATGCTGCTCCCCATCATTTCAAAGCCATCTGTCAATGCCGAGGATTCCTTATCCTCGCAGAATAGTAATTGTGAGGAATTTGGTTGTTTTGACTAGGGTGTGAGCCCTGGTCAAGCAGCAGCTACAATCTCATGCAGTGGGAACCACAAAATGCCACTAAATTAAATTGTGCTTACGCCTGGGTAACTTGGCGCAAAAAGGAGCCAGGCTTCACTTAGAGGCAATGTGGAAATTATTTATGCAGCAAACAAACAGTAATAATGGGAAAACACAACACAAGTAAAATCCCACATCAATTTAGAAACATAGAGTACATTTTTATAAATTATTTGAATCCTTTGAATTACTTACACTGGAGTGCACAAGCACCACAACCAAAGGAAAATTCACAAACATTTCCTTCCAGTATCTTGTGCATGGCTCCTTGAGACTAGTATAATAGAGTACAATGTACAATGCAATAGGTCACTCACAAAACAGTTCTGGGTAGACCATCTCCCTAGTACAAGCTTTAGCCACAGGCTAGGGTGTCAATCAAGGGAGAGGGAGGCTATTGACTGATCAAGCTTGAGGTGTAAAACCTATAAAAATATATTATGTGTTTTACCTTCCCAGTAGTTTTGCCTGAAAAAAACATTCCTCTCACCATGTCATTTTTTAGGTCTAGTGTTGGCTAAGACCTTTTGATTTTGCTAAAATCCATATAATCGACTTACAAATACAGACTTTTAGCCACCTCTCTTCATCCATTCTAATGTTGTTTCGTCATTCACATTTTGCTTACTTACACTACAGCATATAGCATGGGACAGTGGGCCAGCCTACTTAAGCCACTGGCTAACTGCACCTTGAGTGACTGCATTTTGTGCTCTTTCGAGCAGCACACCCACACTCAAGCAAGTTCCCTTCATTTCCATTGTTTTTGTTTGTTTTTACTTTATAATTATGTTAGTGTTGCTGTTGTCTTTAGAGCCTGACGTAGTAGTAGGATGATTCTGATGCATATTCCGTCTTTATCAGATCCAATCTCCTGTCAATGCAGTTGTAAGCTCATTTTAGAGTGTTTTGCTTTTATGAGTCATGTTATTTTACAGTATACAAGATCAGATTGTGTCAATTTAAAACTATTCCTTGTCATTGTATCCTCTTTTTACTTTTCTTTCTTTCTTTCTTTCTTTCTTTCTTTCTTTCTTTCTTTCTTTCTTTCTTTCTTTCTTTCTTTCTTTCTAGCTCTCTTTCTTTCTCTTTCCTTCTTTCTTTCTGTTTGCATCTGTCTTTTTCTTGCCTCTTTCATTCTTGCCTTCTTTAATTCCTTTGCTACTTGCTTTCCTTTTCTCTTTCTTGTTTCTCGTTCATTCTCTCTTTCCTTCTCTCTTTCATTGATTCTCTTACCTTCCTTTTCCATCCCTCTTTCTTTCTTTCCTTCTCTCTTTTGTTCTCTCTTTTGTTCATTCTTTCTTTCCTTATTTACCTTCTCTTTACTTCTCTTTTTATCTTTCTTTCGGTCTTCCTTTTTTTAAATTCTTTCTTTCTTTCGTAAAGGCAAGAGACTTGCAGCAAATGGCAGACTGATTGACTTTTTTAGTTCTGTGTTAGCAAAGACCATTTGAGTTTACTAAAATTATGTGTATAACATAGTTACTTATAGGGATTTCAGCCAGACCTCTTTAATTAGTCTGTGATTGGTGTCATTCACATTTTTATTCCGCCCACTCCAACATACATTAAGCGGCAATGCATCTACTCATTTCAGCCATTGACAGATTTCTCTATGAGTTACAGCATACGACCTTTCACAAGGAGCAGGTCCACAAACAAAGTAGTTCCATTCAGTGCCAGGGAGTACTTTGTGAAGGTATGATTTTTTTGGAGACCTAAAAAACCTTTTGTCTGTAGCACATTTTTTTTAGATTGGTGAGGGTGCAGCAGATAATCATAGAATAAAGTTTTGCAAAAACAATGAGAAAATAAAACAAGAATTGCCACTCGTCTGGCAGCCAATGCCTGGCCTATTGGCTTTGCTAATGCCTCTCTTGATAGTGTCAACATCAATACTCTTAGCAAGTGGAGTTGTAAGCTTGCCTCTTTCAGCACAGCATTCATCTGTATGAGGAGGTACACTGAATTTAAAAATGACTCCATAGGATTCTGAGTATGTAGTGTTGAGTATTATCCAGATACAAGATTCTTTGAAACGATAATTCACCCATAATCACCTTGACGTGTAGTAGAACAAGTTTTGAGGCACTTGGGCAGAGTGTTCCTAGTTCTGCACATCCGAAAGACTGTATAATACTACAAAAAAGAGAGTTTAACAATTCGTTTTTCAAGGCTGACAGAAAAACATTTATGTTTCTTTTCAGTTATTAGAGCATATTGTGCCCTTTACATGCTGTATAGCAACGAGGAATAGATGGGGCTCCTGTAGGTAAAACTGCAGGTTTGATTTTAGGGTTTATAAAACAAATTTCCCTTATTTTATTTTCTAGAACCTTTTCAACAAGTATATCTTTTATTTTCAAAACTGACGGATACATTAGAAATTATGTAGAAAGAGGTTCTGCTGGTCTTTGGTTTCATAAGCTCCAGCTAGGTCTAATAATAAATATTAAAGCTGACAATTCTTCCACTGACTCTGGAAGAATCTCCTGTTTGTATACTGATATAAAAACTCTTTCATCTGTATCCTGAGCCATGTCTGTAGGATGTCTAAATGAAAACTGACATAAAATATCAGTCCTGTTGCTTTGCATCCTTATTTTCCATAACCTCTGCCACAAATGAACTAAGATTGGAATGTGGTTTGTATTTTCAAATCTATTTGCATTGATTTCCTTTAGCAGGTTTATTGCTTATTTGTGTTTATGTGATCTTATTTGTTGCCATAATACTTTAAGGAGCGTTTAATGCTATTAGGTATAATAAAAATGTTTAATAAAGTTACCGACCCTTCCTTTAACTTGCCTTCACTTCCAAGATACTGTTCTCTTCAAACTGTTCTGCCACCTTAGATCAGTGCAACAGACACAAACTACACATACTACGATGCAAGAGACCTAAGTAAATCCCCACTTTAAAAAGAATTCCTCAGCACAGGGAATTCACACTTACTTGCCTCATTCTAGAAGATGGTTAACTGTTGGACAGATAGATCCTTCCCAAATGAAAACAAATATTGGCAAAGTGAATAGATCTCTCCTAAGCAAGAGCTATTGGCTTTGTCATTATGGTTTAAACATGTGATACATCATCGTGGCTGCTTTTCAACATGGCTACAAGATAATGGTGTAAAGGACAGTGGAGTGGTGTGTTGTAAAGTGGAGTGTCTTGAAGTAGAGTGGAGTGTTATGGAGTGGTGTAGTGGCTTGGAGAGTTGTGGAGTAGTGTACAGTAGAGTTGAGTGGTGTGTCATGGAGTGGGGCAGAGTGTTGTGGAGTGTCGAGGAGGGAGTAGAGTTTCATATAGTGGAAGGGGGTGAAGTGGAGTAATAGAGTGGAGTGGAGTGTCGTACAGTTTAGTGGCATAGAATGGAGTGACAGAGTGTCATAGAGTTGTGTACAGAGGAGTGGAGTAAAGTGTCAAGCAATGGAGTGTTGTGGAATGACATAGAGTGGAGTAACAATTCTCATATTGTATCCGCCAAAGGACTGCGAGAACACACAAGGAAAACCACATTATTCAGACCAGAGTAGCCAAGCTGCTGACCTGCTGAGCTGTGAGCAAGAGCAAGGGGCCCGCAAGGTGTACGCCGCTTGCCGAAGGTTGCGGCTGATACGTTTTGCGGGACACGACACAGAGGTACCGCAGGGTATTGCAACGAGCCCGAGACTCTGTGACTTAAGGATTTTCCTTTTTAGGACTGAGGACTAGGGCCCGGAGCAACAGCAGCAAAGGCAGAGGTGGGAGACAGGCAGTAGCACGGGGATTGCCGGGGGGGCGGATGGTCTGCGGTTTCCAGTACGCTGCACGGTTTCCCAACACACCCGGCTTTCTGCTCTCCTTTGTTCTACCCCTTGCTCTTCATCCCGGAGTTGGTGCCGGCTCCTAGTGGTCTTGGCTGGCTGTGCATCGGCACAGGGGGAGTCTGTGGCAGGTGGCATGAGGCTTGGGGCTTGAGGCTCGACTGGACTTAGCCTAACCTCCCCACGCCTCTCCTTACCTTTGCGGTTCATCCAGTCCTCATCGCACCCAACCTGCTTTTCCGGCCATTTAAACTTCTCCCTAGCGAAAGTCCAGTTCCTGGAGTCAGTTCTTGAGGCAGCTGGGAGGCGGAGTGGGGGGGGCAGGGCTTGGGCTTGGGTTCAGGAAGTGATCTAAAATCAGGAAGAACTCCCGAAAAAATTACAACCCTATCAAATCGAGCCAAAGACCGTACTATTTATTCAGCCTCATCCATACTAGCAGCAGGCATTGGCTGCGTCAAAACTGCGGTAGGCACCCTCCTTAGATAGTTGATTGCTTAACATAACAACAATATGACCACAATAGCGTCACACTGTACTATCTAGTGACCATCACAGACTTTGCGCAATAGAGAGCTACACCGCCAAGGAGACCTCAAACGTTAGAAACCAGCAGAAAAGAAATGAGAACACAGGAAAGAGAAAAGAGGAAAGAGAGTGAAGATAGATAATACAGCGGAGAAAACAGACAGCAAAAACAATAGGAAAAAAAACCAGAACAAACAACAACTCAAAAACAATTGGGAAAAAAAGGTCTGAACGTAGGAATGGGGACTCTAGTCACTTTGGTAAGGAGCCAGCCATCTACAAAAGAGAGTTCAATAAAGGGCTCAAAAAGAGTTTTATAAGGAGCGTTAAGGAGCTTTAAGAATATAAGCACTTAAGCATTCTTAAGGACATAGGGAGGTGATAGAACCACAAGAATTCCAAAAATTACAAGATTTACAGAATCATAGAATCACAGGACCGCATGAGTAAAAAGGCTTGCGAACATGAGATCAGGCAGGGAGAGACCTTCTATCACATCCATAATCAACAAAAGGGAAAAAGGAACCAAAGCTTAACTGATATAGCCAGTAAGGAGATCCCAACAACGGAAGAAAAATCATCTCAGATTCTGGCTGATGTTTTAGGGGTGGAGCAGAATACAAAAACCATAACAACCAGTTATCAACCGAAGATTTACACGAAATTCGCATTTTTAAGGGATGCAGGGGCAGCCCTCTGCATAAGAAATTAAAGTTCAACAGCCTTCCATCCTCTTTGTGCCTAGTGAAAACAGACCTTCAAGCACTCACTGTAGACATGTCGGTCCAAAACAGTGGAGGCAGAGAAGATAAAGAAGAAAAAGAAGGCAACAGAGAACATAAGTCCAGAGTTATAAGTACCCCATATTTAGAAGGCCAGAAAGAGAGGACGGCATTCAAAGAAACGCCCACTGAACTCTTCCAAGCAATGGAAACGGCGCCTGGGATCACTCAGACATCAACTGAGAATCTTTTACCGCAAGGATCGAGCTCGACAAAGTTTCACTACTCGAACCTATTGTCACCATTCTCTCAGGGAATTCTAACTCCACTTCTGATAAACACGATATCAATTCCAACGATTTCCCAAATATTGGAAAATCGGCAATAACCGCTCTTGGCATAACCCTCTTTTCCAATACTCACAACGAGGTGTGCAGAGAAATCCCAGTTGGTTCGGCAATGGGACTTAAACCATAAAAAAATGAAGCCATATACACGAAAAAAGAGAATCATATTGATCGCCTGGAACCACAGCCCCAAAAGTCCTCGGGTCCAAAGGTCATAAGCCGCTCCTGCCCAGAGACAGGTTTGAAAATCCACCACCACGGGACCAGCCCTAGTAGAGCGGAGGTTTTAACGAGTATTGACAAAAGCATATCAAAGTGGGATAATCCAACCACAACTGACAGTCTCAACATTGTCTCTCCCTCCACTCTTAATACACAATCCACTGATTCTTCTAGTAGCTCCTTTCAAACAATTGGGGAAAAAGGACCGGGAACCGTAGACGACCTTAGCTGGCAATCTAGCTCACATGACATATAGTCCAGATCAGCAAGAGCTTTCCCATTCTTACCAATTTTCAGACATCTGGCAGGCAACTGCCGCTACCACTCCAAAAATCAGCAACAAAGGGGCCAATCGATTAGACTTAGACAAGCTCTGAGAATCCTTACTGAACACCATGCAGCTTTCCGTCAAGTCAATGCAGTACCACTCTGACAAGATGGACGTTCAACTTTCGACCCTTAACTGAGTGGCCATCCACATGTCAAACATCGACAGATACGTATCTGGCCCCAACGCACTGTACCTGTTTCGCCATAGTTGACAAACTCTCCACTCTTCCAGTGGTTATGGAGGACATCCTAGCAGACATTCGGAAAAATAGCAAAAATCCCCAGTAAACAATCTCAGGATGCTCAAACAAACAGCCCTTCGATGGGTGCATCGAACTCTGAGAAGGAAAAGATCAACATAAGATGGAAAAAGGGACCCCCTAATAATTTTCAAATGGAAAAACGACCAGACAATCACTTAAACAACAGGCAGACAACCACTGCCCAAAAAACAGAAGACTAAAAGAGTGAGGATTCTGGAAGTCATAATATAATCGAACATATTAGGGGTGTCGAGCACACTTATGACTATCCCTCGGAGGGATCCTCACCAACAAATCCTGAATCAGTCTTTTCTGATAAACCTGATGCTGTGAGGAACGAGGACCATAAACTCAGTCACAAACAGAGGAGAAAGGGAAGAAAGAAGAAAAAGAATATAATGGATTATTTTCACACAGGTTGCATAAAACTAGGAGCGAAAAGTCATGCTACGAGTATCTCAATGGAAGCACTGCACTCAGAAGGAGATACAGTAAGCTATCTGAGGACCCCAAAATTAGGGGACTCCGAAATCGGAAAAGACAGTGAATGAATTAACAGAGCCACCCTTAGAAGTGTCGGAAGAAACCACAAAGAACGTAAGTACCCAAGCTCCAGCACCCTCTTTCAAGAATAGATCAGCAGAGAACCCCATCCCAAGGAAAACAGCAGGAGAAAGGAAATCAAGCCCATCAACTACTCTAGCATCAGGGGATCCAGAACTTAAACTGTATAAAATGGCAAACGAATCAACAGCGCCACCTATAACAGCACAGAACGCGGACAGTAACCATGTAAGCAGAGTACCAGTATTTACCATCAACAAAAGGTCCGGGGAGGCAACCATTTTAAGGAAATCATTCACCATAACCAGGGCGGACCAAAGAGATCTCCAACATGTACGTTCGAACGTGCACGCTGAAGAGGAGACATCTATTCAGGCAACACCTTTAACCGCCAACCAATCACAACTTAAAAATAATTCAATTCTGTTTATCCCCGAATATAAGTCCAGAGGCAGTGGGGATATCCTTAACAGAGGGAATATAATACAACTGATTCAAGCAATTGGAAATCTAGCAGATATAAACACACATGATCTCGAAAGAATTGCATTTAAAAGCATCAAGGGAATTTCAGATAGAGAGATAACCAAGACAACCTGGTTCTCAGAGGAAGTAGCAAGGAGGATTTTAGCAGAAGAACCCCAACTAAAAGCTTGGAGGATAAAAACACAACTCGAACAAAAGCCTGGCTATACGCATCCATTAATCCCAATTAAAAGAGAGCAAGAGCACTCAGCTCCTGCTTCTGTGGGCACACAATCGCAATCTGTGCTTAAATGCGCATGGACGCTTGACCAGCAGAAAGGAAAGATCAACAGCAAATACTCCAGTCAGAAGATTGGTCATGGCAAAGACCATGAATCGACAAGACGAGAGCACTTGACTCAGGACAAAACAAACACTGCCAGGCGACACCTACCTATGAATTTGCTCCTGGAATATAAATGGTCTGGGCAACATAACTTTGGATAAAGACCTTCTGGATTATTTTCAAGGCTTTGACCTCCTTTTACTCCAAGAGACATGGTTAGAAGAACCCTTCCATTTACTTGGTTGTAGAACCCATCGCAGCCCAGCAGTTAAAAGCTCCAAATGTGGACATTTAAAGGGTGGTCTAACAATTTATTCATCAATAAAGACCATAACATCAACTATAGATGTTGACACCTTTACATCACCAACAAATGCAATTAAAGCACTTAGAGTGGACATAAGGGAGGGAAATACCAAACAACAACTACTACTCCGAAACATCTACATACACCCGTGCAACAAAATCAAAGGAGCAAAAAGAGTGGGGGCAGAGATAACTAGATTATTGACAGAAGAATCCACGACTAATCTGCTACTGTTGGGGGACTTTAATATGCATCTGATGGGGCCACGGAAGAGGGATGAACTACTTGATAAGCAATACATCGCCTGGAACATTCCTTGTCAGGAGCCAAGTGCCAAGAAGCAACAAACACCACACGCTAAGAACCTTGTAGAAGACCTGGAACATCTATGCTTTGTGACACTAAATAGGCGCTTTCCTTGCGACCAGCCCCCAGCGGCACCATTCTACAGCGCAATTTCAAGCACGTTGATAGATTACACATTTGTATCATTCTTCAGCAGGATCATAGGCTTCCAGATTGGGTCCCAAATTCAAAGTGATCCTTTAGCACAAGAAATTTCAACAAGACTATCTAGAATATCATCAGATATGCCAGTCGAGGACCTAGAGTCCATTTTTACGGACAATTCCAGGAGGTTAAAAATTCAAACTAATCATCCAGAGGAACTATTATCAATAACAAAGGCAATATGGGAGCAACGGGAACAGACAGACGTAAACGTAAATATGATAGCACACTGGGAACACCTAACCAAAACATTGGGAGCAATGAATAGGGTAAGCGCTCCCCCAGTTTCAATGATGAGCAGTTGGCCAGTCCGTCAGGAGAACCAATTTTTTAATTTCACAACTTCAAACCTCTGCAAGCTCAAGAATGCAATAAATAAGTTAATACGTAATCTTCATTTTACAAAGGAAGCTATCGTAACTAAGAGCAAAAAAGAAATTTGGCAGGCAAAAAGGGAAAAGGATGATAACCTGTGGGTGAGGCTATTGTATTATTCCAAAATGAACAATAGCGCAAGATTTTGGCGAACAATAAACAGATTAGCCAACCAGAATGTGCAAAGAGTAAATTTACACCTGTCAGAAGAAGCCTGGGTCTTGCACCTGCACCAACACTTTAATGCTCCATGGAGACAGACCTCCAGAAATATACCAGAGACATCCCCTCTACATTTAAATGTTCCAACTGGAAACGATCATCTTTCATTCACAACTCTCCAGATCAAGAATAGTATAGCCAAGGGCAAGAGGGATGGAGCTCTGAGCCCTAACAGGATTCCACACATTCTATTACAAAATGGACCCGGAATACTGGGCTTTCACTCTAATATGGCTGTATGGCCAAATAGGAGGAGGAGTCATCATCCCGGACTCCTGGAGGGGGTCAATCATATCCCCAAAACACAAGAAAGGGGATAAGAACTTAGCAAAGAGTTATAGGCTTGTGACCTTAATTGACATTGAGACGAAATATTACGCTGGCTTCCTTCTGGATGACCTTACTGCCAGGGGTAAAGAGAAATCGATTATAGCAATCAACCAAACAGGCTTCTGCAAGGGCATGGGGACAACTACTAACATTCTTGCATTATCCCTACTGATAGACAGGGCTAAAACAGCAAAACTTCCCCTATTCATGTGTTTTATCAACTATTCATCAGCTTTTGACAAAATCAATAGAAGTAAACTCTGGCACAAACTCAAGGAAATGAAAATACCATCTGCTCTCCTAAACCAGTTAATATTGCTTCATACAAATACTTGGGTCCAAGTACAGCTAGGGGATGGAAATTACCGGTCTAGGAAAATTCCAACAACCATGGGGCTTAAACAGGGGTGCGTCCTGGCACCAAAGCTCTTCAACTTATTTATGTCTTACCTTTCGTCAGAACTAGACATCTGCAAATCTCATCCGCCAAAGCTGGGAGGGCTTTTACTTTCTAACCTCTTGTACGCAGACAATCTAGTACTGGGTAGCCAGACCCTCATCGGTCTCCAACACTTATTGGACATAATTAGTCGATATTCAATATCTAATGGATTAACCATTAATCATGACAAAATGAAGGTTATGAGGATACATCCAAAGAAGGAAACCTCTCAATATTTCTGGTATACGGCAGATTCACCAATTGAAGTAGTTGATCAATATAAGTATCTAGGAGTGATGATGGATAATAAGGGGACCTTCAATTTACAAAAAGAAGCAATCAAAAGAAGAGGCAACACGATTGCATTAGCCATAAAATCGATCAAACAGAAAACTGCCGACCCTAGCCTTCTCCCACTGCTACAAGTCTGGCAAGGGAAACTCATCTCGGCAATCACTTAGGGGAGTGAGTGTCTGAGGGGAAGAGATGCATTTACTTTGGATAGAACTGTCTCAAGAGTTGCCAGGATAGTATTTAATTTACCAAAGTACGTCTCGCCAGCCCAAATAAGGCTAGAATTTGGCATGCAAAGTCAAGAAATAGCCCGCAAAGGAGCCTATGCTAAGAGCTGGTATAGTATAAACAAATCTGAAGCAGGCACACTGAACTCACATTTATGGAATGAAATATACCTAAAGAGGGAGAGTGCCGCAAGGACCTATTTGACAGCATCAATAGATCGTCTGGGACTCAAGGAACTTTGGGCTGCCTCAGGGTCCTACCATTGTTTTAAACAAATTGTAAACAAGACATTGAAAAAGCTATCACTACTAGAAGACAAGGCGATACTTACAGAAAGAGCCCATGGATGGTTTGTGGTCCACAGCTATGACAAATCCTCTCCACAAACACACTTAGGCATGGGTTTTCATATAAAGAAGAAAGAAAAATACCTTCACTTTCGATTGGATATTTTACCATCTGTACCGCATCCTCCCCCGTGGAAACGACTCCAGGATCAGTCAATATGCAGCTTATGTGAGGATGCCAATAAAAGTGTATTGCACCTATTATGTATATGCAGAAATTTACAGGCCGAATGGTGACAGTTACTAAAACGGCTCTTTGTAAGCAAGCGGATAAGAACCTGCAGACAAGCTGTGAAGGCATGTTTCGGAGGTGGAGATGTACACCTAGAGTGTTGCTTTGTTCAATTTATGGCTGGGGCAAAACACTCTTTCGTCAAGCGACCGGATCGCTTAATCTTTGCATCTCATGGCCCCTTAAAGCGTTACATTAAAGCGAAATTGACATTTTCTGGTCACTCAACACCCAGACGATACATGCTTAAGGAGAAAAGCGAACAGCAATTTTCCTTCGTTGCTGTTTGTTGCTGTTTCTCTTTGATAAATGAGCCTTGCTTTTCTTAACTTATGGTCTGTGCAAACAATTACTCTACGCATGCTAATATAACTCATGAAAGTTTTTATAGGTTTTATTTAAAAAATTGGTTTTAGAATATGAACTCTGCTGCTACTACGCTTTTTATATGGAAATTGTAAATGTTTTAATTAACCAAACAATAAATATTAGTTACTTACTTATAGAGTGGAGTAGAGTGGCATGGCATAGAGTGTTGTGGAGTGACAGTCAGTCAGTACTTTATTCGATTTTAAAAATAAAACCATACAAGTGTAGTAAAAAATAGACCAACATGGTTATACTGCTAGGCAAAAATATGAATATTAACATAAAATTGCATAAAAACATCAAAAGCCAGATCAAAAATGGCGTGGTGTACTAGAGTGGAATTTATTAGGGTGGAGAAAAGTGTTGAAGAGTGAAGTGGCATAGAGTGGAGTTGAGTGTCATAGATAGGAGTGGTTTAGAGTGGTGTAGAGTGGAATAGTGGAGTAGATTGGAGTGGTGTTGTAGAATACAGCATCATAGAATGGAGTATTGTTATATAGAGGCACAGAGTGGAGTAGAGTGCTGTGGAGTGGAATAGTGTCTGAGTGGAGTAGGGTTTAATGGAGTAGAGCGTCATAAAGTGAAATATCGTGGGGTGGAGTGTCATAGAGTGGAGTGCCGTAGACTGGATTAGAGTAGCTTACAGTGGAGTGCAATAAAGTAGAGTGGTGCAGAGTAGATTGGTGTACTGTGTATTGGTTTTGAGTAAAGTGGTGTTGAATGCATTGACTTAGATTGCAGTGACATAGTAGAGTGGCATAGATTGCAGTGGCATAGATTTGAGTGGAGGAGAGTAGAGTGGAGTGGCAAGTGTAGATTGCAGTGGCATAGAGATCAATGGTGGATAGTGGAGTGGCGTAGCGTAGAGTGGCGTAGCTGCAGTGGAGTAGAGTGCAGTGGTGTAGAGTAGATTTTTCCAGAGTAGATAAAGTGGCATAGAGTGGAGTGGTGCAGGGTAGAGGGCAGAAGTGTCGAATAGACTAGCATAGAGTAGAGTAGCATAGAGTGCAGTGGCAGATAATGGAGTGAAATAGAGTGGTGTAGAGTGCATTGCCATAGAATGAAGTTGAGCGCAGTAGAGTTGAGTGGTGCAGTGTACAGTGGCGTAGATTGCAGTTGTGCAGAGTAGAGTGGCATAGAGTGCAGTGGTGTAAAGTAGAAGGGCATTGACATACAGTGCATTGGTGTAGAGTGTAGTTGGGTAGAGTAGAGCAGTGTGGAGTAGAGTGGTGTAGAGAGCAGTGGTGTAGAGTACAGTGGTGCAGAGTACAATGGAGTGGCATAGAGTGTAGTGACATAGAGAGCAATGGCATACAGTGTCATACCATGCATTGGCATCAAATAGAGTGTTACAGAGTAGAGTAGAGTGGCTTACAGTACAGTGGTAGCGAGTAGAGGGTATAGTGTACAGAGTGCATTGCTTTTGAGTAAAGTGGTGTAGTGTGCAGTGGTGTAGAGTGCAGTGGTTTAGACTCGAGTCGCATAGAGGAGAGTGGCATACAGTGGAGTGGTGCAGAGTAGAATGGAGTGGTCTTGACAGAATAGGTATTAAGTACAGTAGTTAAAAGGGCAGCGGTGCTTAGTAGAGTGGGGCACAGTGCATTGGTATACAGTAGAGGGGTGCAGAGTAGAGAGGTGCAGAGTGAAGTGGGTAGAGTGTGGTGTGCAGTGGTGCACAGTAGATTAGAGTGGTGCAGAGTGGTTTGGCGTAGAGTGCAGTGGAATTGAGTTGAGTGGCGTAAACTGCATTTGCCTCGAGGACAGTACAGTGGAGTAGAGTTGTGCAGAGTACAGTGCAGTGGCTCAGAGACTAGTGGCATATAGCTCAGTGGCTGAGAATGCAATGTTGCAAAAAACAGTGTCATATAGTGTAGATGTGTGGAGTAGAGTGTCATAGAGTGCATTGGTGTAGTGGTCAGTGGTGTAAAGTGGAGAGAAAATCCATGAAGAGGGAGGAAGCCGTGCAGATCAGCTACCACAAACAATTGGCAGTAGATTGATAATACTCCAAAATAGTGGTCCCTGATTTCATATTTAACAAAAGAAAAGAGGATATCAACTCATCAGCAGACCATTACTTAATAAATGAGAGAAGAATGATCAAAGAGCAGCAAGTGGTAGATCCCAGAGGCGTCCCCCCAAACTTCCCATGACACCATAAGGAAAGATCGGATTGAAAATAGTTTTGATTAATCAACTTTGAATGAAACATAGTGAATCAAACGTCAAAGTATACAGAAGAGTAAACAACGAACATCTTCTGCCTATACAACTGGAGACTACTTGCTCCTAAGACTGAGAAGGGTGTGCCAGGAAGGAAATAGAAACCTGGATATCATTGTAATGAACAAGTCCTGAAGAAGATGCAAGATTGTCTTTGGCACCGAAACGCTGCGTCGACAGTTTGTTTGTTCCGTGTTTTTATATAAATAAACACTATAGTGAGATTTTTTGAACTATGCTGATTAGCAAAGTCTCGATATTCAAGTTTTTAAACTAAGTCAAATAATATTTGTAACTCATTTGTGTACGACAAGATGTATAATGTAAATGAGACAGTGTATTGTTGTTTTTTAAAATATATTTAATAAATGAATGAGAACTTTTTAAAATTTGTGTTTGTAAATACATTCATGTTGAACCCAGTCTGACACTCAAAAAGTTTGTAAATTTGGTAACCTTCGCATAGACGAGATCCCTTCTCCTACCTGTGGAATGTCTCTTTATGGGACAAAGTAATAGAAATTGGTTGTAAAGTTCAGGAAAAGGAGTTTTTGCTTTTTTTGTAAAGTGAAGTGGGGCAGAGTAAAGTGGTGTAGAGATCAGTGGCATAGAATACAGTGGTGTAAAGTAGAAACAAGTGGCATAGAGTTCAGGGGTGAATATGACATTGTTCTGCATTCTGTCCATCAATTGTTGTTTATGCAGAGAGTTCAGTAACATACAGTGCAATTGCGTAGAGTGTACTTTGGTCATATACAGGACTATATAATCAGTAATCTCATATTCTCTCATTTACATAATTTTTCACAGGGGCCAGTTACGTCATTATTTCATGGTAAAAATCTTGATTTGAGAATCTATACACATTTTACATTTCCCTATAAAGCAGATAAAGTAATAAAGCAGGAAAAGCTTTCTGGTCAATGGAGTGAAGTCAGGATGCTCATCTCAATGCACTTCGCCAAAATAGTTGTTGGTCAGTGTCTAGTATGTGTTGCACTTTCAGATCTCAGAGCTACTCCAAGAACATTCTCTAAAAAGGTGCACATTTTTTCACACAGAATATTCTACCTACATCCATTTTTGGAAAATCTTAAACATATTGACTTTTAAGTTATCTGAAAAGGGTTTATTGGCTTCTCTGATTGCTGATTGTTCTGCCCATGAGAGGAGCTGCTTCACGATGGCCGCCGTCTCCGTGAGTTTTTTGCCCAAGCGGAACGCGTAAGCTCTACCTCCCTACTTCGCTGCCTCCTTACCTCTCTGCTCGATATTGACACACAGCGACTAATTAAAGAGGATTTGAAGCGAGGCATTGCGGGAAAAATGCTGAATATATGACGAAATTCCGCATACAATCATCCCGCATACCATCATCCCGCATTTTTCATCCCGCATATACTATAAGGCCGCAAACTAAAAGAACTAAAACTTTTAGAACAAATATGCCTTTAGCACGCATGCCTTTACAACGTAAAAGCATGCATGTTAAAGGTATACTCATTGTAAAAGTTTAAAGGTAAGTGAAAGTACACTACCCTACCATACACTACCAAACACTACCCTACACTACCCTACACTACAGTCCTTTTACTACATTTACACTACCCAGCACGACCCCCCAACACTACCATTAAGCACTTTACTTCCCTACACAAACACTACAACAGTACCTTAATACACTACCCCCAGCATGACCCTACACAACACTACACTACTACACTAAACCACTACACCCCAGCATTACCCTACACTACACAAACACTACACCACTACCCTAAACCCTAAAACACTACCCCCAGCATGACCCTACATTACGCAAACACTACAACACTACCCTAAACCCTAAAACACTACCCCCAGCATGACCCTACACTACGTAAACACTACAACACAACCCTAAACCCTAAAACACTACCCCCAGCATGACCCTACACTACGCAAACACTATAACACAACCCTAAACCCTAAAACACTACCCCCAGCATGACCCTACACTACGCAAACACTACAACACTACCCTAAAACCTAAAACACTACCCCCAGCATGACCCTACATTACGCAAACACTACAACACTACCCTAAACCCTAAAACACTACCCCCAGCATGACCCTAAATTACGCAAACACTACAACACTACCCTAAACCCTAAAACACTACCCCAGCATGACCCTACACTACTCAAACACTACAACACTACCCTAAACCCTAAAACACCCCCAGCATGACCCTACACTACGCAAACACTACAACACAACCCTAAAACCTAAAACACTACCCCCAGCATGACCCTACACTACGCAAACACTGCAACACTACCCTAAACCCTAAAACACTACCCCCAGCATGACCCTACATTACGCAAACACTATAACACTACCCTAAACCCTAAAACACTACCCCTAGCATGACCCTACATTACGCAAACTCTACAACACTACCCTAAACCCTAAAACACTACCCCCAGCATGACCCTACACTACTCAAACACTACAACACTACCCTAAACCCTAAAACACTACCCCCAGCATGACCTTACACTACGCAAACACTACAACACTACCCTAAACCCTAAAACACTACCCCCAGCATGACCCTACACTACGCAAACACTACAACACTACCCCCTAAAACACTACCCCAACCCCTATTACACTTTCCCCAGCACGACCTAACACTAAACAACCACCACAACTCAACACTACACTAACACAATACTACACTACACAATCACTACCCCAGCTCGACCCCCACCCTTAAAAATTAACCCAAACCCACTTACCTCTCTCATCGTCGTGGTTTACAACGCAAATACATTTACCATACATGCCTTTACAACGTAATTCGTTGTAAAGGCATGCGTGATAAAAGCACATGCGTTATAAAAAAATGCAGTATAATGGTATGCGGGTTGAAAGCAATTGCGGGATTATTGTATGCGGGCAAATGGTATGCGGGATAAAAAATGCGGGATAAGGGTTGATTACCAAAATCGCTGGAGGACCCCGACACTGAAAGGACGCTTACGCTGCTGTAAACCACCGCGAGGAGAGTATGAAGGCAGCAGCGTGATAGCACAGCAGTGAAGCAGCAAGAAAATCAGCTAGGAGTTAAGTCCCAGGACCCAGGACCCTGAAGGAGCACGTGAACTGGTAGGACTTGGGACTTGGGCGGTGGAGATTGACATGTGGAAAAAACAGCGATTCTATATTGTCAAGTACCCCAGCCCAGTACACTGCATACATTGAGAGCTTTTAAGATATCTGCAGGATAACTAAGCATTTGTTTTTTTTTATTTCTTTTTTTCATACATACTTTCCCAGGAGCTTTAACCCATTTAGAGGGTAACTCAGGGAGCCGCTTCAGACTTTCTTTTGCCTGTGTGTATTGCTGGATTGAGGAGGGACTCCAGGTCCCTTTAGCCCGAGTGCCTTGATCGCCCTAATCCTGTGCCTGCAGGGAGCTATATCACTCCTCACCGCTCCCGCTTTGCAAGACGCGCGCGGGCACGCGCCGGGCGAAGCCCGGGTCAATAGATGACACAGGGCTGGGCCCGCCCTCTAACTAGAATTTCATCGTAAGGTCAGTTTGGGAGAACATTTCTTTTCTTTCTAACTCTTGAGCATAGCGACATAGCTGCTTGTGTGGATTTTGTTGCCGTCAATATGATGACCAAACAAGAAGGGAAGAGGATAGGTGCTCTCACTGGTGGCAGCGTGGCGGGGACTTTCGACCAATTTATATTAAGGGCCACGTCTGTTCTGGAAAAAGAAATTGCGATAAGAGAGCACCCTTTGTCCCTGGATCCGCAACAAACTAAAAGATCCTCTCTAGACTTAATAGCAATAGCAAAAGCTCGTTCTCCAGTTCATTCTGTCTCCAACCTTATTACACCTATGCTTACTGATGAGGAGAATGGCTCTGAGATTCCCCTAATCGGGCCATTGGAGGTTGCTGTATCATCACCTGCAGCTGTAACAAAAACTGACAATACAGTGCCCCGACGAACGTCGGCCAGGACCACTTCTAAAACTAACCAATCAACCCTGCAGCAAAAAGGAAAAGGGGAGGTGGGCCACAGAGACCAGTGACCGTGAAAGTGCAGAGGATCAATAAAAACGGAAGCCAAGTGCTAGTGGATGAATGTGTTTTACAAAATAGTACTGACACTGACAGTTGGATTTTAACTTTGCCTCTATGGGTGGCCCCGGTTTGAATTCAAATGAGGAAATGCTGAGAAGACTGATAAATCTATTGGTAACCGTATTAACCCCCATTACACTTAGGGAACCCTGAATCTCAGGTTAAGAAAGGTTTTTCAGTTCTAGAGGATCACTTTGTTCAATCAAAATATGTAGCTGAGAATACATCTAGCAACATGGGGAATAAGGTTCCAGTTTTAGTTACAGCCAAATCGAATCCTCCATGTTTAGGGGTAACGAAACACATTGCCCCTAGGGCGGTTAAAGATATAGTTCCTGTACCACACACAGGAATAACTCCTATGCATGGAAGCGATGCCCACCTAGGAAATTCATCAGCAGAATTTACTCAATCAATTATGAGCACCCCGGGTGATGCCAATGTGCTAACAGTAATAGCTACAACCAAAAATACTAATTGTAAAAATTCTTATTTGGACAAACCAGCAAGCACAATCATAGGACCACAGGAAAATAGGGACTTGAATCACAACACAGTTCATCTGGACTTCACTACTTTTAACCTTCCCCGGGCAGCTGCACCCCTGGTGGTTGTGCTGACGAATGTTCCACCTTTGCGGGCAGCTCAGAATGAAACCACTGAACAATTATCATTTAAAGCACTGCATTGGTTCAACACTCACCTTAAAGACATTGGGATATGAGACGAAGGTCTTGATCAGCATATGATTATGGCTAGACGAACATCATGTTTAGGGCCTACTAGGATAGACTGGAACAGTGATTGTGTAGTCGTTAATTTTAACAATGTACACATAACAAGGGTTTTGTTGGAGAATTTGGGAGGGGTGTTCGGAGGACATACGGATAGAGTGTGCATCTTACCACTAGGGTACTTCTACAAACCGGGTTCCCGGCCTCTAAATGTGCTGAAACAGCAAGGGATAGATAGGCAAAAATGGGTTACCTCTGGAGCGGCACAAAGATTAGTAGAGGTCTCTTTGTCTAATAGATTTGTCCCACTATCTAATCTAGACCTATGAGATTGACTACCTTTATGCACCTTGAATCTGAAGGAGCACCATGATAGTTGTGTAATACCACCCCATTGCCCCAAAAGGAACTCCCATCAAATTGAGGATAAGTGTCAGGTTCACTTAGAGCCCTCAACATCTACTACAATTATCCAGAGTATACAATCAACACATATTTCCCTGGTATCTTGGAATATTGCCGGCCTAATGACTAAGACACTGTCTCATGTATGGTCAAGTTTTATTGAAGGATATGATGTTTTTGCCTTCTAGGAGACCTGGTCGGTGGATATGATCTACTGCCCAGGTTACCTGGCTTTTGGCGAAGCTGCAATTGCAAATCCCAGGGGGAGACCTAGTGGGGGACTGCTAATATGGGTCAAGCAACAGTCATCGATCCATATAGAGGAATTGCTAATAGATAGCCCAGTCGTTCTTGCTATCAAGATCAGTTTAGAGGGTGAGCCAGATTTCATAGTCCTTAACCCCTTCGATGCTCATGACGGAATGGTTCCGTCATGAGCATCGGTTGAGCTGTGCTCATGACGGAACCATTCTGTCATGACCACACCCATTAACATTAGGGGTCAGCACTGGTGATAAATCTGGGCAGCAGTCAAGGTGTTAATGTGTATGCGAGAGGGATTGCGGGTGAGAAAGCCTCACCAACTATTGCTCTCCTGGACACATTTATAAATGATCTGGCTAGTTTAAACCTCTTGGTTGTTGCAGGTGATTTTAACTGTACATTTGAGCGCTTAGAAGATCATAGCCTTAGCATGGAGGGAGATCGGAACTGAGGGATACCGTCTCTATTGCTGCTGCCTATTAATAAGTGGTCTGAGGCGGCGTTGCAGCTAAAAAAATGTTTATCCGATGGGGCGTGGCTAGCAGCCGATGATGGCGGCAGCAACCTAGAGAGGCTCCCGTAGCAAGGCGGTTTCCCGCATCAATCCGCATGCCTATCCGCTCACTGCTCAGCCCGAAGAGGGTGTCCCGGGTGCGGTGACCGAACGGCGCCGGCACAGAAAATTTGGGAGCGCTTGGACCCCGGTATCGGGACGAAACTTCATCCACGTCCCTCGCGGAAGACAGGCCTGGTGACACGAGGCGAGCATCGGTGTCGAGTGCAACCTAGGGCCGGGCGGAAGTCCACCCTCCCCGGCGCAACCACCCGGAAGTAGCCGCTGACGACAACGCTCGACGCCATCGGCTGGCGATCCTTCCCGCCGACCACTCCATCCTTCACGCTGTGTATCCGGTGGCGCTAAGCAGCGGTGCCCCTTGGCTGCGCTCGACACACGCCGAAGGACCTGTGCGGCACCAGTCGCCATTTTGCTTGACTTAGCCGAGGCCGCTACAGCTCAGCGGCCGCCGGCGACATCCTGCCAGCGTCAGCAACCTCTGACCCACACCCATTCTGGGCCCCCTGCGTACCCTTCCCTCAAGCGGACAGCTACGGGCGTCCGGCCCGCTCCATCATAAACTTTGTCTCGCTGGAGAAAAATGGCGGGGAAGGGGCAACGACAGACCGCCGCTCAGGCGAAGCTGGGGAAATATGCCTACGATAACCAGACATCCACCCAACCTGAGCAGCGCAAATCACTGGGGAAGGGCGCGGACAACGACGGTGCTAAGAAAGCCACGCTGGACGATGTACTACGAGCACTGGAGCAGGTACAGGCCACGGTGGGCTCGACCGCGGCGGAGGTTACCCTTATTAGAGCCGACCTCCAGAAAATGAGCGAAAGAGTGAAGCAGGTGGAGGTGGTGACTAAATCTTTAATAGAAGACGTTTCCGACCTACAAGTGGCAATGGAGAGACTGCAGGCGGACAATAAACTTCTGAAAAGTAAGCTGGATGACCAGGAGGGGCGTTCCAGATGCAACAACGTCCGTATCTTGGGGGTTCCGGAGTCTGAAACGAAGGGTGCCATGGATCTATATGTCGAGGACCTTATAAAGACTAAACTGGCCCCGAAGGGACTGTCCAACTTTTTTACAGTGGAACGGGCCCACCGGGTCCCGGGGGGGACGCCTACCCCGGGGGCCACCCCGCGCCCCATCCTGGCGAGACTCTTTAACTTTAGAGACCGCGATGCAGTCCTCCAGGCAGCCAGGGTGGCACCGCCCATCCAAATCCAAAATTCACGGATCTCTTTCTTCCCTGACTACACGGCGGAGGTCACCCGTAAGAGGAGAACATTCCTAGAGGTTAAGAAGTCACTTCGCGACCAAGACCTGCCGTACTCCATGTTGTTTCCGGCCCGGCTGAGAGTGGTGGCCGATAAGAAGGTCTGGTTCTTTGACTCAGCAGAGAATGCCAGGGAATGGCTGGATGGCTAGCGCACCGTGGACCGCACTTCCAACCGCCGACGCAACAGGACGGGAGAGGAGAGCCGGCCGGGCTCGCATTCCCCAACCAGAAACAGCGCGCATGGATCACCGTCGCAGGACCACTTGGGAGCTGCTGGAGGCGAATGATATGGCCACGAGGGACTAATAAGTGACACCTGGACTCTACTCCCACTCTGATTGTTCACCGAGTCGTTCATGGACGCTGGCCCGGACGACCCGAGGACTGCACAGGGACCGCCTGCTTTGGGGGACACTCTCCCCTGACGTGCAAGTACTCTGTTTCTGACATGGGATAAGCGCTCTGCTAAGTTGGGGTGGCGGGCAGTTTTGAGTCCGTTTGGCAGGGAGGCAGGGTGGGGGGAGTTGGGGGGGGATTTGTTCGTTTTTACGGGAGGTTCATGATATCGATCACAAAACGTAAAATGTGCTGTGCTGTTCACTGTAATAATGCTGGGGAGGTGGAGTCTGTGCCGATGGTTTCTGTCTCTAAGATTCGATGGTGGTGGATGTACAACCTAACGTGATGCAGGCGGGGGAGACGCGATTGGGCGGCTCCTCCCTTAGGCTTCTGGCCTGGAATGTGCGTGGCCTGGGTGACAGAGTGAAGCGCGGCCTTGTTTTGTCCGAGGTTAAGCGTCATAAACCTGACCTAGTACTCCTCCAAGAGACCCATCTAATGGGTAACGCCACCAAGGCCCTGGACAGACGGGGGTATATGATGTTGACCCACTCAGAATTCTCCACTGGGTCCCGGGGTACGGGTATCCTGCTCAAGAAGTCCTCCACTTTTATCACCCTTAGCACTAGAACTGATACGCAGGGCTGTTTTGCGGCAGTGATTGGTCAATGGGATGGGCGCCCCCTGACTATAGTTTCAGTCTACATTCCGCCATCATTGCACTCAGTGATGTTGCCCGCCCTGGGCGAATTCTTACTATCCCTCCCTGAGGGAGACACCCTACTGGGCGGGGACTTTAATGCCCCTGCTGACCCGCAACTCGACAGGTTCCCAGCGACCGCCCTCCCGGGAGGTCCTTCCAGATTTCGGCGCTTCCTTGAGGCACTGGGGCTGGTAGACGTATGGCGACATGTCCACCCTACACTACGACAGTACACGTTCCATTCCACCGTCCATAATAGTCTGTCCCGCATTGACCACTTCTTGGCGTTAGGGGATGGGTTACAGCGCGTAGAAGAGGTACTCATACACCCTAGGGGCATCTCATTTCACTCCCCACTGACTCTCACCATTACCTCACGAACACGCCACCGCGTCTTTCTGATGCACGCCTCTTATCTTAAGGTCCCTAAGGTCAGGAAGGCCCTGCAGACTGCCACGACACAATATTTCATGGAAAATGAGCCTACCGCAGCCTCGGCTGAGGTACTATGGGAGGCCTATAAGACAGTCCTGAGGGGGCAAGCCATCAGCTCTATAACATCACATAGACGGGAGCAGGCGGATGACCACACGGCGCTTGAGCTCCGACTGCGCGAAACCACCACTGCCCACGAATCAGACCCCACTGATGACACATTGCATGCACTCGCACTGGCCCAGCGCCTATATACAGACCACGCTCGGCACATTACACAAGGTCACATCACAGACACACAAAATCGAATATACGATGTGGGGGACAAGGCGGGGAAAATGTTGGCCTGGCTCGACAAAAGAGGGGGTAGCGTCAAGGGGATCCAACAGGTTAGGGACGAGGAGGGGAATATTCAGACTGACCCTGATCGAATAGTGGAGGCACTGGCTGCCCACTTTGAGAAAGTCTACACCCCGGAACGGGACGTCACTGCGATTGCGGCCCAAAGCACACTATATGACTTGAACATCCCGGCACTACTACCGGAGGCTGCAACTGAGCTTGAAGCGCCATTCACTGCTGACGAACTGCGGATTGCCATTGGGGCCCTCCATGCGGGCAAAGCGCTGGGGCCGAACGGCATTCCAATCGAATGGTTTCAAGACCGCACTGACGTTCTTAGCCCATATCTGCTCCGGATGTACGAAGAATGCCGTGCTAGGGGGGTGCTCCCACTGGACCAACGAACGGCCACGATCGTGGCTATTCCTAAGCCCGGTAAGCCCCAGGAGGACTGCTCCTCGTACCGCCCTATATCTCTGCTTAACGCGGAAAGCAAAATTCTAGCAAAGCTTCTGGCAAATCGTCTCATGCCCCACCTATCTGACCTTATTCACCCGGACCAGTCAGGGTTCATGCCCCACAGGAACACCTCGCTCAATCTCCGACGGGTGCATGGGGTGTTGGCTAAAGCGGATGAAATAGGCGAGTCCGCGGTCATCTTGGCCCTAGATGCAAAGATGGCCTTTGACATGGTGGAATGGGCATATCTCTTTGAGGTTCTCCAATACATGGGTTTCGGTCCCGTCTTCATCTCCTGGATCAAACTGCTATACACCAAGCCAGTAGCACATGTGGTGGCGAACTGCCACATTTCGCACTCCTTCCCACTCAGGCGAGGCACCCGACAAGGTTGCCCTCTCTCCCCCCTACTATTTGCGCTGTCGCTGGAGCCCTTGGCGATCCGCATCAGGACCACCCCCTTGCTTCAAGGGATTAAATGGGGGGAGGGCTGGGAGGACCGCATATCGCTTTATGCGGATGATATGCTGGTATATCTGACAGATCCTGATCACGGCATTCCGGCTCTCTTGCGCATTTGCAATGCCCACGGAGAGGTGTCGGGCTACACTATCAATTGGAGTAAATCCGAATTGTATGCCCTGGCGGGCAGCCACCCAACGGTTGGTTCACACTGCCCTCTGCGACAGGCTGGTTCCTCATTTAAGTATCTCGGTATTCACGTCACGGGTGACCCGGCGGAATACGAAAGACTGAACCTAGCGCCACCGCTGGACCGCCTCAAGCGAGATGCAAGCTTCTGGGCAGGATTACCGCTGACGATGCTGGGGAAAGCAGCCCTGTTTAAGATGAAATCCCTGCCCCGCTTTCTATATATTCTGGACAATACCCCCTTTGCTGTGCCCCCAAGGTACTTCAAGAAGGTGGCGGCAGTGGTCTCTGGTCTGTTATGGAGTAACCGCCCGGCGCGGATAGCTCACGCCAAGCTCTGCAAGGGCTGGTACGAGGGTGGCATCGCACTTCCCAACCTCCACCTCTACTATTGGGCGGCCCAGCTTAGACCGATCAATCAATGGTTGCACGCATCGCAATCGGACCCAGCATTCCAGGCGGACCGGGCCCAGCTGGGCGCTGGCACCCTGCTGGCCCCGCTTTATGATAAACGAAAACTCAGGTCGCTGAAGGGGCCCACTAAGATCACAGTAGCCACCTGGCATGCAGCCACCGCTGCGCTAGGGTGGAAAGACACTATCACCAAGCTCACCCCACTCTGGGACTCACGTGCTTTGGGCAACCTTCGGACCAGTAAGGGGTTCTCCCGCTGGGACGACCTTGGCATTTCGACAGTGGGGGACATGTGGGACCGTGGGGCTATCATTACGTTTGACCGCCTGAAGGAACTCTATGACATGGGGCCACATGAAACCTACCGATATGTCCAAATCCGTCACGCACTACTGGCGGTTATTCCGGCGGGGTCAACTCTCCCCGAGTCATCCCCGCTAGAAGATCGCCTCTTGACTGACTACATGGTAGAAAAGGCCACCTACCGGAAACTCCTTAACAATTCCCCAGACCCGCTAGTGCCTCTTAAGGAGAAATGGGAGCGGGACGTGGGGGAGATGGACGAACATGAATGGAATGAGGCACTGGCATCCCCTAAGGAAGCGGGCATATCCTCTAGAATGGGACTCATCCAACTCAAAGTTCTGCATAGAACATACTACACCAGGACATTGCTTCACCGCATACAGCGAGCCCCTGACCCCTTCTGCCTGCGGGGCTGCGGGGAGGAGGGCACACTCTTCCACACATTCTGGGACTGCTCAGTTATACAATCCTATTGGCGTCAGGTCCTGCGCACTGTGTCACAGGTGTTGGAGGTCTCAGTGCTCCCTGAACCTCGCCGCTGCCTTCTCAATGTGTGGGATCCAACTGACTTGTCTCGGCATGGCCGCCTCTGGGTAACGCTAGGAATGATGGTGGCCAAGAGGGATATCGCGCAGCGCTGGGGGGTGGCGGACCTACCGACAGCCTCACAATGGTGTGTAAATATGGACAGGGCCATGGTCACAGAACGGGCAGTGTATTTGAACAGGGCGTGCCCGGCCAAGTGGAACAAAGTGTGGTCCCCATGGAACACATACCGGGGCGAGATTTGTGATCCACTTCCTGAAGATGACGCTATAGACTCAGACGAAGAAGACTGAATGGGCTGGGGGGGCTGCGTGCTGCGGGGGGAAGCACCGGGAGGGGGCGGGGTGATGGAAGGGGACGGCTCACACTCTACCCAGCATGGAGGGCAACGTGCTGTAGGCTCTGACTCTGAAGTACGCTTACACCTAACTGGCATTAAGTTTCTTGTATCGATCGTAATGTGACTTCCCGAAGTTTTGACTGTATTTTCTTTAGGTATAAAACAGAAAATGAAAACCTCTTTACCCAGCATGGAACATTCGCATTTTTCCTTCACAATTTGTTTCTGGACAATTACCTTCACGTCCTCACAACTGCAGGTGCAATTGTATTGTAATGATGGTTATTTTATTACTGAACACTTATTTAGCGGCCGGCCCAGTTGGGTTGTAGGCGACAAGCTGTGTAACAACTGTGAAGGCTCAATAAAGGTTTAAAAAAAAAAAAAAAATGTTTATCCTTGGGGAGGGGCTAAGGGCTACCAATGGGAGATCTCCCTCAGATATGGAAGGCATTAACACCTTCTCTAATGGGATTAGAGGTACTAGAATTGATTACATCCTACATAGTCTGGAGCTATGGCCCAGATTTGTGGATATGTGGGTTTACCACAGACCGGAAAGTGACCATGGCCCTCTCTTATTATCCTTAGTTATAAGGGTATAGATCACCCTAATGTTGGTTTGGTAAGCGATATAAGAGATGTAATTATGACCCAAGATTGCCCGTCGGCTGAGGTGGGTAGCAGTCTCTGAAGACGAAGGTGCACTAAAGCAGATTAAGTTGACAATTGAACAAACTTTAACAAGGCTTGGCTCTGGAGATACCCAGGATAAGTTTCCCCCAGACCTTATGAAGGTTCACGAGGACTTATTTGCTAAATTAAAGTCCCTTTTTACAAAGACTAGAAGACCGCATAGGCATATTATAAAGGAAAAATCGGCCAAATGGTACGATGAGGCATGTAGAGCTGCATTCAAGCATCTCTCAAATACAATTAAAATAGGAGCTCCACATGTGGTTAAAATAGCATGGGCAAATTATAAGAAAGAACAAGCGCAGGCAAAGAAGATCTTTGACGAGGATAGATGGGTACGCCTATCCAATGCTAGTAAGGGGAAGAACTGGACTAAGTTTGGCAAATAGTAAAGTGGGGGTAGTGGTGTGACCAACTTTGTACCTGTTAATAATGTACACCCAGAACTTTAGGTTGAGCATTATCAAGCCCAATTTGCCTCCCCAAATAGCAATGTATTAGCTTACCCTGAGGTTATTAGTGAGGTTGTCCTCACATTCACCAAAAGAGAGATCGAAAGCGTATTAGAGAGGGTCCCAGCAGGGAAGGTCCCCGGCCCGGATTGCCTCCCGGCCGATGTTCATAAACTGGATGGACAGGAAGAACTGGACAGATTATATTTTTAGCTTCATAAATGCTATTGCTAGAGGTGCACCAATCCCAGAAACATGGCGGGGCTGAAATTGTCCCCATATATAAAAAGGGAGCCTGTGCTAGCCAAAGCAATTACAGGCCGATAAGCCAAATTGAAACTCTCCAGAAAATTGTTGCTAGGCTTGTGCTTGGTAGGGTTAATGAATGGGTAATAGATCAGAATATATTATCTACCTACCAAGCAGCTTTCAGACCCCACGTCAGCACCACAGATCAAGTTTTCAGATTTGTGATGATATATTGGAATACAGTGATTCTGGCAGGGGCGACTCTTTATGCAGCCTTTGTTGATTTAAAATCAGCTTTCGATTTAGTGCCACGCCATAAGTTATGGGCCACGTTAAAGGAGGCTGGGTTGCCTCTTGAACTTTTGTCTTTTATTATTAAACTCCATGAGGCAAATTATGCCCAGGTAAGGTGGGGACAACAGTGCGAACTAACAGATCGTTTCCCTGTCAATAAGTGAGTGCGGCAAGGGTGTGTCCTTGCCCCTACCCTATTCTCCCTATTTATAAATAAGGTAGTCGGTTATTACAATAATTTTCCAACTGATGCACCAACTCTAGCCGGTTCAAGGGCTCCTATATTAATGTTTGCAGACGATACATTAATTTGATCTAAAACTCAATCGGGTCTGCAACGTGCCCTCGACAGATTTAGTGATTTTTGCAACGACCATGATCTAATAGTTAACGTTGACAAAACAAAGTTGATGGTGTTGCATAAACATAAATCTGTTAAAGGCAGAGTAGAATTGAATAGTGTACCCCTGGAACAAACCGACACCTTCGCCTATTTAGGTGTGACTATGGGCAGGAGGATGAACTGTCCACCACAGATAGATGTTATGGTCTTAAGGCATAACCAGCTAGTGGGTGCCTTATTAAATGAACACCGACTCTCAATTACAAAACTGGTGGGCCCAGCTATATCAATTTAAAATGGAAAAATCAGACCTTCCATAATATATGGTGCAGAACTTTGGGGGTTCCGGAAAATGTATCACCCCTAGTTAGGGCGCAAAACAAGTTTCTGAGAACACTGACCGCCCTCCCTCAATTTATCCCTACCAGGCCTTTCCTGTTAGATTTAAGCTGTACCTCCTTTGATGAGGTGGCGGGATTTAGACCATTACCTTACTGGAGGAGGCTGTGGACCACTCCAGAATTGGTAACTTATTCACAGGCTCTAAAGTATATTTTGAACGCTGATTCATCTGCAAAAATCAAATAGCTCCAGAAGCTTAAGCGTAAATTGTATGATATGGGGCTTAGACACCTGTGGGAGGACCTGATAGGGAATTCTTTTCTCAGAAAAAATTATTATCAAGCGTATTATTGGGATATGATTACTTAGCAGACCCTATCGGTGGTAGATAGTAATTCGCTCACAGGTATCTTTATGGAACATAAGTATGTTGTGGAAGTAGAGGCCTACTGGAATCTGATTACGAGACCTGGTGACAGGAAACTATATCACCAACTCAGAGTGGGCACTCTTCCGCTAAGAAATTTCACTGCAAATTGGAACAATGACCAGACATTAACTGTCCATCATGCTCATCACAGGATGAGTCTATTAGTCATATATTTTTTGTGTGCCCTGCCTACAGTAGCCCTCGTCGCAAGTGGAGTAAGCCGCTTTATGCTAACTTGGGTACAAGATCGGGTAGGGTAGCACTGCGTATTTTGGTAACAAACACCAGATCTGATATTGTTATAGCTGTTGCGAAATTCCTTAGCTGGGCATGGGCACTGCAAAGGCAAAATCTTCCTTCTCCATGAAATATTATTTATTTTATAGCGGTTCCCACATTTTCTTCTTGAAATTTCGGAAGGAATGTTTATACGGATTGTTTTTAGGAGCTATCTCAATGAAATATTGTCAGGGTCTTTCAATAATGATATTTTAATCTTTTTAAGACTGTATGTTTTTAGGGTCTAATCTTTTTCTTTTTAATGACATTTTTATGATGGATTGTGTCTTTTATGATTGGAAAATTAGCTAATAAAGACTGATTGAATTGAATTTGATTACTGAAACTGAAGATTGTCTTTGCTGGGATGTCCTACTACACTAACACACTCTTGCAGGAAGGCTGGCACAAAGACGAAATGAAAATTGAGAAAGGTGCAAAAGAAAAGTTGACCATGTAGCCGACATTACCGTTTTCAATAGGTAACAACTGAACATACAATTGGTACCTGCCATCACAGAATTAGGAAATGCAAAACAAGTGACCAAACTACATATTTCTCTCAAATCAAGCAATTATGTTCATAGCAAAGTTTAAAACGTTGTCCCTAGATATTTGGTTTCACAAACATTTGTTTGGCAAGAAATTTTGGAGCAAGATGAGTTTTTTCTGGACGCAATGGAAACAGAGACTCATGAGTGGGAATATTGACACAGTGGGTGCAAGTGGAATTGGAGAGTGCCTACTTCTACACAAGTGATGTTAGCAGCAACAACACAACCTCAGTGGCATACTAGAGTCACCTAACAATTCACAGCAGCACTTGCAGGACTTGCAGCATCAACTATACTCACTCACACTGCACAACCTTCAGTGCTATCAACCCATCAAAAGAAGCCTTCATCTAAGAGACCAGGGACAACCGTCAAGGAACAAGTAGCAGTAGCTTATGATTCTAAAGGAGAAACATGAAGTGCTGCACTTTATGCTGAGTATTAGAAATGGGGTCTCTAGTTGGCAGTGGTTTGCATACTGTCAATGTAGGGACCATCACTATAGTCAGGTTAAGGGAGTCATACAGCTAACATATCCCCTGCTCACACCCTTGGTAGCTTGGTACGAGCAGTCAGGCTTATCCCAGAGGCAATGTGCAAAGCATTTGTACATACACACACAGCAACACAGTGGAAACACTGCAAAAGGAGTCCACACCAGATTAGAAACATATCCAATATTTATCTGAAAAAAAACAAAAACAAAATGACAGAAATCCAACATACACAAGTAAAGATATCACTTTTCAAAGATTAAATAAGTTCAGTCCATAGAAATCTATAGATGCATTTATTTTAGCACAAAGTACCTTGGCTAGCCACCCATCTCCTCTTGCTGCCATACAGTTCAGACGGAAAGATTAATAACTTTTGAAGACTTCACTTCGCGAAGTGTAGGAGTTACCAACAATGGAATAGAATTTGTACCTGTTGAAATTGAACAGCAACAAAACACAAATGAAGCACAGATCTCAATTCAGCCTAATAATTACATCTATGTGAATATGTCTCAACAGGAAGCATCTGCCAGTTCCACAAAAACTGCGGAGCTACCAAAGATAGATAGGATTTCGTCTGGCTACTTCATTGATTTTGATAATCTCTCATTGCATCCAAGTGAATTCGAGTTATCACTAGCCCGTGTTTCCTGCAAACAACAAATTCATAATTTTTACCTTTGGCTGAAAAAGACTTACTTTGTTTTTCCCTGGCTACAACTCTGGATTGCAATTGGTTTACTGTACCTAGTCCTTTGGATTGATATAGTGACTGTTTTTTTCTTGCTCCCAGAACGCTCTGCAGTACAACATGTGAACTTGATCCTGAAACTGCATGCATCTGCGCACCGTGAATACAGGGACCCGTCCTTAGTGAACATTACAGCAGTTCCAGTTCGTGAAGGAATCATTTGGGACAGAGTTTCCTATGAGGTGTATGGCCCGACTGAACTTCTAAAAATACCACATTTATTTAAAATTTCTCTTAGTGATATCATACCATCTAGTACTTTCTCTGATGATTGGGACTTTCAAACTGTAAATACTATGGTGTCTGAGTTAGAACAATCTGCTGAATTTTCAAATGGTGAACTGTATGATGGTACATCTAATTTTGACATCATGTTTTGTTACCAGCACTATGGTCACCATTTATTGCACAACACAATTAACCCATGTGAGGTTTTCAATTACTATCAATTGGAACATTGGCCAACACCCCTGAAAGGTAGTTGTAATGTAATGTAACAACATTTGCGCAAAACTTTGCTTTTTTCTGGGTTTCACACTACAGACCCGGTCTCTTAATATTATATGTTTCCACATACACCTGCAAAGAAAAATATTCTCACCAACACCAAGCTGATATACTCTGCTTCTTTTATTTCCCAACTGTCTTTACAGGATTTAGACTTTTGGAGGAACACTATGGAAACAAAAGTGCATGGGGACTAAAGTTTGGCAGGTTCAGAGAATTGAGGTCTTGGGCTAGCAAAGATTAAGGGGTTGAACACACCTCGGATACCCTCACTTACACACTTTCAGGGGTGGCAAAATTACATACTACACAGTGGGGCTACAGTAGATGCAATACTACACAATGGTTTGTACAATTCATCTGACCCCAATCGGAAGGGATGGTTGATTTGGCCTGTCAAAACAAATAGGTGTCAATCAAGATTCAGGGGTACCACAGAAGGGTTTAGTATCCATCGGCCTGATCAGCAATATGTACAATAAGAACTCTCAGGCGTGGTGACATCTTACAGTGTCTGAACATTACGCCTAGAGTGGATAAAGACCTTGACAATGTCACAAGTGAAGCAATACTTGTCCCTTCTCTCAGATGACATGGATTTCAGGGATTTTTTTGTTAGGTCCCCAGAAGCCACGTCGAAAGCGTTTCCTATATGCCGTTTATAACAAGCTATGGATAATCTCTCAACAGGAGGCTGCTGAAAGATTGCGTGAGAATGACAGGGTTAACCTGGAGAAGGCTTTGACTGTGGTCAACAATGGTATGAACACACTATCATCCATGATTTAGTCACTGCCCAACGTTGTGTCTTCTGCAATAGAGATAATTGAACAGGATTTGTCTATTCTCCAACATGGAAAATTGCAATTGCGGTCTATTGTACTACTAATCTGGACACTGTAATCATTGCGATCAGGCCATGTGTCCTGGCGTTCCGTCAATAGTACAACTCTGCATACAATCTAATGGAAAGACAGATCATGATGGCACAAAGAGCTGCAAAATATACAATGCTGCACATTGAAAAATTGGACCAATTACCTTTCACCGTGGCTGAGTCACCTTCTACAGAATGGTAATCCATGGCTACATTACACTGCCAGTCACTACATTCCAATTTCAATACTGTCTCCAGTATCACCAGGTAGGCATATATGAGTCACTAGGAGAGGGGTACATACATGAGTACTCTGAATTACAGTACAGATTTAAATGCAGGAATGGGGACACATAGGTTTTTCTCAGCAGTTCAAACTGTGAAACTGCTTTAAGTGGATCCTTAGTTTTGCTCCATGGGGAGTGTAATACTTCAGTTGCTAACTTATCCTGTCACTTGAATAGTACCCCATCTGCCATGATTCATCCGGTGTTCGAGCTGCAATGGGAGCTATTCGGAGCTGAATGATAAAGACTGTTGTGGGATGGTACCAGGCATGGCATATCTGGTCATAGTAAGTTCCAGGGTTACTTTTTGTTTGCAACTATTGTTTCCACTGGCCCACACAGATAGGGAGGCACCACTATGGTCTTCATTCAATGTTTCCTTTATACAGTTTTATTCTCTGAGCATACTGAAAGCCATGCTTCTTCAAAAAGATGTAGCCTTAACCTCAGCCCAAGAGATGTTTGCTATCCAAGTGGTAAGGTCCTCATCTGAAATACAGGCAATAGTCCATGCAAACTTACCGCTCCATTTTGGGGAAATGGTTCATAGTATCTTTAACATGTGTGATATGAGGTGGATTGTGTACCTATTTATACATACACATTCTGGCTATTGAGCACCTTTCAGACAATCTTCGGAGTTATTCCAGCATTCATGCACTCCATATTGGGAAGTGTTTTTGGAGGGCTTCCGCTGGTCCTACTACTTGTAGTGGACATCCTAGTTTTAATGTTCCTGCTTCGCAATGGACATCCCAGTTCATCAAGAAATGGCAGTGGCACTGCTGGTGCGACACTGTTGCGACCGTATGGTGCTCCATCTGAGCACACCTCAGCTTCGGGAGCTGAGCAAGAATTGGTTCCTATCATTCATACCAGCCTGGTTTGATTGCATCTTGCCTGTGTTCCGCAGCCTGTTCTGCAGGATACAAATGCGTGCTGGACTTTTCTGTCAGTTGTACCACCAGATGCAGATGTACTACTGGACCCCTTAACCTTAAAGGCCCACATCTATTAGTGTCCTCAGCATATTCCCGTGTTCCCATGTTGATGACGGCATTCTTAGAGCCTCCACAGGATGCTTCAGCACCTGACAGAACTGACAAGGTCTCTACAACAGGCTCACAGACTTCGAGTGTTTCTTCAGCTGCTGCTATCGGAACTGGAGAAGATCACCTTTGCTCCATTGACCTGATTCAAGAGGTGTTATACGGACCGTCGTCTGCACATGCGAGGGACAGTGTTGTTGCGTTTCCCACACAGGATACATAAACATTTGGCTCTCTGAGTGATGGGAACAAGTCAACTTTTTCCACAATAAGACCAAAATAGGAATGCAAAACATAATTTTGTTTTATTTTTCTTCTGCTCTCACTGAGTACCATAGCTTTTGATGTGCTCAGCCAGTTTGATGTTATATTGACTCCTTTTTAGTGGACATATAGAGCTTTTTGAATTTTTAAACAGCATCCTTTTTACATGCAACATGCTTTTAGATGTTTTTGACATTGGTTTTAAATGATTTACAATGTTTTTATGCTGTTTAGCAGGCTTATTTTGGCACCGGTTGCGTGCATATTGTCCTTTGGATGAGAAGTGGGAGTTATGTCCCCCAATCTAGCGACTTTTCTCCTACATTCAGCCTACCTTGCCCTGCATAACGGTTCTAGCACCAACCTTTTTCCTAGTATGGTGCTGAATAAATGCTGATTGGTTTCCTTGAAACTAGCCTAATTTATTATGCATGAGGATTCTTAGTAAAATCCCGTGCACATGATGTACATAACAGGATTACTCTGTACAAAGGTATTGCTATCTTTCATCCTAGGGTGATCAGGATACTTCGCAAAAATTACATTTATTGATTTAGGCTCATCTAAATAATCATACTCATGACATATCAATTGTGGTAGAACCCCTGAGGCTAACTTTTCTGTATAAAAGAAGTGCACCTTCACTAGTGAAGGAGAGGAGACGCTTCCACGCTGACACAGACACTGTGTACCCGGACTGCATAAACTTCAACACGCAGTGGTCTGACATGCCTTGCGGGGTGTCCAACTCGAGACCAAGACAGGTTCCTACATTCTCTCCCATCAGATAATATGGTTGGCTCTTTCCTTGGGGGTTCCTGGCTTTACACCCACATACATCCTAGGTACCCTTAGGTAGGGTTCACAGTGTACGAGTACACTTGATTACTGTCATGCCCGTATATATTCCCTGTTTTAGCACCATGGTAGAATTCTACCTTCTATTTACTCTTTTGGTGCTTGTAATCTCTTACGTTAGTTCTGTCTATTGATTGTTGCAGCAAACATGTTTTATACTAAAATGACGCTGTTTCAATAAATGCTTATTGAAACGTCTCCAACTTTTATTCTGTGTATCTCTCTGAGACTAAGTGAGCATGAGTGACTGACCAAAAAGTACTGTACTGTTTCCATAATCCCTAAAGGGTCAAGGGTTGTCATGTTCAATGGTTGCCAGAAATTATTAGCTCCTTGGTGAGGTTAGGGGGCTTATAGTGGCACTGTGAGCTAGCTGGTCTATAGAACGACATATCCTGCAGGGGGGGTCCGGAATCAGTCTTGACACCAAGCACTTAGTTTATGTTTTCCAAAAAATTTGCAGATCCTAGGTATTCTTAGGAACTATACAACAAACTCCCCCCACCACTCTAGCTCAGGAAGGCCCATCAGCCTGGTGATGGGCCATCAGAATATGCAAGGCACACCTCAGCACCCTTTGTGTGACTGTTTAGAGTGAATGCACCAGAACCCAAGTGTCATCCCGACCCAGACGTGTATTCTACAGACAGACATAGGCACAGAGTGGTTAAGCAAAAATGCCCACTTTCTAAAATGGCATTTTCAAACATGAAATTTAAAAACCAACTTCACCAAAAGTTTTGTTTTTTATTTGTGATTTTAGAGACCCCAAACTCCCAATCTCCATCTGCTCCTAATGGAAAATTACACTTAAAAGAAATATCAAGGCAATCCCATGTAACCGCTTGGGACAGATAGTCCTTGCAATAGTGAAAAATGAAATTAGTAATATTTCACTAATAGGACATGTACAACAAATCAGTACATGTCCTACATTTTAAATATACTGTACCCTGCCCATGAGGATGATTTGGGCTAACTTGGGGATAACGTACATGTAGTAAAAGGGAAGGTTTGGACCTGGTAAGCAGGTGCACTTGCCAGGTTGAAATGGCTGTTTAAAACTGCACACAGAGACACTGCAGTGGCAGGCCTGAGACATGTTTGCAGGGCTACTCATGTAGGTGGCACAACCAATGCTGCAGGCCCACTAGTAGCTTTCGATTTACAGACCCTTGGCACACCTGATGCACTTTACCAGGGACTTACTAGTAAATCAAATATGTCAATCATGGATAAACCATTCACCAATATAATTTAGACAGAGAGCATATGCACTTTAGCACTGATTAGCAGTGGTAAAGTGCCCAGAACCTGATGCCAACAAACACAGGTCAGGGAAAATAGGAGGAAGAAGGCAAATGGTTTAGGGATAACCCTGCAAATAGGGCCAGGTACAACACTGAGAATCAGAATATACAGGTGGCGAATATAAATCTGGCGACTTCTCAGTTCACATGAAGAAGAGAAGGGGATATCAGCACCGTAGTCTCCTCCTTACTTGCTGATGACTACGCCAAACACAGAACTTAGTATAACACGTCTTTATACGTCTACCTCTAACCGCAAACTCATGTCATGGCTCTCCCTAACATCATGGTTGCAGGCCTTTCACCTGTAGTCGAGTGTGGGATCGAGCGGTAAGCTTGAAGTGTGGAGCTTTTCTAGACCAGCTCGCTGGATAGCTTTCTTTAGAGCGCTCATGAAATGTTGGACAAAGCCATTGGCATGTGGCCAAAAAGGGTGCTCTTCTGATGCTTCACATTAAGATGAAAAATCTCTAAATTCTAGACTATTGAAAGGTGGGCTATCAGACTTTAAAATTGAAACAACGCAGGTCACAAAGATGCTGTCTAATCTCTCAATGACACGTTATTCAGACCCTCCAGCGTTTTGCGATTTCTCGATTTGCAAAATAGTCACAAAAACAGCTGAAGAGCGCGATGACCGTGATATTGAACTTTTTGGCCACGATAAAAGGTCTCCGGCAGGCAGCAAAAAAGATGATGACATCTTATTGACTGTACGCTCACAAGTCACTATGAGGTGCTGTACAGCCGTAATAGCTGCCTGTTTACTCCAGCGGCATGCCTGCACAGCGCCAAGGAATATGTGTCCGTGCATTTTGGAAGGAGAAGATGTGAGTCTCCGAGAAAGCTGGGCAGTGTTATCGTTTCAGCTTCTGGAAGTGCTCTTTCCTTATGTATGAATAAAGCCACATTTTGGATTCATGACGTAGAGCGCTGGGCACGGTACGTGTAGAATGACAATTCTTTCTCCCACAGGAAGCTGAATCCTTTAAAGTTCTGAGGAGGAGCGGGGGCTTCTCCCATCCCCCTGCAACCCAGCTCCCTGCAACACTTTGCGCTCCACTCATCAAAGCTTGCTGAAGAAAAACCGTGACTTCAGCAAGCGGTGCCTGCCTTCTCTTTCCTCTTCTTCATTCGTTCCCAGGTTAAATGGATAAAAAATAGGAAAGGAAGATTTTGTTGGAAAGGTCATGTTTCTCTGGCATTTTCTGTTCCAAAGGCAGATTCGAGACGGAAGGTGGCGGGTGGTGGTGAGGGGGGGGGTCAGTGTTCCGTGGAGCTCTATGTCCTCTCTCGTCCAAGCTTGCTGAAGGAAACTGTTACTTCAGCAAGCAGTTCTTACCTCTCTTTCCTCTCCTTCATTCGTTCCCCTGTGAAATGGGTCTAAAAAATAAAGAAACATTTAGTTGGAAATGTTGTCATTCTCTGGCATTTTCTGTTTGAGCTGCAGCCTCGGGAGGGAAGGGGTACGTTTAGCAAGTGGTTCTTACCTCTCCTTCCTCTCCTTCATTCATTCCCTTGTGAAATTGATCCAGAAAAGAAGAAAACATTTTGTTGGAAATGTTGTCTTTCTCAGGCATTTTTTTGTTCGAGCTGCAGCCTCGGGATGGAAGGGGTAAATAAATAAATTTAAAAAAATACAATATATGCAAAATAACTGCACACAACTAGACATAATGGTTGCAAAGTGACCAGAGTGTTTTCTGTCACAAGCAAAGATATTAGGCCACTTTACAGAGAGGGCCAGTTAATAGCGCTGTCGTTTTCAACTCTTTCCAGGAACAGCATTGTTGTTGGAAGAGAGGGTGAGGAGATGACGTCTCCATGGCCAGGGGGCTCCGACATCTCCATGGTCTGGGGTGTCTCTGACGTCTTCATGGACAGTGGGGTCTCTGACGTCTCCATGGTCAGGGGCATCTCTGGGGTCTTCTTGTGCTATTGTGTTGGACTGAACCTATGCTCCTGGAAGGTTACCACAGAGGAGAATTTAGCAAAAAAACTCTCTTGTCACGTTGTCAAGAGGACGAATAAGTCTACTGCAATTTTTTCCCAGGCATGTCTTGGCAACTCTGCATGTTTAACAGGTGTTGAGTGGTTTTCAATGACAGGCAGTTGCACAGATGACAAACCTTTAATTCTCTTTCAACTTTCTCGTGAAGATGTGGAAACAAGACTCGGTCTCGAGAGCTCATTTGATGGCAACAATTCCACGATGTACTCCATGAGCCTCTTCAATTATATGTTGTTGCAGACTCTCTGGCATGACAATTCTCAAACCTCTTAGAATAATACCTGCCTGAGTAACTGTCAGTTCATCTTTGACATTCCTCATCTTTTAATATTCACTGTCACAGGTTAGAAGTCAAGGGAGCTGGTACTAAGACTGCTGTGTAATAATGTTTTTCAAATTCAGCATGTTACTTTTCTAACTTGGTGAGTGGCAATTTGTTCCAACAAAATGGCAGCTGGGGTGTTTGATTTCACTATGAAATTTATGTAAGCTTCCGTTGTCTTAGATTGAGTGTCAGAGCATTTTACAGGCACTAGTGAGAAGTAGTTAGCAGGGTTCTGATATTTTCCTTGATGATGCACAATGGTGTAGTTGTACTCTTGCAATCATAGACCCCAATGTTCAATGCGCGGAGACATTTTTGCATTTGGATTTTGAAAGATAGTCAGCAATGCTTGATGATCGGTCACTAGCGTTAAGGGCTTCCCATACAAGAATACGTGGATATGTTTACGTGCCCACACCACTGCTAAGCTATCTTTCTCAAGTTGTGAATAAGCATGTTAAGTTTGGGACAACTTCGACTTGCATTTGCCACACTACATCTTTGAGAATTTGAGTGTCTGCTGTGCTGTGCAAGGATGGTGCCCAAACAAACAGGGCTAGCACCAACAACAACCACAGTATGAAGCTTTGGATCAAAATATGCCATTTCAGTTCCGTTCTCAATAGCTTGCTTGTTTTTATGGAAGCTTTGTGTCATGCCTGCCCGTGCTTGGCAGAGGCTTTCACATGCGTTGGAGGCAGAGCATGCAGTCCATAAGACATGTGCCACCCTGCAGGAAACTGGTTGCTGTTCTAGTTTTACGGCTGCAACTACCTGGCATCACATTACTCTCTCACTCACTTACCTGTATCCTTACATCTTCGTGTCCAGCAGTGGGAGTGTTTGTCGTGATGGGGTTCTTCCGGATTACTTGGACTTCATGTCTTTGGTCTAGCTTCTCCACTACTCCCCTTGGTCCTGGGGGAGTCGTCATCACTGGAAATCTTGCAACACAACAAAAGAATAAACTCTAAGCTGGACATTAACCACTGCTGGGTAACGCGCCTTGTCCGCTTGTGTTAACCCTTAAGGACATTAATGTAAAACGCTTATCTGACTTGTGTGGCATTCTGCAGTGCTTCTGTGTATTTTGAAACAGTCCATGGTCTTCCTGTTCTGTGGGGGGCATAAGATTCATGTCAATATTGTATAGGATGCATGTCTTGCTCCTCCCTAAGCCAGCAAAAATCCTTGAAAAAGTGGTGCAGGGGCAATTAGCCGATTATCTTGAATCTAAACAACTTCTTCACGTCTCCCATTCCGGTTTTAGATCAGGCTTTAGCACAGAGTCCGCACTGCTTGAGGTGTCTGAGTCCATCCGGAATGCATGGAAGCGGGCGAGGAAGCCATGTTGGTCCTCCTTGACCTGTCCGCGGCTTTTGATACCGTTTCCCATGACATTCTATTAGATAGAATGTGCAATATTGGTATTGAGGGAACTCATCTGGCCTGCTTCAGATCTTATCTGATGGGTAGATCACAGCAGGTCTTCCTCTGGCCTTTTGTTTCTGAAGAAAAACCTCTGCTTTGCAGGGTCCTGCAGGGCTCCGCACTTAGGGCTTGATTACGATTGCGGTTTTCCCGCATCCTCCGGGCCGGCGGAAGCCACCGCCGGCCCGGAGGATGCGGGAAAACCGCTGCGGACTGAAAAAGACCCCCCGCCAGATTAGGATGGCTGGGGGATCGTTTTTCAGTCCGCAGCTTTTCCGCCGCGGTCGCCTTCCGACCGCGGCGGAAAAGCTTTAACATGGCTGGCGGTGTCTATCAGACACCGCCAGCCATATTAGGATGTCTGCGAAAAGATGCCTTTACACTGCGGCATTTCCGCCGTGTAAAGGCATACGGATTTGTGTTTGGGGGCCCGTTGCGGGCCCCCAGGGGTGAAGGGGGGGTGGGGGGTGCACATGGGGGGTACCTATGGTACCCCCCTGCATTTGCCTGCACAAAGCGGCAGGCACCGCGAGGTGCCTGCCGCTTTGTGCATGCAAATGCACAACTCACATTTTTATCATTGCGGCGGGTGCTGCTTCAAGCAGCACCCGCCGCAATGATAAAAATACAGGATGTGACCGCCAGGGTGGCGGTCACATCCTAATTTGCACGGAGGGACCGCCGCTGCCCCTGCGGACGGACCTGAGTCCGTCCGCCACCATAGAGTAGGAGGAACCGTCCGCAGGGGCAGCGGCGGTCCCTCCGTGCAAATTAGATTGTGACCGCCACCCTGGCGGTCACATCCTGTATTTTTATCATTGCGGCGGGTGCTGCTTGAAGCAGCACCCGCCGCAATGATAAAAATGTGAGTTGTGCATTTGCATGCACAAAGCGGCAGGCACCTCGTGGTGCCTGCCGCTTTGTGCAGGCAAATGCAGGGGGGTACCATAGGTACCCCCCATGTGCACCCCCCACCCCCCCTTCACCCCTGGGGGCCCGCAACGGGCCCCCAAACACAAATCTGTATGCCTTTACACAGCGGAAATGCCGCCGTGTAACGGCATCTTTCCGCAGGCATCCTAATATGGCTGGCGGTGTCTGATAGACACCGCCAGCCATGTTAAAGCTTTTCCGCCGTGGTCGGAAGGCGACCGCGGCGGAAAAGCTGCAGACTGAAAAACGATCCCCCAGCCACCCTAATCTGGCGGGGGGTCTTTTTCAGTCCGCAGCGGTTTTCCCGCATCCTCCGGGCCGGCGGTGGCTTCCGCCGGCCCGGAGGATGCGGGAAAACCGCAATCGTAATCAGGCCCTAAGTCCTCTTTTCTTCAATATCTACCTTACTCCTTTAGCGAAAGTGGTTGAATCCTGGGGGGTCAGAGTGATCTCTTATGCTGATGACACTTAGCTCGTGTTCTCCTTTAGAGATCACTCTGACGGCAGCCTGTCCAACTTTCGACGCTGCCTTACTAACATCTCCCGTTGGATGACTACTAACACCCTCAAACTTAATACGGATAAGACCGAGGTCTTATTCTTCAATCAAAGTTCTCCATTCCCCTCTATATTGTGGTGGCCATCGGAGTTAAACCCCCCTCCGGTTCCAGTTCAAACAGCTCGTAATTTGGGTTTCCAGTTCGACAACGACCTGTCTTGCAAAAGCCAAATCAATAAAGTTACCGCAGCATGCTTTGGTAAACTCCGCATGATCAGGAAAATTCTACGGTTTCTTCCCCATGATTCCCGTAGGACCGTCATACATGCCTTAATCACCTCTCACCTTGATTATTCTAACAGCATGTATGTTGGAGCTCCAGCTTACCTGATCAAGCGGCTGCAGATTGTGCAGAATGCTGCAGCCAGACTGATTTGTAACATCCCTTATCGCCATTCTATTACTCTGTACTTGGTGAAGTTACACTGGCTGCCAGTTACCTGTTCCATTCAAATCAAAGCGCTGGTCTTTGCCTTTAGGGCCCTTAATGACCTTGGCCCGGTCTATCTGAGAAAAAGGCTTAAACTGGTCCACTCCACCCGAGCCCTCAGATCTAATCATCTCCGCCTTCTCTGTACCCCTCGCTTTCGCCGTTCTAGAATGGGGGCAGAGCCTTTGCTGTGATGACCGCTAAACTCTGGAACAGCCTCCCATTGGGTCTTCGGCTCATCACATCGGAACCACTGTTCCGAGGCAAACTAAAAACCTGGATGTTTTCCAATCTTTCGCTGCACTAGATCTCTCCTGTGGTCCGTTGTCAGTAGCGCCGGGACACCCCCGTAGGGGGTAGCCGCGCGCTCTATAAGCTTCAAAATAAATAAATAAATACATTTAGCCCTACAATGCTGTACTTGTTATTTTCACGTTTCCTTGTATATAGAAGGCATAACTAAGGCTCTAGGGAAGGATTGCTTCTATGTTTTAACACATGATGTAGATGGATTCTGCTTTGCATGTTTTGCTTTTTGATCTCACAATTAGTATTATAGTGTGCTGCAATCCCTTAAGAAACCTGATTGGATGTAATGTAGAGGCATTATGGATACGCCTGGGTATATATGTGTGTGTGTCAGTAACCAATATCACTGTGTTTATTTTCTATTGCCAATTGTTCCTTTTGTAGCAATATATTAGCTGGCAGTGCCATTTATCCTTCTTCACCACATTACATGGGAGAAGGGGAATTAATATGTACTTATAGTAACTATCTCTAAACACACTTAGACAGAATGTTAAAGAGTGTGCTTATATGTATTTGTTTGCTTTAACGCTGCTTATGTTTGTCCATATGGAGGGCCACGTAGATGGACCTTAGACAGATGCATCTCCTGCAGCTCAGTCTTCGGTGGATGTCATCAATTTGTTCTTCTCCTTTCCCTTTTTCTCCGCCAGTAGGGTTTGGCTTTGACATTGTTGGGCCTTCCTGTTCGGTTGGGAAGTTGGGACCTTACATTGTGACCTCTATTTCACTCCTGCGGTAAATCCAGGTGAGATTTCTAACACTTTGCTCACATTCATGTGACCAAAGAAAAGAAAACATTCTTTTCAGTCAAGTCCCTTAATGGTGTGCTGAGAGTGGCAAAGTCTTATATGTATCTAGAGCAATATCTGGTCATGCCAAAGAATGAGCGTTACATGGAAACATCTTGTGGTTTACTGGCCGTTGACAGGGATTGCACTTTAGATGGATGGGGTGTCTTGCCACTATCAGAAAATATATGGCCATAGAATTTTAACTGTGTCTTATGGAACTCACGTTTCTCGGTGTTCAAAGTTAAGCTGGCATCAGTGAGCAAATGATGCACTTGCGTAAGAGCTTGTCATGCTCCTTCTGTGTAGCTCTGAAAAGCAATATGTCATCACTGTAATTGAAAGCATTCATGACAGGCTGTACGATACATCAAATTACATTTTGGAATGGCTCTGCAGCTGATGACACATCAAAACTTAGGGGCAATATTACAAGCCCCTTGCCACCCGTACCTCACTTTTCCCACTTTTTAGAAATGGCGCAAAAGTGGTGCAAGGGGCTTGTAAATCTGCCACTTAGTCTCTTGAAACAAAACATACTAACTTTTGTGGAAAAGGTTGTGATATACCAGCAATTCTCCTTGAGTTCCAACTGATCATATCCTGTATTCAGATCCAGACGAGAGAATACCTTCGCACCATTCAATTGTCTTATCATGTCTGCAATGTGCAAACCTGTTGTCATTCTCTTTCAATTCCCTCATTCGCTTGACGCATATCCATGCAGATGTGTCCCGCTCCTTCACTGTCCTTTTTAGGTGCTACCACTTTAGGAGAAACAAATGGAGTTGGACCAGTGGAATGCTACATCATATTGTGTTTGAGTAAAGTTTCAAGTTCTTTTTCTAGAGCTTCCTGTAAGTGAAAGGCAATTCATTTGTGTCTTTGAGCAATAGGACATTCGTCCGCATTAATGTGTAATTGGACTTTCATTGTCTTGAGTTTTCCCAACCAATGAAACAACAAAAGGAATTGAGTTACTATTTTGTGATGAGCATTCATGTTATAGTTCACAGATGTCAGTCTCATTTCAGCAGCTCTGCTAAAGCTGAGTAAGACAGCACTTAACACCATACCTAGAAGTAGATGAATGGGTGCTGGTGCTTTTGTTTTCTTATGCTTTATCGTTGCTACAAATTAATCTTAACTTTTTAGTGGCTTCAGTGCACCCCATGTACACACTTTAGTTTTGGATTCCTCAGGAGCAGCTATCGATAATGAAAGGTATTGAGCAACCATTGACTTTATTGTAATCTTTGGATAATGTTTAAATGACATTGATGTTTTGCCATGACGATTTTTCTTGGACCAGTGTTTTTTGCTCACAGGCAGCCAGTTCAACAGGTAAACATTTACATGGCACACTCATTTTCTTTGTTTTCACTTGACATTGATACAGAAGAACTTTGACGAAGATTTAGATGTCGATCAACTTCTTTTGGTGTTGATTTGCCTAAGGTGATGGGATCCATTGTCAATAAGAACGAGAGGAGCACCGCTTCTGGAATGTTTGGGTGGACATTCGTCTTCACACCGTGACGCACTGTGTAGAAATTAAAATCCACACCTGAAGCACACGTTCTGTGTAGAATGCACTCTGTGTCGCTGGGCTTGTGCTTTGGCTTACTAATCACATTCATAACTGACTCACTCTGGGCACCTCCGGCCTACATGTCAGCAGCCTGTCAATCAACACACTCTTCAGCTCTGGCAGACATGAGAACTCACTCCAGACTAAGAGTTTCTCTCAACATTCATTTTATGAGCAAATCTGGCATGCATTCATCAATCACTCTGACGTGTATAGCTTCTTCATCATTACAATTATTGGACTTGCAGTGTTTGTTTTGACTTTATATAATTTCTTCAGCTCATGGCAATTTCTTCATGACTTCTTATGTACCTTCACCAACAAGACTCTTAAGGTACTTGATAATCTTCTTGTTATCAGCTTCTTCAATCAATTCAATGAAATCATAAAGTGTATCTATACAAGGACCCCATCTGTTGCAATTTTCAACTTTTTGGCAGTATCAAATGGCGGTGGTGATTTCAAGAAGGCAGCATTGTGACGATTCACAAGATTGGCTGACACTGAGGGTGGAGTTCCTTCTGACAATATGTGCTGCCAGTTAGGACCTTGTTCCTCCCTACTATCTCTTAGACCCTGTGCTATGCTGGCCTCTGGGTCATCTTGGCCAGCCTGTGGAACCTTGACCTCCCTCTTAGTCTCCATTGTAAGCCATTTTCTTGTATCACTTTATCTTTAGGCATCTCTTTGTGCTGTCTGACACCTGGTTGATCTCTGCCTCCCAGCACTTCTGTTCACAGTGTTATCTTACGCGTTGCTGCTGTTTCAAAACCTGTTTGCATCCGCCCATAGCATTGTCATTCTGTATAAATATATGGCTTTGAGTTGCATAGTACCTCTTTGTGCAGCCTTCCCAGCAGGTTTTCGGCCACTGATGTGTGGGCTTCTCAATGTAACTTTCATTAACTTCAAATATTTTACATGGAACTGGGGCTGTGCTTTAACTCCACATACACCAATCCACATACAACAAACACCAATTCCACACTTTCATGGAGGCACACGTGGAACGCACTAGCAGTTTGTGGGACCACAGCACACTTTCTGGGAGAGCACTGTCGATCTTCGGGTTACTTATCTCCCTAGCTCATCGCCAGTCATAGCGTTCTCACCAGCCCGGTTGCACACCAATGACTATGAAACACAGAGTTTAGCACAACACGACTTTCTTCTTATGCTGGTTGCCATGAACTCAAAACTCTAAAACTGCATTCAATTCACTATGCTCTAATACTTATGTCACAGTTCAACGGAGTCCATCAGGAGCCACAAAGATTCCATCATCACAACCTCACACTACACTACAAACACCGCTATCAGTAATGGGTTTAAAATACTCCTGAACTTTCAGAGACACACACATACAGTCAGAAAACTGTATGAGACTTTCATTGGTCTGTGGAAGGCTGCAGATGAGAACTCCAAAACATTCATGCATCTCACTAGTAGCATCTTGAAGCCTATTGTTAGACATTTCGACCCTCAGTAGAGAAGATAGGAGGTTTAACAGCATGTCGGTGAAGATGCACAGCTAAAACACAAGTGCAACCTGTGCCTCTGTCCTGTTGATGAGGGTTAGTTGGATCCTCAGTAGACAAGAAAGGAGGTTTAATATGCCTGTGAAGATGCACAACCAATTTACAAGTCCAACCTGTGCCTCTGTCCTGTTCATGAGGCTAAGTGCAGGTAACATATGTTTAAAGAATTGGGTTACTGGTTGACTTGGGTTGAGCTCCGGTCAAGTAGCAACCACAATCCTTGTCAGGGTAAGGCACAAAGAAAACTCCAAATAAACCTGTGCTCAACACCCTGTTAGCTTGGCACAGAGCAGACAGGCTTAACTAAGAGTCAGTATTTAAAGTATTTGTGCAATACTTCAAGCAGAAACAGTGAAAACACAACATAAATGTATCCCACATCAGATTAGAAAATTAGAGCAACATTTTATAAATAAAACACAACCAAAATGACAGTTTATAAAAAGTGCAAACTGTGGATATCTGGTCAAGCCAAACAGCGACAATGTCACAAGTTCAGGCTAACCTCGATGGAGCATGGGTAGGCTACAGTGACCCAGTTAGGCCCATTGAACAGAGTATGTTAAATCCTGGTTTGCAAAGCATTGCGAGGATCTGCATCAGAGACGTGTTGTGCAGCTGAAGAAATGCAACGGTTCCGAGATGCAGCAAGGCTGTGGTGTGAGGTACTATGGCGGCTGCATTGAAGAGCCCATTGAAGACGGCTTGCAATATGAAGTCCGGTGTCAGGGATGTGATTCCCACATAATAACGCCCTATTTTTGGGTTTCTCTCTACTCTAATGCACTACCCTGCATTTCACCCTATACCTCTCTCAATATATCCTCAACCTCCACTCTCTGACTCATACCAAATCTAATTCTACTACTATGATCTCCAAAATAACCCTTTCTAGACTCTTCCCTCCTCTATTCATCCTTGAATCACCCTAAACCCTCTTTTTAATACTAAGATATCCCAACTAATCCTTCTAAATTCTTCCCTCACCTATCGCTCCTTTGGCTCCTCCCAAAACTCATTTTACTAACATGATCTTCCTAATCCATTTCTAGGGACTCTTCCCTCTTCCATTTCTCTATATACTTATCCAAAACTTATCTTACTACTATTAGCTCCCAATAAACCCTTTCTAGACTCTTCCCTCTTCTATCCCCTCATAATCTTTTTTAATCCAACTAACTAACTCATATGTCCACCACTAAAATTAACTCAAATTTCATGATACTAATCCACCATTAATCCTTTTTTTGTTCCGGGGTAACGTGCTACTCAACAAAAAGTATTTTGACGCCTCATCAGGGGTAGTAGGTGCTATATAAATACAATTGCAATTACAATTTGGTAATGTGCTGTCACAACAAACATATGGTTTTCGAGCGAAAGGTCTTTGCAATCCGTTTACTATGGGAAAGAGGCACTTGACATATATGTGCACGTGACTCTCCTTGGTATTCAGGTGTCTGTTCAGGTTTGTGATTCCATTTGTCCATATTTCACCTGCTTAACACCTACCACCACTGGATGGTAAATTTCAAGCGCAAAGAGCTGTTTTGCAATTCACAATTTGTGAGTGGTTCATACTAGGATTAGCTATTAGTATTGTTTTTATGTATTTCTTAATCGCATTTTTGCAATCCCTTATTTTGTGCTATTTTAAGAAAAACTTAGGGGCAGATTTACAAGCCCCTTGCGTCATTTTTGCACCGCCGTTGTGTCACATTTTGTGACGCAGACGCAGCATAAAAATGCGGCCCATTTACAATGTGACGCATCTAGTGAGATGCGTCATATTGTACAGCCCTGCTCAATGTTAGCATGGTGGGCGTTCCTACTTAAAAGAGCCTTGTGGAAGTGACACAGTGAAATCTACAAGATTTCACTGTGCCACTTCTGGGACGCCACTGCATCAAAACCTTACGCCTGCTTCAAGCAGGCGTAAGGAGTGACGCAGTGTAGTGAGAATAGGCATCCCCATGTAGTGCTGGAGTTGCGTCGTGCTTGCGACACGACTCCAGCAGTGCATGATTTCTGGGTTAACAGATGCGTCCGAATTTCTGACGCATCTGTCACTCCTTGCGCTATTGTGCACCGTATTGTAAATACGGTGCATCCATGGTGGTGCAAGGGTTTCTCAGGGTGGCGCAGGAAAAGTAACGCATCTCTACAGATGCGTCACTTTCTTGTAAATCTGCACCTTATTTTCTAGGGTTTTGCAGTCGTAAATCAGTTAGTGATCAATCTGAAGTACACAAAATATTCATATATCAGACTCTTCTCCTGTCAAGGGCAGGAAAAGATGGTGGAAATGGGTAAGGAACACCCCTGAAGTCAAAGGGGTCTGAAAAAGAAAATCTTGCCTTTGTAAAGATATTAAAAATTAAACTTTAGTGAAAATGCTCTTAGTTTTTCTTTTCCTACTAAGGAAATGTAAAACTTTACATTCCTGTGGGTACTCATGTGAGTGCTCCTGGGAATATGTTATCAGCACAGTTTCTTTGAAATACTTTTGTAAGTCTTTGTGAAAGTCGGAAATGTAAGCAAAACTTAGAGGTAATCCTACACGAGTAAATGTCTGCCTTTGAACCGTGTGTTTGCGCATTTTTATTTATAAATAAAACCTGACCTGATATGACCTGATTTTTTTTTTACAGTGTAGTAAATAAAATGGTCGTTTCACTAAAACAAATTTTGACTGAAGGAGTTTCCACCCATTTCCCCGTTTTGTGTAGTTATGGTTGGTCTTGAATTGTCTTTTTCTATGGTTTATTTAAAATGGAGTGCCTGTCTTCTTATGCGCTACCCAGTAAGGAGCTTCTACGGCAAGCGAAGCTGACTGAAAATGCAAATTAAATCGCGAATAAGTTTGCCCCGAACAGGCTTCAGAATGGTTAGTTGTTGTCGAGTCTGTTTCTCTCCAGGGTGCAATGTGCAAATGTCTTGCTGTCTGAATTCTCTCATTCTCTTGGCCGGATGCAAGAGGGACTGCAGACCTCAGCAGCTAGGCAGATGAATGGAACAGGACGCGGCAACACTCGTTTCTTTGTTAACAAAGCCAGTTTGGCTTCATGTAGAGACCATCTATACATTTTAAACAGCACAAGTTTCATTGATATGAAGTGTGACCTAAGGGTCCTTCCTACACCCAAATTTCAGCAGGATCTAGCCTTTCACCTATCTAGAAATAAAATGAGCAGATTTGAGTTGGAATGATACTGATGATCGTGGTGTTTTCCTTCCTTTGTTTGCTCTATAAGATCCTGCTCCAGCAAGTAGACATACACTGCTACACCTTGCCCACATCTCTTTAAAGGTGGGAGTTGGAGGGTCAAGGAAAGACAGTAAAATATAGTTGCTGTGCGGTTTAAGTTCAGTTCGAATCCTTTATTCGGCTATTGCCATAAAAGTACACATCATCAATTTGAAAAACCGGCAAGAAAACGAAATACAAATTCAAACACATGCCTGCTTCAATGTCTAATTACTATCATAAATGCAATAAAAAATCTTAGAAAGGAAAGAGAACCTAATCATGCTAGAGCATCTGATACAAATACTAAAAAGCCTCTTGGACAGCATTACTATGGGGATGATTACGATGCCATTGTTTCGTATTGGGAACCGCCCTCCTACAAGGTGGCAGTCCCACAGTATGAATTACAGTCCAACCTCCACCAAGGCGGTCACATTGCCTATGTTTTGCATTGTGGCGGGTGCTGCTTAAGGCAGCACCCGCCACAATGCAAACAAGGGGTAATTTACATTTCCCTACACTATGTGGCATGCACCATGCAGTGCTTGCCACATGGCGCAGAGAGATGTAGGGGGCACCATAGGTGCCCCCAGGTCCTGTGTCTGGGGGCCAGGGGGCAAGGGGGGCCCGCCACAGCCCCCTAAGTCCCTTTCTGCCTGCCTTTTCATGGTGGGTAACCCTCCATGAAACAGCTGGTGGAAATGGTAATCGTAATCCCTAAGGAGGTGCCTGGTAGGTACCGCCACAATTGTAGGGACTACGAGCCCCCTGCCGCACCGGCGAGCTCAAGGAGCCCATCGGATGCATGACGGTTGGTCCTTATGACCGTCACACGTCTGCCCAAACCATAATATGGGGGGGCGGTAAAGTTAGATACTATGTCGGGGAGATGCCACTGACAGTCTATTGGTGTCGATCTTCGCTCTCATTGTAATCAGCCCCTTTGTTTGGCCCTAGGAAGCATACTTTTTCCTAATTAATGATGTCCACAGTATAGAGCTGATAACTGCACAGCAAGTAGAACAGACTCTAAGTGATTCAAGAACTGCAAACCTAAGATTTTCTGCTTGCAAAATTGGGTGCAAAAATTGTGTTCTTGGTGAGCTGCTGGGCCTACAGAATAAGTTTCTTGCTGGGAGAAAGCTACTAAAATGTGCACAATGCATAATCTAAAATGACTAAGATAAAATCTATGTTCTTTATTAGATATCCAAGCAAGGTATGGCTCCAGCACTGCTTTTGTGGAAATTGGAAAATATATCATGACAGTATCCAATGATTGTGCGCGGGTTGATCGAAGATCATGTCTATGCCTAAAAAAAAGATTTTTGACATAGGTCTTGGAATTATTATCAGTTGTATGGGGGAGTAAAATAGATTTATAATCCCCAATTCAAAAAATTCTTGTTTCACGTAGGGTAACCTGCAAATCTTGTCTATGTCATCCTAGGTGGTACATTCCTCGAGTATCAACTGTGAACAATTTGCCTCAGGGAGTGCCAGATTTCTAGCCAAAGAAGTAAAGGTGCTAGCAAAGAAGTAAAGGTGCTAGCAAAGAAGTAAAGGTGCTAGTTAATAGAGTCCTCAATGTAAGTTATGCCTAGTTCTGAGTATGCATTGTTTCTCGCGATACTCTTAGGGACAGACAGAAACCTACATAAAAATCTATTTTCTAAGATTTGCATATTCCCAGGATTAATATAGCCCCATACTCCTATCCCATTGGAACCCACAGAAAGACATTTGCTTTTATAGAGCTTAATCATTTATGTGATAGGCTTATGGCCAAGTTTATCTTAAAAACTAAATATTGCTTCTGAAGTCCTTGAGAATTCCTGTGCTCTTTGATTTGGTAGGTTCCCACACTTTAGATTAGAGTAGAAAGTAAATATTCAAATTCTTTAACCTTAGTGACTGCGTTCCCTTCTATTACATAGTTTTTGGACCTAATGTTTTTGGGACTGCTCATCATAACATAAGATTTCAAGTGATTAACTTTTAAACTAAAGTTAATCATAAAACTGATAAAAGTATCTAATAAAATTTGGAGGCCGTTTGCTGGTCAGGCTATGAGGACAGCGTTGTTAGCATATAAAATGAAAGTGACAGGGCAATTCTTTGCCGTAGTCAAATCCTTCCCCTTCATACTAATTCACACTCGAGGCCATTGATATAAAAAAGGAATAAAAATGGTGCTAAAATACTTCCCAGCCTGACACCTCTGTTAGACCTAATAGGACAGGAACATTCCCCATCTGGGCCAGAATGTACTTTCAGAAATATTCCCCAGTGCAAATGCTTGAGAAGGTCCATCAGCAAGTTATCAATGCCCATTTTTTCCAAACAGGGCTCATAGCTTCCCCCGGTTCAGTACGTCAAAGGCACAGGAGAGGTCCATGAAGGTAATATATATATATACACAACTGACTTTCTCCGTAAAATTGACAATCTAAACTGGACTAGTGATTTGGTAATGATGACACTCGATATCTTGAGCCTTTACACTAGTATAAATCATCTCCAAGGGGCAGAGGCTGTAAAATGGTACTTGGAGACACGGCCCATAAATCTGACTGCACATAATCAAATGTTACTTGAATTCATATAATTCTGACTAAGTAATAACATTTTTCTGTTCCAGGATCAATTCTACAAACAGATCTGTGGTACCGCGATGGGCACCTGCTTCGCCCCCAGCTACGTGAACCTTTTCGTCGGCTGGTGGGAGGAGCAGGTGGCCTGGGCGGCAAATAACGCCGCATGGACAGAGAGGGTAGTATCTTGGTACAGATACATGGACGATCTGTTTATCGTCTTTAAAGGCTCGATAGAATGTGCCAAGGAATATGTCAAGGTACTAAATGAGAATGACCTTAATCTCAGATTTAGTGGGGAGATTAGCACAGAAACTGTGAACTTTTTGGACCTTAAAGTGTTCATAGCTGAGGGTAAAATCTGTACAGCATTGCATAGAAAACAGACAGCTGGCAATTCTGTGCTCCACGCAACGAGTTGCCATTCGGGGAAAACCATATCTAGTATACCCTATGGTGAACTACTGAGAATTAAGAGGAATTGTACACGACAAGATGATTTTGAGAAGGCGGCCAGTGAAAGTATGTTGAGGTTCAAAATGAGAGGATATACCAAGCAGGTATTACAGGAGGCTAAATTGAAAGCTGACAAGAAATTGAGATCTGATTTAATCTCAAAACATAGCTCAATGTCACCCAAGAGACAGGACAGTAATCATAAGAGTATGAGGATGATTATGAACTACTCTACCGATGCCCAGGACATAAGAAAAAAGTGTGTGAAGAATTGGCACATACTCAAATCTGATCCGGTCATCGGTAAGGAATTACCTAAGTCCCCATTAATAACGTTTAGGAGAGCTATGTCATTGGGATCGAACATTGTACAAAGCCACTGTAAGAAAGAGGAAAAACCTCCACCATTTGGGAAACTGACAGGATTCTATCCTTGCCTTAAATGCAAGGCATGTAAAAACAGTAGAAAGGTGACTAGTTACCATATACCAGGGATGAAGGAGCCCAAAAAGATCACTAGCTTAATGAATTGTAACACAAGCCACACAGTGTACTGTCTTGTATGTCCGTGTGGCCTGCGTTATATTGGGAGTACCACTCACAGAACGAAAATTAGGATCCTAGAACACTTGAGGGCCATACAAAATAAAGATCCCACATATCCAGTGGCAAGGCACTTCGAAGTGTCTCACCAAAGCAACCGAGAACTCCTTAGCTTCTACTGCATGAACCAAGTACCGGCAGACATAAGGGGAGGAAATAGGCTGCTTCAGCTACGAAGGCTAGAGTCTCGCTATATTATTGAGAACCAGACTAAGAAACCGGGTGGCCTGAATGCTGGGGAGGAGTTAGCGGTCCATTTATGAGTCTTACATTGATTTTCTGCATTGTTGGTGATTTTCTCATGTTCAAAATTGTGGGATGTTTGTATGTATGCACATATTTCTGTGGAATGCCCATTCGGGGCTGAATTTGAACAATAATCATTATTTGTGTGTTGAATAGCCCATCCAGGGCGCAATGTTGTCAGTGATATCCACTGAATTTACACCACTTAGAAATGGTGGTTGGTAATGCACTATACATGTCCTTTCTTTATTTTGTTGATTGGCTGTATTTAAACTTTGCCGAAGGGTGGCGCCAGCCTCTAATTGAGAAAGGCGGTGGCCGAAACGCGTCTGTGAGAGTGTTTGTCCAATAAACCATATTGGAACAGTCCCCCGTGAGTGCTGCGTGCTTTTTGCATCTGAGCCTTGTCTGATCGTGACTGGCGTGGTACCGTCTCCCGCCATTGAAAGCACCCGGCCTCGAGTGAAGGAGAGCAGATGGATCAGTGAGCTTTGATATATATATATATATATATATATATATATATATATATATATATATATATATATATATATATATATATATATATATATATATATATCCATACTAATAATATAAAGAGCGAGCCCAAACCTTTGAGGCGGGTAATATCAGGAATCACAGCACCAATCACAACACCCAATACAGCGTTGGAAAGGGCAGTTGCAGCAGAAGGACATAGGCTATACAGACGCCCACCATATACATTTAAAAGGTAAAAGAACCGTGCCAGCAAAGTAGTCCCTTGTGGGCATGTCTGCATTGTGCTGTGGGCGTGTGCTGGGGGGCGTGTGATCAGGGCGTGACAAACACTGGGGGCGTGTGGTACGTTCCACCCTTCATGCCATGTCTCATATTGTGTGCTAATCCCTTTAAATACCCCTGCACCCCATGATCATAACCCACCCTTACTCCTTAAAATACCCCAACACCCTTAAACAGTAACCCATCTTAACCCTATGAATATACCCTGTACACCAAAACCCAAACCTATCCCTAAACCCTAAAAATACCCCTATACCCCAAAACCCAAACCTAGCCCTGAACCCTTAAAATACCCCTGTACCCCAAAACCCAAACCTACCCCTGAACCCTAAAAATACCCTTGTACCCCAAAACCCAAACCTAGCCCTGAACCCTAAAAATACCCCTGTACCCCAAAACCCAAACCTACCCCTGAACCCTAAAATACCTCTGTACCCCAAAACCCAAACCTAGCCCTGAACCCTAAAAATACCCCTGTACCCCAAAACCCAAACCTAGCCCTGAACCCTTAAAATACCCCTGTACCCCAAAACCCAAACCTACCCCTGAACCTTAAAAATACGCCTATACCCCAAAACCCAAACCTAGCCCTGAACCCTAAAAATCCCACTGTACCCCAAAACCCAAACCTACCACTGAACCCTAAAATACCCCTGTACCCCAAAATCCAAACCTAGCCCTGAACCCTTAAAATGCCGTGGTACCCCAATATCCAAACGTACCCCTGAACTCTAAAAATACCCCTGTACCCCAAAACCCAAACCTAGCCCTGAACCCTAAAAATACCCATGTACCCCAAAACCCAAACCCACCCCTGAACCCTAAAATACCTCTGTACCCCAAAACCCAAACCTAGCACTGAACCCTAAAAATACCCCTGTACCCCAAAACCAAAACCTAGCCCTGAACCCTTAAAATACCCCTGTACCCCAAAACCCAAACCTACCCCTGAACCCTAAAAATACCCCTGTACCCCAAAACCAATACCTATCCCTAAACCCTAAAACTACCCCTGTAGCCCATAACCCAAAACTATATCTGAACCCTTAAAATACCCAAACACCCCAAAACATATTCCTGAGTACCCCAAAACATATACCCCTATACCCATACTTACCTTATCTAAACATAAAAAAACATGCTTTTACCATTCATGCATTTACAACGAATTTCGTTGTAAATGTATGCGTGGTAAAAGCATATAAAATCTAATGCCATGCGTTATAATGGCATTGCGGAGTCATGGTACTTTCGTAATGAAAGTATGCGGAGTGATGGTATGCGGAAAGAAAGTTGCAGAATAATGTGTGTTTACCCTCCCCGGTAAGTACATTGGTGGCACGGCGGCCCACATCTCCAGCAACATACTCATTTTTTCACCACCCATTTCAAAAATGCACAGGTCTCTCTCATTGATGGCCAGCACCGACATACACTTTTAGTCACACCTCACGCCACAAGTTCTAGAATTGTGAACTTTAGAGCTGGGGAGCTACGTTTGAATCTCGGCATCAGCTCAACATCCTGTTATTCTAGGCAAATCGCTTTTTCTCCTCGTGCCTACCACAAATGAATGTGTTCTTCTGTAATGTAAATTGTGCTTATGCCATGTTGTCGAGATTGCACTATATAATATTGCAAGGAAAAATAAAGTAGGGAAACTCGAGTTCACACACTATTGAACGCGCACTCTTAAGTGCATCAGCAGTGCACTGTGAATTGGAGCGTTTCACAGGCCTGTCACAGATAAGAAATACTATCAAAACGAAATCCTACAAAACAATATACCACTGGCCGGCAGCAATTAATACCCGGACAACGTCGGCACGTGCTGCTATCAACAATGAAATCATAAACCAAGGACTTATAGAAATTGAAGACTCACTGTATCTATTAAGCGAGAAGTCCTCACAAGATTTCAGCCTGCCGCCAGCGGTCCGAACTAATCTAACTGGATACCACAATATCTCTACCGCACACAATATTCCAGAGCTAAATAACTACCTTGCTCAACACTTGCCTAACTTAGTTCCCGATCAACAACTCGCCTACAACACCATAGTTGATAGTGTTGAAAAGAAGCAAGGCAAACTATTGTTCATAGACGCCCCCGGTGGCACAGGAAAGACTTACCTAATCAACCTCATACTTGCCAAAGTTCGATCTTCTGGGAATTTGGCTCTAGCTGTTGCTTTTTGCTAACAGCTGGGAAACAGCACATTCTACCTTTGAACTGCCTCTAACAGTTTCCCTTGAAAAGGATTCAATATGCTCTATTCGGAAAAATTGACCTTTGTGGACACTGCTTCAAAATGTGTTCTTATGATGTGGGACTAATGTACAATGACACACCGCTCACATATTGAGGCAGTTGACAGAACTCTCAAAGACATTAGAAATTCATACAACATAATTGGAGGTGTTACTTTTGTGTTTGCTGGTGACTTTCCACAAACTCTTCCTGTGGTGCCTACAGGAACGCGGGCTGATATACTAAAAGCATGCTTAAAAGCATCACACCTATGGAACTCTTTACAATCTATTACCTTGCGCACTAACATGAGGACACATTTAGGAGCAGGAGATACACAATTTGCAGATCTTCTAATAGAAGTGGCCAACGGAGACATACCTGACACAAATGGCTTTATCAACATAGAAAACTTAGGTAAGCGTCTCTGTACCCTACATGAACTCATACAACATGTTTACCCAGACATCAAGCATCTTCTCAGCAAAGATTACACATGGATTTGCGAATGGTCTATAGTTGCCGCCCGAAACTCTGCAGTGCATCATATTAATGAACACATACTACAACTATTCCCAGGTGAAACCACAATATTTAATTCCATTGATACAGTATTAGATACACAAGACGCTATGCATTATCCCCAAGACTTCCTCCACTCACTTAACCCTTCAGGGCTTCCCCCTCATACACTCCAAATGAAAGTAGGTGTTCCGATCATGTTATTACAAAACCTACATCCACCAAATCTCTGCAATGGGACGCGCCTACAAGTTAAATCTCTTTTACCTTATGTAATAGAGACTACTATTCTCACTGGCCCTGCTGCAGGACAGTTAGCCCATATTCCCTGGATACCCATGATCCCTACTGATCTACCATTTCAATTCAAACGCTCACAATTCCTATTAACATTACTTTTGCATCCACCATTAACAAATCACAAGGTCAGACATACAAAGTCATTGGGATAGACTTACGAGAGGACTGCTTCACTCATGGACAGTTATATGTCGCGCTATCGAGGTCGGGGAATTCCGACAACCAATTTATTCCACTTCCTGATTCTCATGAAACATGAAATGTGGTGTACCATGAAGTTTTGAAGTAAATGTTATTTTCAATACTAAAACCATTGCTGCCTAGCCTCTTTTTTACCCGGACAACGTCGGGGCGGGCCGCTAGTATATATATATACACGTGGACTATTTTTTACAGGAATTGGTTAAATAACTACCTTCATATCTGAAGGACACTAGCGATTTTCTTGGAAAGTTGCAGTGCGTTCAGTGATGCTCACATGGACAGAAATTGAAACAAGATCAAGTCTGATCAGATCCGCTGTTTAACTGTGTGATCATACTCACCGGTTCCGTAGTCTTACCTACTGAGTCTCCCCTCTCTTTTGTATTTTCAGTCACCAATAGTTGTGACCTCAATATCTGATTTACTTTTACTTCCACTGTACGGAGGCCCTTAGTGGAATAACCCCTGGCAGTGAAGCGTTCAAAATCCCCTATCTTTGCTAGGTGATATTCAGCATCTATGGTACAGTTGTATTTAATATGAAATAGTTCCCCATATGGTATGTTGGAGATAAGGCTCTTGGGATAGTGACTTCCTACGTGGAGAGTAGAATTACCTGAAGTAGGTTTCCTATACAGTCTGGTAAGGAGTCTGTTATTGAAAGATCTGTATATTTTGCGTCAATTTGAAAAACATGATTAATGTGCATTTTTATCCCCTAAAATGTAAATACTTTCGTTTTTCATTATTATAACTGATTATTTCTGCATTTGGGCCATTAACATTGTTTCTTGTTTCTATGTCTGTCCATATGCTCATCACATGCACCAATGGGTGTGCACTAAAGTCAGTGCCTGGCTTGAGGACACCAACATTGAGAAAGGCGTTTTACGCTGAAACACGTCTGTTGGTGCGGGGGGGGGGGTCCGCACAATAAAGAAAACATGAGGAATTTACCCATGAGTGCGTCCTTTTGTGGCATTACTGCGCTGGTGTGGAAAAACATATTGCGGCTCACCACCGCAGCAACAGCACCCAGGGCAAGTGGTGCGGCAGCAGTGAATATATAGATACTTCTTTTAGCCATTTTATGTAGCACAAACACGACTGAAGGGCATTGGAGCCTTTTATATGCTCACCAGATTGCATTACGTAGAGCCAGACTCATTTTGTTTTAAGCACTGGAGATAATTCTAGGCCCAATTCATAAAGAGTCTCCTCAGTCATTGTGGAGTCTGAGTCTCCGCACACGTGGTGGAATATCCACACAGCACACTGCAGAGAGTACGCTGTGTGGATGTTCTGCTAAGAGTGCAGAGCCTCTGCCACAACTGCAGAGACTGAATGGTTAGCCCAGAGCCAACGTTGAGGCTGAGACCGGGTTACCCAGATGAAATGTCAGCAGCTCTAGTAATGGGCCGCATCCATGTTTCTTAATTTACATGTGAACGTCATACATGAGTGGGATGATTATGTATGATTACGTATAGTGAGCCCATTCTATATTGAAATGGCTTTGTGAAGTAAAAATACAGCAGGAAAAAATGCTGGTCGGTTCACTGGGAGTTTTGCTTGGGAATAGTCAGTCAATAGGCTTTATTTCGATAAAAACATATCTTAAAAAGCATCAAATAACATAGATAAAAATGCATACACATAGTTGAAAAAAGATACACAGCAACAATAAATTAATTAAGAAGGTCCAACATAGAGGCCATAATTAAACACTTTCATAGAGCCTTATGATTCCAACGACTTTAAACAATTTCATTAAATCTTTTAAGCCTAATCAGCCATGTCCATGTTATAAACTTAGCCATACCATACACGAACAAGGGCCGGGTATCGGACTTCAGGATACGCATAGCGGCTATGTAGTGTCTGGTCCCCAGCTCCTTGCACAATGGTTTTAACAACCTCTCTTGCGGAGATTTGTAGGCAGGGCATTCAAATAGGAGATGGGCAACAGACTCGACCCTAAGTACACAGAATGGAAAAGGTGAGGTTTGGGCTGGAATATTCCATCGGGCAGTTAGTTCACCTACCAGAAGCATGCCTATTCTGAATTTAAAATACAGGGCCATATCTCTGGATTTTGAGATTAGGTCAAGATATGGTTCACAGGAGGGCATGTCCTTAATCGTAAGGAACTCGCTGATTGCTCTACAGTGTTTGGGGTCAGAACTACTCTTCTCGTCCACCCAGTTCCAATAAATCTTCTTAAGGACTGACTTAAGGGGGGGCTGATCTAGTTAACCAAGCCTCCCTAAGCCCCAACTCCCCAAGCAGGAATTTGACGTCCCTGAGCCACCTGATTTTTGACCACCCGGGCAACGACAATACCTCTTTTAGGCCTTCCGCATAGCTGGTGAGTTCTAGCACCCTCCACAAGCGGGCCCAAAGTAATAGAGGGCGCAGCATTGCCTGATCTTTAATAGGGCGGCATCCCATATCTAAAAGCAGGGGGAGCGTTGGAGTACTCTGGGGGAGGGCCATTAGATCCTTCAGAAATGTATTTTCTGAGCAGGATAGCAGGTCAGTGTTATGGGTTCCCCAGAGCTCAGCCCCTTAAAGTGCTGCACTGACTCCTCTCGCCTTGTAGATGTCTAGCACAGGGGCAATGGGTTTAAGAGAGGACGTCCGCTGTTCTTTAAGTAAGGCCCCCACCACCCTTTTGTGACCTAGAAGCATCTTATTGAGGTGGGAGTTCTACCGCATAGAGTCAGTTAGGCGAATGCCTAGGTAATCAAATTCCTTAACCCTTTCCAGAAGAACCATGTTTAGCGTGGGAGCCCGCCCAAGCTTTTTGGGGGGGTTCAGTACCAGATACTTTGTCTTTTCAGTGTTGATCATTAAACCCCTACTAACACAAAATGATTGAAAACTATCCAGAAGTCCTTGTAGGCCCATAGGGGATTTAGAGATTAAAAGGGTATTGTCGGCGAACAGGAGGGTTGGTATTCTCCTGCCCGCCAGGCATGGTAAATCAGATGGAATCTCCAGAAGATGCCCCACCACTCCGTTCACATACAATGAGAACAGAGTGGGTGCAAGAACACAACCCTGGCGGACTCCCCTGTTCACTGGGATTCTGGCAGTATTCTGGCCCTGCCTGCCCCATCTCACCTGTGCGAAGTTTCCGGAATGGAACTTCACCAATAGGGACACTAAATAGGGCGGCATCCCCAAATCAGACAGAACCCTCCACAATTGATCCTGGGGCACCAAATCGAAAGCAGTCTTTAAGTCAATAAAGGCAAGATAAAGACTGCCTTTTCCAAGTACAACTACCTTCCAATAAAGGAGCAGCAGTCTGAAAGACTGCTCAATAGTCCCTGTACCAGACCTGAACCCTGCTTGATAATCAGAGAGGATTTTGTGATCATCAACCCACTGTAGTATCCTACCCAGAACCACCTTTTCCGAGACCTTCTGAGTGGAGTCTATTAAGCTTATAGGGCGATAATTTGCTGGATTGTCCCGACTCCCCTTTTTAAAAACGGGCACAACCTCAGCTCCCATCCATGATTCCGGGATTGCCACCCCTAAGAAAGTAGCGTTAAGCAGCGATGAGATAAGCCTCCCCCACTCTTCCAGGTTTAGGAGGAGCAAGTCCCCTGGAATCCCATCCGGGCCTGCTGCTTTATTTGGGACTAGGGACTTGATCACACTCACCACTTCCTTAACAGTGAAAGCGAGGGCGTCAGTTAACCCAGAAGGGACCAAATAAGAGAAATTGGTCTGCCCCTCCTTTAGATCCGAGTTACCAGTATAGAGGAGAGAAAAATGATTAAACCACGCCTCCTCTGTGATGTTGCATGTTATAAGGGTGTCAAGTGGCCTATTCTTAGCTCTTACTAAATCCAAAAAACCCTTGGAATCCCGACCTGCGCTGGCCTCCTTCAGTTTACACCAGAACTGATCCTCCCAATCAATCTTGGCTTCGTTAACAGCCTGCTTATAATACTTCCTAGCAACCCAGATCAATCCCAGTCTCTTGAGTTTAACTGCTTCCACCAATGCTCTTTTCATTTGCCTACATTTCATTGAGTACCACCCCGGAGTGCCCTCATGTCTTCGGCAGCCACTGGTTGGGGAACCCCGACTGCGGGTTAAGAATAATTCTCCCAAGGCTTTGGTGATATTACAAAACAGCTGTGATACCTCCGGGGGATACATGGTGGCGGGTGCCAGCAGAGTTACAGCGTTTTCCAGGAGCACCCCTATAAGCTCAATCTTCCCCTCGTCCAGGGCAACCTTGCGCCATTTCAAGCGCCTCCCACAATTCGAAGGACATACTTACCCGGTTGTACGCTGCACAGATGGTACCTGCAGGCTTTTTGATAGTGACCATAAAGGGGACAAAAACAAAAATAAAGGGTTATGATCACTGTCCTTAGTGGGTAACACTTCCATATCCCGCATGTAGGCCCAGAGCTTGAAGTCTAAGAGAATGTAGTCAATTCTTGACGAGTGGTCTACCCTGTTAAACGTGTGTGCACCTGAGGGGTCCGAAAGTGATCTACCATTAACCGCCCTTAGGCCAAAGTGCATAGAGATCGAATTTAGCTGGATTGCCCGTTGGGACCACCTCTTTATAGGTGCTATTGCTAGGGAAGGAATACCCCTCCTGGCATCCTCATCTGCGGTGCCCAAAATGTCGTCAGACGCCAGGGGCTCAAAGGTGCAGTTGAGGTCACCGGCGACCATAACATACATGTCCGGGGGAACACTGGCTGAGTTAGTCTTCAAGCTCATGTAGAGTTGGGGATGGTAAGCCCCCATTAGCGCCTCTAGCATAGATGTTAAATATCTCCTGGGTAAGCCCTCTATTGGGCCCCCTAACTGATAGTCCTATAGGTCGGGAGACTTAGTGTCTTTAAACTTGATGTGACACCCCAGGGAAATGCTAACCCACATAAGAAGGCCTCCTGAGGGGCGACCCCTACCAGCAGAGGGGGAGATTGCAGGAGCAAAGTAAGTGGAATATCCAACCTTATAGCAAGGCTCCAAGCACCAGGTCTCTTGAAAAATACATATCCCGAAGGATTCAATGAAGATGTTCCAGTCTTGAAGATCAAGGTTTCTGGTAATGCCCGCTATATTCCAGCTCACGATCTTCACATTGCTGTGTGCTAGGACTTGTTCTACTGGTGGCTGCATTACAGACATAATATGTCCCGAGCCGGACTCCTGTATTATACCCTCCAACTCTTCTGGTGCACAGTAATTTCCACGCAGGGAACGAACAGGAACAGTTTTGGGGCTGAGGGGAAGAGGGGGGGGGGGCCTCAAGAGGAAAAACAAAATTCTGTCTCAATCCCTGCTCAGACCCCCTGCAACTTCCAATTGCAGAGGTTACAGCAGGTAGACACTCAGTAAGAGGAACGGCATCAGGTCAATAACTCCACCCAGGCCTGATGGAACCAATGCCTAAATTCAACAAGGGCAACCTTGTGTGAAACAGATCATGTAGTTGGAAAACAATTTCCATGGACACACAATATCAATTCAAATACATAGTAATGTAGTTGTTAGTCTGATCAGTACAGTCATAAAAATTATTATTTTCCACTTCTTCTTTTAAGAGCAAATTTTTTCTTTATTTCTCAAGCTATATCATGCCAGCCGACACGTGTTTCGTCAGAGTGCAGATCGATCTGACTCTTCAGGGCTTTCTTCTAATAATGGCGTGTGTTGTATTTCCACTTGACCGGTGATAATTCCAACCCGGTAAGGGTATCTTTTATGGTTTCTGTGAATATAGATCTTCACTTGTGTCTGTGTGAAATAATTAACATGTTCTGTGCGCCATTGCTTAGAGACGCCGGATTCGCGGCCGGGCGGAACAGGAGGTCCAGGGATATTCGGACTGTTTACGGTGCAATTACGGAGAACTACCTTATTACGAGATTTCTAACACGGAGACTGGGCCAGCATAATAGCATTAATCAGTGTAACATAAGGATTGTTCCTGTTCCGCTTTGCGCATAAATACGGTGCACAGAACATGTTAATTATTTCACACAGACACAAGTGAAGATCTATATTCACAGTAACCATAAAAGATACCCTTACCGGGTTGGAATTATCACCGGTCAAGTGGAAATACAACACACGCCCTTATTAGAAGAAAGCCCTGAAGAGTCAGATCGATCTGCACTCTGACGAAACACGTGTCGGCTGGCGTGATATAGCTTGAGAAATAAAGAAAAAAATTGCTCATACAAGAAGAAGTGGAAAATAATAATTTTTATGATGTACTGATCAGACTAACAACTACATTACTATGTGTTTGAATTGATATTGTGTGTGCATAGGAAATTGTTTTCAAAGTTTAGGTGTTGTGTGGCAACATTTCTTGAGGGGTTGAGAGGGTCTCCCCTTTTCTGTGGCACCACGACCTGTAACTAGTCAGCCGGACAGGCAGTCAGAAACATAGTGGAGCGCAAGTATTCCCTGAGAGTCAAAACCCTGCATCTTTGTGAATATAAGATCATGTAATTGGTACCCACTCTCCCATCCCCCCCCAGTTAGCGCTCTAACATGATGATGATTAGCTGGGCGGGGATGGAAATAGTTAAGATCGTGTGTACTAATTCCCAACGTGCCCTGGCTAAACAGAGGGTTGCAAATATACCTAACTACCCCAAAATCCCCAAAGTTGACCAGGATACAATCACCCCTCGTGTCCTTAGGCCTGGAACCTACCCAGCTGACCCGTCTCACATGGAGGACCCTCCCATCCAATGATCCAGGGAGCGGTCTGTTTTCCCTTAGCCAGAACATAGTTTTATTTTTCAATTCGTCATACGATTCTCGTTTACCCTTTGGGCACGAGAACTTTTAGAAGGACCTTGGGACCCTTTATTCAAGTCCAAAACTATGATTCAGGCTAGTTGGGGAAATGGGGCAAGTAGGGCCACCCTCAGCGGCTACTCCCACACTCACGTTTGCCCCAGGTACAACCTCGGATGGAATAAGTGCACTAGGTGCACTCCCCTCCTCAGGAGGGGAGTCCACCTGGGGAGGGGAGTCCACCCGGTTGGTTGCATGCCTTGCAAACCCATCCTCCCGGTTTTTAGAGTGTAATTTTATTAGAGACTTCAGTGAAAAAAAGTTGTTGAGAGTGGCTTGCTCAAATCTATCCAGCCTCTCCGTCAAAACCTTCACCCGCTCAAGTATCGGGAGTATGAGGGATTTCATTAATTTCTCAATGTGTGCAATAGAGGGAAATTCAGGTGGGGTACTGGGTGAGGGATTCGGTTTTATAATGGCATTCTCCTGCTCAGGAAGAGTATAAGGCAACTGACCATCAGCGGAAAAAGTCCCTTGGGTCTCTGTCTGAATAGGTCTTGTCCCAGCCCCCAACCCCATAGGTTTAGCCCCGCCCCTAGAGTAATTACCTCTGGGCTTCTTAGGCGGTTTTGGATGATTACCCCTACGGAAACTTGTAGTTCGTTTCCTTTTAGAGGGGGCTACTCTAGTTAATTTAATGGGCACTACAGCAGGTTGAACATGAGCAATCTCAGGATGGATGGGGGTTTCCAAGGGAGCATGGAGTGCAGGTGACTCATTCGATACCCGATCTGACTGGGTGACCGAGAGCCTGTGAGGTTCTAGGGCATTTAGTCTATCCAAGCTGGCCCTTATGGTACCAGATCTAATATGGTCAGCACTAGGCGATGCTGAGACAGAAGACACAATTGTATGAACCGGGGAAGCTACTAGAGCCAAGGGCCCAAGGGAGGAACGCTTGTGGCTAAGGGGCTCAAGTGAAAGGCGGCGTTCGGTAATTGCAATCTCTTTGTCGATCACCCAAAAAGCTCGGGTGATGAATTGATCCATTGTACCACTTATTTAGCCACCCCCCGCATGCTTTTCCCAGAGCGAGTAGTCATTAGCATAGGGGAAACAACAACACTCGCTAATACAGACGCCCCACAGCAGGACTAACAGGTTGAGCTACATACAGTGGTAATACCCAAGTACCTGACAATGTCCAATATCCGAACGTTAGGGGGGTGGCCCAGCCCTGCCCCCTCCTGCCCCAGACGGCCACAGACGACCCGCCCTTTGCCCGGGCTTAGCCCCGGCGCTACCAGTGCGCGATCCCGCGACGCGGGGGCTGTGGTCGAATTTAAAGCGCCTCCGGGCACGGATGTGGCGTTCTGCGTCTTCCGCCCCTAGAGATGCTGGGAATTGTAGTCCGCTGCCGCGCGGTGTCCTCTGCAGCGACGGCGGCGATATCCCAGAAAGGAAAGCAACAGCCCAGCGTCCAGCGTCTCTTGGGCAGGGTAGTAACAGCCAAGAAGTAAATGCCCCCACAAGAATGAAGCAGGATTTGTTTTATAACTGGACTTGGGGCAAAAGTTCAGCAACTGTGCGCCAGTGGTGCTGGAATAATCTTTAGAGTGGGGAGTGTGCTGACTTCAATTCTACTTCACCGAAGTCCTAGGGAGTGTGAGAATCCTACCTTTACACAAAGTTTTGCAGATGTATATAGCAGGAGTGTCGTACGAGTAAGTATGCAGCTGGTGGTGCATTCTAGAGCACACTGTCACAAACATATTACTGAAGCATTCTGCACTAGTGCACTGTCAGTTACAGACAGGATATTTTCATTGAAAAGGTGACTAAATGTGCACAGAAATACAGTTCTATTGATAAATCTACACAAACGATAATGTGTGAAATCAGGTTTCAGTGAATATTTATCATTTGTGCATCACTAAGTAAAAGTGTCTTGATATGTTTTGATCCTATTAAAATCTTTGTTTCCATCACACTTCGGAATTACAAAAGAATTGTGCTTCATATTTGCTTTACAAACGCCTGATATATTCTGATATGTGTACAGTTCATTTACAGGTATTTATATTTTGTTGTGTGTTACAAATATGACATCCTACTGCCTTCCCTTTAAAACTACATATAACCCAGCAGGATAGTCACATACTTTACTTTTAAAAAACCTCTATTACTTCGCAGTCACAAAAAAGTAAACACAAATCCCCATGTTAAAAGAATAAGCAGCAATTTGTCTGAAGAAATAACCAGACATTTAAACTCTGTCTTTTGAGGCACAGCAAAGGTGACAAAATAAATGCAAAATACATCTTTGTTTAATGCTCTTTCAAGACCCACCAGAAATTGTTTGTCGACCCACAAGTGGGTCACGACCCTCAGTTTGTCAAACATAGATATAAGGCATACAGCCCTGCTGTGTGCTGAGCTGCAGTCTTATCTGGGTGTGCTGCGGAATAGTGCACCCTATTACACTAGCTGATCTTTTCCCAATGCAGGGACTAACTATCTTACAATGGGAACTGCACATTAGTGAAAGGTGGCTGTTCAAAGCTGTGAGATACATTTCCCTGTGCAGACAGCAACTCAGCCAGCAACCCAAGGGAGGCAATAGCTCCTCCTGCAGGCAGGTGCAGTGACTGACTGCACCTGTTTGCAGGCAGCTGCTTAAAGGTCCCGGGGATTAAATTTTACTACTTTCAAGGGGAGCCCTCGGGGTGTGCACTGTGTGACACCTATAAGTCGGTGGCTCTTGGTGATGTCTTTGCCTCTGCACCAGTGTCTGTAATAACGAACAGGTGCAGTGGCAAGGTGTTTTCTCATTTGCTTGGGGCCACACGCTCAAACAAATGAATGACTTACCCCTCATAATCTACCAATGTGATCCATATTACAGAATAACCCACATAATTATCTGCGGCACCTTCAGCAACCACAAACTGCCACGGGGGCCCAAGAAGCCGGTACAAAAGCTTCTCGTAGGGTGTACATTTAATGTAATCATTTTATACAGCCACAGGGATATTCACAGGAAATAAATAGAAAAGACAAAGTACACTAGAACAATAGATAAGTTTGAATTGGTATTCAGATACATTTATCTCGCTGGGAAGCAACAGAGTGCTGTAGATGAATTTGTGTTTTAGGAGACAACACAAGATCGAGTATATCTATTGGACACTTACACATTTCAATTACAAAACGCCAAAAGTTCAAACAATATAGCAGAAATAGAGTGCCTACAAAATCACCCATGATAAGGGGTTTATTTCAAAGTACTTTTGTGAACTGATTTTGTTTTTTAAATAGATGTTAAAGCTAGGGCACTGCATTTTGACCTACCTTCTTTTCTTATTCCATAAAAGGCAATTCAGGTTTTGTTAGAGTCACACTTTGAAAGAATATTGTCCATAAAATACCACAGTTCAATATTCGCTCCAAGCTTTATTGTCTTTGAATACAACTTATGTTTTTTTAAGAACACAGTCTGCCCGATTTTAAGTGCGGACATTAATCAGTCATTTTGAAAATGGCAGCTGAGAATTGTTTTGTGGAGCCAGCATTTGAGTGTTGCCTAAAATGGACAAATATTAAGCAATTTTCTGAGCAATTACTTTAGAAACCATTTGGCACCTATTTGTTGTCACGCCATGTTGCTCACTGCAGGGATAATAAGTTGCAATCTACCTGTCAGCTAAGACTTACAGTTCTGAGAACATGTAAACCTAGCAGTTTTACTGCTAGGGCACTCTAAAGTCACGGTCAGTTTGTTTTAATTGCACAAGTCTAATGAGGCCTGCATTGTGGTTTATTTTGGACACTAAAAGCATTAAAGTCACACAAACAATCCCCATCAGTTTACTCAAGGATTCTCTGGTATTCAGGACGAAATGACTGTCGGGGCACAAAGGAGGTTATTATCCATTCAAGAATACATTTGATTTTAAGATCAAGATATATTAATGTTCTTAACTGTCCTACCAGCTGACTGTGCAGCAGTGATACGAAGGTTTAGTATATAGAAATGGATTTCATAAATTAAAATATGGTTTAAAAAAGCAATCCTTTCCTTCAACTAATGTTTACTAAAGTTTACAATTGATTTTACTTGTATAATGCTAAAGAAGGTTGCAAGTAGGCAAACACTGAAACTCTACATTCTTGGACAGAGGGAACTGCACAGGTAAGAGAACATTTGGGCCCAGACATATCAATGGTTGGGATGGAACCCAAACACCTTGTGGTTCAAAGCATTGCAAACAGCAGCGACTCTCAGCTTTCACACTCCAATGCTTTTTTGTGCCAAATGTTGATCCTGAAGTAACTCCAAAATGACGTTGGACTCATTAATGAGAAAGTTGTGCAGTGCAGCACAGCAAGTCGCCTTGCTGCAATTCCCTGCATGGCAGGGAAAGAGCAGAAATGTGCAGTATTTATTGGAATACAGCACATTCTTGTCATTTCCCATGTGGTGACGCACAATGGGCCGCCTAGCGCCAATGCTTGCACCCTTGCACCATGATGCGAGGGTGCCTGTGTGGCATGCAGGACTGTTTTTGTGCAGGAAGGGAAAACTTCCTGCACAAAATCAATCCTGGGAGGTATATTCCTCTTTCTATGTGCCCTGCAGAATGCAGGACACATAGAAAGAGGAAGAAGGAAGGACAAATAGACATATTTCTACTCATTACGCCTCCCTTAGGAAGGTGTAAAATATTGGCTTTTGCAGATTGTCATTTTCTGCTCTACTTTTTGTGGTTTTGCAAGCACACGTATTCTATTTAATGAGTGTCATTGTCAATATCTCGAGTTGTTTTTCTGTTTCAGATTGTTTAGTCTTCTATCAGCTGTTCGCCACCCCCTACTTTCTTTTTATTCTGTTGTGTCATGCCCTGAAGAAAGTGGTACCGCATTTGTTTTGTACTAAAAATCTCGTTGGAGTCATTTGAAACTGAATGTGGACCAGAAGACCCTATAATCAACACATACATAACAAAATACCATGGGGCAGATTTACAAGCCCCGTGCGCCACTTTTGCGTCACTTTCCCCATTTTAAAAGTGACGCAAAAGTGGCGCAAGGGGATTGTAAATCTGTCCCCATAGTCTCTAATAAGTCAAGGCTTCTTACATGAGTTAATATCGACTATGAAGAATCGGTCTTCTGTTGGAAACTTTCTCTGCAGAGCCAAAAAACTTATGCGGAACAATAATGAACACAAGTCAAGTGACTCAATATTATAAGAGGGCACCTGAATACTAGATGCAAAGAGGCAGAACCAGGGGAAATAGGCTAATAAGAACACATAAAAATCTGTCAACTCAATTACTTTGTATCTTATAACTCTTTTACTTTTAACATCCAAAGCATAAACAAAAACTGAAAGATAACAAAAAATGACATTTATTCATGGCTTTCTTCTTTGCGTTGCTTTTTAAAATACTTTATAGCACTATCTTCAGTATACACACATTAATACAAACAAAAACTTAATAAAGCAAAGTATGCACAGTATATTAGACACAAATATACTTTCTCAAAGATTCTCAACCTAACACCCCACTGAGTTCAGTTCAGTTCAAAATCTTTATGTCGATCGTCAAGATCACAAAAGACATTCACAACAATACACCCGACATTCCAATTAGGGGTGCATACACCCTACGGTCATAGTAATTGGCACATGCACATAGTTATTTACAGTTAGAGTTTAAGGGCTTCGTGGCCATATATGGATTAAAAGATTCAGAACTAATCATAAGACCACTATATCTCATATATAAAACATTAATATAAAAACTTTAAAATATCTTATTTCATAAAAATGTCATAAAAAGACCAATTATTAGAAAAAGAGAAATACGAAAAATATGCAACAATGAATAGCCGTTAAAGGGTTTGCATGAGAACTGTCAAAGATACAACAGTAACTACAGCACTATAATTAAAGTCGAGTTCTATACCTATTACAACGATTGTGCCTGACAAATGTTTACATTAAATATTGCTAATCGGGCTGCCAATATAACATTTGCCTAACCATTTTATGCGCCCACTGACTCTTTTTACTAATTGCTAGGTTAGGTGGGCACAGAGGTCTTAGACATTATTTCACAAATTGACCACATCCAATTTAAGAATTTGGCAGTTGCTATCACACAGGATTAATTTCTGTTGGTCAACAATATTCTCATTGCTATGGTGCTGCACCTAGTACCCATGTTTCTGCATAAGGGTTTCAACCATTTGTTCCGGGGACCTTAACCACATGGCTGCTAGGCGTTTTCCCGTCCTGTGCTGAAATATGCAGGATCCCATTATTCATGACGAGCTGGCCTTGTCATCCGCGCACGGCAGGTAAGCGCCATGACGAGCCCAGCTCGTCATTAGCTTCGAAGGGGTTATAGGCCGGGCAAACAAGTAAAATCTCAAGTTCTACACACAAATGGCACTTACTATCATTTAAGTTATACCATTTGAATGTAAAGGAATTCACTGGTAGTGAACTCACCCGGAATTGAAAATAGATTTGTCTGTCTCTGGGCTTGGATATAACATCCGAGTAGGGTTCATACTAGTGGCAAGGCTTAAACTCTATGAATTTACCTGTCATCGTAGCACTCTCAGAAGTTTGGGTACTATTCTTTACGACCATAGACCAGAAGAGCTCTTCCATTTCTTGTTTTGAGGGGAACTGTTGACCTTCTGTTATGTTATGTTAAATGAGTATTTGTAAAGCTCGCAGCTACTCAATAGAGTGTCCTGGCGCTGGAGGCGTGGTGACGACGACAGCCATATGCTACGGAAACCAAGATGAATTTATTTCTGGAATAACCAGGTTTTTAGTGACTTCCAAAATGCAAGAAGGTCCTGCATCAGTCTTAGTTCCAGTGGCATAATGTTCCACAGTTGAGCTTCTTGTACCTGAAAGGAGTGTCCCCCTAACCGTGTTCGATGGTATTTGCGCTCTGGATCATCCCATAGATGTCGCACACCCATGTTAACCAATATGTTTTTCACTTTTTGCAACCAAGTAATTTTACAAGAGGTGTCAGCTTCCCAGACATCTTTGAGGGCAATGGCATAGCGTGATAGCTCAGGAGTGGTCCATACTCTTTGCCAAAAATCTATTGGGAGAAACCTTGCTATCTCTTCCAATCGATTTCAGCCTAGGTCTTAGTATAATGGCTTGAGTGGAGTGCTCTGGGATTGACTGGTGACGCCTCTCAAAATTTAATGTTGGCCTAGAGGTAGTGGTGTCAAATTTTCATAACCCCAGAGTTCAGCACCATATAGTACAGAACCTAAATCTTTGGTGTTATAAATCTTCAGAACTGGGTTTATAGGCTTGGAAATTAGGATTTATGTTCCTTCAGCAATGCACCTGCTAGTTGGTGATGTTTGTAGGCCATGGTTTCAATCTGGGGTTTCCAGTTGAGTTTATTTCCATTCGTGATTCCTAAATAATTAAAAACATCCATTTGATCAATATATTCATTATTTACGAATACCCTCTCATTGATGGCACGATTTTTATGAAGAACTATGAATTTAGTTTTGCTTGTGTTTATCACAAAACCACGGGCATCGCAGAATTCTTTGAACCTCGTTAACGCCCGTTGCAGGCCATTCTGTTTTCGAGATGACAAGTGTGTCATCTGCAAACATGAGTATGGGTGTTTTTGTGCATGCAATGGTAGGTGCATCAGTCAGGAAAGTGGTAAAATGATTGATGATCCCACTGATGAATAGTGAAAATAGTGTTGGAGCCATAATACACCCTTGGTGGACCCCTTTTGTTACAGGGAATCGATTTGTAATGTTACCCTGCGTGCCCCATTGGACCTGTGCAAAGTTTTCCTCATGCAGCCTCACCACAACGGATAATAGTTCTAAAGGCATCCCTGGATCCTTGAGGATTATTACGAGGGGCCAGGTCAAATGCGGATTTTAAATCCACAAAGGCGGCGTAAATGGTACCTCCCGCTAACACTACAACACACCAGTATATTAATACAAAACGAAAGACCTGGTCCACTGTACTCACATAGGTGCAGAATCCTGCATGTAACGGCGATATTATATCATTGTTAATGATCCATTCCTGGATTCTACTTAGCACCATTCTTGCCATTATTTTTTATATAGCATTGATGAGGTTTTTTGGCCCATAATTACTGGGGCTTGAACGATCACCTTTCTTATATATTGGTAAGATTTCTGCGCCCCTCTAGGACACGGGTATAGGAGCACCACTGGCTATTGCATTTGTTAACAGCAATATATACTCATGCCAGATAACCCTATCATATAAAAACAAATCTGCTGGGATTCTGTCCGGGCCGGGGGCTTTTCCGCTGGTAACTGCACTCAACGCTATTTCAACCTCCCCTATATCAAACCAACATAATTTGGCGGAATTTGAAATAGGTCTTCAGGTGATGGTGGTTGCCCACCTCTCCCCCATTTGACTTGCTGCCAGAAGTGTTGAAGATCTTTCCCTAGGCTGGCCTGATAACGATCATGCCATTTCTGTACGTCCCAGTCTTTATTTGCTTTGTGCTTTATAGCTTTGTACTTCTGGCAGGTTACTTTAACAGTGGCCAAATCTTTCTGTTTGATGGCTGCCGCCAGTGACATATATGCTTTTCTACAGGCCTTGTTATACCAATTCGCTTTTTTCTCCTCCGGGTTACTGCGGTGGCTGAGGGGCTTTATATAATGTATCTTAATTTTGCCAAATAGGTCTTCATGGGTCTAGTTATATTTTTATTTAACTGTGTCTGGGTGGTGCTGGTTTCTACCTCAGTCAAGGTATTTGTAAAATCTGCCCTTATTGCTGAGAGCGTTTGTTCACTTTCCACTATTTTGTTCCATTTCATCCTCCTCCATTACAGATCATGACATTGTTGGTGGTACAATGTATAGTTGGGGTTGGGAACAAATTATATCCTGAAACTTTCATTTGTAATATTAAGGGATTGTAATCACTTTCTGCTCTCTCCTGGACCTCCATATCAATGAGGGAGGCTCAGTTTTCGAAATTGATGAGTATATAGTCAGTCAGTCAGTCAGGATATCTTTATTCGACTTATTACAAGTCATACAAAGAAACAAAAAGACAATAAAACATGACATAGGATACATACATAACCCAGCGTTATCCTAAAAAACATCAGACTGCATACACATTTAAAAATACTATATACAAAATTAAGAAGATACAAATACAATTCATTTCAGAAAAACATGATAACCCTTAAAAATTGCTAAGGCGAAATTTGACCAGCAGCTTTCACCCTGGCTGCAGCCACTAAAAAATTAGCAATGCAAAAGGTTGTGCGAGGATTTGTCAGAAGCTGTAAATGAAGCAACGCCGGGCGTACCTGTGTAAAACCCGCTTCTTTTAGGATAGGGAGCAAGTATTTTTTCCTCTGCTCATGAAAGAAGCTACAAAACATGACAAAGTGCATTGTGTCCTGCACCGAAAAATCATCACAACTACAAGGTGGGGCTTGGTCTGGCTTCTGCCAACCCTTGAATGAGCCTAAGATGAGCAGAAGATGGCCGCCGAATAAGAGCTCTGTGAGAGAGCTCCAGGGGTAGGGATCACCGTAACCGGTTTAAATCCCGATATACCCAGAAGAAGACGAAAAAGCTCCCTGCCAAATCTTCGTGATAAGGAGCTGGTGTGCAGCGTGGCAACAACAGCGGAACAAGCAGAGCGGCGAGCGCATTAGAAGGAAACTACCGAAGACCGGTCAGCAAATGGCGGACACACACTGACCTGGAAGTCTGGAGGGCCGCCGGAGAAGAACTGACCATCCGTGGTGCCCGGTGCAAGCAGAACGAATAGCGCCGGTTTGGAAGCTTGACGAGAGCTGAAGAACAAGCAGCAGCATAAGGCGGACAGCTGACGGGGTGAGTGTACACCCGATACCGAAGTACTTCCATCTCGGATTGGAGGGAGCCTGGGCGCTGCCGATAGGAACGAGACGACCCCGGGTAGGCGTTGAGGCGGGGGTCTCCCTCGAGGACCATCGCAAGCAGGAAAGAACAATCGCGCAACAAGACAGCCCCAGCTGGAGCCCGACAGCGCGTGCGGAGACGAGCGCCCTGACGGAGCCACCAGCTGGGACGGCGGAAACTGCAAACAAAGGACAGGAGCAGGACAATAGCCCAAAGCGGGGGCCCACCGAGGTCCCTGCACCCAGCGGTGAGTGAGGAGGATAACGGGGCATTATTTAATTAAATTAGGCAAAGGGAATCAGTCGGGAGCCTAAACTACGCCCTGCCTGACCTTAAAATGGCGCCCAAAATCGGACATAAACAGCAACAATAATTCGGCGACATGAATAACCGAACAGTCCAAAGCTGAGCTGAGGCATCTATTATATATCAAAAATAAGATTTAAAGCAAGATCACCTCTAGGCTGGGGAATACCGGCTCCTTTGTGCAATAACCAATGAATAAAAACATACATAAAGCGACATTAATATTTGAACATTCCAGGTTAATCTGAGGTGACAATTAAATTAAATTTCGAAAGTAAGATTAAAGCAAGGTCACCTCTAGATCGGGAATACCAGCTACTCTGTGCAATAACTAAGGAAGAACAGCAACTGGACAGAGAAGAAGGAACACAGCGATGTAATGGAAAGAGAGAAAGGCTTCTATGCTCCCACAAGAACCAGCCTGACAGCGGCCATCTTGCACTATCAGGGTGCTATATTACACAACACAATTGAAAATTCAACTAAGATGATAGCAAGAGAGCTATGAGTTCTCTAACCATGACCATTCGGAATTATAACTGACAAAAAGCCAAAAAAGCAAAAAGGATACCAGGAGAAAACTGTATTGATAATTTCATACAGCAAACATTTCCATAAAGTAAAACTAAATACAGAAAGTAAGCACAGAAGGGGAACAAAGCATCATCGGCAGCACTTTTATATGAAACAAGTGGAGGTAAGAGTCACGTGAAGACTTGCTACCTTTTACCTTGAAGCAAACTGAGGAAAGAGCCACCTGAAGTCGTGTTACACGGTGCTAGTATGAGCGGGCGACACCTAGAGACGGTAGGCTCGAAAGCGCAGACTATAAAATACCCACCCAATCTATCCAAGAATGCAGCTAAAAAGTTTAAACACGACACCCTAAGAAAAAACCAAGACATACTGTTTAGAGACCTATATTTCAATATAACCAATGGCGCTTCAATGAATGACCTCATATTCCACACGAACAAAACAACAAAATGGCGAGACACCTTCGCAAGGACACTTGCCATAAAAACGACCACAAACATCCCTCATGGCATAAAAATGATGACCTCACCATCATATAGATGCAGAGCAGAACTAAGTATTACCATCTATAAATCGGGTATAGTGCTGATACAAGCAGCAAACAGAGAACTGGAGAAATTTGCCAAGATATTCCAAACAATGAAAGACTCTCTAGAAGATCCAAGACTCCATCTACACCAGATCCCACCAGGAGACACTCCTGCCGCTAATGATAGCAACAGTGGAGTCATTACATATAGGGGACACCGTGCCCAAAGCTCGGTACGAGAAGATAGACCTGAGATAGCAAGGCATAAGTTGGAGATCACAACAGAAAGAACGGAGAGCTTTTTCATTCAAACAAACAATGAACAGAACCGGCCCCAAAGAGAAGAGTCGTCCTCGCTTAGGAACCAAGAAGCCTCCCTGGTAGAGCATACATCGATCGCGAGAATAATACCCCATGACAACCAAGAAGTGGACGATGTGGAAGCTATCAGCCCCCCCACACCTCCCTTGAGCATAACACCAACACCATGCAGACGTTCTCCCACAAACGCACCCATGACTACACTTAATGGAGCGAGCAAGGATGACACTCCCAGCAGTAACGGAAGGAACAATCAAACATGGGCTACAAATGAAAGGGATACAGAACTACGAACCGAGCCAATAAAGAGAAGAGCAAAATACAAACCCCGGAACAATAGATCTGCCCACCCTAAGAAGTCACATCAGAACAGGAAAGATTTTAAAATGCTCCAGAAATTTGTAAACAAGATGGCACAAATCACTTTAAATACCTCACAAGCAATGGTCAAAATCGAGGAGATGATGACGAGCATTCACTCCAAGGTCACGCACATCCAAAACGTGATACACCGTTCACAAAGAAAGAGTAACGAAACGATCTGGCAATTGAATCATAATGACAACAGACCGAATAGGGCAAAACCTTTATCAAAGGAGGAAACTCTGGCCTTGACCCGATCGTATGAAACACCGGAACACGAGAGAGAAGAAAGAATCGAAACAGTACCACTCGACTCAAACAGAACATCGAGAAAGAATGATAGAACAGCTAATCCACACAATCTACAACATGTACAGCTAACAGCCACAAAGAACATGAATGTAAACCTCAGCAACAAAGAAAAACCGTTGACATGTCTACTGCTCAACTGTCGGTCGGCATCGAAACATGCATCGGATATAGCTGACCTCATCATCAACAAGGACATTGATGTAGCAGTTCTTACTGAAACTTGGCTGACGGAATCCTCAGCACCTATCATGGATCTCCTAGTACCTCCCCAGTACAACATTTTGAGACTCGATAGACCTATAAAGTTAGGAGGAGGCATAGCCTGCATTCACAGATCCGAGATCGAGGTCAAACAAACCCAAGCCGAACCCCTAGAATCTAGTGAATACCTAGGTCTTAACTTCAGAACAGCTACCAAACAAAGTTTCAACCTCCACTCGTTTTACCATCCACCAGGAGACAGCGAAAAGTTTACAGAGGAGCTAATGGAGATCATAACGACTAACTCTAATGACGGCGCAAAGAATATATTTCTTGGCGACTTCAACCTACATTGGGAGGACCACAACGACAAACTGGTCAAATCGCTGAAAGATTTCCTCGCCGAACTGAACCTTACTCAACTATGCACACAACCCACACACTCGAAAGGAGCGACACTAGACTGGATTATTGCGCGAAACAACGATGCAGCAATACAATCTATAACACCATGTGATTGGTCTGATCATCAGGCCATTATATTCACGTTACCTATAATGGAAAAAGGCACAACAAGACAACCCCTCAGGACCAAAAAATGGGCAAGAGACACAAGAGATGCAAACGTAGAGCTTCTAGTGGAAAGCTGTGAAAGAGACCTAAAAACTCATAACAACCTGCAGAACGTAAACGAATTGACCGAACACTATTTAACAACGGTCGAAACTATTGTAAATAACACCATGCCATTAAAACTGAAAAACATCTCGGAGAAGACTAAAAATCCATGGTTTAATGAATCACTAAATGAAGAAAGGCGTAAATTGAGAATGGCCGAAAGAAAATGGAGACAACACCCATCATCCCCAGAGCTGAAAGCACTCAGAGAAATCAGAGGCCATTATAATAAAATGATCATCAAATCAAAACAGGAATTCATACGGTCAGAACTGGAGAGTGCTAAAAACAGACCACGAAAACTCTTTGAAATCCTAAAGCAACAATCAAACAAATTAGCCAAATCTGCCCATGAGAACTCAAAAACACCCCTAAATTGCGGAGAATTTGCTACATTTTTCACAGAGAAGGCGAAATCTCTTGAAGTTGAGCTCAAAGACACTGTGGCAAACAATCCCACTGAACCAATGCCTACGATGGATATCGCCGCGACAACGGAGAGTACCATAACAAAAAATGAGGCAAGTTGGGACACGTTCGAATTGTATGACCAGCACAGTATCGCCAAAACGCTTTCTAAAATTAAACCAAACAATCACTATCAAGATCCCCTTCCCGCAAAATGTGTAAAAGAAATCAATCACGTTCTGATTCCGATATGGACCGAAATTATAAATGCCTCACTTTCACAAGGGATCCTCCCTGACTGCCTAAAAACAGGTCAAGTTGCCCCCCTAATCAAAAAACCTACAGCAGATAGATCAGACCCAAACAACTATCGCCCAGTGACCAACATCCCACTATTGGCCAAACTAATTGAAAAATGCGTACAGAACCAACTAAGCCGACACATCACCAAGTTCTCACTGCTTGATGAATGCCAATCAGGATTCAGAACAGGCCACAGCACTGAAACTGCGATCCTCCATATTGTTGACGATGCGCTACAGGCACTCGACCAAAACAAAGCGTGCCTATTGATTCTCCTCGATCTGTCGTCGGCCTTCGACACCGTAAATCACGAAGCATTATTGTCCAGGCTACGGGATAGGATGGGTCTATCAGGAATGGTGCTGAATTGGTTCATCTCTTTTCTACAGAACAGATCACAACGATTCCTGGTCAACCAGTCAATTTCACCTCCCTGTCCTATTTCAATCGGAGTCCCTCAAGGGTCTACGTTATCCCCAGATCTGTTCAACCTTTATGTTGAGCCGCTTACAGAAATTTTCCAAAAAGCAGGGATATCGTATCACATGTATGCAGATGACACGCAAATATATCTAAAGATCTCGTCCCTACAAGACTTGGAACGAGGAAACAAGGCTTTAAAAATGGCTATGCAATGGTTAACTACCAACCAACTGAAGCTTAACGCCAACAAAACGGAGTTCCTACTAATCTCACCAGCAAGGAGCCGTACGGAAATAAAGGAATGGACGAAAATGATGACTGCGCTAAACTGCACCCCAACACTAATCAAGTCAGCGAAATCTCTAGGAATCAGTCTGGATGAGAATTTAGACATGAAAGCCCATATCAACGCAATGGCCAAGAATGCTCGATTCCACCTGAACTACTTAAAAAAACTGAAACCTTTCATCTCAGAGGCGGATCTCAAATTGGCTATCCAATCCTTAGTTATCTCTAGGATTGAATATGGCTGCTCCACCTTAGCGGGCTTACCAAAAATGTCCACAGCACCACTGAAAGCTTGCCTAAACGCTGCAGCAAGAATTATCACCGGATCCAGGAAATACGACCACATATCGCCACACCTGAAAGCTTTAAGCTGGCTACCCTATGAAGCCAGAATCCAAATGAAGATAGCTTGTATCACTCATAAAGCGCTACACCACAACACCCCGGGATACCTAGCGAAGAAACTACAGCTGTCGGGAGGGAATCGGCCAGCGAGGAGTACTGAAGAATTTCTACTACGGCCAGCCTTTTTCCACAAGAAAAAAACCTATGACAGAGCGTTCTCAGGAGCTGCCCCCAGAATATGGAACTCAATTCCTCCTATCATCAGGAAGATCCAAAATGTAGAAGCATTCAAGCGAGAGTTAAAGAGCTGTCTGATGAAAAAATACACTACCTAGATCTGATCAGTCTCGAAATGACAATGAACTAAATATCATACCCGTTTACACACTCTACTTATGATAGATATATATCCACCTACGACCTTATTTATCATCTACCTCCTATCATCTACCTCATAGTTGCTTACACATCTTCTCGTGATTGAAATATACCCAACACTGTCTATATTTATTACCTACCTCCTATCTTCTACCTCATATTTGTTGTATGTTGAACTGTTTGATATATATGTCTTTGTCCACGCCTCATATGTAATTCGTTCCGATGCCCATATAACTGAGTGATATATACTGTCTGTCGCATACGCCTATATGTTAAGCGCTCTGATACCCACGGGTCTTGTTCGCGCTATACAAAACTTTCTAATAAATAAATAAATAAATAAATAAGTAGTAATGTATCAGGTTAAACCTAAACTTGGTTAATAGGAACCTATGATAAGGGAAAGTAACAAAACTAAGATAAGGTGCGAGGGAGGGGGCACTAACCAAAAGGTTATGTGACCTAACTGATGGCTTTAGTAGTTCAACATCCTCGCGTCGCGCTTCCTTCCTTTCCCTAAATGCCTTTTTTATGTAACCTATGTCCAAAGCCCTGATTTTATCTGGGCATGAAAAAAGTTCTGGGCGACCCAAATCTGTGAATGATTTGATTAAATAGGCCAACCACATTTTCAGCCATAGGATCAGGGGCGCTAGGCTCAGTAAATCTGACAAATACGGTAAACCCACCTCTTGATGAATCGAATAGGTTGGAGTTGACTGAGGTACAGAGAGAAGAGATCTAATAAATCTGTTTTCCGCTCTCTGGATAGGGTCAAGATTAACATAGCCCCACAAAGGTGAACCATATAGTGCAATGGCCACTGGCTTGCACTTATAGATCTTTAGAAGGGCTTCCATGGGCCTAGCTCCCAGCTTGCCCGCAAAACCCAAGATCGCTGAAGAAGATCTAGTTACCGCCAACTTTTTAGCTCTTATCTGTGGCCCCCATGTTCCCTTTTGGTCAAACAGTACACCCAAATAGGGGAATGTGGTTACCTTTGAAACAGGGACCCCTCTGCAAAAAAATGATTTATGTCTTTTTTTGGTACACTCACGCCCCATTACCATCGTGTGAGATTTGGAAACATTTACCTTCAAATCCAAATTATCCATAAAAGTGCCAAAGGCATCCAAAAGAAGCTGAAGTCCAACACCAGTGCGGGCGATCAACACGGCGTCATCCGCGTACAGGAGTGCCGGAATTTGTACATCTCCTGCGCGTGGAACGTCCGCGTCCTGACCACGCAGGTGTGCCCCCAGGCCATTAATATAGATGGTAAAAAGCGAGGGGGCTAAGATGCAGCCTTGCCGTACCCCCTTTAGAGATTTAAACAGTGGAGTACATCTACCATTGTTTGACACTCGTACGGCTGCGAACAGCTCCTGATGCATAGTGGCCATAAACGTGACCAAGGCCTCATCGATGCCCAGCTCCAGCAAGATCGTCCACAGTTTTGACCTATTAACAAGGTCGAACGCCGATGAAAGGTCCATAAATGCAAGAAACACAGAACCCTCCTTGGCCACCGTGTACTTAGAGATGAGTAAGTGCAAATTAATACATTGTTCAATTGTTCCTTTTCTCTCTCTAAAACCATATTGCAGTTCAGATAGCCCACCACAACCCTCAATGTTCTCCCTCAGTCTGGATAAGAGAACTCTGCCCAATATTTTTATGGTCGAGTCCAAGAGGGATATGGGCCTGTAAAATGCGGGATCGTCCCGCCGTCCTTTATTTTTGAAAATGGGGACGATCGTGGATATGGCCCATGAGGCGGGGGCTGGATTGCTGTTGACTGCATTAAACACATTCGACATAACCTCGGCCCACAGATTAGGTGAAAACATGAAAAAGTCAGCGGGGACTCCGTCTGGACCAGGTGCCTTATGTTTAGTGGTTGCCAGGAGTGCTTTTTCCACTTCTTGAGAATTAAAGATGATAGGATGTACATGTTTATTGGGCAGTTGACCCCTTTTAGATCCTTCATCATCAACAACGCCCCCATATACGTTTTTGAAAAAAGACAGCCATGTATCGTCGGTAATCACGCAATCCATGGGTGCATTACTATCTTCCGAGAATAGGGGCTGTTTGATGATCTCCCAAAATCTCCTACTGTCCTTCAGTACTGCAGCTGAAAGGAGATTGTCCCATGTTTCGCGTTTAATGGTGTCTTTGCGTTTTTTTATGGCCGCTTTATAAATCTTCCTTTTTCTTGAAATGTCATCTTTGGCCCTAGGAACAGATTTTAGTGCCGCCAGCAATTCTCTGTGTGCTTTCGAGCATGCATGGTCAAACCAACGCTTATAACCTTGGGCTCCCAGGGTGGGTTTGGCCAGGAGATCCTTGGAGACCTGATCGCATATTGCCTCGTAAGCTGCTACTATAGTATGCCCTTGAGTACCCGGGTTTCTACAAAGATCAACCTGGGCTTCAATTTTAGGGAAGCATTTTTTATAGAAGTTTTCCGGGATCACTTTAGCCCACTTTACTCGTCTATCTTGATCAGAGGTCCTCAGGGGATGTGCCACTTTTTCGATTACTGGTGGTGCCCCCATGTAGGCTCCCCAGGCCACTTCGAGAAGTACTGGGTTATGGTCACTGAAGTGTGTTGATACAGTGCGGTAGGCCATAGACCGGCTTAGAATGCCTGATGAGACAAAAATGTAATCGATCACTGTACCATGTTGGGCGCCAGTAAAAGTTGGGTTTCTCAGGCCGCAGTCAGGTTCATTTAAGTCATAGTTGGCCAGTAGTTCCTCAAGCTCCTGCCCCTCTGCAGAATGTTCGAAGTGAGGTCCCTGTAGGGCTGCGTCGTCGACCTCGTTTATATCACTACCCTTGCAAGCTAATTCGCATAAATGAATATTAAAATCGCCTAATAAAATCAGCTCAAAAACTAAGTTGACATCCTGTGATACTGTGTTTAAAATATTATCCAGACTAGCGATATTACGTCCATTATATTCGCTATTCCCAGAATTATAAAAATTGACATATAGTGTCCTGCAGTCTTTGCTGATCACCCTTTCGACCATTAAGATGTTATCAGAGTCAGAACTGATCTGCCTATAGCTGCCTTTAAGAGCCAATGAAAACAAAATCACCAAGCCCCCTTTAGCTCTGCCCGCTCTGCTAGGGACTGCAGGTTTAGTAAAACTGGTGAACCCGTCCCACCAGAGGTTGTTAGATGTGTCCCAGGTTTCTTGCAGGGCAATGATATGATATTTAGAAATGAAGCTCAGCCAAGCTTGGTCCTGACGTATGGCGTTTAGACCCGCCACATTCCAACTTATAATCTTGCAGGAGTCAGTGGGTGGCCTTATATCATCATTTACCCCTTCAGCTACTCGTTCAGCTGTTGGTTGCGATGCCGGACCACCACTTATTGGTAATGTATCGTTCGACTCCTCCCGTTCTTGATCTACTCCTGGTTCAAGTCAGTCGCAGGTATTTAGATCAGACAAGGGAGCAAACCTATTGCCAGTACCAAATCCCCACTCAAAGGGAGTAGCTACCTGACCCTGACCATATGGAGCTAAGTTCCACATGGGTTGTGGGGTTTTTGGATGTGCCAGGAACTGATCGTTTCTCAACCATTGTGTTGGCCTAAAGCCCCGGGCGCTATAATCATCATAACCCCGTAAGCCAGAACCCCAAACATTTCCTCTTGGCTCTTGTGCCAAGGCAGGCCTGATGTTTAACTCGTTTGGGCGATGAAGTCTTCCTGGCTCCCGATATGCTATGGGCTGAGACCAGTCATTATAATGTCGAAATCTGGGGCCCCCTCCCCATCTACTAGTATTAGTATGTCTTTTGTAACTGGGGAATTTGGGTAAGATGGCAAACTTATTTTCATCAAAGAAGAACTTGAGGGTGAGAGGGATTATGGAGCCACTGCGACGTTGGGGTGGAAAAATGTTATTTAGAATGTCTGGAAGAACCTCAGCATTAGCAAAGTTAAGAATAACGCAATCCCCTTGAAACTTTTTGGGCTTGCTGCCGATCCAAGGTACCCTCCTTGACATAACGATATCCCCTGCCAGCTTATCAAATCCTTGTTCTGTCATATGCATATTATTAGTGAGCCAATGTAACGCTTTGTCTTTTAGATCCTGGTTGGACTCTACTTTGTCTTGTGTTAGAGCAGGGACGTTTGCCAACACCAGAACTACCGGAGAGGCTTCCAAGATAAATTGTGCTGAAACGTCCTCTTGATGTGTTCCCGCTATGGCGGCGGTTGTACTGATGCGGGGGTCTACAGCGTCTACGTCCTGACCCACTACAGGTAATGATAGTGATGGAGGCGGAGGTGGCGGCCCTTGCTGGATGGGTTGCGAGTTACTTTCAGTCGGAGTAACCTCCACGTTTGTGGGTATTAGATTTGTAACGAGGGAAGATAAATTTTCAACCTCGTCTGCCAACTTGCTATGTGCCACACCCAGCTTTTTTACCTCAGATGTTAGCTTGTCCAGTTTCCCTATCATGGGTTTAATTATAGTCCTGATTTTGATGTCTATCATATCTTGGATCCTGTTAAAAAGGTCCTCATCAATAATACTTCTTGACTCAGTATCAATATCGGGATCAACATGTTTCCCTACCCGACTAGGGGGTGGGGTAGTGGCCTTTTTCCTACCTAGATGTTTTCCCCCCCGTTTTGCTGCAGATTTTCGACAAGCTCTAACAGCCCGTGTAGCGGGCTGCGGGGATTGTAGGGCTACGTCCGTAACAGCTATCTGTTGGTTTGGATCATTGATGGTATTATCTGATAGATCTATTAAATCTGGTCTGTCTATTCGAAGGTCAGAATCAACTTCGTCCACAGATCCCAAATCTTGAGAGTTCAAATTTACTGGGGTTACTGGAGGGTTTTCTGGCGGTGGTTCTAATGTCTCAGTACTTAAAGCGCGTGTCGAGGGACTTACTGACGGCAAGATGGGTGATTGGCTCAACCCTAGAGATTGCCTTCGCTTGTTGTTAATATCATTGACCACTTGTACGAGATATGAGTCTAAAGTGTTCACAGACTCAGCCGGGACAGGAACCCGTTTTTTCACCATTTTTGGGACTGTAGCTGTAGGCAACCTACAAAACAGCTCAGCTCAGATGAGTTTAGATAGAGATGCACTGCAGGCGGTGATATAACTGGCAGTCAGTGACAGTACAGTGGCGGACAAATAACAACAATGCAGTATGTTGACCGAAGTATCAAATTGGGAAGAGTACCTTAATAATCAGCCGATGGATGTCAAGGGAATGGCCTTGCCTGGCCTATTCGTGCCTCTGAGGGCCACAGAGGGCCCGCCCTTCGCCCGGGCTTCGCCCCGGGCGTCCCGCTCGCGTCCCGCGTAGCTGAGGGCTTTGAGATTATATACGCCCCTCCTGGCGCCGTTGTTCAGGCGTCAGGGAACGCGCCTCCGCCGCAGTGACTGCCGGGACCTGTAGTCCCAGAGCGGTGGTGGCGTGCCTGGTGCTCGCGGTCTCCGGTCTCTTCTTCCTTCCAACGGTGAAGGCGAGTGGCGTGGAACAGGTAAAATCCCCTGTTTACTTTGGCACTTGCAGCGCTCCGCAGGGTGTGTATCAGCAGAGCTCCCCCGCTACACCGAGGGCTTTGAGATTATATACGCCCCTCCTGGCGCCGTTGTTCAGGCGTCAGGGAACGCGCCTCCGCCGCAGTGACTGCCGGGACCTGTAGTCCCAGAGCGGCGGTGGCGTGCCTGGTGCTCGCGGTCTCCGGTCTCTTCTTCCTTCCAACGGTGAAGGCGAGTGGCGTGGAACAGGTAAAATCTCCTGTTTACTTTGGCACTTGCAGCGCTCCGCAGGGTGTGTATCAGCAGAGCTCCCCTGAGCTGAGTATATAGTCAATACGGCTCATGCTCACCCCATTGTTAAAAGTATTGGAGCCCAGCCTATCTGATGGAGTCCACCCATTTACTGGCTTGAGACCCTTCCCCATACATAATGCTTTAAGTTGTAAAGCTGCCTCTGTCCATCTCTTGATCGGAGGCACCTCTAAAGAAGGGATGCTCCATTGTGCATCTTCATCTTTGGTAAGTTTGCTATTGTTTTGGTCAAGGGGCTCAAAGGTGGTGTTGAAGTCCCCTGCAATTACAAAGTTTGGTGTACCAGTTGTCCTTTCCAGGAAGTACTCTAAAATGGCAACTGTATTAGACAGTATTTTACCAGTAAGACCTCTAGCACAAACATTAAGGATTGTTATCTTGGCGTTGGAGTTGATCTGTATACGAATGGCCATATTATCCGGGCTATCGATATGGTCTTCCCGAATTCTATATCATAGAGCCTGTTTTGCCCAAATTGTTATCCCACTAGATGGTCTACCTCTCTGCCCTTGGAAATTCGGTTTGTAAAAAGGAAGTTAACATGAACAATGTAAAGGGTTTAGGGACCATGTTTCCTGGAACAGGCCAATGTCATGGGTCTCAACTAATTCGAGCCAATCCCGGGACTCTAATTTCGACTGCAACCCCGCAATGTTCCAAGAGATATATGATATCTGGGCTGGTTTTGGGGAAGATGCTGAAAGTATACTACCTGTTGATTTGCATGGGATATCATCCTTGGTTATTATGTCTGTGGGGGGAGTTAAGTGGTTGGCTAGCCCATTGATGCTTAAAAGTGGCTGGTTATCTGAAGAATATAGTTAGTCAAATTGCTCCAGTTCACTAAGAGAAGCATATCTGTTCCCAAGGGTTACATGATTTGTTTGCCTTCGGGTGGGTCTCAACATAGATGATCTAATAGGGAATTTAATACATGATGGTTATTACAATTTATAAACACACAATCACCCTCCATTGTTTTTTTATTCGGTACCAGCCACTCCACCTTTATAGCCATTATAATCTGATTGGCCAGTGGAACTCCCCTGTTTCCCCTACTAGATGTGTGGTAGGTTAACCAATGCAGGGATTTGTCCATTAATTGGGCGGTAGTTTCTGATTGATCGGCCCTCAAGAATTGGACATTGCCCAGAATCAATACTAGAGGGGATGAGGCCCGTGGGAGGTGTAGAGACTGCTATGCATTGGGAGGTCTCCCCGCGTTTGTCTACACTGCCTAGGGCAGAGCTCATCCCTCCATCCCCCTGTAATGGTGGTCCTGCATTGGTAGCTAGCCCTTCTGTGGGGATAGTAGGATGCAACTGGGGGTTTGAAACTCCAGCTAGGTTCGAGGGGTGCCCCGTTGAACAGGAAGTGGACAATTGATGGTTGTGTCGGGAGGTAGCTGCAGCGTTACGTGCATTGCTACCCATGCGGGCATGCTGCCCTTAATTGTTACATTCCTTTAGGTGGGCCTCCCCCTTGGGGATGCTGGTGGCCCCTCAGCTACTCCAAAACATGAGCATGGGCTAGAACATGCACTTCTTTTATGCGTCGGTCTACCCAACCCTTCAATATGCGACAAACTCTCCTCCATTTGGGATAGTTTAATTAATAATGAGTTCAGGAGGACAGTAACCAATGACTCAAGTATTTTCCGTATTTCATCGTCGCTTCTCAAGGTTCAGTGAAGTCAGGGTGTCATCACCAGCCATAGGACACAAATTTAAACTTAAGCCAGGTTCAGTGTTGCTAGGTCCTCTCTGCTCGATGGAGTGCGACTTCTGCTTTTTCTTAAGCTTTGGCGGGGCACCACCCTTCTTCTTTTTACTGATGGCTCATTGTTCGTGTCTAGTGGGGCGGTTGCGACTTTGCCCCTTGTAGCTATGTTTGGTCTGGTTGGGGCTTTAGCTGAGACTTTGATGGAGCCGGGATTGGGTACAACAGGCAACACAGGGACCACAGGCGCTGAGGCTGAAAGCATGGGCACTGGAGAAGAAGGAATGGGGTCTGACCATGGATGCAATGCCAAGGGAGCAGCTCTTCTGGGTGGCTAGAGAGTCCAGAGAAAGATGCCTCTCAGTTAGTTCAATTTGATGTGACAAAACCAACTCTGCCCTCGTTAGGAAGGCGTCTAATGTCCCTGCTATTCCACCCCCCCAGATGATCATTTGTGCCTTTACGCTTAACCATTCTATATACGATGCACTTGTTTAAAAGGGAAAAGTCAATATTATAAGCCTGTACCTCAAGGTGATGAACCTTGGGACCCGCTGTCCTGGTGTCAGAGAGTGGGCCCAGCCCAGCCTCCTCCGGGCTCCGACGGATGTGGATGGGCCAGCCCTTGGCCCGGGTTTGCCCGGGTACGGCCTGGGCATGGTCACACAGATCCCGCGCTGCGGGTACCCACGAGTTTCTTTATGCACCTCCGGCGTGCTGGCAGAGTCACGGAGCCTCCAAGCGCAAGGGTAGATGGGGGCTGAAGTCCCCGGCTGCCTCCCGCCGAAAAAGTGCTGAGTGCTGTGGTTAAGGACAGGCTCCCTCTTAACATCTAAAACTTAAATAAAAAACAAAAGATAACAAAAAAGGATATTTATTCAAGGTTATTTTCTTCTTTGCATTGCTTTTTAAAACACTTTAAAGCACTATCTTCTGTATACACATATTACTACAAAACAAAAACTTAATAAAGCAAAGTATGCGCCGTATATGAGACCCAAATATACTTTCTCAAAGATGCTCAACCTGACACCAGACTCAAACTACAATGCTATACCAAACCCTCATACACATCTCATTCATACTTCAATCTTTTAAACTCAATCAACAAAACCACTATTTAAAATTATCTAGGTACAAAACACCAGGCAAGACCACAGTACACAATACATACACTCAAACATAAGTCCTGATAGAGCGAAACATTTTTTTGGGTGATAATGAGACTACAATGTATTGTGACTTAGTATATGTTGAGCATAGTTCAATCACATCAAGTTTAGCATATACAGCTTTCTAAAAACATAATATTTATAAATCCTTATATTTAGGATCGTTGGGAAAAATAGGCTTCAATTTAATATGTTGATTGCACTGTATTCTGGTTCACATTCAGTTTTCAAATCGCACCAACGAGCTTCTTGGTACAAAACCCTTTCTTCAGGGTATGACACAACATAATAAAAAGAAAGTAGAGGGGTGGGGAACAGCTGAGAGAAGACTAAACAATTTGAAACAGAAAATCGGCTTGAGTTATTGAGAATGACACTCATATTAAACAGAATGTGTGTGCTTGCAAAGCTAACAGAATGTAGAGAGAAAGATGACAACCTGCAATAAACTTGATCCTAAGTAAACACTGTACGGTACCCAGTTCTTTACTGAAATCAACTTCAATTCTCAATGTAGGTTCGGTGAGTGCCAGGGGCTTGATACAGATAAATGCTTTCCATAATAGAGCATTTGTTTTGGAACTGACATTCACTATTTTTAGGAACTTGGCTTTCTGTAAACAGTTGTATACAGATAGAACACCATACTTAATAAGGGTTTCCCATATGTCCGTGTTTGATTAATATTGGGAACTATGCTACCTCTAAAGTGTATGGCACAGGCTCAATGTTACACATAATGCTTGCTTTCTACACCTAAGGGAGCTGCATCCGTGATGGCACTCGGATGATGTCATTAATGATGTAATTTTAGAAGCCATAAAGAATGTCATAAATGATGTCATAGAACATGTCATGAGTGATGTCATATGTGAAGTCATAAGCAGTGCATGGGGGAGGTGAAAGTTATAGTTAGTGATGCTAACTGTAACTGCTGAATGTGTATTTCTTTAGTTCACAACGTTAGCATTGTCACTCATAAAATCACCTAACAATAACGCTTTTTTAACCTTTGTTTGTTTCAGTGAATTTCTAAGGATTTTTAAATCGAAAAATCATATTTTTGTTACACTTATTTAATAATGTTACTTTAACCTTTGTTTTTATGAGTGATTTTTTTTATAATAAATACATTTTGTATGTGTCTCTATGTATGGCAGAATGATACTGTAATATACATAGTGCTTAGATGTAACTGTAAAAAAATATTTTATTGTTGTATGATAGTATGGTGTATAATTTGCATAATGTTTGTAAAATCTATGTTAAACAGATAAATAATCAATATTTTAGCATTTAATGGGTATTTTCTGAGTTTGTGTAACCCTCATATGGATACATGATACCAGCAGTTTAATTTTAAGGTGTTATTACTCTCACGAGAGCCTCTAAACAGTTAACTAAAAAAGGCCTTTGGTGAACTAGCCTCTGCTGGTATTATGTATGTTGTTTTCTACTGTTTCCCTTATTTTTTGTTCTTTAAATCCCTCACAGGACTCTTGCAAGAGCCAGAGAAGCCCGTCAAAACTGACTGCTCTGTTGACCTTCTCGTGAGAGTTCGGAAGCGCTCGCGAGAGCCAGGCAAGCAATCCTTATCCTGCTGTCCGAGGGGTCAGTGCATCCTGATTTGCTCATGTGAGCCTCTCACAATATCATCCTTTTATGATGGAATTTGCATTGACACTGAATGTATCCTGATGAAGTATGTAAAATGTATATACAATAGAATCCTAAATGTGCGTTTAGTTTAATGAAATGCAATTCTGCTTTCTCTCAAATGGCGGGTGTTCATAGTAGGGTGTACTTATGTACTCTCCTCTCCTTTGAAACCTCTCTCTCTGATGAAGGTTCTACGTAGTAGGGTATGTGGAGAAACTGGACTCTCTGCTGAGACGTCTCTCTATAATGATAGGTGTGCATAGTATGGTGTCGGGAGGGACTGGCCTCTTGTTTTAGGCTTTTCTCTCAGATAATGGGTGTGCATGGTAGGGTGTGTGGAGGGGCTGGTAAATCTGGTGAGACGTTTGTCTGTTATGATAGGGGTGCATAGAAAACTGTGGAAAGGGACTGGCCTCTCCTTTCAGACCTCTCTCTCAGATGATGACTGTACTTCCTAGGGTGTGTGGAGAAAATGCCCTCTCTTTTTAGACCTCTCTCTCTCAGATGAAGGGTATGCGTAATAGGGTGTGTTGTGGGAAACCCCTCACTGCTGAGACCACTCTCTGTTATAATAGGTGTTCATAGTAGTGTTTGGAGAGGGACGGTCCTCTACATTCAGACCTGCCACTCAGATGATGGGTATGCATAGTAGAGAGCATGGAGGGACTGCCCTTTCTGGTGAGACCTCTCTCATTAATGATATGTGTGTGTAGCAGGCTGTGGAGAGAGACTGGTCTCTATTTTCAGACATCTATCTCAGATAATGGATGTGCATGGTGGAGTGTGGGGAGGGACTGACCTCTCCTTTCAGACATCTCTCTCAGATTACAGGCATGAGTAGCAGGGTGCATGCGGGGACTGGCCTCGCTGCTGAGAACTCTCTCACTGTGATGATAGGTGTGTGTAGTAGGGTATAGTGAGGGTCTGGTCTCTTCTTTTAGACCAATATCTCAGATTATGGGTGTGCATAGTAGAATGTTTGGATGAGCTTTAACTCTACTCAGAACTCCTCTCTAACCAATCAGCACAAATAGTAGCGTCTGATAAATACCATCTCCAGTAAGACTCCTTCACACAGTAACAAGTATGCATAGGAGTATGTATTCAAATGTCACCTACTCCTCCTACTATTCACAATCCAGTGAAAGTCTCAATAGATTAAAAAAAAAGATGTAACCTTCTAATTGTCACACTTATCTCTTACATACTTCCTCTCAGAAACAATGATCACAAAATACATTCCTACTAATGGGTTGGAACTCATCTACTACTTTTTACTGTTCGCAATCCTGAGAGGGTCTCGCTAGATCTTACAAATTACTTTTAAAAAGTAGACATTTGCTAGTTTCACAGTAGTTATCCCTTAGATACCTCCTTTCTAAATTTAGTAGGACAGCCATATTTTCTGCTGCCCTCTTATATAGCTTTTTTATTTCACTTCCACAGCATCTCCAATTTTTCACAGTTAACAGGTGACCATTTAATTTGTAAAATTCCAACACCTCCAGGGAGAGTGTGAAGTCTCACGGGGCAAGCATTGGCACAGCCAATAAGTCTCACTTTTGGGACAGTATAAGCGGTTAGCCAGAGCTATAGACTTTGCATTGTGGTTGTAGCATGTTGAAAAGTAAATAAAAAAGTGGTATAAGGATGTTTGGTACTTTATAAATATTCAAGAAGACAATATGTACAATCCTAATAAGAAAAGAATTAACATAAAAAATGTCTTCTAGTTTTTTTATCCTTGCAATGCTGGCAATTTCTTCCTGCCTGTTTTAATGCTTGTTTGTTATAGCTTTTATTTTGATTTCTGGTGTGAGCATAAACAACAGGAGGGTGGAGGTTGGGAAATAGTTCCTGAATTACAGCACGAGCAGCGGACAGACACTAGGGGAGAAACAACAGATGCCAGATTTCGAGGGCAGGCTGATGTGGTGCCAAGTAGTACTGAGGTGGTGGTGTGCCGGTGTAGAGGTGATGCTCAGGTGATGCTGAGTGATACTGAGGTGGTGCTGAGTGATGCTGAAGTGGCGCTGAGTGATGCTGTGGTGCTGAGTCATGCTGAGGTGGTGGTGCTGCACTGGTGCTCAGGTGGTGCTGATTAATGCTGAGTTTGTGCTGTGCTCAGGTGGTGCTGCGCTGATGCTGAACTGGTGGTAGTGCATTGACAAGGAGGTGGTGCTGTGCTGATGCTGTGATGGTGCTATGCTGATGCTGAGGTGGTTCTGTGCTGATGCTGAGGTGGTGCTGCACTGGTGCTGAGGTGCAGTTGAGTGATACTGAGGTGGTGATGTGCTTGTGCAGAGGTGGTGCTCAGGTTGTGCTGAGCGATACTGAGATGGTGCTGAGTAATTCTGAGTTGGTGCTGAGGTGATGCTGCACTGGTGCTGTGCTAATGCTGAAGTGACGAACCATGCAGGCGTCATTTTATTTGCATTTTCTTCACAAATGTAACATGGCAAACCACTTAGATTGGTAAATTAGCTGTGCAGACAAGAGCACAGAGCTGTGGAGATGTACAAGAAAGAGAGCAACACAGAGCACATGGGAGGAGAGGAGAAGCAGATGAGGAAGAAAGCTGACAAACACAAGATGGATATGAAAAGCCATTGAAAAAGAAGAAAGGAAATGAACTAACAATAAGACAAACCAATGGTAAACAATGGGTGGGCTCCTAGCTTCTTTACATTCTTGGTAAGTTCACAGCAGATGTTTTGCAGCCAGACAGTGTGTGCTGTCTGGTAAGCTTGACCTAAAAACAAACTTGGTAGACTTGGTATTCTGCAACTGCGTTCTAAGCATAATTCAATGTTTTTTGTTAATTAACCAAAAATTGGAAATCTACTGAAATAGAAAGCAGGACATTTGCAAGGGTAGATGTTGAACACTTTGTAGCCCTGGCTTGTGACTAGGGTACCAGGAGTTGAGGCTACTTTAAAAGTTCACAACCGCAGAGATGAAAGGAAAGTTACAAGTGACCCTCCTGTATTAGCAATGAATGGCAGAGAAAGATAACTGTGTGAATTCAGGTGTAAGACTTTCCTGGGAGAATTGAGGTTATCATAGGGTGCCAATGTTCCTTGTTAAGGATGGCAGAGCAGATTTAGTAAAGTTGCAGTGTTCAGTTGCTATTTATTTATAGTGTTCCTTGACATTTCACCTAGTAGTTTTTTCAGACCACTTGGTTACAGAGAAATAGAAGTCATACCAACTGATCATCTATACTAGCACGCCAAAGCAACCCATCAGGTCAATAGAAATGAAAGATAACTAGGCTGAAACCCAAAGAAGAAATAGTTAAAGCAATCAAACTTCATGAAAAGCAATCTAAGATTTGAAATCTAGGTCTTGACTATACAAAGTAAGAACAATACATCAGTGTCCAATATTTCTTAACGTAATTAATTTCTTCATGACTTTGGAAGTGGTATTTATCCAAGTCAGTATTTCAAAAGCTGCTTTCAAGTAGTATAACAAAATTAATACTATGGGGGCAGACATGACTGATGATAAAATAAGATTTTGTTCTTGTTCCCCCGATTAGTATAAATTGTACAAATTTATAGTTGACTACAAAGCAAATTTTTTTCTGCAGAGTATCTCACTTTTCCCAGTAGGTGTTGTAAACTTGGTGCACTGTTGGTCTACTTAGTTTTCCAATGGTCTCTAGATTTATGTGTTAAAACTGCATTTAAATTTCACAATCTTGCCTATAATCTTCTAGAAAGGTGGGCAGGAATGAGTTAACTACACTTCGAAGAAGAGGAGGATGTCAGAGTTCATGGCATTCACATGGCTGCATGTGACTCTTGCTCTATTACTGGTGAGCATCTGAGTCAACAGTGGAGCTCACTGTGTACACTGGCCTTCGAATTCCAGCATACAAAGACAGGCCTGTTCCTTAGACAAGGGGTAGTCTGCAGCGGCACAAGGTGGGAAGTAGCTGTCTCAGAAACATGAAATAACAAGCCGACACACAAAGTAAATGAACACTTATCAGCACAGCTCTTAAATTAAACAAGAGAGCACAGTGGCCATGAAGAAAGATCAAGCATGGCAAATGAAGTGGTCGCAAACCTTTCATCAAGCTGGTGCACGAAGTAAACAAAACAAGAACACTTATCACTACAATACAAAAACAGGCGCAGTGGCAGGTAAAAAAATAAGAGTGCTCCCATTGTATCATAAATAAATAAAAGGGTAAGCACACGTAACAGAGGCAGTCCTCATGGGAGGTTACCAAGTCCAAAAGAAAAGACTAATAAGTATTTACACCAAACAAAAGCAGGCATTTATGAAGGGCAGTAACAGGAACCAATGAAAAAGATGGAAGAGGCTCGAAGCCCACATTGTAGATACAGCATGTCTCAGAGAGGCAGCACTCATACACTGAGCTGCCTAGGAGAGACCTAAAAAATTGGCCTTTCAAACAATCACAGGGCTTCATTTGTTATTTTGTCCTCTCAAGGAAAGCTTGCAGGCCTCTGTGAGCCCAACTGCCAAAATATACAATTATTTTCTACCTTTAATACATCATAAACTGCTGAACTGATTTACACCACATCACAAAAACCACATTCCGTGAAGCAAGACCTTGCTTCCTGCCAAATTCAAATTCAAATTCAGAAGTGCTTTACACACAAAAATGTAATAAAAGCAGAAAGACATTTCAATAAAACTGAATAAATTACAAATACAAATTGCATCGATCCAGTAGAATATTTAAGCAGTACCTTCCTGTACATAATTCTTGTGCTGTTTATGTATTAAAATAACCCTCCATAAAAATTCAGACACAGTGAGGTCGACCTCATAGGAATGCATTTGTTACAGGAATAATAACGCTGGTCTAAATGGCTAAAAATAAATATCCGCAGTAATGGCTTCAAAATTTGAAATCGTGGAACTTCATAAAATTTACAGAAAAGAGTAAGATGCAAAGAACATTGTAACAAGGAACAAGGTGCCATCACAGTGAAAATTATCTAATGTGGTTGCCCAGTTATTTGCCTGGGAAAAGGGGACAAGTCAAATATTAAACCAAAAGCAAGTCAACTCAAATCTGTATTCAGGATTATAGAAGTGCTCTAAGTAAGGTTGCATGCCATCCCTAATGTTCATCAGGTTAAGCAGTTCCACTCTTGCTTTATCACATTCTTTTAGCCACCTGTCTTCCTCAACTTTTTTTTACCGCTAGCTATTTAATCTCAGCCGTTGTAATGTCAAGCAGAGAGGCTAGGTAATTAAAAAAAGCTGGTCTACCCACACTATAAAAAAAATCTTGTACGTACTTAACCCATGGTATCCATAGGCCATTTTATGCACTAAACAATCTTCAATTATCAGTCTGTTTACCCGTGTCTCTGGCTGGGACCATATCCCATGCTACAGTATAATGGGGCTACTTCAAGTGCGATCTTACAAAAATGGTATACCCAACTCTTAATGGCAGGCATATGTAGAAGCACAACTCGGAATCAAAAGGTATCTCCTCACATGAGCATTTTCTACGAGTTGTAACCTCTCCGAATTGACAAAGCCCAATACATTAGCCTCATATTGTACCACTGAGATACGTTTAGCTTCATAAATAGAGCAAAGCTCTTTTAACGGCCTCCCACCCAGTCTTGCCAGGAATCTATTTAACCCTGCAATAGTTTTCTTCATCATCATAGTTCTGACTGTAACAAGCAGATTCCATGAGCCTTGAGCATCAAAGAATAAACCTAGGTAGGAAAAAATAGGAGTAGTCATAATATTAGTATAACATATCCTAAATTGAAAATGTTTGTGCTCCTTATTCCCACATTTCATAACATAACTTTTGGACATGTTGACTCATAGGCTGTACGTGACCATATCATTCACAAAATAATCAATTTTTGGAGGCCCATGTGGGTGCATGCAATGAGGACTGCATTATCTGTATAAAATAAAATTGTTATAGCTTGATGAGTAATATGTGGAACTTAGGGGACTTGTGTTTAGTAGCAGTTGCCAGAAGATAGTTATAGTTAGGACCTAGTTTCTATAGGAAAAGCATTTTTTGTTTTGCCCATATATGGCAACATTTGACAAATCCTCATGAAAGTTTCAAAACTAGTTTGCCATTAGCTTCAGCTGCTGTACGGAACCTTTCATGGTGATCCATCAAACAGGTGCAGAGAAAAAGAGGGGGTTCTCAAAACACATTTTCTCAATGATTTGGTGTAAATGTGTTCAGTAGTTTTAGAGATAACTGAAAACATTTTTTTTATCGAGGGACACTGACCCTCAGCACTCTTGAAAAGGAAGAACCCTGATTATTTTTTACCTCAGAATCATGACCCCAAAGGGTAGTGGGTTTCAGAAGGAGGGAGAGGAGTAAAGGAATGAGTAGGTAAAGTCTCCAGAGGAGTGAAGGGATCTCCCAGAGAGAGACTTCCCTATTGGATATGGTGAAGGAAGTACTGTTTTCTCCCAAACCCAGTCCTATAAGGACCACAAGGACAGACAGGCTGAGTGGGACCTGACTCTGCAGCTGGACCAGATGAATACAGAGGAGAGCCTTGGATGAACCTTGGATGAGAAAAGGGACTTGCCGGCTGGAGTGTCAAGGAGGTCCACTTGAAGGTTAAATAGCTGTTAGAGTCTAGCAAAAATGGTGGAAGCACAAGCACTGTGTTCAATGCAGAAGAAAGAGTTCAAATATTCAGAGACTTGGTGCCTGACTTCAAGGAGGGGGATGATATAGACATCTTTTTTATGGCCTAAGAAGTTGCTGGAGAGGTACAAAGGATGTCTGAGGAGGATTGCAGAGATGCTTTTGGAGTAATATTCGTGGTGATGGGAGGGACAACGTACTGAATCTAGAGAAGTAGAAAAGCTTGAGGTATCTTACTATAAAGGAGGCCCTTGTCTGTAAGTATGAATTAACCCCTGAGGAGTGAAGGATGAAATTCAGGGTTAGTCAGAAACTGTGTTACTATAGCTGGGAGGATTTTGTGAGGCAATTTTGAAATGTTTGCTAAAAGTACTGATGTTGTTTAAAAAGGTGTTTCTAACAGTTTTTAAATTTTTCTTTTTTCTAAAGAGATCTGGGAAGAAGCAACTTGTTTTAAACAACAGATGGAATACATATGGAATGTGAAATTTAGGCTCCTCAGAATATAAACTTGTTGACTTGTACTCTGCTGCAGGTATTTGCTCAGGGCAGTCACCATTCTATCTGCCTAGTCCAGTTCGAAATAATTGAGGAAAATATTGAGTCTCTAAACTTTTCTCCAGACACTCATCGGAGGCCTTTTAGATTGTTTCGTCTGATGCTGTTCAATGGCTTTCACCAATAACATATTTTAAATGTATTGGATTGATACTCTAAATCCACTTTTTCAAACTGTCCACTTGAAGGCAACATTTCTTCCTCCATGCAACTTCCATGTTAGACAACATCTACATCTTTATGGCACACAGTATTGTCTTTAAGATATAATGTAGGTTTCTTCACCTTAGTTACATCCCTAAATCCTGACATTTATTTTGCTTTTTGTGAGCACACCATTCACTAGAATAACAAGCTGTTCTTCCAAATCTTTCTCTACACCCACAGTTTCAATATTGCGTTTCACATCTAAATGTAAATACACAATTCTACCTTTAAGCCCTTTCTAAAGTTCAGGCGAAAATGCCTTTAATGTTTGAGTTTGCTTCCTTCAGAAAGTAATATAAGTGATCCCATATATATATTCTGCACAACTCAGGGTTAGAAACCAAGTTGGTGGTCCTACATTTCACAATATACACTTAAGCTCAACATGACAAACGTACCTGTTCTCTTTGGCCTCAATATTTGCATAGGTAAAGTAAATATACAGCACACTTCAAATACATTGGTGGGGTCCTACTGTATCAATTTATTTCTGGCAAATACTACTGTACTCCCATTTATACACAGGAGCATGTCTATGCTTTCCTTGAACCTCTTCACTTATCTCTTCTTCTACATTTCTCAGAACCATCTCTTCTTATGCAATAAGCACGCGCTTTCCCGAAAGATCGATTTTCGTGAAAGCCTGTAAATATTACCTGGGGAATTAGCACCATAGCCAGAGGACTGTATTCTCCTCTTTCCACAATCCCAAGGTGCTCGGCAGGGCTGGTGAAGCCCCGGGTCCCGGATTACGTTGCGGCCATCTTTGGTTGGGCTGTTGTTGCCAGCATAAAAACGGTCGGCTATGTCTCCGCGCAGCGGACGCGATCAGCGGACGCGCCGGACCTGCGCCGGAGTCGTGCCAGAGTCCTGCCCGTCTGCGCCCGTCTGCGCACGGAGGGGCGCAGGGGCAGGGCCCCTCACCAAACGGCTTACTTACTCAGGTGAGGAAATTCGCCATCTAAATGGGGCCATGACATCTTTAGACCTGCCTACACTTACTCGCATCGAGGAACTATCTATTCAGGCACCGCTGATAGGTATGTCCCAAGCCCCCTCGCATATTTTAAAGCTTGTCAGCCTTAATACTAGGTCGCTATGCTGTCACAGCCTTGAGATTTGCACTCTATTACAGGGCGAAAATATTGACATCCTGACCCTATCTGAGACCTGGTTGGGGGATAACTCCCTACCTGACATTATAGCCGCTGTCCCTGAAAATTATGACATCCACTGGCAGAATCGCACAGGGAACATCCGAGGGGGAGGGGTGGCAATAATTTTTAAAAAACGTCTAGCAGTGACTAAAATATTGGCGGAGTCAGCGGATCTAGCCGACCTGCTGGCGATAAAAATTATGTTCGATAATATGTGTGTTATAGTTCTCACAGTTTATCGCCCCCCCCAACGCAACCCCAGGTTTTAATGACTCCTTTATGACCTACATATCTGATATGTGCTCTAGATATAGAAACGTCATGGTTACAGGAGACTTTAATTTTCACTGGGACAAAGATAGGAAACAACCGGCAGCCAATACCCTAGAGACAACTATGTCTTCTCTAGGATTCAGGCAGCTTGTGAATGCCCCTACCCATACTAAAGGCCACACCCTGGATTTGATATGGACCACATACCCCAGGGTGGTACTAGTTGGAATCTCTCCCTGTATATGGTCAGACCACCATCTGATCTACTGTGACATCTCTTTGGACACTATACCCTCACGTTCAGTACCTAAAACTAGACTGACTCGTCAGTGGAAAAATGTAGATCAAGATACGCTGACTACATCACTTAGAGGAATTGCCCAGCCAATAATGCTCAATCAAGATGTAGACCAGGATTGTAAAAACATGATGGACTATCTGGTAAAGGCCATCGATCAGATAGCCCCTGAGAAACTCCAGACAAAGAATAGTGGGAAAAAGGGAGCCCCTTGGTTTACACCTGCTCTGAGGGATCAAAGGAAGGCCCTGCGTAATATAGAGAGAAACTGGAGGAGGAATAAGAATACAGCCACTTGCGAACAATACAAAACGGCGTTCCGTAGTTACAAAAAATCTATCCAGACAACTAAAGCTGCTTTCTACGAGGCTCGTATAAATAAGGCGAATAATGTTCAAAAGGAAACATTCAACATTCTGAAAGAACTAACAAAAAGAGCCCAAGATGCAGAAAGCAGCATAGACTGTGACACCTTCCAGAAATATTTTCTGGATAAAGTTGACATTATCAGGCGTGAAATAAAAAGCACGGGGTGCAGTTTAATTGAGCAGCACACCGATCTAATGCCAACGGTTAGCGGCTTATTATTATTTCCCCCCATGGATCCACTAACCCTTGAGTCATTGATGAGAAAGACGAAATCTGGCTCCCCAGCAGATCCATGCCCCCCAAGCATTTTTTGCTTGGCAGGACCAATCCTAGAGAACCATATTCTAGCCATACTTAATAAATCCCTGAGTACTGGCAGGCTCCCAACTGGCTTCAAGGAAGCTCGTGTAAGACCGCTGTTAAAAAAAGTGGGGGGGATCCCAATGTTTTAAAAAACTATCGACCTATATCTCAGCTGCCCTTCCTGTCTAAAGTACTCGAACAGCATGTACTTAAATCTTTGTCAAGCTATCTGGAGTCTAACCATCTACTCCATGAGAGGCACGCAGGCTTTCGTGCACACCACAGCACCGAGTTGGTCATGCTCTCGGTGCTGGATGAGCTCAGAAGGATGGCTGACAGTAAAAGACCGAGCGCCCTGATTTTGTTAGACCTATCGGCGGCGTTCGACACTGTCAGCCATCCCATCCTGCTGAACAGGCTAGCTGAGTTTGGGATCCAGGGTCTAGCCCTTCGGTGGCTGGATTCATTTTTATCTGGGAGAACGCAGAGAATCCAGATGGGAGACAGTATATCAGGAGTGGGAAGTCTGACCTGTGGTGTCCCCCAGGGCTCAGCACTATCCCCACTCCTGTTTAATATATATCTACAGCCCCTGATTAACACACTAGCGGGAATGGGCTGTCGAGTATTTAACTATGCTGACGACACGCAGCTGCTGCTGGGCATAGATGATACAACACATGCCCAGTTGTTTGCGCAAGATATACTCCGATACACGGTCCACTGGATGTCCATCAACCAGCTCAAAATCAACCCGGAAAAGACAGAGGTGCTGATAATACCATCCAAGTGCACCTCCTGGAGTGACTTGTACTGGCCCCAGGAGCTGGGCCCAACCCCACAGCCGGCAGCCACGGTCAAAAGTCTGGGTATTAAACTGGACAGTGGCCTCTCAATGACCAACCAGGTTTCCACAGTGGTTGGCATTTGTACAGGTCTTTTAAGACAGCTGCGTAAACTGGTCCCTCTTCTTTCCCAATCGATGTTACGCACAGTGGTCTCGGCCACTATAGTGTCAAGACTCGATTACGGCAATGCGCTATACCTAGGCCTGCCAAAAACATTAACAAACAGACTTCAGGTAGTCTTAAATGACGCCGCTAGACTTATCTTCAATCTCCCGCGGAGAACCCATGCCTCTCCATTGTTAAAAGACCTACACTGGTTACCAATTGGACAGAGGTCTGTTTTTAAAAGCCTCTGCATAGCCCACAAAGCCATTTACGGGAAGGCCCCGACCTACATCAAGGAACGGATCGAGATATACAGACCGGAAAGAAATCTTAGGTCCTCTGATGCCAAACTCCTTGTATGTCCTCGCTTTAAGCTGGCCACAATGGGAGGCAGATCTTTTTCGGTTTTATTACCGAAGCTTTGGAATGCCCTGTCTGAAACACTCCGAAAGGAGGAGAATCTACTCCACTTCAGGAAAGCCCTGAAGACCAGCTTGTTCCGAACATCGTTTAGCCCAGCCTAGGCATTCCACCCTCTCTCTCCCCTGGATGTTATGTTCTGTGGTCAAAGTGCCCTGAGACCTGTAGGTGACCCGGCGCTATATAAACCCATAATAACAATAACAATAACAATAGGACTTCTGTCTTTTACTTCATACCATTGGCCGTTTCAAGTACATACACTACTTCCTTCTCTTATAAGTAGCTTTCTTCATCAAAAAAGGCTCAGTAGTAGATGTACACTTCCATTCTCCTTTGAAAATTTTGCAAGAGTTACTTTTATCAATAGGATTTTTTTTGTTTTTTGATCTTCATCGACAAAACTGTTTTTTCTAGTGTTATCATTCTGTTCAGTATCAAAATAGTTAGTTTTCACATCGGAGGAAACACTTAGGGGCCGATTACGAAGCAGCCCAGAAAGGCTTCGACCAATGGTCAGAGCATTTCCAGGCTACATCTTGGTTTACTTACCGGCCGCCGCATTACAATGTTGTGGGTTGGAATCTAAACTGGCCGGTCATTCCAGCTGGCTTCCGACGAGCTCCTTGAGCCCATCATTCAGTCTGAGGCCAGCCCGTAATCCCAAATGGCGGTCTTTTTTGCCCTTGGGATTATGATGCACTGTTTCTGGCAGGGTTTTCATGCCGGTCTTTCCAGCATGGAAACTCTGTCGGAAAGCGTGTTTGGGGGCCCCTAGCAGGGCCCCCTTGTGTGCTCGGCCTCCGATTGGGGCCCCCTGTTAATCCATGCACCCTGTGGCAGGCACCTTGGGGTGCCTGCCACAGGGTGCAGGTATTAACACCACCTCCCATTTCCCTATGGGAGCAAGCACTAAGCAGTTTTATGGCCATAATGCATGCTCCCATAGGGAAATTTCTGAATGCGACTGAACAGTGTTCAGTTGCCTCCTATTCAGGAGGTCAGGACCACGGACCAGAGGTCGGTCAGTCCCAGTTTCGAGACGGTGCGACATCGCAATAGGCCCCTTTATCAGGAACACTGTCAATATTTTATTTTTGTTTGAGTGCTGCTCTTCTCGCCTTAGTGTCGCTCATTTTTCGCGCCAAATTCTGTATTGCCCCTTTTTCTAAATATTCTTATTCATATTTCTTCAAATTGTTTCTGCCTCTTTGTCAAATTAGGTGTTTTTATGATATTTTTTACTTTTGATCTAACTTACTCCTTCCCCATTACAAATTTGGAGAGGTAAAGTAAATAGACAGCAGTAGTGAGTAGTTCCTACAGTAGTTAATAAAAAGTTAAAGTTTCAGTGTGTTTCTGTATTTGTAAATAGTTAAACTAGTTTTGGTATGTTTGTTAATTGGTTGTTTTTTCACAACAGGTGAATGATCTTTATTTCAACAGTACATCATTTATGGTGTATGAGTATCCAACCTGAGAACAGTAGAAGCACAAATGGATGCACAGAAATCATTTTTACAGTGACAAACATGTGACATTTTGTACAGTGAGTAACCATCTCACTCAAATCCTCACAGGTTGCTGGTATTATGATGACTGCAGCTGATGAAGGTCCTCCTAAGGGTGCTCAACAGGTGGGATTTTCTGCCTCACCTAGTATCTCCTGCATCTTTCAGGTGTACACCCTTTCATCCATTTTTTTAAGTGCTTCCAATTTGATCTTGTTCCGTGTGAAAACTTCTTGGCAGTACTGCTGGGTAACTGCATGCCGCAAATATTACACTGCATATATTTAGCTGTAATGTTTTCCCCTAAAGGTATTGTAAAATGCTTGCATACATCACTTTCTCTTGTACTTACTGGTGTAACGATATATCTGCATGTGTTTAAAGTGGTTGTGCACAAAATTATATCTGTAAATAGTTAAATACATTTTGTTATATTTATTTGTATAGAAGCAAAGAACAGTCAAAAAAAGAAAATTATATGATTTTTTACATTAATAGATACCTTTACAGTTTGAGAAGTATCTAGTTATTTTCAGAATTATGTCTTTATGCATTGTTGAAATTATAAGTTACTTTTGTAATTTTTTTGCAATTCTATCAATTGTAAGAGTAATAAATATTTCAGATTCTCTCTATCTATACAAATCAATGGCTCCATAAATTGGGGGTAATGTACTTTACTAATTAGTTCATCCAGTGTTGTTCCATAACTTTAGATGATTTTGAGGATGCACACCCAAGGACAAATTTCTACAGTTACTAACACACCCAGGCACACATTGGTACAGCTACTCACACACCCATCTACATACAGATAGAGGTACTCACAGACACAGGCTTATGCTGATACAGCCACTGACACACCTAGACACACATGCCAAAATATCAACATACAAAAATATTATTATCAAAATATTGATGTCAAAAATATCAATGATATCAATATAGTTGTATAAATATATATATATATATATATATACATGTATATATATATATATATATATATATATATATATATATATATATATATATATATATATATATATATCCAGCCTCCATTCGTCCGCAGGGAGCAGGTACCTCTTTCAGGGCGGTCAGGACGCAGGGGGCGGACTACCTCCTTATATATCCAACCAAAACTCCCATTCACAAGGAAAGAAGTACGCCTGACCAGACTTCAGGTAAAACATTGCGCTTTTATTTTCTTCAGACAGCTGAGTTAAAAAAGTTCTGACGCGTTTCGGGGCTTTGCATAGCCCCTTCCTCATAGGATGACCACACGGAATGCACTGTAATGCTCGTCATGGCGCCATCAGCTACATGCTCTTAATTAGAATGTTCCAAGTGGGCGTCTCAAGTGAGCAAAAAAAGCATGCTGGTACCTGTAGTTGAGCACTGTTTCTCCACAGTGGTCATCCTATGAGGAAGGGGCTATGGTACCTGCTCCCTGCGGACGAATGGAGGCTGGATTGTTGTTGAAAAGGAGCAGGGCACGCCAGCATTGTTCATTCCAGTTTATGGCACGGAGTTTCCAGCCGGGAGAAAATGTGTTTGAACTATGCGTGGCAAGGGAAAGGTGAAATGCTTCTGCCTTTCATCAACGGACTTCAGGTTGCAAGCACTTTCCGACATTAACAGACAGCTTCAAGATTATTTGCCCACTGGGGCTTTAAACATTCTAAATAACTTTCGAAATTGCACTGATCCCACTGTGGTGAAATTTGTTAAAAGCATGGCTTCGGAACAGAGATCAAAACGGATAGTCTGTCTTCTATATTTATTTTTTTTGTAATGCACTGTGTCACTTTAAAAATGGAAAAAAACGAGAGCATGCCATATGATCAAGGGCTCTGGGTAGCCCGAAAAAAGCGTCATGGCGGCGAGAAGCACAAAATAAAATACTAAAGCACGTACTATGTGGAGTCTGTTCCGATTTTCTTTGTGGATACAAGGAAGGAGTATTGAATATATATATATATGTATATACATATATGTATATATATGTGTGTGTATATTTATATATATATATATATATATATATATATTTATTTCTTTTCTTTTTTTTTGACGAAGCCTTGAGCGAAACGAGTCTGTCGGGGGTGCTGGGGGATTTGGAAATAAATTAATTTAAAGATCACGACATCGGAGTGCTTGCCGTTTCTTTCCGAACACCACAGTTTGGGAGCGTGTGGCGATATATATATATATATATATATATATATATATATATATATATATATATAAAACCTACTGGCGGTCGCCAGTAGGTAGTTATAGTTAGGATTGTTTTCCATAGGGAATCCGCAACATTCTATTGGGAATAACTTTGGCGCCGGTTGAGGGATCTGCCTGAAATTTTCCTCAAATTTGCCTCGCTGCGCTCCGCTCCTTCCCTGAAAGTTTGGGACTCGTCAAGCGGGGGCCGAGATAAAAGGGGGGTCCCAAAACGTGTTTTCCCCATGTTAATTTCCATAGGATGGTTGGACTCACTTTTAGCCCGAACGGCTGAATGGATTTCCACCAAACTTGGCAAAATTGGAGGGACTGGTAGCCCGATGTGCCTTTGCTATGTCTCAGATATGTGCTCCAGTGGATTTTGAGTAATTTAGGTAAAAACAAATATATATATCTATAAGCGCGCCCCGGTACGCGCAACGGGGCGCGCACCAGCGCGCTACGCGAGTTTGCGCGCGGAAAGCTGATTGGCTCTCGGTTGTCTGTCAACATTCTAAACAGTCCGGAGCGGCCATAAGGGGGCAGGGATAGACCCCCCCTGACCCCCTAGGTTTGATGTGGGGGCCATAAAAGGGCCCCGTGGGGCAAAAAATATTTTCCGATTTGCGCGGGGGGAGCGCCCGGTACGCGTACCATGGGGAAAAAGAATGACAGACTTTTAAAAAAATGTAGCATTTTTTTATAAATTGGAGGTAGTTCTAAAAAGAACTGTTTTTTTATTCTTTTTGTTGTTTATATTAATTGTAAACGGCTCAACTGGAGCAAAAATTAAGGTTTTTTTGGGCAATTGTGGTTGTCACCAGCACGGTTGATGAGTTTAATGCTTTGCTCACCATAGGTAATTGATTTTGTATTGTCCAAACTGGGTTTGTATGTTTGGGACCATCTCCCTTGTCTCTGGACCCGATGGAGTGGGTTGCTTACTTTGGGAGGTGCTAGGAGAAGATTGGGGAGGGTTTCTGGTCATTTCTCTGACCTCTGCCGCAGCATAGTTGTTAGGGTGCCGGCGTTGCATGTGACGAATCATGGTGTTATTGCCAAAAGAGTACTTTTTGTTAGGGTTCCCCCTCGAAAGTACAGTGCCACAGATTAGACAAGTAACCTTTGGCGCATTTACTTTCTTGAGGTCCTTTGGGATTGAAAAAAACTCCCAGATAATGTGCTCTTTTGGCTTATATGGGGTACTATCTTCAGGCAGGAACCTCCTCTCCTCCTCCTCCTCCTCCTCCTCCTCTTCTTCATCTCCACCACTGTGGTGTTGTGGTGGTCCTTGTGGTGGTGGTGGTGGCTGAGATGCTCCTGCTGCTGCTGCTACTGTAGCCATTTTTCAGAACAAATTGGTACTAATAGATTTCCAAACAGGTCTTCCTCAGTCAAAGGACAAAGTGAGAATAAGGATGACCATGACCATGTCATGAGTGATGTAATATGTGACGTCATCAGCAGTGTATTGCAGGCGTGCAAGTTATAGTGAGTCCAACTAACTATAACATGGGAATTTCAATGGTCTTATGTCAGTAAAATTTCCAGCTAACTACAACTGGTGTCAAACCTATGTTTTTTCAGTGAATTTAATAGGTTTTTTAAATGCTAATTCCTAACTATAACTGGTGTGAAACCTATGGTTTTTTCAGTGAATATAGATATATATATATATATATATATATATATATATATATATATACATATATCAGCTACAGAAGGTCGGCTTGGGAACACCTGTACCTCGGCGATGAAACACAAAAGACCAACGAATCCCAGATGATGGCAAAGGATATTTTATTCCTGAGGGAAGTACAGCAGCGTGGCAGCGACATATATATATATACATAACCATGTAGCTCCTCCTCGAATTTCTCGGTGTCTCAGGCACAGCCTCGCACACCAGCAAAAAAGGGAGACGGACCACAACGAATCAACATAAGTGAGTTTATTACTTCACAGAGATCAGCTACGTGTTTCTGGCAAGTTATGCCTTTGATCACGCAGAGAAAGGTACGTCATCTCCAGCCTCATGATGTGAGGAATGGTCAGCGAGGTAGAGGTCCTCTTAAAGCCAAGCCAAAACTACAAAAACCCTCAATACAATTCCACTGGGAAATTGATTACAGAGTCACCACTCAAGTTTTAATGCTAGCGTATGTTTATTCACACAGGGGCAACAACGATACAACCCAATGCGTTTCAGAGTTCACATCACTCCCTGATCGTGGGTTAGGCTAATGCATACTTCCTGCCTTATTTAAAGAGATAGAGTGTACATTTCAAATGCATAAATAGTGAAGACATAATATGCTTTGTTTGTTGTTATGACAATAAAGAAAAAGCAAAAGCAATATTTTATAAGCATATTGTTTTCAACAACTTGTTCTGTGGAGTCAGCGTGATTAAAAGTTTTGATAATTTTGACATCGTGTCAGTATTATGGTGATGTGACATGGATTATGAGGCATTGCAGTCCCTTTACATTGTAATAGCACCTTGGATGGCAGCTGCACGTTCCGCCAATTTCATAAACATAATTGTAACTGGTCATGTTTAATTTGATTGCTGGCTCATTTTAATACTTAGTGGCCCTCAAACAGTGATGATGTTGTACATAAAACTTAATTATAAAGCAGTAAAGCCCCATTGGGCAAAGTAAAAACATTCCATTCATGTTGATTCATATTCCACAATTACGGAAAAATTAGTTTCCTCAAAGGGTTGAATGAGAAAGAGTCAACATAATAGTAAACATTTAAAAGAATGTTCTACACAAACGCACAGGTGTTTCACAGGGCCATGTGATCTACTGGCAACCATACCAGCAGCTTGTTGGCATACAATATTCTAGACCATTAGCCATCATATGCAGGAATGATGTGTCTACCAAAGCATTGTATTTTCAACAATCAAGCCCCAGTGTGCAAAATATAAACACACAGACCATCACTACCAAATCAAATTCTACCTTTATATTAACTGGACAATTAATAGGGATCCTGTAATTTCATAATGCCTCCATGGACTTTTCAAACAGAACCAAACTGGCACCTCCTGTTCAACCTATATACATCTCAAAACATGCTGACCCATAACGGATGTCATTGCTTCTCTGCTTTTTTTCAGACTTCTCCATCTAGAACAAACAGAAAACATAGCAAAAATGTAAACCACAGTGGTGCAGACACACTAAGTTAAAAAGGCATACGCCTATACAGAAGAAAAGGAGGATAATATGTGAAAAGAAGAAATTAACCTAAATGTACAGCCATTTCCTCATCCATATTCAATCAATTAGGATACCGGGTGTTGTACTTTATAATCATCTTTGACTCTAATCTTCTCAATCCTGCGGTGCGATCCCCCCCTCTTTCACGTTTGGGCATGGAATCCAGCACAACAAATGTCATCAAATTACAGGTTTGGGTATGGTGGGTTTGAAAATGACGTGTCGTTGAATAGTGCCTGTCATTGTTACGAATGGCATGCATATGCTCTAATATGCGCTTTTTAGCCCTATGTTTAGTGCACCCTATGTAGGCTAATTTACAAGGGCAGAAGAGGGCGTATACCACGTAGTCAGTATTACATCTAAGATATTTGTCAATTACAAATGGTTTTTGCTTAGGTGTTAGTGACACAGTCTTGCAACTGCTACTGAATTTGCCAGCCTTACAGTGGTTACACCTGTAAAAGCCTTTGATTGTATTGGGGGTTGTCTCTGAATGTATCATGGAATGGCGTACAAACTCTTGTAAAGACCTTGCCCTCTTAAAAGTTATACCTGGATTTTTACCAAGTGCTGCAGCTAGTGCTCGGTCAGTTTGTAAGACATTCCAGTATTTCTTCAAAGTTTTCTTAAGATTCCATGACTGGGTATTGTATTTGCTTATGAATCTGATCTTTTGTTTGGATTTCTCTTTGGCTCTGAGATCCAAAGGATTGTTTCTGTCTAGCTTCATAACTTTCTCAACAGCCCTAATAATAGTTTTGTTGCTTTAACCTCTATTGTGGAATCGTTCCTTCATGATGGCAGCTTCATTATTGAATCATTATTGAATCCATCCTCTGTGCTGCAATTGCACTTAGCGCGCATCAGCTCCCCATAGGGATACTTTCCATAAAAGATTCTGGGTGACAGCTATTAGCTCTTAATAAGCTGTTCCCTGCTATGGGTTTCATATACAGGTAACTAACACGTTTATCGTTATGGGCAGAGATTGAGATCAAGGAATTCTATGGTCCCACTGTCAATATTGCTCGTAAATGAAAGGTTGAGAGAATTGTTCTTCAGAATGGAAACAAAATCATTGGCTTTATCCTGTGCTCCCTTCCAAATACAAAAAATGTTGTTGATGTAACCACCCAAAGGGTGACACAGGATTTAAACAGATCGATGTTGTGGATGACTTGCTCCTCCCACTAGCGAGGTAAAGCCGTGCAAAACTGGGGGTGAAGCAAGCACCCATTGAGGCCCCCTGGGTATCTATAGATTGTTCCATCAAACAAAAAGAGTTGTTAGTCAGACACACAGCGATCATATCAATGATCATTTCAGTATGTAGTAAAAAAGATAGAGATCTTGTCTTCAAAAAATGTCTACAAGCATCAATACCCAAATTGTGGGGGATGCACATGTACAGACTATTGATGTCTAAACTTAAGAGGAAGTTCTCTTTCTTCCATTCAATATCTTTGTTACACCTAAAAAAATCCCTTGCATCCCGTACATATGACAGGAGTACCAATGGTTGAAGGAAGAGATCTACGCACTTGGATGTATTTTCCAACATGCTATCTCTAGAGGAGACAATAGTTCCCCCTGGTGGATTTATTGCATCTTTGTGTAGCTTCGGCAGTAAATAAAGTGTTGGGATTTTAGGAAATTTACATAATAAGAATTGCAATTCCTCTATTTCTAAAATTCCCTGATCTTTCTACTCATTCAATTTCTCTTCATAACCTTTGTTACTCTTTTCATAACAGTCTCTAGACGATTTCTCATAGTGCTCACCATCGTTAAGTTGTTTCATACCTTCATTTAAATACAGAGTGAGTGCCCACACCACAACATTTCTGCCCTTTTCAGATTTTTTTGTAACAATGCTGGTGTTATTTTCTAATTTTTTAATGGCCTCTATCTGTGCTTTCTTAAGATTCTTTGTGCCATTGATTCTTCTAGAATTCATACACTTATGTTCCTGAATCATGCCCTGCTCAAACACATTAATAGCATTGTTCATAATCTGAGGCTAGAAAATAGATTTCGATCTGAACCACTGGGAGCACTCATGCCAATATCAATGTCATCATTGACTAAGTTGAGGATAGGATTGTCTATAAAATTTGGTTCATTCTGTAATTCATGCATTATATGTAATACATCCAGATCATTAACATCCAATATACTGCTTTTCTCTTTGTGCTTTTCTGGTTTCTTAATTGACATAGTGGCATACCACTACCTAATTTTTAATTTACGTACAAACTGAAATAAATCAATGCAACAGTCAGTGTAATTAAAATCAGCAGTTGGACAGGTTGGGGGTAAAATATTCATATATATATATATATATATATATATATATATATATATATATATATATATATATATATATATATATATATATATATATATATATATATATATATATATATATATATATATTACCTACTGGCGGTCGCCAGTAGGTAGTTATAGTTAGGATTTTTTTCAATGTTAAATCTGAAAATTCTATTTGGAATAACTTTGGCGCCGGTTGACGAATCTGCCTGAAAATTTCCTCAAAATGGCCTCGCGGCGTTCCGGTCCTTCCCTGAAAGTTTGGGGGGGATTCGTCAAGCGGGGGCCGAGATAAAAGGGGGGTCCCAAAACGCGTTTTCCCCATGTTAATTTCCATAGGGCGGTCGATTTCACTTTTAGCCCGAACGGCTGAATGGATTTCCACCAAACTTGGCAAAATTGTAGGGACTGGTAGCCCGATGTGCCTTTGCTATGTCTCAAGATATGTGCTCCAGTGGATTTTGAGTAATTAAGGTTCAAAAAAATATATATATCTATAGCCGCGCTCCGGTACGCGCACCGGTACGCGCACCGGGCGCTTACCGCGACTTGCGCGCAGAAAGCTGATTGGCTCTGGGATGTCTGTAAACATTCTAAACAGTCCGGAGCGGCCGCCATCTTGTGTCTCGGTAGGATCGAGACACGAGAGGTGGCCAAAACAAAGAGGGAAATGACCATAAGGGGGCAGAGTAGACCCCCCTTGACCCCCTAGGTTTGATGTGGGGGCCATAAAAGGGCCCCGCGGAAAAAAAAAAATTTTAAAAAAATTTGATTTTCGCGGGGTGAGCGCCCGGTACGCGCACCGCTACGCGCACCGGTAAGCGTACCGGGGAGTGTACCATGGGGAAAAAGAATGACAGTTTTAAAAGTAGCTGTTTAAAAAAAAAAATGTTTTGTTGTTTTTTTTTATACATACACATACATATATATATATAAATGCATATGCATATATATATATGCATATATGTGTGCGTGTAGAGAGAGGTAGAGAGGTAGAGGTGTAGAGGTAGAGAGGTAGAGAGGTAGCGGTAGAGAGGTAGAGATTAGTAGAGAGAGAAGAAGAGAGAGGTAGAGAGGTAGAGAGTAGAGAGTGAGTAATAGAGAGTAGAGAGTGAGTAGTAGAGAGTAGTAGAGAGCAGTAGAGAGAGTAGCAGAGAGTGAGTAGTAGAGAGTAGTAGAGTGAATAGTAGAGTGAGTAGTAGAGAGTAGTAGAGAGTGAGTAGTAGAGAGTGAGTAGTAGACAGTAGTAGAGAGTAAGTAGTAGAGTGAGTAGTAGAGAGCAGTAGAAAGTGAGTAGTAGAGAGTAGTAAAGAGTGAGTAGTAGAGAGAGAGTAGTAGAGAGTGAGTAGTAGAGAGTAGTAGAGAATGAGTAGCAGAGAGAATAGTAGTGAGTAGTAGAGAGTGAGTAGTAGAGTGAGTAGTAGAGACTAGTAGAGAGAGAGTAGTAGAGAGTGAGTAGTAGACAGTAGTAGAGAGTGAGAAGTAGAGAGTGAGTAGTAGAGAGTAGTAGTGAGTAGTAAAGAGTGAGTAGTAGAGAGAGTAGTAGAGAGTGAGTAGTAGAGAGTAGTAGATAGTGAGTAGTAGGGAGTAGTGAGTAGCGAGTAGTAGGGAGTGAGTAGTAGAGAGAGAGTAGTAGAGTAGTAGAGAATGAGTAGTAGACAGTGAGTATTTGAGAGTAGTGGAGTAGGAGAGAGTAAGTAGTAGAGAGTAGTGGAGAATATTCCAAAGTTTGGCACAGCACCACTTTCACAATGAGTCCAATCAAATCATATCACTTAGAGTCCTTATTGAAGCGCTGAATCTTGGTGTATATTCAAATGCTTTTATTTTCCTTAAGTTTATGTACCACAGCGAGCCGAAAGGTTTCTTTCTGTACAACAGAACTTCTTCAGGGCGTTCTTATTTCCTTCAAGTTATGTCGGTATCCAGTTGTCATATAACTAGATATTTCTTCCAAATGTTAGACGAGACATAAGTATATTCTTATTCAAAGTGACTAGGTATCAATTTTACCCACACAATTCGGGCAGACTTGAGTAATTTATAGCATCCTCAAAGTCAGTCTTTCAAAAATTCCAAAGTATAGGACATGATAATCCAAATCCAAATGTTTCTCAAGAAAAGTAATTTACAATCGTTCGGAATATCGGTGTTTGGGCAGATATGATCCAGGGACCCCCAGTATGCAAGGGGAAGTAGTCCCCCCTCTACAAACGTGCCAGTGGCCTGCATTGCAGAGAGGTGTAACAAGGGTGTGGCCTCATTACACTTCTCTGCAATGCAGCTCCCTCGCGCATACTGGAGGCTCCTGGTGGACCAGTTGACCCCAGGGACCCCCAGTATGCAAGGGGAATTAGTTCCCCCTCTGCAAACGCGGCAGTGGGCTGCGTTGCAGAGAGGTGTAACAAGGGGCATAGTCTCATTACACCTCTGCAATGCAGCCCCTGGCGCATACTGGAGGTTCCTGGTGGGCTAATTGGCCCCCAGGGGCCCCCAGTATGCAAGGGTAATTAGTTCCCCCTCTTCAAACATGCACGGGGGCTGCGTTGCAGAGAGGTGTAAAAAGGGTTGTGGCTTCATTACACCTCTCTGCAATGCAGTCCCCTGGCGCATACTGGAGATTCCTGGTGGGCTTTCAGGTCTTATATAGTTAGGAATTAGCATTAAAAAAACCTTTGAAATTCACTGAAAAAACCATAGGTTTCACACCAGTTATAGTTAGGAATTAGCATTTAAAAAACCTTTGAAATTCAGTGAAAAAACCATAGGTTTCACACCAGTTATAGTTAGGAATTAGCATTTAAAAAACCTATTAAATTCACTGACAAAACCATAGATTTCACACCATTTATAGTTAGCTGGAAATTTTACTGACATAAAACCATTGAAATTCCCACGTTATAGTTAGTTGGACTCACTATAACTTGCGCGCCTGTAATGCACTGCTGATGACGTCACATATTACATCACTCATGACATGGTCAGTGACATCACTCATGACATCACTGATGACACCATCCTTGTGACAGAGTGACAGACCTAATTTCAGTGTAATGTAACGCTTGAAACACATATTCAAAAATAGAAACAAACATTTTCAAAAAAATGGAGATACCCAAACCAGTAACAACAACCAATTCAGTAATTCCACCATCTATATACACATCCACTCATTCACCAACAGTTCTATATAGTCACTCATATATATACTCACTCATCATATGTAGTGATACACCTATACATCCTGTTACACATCAGCAGTCATCCAAAAGTTACTCACACACATACTCACACATGCAAATAAACTATTGAACATCCATTTATTTCCATATACATTTATACACACACTACCACCTTACTTCTAAGGAAACTTACCCATACTTACTCTCTTAAACAATCACTTATAGAAACACATACTTATTTAAACAGGAACTCCTACAATCTCTCACTATATATACTATACTCACTTATATACATCAATACTCACATATACTAGATTAAAACATATGTCGTTACTAATGAAGACACTAGTGAGACAGTCATTCACTCACTAACACACACATATACACACTCATCCACCCATACAGTCCTGCACATATGCTGTCTTCAAAACACATACAAACAGTGAGTCAGTCACCAACCCCTGCAGCCACTTATACACAAAGAGAAACACTGATACAAACATTTAAATATTTAAACAATACTCGCTAATATATGTATTCACTAAGATACACGTAATAAGCCAGTTACCCAACCAATTTTTTTTTAAAAAAACATCCATTTACACACTTATTTAAACATTTATTCTTCCATCGACCTTTACAAATACATATATAAAACAAATTTATTTTTCAGAAAGACACACATTCACTGGATGGTGTCATCAGTGATGTCATGAGTGATGTCACTGACCATGTCATGAGTGATGTAATATGTGACGTCATCAGCAGTGCATTACAGGCGCGCAAGTTATAGTGAGTCCAACTAACTATAACGTGGGAATTTCAATGGTTTTATGTCAGTAAAATTTCCAGCTAACTATAAATGGTGTGAAATCTATGGTTTTGTCAGTGAATTTAATAGGTTTTTTAAATGCTAATTCCTAACTATAACTGGTGTGAAACCTATGGTTTTTTCACTGAATATATATATATATATATATATAATAAATTCATAAATATATTGAAGAATAAAATTAATTTAAAAAAATAAATGAGATTTACAATACATTTTAACAAATGTAACAAATAAACTTAATTTAAGTTAAAGTTAAACAAACATATATAATAATTAAAATATAAATATATTTACTTTAACACAATTATTAAACTAATATTTTCAATGTATTTTATAATTGTAAAAGTATATAGAAATGTAACAAATAAATATATATATACATATACCAATAATAACATTTATTTAACAAAAATATTCTATTATGAATTACAACATTAAACTATTTAAAAATCTTTAAACTTACATTTCCCACTCCAGTGAGTGCAACAGTAGGGAAAGTGTTGGATAGCGGAGGGGTAAAAATGACTGTTCCCACTCCAATGAGTGCAACAGTAGGGAAAGTGTTAGATAGCGGAGGGATAAAATGTACTATTCCCACTCCAGTGAGTGCAACAGTGGGGAAAGTGTTGGATAGTGGAGGGGTAACAATTACTATTCCCACTCCAATGAGTGCAAAAGTAGGGAAAGTGGTGGATAGGAAAGGGGTAAAAATTATTATTCCCACTCCAGCGAGTGCAAAAGTAGAGGAGGTGTTGGATAGCGGAGGGATACAATTTACTATTCTCACTCCAGTGAGTGCAACAGTAGGGAAAGTGTTGGATAGCCAAGGGATAAAATGTACTATTCCCACTCCAGTCAGTGCATCAACAGGGAAATTGTTGGATAGGGAAGGGACAAAATTTACTATTCCCAATCCAGTCACTGCATAAATAGGGGAAGTGTTGGATTGCGGAGGGGTAACATTTACTATTCTCACTCCAGTCAGTTCTAAATTAAAAACAAACAAAATATCATCAACAAAACGCAAATCCTTTTTTTTAAAGTAAATAAAAAAATATGTAAATATGTTACAAACAAAAATATATGTAATATTCAATAAAACATATTCTAATGTTAAATACATATCACAAATACCTACAAATATTATATTAAATAAAATAAAAAAACATTTTCAAACAAATACATATTTTTACATACCAATTATTTATTAACAAAAACATTTATTATTACATAAACACCATAATACCACACAACTCAAAACCCATATTGAATATAAAAATAAATTATTTGCATAGTTATACTTTTTTACTCCCGACAAGGAGTAAAAAGGACAGCAGTCCCAAGTGAAGAACCGATGTCAAGTCAACAAATGTGAATAAGCACGACACAGAGTATTAGTGAGCTTAAACGCTGCCCCAGTCTAGCCTGGCCAAGATTAAGGCCACGTCCACCTTTTTCCGGGTTTCAAAGGACAGAAACCGGGATAATTTTCTAATTATACGGATAAGGCTGAAGCAGGAGGACACCGTCCTAGAGACCTGCCCAGTCAATGAGAGAGAATTATCAACAATGACTCCAAGGTTTTTCCCATAGGGAACAGGAGTAGGGCAGGTATCCAAGGAATCAGGCCACCACTCACCCGACCAGATGTCCAAGCCTTCCCCAAAAATCAGGACTTCCGTCTTTTCACCATTCAACTTTAGATAGTTGTGAACCATCCACTATGAGACAGCTGACATACAGACTTTAAAGTTTTGCGCGGAGTTCCTGACATTGTGCGTAATAGACACCATGATCTGGGTATCGCTGCGTAAGATAAATCTTCAAGCCCAAAGGATTTCACCACCCTTGCCAGCGGGGCCACATAGATATTAAACAAGGTGGGGCTCAATAAGGAGTCCTGGGGGACTCCGCAGGCAAGTGGGGAGGGCTCTGAAGAAAAACTCCCCATTCTAACTAGTTGGGATCGCTCAATAAGAAAAGAAGCAAGGAGGTCTAAAGCCAGACCCCCGACCCCTATCTCCCTGAGACGTTCCACCAATCTCTGGGGAGACAGGGTATTGAAGGCGGCAGTGAGGTCGAGAAGAATCAGGAGAGTAGTATGACCCGCGTCCACCGTGACACGAATGTCATCCAGCAGCATTGTGAGCGCGGTCTCCGTGCTGTGAGAACATCTGAAACCATGTTGCGAGTCATGTAAGATCTTGTGGTTCTTTAAATACGCACTCAAATGTGAATTGAGATGAGATTCAAGAATTTTAGCGGGTAGAGGGAGAAGGGAAATAGGATGAACATTTTTAAGATATGTAGGATCTAAAGAGGGCTTCTTAAGTATAGGTCTAACCACTGCAGCCTTCCAGATCAATGGATAGAGACCTGAGGATATAACCAAATTCAAGACTGTCAGAAAATGAGGAATGAGGGCTGCTTTTGCTCTGTTGTGGGGTCTTTATGTATCCACTCAGGAGGCCCGGTTTGGGTGTGTACCCAGTTGAATTCCTGAATTCAGTCCGTAAATTAATGGGTACGCGAAGCTCGTAAAATGGGTAACTGTGTCAAAAATTTGATATGAGATGGTTTTTGTATTCTTGTAAATATGTTCACACTGATGTGATTAATGACAATGGAGGGGTGTACATATGCAAAGTAATTTAAAGCATTTTCAGTGGTTCAGCAAATTCACAGTCAGGTATTCATTCCGATCACATGATCGGGAGAAAAAAACATAGAGTAGCAGTCCATGTATGTTTGCGGACTCGCGAAGGTACCCTGGTGCCCCAAAAATATTGTAAAACAATAAAAAATGGTTAATTGCTTTTAAAAAACTTCATTAACTACATTAACAGCATATGTGATTTTAATGTTTTTCAATGTATAAAAAGTATATTAATAACTAAAAGAATGTCTACCGTACAAAAGAAACCTAAATTAAGAAAAATTGTAATAATCATAGGGGCCGATCACGATCTAGTCCGGCAAGCATTCGGACTGATTTGGTTCCGGAATGCTTTCCAAACGACTTGGAACCAGGGAGTCCGACTGAGCGACTATGGTGCATCCGGTGCTTCCGGATACGATTTAGTTGGTCTCCAATTGACTTCAATGGGAGCCTGTGTTCCGAACGAGAACTCAGGCTACCATTGACAAAAGAGGTGGTTGGGGGAAACCTTGCACCCAACTGTGCATGCATGTGTAGGGAGGACCCAAGGGTACCCCTACAGGCTCCGGGTGATAGGGGGCCTGCTACATGTCCCCAAAGTTAGATTCTGACATGCTATTAGTTTTAACCGATTTGGAAAGGCTGTCCGAATCTGACATCCTAATCGCTCTGCTAGAAACGCGCTCCATAGACAATTTGGCTCCGTCCAACTGGGTTACTTCCAGTGCCTTTCAGAATCGAGTTGGACAGTTCAATCGCGTCCAGCCATCATCATCGCTTGTTGGGAAAAGTGTCTTAGTCAGTCTAAAAGGCGGGTTCTGAATCAGATTTGGACAAATCTAATGCTATTTGGAGCCTTTCTTGATTACATCATAATCGACTCCTTTATGGTAAAATTAGATAAACCCCACAAATTAACTAAAAGAACTACGCAGAGGGACATGATCCTTTAAAAATGGAATTGGAAAAACCTTTGAAATTCACGGAAAAAAAACAAAGTTTACAGGGACTTTATAGTTAGGAAATGGTAAAAAAACCTTAGAAATGTACACAAAAACCCCCCAAAGGTATGTTAGGCTCAGATTTCCCTTTTACAAAACCATAGCAACTCAACAGTTGAGTTGACCTCTCTGGTTCTGCCAGAGGTGGAGAACATCGTCATTAAGCTGGATACTAATTTGGGATCTTTGGCTTTGGTGCTTATTTACCGCCCTCCCCAGTCCATGCCGTCCTTTCCCCTATCCCTCAGTAAACAGATAGCTAATCTTATCATGAACCATGCCAGAGTCCTACTTATCGGGGACCTGAATTATTGGTTCAATGACGTATGCGGGGGGCCTCAGTCGGCTGCACTCTCTGAACTGCTTTCTAACATCAATCTGGTCCAACATCTTACTGCCCCCACCCACGATAAGGGCCACATCCTTGACCAAGTTTAGTCTCTCAACCTAGAACTCTTGCCACCTATTACCTCTCCCTGTATATGGTCTGACCACCATTTGATTGAACTTGCAGCTACCTTCAGTGGCAGGGCTAAGACTCCTAAGGCGGAGGGAGGCCTGACCAGAATGTAGAGAACACTTGATACCCAGGAATTCATTAACACACTAGCTAGTTCCATCCCCACCGTTAATTCCTACTCTAGTGTTGATTCCAGGGAGAAAGATATCACTAACTGGCTATTGGCGGCCAGTGATATTCATGCCCCACTTACTAAATTCTCACGGGCCAGACACTCTGAAGCCCATAAATGGTTCACCAGTGAATTGAAAACTCAAAAACTATTGCTCCGTCAGTTGGAGAGGAAATGGAGGCATTGTTATGCCAGCGAAGATAGACAGCTGTATCTGTCAGCTCGCAGAGACTATAAGAAAATCTTATTGGCCGCTAAGGCTTCGTATTTTTCCACAAGAATCCTCGCTGCCCCTAATAAATCTAGAGAAATTTTCAGGATTGTAAATGACCTCAGCAGCAATGACAGAATCTCTCCCTGTCAGGCCCCCACTCAAAAGCTGTGTAACTCATTGAACAATTTCTTTGTGGAAAAAAATTGAAATCATCAGGGCCAGTATTCCCATCACTGTTCATGTGAAATCATTAGACGACACTTCTAACAACTCTTTGACTATGAACCAATTTACAGCTATATGTCCTGACATCTTACTGGAGGTAATGTTCCGAGTTAAGTTGGGCTCTCCTAAGGACTGCTGTCCTCCCTCTGTTCTGAGGGATACTTTCTCGGCCCTTCCTCACAGTATTCTTCCTTTCCTTAATGAATCCCTCAGTAAGGGAGAAGTACCTAGATCCTTCAAAAATGCCACATTGGTCCCTCTTATGAAGAAGCCAGGAGCATATCCCTCTAATTCATCAAATTACCACCCTATCTCCCTCCTCCCCTTCTTTGCAAAAGTCTTGGAGGCCCACGTGGCTAGGTGCCTCTCTAATTTCGATAAAACCGATCACCTCGAGCCTAACCAAGCTGGATTCTGTCCTGCTCACTATACGGAGTCAGTTATCCTGGCGGTGATGGACACCTTGAGGGCCAATCCTGATATAGGGATCCCGCAGACACAGTCGACCATAACATCTTGTTGAACCGTGTTGAACAAGCTGGTATCCGGGGCGCTGCCTTTAAGTGGATAAAGTCCTTTCTTACTGACAGGTCCTAAGCAGTTCGTCTTCGGGACTTTACTGCCCCCAAACTGTCCACTTCTTGTGGGGTTCCACAGGGCTCTTCCCTTTCTCCACTATTGTTCAACCTTTATATCAGGCCTCTGATTCACTCACTTAAAGCTATGAGAACCTCTGTCTTCACCTATGCTGACAATCTCCAGCTTGTTTTCTCTCTGGAGTCCCCTAATGCTGCTGTTGAATTCCAATCCACAATGCTCCACATTCAGAGTTGGATGGACTTGAATCAACTGAAGCTCATCCCAGGTAAGACAGAATTGGTGTTGCCTGGGAAGAGCTCTACTTGTTGGGGACCTCATTTTTGGCAAGGCGAATTAGGCCCACCCCCTGTCTCTACCTCATCAGTAAAAATTCTCGGGTGACTATAGACTCTGATCTCTCACTTAGAGGACACGTGGGTGCCGTGGTCTCCACCAGCCTTTTCCAGCTGCGTAAAATAAGGAAAATCTCACAACGCACTGCCTTTAAGACGGGTTGCATAGTTTTAAAAACATTACACTGCGTGAGCCCGAAATTTCTTAATAGCCAGATTATTAAACATGCCCCTATGCGCAACCTTCCGTCTGCTCACCTCCATCTTCTCACTACCCCCACCATCAAACTAAAAAGGCAGGTTGGACGGAGGTTCGCCTTTTTGGCACCTAGGCTTTGGAACTCATTTCCACTCTCTGTCAGGAAGTGTGACAACTTAATGGGCTTTATAAAGGCTTTGAAAACATGGCTCTTCGGGCAATCTTATTAATCTGGTCTCTTGTATTAACATTCATCCGATTAGCGCCATGAAACCTTTTGGTGTCCTTGCGCTTAATAAATTCATCCTAACATAACATAACATAACATAGTTACTTGAGCTAACTGAAACGTATGCCCCCGCAATGCACTGCTTATGACCTCATTTAATACATATCTCATGTCATGCTCAGTGACATCCCTCATGACCTCACCGATGACATCTCAAATGACATCACTGATGACATCATCCAGTCAGCGTTTTTTCCAAGAGTTTTTGAGTGTTAAACATACAATCTAAGCTACTGCAAAAGTTACATTATTATGCTAGGTGTGCTACTAATGAGTGATACTACTTCTAGCATATATTATGGTTGTCTGTTTATATCCATGTGTGAGTGGGTGTATGAGTGGCAGTATGGGTGTATACGTGGGTATGTGAGTAGCTGTGTGGGTGAGGGAGTGGCTGTGTTATTGGCTGTATTGAGTGGGTGAGTCAGTGGCTGTATGAGTGAGTCAGTGAGTGGGTGTGTGAGTGAGTGACTGGATGGGTACATGAGTGGGTATCTGAATGGCTGTTTCAGTGAGTCACTGGGCGTTTAAGTGGCTGTATGGGTAAGTTAATGCTTGTTTCAGTGGGTGTTTGTTTAAGTGAGTTGGTATGTGAGTAGCTGTACTGGAAAATGGGTGTCTGTGTGAATGGCTGTATGGGTGAGTGAGTGGATGTGACAGTGGTTGTATGGATGTGTGAATGGGTATTGTAAGTGATTGTGTGGGTGTGTGAGTGGTTGTATGGAGGAGTGAGTGGCTTTGTTGAGAGGCTGAATGGAGGACTGGGTGGGAGTGGGAGTGGCTTTTAGTGAATAAGTGGTTGTGTGAGTGGCTGTATACGTATGTGGCTGTATTGTCAGGACTTGTATGGGTCTGTGACTGGGCATGTGAGTGGCTATATGGGCAAGTGAACGGATATATGAGTGGTTGTGTGAGTGGATTTGTGAGTGGTTCTGTGGATGATCTCATCAGTGATGTAATTTGTGATGTCATCAGAGATAACATCAATGATGTCACTGACCATGTCATCAGTGATGTAATATGCGAGTTCATAAGCAGTGCATTGCTGGGGCATAAGTTAGAGTTAGCTCAGGTAACTATAACTACAGAGTTGCTATGCCTAATGAAATATATGTATTTGATTATTAGTCAATAATCATAAAGGTAGAGAATAAATCACCAAACATAAAACACATATATCAGAATGTAAAACAAATAACGGGTTCAGGTATTTCGATTAAAACTATTTATATATATATATATATATATATATATATATATATATATATATTTATATATATATATATATATATATATATATATATATATATATATATATATATATATATATTTGAAAATATGTTAAAACATAGATCAAATATTCAGGTGTAAAAAGCAGTTCAGGAAGGACCCAATAGCAGTTATAGCAGCAGGATGAGCAAGCATCTGAAGGTAATAAAAGCCCGGTCTATATTTGTAAAAGCCCCTTGATCTTAGAAAAGGCAACATGTATCTTCTTCTGGGGAATTGACATAATTACAGAATATAATTAAGTGTTCCAAGGTCTGTAGCTTACAGGGGCAATTTACTATAGAGTTGGGATTATGCTGTCCCGATGCAAAGCATAACCTATATCATATTGCACTCAGCCAAAATTTAGAGAGCAAAGATCTCTCCCAGAGGGTTCTAACTTGGGGAGATAACGCTCAAGGCCGGTCCAGGTTTGGATGATTACACAGGCTCTCAAAGTTGGCTTTACCAAGGCCTCAGGTTCCCGCTAATCCACAGCCTATCTAAAGACAAGTCTTTAACCCTCTTCCCAACACTTTCAGCAAGGATCTGGGGAGCAAAGTATAAATCTGAACAGCCAAATGAAGCAGCAAACGTTTATAATGTAGGTCAGCCACAGGATTTTATACCCATAATCATGATACAGACATTCAAGGATCACTTCCCTGTTAAAAGGTGTATGTTCCTACCTCCGAACTGATATTCACAGCAGCAATGGGGCTATTTTTACATGATCATCATCATCATACCCCAGGCCTAACTCGTCGTGTACAATGAAGCCAGGGCTTGCTGGACTCACTTCAATCATTTTCCAGCAAAACCATTTTTCCTCCTTTTGGATTCTCTTGCAATTGTGACACCCCCATATGATGGAACCATATGTGAGGACCGGTAAACATTTATTTCTATAGATTTGGAGTAGTGTAACAATTGGTTTGCTACCTTTCATTGCCAAGAACCTAAATAGAGCACCACATGCTTAGTTAAATCACTGACTTCTGTTTGTCAGAAAGGGAATTCAATTTTTTTGCTGATTGAAGGTAATGCCCAGATATGAGAAGGCACTGACCCTTATGATAACCTTCACTTTGATGGTTATAGGTCTCATTTTTGAAGACTGCCTCCTACAGGCCATGCAATGGTTTTTGGATATTGGTGTTAAGATCAATTTCATCCATGACTTTAACAAATAGATCTCCCAATCCCCCTAAGACCACTCAAGGTACAAGAGAGCAATACTGCATCATCTGCGGATAGCAGTGATGGGACAAAGGAGGCGTTAACCTTAGGCATTTCTTTTCCTTTTGTTGCAAGAAATTATTCAGAACATTTATGTAAAATAAGAATAATAGGAGCAGCAAGACACATCTTTGCCTAACCCCACAAGGGAGGGCAAATCAATCTGTGCATTACTCTCCTGTCAATACCTGACAGTAGCAGCAATATATGTGTGAAGGATATGTAGGAAATCAATCAAAGCTTGGGGCATTACTAGGTGGGCTTGTAGAATCCACATCTTTGACCAGTTAACTTGGTCAAAGGTACTACTAAAGTCCATGAACGCAAAGTAGATGGTTCCTTTTTTGGCTGCCACATATTTCTCTTCCAGCAGGTTAAGGTTTAGGCACTGCTCCAATGTGCCCTTTCCTTCTCTAAACCCATAGTGAATGGGGCTAGGAATGTTATTATGCTGGGCCCAATCATCTATTCTATTCAGAATTATTCTTCCCTCCACTTTGATTATTGGTTTTAGTATATAAATAGGCCTATAACATCTTGGCTCCTGCATATTTAGTTTTTTTATACACTTACAATGGTGGTAATTTTCAATGAACCAGAGATACCCCTGTAGCAGCATCATTTAGAACATTCATTGGTAATGGGGCCCACAAAGGAATATTCATCGGATATAGGTCCATTGGGATCCTGTCAGGCTGGAGGCCTTGTTGGAAGGACCTATTGGAATGGCAGAGATGACATCTTCTAGTTCAAATGTAATATTTACTGGGGACGTAGGTGCTTCCTCCACACTGTCCATTGGCTTCCTTGTCCCAATCAGTAGATCGGTGTATAGTGGGTCACCAATTGTTCAGGTGTTATATTTGTACCTATATCATTGGGTGTACCTAGAGCCAATACTCTCCCCTTGACTATCTTTCAAAACCCTTTAGAATCTCCTGAATTACAGGTAAGCATCAACCTATCCTATGCCTCCTCCTTCAACGTTTGTTTTCTCTCCTTAATGGCTAACCTATAAGAAGCTCTGGCGTCGGAGATATCCTCTTGGATCCTTGGTCGTGCATTAAACACCTCCCTTAGTCGCTGCTTTGCGGCTCTGCATCTATCATTGAACCAACCAGTTTTTACCAGCATTGTAGTGCCACAAAGATCCTGCATAATCATAGCTGGCAAGGTTTCAGATTGCTAAGTGTGACATTTTAATAATTTCAGTCTAATTATGAGTGACATTTCAACAACTATGAGTGACACTTAAACCGTGATCAAAATCAAGCAATGAAGACAAGGGAAACATATAAATATCAGAAATAACACCCAATTGAGCAATGCGAAACTCTAAGAAGATCTTAAAACTGCTGCTACTTCCCTAACCTAGTGCCCTTACTCAGAAGTATAATTAAGATCAATAGCTGAGCTCTGCCCGCGTGGTTGGCACATGACGATGGATGCTATTATTAACGAGGTTGAGAGTGGCCCGTCTCTCTGAGTATTTGAATTACGGTTACGACATTACAGAAGTGTTTACTTTATTAGGACAATGCTGCAGCTCACTCAAGCACATACTTGAGGGCCCTCCTCCTCCTGCTTGCAGGATCATCATGTGTAGGCGGTCTGAATCTGTGATATTACACTGCTGCGTTACAATGCTGTGTAACCCGGCAGCTCGGAGTTAGCCAGCACTCGACTGCAGTCTGTCATACCATACCACAGGTCAGCGCAGGTGACTTGGGGCTCACTGGCAGGCTGGTTGGGTCTGCAGCAATGCCGCGTTCCGGGGGAGGGATCTCATCACACATCCAACATTGTTCCATCTGCCGGCCATGCCAGCAGTGAGCAGCTGGCTCGCAGCCCAAACCCATCTCCGCACTCTCCCCCTAATGCATACTGGTGCGAGGAGCTCCAGTGTTGAGGTCAGAGGAGCTGCCTGCGGCACCATGTGAATTTGACTTAGTTTGTCCAAACTAAAGCACAGCTAAAACTTTCCTGTGCTGAGCAGGATGGACCATAACTCTCACCCTCCACAGACCTAGGCCTATAACTATGTGTGACTCTCACACAGAGTCTTACTACCAGCCAATCCTACCTGCCGAATTTTAAGGCTGCCTTTGAGTGGCATGTCCAAGCTTGGAGTGTGCATATGTGTGACATTTACATATATGTGACACTTTGAGAGGCACAGTGTCAAGAGCAGGAAAAAAGATGTGTGTCTAATTAATCTTTCTCCCATTTGGTCTACAAAGTACATTCTGCGACGTTGCAAAGTACCAGGCTAAGTTATGATTTGACAGAGCTTGGATAGAGCAGAGTATCACCTAGGTCTGCACAGCCAGTCTAAGCACCCTGTCACAGTTAGGTATAGGGTATGGATACCTGGGCAAATGTGTACTACAGGGCTGGAGGACTTGGCTTACATGGACCACGGAAATGCAGAACATGCACCAGCTGAGAGCTAGTCTATCATAATTACTGAAGCTATCACTGTGGTCTTTACTGTTCATTTCAGTCTGACTCTGAAGAGAACTGAGGCAGCTCAGAACAGTAGAGATCGGCAGCTTGACTATTGCCGCCATAAAAGAGGGTAACCTGGCAAGATCACAATGAGAGTCTGTCATCAGTGCAGCTGACCTCTGTTTTTGCTGACTGCATGTGAGTGTCAGCCCTCAATAAACCACTGAGCCACATTCATGCTATCCTATGACCTACTGCCTCTTAAACAAACAGTGAAACATCCTCACTTCCCTTCCACTACCATCATTTGATTTGTCCATCTGTCATGTGTTCAATCCTGTTATTTTTACTTTGTGTTCTGGTCATTAAAGCCCTATGATGGCTATCAGTCAAAACCACGAGTATCAAAATGAGGATGCAATGATTGAATGATAATAGCGAAAACTTTTTTAAATGTTCTATTATTTCAATTGAGCTGCAGGATAAACAATCTTGCTTGCTGCATTTCTTCTTTATACAGAGAGACAGATGGATTCTGTCAATTAGTCCAATGAAGGCCCTTGACTATACAAATAAAGAGTGCCTATCTAATATCCAAGTGAACAATGTAAAACTGAGTCTTCAAATTAGATAACATAATGAACAAAGGGAAAAAAAGAAATAAAGGATATTGAACTAATTAATAATACAAAACAACAAAGGGATGCTTTCCAATTGACTGCCCGAGTGAAATGGCAAGTGGGTTAACCCAATAACGATAATAGGTCAGGACCAACAGCAGGAAGAAGGGATGCCAAATAGAGCACAAACATCTATTGACCTGGGTATAGAAGAGTCCTCAGACGACCATGAGGTTAAGGAAGTTATTTCTCCACTTATTAATTTGACAAAACAGTGTAAGAAAAAAATAGGAAAATCAAGAAACAAGGCTAAACGTAACTCAGTAATTACAATACAAAGTCAAGAAGTAGAACATGTTGTGACAGGTGTTGACAGCACAAAACAAGATACTTAAATAATGGGAAATCCGGATAAAGACATACATGGAGAACAACTTGCTATAAATAATGGAAAAAATAAGAAGCATTTTGCTTTATTCAACAAAGGTAATAGTGAAAAAAACCTGATGGAACAAAGTAAGGAGTCACGTAATCGAAAGAGTACACCTAGTAAGACAAAAACAAGTGGAGAAGATCCTTATGAACCAGAGATAGAAGGGACAAGTAAAAGTTTGATGGTAAAAGAAGCTGTGTTGCAAAAAAAACATAGAGGTTTAGGGAAGACGTCAGTTGATAAAACAGACGTACTGTGGGAAAAGACTGAAAAACAAAAGAGTTTACCGATACCTGTAAAAGCTAAAGTTCCATTGAATGATGATGTGGAAAGATATCCTACACCACCAATACAAAGAAAAATTGAGGTATATCAAAACTCAAATCAAAGCATAAAACAAAATCCACAACAATTTCAAAACCAATCAAATATGACCCCAAATGATTTGACGCAAACAAACAAATGAGTATCGGAGTTTATCAAACAAAAATCATTTAACCACTGTAAAGGATGGAAGTGAAAAATCATTAGTCAGCTGTACAACTCAACTGATCTTCAAACCGGAATATTGCTTCAGAGGCAGACATGATTTATTAAATCGAGGAAATATCCTTCACCTTTTTAAAGCTATCCCATCATTAGAAAAAGTCACAATTGAAAAAATTGAAGCTATTGAATTCCTTCCAAACACAGAAAGTGGCCAAGAAATGGTTTTGATAACACTGAATTCTGCCTTTTTAATGGAGTAGTTATTAAGCAAGAAGAAACCTTCTTAAGTTGGGGGATATTAATTAGTATGCCTCACCCAAAAGTATATCCAACTCCATTTATTATAAATGAGAGCCAGAAAAAAACGACCATGACGTTTTTTCAATATGGAAAAATCCCATTGGAAAAATTGATAAATCCGTTGAGTTGACAATGAATCAAATTAAATTAGAAAAGCCAATTAGATTAAATGAAAAATGGATAACTACGGCCCTCCATGGGGAAAATCAACATTGAAAGAATAAACCAAGAAGACCAAAAGAGGATAAATATTGCAAGTCTTTGAAACTTTGCTCATGGAATATAAATGGGGTACATAAAAACTTAAAAAATGCTCACCTAAACTCATTGTCAAATAACTATCAGATTATTCTCCTACAGGAAACTTGGGCCATAAACCCCGAAATGCTTGAAGGTTACAAAGGATATTTTGAGCCAGCAATTAAACAAAACAAATATGGACACCCCAGTGGGGGCCTGGCAACATTTAGTGCCATAGGTTTGAAAGTGGTGCATGAACTAGTAAGTATGAATAACACTAATGCATTAACTGTAAAGCTACTGTACATGGAAAACAATAAATCAAAATCAATATTAATAATAAACTTATATATCCAACTTACAGTAAGTTGAAGGAGTAATGTGAGCACTATTCTTATTAGTTTTTTATTACAGAAAATGATTGAGGACCCGTTCACTGAATACATCATTTCAGGGGACTTTACCTTAAATTTGCTTGCGCCCTATTTACGAGACGATGTAACCCAGCAACAAGATTACTTATGGGCAATCCTTCAGCAAATAACAACTGCAGCAACTAAACCCATTCAAAGCAAATTAGGCATAAACTTTGTTAAAGTTATAGGAGCAATGGATTAAGAAAGTTAAATGGGAGGCTACTTCAAGACTCACCTTCAACAAGGTCAAAATATTCAGCCACAAATCAAGAATCGATTATAGGATAGTATCCTTGAATATTTTTAGCAAGACAACTTCTTTCCATATGGAGAAAGTGTCTCACAGCGATCATAGTCAGCAAATACTTTCGTCAAACCTATATGCTATAAACCATAACACATATGCAACTGTACCTGGGCAAACGGGAACAATCAATTAAAGGAGACTAATCTGGAAAGAAAACTCCAAAGAAGCCACCAATAAACTGGCCCAAAAATTGGTTAAAGAGTGCTTTGAGGAAGAATTGTTATCTGTAACGGAACGATGGGCGCATTTTATACAAAAACTAATTAAAACATATGAGTTAAAACCCCTTTTTTAAGACATTCCAAAAGACTTAATCTGGGCCGAAAGAAACGAAGCAAAGAATGATCTCTGGACCAAAGTGCTGTTCGTCAGTACCAATCGAACTCTAGGGATTTTTGGGAAACGATAAATGGTTTATCACGACCTATTAAAACTGCTGTATCATCCACCTTAAGTGAAAAAGATTGGATTAGATTCCTGACAGCACACCTAAACACCAACTGGGAAACAAACCACCTGGAAAGCAGTACAAATGTGATTGATATGTTAAGAAACCATCTGGATCATGACATAACAAAAAATCAAGTATATAAACGAATTTGGAAACAAAAAGACAGTGCTCCTAGTCCTAATGGTATTCCATTCACACTTTGGGGTCGATTAGGATGGTCCGCCATCCTGTCGTGGCAAGGGAATGTCCGCCATAATGGTGGAGGTCCCGTACACCGAATTAGTATGCATCCACCACAGTTGCAGGTGCATCCCACATTTTTAACATTGCGGCGGTCGGTGCTGAAAGCACCGCCTGCCGCAATGCTAAAAATGCATGTTGTGCGTTTCAAAGCACAACATGACAGGTACTGCGCGGTGCCTGCCATGTTGTACTTTGAAACACAGGGGGGGACCATAGGTACCCCCCATGCGCACCCCCCACCCCCACCTTCACCCTGGGGGCCCGCAACGGGCCCCCAAAGCAAAGACTGTATGCCTTTCCATGGCGGCATGGCCGCCACGGAAAGGCATTCCCCAAAGCCCATCCTAATATGGCTGGCAGTGTCTGATAGACACCGCCACCATATTAGACCTTTTCCGCCAAGGCGACCATGGCGGAAAAGCGGCGGACGGTCTTCCCATCCGCCGCGGACCCCCCAGCCATCCTAATGTGGCGGGGGGTCATTTCAGGGAGGTTGGCAATCCGCCCGCCATCCTAATCGACCCCTTAATAAGGAAAACCCTGATATATGGTCAGAATATCTCACAAACGTTTTTAAGGAGGTTGTTAGGACATTGATAATACTTAAAACATGGAGTGCCTCATTAATATCACCAATATCTAAAAAAGGGGATGGGGCACATCCCGAAAATAAACGATTAATTACCCTACAAGACACAGATGGCAAATTATTTGCAGGATTTCTACTATCAAAATTATTTGCATGGGCAAAGGAGAAACAGATAATACCACCTAATCAAACAGGGTTTATACAAAGATTAGGCACCACAACAAACATACTAGTGCTATCAGTAATAATGGATAAATGCATTGCAAAGAAACAACCATTGTTTTTGGGTTTCGTGATCTTTAAATCAGCCTTTGATCTAAATCAGCCTTTCATCGTGTACATAGACAACTACAGTAGCAAAAGTTGAAGGATCAAGGTATTACATTGTCCCTCTTAACATCAATCCAACTCCTCTGCGCAGACACTTGGGTCAAAGTTCGGATGGGAGATGGTTTATGTGTTACGTAGGAAATTCCAACTTCCACAGGCTTAAAGCAAGAGTGTGTCCTGGTCCCATTGCTTTTTAATCTGTTCTCATCAAACCTAACTCAAGGGTTGGATGAATTGAATGCCTATCCTCCAAAATTAGCTAGCACTCAAGTATCAAAGCAGCTATATGCAGACAATGTTATCCTATTAAGCCAAAAAAAGGTCGGGCTGCAACGCCTGATAAATAGAATATCAAGGTATTCGCAAGAAAATGTAATGGCTATAACCTCTTCACTGCGGCGGTTATTCCGCCGCTGTGCTAGACATTCCAATCACGGGCGTGGTCCGGACGGCTCCCGGCCATCATGAGCACACGTGAGCATGGAAGAGGATAAACAAAACAAAGACAAAAATCATGGAGGTTAACAAAAATATAAGGTCAAAATATAAGTACAAATGTTTCCTTGATAAATCACAATTAAAACAAGTAAGAGCATATAAATACCTGGGAGTACTATTTTATGATAAAGAAACTTTTATCCTCATAAGGTTGATATGCAAAGGAAAGCAAACACCCTGTTAACAGCATTCAGAATCTTGCAGAAGTCATTAGGAGGGCTAAGTTACCTACCATTTTTAAAAGTAATATCGGCTGAAATGTTACCAATATTAACATATGGTAGTAATCTTGGTCAGCGCTCTAGCTTTTTCCCTCCTCAGCACACTCCTCTCTATTTAGGAAGGGTGATGCAAGCGCGCAGCGCGGAAGCGCTCCGGTGGCGTGCCAGAGGCAAACCCGTCTGGGTCCGTCCGTTTACCGGCCGCGCTCAGCGCCAGCCATGCTGCCAGTTTTCACCCCGGGAATGCCAGACTGTTATTCAAGGGAACAACTCATACACAGAGGTGAGAGGAATACTAGGGAGATACAAGAGGATATGGCCAGCAGGGGTAACACAATCACAGTTGAGCACACCTTTGATAGACTGAAATGTGTCCTGATCATACTAGATCTTTAGTTAAGCATTTTCAAGAGGTGTTTGCTATGCTGGAGTGCCTTGATTTGGATGTGTTGTTCATGACTGAAACTTGGACACGAGTCGACTCTGTAGTCAAATTAGGGTTAGCATGCCCGGTAAGGTATGAAATCTTTCACAAAGGCGAGAGGACAAGTGTTGTCAGGAATAGTGTGTTATAGGCCTCCCGGAGGACAAAACCCCCAGTATCAGGCTCTGATTGATACTTTTTTAACATGTCACTATCCCACTCAAGGATAATTATAGTGGGCAACTGAAATCTCTGGGATAATGGGAATCTTGGCCCATCATTTAGAGATCTAGTGCAAGCATGTGAGAGCCTTAATCTGCACCAATTGGTACTCCAACCGACTTATCAAGGAGGCCACATCCTAGACGTAATATTTTCCAACCATATGGAGGCAAAGGTGGTCGAAGTATTGCCTCAATGCTTGACCGATCATTTTCTAATCCACTGTCTGATAGCCTTGCCCAGTAAAATATCAATATGACTCAGTCTGCAATATTCTGTCAAGGAAGGGAATGGGCCGAGCTACTGAAAAATAGACAGGCGCTGCTTCTTTCAGAACAGAATATATTTGTATCTAGTAACTTGGTGGAAGAAAACTATCAGATCTTCTGTGATCAAATAAACTATACTCTGAATCAGATTATTCCAGTAAAAAGGCTAAAGAACAGGAAGAAACCGTCAGCCCCCTGGTACAGTGAAGAACTGAAACTGATGCGAAAAAATGCAAACAGGATGAAAGAAAATGGATAAAGTCCTACGGTGAGTCAGACAAAAAAATGCTGAAACTACTACAGGCCTTATGTAAGGAAGCGATTGCCAGGTCAAAAGCCAAATATTATGCCAAAACCATCTTGCAGGCACCTAACAGTACGAGAACTCTCTTTACCATAATGAAAGATCTATCTAATCCGGCATGTGTGAACAATAAGGTTAGAGCAACACAAAAGCTTTGCAATGATATTGCTGTCTACTTTGATGAAAAGATCAATAAGATTATTGATGGTCTCAATTCAAACAATAAAACTACCTTGGATGCGGAAAAGGATCTATCAGCAACAGTAGTGATAGAGCAACAGGAAGAAGCAATTGACAGTGATCAACCGGCAGTGTTAGAGTGTTTTCAAATTCCCACTGAGGAAATATTTAATGAACTAGCCATGAGTGTGTCCTCTGGTTCGCCATTGAATCCTCTTCCGCAGAGGATATGGAAAGAATATAATTCAGAAATAATCCCTCAGTTGTGGCAGATCTGCTGCCAATCACTGGAAAAGGAACTGTTCCAGAAGGTTGGAAGCAGGTAATTGTGACTCCGTTACTTAAGAAACCCACACTTGACCCTCATTGTCCATCAAGTTTTAGGTCTATCTCCCTGCTGCCTTACCCAGTAAAAATCTTGGAGCGAGCAGTTAGTAAATCCCTTTCCCTTTTTTAAGAAGAAAATCATCTGTTAGATGAGGCTCAATTTGGTTTTCGTCCTGGGCATGGAAAGGAAACAGCCCTAGTGACAGTACTTGATAACCTAAGAATGCGGGCTAACAATGGCAATTCGACCGTATTGGTATTATTTGATACGTCGGCTGCATTTGAAACGGTGAATCATAGTATTTTGTTGAAGAGACTCGAGAACATTGGAGTGAAAGGACTGGCACTGAAATGGCTGTGGTCGTATTTGACGAGCAGGCAACAGGCGGTCACAATTCCACCTTTTACATTCACAAAGACTGCAGTGCGCCACGGGGTACCACAGGGATCAGCAATAAGCCCAATTCTATTTACCATTTATCCGCGTCTTCTTATCCCTATTATTAAATCCTTTGACATTGATATAGTCAACTATGCAGATGACACGCAATTGATGTTTTCTCTAGAAGAAAACCAGGCAGTTTCTCTGGATAAGTTCCAGGAGTGCATGCAAAATACCACAAAATGGCTCAGAAATTACTCCCTACAATTTAATGGAGATAAAGCGGAGATAGTATACTGGTCTATGACTGAAATTGCTCGCCCCTTCCCTTCTAAATTCAGACTCACCCCTATAGATGAACCGCTGTCTCCAGCTAGAACAGTGCGTAATTTGGGTGTTATGTTGGATGATAACCTCCAGTTGGAGTCACAAGTTAATAAAACAGTTTGCACCTGTTTCTCCCTGATAATAGCCTTACGACAGATCCTTCTGCTGCTGCCTGCTACTACCAGATCACAAGTAGTGAGGAGTGTAATATTGAGCAGGTTGGATTATTTCAACTCATTGTACCTGGGAGCACCTTTCTCAGCGTCAGATTAGGATCGCCGTGAATCCGCATCCTCCGAGAGGATGCGGATTTACAGCTGCGGACACAGAAAAGACCCCCCGCTAGATTAGGATGGCTGGGGGGGGTCATGTTTCCGTCTGCCACTTTTCCGCCACAGTCGCCTTCCGACCACGGCGGAAATGCTCTAATATGGCGGCGGTGTCTATCAGACACCGCCAGCCATATTAGGATGCCGGCGGAGACATGCTTTTCCACTGCGGGGTTTCCGCCGTAGAAAAGCATGTGGTGTTTTGAGTATGGGGGCCCGTTGCGGGCCCCCAGGGGTGTTGGGGGTGGGGGTTGCACATGGGGGGTACCTATGGTACACCCCTGCCTTTGCATGCACGAAGCGGCAGGCACCACGCGGTGCCTGCCGCTTCGTGCATGCAAATGAAAACATGCACATTTAACCTTGCGGTGGGTGCTGCTTGAAGCAGCACCTGCCGCAATGTTAAAAATACAGGATGTGACCGCCAGGGTGGCGGTCACATCCTAATTCGCAAGGAAGGACCGCCGCTGCCCCTGCGGACGGTCCCTTCACCTCTGGGGTGGCGGACGGACGCAGGTCCGTCCGCCATCATAATGACCCCCTTAGTGTTACTGAAGTTGAAAAGGATTCAGTCTATAGCAGCCATAATTGGCTTTAAATAGGCAGTGTAGATCTTCAACTTCTCTGGCTCTGAAGGAGCTTCATTGGCTGCCAATCTGTCGGAGAATACAATTCAAATCCCTCTGTATTGTGTTTAGAGCAGTACATGTAAAAAATGTACTTGGTATGTTACCAGGAGAAACCTCCGCTCATCAAGCACAAAGTTGGTGATTACTACGAGATTTAAGAAGACTAGGACATGTGGCAGAGCTTTAGACATAGCAGCTTCACAACTCTGCAATGATGACAAATTCAGACTTTGCTCCCATTTAGGAGGAGTTTAAAGACTTGGCTATTCCCGAGGGAGGAGTAATACGAGTTATTCATTACCTGTGGGCATATCGTCTATATGTACACTGAAACAGGGTAAACCTCAGTGCCAGGATACCCGTGGGGTGACAGTACGCGCTATACAAGTTCAATTTACATTACATTGCAAAGCACTGTGTTAAAAAGACTATGCAATCCTTTTCTATCTCCCACACAATGCATCACCTGCACAGATAAGATTGGAATTTTGGTTAACTAACCAGCTAATTGTACGAAAAGGCCAATTTATAAAAGTGTGTAAAATAATCAAAATGGATAATGTAAATCAAATGTCCAAACTGTTATGGCAGGAAATAAATACAAATTGGAAATCTCAGTCCTGGAAGTATTTACACGCTGCATTAGACGAATATTCAGCTAATTCGATCTTGCAATTAACTACAGATTTATTTTTAAAAAACCCATTATTTCTATCACTGATTCTGGATTAAGGTTCTTTTGCAAAAAGAAAGCATGCATGGTCCTTAATTAAAAGATATACAAAGGAGAAAGCCCAACCATATCTTGAAACCCCATGGACTCTAAAGCATAAACATGTCTTTATAAAAGCTAGTTTTTGTGTTTTTCCTGGCTTACGTCATGTAATGCCTTTGCTGCGAACAGTGGAATCGACGCTCTGTCTCTTATGTAAACTGGGAGAAAAGAACATTACTAATTTGCTGTGTGTATGCCCGAAACATAAAACTGAAAGTATATCTATACTCAAGCAGGATTTTAAGTCACTGGGAATTAGGACTTGTAGACAAGCATTGATAAGATGTCTGCATACAGACAATATAATATTTTGTAAAGTTTTTAATAATATTAAGAACAGAGTTAGACCAGCAAAATCAAATTGAGATGTAATATAGGATGCATATAATATGTAAATAGTGTTATGAAATAGGTATTATTAAGTTTAATCTGTTTTTATGAAAGATTGTTTCATCTATTCATGTTTTTGACTTTTTTAAACTGGATCTTTTATAACAGGAAGTAGTGTTACCATATTGTAAGATTTTAATAAATCAAACAATAAAGAAATAAGTGAAAATTGAAATTAGTCGAGTGAACAATAAGATTACAACAAACTTACATGCAACCTTTGTACAGGCCTATTTATGGTCCCCAGAGAAGGGCACTTTCACAGCCCAGTTCAAAGAGGTGGCATGCCTCTATCACATGGTGTGTGTTTTAGCCCACACTAGAACAATATTCTTCAGTGATTTTATGGAAGTTAGGGAAAGGGCCCGTGTTTTCGGAGCTGATCCTCAACTGGACAGGCTCGTCAGCGGCAGCTGAGCATTGATGGAGATGTCTGAGCCCAGTCATTCACAGAGAGGCCAGTACAACATATAGGTCATGCACGGATGGTTAGGAGCTAGAGCACTACGGCACAGCAGAGCATGCTCAAGGCGGGTATCTTGGTGTCTTACTGTTCAGGTTTGATACGGCTGTCAGCAGGCCCAACCTCACGAAACAAGTATTAACCCCTTCGCTGCGGCGGCTATTCCGCCGCAGCGCTAAGGGGGTGGGGCGGCCGCTCGGCGGCTCCATACTAGTGACGGAACCGCTCCGTCACGGCTCGCGGGTGAGCTGTGCTTGTGATGGAACGGTTCCGTCACGAACCCGCCCGCCCATTAAAGCGTCAGCGCAGGCGCGAAATCAGCGCCGCGCAGGCGCGGCGAGCGGGCCGTGACGGAACCGTTCCGTCACAAGCACAGCTCACCCGTGACTTGTGACGGAGCGGTTCCGTCACAAGCATGCAACGGGTTAATAGAGCGAGGCAGGTGTGCCCCTGCCACAAAATAGAGACATAACAACTTAAACATGATGACATCAAGGTTTTTGGGGAAAACGCTCTTGACTCTCACTACTTTTAACTTGAAAACATTTTCTTTCCTTTTCAAAATGCCATATGTTGCAAATGCGGCTGGCATTGCCAGAGAGTAGCATGCTGTTTCCTTGATTCTCAGACACCCTACTATCAAACTCGCTGCACATTTCCTTGTATTGTGTAGCATATCTTACCGCTAGCATTAGCAGAGAGGCTAGAGGTCAATGGCGGCTCCTCTGCTTAGGCGGCGGAGTGTCGTCCCACTGCTCAAAAGGAAAATTAAAATGCTAATTAATAACGTACCGTTATTATCATTTTATTGTCCCTATTGCAGTCATTGGTGGGTTGGCGCAGGTCTGGCCAGAGCAGGGGAGGAGTGGTGTGCACTCCCTAAGTGCGCATGAACTGTTTGGCCGGCCCAGCTGGGCCGACCAAATACTTCATGTACACTTTGCATGTTCCTTCCAGGCTGCATTAAACAGCATGGTCAGGAACATGCACAGGCTCCTAGTTCCAGTCTGAGTGCCTATCCACGGAACTCAGACCAATCACAATGCTGCATTGCAGCGTTGTGATTGATTCAGGCGAGCCTGTCTGCCCGGGTGCTTCCTGCTGCTATGGGCCAGGTCTGGAAGATGAAGAGGACAAGGATGGTGGACAGAGGAGAGGCGCCGGCTGTCTGTTAAAGGTAATTCCTTTTTTAAATTACATTCCTCCCACTCCCCCGTCTCACCACCCCCTTCCAGCAGCAGTTGCTACTGCTAGAGGTTATGTTTCTCCTTGTGAAGAGTGGTCCGCCTGTAGACGAGTGACGCCGCTCAGTCCGCACACATTCATGTCTCAGGAACTGTGAGTGCCAGCCCAGTGGTTCTACTGTTCTGCTTCCTGACTGGTTGAGGACAACAACAGTTCATTGGTGCCCAGATTTAATCAGAAAAAAGTCCAAGGATGTCAGGAAAAGTTAGGTAGGCCAGCACTCAGCCTAGGATGTGCCCCCATGTGACAAGCACCAATTGCAATGCATGATGGGGAAAAGGCCGAATGAGATCCAATTAGGATCGCAGGACCCATTGTGGGCTGAATCGCCATCCTATGAGGATTCAAAACACCCTCTCCCCTTTGGCAGTCCATGGCAGGAAGGTATAGGAACTGCAAACTGGAAAAGGTAGAATCAGAGGATGGGAAAAAGGCCGCAGTTCAGCTGATTTGCCTGAGCATTCTGGAACCACGTGGTAATGGAGGGAATTTCCCAGAATGCGTTAGCCTCACCCTTGATGAGTGACACTTGGCAGGACTGCATAATGTGTGTAGTGGAGTGTTAGGGATTGAAATGCCTCCAGAACCCTGCTGGGGTAAAATTAACTGAGAGCAATGACTTTAATAGCAGACTCACGTTGGTCCCTATAAGAGAGTTAAACAATACAAGAAGCGAGATGCAGGGCCCTTTAATTCGGAGCCGACTATCCTTGGTGGTCAAACTGGTTAAATCAGGATTACTTTTGTGTCAAACGCAATGGGGCTGTGGTCACTATAGCATGTATCCAGGACTCCCCTGTTTGTACAGTATTTTCCAAGGACCTTGAAATAAAAACATAATCAATGACTCAATCTTTGCCCTAGCACACAACGGATGGTTTTTGATCAAATTGCTGCCCCATGATATTCCCCACATTGTGCAGATTAGCCTGGGATAGGGCATTCTTCAATCTTCTACTCCTATCATCAGCTACTGGCAGGCAGAAAGAGGTACCAGCTCTCGCAAGGCCATTAGCATTCTGGCCCACCTTGATGTTAAAATCCCTACCCAACACTAAGTGAAAACATTGCAGTTTAGAAAGAGCTCTAGGTTAAGAACTATACAGCACCTAAAATAAAGGCTCAATTTGGCAACCAAGATTCATGCACAGAATTGTAAAAATTACCTAGTAAAAAACTGAAATTACTAGACACCACTAACCACAAAACCTGAATCCCCATATGTTTCACAGGCACAGCAATAACTTTAAACAACTTGGGTATAGAGATAATGGTCGCTACCCCGCCCCCCCCCCCCCCCCGCTCTCTGCACTGTAACAGCCTCAACTGGTCCACAAATCCTTCAGACCCATCCACAGAGATTATTTCCTGCGCCCAGGTTTTCTGCAGCATTATCACATCATACTCGGTGATTAGATTAATGCATTTGGTCTCTAGGATTTTAGATCTGATGCCAGCTATGTTCCAGCTAATGATTGTTAGGGCAGGACCCTGTTTTATTTTCTTGTTATTTACAATCGAATGCACCAGCAGGGGCTGTTCCTCCCTTAGATAAGTAGAGGGAGGATCAGGAGGGTCAAAAAGTCAGTCATTATTGTCCAAATTAGTCAGTGGGAGGAATCTGTTATGCGTAGGGATGGTCGGCTTCTCTAACAGCCTGATTCATTAAGCTGATATGCGCTCGCAAAGGGCCAGATTCTCAGAATCTGGCCCTTTGTGAGTGCGATTTTTGCATTTGGGATTCATCATCCCAAATGCAAAAATCGCTATTACCGAAATCGCATATTTGTGAGGAATTGGATTTAAGGAATCTCTAATAGAGATTCCTTAAATGCAATTCATCAACCATTCAGAAATTGCGAAATCGCAATATTTGGTCGCAATTTACCACCAAGTCTGACTTGGTGGTAAATTGCGAAAAAAGAGTAAAAGGCACTTTAGTGCATTTTTTTCTTTTGCATGTTACACACACACACATGTCCTTTGGACATGTGTGTGCGCAACACCTGTTCAAATGTGCATTTAAGGGGTGCTACAGGGTGTCCTTTGGACACTCCTGGCACCCTTCAAATCGCAATCTTATTTGCGATTAGCAAATTGCTAATCGCAAATAAGGAATACTCCCCATTCATTCCTATGGGCTTTTTGGCCCATAGGAATGAATGGGGAGTTTTTCCTTATTTGCGATTAGCAAATTGCTAATCGCAAATAAGGAATGTGTAGGAATCGCATATTTTTTTGCGATTCCTACATGAATACCGTTTTGCGAGTCTGGAATAGCGATTCCTTATGATTCGCTATTGCAGACTCGGAAAATGGCCCAATGATGAATCAGGCTGTAAGGTTCTAATAGGGAAGGTGGATCTTTCCCAGGGTCCGGGTTGCAGATGCTTATAAACGAACTCTAACGGTGTAAGACCTATAGACTCTTCCAAACAGTGTTGTGTATTAAAACTCTGGAACAGTCGCCTTGCCAGTGCAGGGTGTTTGGAATTAATCACCACACAGTGCCCCCTCAGATGTTTACTGGGTAGTTTACTAGCTGAGCCCACCCACAGATGTTTACTGGCTAGTTTAAAACGTCTGGGTTGTTTACTAGCTGGGAACTCGCACCCACCCCACTACACCCGCCCACCCAATCCTCCTAACTAATAATAATTGACTGTATTCCCTCATGTAAAGTCAGTGTTCTTCGCCAAGTAGTAGAAAACTTTATTTTGCAACTGGAAAGTGGTCTCCTCAATATCAGTACTGAATTCAATGACCAAAGTCATTTTGGCTGCATATGGACTGCATGTCAGTGGTATATTCAGGATGGGCATGCTGTTACCTTCCTGGGCAGTTCTCCTATTCCTCCCTTTACCTCCTCGGTCCCTCTCTAGTTCTGGCCCTGCCCCCATCATTATTGATTCTTCGCTTCTGCCATGTGAAGCGGTGCCCCCCATTTCATTGGTAACCTTAAGGAAGGGCAGGAGAATAAACACTAAAAGACTTTCCCTGCATCCACACTGTTAAGACTTGGGGCCACCATTGACCCTTATTGGCAGCAAAGAGACCATTTACTGTGTTTATTTTCTTCATTAAAGTTGTAACCACTGTCTCCAAACTTTGCAAGTTATCTACCAAGGGCCAAACACACAGGGTTATTACAAGTTAAACATTTTCAAAAATGTCATCCCAGTTAATTAGAGGTGCTGTCCTAGACTCATCTGTGGCCCCAACTGGTTCCTGCTTCTTTGCATTGCGAGTAGAGGGCCTGCCTTCAACAAGTCACTTGTGTTTCCACTTTCTTTTAGCTTCAGGAGCACTGTCACTTTAATTGAGAGTGTCTATCCCAGTTTATTTAAGGAGGGCCTCATCAGAAGGCATTTGGGAGTAAGGTATTGTGGCTGTATCATGGCTGTCACTTTCCTTTGTATCACTTGGCTGGATACACTCACCAGGGTGGAAGCCTTATGCCTCATCCAGGGATAATCATTGCTCTACAAGGTCTATTTCCTTGGTATTAGCCCCCATCACTTGTTCCAAATATGAGCCCAATGTGTTCCCGCCGGGAGGTTTATGGGCAGTATCTTTCTCTTTGCCCCTTTCAACATGTAGTTTCTGCTTACCAATGTCCCTTTCCAGTTACCAAGTGACCCCTATGTCAAGGTAATGCTCACCCATCAATAGCTGAAGGCAAAATCACAGGGTGGCCCGGCCAATCTCTGAAGGGCACAGGACAGGGCACAGGACGGGCCCACCATTGGCCAGGGCGCATCCCGCTCAGCAAGGCAGATGATCGCGCTAATAGCGCTTACTGGAAAAAGATGGTGAGTATTGCTAGGGAAACTTCTTGAGCACTCGTGAACACTGGAGAATATAGTTCTCCACAAAACTGCTGGTAAAATGACCTTGCATCCCGTGTAGCAAGGCAGATGATTGCGCTATGTAGCTTTTACTGGAAACTGGTGGTGAGGATTTGCGTGACCTCCTCCTGGGGCCCTGTTGCACACTGGAGAACGTAGTTCCCCACAAAACTGCCAGTAAAATGACCTTGCATTCTGCACATTGAGGCAGACGAGTGCGCTATACAGCGCGTACTGGTAACAGGTGGTGAGGATTGCTGGGGCCGCATATTGGAGACCTGGTGCACATTGGAGAATGCAGTTCCCCACAAAACTGCCAGCAAAATGAGCTTGCGTCAATGGTTTTGTACTAGTGAAATCTCAGCCTCACTATAATGTCCCTGTCACCTTTGTTTTTTTTCAATGAATTTCGAAGGTTTTTTTAAATTCTATTCCCTAACTATAATGTCCTAGTAACCTTTGCTTTTTTCAGTGAGTTTCTAAGGCATTTTTTAATTACTATTTCCTAACTATAATGCCCAAGTAACCTTTGTTTTTAATAATATATATATATATATATATATATATATATATATATATATATATATATATATATATATATATATATATATATATATATTCACAGAAAAAACCATAGGTTAGAGACCATATATAGTTAGCTGGACATTTTATTGACATAAAACCAATGAAATTCCATATATAGTTAGTTGCACTAACTATATATCGCGCACCCGCAATCCACTGCTGATGATGTCACATATTACATCATTCATGACATGGTCAGTGACATCACTGATGACATCACTGATGACATCTCAAATGACATCACTGATGACATCACTGATGACATCTCAAATGACATCACTGATGACATCATCTAGTGTCTGTGTGTTTTTGTAAAGTTTAAATATGTTTTACATATTGAAGAATGAGTGGATGTATGGAAGACTGAGTGTGTGTGTGGCTGGCTGGGAGGTGTGTGACTCTGTGCATATCAATGTGTACTTGTATCAGTGATTGTATAAGAGAGTAAGTATGTGTTAGTATATGTGTGAAAAGTATGGTGTTCTGTGTTTAACTGTATAGATGAGGAAATCGAAGTGTGATTGATTCTTCACAGGACTGACTAGGTGTATGAGTGCATATGATAGTGTTGTAATAATGAGTGACTGTATGTATGAGTGATTGTATGGGTGAATGAGTGAATGTGTGTGTAGACGTAGGAATCAGTGAGTGCGTATGTAGTAACTGGTATTGGTGTGTCATGATGTCATCAGTGATGTCATTTGAGATGTCATCAGTGATGTCATTTGAGATGTCATCAGTGATGTCATCAGTGATGTCACTGAAGTATGGTGTTCTGTGTTTAACTGTATAGATGAGGAAATGGAAGTGTGATTGATTCTTTACAGGACTGACTAGGTGTGTGAGTAACTCCATGGATGAGTGGCAGTGTGTGAGTGTCTGCATAGGTGTATGAGTGCATATGATAGTGTTGTAATAAGGAGTGACTGTATGTATGAGTGATTGTATGGGTGAATGAGTGAATGTGTGTGTAGACGTAGGAATCAGTGAGTGCGTATGTAGTAACTGGTATTGGTGTGTCATGATGTCATCACTGATGTCATTTGAGATGTCATCAGTGATGTCATCAGTGATGTCATTTGAGATGTCATCAGTGATGTCATCAGTGATGTCACTGACCATGTCATGAATGATGTAATATGTGACATCATCAGCAGTGGATTGCGGGTGCGCGATATATAGTTAGTGCAACTAACTATATATGGAATTTCATTGGTTTTATGTCAATAAAATGTCCAGCTAACTATATATGGTCTCTAACCTATGGTTTTTTCTGTGAATTTTCAAGGTTTTGTAAATGCAAATTCCTAACTATATATGGTCTATAACCTATGGTTTTTTCAGTGAATTTCATTGGTTTTTTAAAAGCTAATATCTATAGCTGTAAAATATATTCTTTATTACGTGACGTATCACGTAGCCACGTGAGACGCCTCATGACGCGTCGCATAACCGTGACGTATCGGTTCTGCAGCGCAAACAAAACCCGTAACGTAAGCGTGCCGGAGCACGCTTACAGATATATATATTTTTTTTAACCTTAATTAGACAAAATCCACACGTGCACATATCTTGAGGCCTTGCAAAGGCACATCAAACAAACAGTCCCTACAATTTTGCCAAGTTTGCTGGAAATCTATTCCCTTAATTTTTTTTTTACTGTTTCTCTTGGTTTTTCCCTTGTTACGCTTACCGGGACGCTACCCAGTACGCGAACCGGACGCTCCAAAAACACAAGATGGCGGACTCCCGTTACGCTGCCGGTTAGCTGCCCGGTTCGCGTACCGGGAAGCGCCTCTACCGCGAAAAATCGCGGGGGACTTTAATATCCCCCTCATCAATCCTAGGGGGTCAGGAGGGGTTTACCTTGCCCCCTTTCCTTCATTTCCCCCTTCTTTTTTCACCACATCTTGTCTCTCGAACCTACCGAGAGACAAGATGGCGGCCGCTCCGGACTGTTTACAATGTTGACAGCTACGCTGCCAGTTAGCTGCCCGGTTAGCTGCCCGGGGAGCTGCCTGGTTCGCGTACCGGGACGCGCCTCTACGGCGTAAAATCGCAAAATTTTTTGCCCCGCGGGGCACTTTAATATCCCCCTCATCAATCCTAGGAGGTCAGGAGTGGTCTACCTTGCCCCCTTTCCTTCATTTCCCCCTTCGTTTTTCACCACATCTTGTCTCTCGATCGTACCGAGAGACAAGATGGCGGCCGCTCCGGTTTGTTTAGAATGTTGACAGACACCGGAGAGCCAATCAGATTCGCTTCGCGAAGTTCCGTTACGCGTCAGGTACGCGAACCGGGGCGCTAACCGGAGCGCTGTCACAGATATATATATTTTTTTAAACGTTAATTTCTCAAAATCCACTGGAGCACATATATTGAGACATAGCAAAGGCACGTCGGGCAAACCATATCTACAATTTTGCCAAGTTTCATGTAAATCTATTCAGCCGTTCGAGCTAAAAGTGAGTCCAACCGCCCTATGGAAAAATGAATGGGAAAAACGCGTTTTGGGACCCCCTTTGTTCTCGGCCCCCCCTTGACGAAACCCCACCAAATTTTCAGGGGCTGCTCAGAAAAACAATGTGCCATTTTCCTGAAAATTTCAGCCAATTCCGTCCACAAACGCCAAAGTTATTAGACATAGAATTTTCAGAAATCCCATAGAGAAAAAATCCTAACTATATATACCCACTGGCTATCGCCAGTAGGTAATATACATATATAAACATATGTAATCTGCATATCTATATAAATATAAATGCATGCATACATATACATATATGCATACATATGCATGTTATTTACATGAAAGTTTTAAAAACACTAATAAAAGCAAAGCTAAAAAGCCACCTCATTACAAACAGAATGGCTTTAACTTAAACGAGGGCGAGATCTATTGCATTTTCAATGCTTGTTTACTTTGGTTCTATCAAGAAGGCATTCAGATGTGTCACACATTTGCCATAAATTCTGAATGTTAGCACTCTAGTTGCTCATTAGATCACTGTAGTAAAGCTAGTGCTCACCAGGGAAGTCTGCTGCTAATCGTGGTTTGCAGCCATTTTCCCGCATTTTTTATCCCGCAGACTTTCAGTCCGCATACCATTATCCCGCAAGGTCATTGAGCTCGCATACCATTATCCCGCATTTTTTCAAAACGCATGTGCATTTATCGCGCATGCCTTTACAAAGAATTACGTTTTAAAGGCATGTATGGTAAATGCATTTGCGTTGTGAAAACCACGATGACGAGAGAGGTAAGTGGGTTTGTGTTAATTTTTTCGTGGGTTAGTGATTGTGTAGTGTAGTGTAGTGTTGTGTAGTGTAGTGTTGTGTTAGTGTAGTGTAGAGTTGTGGTGGTTGTTTAGTGTAGGGTCATGCTGGGGGTAGTGTTTTAGGGTTTAGGGTTGTGTTGTAGTGTTTGCGTAGTGTAGGGTCATGCTGGGGGTAGTGTTTTAGGGTTCAGGGTAGTGTTGTAGTGTTTGCGTAGTGTAGGGTCATGCTGGGGGTAGTGTTTTAGGGTTTAGGGTTGTGTTGTAGTGTTTGCGTAGTGTAGGGTCATGCTGGGGCTAGTGTTTTAGGGTTTAGGGTAGTGTTGTAGTGTTTGCGTAGTGTAGGGTCATGCTGGGCGTAGTGTTTTAGGGTTTAGGGTAGTGTTGTAGTGTTTGCGTAGTGTAGGGTCATGCTGGGGGTAGTGTTTTAGGGTTTTGGGTAGTGTTGTAGTGTTTGCGTAGTGTAGGGTCATGCTGGGGTGTATTATTTTAGGGTTTAGGGTAGTGTTGTAGTGTTTGCGTAGTGTAGGGTCATGCTGGGGGTAGTGTTTTAGGGTTTTGGGTAGTGTTGTAGTGTTTGCGTAGTGTAGGGTCATGCTGGGGGTAGTGTTTTAGGGTTTTGGGTAGTGTTGTAGTGTTTGCGTAGTGTAGGGTCATGCTGGGGGTAGTGTTTTAGGGTTTTGGGTAGTGTTGTAGTGTTTGCGTAGTGTAGGGTCATGCTGGGGGTAGTGTTTTAGGGTTTTGGGTAGTGTTGTAGTGTTTGCGTAGTGTAGGGTCATGCTGAGGGTAGTGTTTTAGGGTTTTGGGTAGTGTTGTAGTGTTTGCGTAGTGTAGGGTCATGCTGGGGGTAGTGTTTTAGGGTTTTGGGTAGTGTTGTAGTGTTTGCGTAGTGTAGGGTCATGCTGGGGTGTAGTGTTTTAGGGTTTTGGGTAGTGTTGTAGTGTTTGCGTAGTGTAGGGTCATGCTGGGGGTAGTGTTTTAGGGTTTAGGGTAGTGTTGTAGTGTTTGCGTAGTGTAGGGTCATGCTGGGGAGTAGTGTTTTAGGGTTTTGGGTAGTGTTGTAGTGTTTGCGTAGTGTAGGGTCATGCTGGGGGTAGTGTTTTAGGGTTTTGGGTAGTGTTGTAGTGTTTACGTAGTGTAGGGTCATGCTGGGGGGTAGTGTTTTAGGGTTTTGGGTAGTGTTGTAGTGTTTGCGTAGTGTAGGGTCATGCTGGGGGTAGTGTTTTAGGGTTTTGGGTAGTGTTGTAGTGTTTGCGTAGTGTAGGGTCATGCTGGGGGTAGTGTTTTAGGGTAGTGTTGTAGTGTTTGCGTAGTGTAGGGTCATGCTGGGGTAGTGTGTTAGGGTTTAGGGTAGTGTTGTAGTGTTTGCGTAGTGTAGGGTCATGCTGGGGGTAGTGTTTTAGGGTTTAGGGTAGTGTTGTAGTGTTTGCGTAGTGTAGGGTCATGCTGGGGGTAGTGTTTTAGGGTTTAGGGTAGTGTTGTAGTGTTTGCGTAGTGTAGGGTCATGCTGGGGTGTAGTGTTTTAGGGTTTTGGGTAGTGTTGTAGTGTTTGCGTAGTGTAGGGTCATGCTGGGGGTAGTGTTTTAGGGTTTAGGGTAGTGTTGTAGTGTTTGCGTAGTGTAGGGTCATGCTGGGGTGTAGTGTTTTAGGGTTTTGGGTAGTGTTGTAGTGTTTGCGTAGTGTAGGGTCATGCTGGGGGTAGTGTTTTAGGATTTAGGTTAGTGTTGTAGTGTTTGCGTAGTGTAGGGTCATGCTGGGGGTAGTGTTTTAGGGTTTAGGGTTGTGTTGTAGTGTTTGCGTAGTGTAGGGTCATGCTGGGGGTAGTGTTTTAGGGTTTAGGGTTGTGTTGTAGTGTTTGTGTAGTGTAGGGTCATGCTGGGGGTAGTGTTTTAGGGTTTAGGGTAGTATTGTAGTGTTTGCGTAGTGTAGGGTCATGCTGGGGTGTAGTGTTTTAGGGTTTTGGGTAGTGTTGTAGTGTTTGCGTAGTGTAGGGTCATGCTGGGGGTAGTGTTTTAGGGTTTAGGGTAGTGTTGTAGTGTTTGTGTAGTGTAGGGTCATGCTGGGGGTAGTGTTTTAGGGTTTAGGGTAGTGTTGTAGTGTTTGTGTAGTGTAGGGTCATGCTGGGGGTAGTGTTTTAGGGTTTAGGGTAGTGTTGTAGTGTTTGTGTAGTGTAGGGTCATGCTGGGGGTAGTGTTTTAGGGTTTAGGGTAGTGTTGTACTGTTTGTGTAGTGTAGGTTCATGCTGGGGGTAGGGTTTTAGGGTTTAGGGTAGTTTAGTTGTTTAGTTGTTTAGTGTATGCTAAAGGCATATTCGTTCTAAAAGTTTTCGTTATTTTAATTTGCGGCCTAATAGTACATGCGGGATTTTTTTTGCGGACTGATGGTATGCGGGATTTCGTCATATATTCGCTAATCATACTTTCTATGGCAAAATGAACCCCCTCATTTTGTTCCTTTTTAAATTAAATGTTTTAAGAGTTACCACTTTATTCCAATCAAGATGGCTTCAGGTGTGCCATACCTTTGTAATAAGTAGGACTGTTAGCACTCTAGTTGTTCTTTAGAACACTCTGGGACAATCTGTCATTGGGCTATAGTTGGGCTACATCTGGCTGATATTTGGGCTACATTTGTTTTTTTTTGTCTCTGGTGGCCATCTTTGGGCTACATTGGGCTACATTGGGCTACATTGGGCTACATTTGGGCTCCAACATATATATAGCCCAATGTAGCCCAATATATATTTTTCAAAGTTAATTTTCGTAAAAACCACTGGAGCCTATATCTTGAGACATAGCAAAGGCACATCGGGCTACCAGTCCCTACAATTTTGCCAAGTTTGGTGTAAATCCATTCAGCCGTTCAGGCTAAAAGTGAGGCCAACCGCCCTATGGAAAATTGCATGGGAAAAACACGTTTTGGGACCCCCCTTTTTTCTCGGCCCCCCCTTGACAAAACCCCCCCAAATTTTCAGGGGCTGCTCAGAAACAAAATGTTCCATTTTCCTGAAAATTTCAGCCAATTCTGTCCTCATAAGCCAAAGTTATTCGACATAGAATTTTCAAAAGTCCCATAGGAAAAAAATCCTAACTATATATACCTACTGGCTATCGCCAGTAGGTAATATATATATATATATATATATATATATATATATATATACATATATATATATATATATATATATACGTGTGAACAAGCCGCTACGGCGGCGAAATGTGTCATGGCCAGCTTATGAATTGCAATAAACCCCCACTTTGTCTGCACCCAGTTTGTGATATTTGTGTCAGAGGATTTCAGAGAGAGCGAGAGGAAACGCTGTTTCTTAAGGATATATACATATATATACACACACGCATATGTATCTATATCCTATATCTATATATACATATTTATATGTATATATATGGAGAGATAAAGAGATAGATAGATAGATAGATAGATAGATAGATAGATAGATAGATAGATAGATAGATAGATAGATAGATAGATAGATAGATAGATAGATAGATAGATAGATAGATAGATAGATAGATAGATAGATAGATAGATAGATAGATAGATACAACTAAATAAAAAGTCCTCTTAGTTCCAGATTTGAAGGCACTTCTTTTTATTAGTAAATGCTAGTACCTATGTATTACGTTGCAATCACCTGGTTCCATAGCAATCAATACATTATTTGCAAGCTGCAATAGTCATTCAAAATTATAAGATAAGTTTCTCATATTTATGTGTCCAATACAAAACAATCACAAATCATTCTAATAGCAAAATTGTACATGTAAATGTACATGTTGAAGCCCCACTCTATCAGCTTAATGAAAGACAATTCATAAAATTGCAACAGACTTGAGACAAATATTTAGGGCCTGATTACGATGGCAGTGAACCCGCCACTAACAGGCTGTCGGTGGCGGGTTCACCACCGTTGTAAGGACATTCACCGCCCACCAGATTGTGATGGCGGGCGGTGTGCTGTCGGGCAGAAAACCCGATCGCCAAAGGTCTCACAGAGGCAGTTGTTACGATTACCTGACGGACCTGCCCGCATCCTCAGAATTGTGGCGTGCCTAGCAGGCACCGCCCGCCAGATTTGGATTCTGGATCCCTGCCAGCCTTTCCAAGGCGGTTCCCTTGTCATGGAAAGGCTAGTGGGGATTGACTTCGGAGGCCTGTTGCAGGCCCCCTGTGGGCAAGGACAGTTTGGATTTGCACTTGTGGGGCACCATTTCCTTGAACCATGTGGCAGGCACTGCGTGGTACCTGCCACCTAGTGCAGGGAAATATAAACAATACATTTTAAACATTGCAGCAGGTGCGGCAGCTAACAGCACTTGCCACAATGTCACAGAGAGCAGATGCGACCGCCACGCTGGCAGTGACAACGTAATACCCCCTGTAGGACCTCAATCATGTAGGTGGGTGGTCCCACTCCTCGACACGATGGCGGATGGAATGAAATCCGTTCGCCATCGTAATAACCCGCTTAGTACCAATTTAAAGAACTGCCGGTTTGTGAATAACTTGCTAGCATGAAGTTTTCTAAAAAGAGTTTGTGGCAACAATTCACAGATATATAAATAAAGGGAGCTTTGGTCACATTCAATCATGCATTGGTATGATCAACTAACATTAACGTTTTACTTTATCCAACCATTGTACCCAGCATATAACCACATATTAGCACTGTGCAGAGATAGGTTAACCTCACTTTAAGCAACTACAATGTATTCGCACAGATATAGCCTTATCTAAAAACAGTCTGCTTAGACTAAGGGCCTGACTTAGATCTCATGGACGGGTTACTCTGTCACAACGGTGACGGATATCTTGTCTGCCTAAATATAAATCCCATTATGTCCTATGGGATTTATATTTTGGCGGGTGAGATATTCATCACCGTTGTGATGGAGTAACCCATCCACCAAGATCTAGAACAGACCCTAGGACAGAAAGAATGGCTCCCTCAGAGAGAACCCTAAGCCTAAGCTCCCCTGGTAGAAGAAAAGCAGATTTGAGGGACCAAATTACACATACATTATATTTGTATCAGGGTATTTCTTTACTTTAAAGGGACACCGTCCTGAACATCAGCAATCCTCTTTCTGTGCATGCTGCAGAATGCAAAGTGTCTTTGATGGCTTAGTAAATATCAAAAATGAATTGCGTTGGTGTTGTGTCACCAAACTCAATGCAAAATCATTGTAAATATGCCCCTGAGTGATTGAGACAAGTAACCGGAAATGGAAACTCAAGCCAGACTTTGGTGAAGAGCAAAGGTATACTCAGGAACAAATGGCCAGTAGCACATTGGATTAAGTAAAATCAACGAAATAGAGTGAAAGGCCACGTTAGCAAGAATTAAAATAATATATACAATACATAACAAGCATTTACAATGCAATGGTCTCGGCATTGCAAAAGTTAGAGCTATTAGCATTGTAAATGAACGCGACTTTAAGGTCTTCACATTGTAAATGACAAGGTCTTTTATTTATGTTTTAAAAACCAAAACATAAATAAAAGTCATTGTCATTTACAATGCCAATAGCTCAAAGTCGCGTAATGTGTATGACAAACTACAGTAGCCTCCTGACGAGTGCACTTTCACTTAATTTTTTACAAAGGACAGCCCTGCCACTTCTTTTTTTTACAAATTAAGCACGGGTGGTGTCCGTGTGTGCATGGGAGTGGTGGTGTCCGTGTGTGCATGGGAGTGGTGGTGTCCGTGTGTGCATGGCAGTGGTGGTGTCCGTGTGTGCATGGCAGTGGTGGTGTCCGTGTGTGCATGGCAGTGGTGGTGTCCGTGTGTGCATGGCAGTGATGGTGTCCGTGTGTGCACGGCAGTGGTGGTGTCCGTGTGTGTACGGCAGTGGTGGTGTCTGTGTGTGCATGGCAGTGGTGGTATCCGTGTGTGTATGGCAGTGGGCCAAACCCACGAAAGAACAGTTTAATTCACCACTCCAAAAAGTTAAACTCCTGCGCCACTTTGCCTTAGCCCAAACAAGGATCTGTGTAAATGTTACTTCTGCGTGAGAATATTTGCCTTCCTTCCTTTTATGGACGCCTTAGCTGGCTCTGAAAATTGCCGGCATCTGGCTTGCAAATGGCGCACCTGCCCAAACGCGCTCTTGTGTGGAGCATTTCATGGGCTGGCTGCTCGTGGCTGGGGGCGGCGGCGCGCGCGCGCGACCAAATCCACATTGCTAACGCGCACTCACCATCTGTTTTCCCCGCAGCTGGGCCTTGAATAATTGTCCAGGAGCTGATGGACTGAGGGGGGTAGGAAACTTGAAAACGTCCCACAGGGTTACCGAAAAATGGGTAGGAAATGGAGTAGCAAACTGCAATGCGTTCTGCAATACCTTGCAATACCTGAAATATACTTCTATTGATCTTCAGGACATAGAATACCAAGTATACGTTCAAACTTATTAGACCACCAGAAAATGTAAATATAATTGCATACATGCACACGACGTATCAAATGTAAAAAAACAGATCAAGGGATAGTGTTTTAGAAAAATATATATATATATTTGTCAAATTATTCACAAAAATTACATAATCAAACATCATCATAACAAATCATTAAAAAACATACATATTGCATGTTGTTACATTTATTAAAAAAATTCTTTAAAAAAGACAACTCATAAACATTCAAGTTAAAAAAGTTCAAAAGAACAGGGGTCGACGCGGCGTTTCGGTTACAGTGAGATAGACAACCTTCTTCAGGACCAAGTTCTTAATGGTTATAGTAGCCTCCAACTCAATCCAGGAGGGCACTTCGGCGGTTGTATAATCCGGTATGGGAACTAAAAGTAATTCTATAGTTCTATAGTTCCTCACGGTATCTTAAGATTTTATGGAGATAAATCTTATGTGGGTAGTAGGAGCCACCGATAAATATTTCCTGTATCGCCAGGTTTAAATTACTGGCAGTAGTGGGTGATGCACTTGCTTTTCACTATGCTGATGTAGCAGCTTATTTAACATTCAATTCGTGCTGGGCTTTGTCCTGCCACTGGTTCTCGAGCTTTATGTTCGGCCTCCCTGCTCCTACTCCCGTCGCCGTAAATCTTCTCTTAGTCGTGTAATCGAAAGTGGGAGTGGTGGTGTCCGTGTGTGCATGGCAGTGGTGGTGTCCGTGTGTGCATGGCAGTGGTGGTGTCCGTGTGTGCATGGCAGTGGTGGTGTCCGTGTGTGCATGGCAGTGATGGTGTCCGTGTGTGCACGGCAGTGGTGGTGTCCGTGTGTGTACGGCAGTGGTGGTGTCTGTGTGTGCATGGCAGTGGTGGTATCCGTGTGTGTATGGCAGTGGGCCAAACCCACGAAAGAACAGTTTAATTCACCACTCCAAAAAGTTAAACTCCTGCGCCACTTTGCCTTAGCCCAAACAAGGATCTGTGTAAATGTTACTTCTGCGTGAGAATATTTGCCTTCCTTCCTTTTATGGACGCCTTAGCTGGCTCTGAAAATTGCCGGCATCTGGCTTGCAAATGGCGCACCTGCCCAAACGCGCTCTTGTGTGGAGCATTTCATGGGCTGGCTGCTCGTGGCTGGGGGCGGCGGCGCGCGCGCGCGACCAAATCCACATTGCTAACGCGCACTCACCATCTGTTTTCCCCGCAGCTGGGCCTTGAATAATTGTCCAGGAGCTGATGGACTGAGGGGGGCACAACATCTCCGAGGGCTTTCTGATTCATTTAACCAGCCTGGCTGCCCCCCAGAGGAACCGCAGCACTGGTTTATTCATGATGGCTTTAGAAAAAAACACTGTACATTTTTGTCTGACAAATGGTATCATTGTATAGAAAGAAAAGCTCTCACAATGCTGTATTGCCGGGTTTGGCAGGCGGTGGACGCATTCATCTCTAGGGGGCAGTGTTGTTCTCCGAGGAATGGGGGCTGAGCGAATGAGAGAGGTGGAAACAGCACGTGCTGGTTGTATTATGGCATTTACACATAATTTAGAGTGACATACAGACCTTTGTGAACAGGGCATTCAGGCCAAATGGGCATCAGTGCCAATAGTGCCGGTTTATATATTAAAATTGTGCATTAGTCAATTGCCATTGGTGAATTTGCAATGTTACACAAATGTGTACAGCTCGTTAAGTAGCAAACCCTAATTTTTCCGCCGAAAAGTAAGATGGTATACAAATAAAAAATAAAAGATAAAAAACCCGGTAGAAGGACACGCTACACTTTTGAGCAATCTCAAAAATAAACAAATGTGATCACATGGGAAACGTGCCGCTCGGCAGATCAAAGTAAAACAGCGGCCACCTATGCACACTCCCCTCAGGAGGTTATGTCGAACAGACCCTGTTGCAGCGAGTCAATAAAAGAACGTTTGCTCTTTGATGTACCCTCAAGGTCGCGTTAGGCACGTGGACAATGAACGGTTCAAATTGAGACACCGATGCTTGTTTACCGGTACATACATTTACTTTTTTAACTAACTTCAGAGTGTTGTAATTGCATTTTCTAAGTTGTCACTGCGTAGACGCCATGCTTGAGGATAACAGATTATAGAAGGTGCAAGGACATGTAGGTTTTCTGATACACAATGTAATATGGGCTTAACGTTACCAGCGTAGGCGGCGGATGAAGAAAAGAAGCCTGCTTGAAGGGGCAGCCATGTGTGTGTTATCAGCGCCGCGCGCTGGTATGCAGACTCCCCTTGCATACCAGCAGGCACGCGTCGCGATCCAGGCTGCATTCGCATGCTCTGGATACAAGACCTGGCCGCACGCACAACGTTATCCTATGGGGAAACGCTGCGCGCGGCCAGGTCTTGTCTCACTTCGGCGTCTCAGATTACTGAGACGCTGATAATAGTTCTCTGGCGAGAACGCGCTTTCAGCGCGTTATAGCCGAGACCTAAAAATGAACTGTAGAAGGCTGGCCACAGGAAGAAGTGGAAGGATTACATATAGTATTTGCAGATGATAACAAGCATTGAAAATTAGTTGCTCCTGTAGTAAAGACAAGTAAGGTTTTACTACTATATCAGGGAGCAATTTTAAGTTGCTTATTCTGATGGGTGTGCATGCAGGGACTAAAGCAATTCTCGGGACACATTGGGTATGGACTCACCAGCAGAGACTTTGAAATTGCACAGGTACACAGAAGGTGTGCAGGCAGTGAGGTAAGCCATAACGGGAACAATTTTAGCAGCGGAAGAGAGACTCAGAGTGGGAAAGCAGAAAACAAGGACTTCACAGACAGTGAGGTAAGCCATACTGCGAACGAAATAGACAGGGACAGGCACAAAGCGGGGAACCTGAAAGCAAGGGGTATGGGAAGAGTGAGGCAAGTAGTACGAAAATGGGATAGACACATACAGGACCAGATTAGGGAAGTAAAGAGCTGCTAGATGTGTGCAGGTAATGAGTGAGCTACACAGGAGACAGATAGCCATACATACACCCCCTTTTTAAAAAGAAAATCCTAGAAAATGAAAATCCCGACAACTACAGACTGCATCAGGCTGATCATGGCTGGGTAAACTTATACCAAGAGCAGCTTTCATCCAGATAATACAATTCCTTTAGGACAGTTCAATACTTTCTGACTCCTATACCAGATTTTGTCCAGGAAGCACAGATTCAGCCCTAACCTCTATCTGGGATTACCTTAAAAATGCAGTGGACCAGAACAAGGTTACTGCCCTTCTTCTTTTGGAACTTTCAACAACCTTTGACACAGTGGATCAATATACACTTCTCCAAAGATTTGAGGTAGCCAGAATAGGGGGCATAGTTCTCATTTAGAGCGCATTCTACCTTCACCCCAGGATTCTACCGAGCCACCCCACGACGCTCCCACGGACCCTTCAGCTGCCACGCCTGCAAGTTCACCTGCATCCGGACCTGCCCGGCACCAGCACCTGCCAAGCCGAACACCAGCAGCAACCACCTCAAGTGCATCCTGCTCAACACCCGCTCCGTCCACAGACACGCCATCGAACTCTGGAACCTCCTAGACGCCACAGCCCCGGACGTTGCCTTCATCACGGAGACCTGGATGAACGCCTCCTCAGCACCCGACATCGCCATCGCAATCCCAGAGGGCTACAAGATCACCCGGAGGGACTGCACCGCCAACCAGATGGGAGGAGGCATCGCCATCATCCACAGGAACACCATCCGAATCACGACCAGCACCGACAACACCCTAGCCACCGCCGAACACCTGCATTTCCAGATCCACACCGACCCGAAGACCACCCTCAGAGGCACCCTGATCTACCGACCCCCGGGACCACGCACTCAATTCAGCGAGGACATCGCCGACTTCGTCAGCCCGCATGCCCTCCCCTCCGCTGACTACATCCTCCTGGGGGACCTCAACTTCCACCTGGAGAACAACAACGACCGCAACACCAGCACCCTGCTCGACAACCTCGCCAACCTTGGACTGAAGCAACTGGTGAGCACCCCCACCCACCTCACCGGACACACACTCGACGCCGTCTTCTCATCCAGCAAAGACATCACCTTCAGCCACACCACAGAACTCCACTGGACGGACCACAGCTGCGTCCACTTCACCTTCAAAAGAACGACGATCCATCACCACCTGCAACAGGTTGCCCGCAGAAGCTGGAACAAGATCACAGCCGACCAGCTCGCCGCTTCCCTGAGCCAGCACCCTCCTGCCAACTCAGCGAACCCCAGCCAGGCCGCCGACAACCTCACGAAGTGGATCAGCAACTGCGCGGATGAACTCGCCCCTCTGAGGACCCCGCCCAGCAGACCCGGCAGCAAGAAAGCCCCATGGTTCACCGACGAACTCAAGAGCTCCAAGAAGAACTGCCAAGCCCTCGAGAAAGTCTGCAGAAAGGAACCCACACCGGACAACAAGACCACCCTCAAACTCGCCACCCGGAAGCACCACCAACTGATCCGAGCCGCCAAGAAAACTGCATTCAAGGACCGGCTGGACAACAACGCACACAACTGCAAGGAACTCTTCAACATCGTCAAAGAGCTCTCCAACCCCTACGCCGGAAACAACGACATCACCCCCTCGCAAGATCTCTGCAACTCCCTCGCCTCCTACTTCCACAAAAAGATCGCGGACATACAGCACGCCACGACCATAGCTGCACCGCCCACCGCCGCCCTCCGAGCCTGGACTCCGATCAGCACCGAAGACACCGTCCGCATGATGAACTCCGTCCACTCCGGATCTCCGACCGACCCCTGCCCTCACCACGTCTTCAACAAGGCCGACGCGGTCATCGCACCCCACCTGCGGGACATCATTAACACCTCCTTCGACACGGCCACCTTCCCCGAGAGCTGGAAGCACGCCGAACTCAGCGCTCTTCTCAAGAAACCTACAGCAGACCCCACCGAACTCAAGAATTACCGCCCAATCTCGCTCCTCCCGTTTCCAGCCAAAGTCATCGAGAAGATCGTCAACAAACAGCTGGCCGCCTTCCTCGAGACGAACGGATCCCTCGACCCCTCGCAGTCCGGCTTCCGAGCCAACCACAGCACCGAGACCGCCCTCATCGCCGCCACCGACGACATTCGAGCCATGATGGACAACGGAGAAACAGCGGCCCTCATCCTCCTAGACCTCTCCGCGGCCTTCGACACTGTCTGCCACCGCACCCTAGTGCAACGCCTCAGCAACGTCAGAATCCAGGAGAAGGCGCTGGAATGGATCGTCTCCTTCCTCGACGGAAGAACACAGAGAGTCCGCCTACCACCGTACAAGTCAGAAGCCACCGAAGTCATCTGCGGCGTCCCTCAGGGATCCTCGTTGAGCCCCACCCTCTTCAACGTCTACATGAGCCCCCTCGCGGCCATCGCATGCCAACACAACCTCAACATAATCTTCTACGCCGACGACACCCAGCTGATCCTCTCCCTGACCAACGACCCCGCCGGCGCCAGAGCCAACCTGCACGAAGGGATGAAGGAGGTAGCCGAGTGGATGACGACCAGCCGCCTGAAACTGAACTCAGACAAGACGGAGGTCCTCATCCTGGGCTCCACACCCACCGCCTGGGACGACTCCTGGTGGCCCCCCGCCCTGGGCACCGCACCCAAACCGACTAACCACGCACGCAACCTGGGCTTCATCCTGGACTCCTCCCTCTCCATGACCAAGCAAGTCAACGCCGTCTCCTCGGCGTGCTTCAACATCCTGCGCATGCTACGGAAGATCTTCTGGTGGATCCCCACGGAGACCAGGAAGACCGTCACCCAGGCCCTCGTCACCAGCCGACTGGACTACGGCAACGCCCTCTACGCCGGAACCACCGCCAAGCTCCAGAAGAGACTTCAGCGGATCCAGAACGCCTCAGCCAGACTCATCCTCGACATCCCACGTAACAGCCACATCTCCGGACACCTGAGAGACCTGCATTGGCTCCCCGTCAACAAAAGAATCACCTTCCGTCTCCTCACCCACGCACACAAAGCCCTTCACGATCAAGGCCCGAGCTACCTCAACAACCGAATCAACTTCTACGTTCCCAAACGCCACCTCCGATCAGCCAGCCACGCCCTCGCCGCCGTCCCACGCATCCGTAGAGCAACAACAGGAGGAAGGTCCTTCTCCTACCTTGCCGCCAAGACCTGGAACTCCCTCCCTCCCGACCTGCGCCTGACCCAAGACCACCTCTCCTTCAGGAAGAAGCTCAAGACCTGGCTGTTCGAGCAGTAACGGCACCCCCCCCCCCCCCCCCCCCTTAGCGCCTTGAGACCCTACGGGTAAGTAGTGCGCTCTATAAATGTCTTTGATTGATTGATTGATTCACAACAGAACAAATACTTCAAATACTACATATACTCCACCATTCTCTCCAAAAGCAGATGTCAAACATCTCTCCCATGCTTTGCAACACGTACATGAAAGCACTACCTGATCTGACTACAGGTTTTGACATCACTTGCTATAACTACACAAATAACAGACAAATACATCTGAAATTGGAGAGCCCAATGGGCATTAAACCAGCAAAAGTCATTGATTGTCTCTGGGCCGTTGACCAATAGATGACACGGGCTCACCTCAAATTGAATGTCTCCAAAACCATCTGAAGCCACAAACACAGATTTCTCCTACCTTAACTGGTTATCAGCCAGAAGATATTCCATCAAGCTGCTTTGCATAACACACAAGGTATGTATGGCACTGTATGACCACTCTGGATCAGGAAAATAAATCAACAAATCGATACAACAAAAGAACCTATGCTCAAGAATGTTACCTGCCTCATAACTTCTATACAAGAAAAGAAAATGGGTAGAACATCTTTCTTTGTTCAAGCTGCCAAACTATGAAATTCCCTGCACGCAAACATAAGGTCCACATGAAATCATCTCCACTTCAGAAGATTAGTCAAAAGCTAGCTCTTACCAACATGACGACTATATATATAACTCAAGAATGTACCACAAGTATTCTCAGATATGACAAACTATACTTCTCATTCTATGGAAATGAGCTATTGTTATACAATTAGATGTCCATGTACATTGAACAATGCCTCCGGTTATAAGCAGATACATTTATATAAGGGAAAAACACCATAGGATACGGGGAACATCACTTACAACGCATTTTTTACAACGCACTACCATTACATCGCAACCATTACAACGCATACCATTACAACGCATTGCGCTGGGGGGCGCTCTAGGATAGGGAATATATTTAATTTACTATCCAACACCTTCCCTGCTATCCACGGGGACTGGAGTTGGAATAGTAAATTAAATAATTCACTATCCAGCGCCTAAAAGCATTATGCGTTGTAATGGACTGCGTGGTAAAAACCGCGTTGTAAAGGCATGCGATGTAAAAGCATGCGTTGTAGTGACACCAATCCTAGGATACATATGTATATCAGACCATGGAGGGTTATGCTTACTACTAATAACTACCCTAAGTGCCATGTGCATATATATGTGTATATAAGTTAATTACAGTTATTTGAAAGCATAAAAATGTACCACATGATAAATGTGAACAGCAGACCCTGTGAATATTGTCCTTCAAAGTACATATGGATGTTTATATAAAGGTATCTCATCAAACAAAATAAACTTTACCAAGCATCATGTGTATATACATATGTGTGTAAAAATTATCTACATTTTACATGTTACTTTTATAAAAATATTACTTCCCTCCGTCCCATGCCTACTCTTTTAGACTCATCTGAGTAGTATCAACTTCCGACCATTCTTCTCAATCTTTCACTCCTTTTTTTTTGCCACGCCACCCAACTAATAAGCACACGCGACCATTACTTACAAAAACAACTCATTACTTCCAATTTTCAAATCCTTTATTAAGATTCTAGCCCGACCTCAAGCTCGACTAAACACAACAAAAATCAAGAATATAACCCTAACACAATTAAAGCACAAGGAAAAAGCAGAAAAAAATTGTACCAACCTACTATTAATTTGCAGTTCGAGAGTAGCGTGCTACCTGCTGAAAGGGCTTCAATGCCTTTTATGGGGTTGTAATTGCTATATGAATACATTTACAATTACAAAGATGCATGCAGGCATAGAATGAGAAAGCAGAAAGCGATGAGTGTGTGGGCACTGTGGCCATCCCTACTCGGGCCATTTGGGAAATGAAATGAAATGAAATGAAAAGGGGATTTGTTAAGCGCTTCAGCTGCCCACAGGCGTCCAGGCGCTAGAGACAAACATACACAAAGTGTAAAATGTACAAAATGAGATATGTGAGTGTTGAGGCCAGCCATGACAGAGAGAGATGGGGAGCGCATAAAGAACCACTGAGCAGATGCAGCTTGTTCCTGAACTGCGGCCATAATTTTAGAACCAATTATTTTTCATTTGAAATCTTGTCATATGCTTAATTCTGTTGAGGCAAGCAATCACATATTTACATTAGGCATTTATTTTGCCTAATTAAATATTAGCAAAGCTCTATTAAAGTGTCACATGAGCTAAACAGTTGCAGAACCAAATGCATTTGGTTGTTTTTAGAGGCCCAGAGAAAAGATAACTGACTAACTAACTGAGCTAGTGGATCAATTTTCTCACTCAGTATATCATTGGAGGATTGTGGCTCTGTAAAAGGAGATTAGTTGAACTCTGGGAGAGAGGTATGCTTACTTTTATTGCTTGAACCAAAAAAGGTTAAGGGGAGAAAGGTTTTCAATGATTGGAATTTTTGAAAGCCTTTGTTACAAGGCAGTATGAGAAAGCCTTTCTTTCTGCACTGTTTTGTGTTTAGAGTTTGTTGGAGTTATTTTTGTTTCCTCAGAGCACTGCTCTGTTACAGGAGCTGGTTGAGATTCTTTTCTGATGCAGGCTGTTAGACTCGATTCACCGTGTTTACCCTCAGACTTTTTGCTTTTCGACCTTCTGTTTTTGACCTTGTTTTGCTGGTTTAGTGTCTCTGCGCACTTTCTCACGCAATGCTGTTCAGTGTTAAAGTGCAAGTGCTCCTACTATAAATTGTGTCATGAATGGCTTATTCGATTTACAACTAAGTCCCTAGTACAGTGCACTGTGTATGCCCAGGGCCTATAAATCAAATGCTGCTAGTAGGTCTGCAGCACTGATTGTGCCACCCACACAAGCAGCTTTTCAAAGGGTTCTCAGACCTGCCACTGCAATGTCTGATCGCGTTTTTACTGCCATGTCGACCTGGCAAGTGCACCCACTTGCCAGGCCCTAATTTCCCTTTTATTACATGTAAGGCACCCCTTAGGCCCAACATACCCCTGCAGGCAGGGTTCAGTGTATGTGAAAGGTAGGACATGTAGAAGTATGTTGTACATGCCCTGATAGTGAAATACTATGCATTTAGTTTTCACTGTTGAGAGGCTAGCTGTCCCATAGGTTAACATGGGGCTGATTGTAACACTTTTACAAATGTAGCAGGCCAAGGGGAACTGATAGAAAAGTGGAGTTTCAGGATTTAAAAATACATCTTTTAGTAAAGATGATTTTTATATTGTGTGTCTGGAAATACCCCTTTTAGATAGTGAATATTTCCATGTCTAACCATCCATGTACCTCTGCCAGTTTTGTGAATTAGCTGTCCGGATTTTAGACTGACAGGGACTGGTTTGTACATTCACCTTAGACAGACACAAGAAGTTGGGGTTGAGGTGTCTCCTGACTTTCCTCAGCGACTCCAAGCCAGGCTGAAAAGACCTGGCTGCATTTAGAGGAGTGGGAGGAGTTGTTGCTTTCACCTGAATGGACTGTGGCTGCCTCTCACAAAGCTGTCTACACCTCCTGAAGTGAACCTGGCCTGGGCCAGGCAGAGCTTGTCTATGTATGCCAGTGGAACTTATTTTGTACCAACTTCAAAGGGAACTATGGTATAAATATGGGGGCCATGACCCGAGAACTTTAGAACTCTTTTGGATCAAGAAACCTGCCCAGAAGAAGAGCTGGAGAAGCTGTGAGGAGAGACTACCACTTTGCTGTGTGCTTTGCTGTCTTGGCCTGCAGTGGCTGCTTCTGGCCTGGGCAGTGAAAGGACTGGATTGGACTTTTTGCATTTGTTTTCCCCGAGTTTCTCCAAGGGTTTGAGGTAGAGTTTATTCAAGAAGTCTCAGGAACAACAAAGACTTCAAGTTCATCTGCTACCAGTACTGGGAACTGTGAATTGTGTGGTACAGGTAAGAAAAGGCAACCCGACTTTGTCAACGACTCTGTTGCCGGCTCTCTCTTCCTGAAGGCACCACAGAAGGCAATTCTGCACTTCGCACCGCAACCCTGGTCTCACCGACAATGCTGTTCAATGCAACCATCGAGCTGCTCCTTGCACTGTGACCTGTGGGCACAACACTCCAACCTGCCTTGCTTCATACCCCTGCCCTGGTATCCCCAACGATGGTGCAACACCATCACCGATGCCGCTGCCTGCACTGTGACCTGTGGAGACCGCTCGTGCAGAACCTAGAGGATCACCCTGCATTGCACCACAGCCCTAGTCTCAAAACGATGCCGCTCCAAGCTGACATCAGTTGCGCTGCCTGCACCATGGTTTTGGGGCCCGCTCATAATTTACACGACGCACCGTCCGTCCCAGACTGCAGCCTTGGGCCACCGACATCGGTGCCATCAACTCCAGTTCATCCGGCGTTGACAGTGCTTGAGCAAAAACAACATTGCTGCTTCCACCGTGACCTGCTAGCACCGCAACAAGCACCACCTCCCTTTGCACTGCAGCCCTGATCTCACCAACGCCGCTGGGTGCCATCAGAGATCCTCTGCTTCAAACCGAAGCCGGTATCCCGCTGTGCCTTTACAGCACTGGCAAAAGAATGAATGCGTATTTAGTATGCATTCGGTCAGCACACAAGTCGTTATAACAATTTGCCTCAGGGGGGCACATTGTGGTGTTGGATTTAAATTCCAACACCTTCCCTACTGTTGCGCATACTGGAGTTGGAATAGTAAATTAACCTATTCCAAAATCCAGTGCTCTTCTAAGGCAACTCATAATAACGACTTGTGTGCTGAACTAATGCATACTAAAGATGCTTTGATTCTATTAATGGTGCTTTGAAGGCACAGTCACACATTCCCACTGATGCCAGGCTCCCGACTTCAACCACACGGAGTTCAATCTGCAACGCGTGTGGCTTCAAGGGCCCGACAACTCCAGAACCGATGCCTGCTGATGCTGGCTCTTCGGTGCTCACTGCTAGGTCCCCGATGCCTGCATTTCTAAAGGTAATGTTTTGCGGGTCTTCCAGGCACCTTAGCTGACCCGCAACATCATGGTCTGTGTTGTTTGTTCATGATGCTGTGATACCCCCGGACGAAGCTGTTATAAAAAGTATATTTTTGCTTTATGAGTATTTTAAATAACTGTATGTTGGGTTTTTATCATTTTGGCCTTGTTTTACACAGATAAATATTGGCTATTTTTTTAAACCTGGTGCGGTGTCCTTTTGTAGTGTTTTCTCTGGAAACATTCTTTACGACGCACCTTTTACCATGCAGTACCTTTACAACGCAGGTTTTTCAACGCAAGTCATTACAACGAATTGCGCTGGGGGGCGCTCTATGATAGGTAATAGTTTAATTTACTATTTAACACCTTCCCAACTATCCACGGGAACTGGAGTAGGAATAGTAAATTAAACTATTCACTATCCAGCACCCCCAAAGCAAGTCGTTGTAACGACTTGCGTTGAAAAACCTGCGTTGTAAAGGCATGCATGATAAAAGCATGCGTTGTAACAACGTACATCCGTTTTCTCTGTATTACTGGGTTATGTGCAAATACTTTACAGACTGCCGCTGAGATTAGCCTGACTGCTCGTGCAAAGCTACCAAGGGGGGGAGTAGCGGGTATTTTAGAATTGTAACTCCCTTATCCTGACTAGGTAGAAATGTCCCTACTTGGACAGGGTAATAGCTTGCCAACTAGAGACCCTCATTTCTAACACTAGCCCTCAAAATTCCTGATTCAACATGGAGTTATATGCCCTTTTGTTTTACATGGTTGAGTAGTGTATGTACAACAATATGCCTCCAAGAAAGAGAAGGAAAGAAGACTATAGTGCTGGCTGCAATTGTGAGGACATGCACTGGATCCCATAATGCAAAGTGAGCATCTGAAATCTTGATTCACTAAGAGGTGGTTGCTGCATGAGCCTTTAATTTAATCTAACCATTTTATCTTTAAGAAACTGTGGCTACAAGACATTCCTTATAGTGTTCTATCTGTGTTACAGATGTTACACAGAGTACAATTGTAAACGGATATGACTGGTTACCTTTCTAGGAAGCATTTTATAAGAAATTATTCAAGCAGGACTTTACCCTGCCATTACCCTGGTTCCCTCTTCTTGACTGACCCTTCTTTGATTATTTAATCATTAAAATAGTTTCACCCAAAAAAGTCTCCCAGCCAAAGGTCATCTGCTTTAAACAGTCAGCTGTGCCTTTTTTTGCTTTACTCCTATTTTGCTACATTAGTATAGTGAGCTCTATAAGTCAACAATTAATGTGAATAAAACTAAAACTCTGATTTGCTGGTGGAAAAAAACATTTTTAGGAAACTTCCCAGGAAGATTCCATTGGTGCAATGTGAAAGTGAAAGTAGTAGCTATCCTCTGAGGTTTAATTGAGTTTGATGACCACTTTGGTGGGTTACACCCACCGAATTTCTTCTTCCATACTTTAGCAAAACGTTTACCGGAGCTGATTATAGGGTTGAGTTTTTGATACTGGAGTGTGGGACAGAGTTTTAAAAGCCTCTAATCACCAATCTTTAAGAGTGGAGTTAAGATATCTTTTTCATAGATGTTTACGTTTTAGAAGTCTTGATAATGGTTCCCTGGGAAATATGTCAATGTTATATTGGTGATCACAGGAAATTCCCAACAAAACTCAGTTCTGTCAACCATCTGTTGGTAGGAAAATCTAAGGACGCAGAGTGGATGCCTAGAGTTTGCAAATGGAGTTGGAAAATTGGGTTTCAACACATTCATTCAAAAGACAGCCCTTTCCCTAAGTAATGGTTTTGCAGGGATAATATTGCTACTAATCACTCTCTCAATGACACAGGGTGTATTGAGTCACCCTGTTCTTGAATATCTATCCATTCTACTGGACTCCATATTGAGTACATACATCTCTAATTTCAGAATTGGTGTTGATCTGGATTTGAGGACTATATTACATAGTTAGAATTTGGTGGATGGAGTTTTACTCTGTCACAGAGACAGAGTAAAGTACTTTGTCACCTTGACAAAGTCCCCACTTGCCAAATTCTGAGGTGTCTCCGGGCCTACTGGACAACCCTAGCATTAGCAGGAACTGCCATCATGGTGGTTCCTGTCAATACGTTGTAAATTTGATGAGCTAGATCAACATGACGGAGATCCACGGCAAACTTACAATGATTTTTATTAATTTTCCAAAACAAAAACACAAAGTTGGATTTTGTTTTAGAAAATAAAAAAGAAAAAGCCTGCCTCACTATTGGAGTTTTCTTCCATGATGAGGGGGGCATTTTGAAATCTTCACTGCCCTTAACCAACAGGTTTTACCTGGCAGTGATGAACGGTGAAACTGGCCATGCGTTTGACCACTCTAAATCAGGTGAGTGTACACATGGTCAGACCTTTAACAGCCCTAACTCCATCCTGCTGTTGGAGGTTCATATCAGCAGAAGAGGTGGAGTAGTTTCTTCTGCCAACATAACGGAAGTCCATCAGACTATAACTACAGAAGGCAGATATTCAGTCTGATGGAGAAGGTACTCCATCCGTGTTGAAACTCTGTTATGAATTGAAGCATATTGTGCATAGTATGAGTTAATGCATATATTTTTATGCACTGTGTGTATTTTTTATGTCCATGCACAATGAGCATGACGTTGAACACAGTCATTCCTGTTGCACCTCGCATGCTTGTGAACACTTCATCCTTTACCATTGAGCACCACTTCATGAGCTTCATTGCACTAGGTATTTGTTCTAAGTTTTAATCCAAATGTTCTTGTACATCAATGCCTCTCCTTCCATCCTATGTGAAATTATGTGCAACAAATATCTTTAAAGTGGCCACCCACTGAATCACGCCACACCTTGTCACAAAAGCCAAACAGATATCATCAAACACAGCAACATTCTAGAAGGCTCAGCCCTTAAGACCTGGCTATTTAACCAATAATTCTGTCAATCTGTATGAATGTTTAGTTTAACAGCACTCTGCCCATCCAGCGCCGGGAAACCCTTTTTGGGTAGCTGTCGCGCTCTACAAGCGTAATAAATAAATAAATAAATAAATACATAAATAAATAAATACATAATATAAATGTTACAGTCCTTCATCTAGAGTCCACTTCTCACATGGTTGCAGGATCAAGCAAACCACAGAGGATGGCACAACATCTCAAGAACAGCTGTAGAAAAAGGGATGATAGGTTACAGACAAAGGGGCCTTTTGGTAAAAATCATGCCAGACCTTTGGCAATGAAATAGTACTACCAGAAAGTGATAGTTGAAGTCTGCAATGCCAGCATCAGTAGTGGGAATAGTGTTCTTCAGCATGTTACAGAGTTTTAGGGTCAGGAAAGAGATGAGAAACCCATAAACACCATTGCCACTTCTGAAGCAGGCAAAATTCACAGGATTCGAGGACAGGTATGGAGATGTGACATGAAAGAGGATATGTATAGTGTCGGTGGTGGTGATCCCAGAGGCCGAGAGTGGACAAGAATAGAGAACTGACAGAATATATTGCCTTTGTCAAACTAGTTAACAACAGGATCATATTAACTGTTGCAGCAGCCGTGGCCCGCGCAGGCAAGCGCGTGGGGCTGGGTTGGGGGGGATTAGACAGGCGACCACAAGGTAAACTTAAATAAATAATAAATGTTCTCTCCTCTTCGTCTGTCGAAACCCCCCTCCCACCAACCCGGTCCTATCGCCCCACCGCTCTTACCTGCACGGACCACGGCTGTACTGCAGATAGCAGAGGAATAAAGATAGCAGGAATTGGAAGTGTTGCATTAGGGCAGTGCACCACATTGAGGGACATTCAGGGCGATTGTGCAGGGACTGGATTTGTATACACAGCTATTAAACGTAATGCTGAATGCGCAATAGAAACATCAGGTGCCAAATACCATCCATGGTTCTTTGCGATGGGCGATTGTTGTAGCAGGTCATGTGATTGAGATATATGTATTTGCTGGTCTCATTATCAGCCGGCATATTTCATTGATGATGATAATGAGGATGCAAGAATGCGTTTGTTATTTGGTGGCTTCCTTATTTTATGATAGCTTTTCACTTGTGTTAACTATGCCATGTGTATCAACAACAATGGTTTTTGCAGATGGGACCCTCCTCAGTGATTTTTTTGTGGGCAGGAAAGATTAGTCATAATTGTTGCAATGTTTTTTGCTAGAATTTGGAATAATGAGGCTGAACAATTCTAAAAAATGTCATTAACGCAGAGTTTGGAATTACCCCTAAATCTTATGTGCCAGTGAACCCCATACTTTTTTAGAGTTGTTTAATTAAATGTTACCATCGTAAATCTTTCTAGAAAGTTAGACAAATATGACGTTATAAATACTAATAAATTCTCGAAGGTTTAAAAAAACTTCATTATGGAGAAATGTATGTATGACACATGACTGTACAGGGAAGCCTGCATTTTAAAGTTGCTTTAAAATTTAAAATTATTACCGCCTTACACTTTTCAGTACCAGCCTATAAGCCGTTCAGATAATGTTTGTTCTACAGCACTATGACAGCAGGGTAACGCCAGGGAAGGGGGAACTTCCAGCAGCATTAGATACAAATAACATCACCCGCATTCAATGTTAGCAACTTCTATCCCTGGCATGAATTTTGGCACCCTTAATAGCTAGTTTCAGGCATGGCAGGGTTTTTCGCGATTGGCCCTCTTCTCCCTATTCCTTCAGAAGCAAATACTAGAGTGTTGAGAGCCTGTGTGCTGGTCAAGAATTCAATGCTGCAATGTTATTGGAGGTCGATCTGTGTGTAATATTCCTTCCATTACCACGTGTATTGTGGTCAGTTGACATCTACATGATCAATACATTCATTAAACCATTTAAAAACACTATTTCACATCATATCTTGCTCCATATTTGTATATAAGAAAGCCAAGCAAAGGCAATATTTTATTCATTCACTCATTACATGGCAATTTCGTTTTTCTAGGAGAAAACATTGAGAATAAGGGGCCTAATTTTAACCGCTTCGATGCTGGTGACGGAACCATTCCGTCATCAGTCCCGGTTGAACTGTGCTGATGACGGAATGGTTCCGTCATGACCACACCCTGTTCTGGAATGTCCAGCACCAGGGAAGAATCTGCGCCGCAAGGAAGTGGTTAAGCCTGGGTGGAGTTCACGGAGTTCTGCTGAGCGGAACTCCGTGAAGTGCAAACAAAATTCCACCGCTCTAAGAGGTGCTCTGCAAGCGGCGGGGTGAATTGGATAAATGCTGTTTGCATTAATTTCAGTGCCAGGTGCTTGTCTGCACTGTGCAATCATCGCGAACAGCACCATGCACAGTACAAGCAGGCGCTGCTTCCTTTCTGCCGTTTTAGTATATTTTTACTCGAGTGGCAGCTTTCTCAACGCGAGCGGACAGTTTCTCAAAGTGAGTGGTCACGAGCATACGCTACCTCTCACAATGAGAAATCTGACCGCCTGTGTTGAGAAATCTCGCCGGGCGGTAGATTTGCCACACTCGTGCTCGCCAACATCATGTTGACGATCATGAACGAGGAAAAATCTCGCCGGGAGGTGGATTTTCGGCGCTCATACTTGCCAAATTGACGTACAAGGGCGACTGAAAAATCTCTGCTACGCCAAGTGGAGTTTTTCGGAACTCCAAGTAATACGGAGTGCGGAAATCTCTGCAAACTCCGTGACCGGAGCGGAGTTCACCGCCCTGAATTACCTATTTCTTTTTAAATACGAGTAATCAACCCATGTAAATTGGTTCCTGCCATCGATGCGGATTTACATTTATTTACTAATTTAAACATATTTCTAGGAGTTCTCGTAGCAACACTGTGTGAGTTCCAAATACGCTAATGTGAAAGCCTTTCTCCTTGGACAATCGTACATAGTGCAAAACTGTGCATACGAAAATGTCCTTGTATGAGTTTATTTGCACTTTTTTAAAATATATTTCCTGTTTCTCAATGCAAAAACATTGTTCCTGCGGAGAAATGTATTCTTCTTCACCCTTCCAATATTGGGAGTGCTTCATTTCCATTGACACCCTCGACACTAATTTTCTCCTGCACTTCAAAGGAGGAGATCGTCGACTGTTTACACTGTAAAAATGGGTCACTGGAGAAACTTGTGAATACCGAGAAACTCATGAATCTATCACTGTTCCCAAATTCCCTTCCTCTCTCATAGAATATTTATCCTTCTGCATTGTTACTCCATAGTGGGGTACGTGAAGTGGTATTGGTGGTTATTAACAGTTTTCTGTCAGCCAGCATACTGATATTTAAAACCAGTTTTCCAAGGCCATAACACTAGTGCATTCCACTTGGGTATCCGAGTTACACCTTTGGGTACGTCAATTTCTAGGTGTAGTGAGAGCTAGCAGCCAAGGTTTACTTCAAGTGGTAGCAGAGTTTAGAAAATCAAATAAGGTATGACACAGTAAATAACACATACGTATTTAGTGAATGCTTTCTCTTTTGAGAAACAAAGAGTTTAATACACATGTACTATAAGAGAAAAGTTAAATTCAGGTACCTAAAAAACAAGAAGGCTCAAGCACATTTGGGGGATCTGAGATTTGACCCCAAATGCTACCGTAGCTTTTTATGGGTTGGCACTAGATTTCCCATAACCTTGGCCCTATCCGCTATGTTATCCTATGGAGCTTGGTTTTTGTCTTCTTGGCAACCTTAGGAATTACTTACCTGTAAATTTAGAGAAGACACACTTTTCGAGAAAGGAAACATTAACTTGGTGATACCCAGAGGAGGAAAATAGGCAAAAATTACTGAACGTCAAGCAAAAACAGAAGTAAACAAGTGAAAAACCCAGAGGAGAAAAGAACAGGGATTTATTGAACTGATGAACACTCTCCATCTGTGATCCCAATGGACTTTTTCGTTTCTAGCAAAGTCACGGTATGTGAAAGAAACAGTGTTAACTCTTGCATTTTATACCGACTCTGCCAAGAAACTGAGAAAGCAGGAACATGGATAAATCAGGGAGAAAAGCTAGGCATATGGCAGTGAACAAAAACAATTAACATGCCACACAGACTAAGGAAGCTGAAAACATGACTTGGGTGCATCGATGATAACAGACAAATGAAGGGAATAAATTGACCATAATTACCGACCATCTCATAATGAGAGGACCACACACGGTTCTTATACATGACATTTTGTGAGAAACCTTAATTTCATTTTTATCGATAATCCCATCACGTATTTGCTGGATTAGTTATTTTCCTGTAAAGATTGAAGTTCATGACTCGTTTGCGTTTTCTAATTTTAAATAGTTTTTTATGATTACATTGTTATTTATTCAATTGTACTTATTTGTTGATTTCATACTATATTAATTCATATGAACACTTTTGTTTTTTACTGTGATTTTCTCTTTGTGTCCTACTGGTTTCTGATAAAATTGAAAATATTATGGGGCACATTTACAAGAAAGTGACACATCTATAGAGATGCGTCACTTTCCCTGCACCACCCGGAAAAATCCTTGCGCCTCCATAGATGTGCCGTATTAACAATACGGCGCACCATGGAGCAAGGACTGACAGGTGCGTCAGAAATTCAGACGCATCTGTTGGGGCAAATGTCACGTATTACTGGAGTCGTGACGCAAGCACGGCGCAACTCCAGCAATGCATTTTGAGGCCTACTCACACTACACTGCGTCACTCCTTACGCCCCCTTAAAGCAGGCGTAAGGTTTTGACGCAGTGGCGTCCTAAAAGTGACGTAGTCAAATCTTTTAGATTTCACTGCATCACTTTTTACGAGGCTTACATGCGTGAGAACGGCCACCGTACATACATTATACTTGACGCAGGGCTTTACAACGTGACACATCTCCCTAGATGCGTCACATTGGAAATTGGCCACATTTTTTCACGCTGCCACTGCGTCACAAAGGTGGCGCTACGGCGGTGCAAAAGTGTCTCAAGGGGCTTGTAAATCTGCCCCTATGAGTGCGACTTAACAAGTTTATATGTTCTTTATTAAACTTTCATGGTAATTTGTTCTGCATTATTAATTTCATTATAATATAAATGCAGCATCTATTAGAGCATCTGCTTTACAGTGGCTTATGAATTTTCATCCTATGTAATTACGTGTAGCTGTGTATCGTGTTATCTTATTTGGCAAACCTTTTTAAGCGAAAAAAAGTCAACTTCAGAGCAAAATAGATAGAAATGAAGTAAGGTGCACCTTTTCCAATAGATGCCAATAAGAAAACAGGCATTTGGACATCTCTAAAAGGGGTACCCTTTGAGTACAGACAAGTCACTGGATCTCAAAACTCTGAAATAGATTTCTTGTCATAAAATGCAGAGCAGGTATCTTTATGTACTTTCTCAGTGTGTTGTCTAGCTATACATTGAGAAAAATATGTCAACCTTTTATGTAAACGTTCCAACAAAAACCCACTTTAACTGTGCAGAATTCTTGTTAAATAAAGAAAATATATTAAAGTCCATTGAGTAGTACCAGGCATCATTTCATTCACTAGAGATGTTTAATCAAGAGACGTGTAAGATAGGGAACTGTCGGCTGACTTTTCTGAGTATAAAATTCTCACACAATGGTAATTTTCCGCGCCGGAATTCTTCGCTTAGGTTTTGTTCAGAAAAACGGCCAGCAATTGAAAATCGCACTTGATGATCTCATAATGGCACTCCTCATTGATTTGAAACTCAAAAAGCCAACTGCATGAGCAAATTCAACTTCTGTGGCGGCTGCTAATCTTTGAAAGTAGTGGGGCATAATGCTTCCATCGAATTCCAGTGAGAAAGAGAATTGAGCAGCGCAGCTTCTCCGCAATGGCGACTGGAAATGGCGAACGAGGGAAACATCCTTTACAACACAACTTTTACCATGCAGTGCCTTTACGACGCAACTTTTACAACGCAACCCATTACAGCGCATTGCGCTGGGGGGCGCTCTAGGATAGGGAATAGGTTTAATTTACTATCCAACACCTTCCCTACTATCCACGGGGACTGGAGTTGGAATAGTAAATTAAACTATTCACTATCCAGCACCCCAAAGCACTATGCGTTGTAAAGGCATGCATTGTAAAAACCGCGTTGTAAAGGCATGCGTGGTAAAAGCATGCGTTGTAACGTCATACATCCGGCGAACGAGCGTTGCCCCACTGGCTCAGAGCCAACAGCTGACAATAAAACAATATTTTATTATTGTTTTATTTTTCAGGTACTGGCTGAGCCAGAGTGTGCAGGGAGGTGTGGGGCCGGCTATGGTCGGAGGAGGAGGAGTTGTAGGTGCACTTTTAAGTGCGCATGTCAGTTTAGCCGGCCGTCTTAGGTGCTCTATGGTTCCTCCAACCAAGCTGTATTGCACAAACGGGTTGGAGAAACAGCACAGACCCCCTGTGCCTGAGTGAGCATTAATCCAGCCCGCTACCGCCAATCCCCACTCTGCTCTCATGCTTGAGAGCAACACAGGGATGGGATGGGGATTCAGGGATGCTGTCCCAGAGACTGCTTGGACCAGGAACTGCAAGCAGACAGTGGCATAGCTGGGAGGGCAGGGGGCAGTCTGGCCAGGGCAGCACTTTTTTGGGGACGGCGGTGAGCGCAAGGTAAGTTTTCTTTTTTTCAATATTATTTTTCCTCCTTGTTGTCTGACGCCTTCCCCCGCTTGTCGTCGTCTGTTGCCTTCCCCCGCTCATCCTCGTCTGTCGCCAACCCCCTTAGCCGCTTTTATCTGCATCAGCCGTCACTGGGTGGCAAATTCAGGGATCGCCCCAGGCAGCAAAAGCTCTAGCTACGCCACTGCAAGCAGAGGAGCCCAGCAACACCAGGTAAGTTTATAAATAATTTGCTATTGTTAAATCCTCTGCCGCACACCCCCCCCCTTGTGCACCCTCATTTCTTCAAGGAGTGTTTGAGGGGTTCCTCTCTCCAAGACAATTTTAAAAAAAAATCTGTCAATTATCTCTTTTTAAACTACCATTTTCTAATAAACTTGCCATACATCTAGAAGACATTATTAAACATAAGCCTGAGGATTAACATGAGCTGAACTCCTTTGTTTCAGAATTTGCAATTAGCCCCTCTCCTTCATATACTAAAAAATGACCTCCGATCACATTACCAGAATTTTGCCATTGATGATGCCTTATGCCATGGGTCGCCCATCTGTCAAAAATCACATCTGGTGCGCCAGGGCCAGCATTTTCTTATGGCTTGCCTAACCCCAGAAATGCAACAGATATTCTCTTTGAGGCCAATAATTACCCCCAATATTCCAGCAGCATCAGAATATGGCAATAGCCATAGTTGCCTCATACATCAGGAATGGTCTCCAATACATTACATTTTTCCAAATGTTCCTTCCCTTTTACTCCCAATATGCCAGTGCACCCTGTTTCTCTATAACCTTAAGTATAACATAGACTTTGGCAAACTCACAACACTCACTCACCCATAAACTCTCTCTCCCATTTACTCTGTATTTCTAAAATACACTCCTCATTCACCAGCCATCATTGAAGCTCACTCATTCTCAGTCATCACTTTAACTCTCTGTTACTCATTGCAACTCACTCACACTCCCTCATTCCTATTCAAACTCACTTCCGCGCACTCACTCCCTCCGTCTCACTCTCACAGATTCTTACTCTCTCATCTAATCATAGTCCACACTCACAAACACACTCAAGCTCACTCACTCAGACCCTCACAGTGTTCAGCTCAATCTCATTTACTCTTAAATACACTCACACTCGCACTGTCATTTACACATAAACCAAGCAGAAGCATTTGATTTTTTTTAAATGACTCTGCTTCCACTGCTGGCAACTCCTCCATGGCAGCTATAGGACCGGAAGTCAGCACTGGACATAGGAACCAGCAAGATACAATTTCTGTGCTGGAAATGAGAAAGCATACAAAACAGCAGTGCCAGAATTACCAAAGGGAAGACACCATTTGAGTCCGCTACCAGCTTCTGCCAGGGATTAAAGCACAGCTCTATCAGAAGTTGAGACAGGGCTTGAGATCAGTGGCGTAGCAAGTTCAGGTGGCAGCCGGTGTGTAAAATATCTTGTCTCCCCCAGCTTGACAAAATGACAAAAATATGTGGTTACAACACTTTGGGGGATATTCTCTAGAACGTGTGATAAATATGGCAAAATTAGCTTAACGCAACTTTCCACGTGGCGGTACCATGCGATAGTCACACAATAACGCGTCAAATGACCGCGTTAAAATTAACACGACGCTTAAAAAATGCGAAACACGAATGCAAAAAAAACGGCGATGTCCCAAACCGCGATACACAAATCAGCGATAACCAGCGACAGGCCGGCAATTCGCACATGTCATGCAGGAAAAAGCACCATAAAAGCAGTGAGATGACAATATACAAGTACAACCTCACATCCATGATGTAGTACGAATGTCTGCTGTCCCACATCAAATAGGCATCTCCTCACAAACAGTCACAATGTACATTGTCATGCAGTCTGTATGTACACTTCGCCAATGCGTCAACATATACGGAACACACTGTGAACCTGCATCTCCCCTGTACATTGCAGAGGGGCAATCAACAGCTCCTGCAGAGCAGACCCCACATCACGTCAGTGATGATGGAGACGACACCGATGACAATGACTACCACGAACTCCAACGGTTCATGGACAACCTCCGCACCCCACCTCCATTAGCAGGGCAGCCCAGTACCATTGAGGTGAGCAAACCCCCTGCACAGACCACCCAGCAGGAAACATCCACCACTGCATTTGGCTCCCAGCACCTCACAGAAGAACATATGGCGTTCCAAGGCCATGTGTTAGACTGCCAGAAGGAGCTGAACTGATGAGTAGGATTCCCTACTACCTGTGACACACAGAAATGGCATTTTGAATACGTGATACCCTAAACAGCCTCTCTGTACAGAGGTGACCCACCCACCATCATTTCTCAAAATATGAGATTATTAGCACTACATGTTGCACTTCCACTTGTGAGAGTGATCTGCTTGTACAGAGGAGTGACATGCACTCAGGGAATCAGTTTGGTAATGAATGTATTTGCACATGCTCTGCCTGTGGGCATTTTGTACTGTCCCATGATTGCTAAGGACTGTGACAATGTGATGTGCTCATGTGAAGACATTTGTCAATGATGGTGTTCCTACGGGCTATTCCTGCTGCCACTGCAGTGGAGTGTGGTCCCCCTGCCTCATCTTCCTCATCATCGTCCGGTACATCTGGCACTTGTATCCATGGGGCATTGGTGCGTACACATATGTTGTGCAACACACAACATGCAACAATCATCTTGCACACAATGTCTGGGCTGAACAGGAGCCTTCCACCTGTGATGTCCAGGCTCCTGAAACGTGACTTCAACACGTCAAATGTGTGTTCTACGATGCCCCTGGTGCGTTTGTGGACCGGATTGTACTGCCTCTGGGCCTGTGTGTTCGGGGCTCGGAGGGGTGTCATCATCAAAGGGCAGAGAACATATCCTTGATCACCTGTGACAGTGCAGAGAGACATGAGTCAATAGTTGGTTCTGCATGATGTGTTGGCAGGTTCGCTGGTTCTTTGGTGTGTGATATGTGTAACTGAGTGATTCCTGATTGACATGAACTGCTGTTAGCAAATGAGCGGCATTAATGTGCATTACGTAGCGTCACTGAGGCTCCTCCCTCCCCCTGAGCCCATTTACTAGTGTGTGCATCACGGTTGTATCACTTGCACTCCTACGGCACACCATTGTCATGCCTGTCTGCACATGTCCTCAAGCCTGACAACGACACTGCGATGTTGTGCGTTGAAGGTGGGCGGTCACATGTGTGTAGGCCTATGTTAAGGATAGGGTGGACACAGATGTAGAGTCCATGGCTGACTGAACTCACCATGCGTTTGAGGGTAGACCGTTGGCTCATGCTGCGGTAATAGCTACACCCGCAACAGTTGGCATGTATGATCCCGGACCCCGAGCAGCCCGCACTCCAGGGGCATGCTACATTGCAGCATTGTCCATTGCGGGACAGGTGGCCCCGACACTACAACAGAGACACATGCATTAGTTACTTCCTTGGCAAGACCAAAACTTAACCAGAGCCCTGGGTTGATGAATCACACCCCTACGCTGAACTGTTGTACGCCAGTCCACTCCGCTTACACTTAGACGGGGGTACGACACAGCTAAATGGCCCAGGTCTACCCCACTGCCAGGGGTGACATGGTTGCGTTCACTGTCCACAGCACAAAGTAATGTGGTTGGGCCCGGGGCCCTCATGCATACATAATGACCTCACGGACACAGTTAGATATATAGTGGAACTGGCTACGGGCATGTGCGCCCGGCCCCTTTTATTGCCAAGGTCAAGACTCTCTCTTCCGACACCACTGGCTACCTTGCCCCACTTAAATTTTACATTCTCAGACATTTTTCTTCAAAAATTCTTCTCAGTTCAAAGGTAAGCGGAGGCTAGGCTCAATCCACTTCATGTATCAAAACCCCACTCCATTGTGGTTGGCCAGAACTTTCATCTTTGCCCCAGGCTTCTGTGACTAGATGTGTGTGGTTGGTGCTTTGATCTTGTTGGTGCTATTTTTCACTTTAAACTTATAAAATTGATAACGCCCTACTAGCAGCCATAGATGATATCTGCACCCTTGTGGACCTTGGCCACACCGCATCCCTCATCCTCCTCGACCTGTCTGCGGCCTTCGACACCGTCTCTCACCACATACTAATCGGCAGACATCATGACGCTGGCATACAAGGAACTGCCCTGGACTGAATCCGATCTTTCCTCACCGGACAAAGTCAAAGGATCAGACTACCGCCCTTCCTCTCCGCCCCCATGGACATCACCTGCGGAGTCCAACAAGGGTCATCTCTGAGGCCGACCCTTAACATCTACATGGCCCCCCTCGCAGCCATCCTCCAACAACACGGCCTCAACATCGTATCCTAAGCCAACAACACCAAGCTCATCCTCTCCCTCACCAGAAACCCCACCACCGCAAAGCTCAACTTCCAGAGAGGAATGCATGACATCCAGTGTGGATGACCAATATTTGTCTAAAACGAAACGCCGAGAAAACAGAAGTCCTCATCCTTGGAACCACCCCTTCAGCATGGGGCAACACCTGGTGGCCGCCGCCCTCGGAAGCCCTTCTACCCCCTCAGACCACACCATGAACCTCGGCATCATACTCAACTCATCACTCACCATGAACAGACAGGTCAACGCCGTCACCTCCAGCTGCTTCAACACCCTCTGCATCTTACGCAGGACATTCTAATGGATCCCCCCTGAGATAAGGAAGACAGTCACTCATGCACTCATCACCAGCAGACTGGACTACGGAAATGCTCTCTATGCCGGCATCAACAAATCCCTACTCTGCAAACTCCAAATGATACAGAACATGGCAGACAGACTCATCCTCGGCATCCCCAGGCACAAGCACATCAGCCTACACCTACGGAAACTCCACTGGCTCCCCAGAGAGAAGAGAGTCGCCTTCAAAATCCTCACACACACCTTCAGATGCCTGCACAACAATGGATCCAAATACCTCAATGACAGAATAAACTCCCATGTACCCAAAAGACACCTCCGATCCTCCAACCTCGCACTGGCTGAAACCCTGCGTATCCACATAGCAAGGGCAGGCGGAAGATAATTCTCCCACATTGTGGCCAAGACCTGGAACAAGCTACAGGCAGACACCAGACATGCCCCCTCCCTGAACACCTTCGGCTGAACGGATCTGCATACCCCCCTCAATGCCTGAGACCCTCACCGGTGAGTAGCACGCTTACAATTCCCTGATTGATTGATGGACTCTGGTGATACCAATTGTATTTTTGGTATCAAATACTGTATTGAAATGTGCTCTTTTTTCTAAATTGGTGCATGATTTTTCTTGTGTTGTGTTTTCACTTTATTACTGTTTAAATGCTGAAGCCTATTTTTCTAAACTCATATGGGATCTCCTTATGGTGTGTTTCCGATGTGTTACTGTTGCGTGAGGTGGGTTTCAACTAGCTCAACCAACAACCCAATTTCTTACACCTTAATATTGATTCCCTTGTCCCACAGTATAATTACCATCAAAATCCACTTTAATAATTACCTGCTTTTTGTGCGCGCACGCGCATTTCTCATGAGAAATGCGCATGCGCGGCCGCCTGCGCATGCGCATTAGTACCCAAGACGGCGGCGATGAAGAGAGGGAGCCCCGGAGACGCGGCGGGCAGCGGCGGGCAAGGTAAGTGCCTTTTAATTCTTTCTAACATTTAAATTAAAGTATTTAGGGAGGGCGGGAGGGAGGGAGGCCTGCGATGCGTAGTGGGGCTACGCGGAGTGCGGAGGGGGGCGTAGTTTCTCGCCCACTTCACGTAGCTCCGCGAAGCCCCACTACGCCCACTACGCCCAGGCCTACAATTTATCTATAAACACATAGTTATATTACCAGAAATACTCAGCTACCAACATTTAACCCGTTACCTGCTAGTGACGGAACCACTCCGTCAAAAGCCAAAGGCGCGCTGTGCTCATGACGGACTGGATCCGGCACGCCGCGGCCGCTCCGCCCATGCAGCACTGATACCCCGCCGGTGCGGGTGAATTAGTGAGTGGACGGAGCCATGACGGAACCACTCCGTCATAAGTACAGCGCGCCCGTGGCTCGTGACGGAGTGGTTCCGTCACAAGCATGGTGGCGTCGCGCGACAGCCCCTCGCCCGCAGCACCGCAGCGGAATTACCGCCGCGGCCAAGGGGTTAAAGGTTTAAGGGTCTACAAAGGGTAGGCTCAATGCACTCTCGACGACTCAGAGCAGCAGGGACACACACTGTGGCAAACATCAAAGGGAAGAATGTTGGTACTCATCGAGTTAAGGAGGCTTGTTCCTACAGTCTCAATGGAAAGTAGGATTGGATTCCAATCAGAATGTTCAGTAAAAATTCTTTGAAAATCTCTATCCATTGGTCATTCCCCCTGAAGAACAGATCCTGGCATAGTCACTGCTTACATTTGATGACTAGCTTTATCATGCCGCTGATGCATATCATCAAGCATTATTGGCAACACAACCATATGTATATGATACATTACCAGCACTATGCCCATCACCAGTGCACTGATTTTGAAAAAGCCCCATTAGTGTCCTTCAAAGATATTTCTTGTATGCTGATTTCAGTTTGTATGAGAATCACAGGCTCATTCAGTGCTGCCTATTTCTGCTTGCTATATTTACCTCCTTGCTGAATTGTTTGGATCATGTAGGACATGTTGAGAGCGTACAACACAACACCTTCTCTTTCTTAAAAATCAGAGTCAACCCCTTTCTCATCTAACCGACCAATCCCTATTCACTGTCTATATCCTGTCTGCCCATAACCTGCTCTAGAAGCTCTGTTGCCTTACAATGTTTGGCATACCTATTGCCCCCATTCACAGCTGCAAACTTGCACATGCTATTCTCCTCACCTCAGCTACAGCCAGTGCATTATCAGCTCCCCCATAATATCCGAGCAGGTTAAATGTTTTGGTAAATGGCAGTCTGTGTCTACTCTATTCTTCCTCTAGCACCATGGTGACGGCTAAAAAGTTCTCATAGGAAAGAGATGGGGAGCTAGACTGCTGGCCCAAGGTTTGTGGGTACAATGTATGAGAGCAAAGAAGGAACTGTCAGATGCTCCATAGCATTTAATCAGAAGCAGAAGTTTTAAAAAGGCAATCGGATCTTACTATTTTTTACCTCGGTCCTACCCTGACATGTAGCTGGTGGAACAGTATGAAACCAAGAACAGAGTAAACCCAATGGCATAGATTCAGATCTGGGTTAGTGAGCTGGACTACCATATCATTACAGAACGCGTGAAGGCTTAATACAACTGGGTCCATATATGGGTGATGAAGTGTACAGCAATCCTCCTATACCCTTCATTCACTGGCAGTATTATGTGGTGAGGTTTGGAGAGGCGATCTAGTATTTCTGGCTAGGCCCTGTGCCCATTTTTTCAAGCGAGGCCCATCTGCACTGAAGCTGGTCTTTGGGCATGCACAGTGGGGCATAATCACAGGGCCTCTGCTCAAGCAATCCACTTATCTCATCTCTCTGTGGGTGGACACCACCAACAGTGTATGGCCCCGTGCCGTACGCAGCAAGAGATTGGTGGTGAGTTCAGTTCTCTGTCCAGGCCCATCACTTAACACTCAGAGGGTGGCCAACCCCAATGCGCATGACATTGCTCAGCAGGGTTAACTTCTTAGACTGTAACTGCAGACCTTCCGCCATGTGCAGTGTGGTTCTTCAACAGCTGCATTGCATAACAAAGGGCATACGAAATGCAGGCTGGGCTCAGTCCCTGACCTCTTGCCAGGTTTTGAGCCCAAGACTGTGCTGGTTGGTAACCCCCAGTGAGCATGGTGTATGTATCAGCACAGCAGGGAGTCGGCAGTGAGCCCTGGCTTTTGATCAACCTATGCCGTCCATTTGCAGACAACCCAAGTTGCGCTAGGCTCTCTGGTGTGTACAGAGGGAGTTAGCCACACAGACTGGCCTCTATCCACACCCTTGCCCAGTATCCCATACTTTGTGTTACAAATCAGTGAAAATCGTGATTTGCTTTGGTTTGTAATCCTCACCAGCAGACTTTGCATTGGGTTGCTTTAAAAAAGCTATGCAAACTTGACACAAACTTTGTGTAAATCCGGCCGGGCCGCTGTGACCCATCTTCTAGCCTTAACTAGTGATTCACAAATATGTGTCTGCATTACCCATGCATTTCAGACAGTTTAATCTAGCCAGGTATTATCCAGGTGAGAGGTCTCGAGATAGGGTGAAATACATAAGCTGTGTAGAGAAAGAAGTGTCTACAAGAAGAAAAGATTTGATAGGGTGAAATATTGAAATAGAGGATAATTGTGAGAGTTCTCAAATGTCCTAACCAGAGTCTTGAATTCGGTAAGTAAAATATACAGCACGCACACCAGGAATAGGGAAGATGGAAACTTACAATTATTGTTAGAGACAACGATTTCCTAACATGCACAACCCATGACATGTATAACTTTAGTAATGGCTAAGTTGAAAAAATAAGCGAAATAGGTAAACAATTTACATATGCATTTTCGGAACTAACTTATATTTAGGACCAAAAATCCCTTCATCTTTATCAGCCCTTAATTTCCCAAAAGGATTCCTGAAGGTGCACATAGGTTTTCTACTACTTGTTTCTCTGCCACGACTGCGGACAAATACGTAGTATGATTCCCTCAGAAGGCCTGGGAATTGGACTGTCCAAGGCCTTATTAATTTCTGGAATCATGAGCGTGTATAACAACATTCGCAGCCTATGTTAAATGGAAGCAAAACTGAAAAAGTCAGCTGCCGGCAGGCATGCTGTGTATTCTTCACCGCCAGAAATCTGCTCTCAGATTAGAATGTTATTTAAATAGAAGAAGCACATGTAATCTTTCAATGACAAAAACTGGGATTGGAACAGGGAAAGAAACCCGCATTAATATATGATGTGTGACAGTGGAGTTCAAACAAAGTACATTCACTAGTTCATGACACATTTCATATAAAAGGAAATTGTCATGGAAACAGCAAGAGGAAGAGAGGAGGCATAAAGATGTCACACAACCTCTTCCCACTCACCACTCGGCACAGCAAAAAATGCCCTAGATTTTTCCTGGCGGGAAGATTTTAAGGAGATTGTGAGCCAGCATGGAGAAAAGCAAGCTTGTTTGGACCATTCCGATGGTTATCTCGTCTGCAGGATTGAGTTGAGCAAGGTGGATTCAGAAGGCGCCTGAGTAGGTTAGGATGTGGAGCACAAATAACCTTTGCGATTTCCAGAATGACAGAATGGCAAACCCTCAACTGCCAAAGAGGAACCTATATATATGTGTTTTTTCCTTGTAGTAACAAAAAAAGAAACGAATCACAAAACACGCTTGTAAAAATGAAACAAACCCCCAAAACACGCTTGTAAAATGAATCCAGAGAACGTGATGAAATATCTGCTTCCCTCTATTTCTTTATGTTTTATATAGTACTAATTTGTCACTTTCTAGCCACTTTCAGAGCTTGTTTTGCAACATATGGAACCTCATGGTAGTCTAATACATTTGGCAAATCAGACACGTGGCATGTCATTCGTGTGTAATGATGGCTTGGAACATATCTGGCACACCTTTCATTTTGTACACATGATTTCACAGCCACATATTACAGAAATTGCACATGCAAATTTTGTTATCAAGCTAGTTTGCTGGCTGCATTTCCCAACCTAATATCTGTAAAACGTGTGGCAGGAGTGTTGATGGCTAGTTTCCGTAAATAACTTTTTTGTCGAAGAATATTGGGGGCCCCAAACTAATGCAATTGTCAAAACATGAATCAGATGTTTCTAGGCTGTGCACTCAAATTTATAATAGGGTGAGAGGTATGCATGTTGTACGACTTAAAGCATATTAATGGCTAGCGTAGGCACCTTCCTAATTTATTTAGGTCGAGTTTTTGAAGAGCTGTGATAGTTCAGTATGGAGAGAAGCTTCACCCACTCCCCCGCCCTTATTTTTCATTGGCTTGTGTGTTTGTCCTTTGTAAATGCTGTATTCTGATTCATTATAAGGCTTGTTAGTCCCTCCTTAGTACAGCCATGTTGTTATCTGTTTCCTCCCATGGCTAATGGCCCCTTTACTTGGTTGTTACACGTGGCGTGTACTATTTCCTTTATTAAGTTTCTCAATTAGGCGGACGACGTGCTTCGCTTACATTTCACTCTTAAAACAGCCTGGATAATGCTGCAGCAGGGGTGGCCGGTGCGGGGAATCCCAGTGGTGGACTGCTTCCTCGCCTCGGCCAAGCTGGGGTGGAGTTGGGGGGGCTGCGGACAAGGAGCCACCGCTTTGCCCAGTGCACAGTTTTGTCGCCTGGTCCTGGGAGCTGCCGGAGATCTTCCAGGTGGTGCGGCTCCTCTGGAAGTCCAAGGATGCGCTGCAGGGCCCAAGGCCACAGGAGGGGTGTCTGAAATGTATGTCTGGACTTTAGGAAGGGACAGGGGGTAGGGTTATTAGATTAAAAGTTAGTTGTGGGTGCGCTGGGTGGGGGCAGTGGGTGGGGAGAGGGAGTCACAACATGGAGACACTTGCTTTGGTGCTTTTGGAGGCATCTTAACCAACAAACTGAAACACACCCAGTTGTGCTCTGTTCACTCTTTTACTATGACAGTACTAAATTGTTCCACAAGGTGACAAAATATAAGCCCCCCCACCACCACAACCACAAGAGCTGAAAATGGCGAGGAAATACAGAGGCCTGTACACCATGGTTACATCTAGGTCAGAGACCAGGTAGGCAAATCCAACAATCTAAGAGACTTGCAGGAACCATACTTTGCTCCCTAGGCACCAGGGGAACCTCCTCATTTGATAGGAGGGATGTAGGTCATGTGACGCTGTGACTGACAGGCACCACCACTGATGGACACTGACCCAGGAGGAGTACGTCTCCCCAGAAGGCGACATCGATGCAGGGAACCCTCGGCATGAAGACAAGACTTGCGTCGCATCCCGTGGACAGTCAATCACCACATCTGTGCCACCTCCCATTGTTGCACAACTTCTGATGCTAGGGCAGGTTCCTGCCTTATATCACATGTAAAGACCAGGGGCATCAACTGGTCTCAAGTCCAGTGGTTTCGTGGCACAGAAACCACCTCAATGACTTCATCAAAGTGGTCCGAGAGACCACTTCTGGTGGTCCTTGAACATGGCCATCCTTGGTCCTGACGCCAACAGGTAAACAAAGGCAGGTCCACTTCTGCCTCTCCAGCTCTGTGACCTTTGCTACTGGTGCCCTAATGCTCCATCATGTCATAAGCTTTCACTGCCGCACACAAACCCATTGCTCTCTTCTTCACGGGACAAACCACATGCACACACACATGTTTTTTGATATTTCTTCATTTAATCACACTACCTGGAGGACACCCAAAGTTTGGGAAATCTCGATAAAGTAAATATCATAATTCTCATCGCAGGAAGGACACACCACCCAACAAGCAGATGGTGACCAAGGGACATCGGCCAGTGCTTAATTTGTGAACATGCTTGCACCACTAATTGTGGGACCAGGATTTACTTTTCATCTTCTCACTTTGACACCGAGCAAAAGAAAGACAGAAATGGGAAAGAAAAAGAAAGATGGGAAAACACAGAAAAAAACACGAAGCATGAGGTGGTGAATGAAAGAGGAATGAGGTGGAACTATACTTTGTGGCCTCGGTATTCGGCAGCCCAGGCATTATGAAGTGCTGGCGGTGTGCTCCTAAGGAAAACCTTGCATCCTGCTTGTATCATTATAATTATATGCAGAAGGCATGGCTCTGGTCACTGCCAGCTCTTAAGTATTCAACTCAGCAGGGCGCATCCTCGTTTAAACCAGCGCCTTGATGCCCTCCTGGGCACAATAGGTCCTGCATTTGCAAGTTTAAGCTATTAGTATTATAATTGACAATGCGTGTCAGCACTACGCGGCCTCTGGGTAGTTAGGCGCTATAGAAATACTTTTTCTATTCATTTTATTTATGTTTTAAAACCCAAAACATAAATTAAAGGCATTTTCATTTACAATGCTAATAGCTTGAACTCGCGTGAATGTGTGACCTATTGCATTGCAAATGCTTGTTTAAAATGGCAATCATGTCTGTCTACAATTACATTACTTACCTATGCATGTTGTACGTCACTAAGTATGCTGTGATTTTCACACATTCATATATCAAATCACATAGAATTGGATGGCACTCCCTGCCTTGTTGAGTCTCATGCTCTTGCAGTTGGCCATCAGGCTTAAGGCTTCTTAAATGCATGAGCCTGATCTGCAATGCAGTGAGGAAGAATTTCACCACTTTCTTCACTTGGGATGTTGTACAGGTTCTTTAATTGGGACTACTGGCTGAGGTTGACACAGAGCTTACTCACGTCAGGTCAATTACCTTTATTTCGTCCACCAGGATTATAAAAGTACAAGTACAAATACATACATCCAGGTATCTAAAATTCATAGATTTAAAAAACAAAAAGGGGCAAGTCAAGTTGATTTTACAAGAGGCCTGCTCGTACATAATCATAAATAGCTAAAAGTCAAAGACGAATATACAAAGATACCCTTATTTATGATTTCATAAAAACCAGAGTCAGCACAAAAGAACTGCTACTAGGTGTGCAAAAGCAGTAGTCATTTCCTGCGTAGTAGCCACGTGGCCTCTGAAATTTTGCAAGAGAAATGGTGAACCGGGGTGTACAATGTGACCTCATTATGCGAAGAGCAACACGATGGCTGAGATAGTTGCTAAAAAATAGGGACTAAACAAAACGTGGCTGGTTAGCATAAGCTGGGCAAGCGAAAGGAAATTATGCGACTCTCTACCTGTGTTTGGCATGAGGTAGGTATCAGTATCAGTAGCCTCCCCTGTCCAACTCTTCATGAAGGCTCTCAGGGGAAGTGTGCCTGCTCTAAATTGAAAATACAATTTCCTATCGGAGGGAGCAGTGACCTTGTCCCAATAGAACTGTACTGTATGTGGACTTACGGTGAGAAACTTTGACAATAGAACAGGAAGGTCTGCCCATGCAGCTGCTTCTTTGGCATCAACCGCTGTCTAATATAGCTTCTTAAGAACTTGTTTAAAGGGACAGGTAATGGTGGCAGCCTGTCGGGCCAGCATTATTCGGGGTAGGGGGGCAGGGGGTCATGAGGGGAGAGGGGTCGCACGCGGGGGTAATTTTAAATAAAAACTTACCTTTGCCAGCCCGGTCCTGTCCCGCATTGCTTCAATGGCAGTGCTGTAATTGGCTGGGACGCTGTTCACACAGCACCTTGGGAGAGTCCGTATGACTGGTTTGGTCGGCCCTGGGGTCAACCAAACAGTCAGCGCCCACAAGAGTGGGCAAGCCACACCTCCCCTGCCCTGGAGCAGGACGGCCCAGGTGTCCATCCCCAACCATACCCTTCTGCTTTCTCGCGGTGCGAGAAGCAGAAACATCAAATGGTATTTATAATACCATTTTATGTTTCTGCTTCTCACACAAGCAGTGGGGCAACGCTCCTCCACCCATATGGTGGCCGTGTTGTTCCATAGCTCTGAGGCCCAATGACCTCCAGCGTCTCTTTAATTAGCTTGGGCCAAGAGATTCTTGCGGAGCGGGCTGGGGCTGCTACAATAACATTCTGGAGCAGTAGAACATAATTCCCTAGCTCAGGGGTGGCCCACAGCCACATCCAGTATAACAATGGACGTAGTCTGGCTTTATCTCATAGATTCTGTAGGCCCAAGTCCATAGGTAACGGAGTCAAAGGTGTACTGGCAGGTAGTCACACCAGTTTCCAAAGGAATTTGTTCTCAGTTATTGTAAGTGTGTTTATGTTGGCATGGCCCCAAAGTTCTGCCCTGTACAAGGCTGACCCTAATGCCTGGTTTCGTATAGCTGAATGGCAGGTGGAATTGGCAAAGCAAAAGATATTTTATATTATTTAAGAATTGCTCCAGTTGTTTGACTAAGTTATAAAGTGGAATTGTTCAGATGGAAGTTCCATGCAATAGAGCTATTAAATGTTACCCCTAGGTAAGTGAAATTGTGGACAGATTCAAGTGGCTCACCTCGCAGATCTAGCCTCTTTTTGTAGGATTTGTGGGGGTTGAGCTTCATTAGTTTAGTGTTGGCGGTATTTATCTCCAAACCATTCTCAGCGCAATACTCATCCAAGCGCACTAGGAGCTTCTGGACCACACTCGGGGTCATAGAGACCAATAGGGTGTAATCGGGGAATAGTAGTATTTGTGTTTTTATGCAAGCCAAGGAGGGAGCATCAGTGTCAATTTCTGATGGAAACTGGACTATGGTGTTGATATAAAGAGAAAATAACATTGGGGGCAACACGCAGCCCTGTCGTACACCCCTATCTACTGTAATCTTGTCCATGAGCTCATCCTGTTTCCCCCATTGTTTTCGGGCTAAGTTCTTCTTCTGTAAGCTGAAACCAGGGACAATAGATGTGCTGTCATCTTCATGTCACTAAGTGCCTGCCACAACTTGGGAAGTGGAACCAGGTCAAAGGCTGAGAGTATGTCGACAAAAGCAACATATAAGTTGCCTTATCCTATAAGAACTGAGCGCCAATATATCATAAAAATCATAGGGCCTGGTCTATAGTTGAAATTCTAGATCGCAAACCAGCCTGGAGGGGATTGAGTATGAACTTGTCTAACATCCATGTTTGAATTTTAGCTAAAACACATTAACAGTCAATTTTTTGGGATACAGTTGATGAGACTTAAGGGCTTACAGTTGAAAGGCGATGATTATTCACCTTTCTTGAATACGGGGATTACCAGAGCACCTTTCCAAGACTCCGGGACAGGGCCACCAGCCGCAATGGCGTTCATTAAATGGAGAATATATCGGGACGATGGCTCTAGTTCAGGGGTCTCCAACGAGTAGCTCGGGAGCTACTGGTAGCTCACCAGTACCTTCAAAGTAGCTCTCAAAGATGAAGCCAAGCCCAGTATCAAATTCGGAGAGTAGGCGCCTATTAAAGAAGGCAGCACTGCTGATCTCAAGATCCTAAGAGTGACAGCCAGCCAAACCTATGGCAGTAACTTATACTAAACACTCAAACACACAAAGTATCTGCCTATAGGGCCTGCCACTTGACAGTCTGTATCTAATCTCAATATAACTAAGCCACAAGGAGATTGGCCATCTTGTATCCCTGCTTTGTGAGTCACAACATGTGTGTGACCAGTGGACCTCAAAAGAAGTACGACAGTAGCAGCCTGAGCAGCATTGAGTGCTGACCCACCAAAGAGTGGGACTGCAGGAGTCAGAGTGAAAATGTGTCAGTTGGGTGTATAACCAGCCCAAGACAGGGCATGATTCAGACCAGAGAAAATGAAGAAACTCATCAGAATTTATGTGCGTCCCTAATAAACACTATTGCTTCTCAATCAATCAATCAATCACAAAATTTATAGAGCGCACTACTCACCCGGGAGGGTCTCAAGGCGCTAGGAGGAGGAGGGGGGGGCGCTACTGCTGAAGAGCCAGGTCTTGAGGTGCCTCCTTCTTGAAAGCTATGCCTGGTGTCAAGGGCCACCCAATGTCTATGCTAGCCCCCATCATAAGGGTGTTATCTCTGACATAATTGTGCCCATTCCTGGCATAATAGTGCCAATGGCATAATAATGGTAATCCTGAACTATTTGGGGTATTTTTGGTCTAGTTGTGGTATACTGGCAGCCATAGTTTACATACTGGGAGAATGACTGGCCTACATTTACGTATTCCTGGCGTAATAATGGTCATGACTGATATATGGTCTCTGACTTGACCCTTATGGTTTCAAGCGTTGGCCCAACTGTGGCCCTAGTGTAATGGTGGGCATTTTTGGCATAATACAGACATCTGTGTTTCTGGTCCAGGGAGGACCTTGCTTGGCAGTTCGGTCTGGACTGTTCCATGAGGGACAGGGTCAATACTGATTTGCATATGGCTGGGTCTAAACGGGGATGGTATGGTGAGCAAAAGAATGATGGATTTAACCCAGATCTCTTGACTGGGGGTGAATGTATGATTCATTCAGCATTCGTCCATCATTTGTTTGCGTAGCACTTTTCACCCTAAGTGGGATGGGTATGCCCAGACGTGGGTCCCTTGCTCACTGTGCCTCTGGATTCAAGCTAGCCTGGCTGATGAAGGGTGACATACCCTGAAACCGGTCCCAGAATGCTTGTTTCTGGTCCAGGGAGGACCTGGCTTGGCAGGTCGGTCTGGACTGTTCCCATGAGGCACAGGGTCAAGAGACTGATTAGCATATGGCTGGATCTAAACTGGGCGGGGATGGTGAGCAAAATAACGATGGATTTCACCCAGATCTCTTGACTGGGGGTGAATGTATGATTCATTCAGCATTCCGTCCATCATTTGTTTGTGTGAGCATCTGTGGCACAAGACTGTAATACCTGGGTATTCAAAGTAGTCTGTCCATATAAGACATTTGTACATGGGAGTACTTGATGAAAATGAAAAGCTGATGTTTTGGGTCCCTGCATTTCCTAAAATCTGAAAACTGATATTTTAAAGGCAGTTTTTGTTTTCAAAAATTGATTTTCTTCTGTTTAATTGAGTTTGTTTGCCCACAGCGGAAAGTGGTATTTGATAGAAAGAAGTGCATTTTCAGAAACTGATGAATAATAATTCAAGCTGAGCTGGGGAGACCCACTGCTGTATTTATATATTTTGTGTCATAGGGCATGTCTAGATTTGAATGTTACTTCATAAGTCAGGTGGAGGCATTTTATATTGATGAATGTTTTCCTGGCGATTCCGATGGTAACCGCACCAGGAATACTTAGGTGGTAACTACCGATAATCCTGCTTAGGGTGGTCATAGCGTAGTCACTATTCTACAGTTATAAAGTTTTCTAGTAGCTCAGGAAGACTTCCCTTGAGCAGAAGTAGCTCTGACTACAAAAAAGGTTGGAGACCTCTGCTCTAGTCCAAGAAAAAGACATTTGCTGGTACTCCATCTGGACCGGCTGCTCTGCCTCTTTTAGTGGCTATTAAGGATTGAACTATATCACCCAGAGGGAAAAGATCTTCCTCCAGGAAGAGACAAGGAACCAAGAGTTTAGATTGGAACAAAGACTTTACAGGCGTGTGGTCACTGGTATTGGCGTACAAGTTTCCAAAATGCTCATTCCGGGATGATGGAGCTACATTATTGGCTATCTAAGGCTCAGTAGTCTTCTCCCTGGATGCCACCAGCTTCTAGAAAAGAGAGAATTTTTTACTCATTCATGCCATGTTCATGGTAGACCACCTCCCATCATCCAACTCCTTTTTAGTTTTGCTGATAACATATTTGTATGCTTTGCGGGACAGGGTTATGCTGAGTGGATCTTCATGTTTGATAGCCCTTCTTAAAGTTTTTTGTTGTTTGCAACAATTTAAATTAAACTATGGGTTTGTTTTTGGCTTGGTTGGCTTTAAATTTGTTGGCACTGAGAAATGGTCAGCTATGCGATTGAACAAAGCCCCATGGTTCGCAACTAATTGGCTATGTGAGACCTGAAGCCCACTCTCTGTCTGTGCCATAGTCTCCTCAAGTTCAGCTTTAAAGGGTGAAATAATTTCAGGATGACTATCCACCTGGTTCCACCTTAGATGGCATTTGTCAGAAGAGGTTCTGATATCCCTTGAGAGTAGGATGGGAATAGGGATGTGAGGGATTAAGAAATCAGGGCCTTTCAGGAGCAGTGAGAGGGGATTGTGATCACTCTCACACCTTCTGGGTATACACGTATCAATAACGCGAAGCCATAGCCTAAAATCTGCCAGAACTAAATTATTTCTACTTGTGTGAAATGGTTTATTGAAGGTGTGGGCACCCAGCTTATCGGATTTTGTGTGCCCGTTTAGGGTCCTTAGGCCATATTCCATTGTTAGAGCCTGAAGCTGGAGAACTATCTAGGCCCATTTGTGAATAGGCGGGATATTCAAGGTAAGGATTGGCCATATTTGGTCTTCATGGCTGTTCGAAGAATTGTGAGCCAGGTCTAGGGGTTCGAAGATGGCATTAAAGTCAACAGCGATTAAGAGGTTTGTGTTAGGATTAGGCAGATAAAAAAGGCCCTGCAGCCACCAGGAGTGATCTTGTGAGCCTCCTGGCTTCTAAAATTGTCATTGTTTCTCCTTAACGGTCCTTCACATCCATTGAAACTTATGCATTTGTATGTTTGTGACAACTGGGTATAAGAGCTTGGTATTTGCCTCCTGTTCCGCTCTTGACTTGCAGTCTTCCTGCAGCACCACCCCAAATATCTTAAAGCAGAACACTGTCTAAGCTTTCTGTCCTCACTCTACAAGCACAACGTGCACCACACCTATGATAGCCTATTGTTTCCCCTCCTAGGACTCCACCATCATGATTAATACATAAAGGTACAAGGACATACTTTTCTTCAGCTTCTACAACATGTTTTTGCTTTGGAGAAATGTGTCGAGCGAGTGCCACTAAATGCAATTCAGCAACATTCCTAGATGTGCACTTTCACAGTGTCCTCCCATGCCATGCAGGGGAACATCCACAGTGTGTGTGCTTGTCTTTATCCTTTTATTGCTCCCTTCTTTTCAAGTGTTCTTCCCTGTGCAGGGGGTTGAAAATGGAAAAAAGACGTCTAAAAGGTGTGCCACCGTACCAAAATCAGATGTTATGCATCACTCATCCATCTTTTAAAGGCACTTCAAGGGAGCATCCCACAGGCTGTACAATCACGCCTTGCAGTATTTTGGGAAGAGTCAAAATGGTAGCTTGAAGGAAATGTGGGACCTATTTCTCTCTCTGAGCCATGCTCTGTTCACCTGGGTCTGGTTTCCTCCCTGCAAATTCCAAAGAAACGTCCCTGTGGTGACTGGAGCCAGAGGTCCTCTGCACCCCCCCCTTTGTTTCATGTGGGAACAGTCTGCTCGTATTTTTCAGGATGGTGCCATTAATCGCCTACTAGAGATTTCCTCCCATCTCCAGTCTCCTGCTAGGAAAAAGCTCATCTCTAAGGGTGGGTTTACTGGTCGTGGGGCACTTCAAACTGACAGATGGTCAGCAATGAAATTGACTGGCTCAGATGAGTAGCTCCAAGTTTGAGTTCCAATAAGGCTGGCTCAGTGAAATAGGCCCAGTTCTAGAAAATACCTATGGAGATGGTTATAGAGTTAAGATAACTGAAGCTATGTGGTAGTATTCACAACAAAATATACCCGGGGGTCAAAAAAAGGTAGTCAAACAGAGTGGATCACAACACCAATACTACACAAAAGACACCAGTGAGGACATCATCCATGTTAGTGAATGCAGGCCAAGTAGAGGCTCAAGAGCATATGGAGAAATAGTTCCCATCAGAAGCCACACTGTACCGCCCTCTTTTTCATCATTTGGGTTCTCCTTACCCAGGAGACAGAACGGCCGGTCAGATGTTACCGTGACCGATAGATGTGATAAGGGGTGGTGTATTGAGTACAAAGATTGAAGTGGCTACTGAGAAAGCAGTGTTAAGGTGGTAGGAGTGTTAAAGTGAGGGAAAGTAGAATAAAATTAGGTGAATCGGGTGGACAAACAAAATTTATTAGTGTCTCCCAATCCCTAAAGTTTAAAAAGCAAGTGTAAGTGCGGGTTTTAAATAATCACCGTACTTAATAGTGGTCAACATGTTTCTGCATTATATCGAACATAGTTTCAAAATGCATTCTTCAGGACCTTATATGAAAACACTGCTACTTATAGTGATGAAAAATTAAGAACAATATCACCTGAGCTTCAGGTACATACTCAACCGTATACCATATATGATGATTGAGAGGCTTCACCCCACCTGGCTACAGCGCAGGTATGAGGAGCACCGCTCTGTCCGTCGGTGTCTCCTGGCAGTCAACTGTACTGTCTGGGGGGGCTCAGGTGATATTGTTCTTAATTTTTCATCACTATAAGTAGCAGTGTTTTCATATAAGGTCCTGAAGAATGCATTTTGAAACTATGTTCGATATAATGCAGAAACATGCAAACATACTTACACTTTTGTTGTGAATATTGTATTTTGGGGCATGTACCTGGTTGGTCGGTAAACTCGCCCTTAGACCCTCCTCCCATTGTTTGTTGTGTGCGCTATGTGGTAGTAACCTGAGATCTGATGGGCAATGACTGTTGGAACTTAAGACAGACAAAACTTAAATTTTAGGCAACCCTTACCAAATATTTAAAAAAATATATTATTAAACATTGCAGATTATAGATTTCAGCCAAGAAGAAAGTTGGTATTTCTTCTTTCTTTATTAATTGAATTATAAGACCTTAGCATGCCATAACTAATTTATCTGGATCCCATTTGTCACATCAGTACCTGTGCGCAGAGGCCAGACTGGGTCAGGCGAGGTCTCCCGCCCTTTCAGTGTCTACAAATGTGCACATATGTGCCAACACATATCAGTCACAAACTAGCCAAAGTGCCTTAACCCAGGTGTACTCAGCTGATGCCCTTAAGGTAGGCACTGACAGTGGCATCTCAAATTCAGTTTGAACTGAAGGTTTCAGTGGGTGAACTTCATTTGAAGAACGCATTCATAGCATAGGTCAAAAAACTAGTGGTCCAAAAGCATAAAAATGAGGATTCACTCTTGTCAGACTCTACTTCACTACACCTCCTATATCTCCCCATTGGCGTTGACAGTCAGCTGGTGATTTGCAGAACTTTAGACACAGAGAACCTAGAGAAAGCCCCTGTAGCAAACTATGAGGCATATTAGGATGCCCCCGTCCGCCACCCCCGAGGTGGAGGGACCACCTGCAGGGGCAGCGGCGGTCCCTCCATACCAATTAGGATGTGATCGCCACCCTGGCTGTTATATCCTGTATCTTTAACCTTGTGGCGGGTGCTGCTTGAAGCAGCACCCGCTGCATGGTTAAACATGCATGCTTTGCATTTACATGCACAAAGCGGCAGGCACCGCGCGGTGCCTGCTGCTTTGTGCATGTAAATGCAGGGGGGTACCATAGGTACCCCCCATGTGCATCCCCCACCCCCCGACACCCTGGGGGCCCGCAACAGGCCCCCTAACACAAAAGACCACATGCTTTTCCACGGCGGAAAAGCTGCCTTGGAAAAGCATGTTTCAGCCTGCATCCTAATATCCCTGGCGGTGTCTTGCAGACACCGCCACCATATTTGCCTGCATACACCGCGGATCAGCGGCGGACAGACTTGCCGTCCGCCGCTAATCCCACTGCCATCCTAATGTGGCGGTGGGTGTTTCCAATGTCCGCGGCGGTGAATCCGCATCCTCCAGGCCGGCGGTGGCTTCCGCCGGCCCGGAGAATGCAGATTCACGGCCATCCTAATCGGCCCCTATGTTTGCTCAGTAAACCACAAGGTTTGCAGCCCTGGCTGTAAGTTCCTCATCCATGATACAGTGCACAAATTTGCAGGCTCAGTATGGTGGAGGTGGATTGTCCTCAATGTTAGTTGGACTGCTCGGGAATGGCCTTATTTCTACATGTTTTACTACTGATAATAAGAATTTGGAATAATATGCTATGAAGGAATATTTGTACACAACATATGTTGTGAAAATGCATTCTGAAGAAGACACAACAACAATGATAAAATGATCTAAATATTCATGATATCGAATAATTATCGGAAACTTATTTCGAGTGTACAAATATTTTCAAAAACAAATGTTTAGTCTCAACTCAGAGTGTTACAAATTGCAGAAGTTCTATTATGCGTATTGCCATTTTTGGGACGAATGAAAGAGAAATATTATTTCATGAAAATTTAACCTACTGTATATATCCCCAAATGTTCAAGAGTCAGAATATCAAAGTGACTTAAAATTATTTCATGTGATATGACTGTGTAACAGCAGGGCATCGTGAGATGAAATTTTTGTGCACAAATACATGCACTGTGCAGAAATACGTCATATTTGGGCTGGCTCTACATAATTAGGAGTATGATGTTAGAAGTTACATCTGCATATTTGTACTGATCCTAAGCTGTCCATGAACTTCTTCAAATATGAGTTGATCAACATATGATTTATACCTTTACATGTGGATATTGCAATTTGCAGGCAGTAGCATCCTAGAATGTAAATGGTGGGCATAGGTTGCAATCATAGCATTAAACCTTAACACCGCTCCACTAGTGTGGCAAACCTCCCTCAGTGGTGTCACAGATGAAGCAGAAATCTACTACATGCTTTATGAAAGTCTCCTGAAGACCCATGTGCCACACCATAGAAAAGGGACCTGGATTGTGATATAAACCAGGTCAATATGTATGTTACGGTGCATTGCAATATTACGTACACCACAACCAGAAGAACAGAAACATCTTTCACACAAACTCAAGAAGTACAATTAAACACTATGTACCTGAATTTGATGTCGGTCGGATAGGCTCAAAACCGCATTTGGATTCTCCTAAACTGTTTTGGAACCTATGTTTCCGACTGACTCGGAAACCTTTCCGACCAACCGTTTACGATAGAAGTTAACTGTTCGGACTGTCAGAATCGGTTCCAATCGGCACTCGGAGACCCTGAGTTGGTCAGAGCTGATTCGCACAGCTCTATGGACACCATTTCTGACTGAGCGATTAAGATGGCCGAATCTGACAGCTGTTCCGAGTTGGCCTGTCCGACACAAAACGACTGCCCGACACAAAAACGACTGTTGGAAACTGACTTTGGGGTCAGGTTCCAGGCCACCCTTCATCTTAATGTCTCTGGTTGGGGTCCGTGGGGGTACCCAACGAATCCCCTTTAAAACCATGCGATAGGGTGCAAGGTTTTCCGCAACCACCTCTTTTTTCAATGGGAGCCTATGTTCTCATTCGGAACACAGGCTCTCGTTGAAGTCAATGGGAGTCCGACCAAACGTTATCCGGAAACATCATAATCGGTTGGCCAGACTCGCCAAACCCGAGTCAGTCAGAACAGATTCCAAAACTGAGTCGGTGGGAAGAGTTTCTGACCGACATCGTAATCAGGCCCTATGTGTGATCTAGAAATCTGAAGAGTGAATGCTAGATGTCATGAATCCGGTTTATGGTGACTTGTGTATGTGGGTGCTCTCGTTTGAAAGCACAGTTGAAGGGTTTAGAGAAAGAGTATATGCAGAATCACTTCTCTGCAGAAGAAAGTGACAGTTAAGAGTAACAGGGTCATTTAAACTCCAGTTAAGGGCTACCTAATCAATTTAGAGAACCCCACCTGCCTGTCACTGCGGAGCCCTAGATCCATCAGTGCAGATGATTGTGTGTTGTTGCCTGAAGGCTGAATATATTGCTCAGTGTCACCAAAGTGGCAAAATATTTTGCTTTTCAAAAACAAATTCCCAGTTCTAGAGTTTCTTTTTGAAAAACAAAACATCAGTCACAAAGAGGGGCAGGGAGCTTTCTTCCTGTGTGTTAGGGCTGTTAATTAATTTCACAGCTCAGGATCATCTTGACTGTGGTGTTTATAGAATGCCTATTAATTTCGGGACAGAATTGATGGTAACTTCTTTGCATCCTTGGTCACCTGCCTTAGGCAGGAAGGAGCATTTACAGACTGTGTGGGGGTATGTACTCCTGCAGTCACACATTTAAGCAATGTCCTTAGTTGTTGTCAATCAGGTGACCAATATATATGGCTATTAGCCTGTATGTGCCTGGAGACAGCACTTTCAACTTCATGATAAACAGGATTGTACACCGGCCCTGAGTGATCAACTGCATGTGACATCGGTGTACAGACTTTTTGTTTGGCCCTAGTGGCATGCTGATCTAGTGTGTGCAGAGGTCTGTGCCTGTCGAAGGTAATGTGAGGTCTATAGTCAGTGTTGTCATAATTTATGTCATAGAACTTGCTGAGTGATGTAATATGTGAGGTCATAAGCAGTGGATGATGTGGCACAAGTTATAGTTAGCTGTGCTAACTATAACTGGTGTATTTCTGTGTTCTTTTTACAGTAGTCAAGATTAACCATGATATAAATTAAATGTGGGTAATAAAATGAAAATAAAATTGTCCTAAAATCTTTGTATTCCCTTTCCAATTAGGTATAAGGTATAAGGTATACATTTATTTGCATAATTAGTTAAAACCGTTGCAAAGCGACAACCTGTTCAAAAAAACAAAATAAATACATGTACTACACATTCCTTCATGAATAATATGTAAAAATATTTCTAAACACTTTCTTTGTTTAAGCTGCTTTACAATTAAAATATCTATTTTCTGGCATTGTGCTGCAGACCGCATTCCTGTCCGTCAAACAGCTTTCAACCCACTGTGCGGGGCCCTTCTGACCTTGGCAATCAGCTCTTATTAAAAAACTAAGGGGTCCATTAGGATGTCAGGCGGTGGCACCACTGCGGTGCTGGCGGGGCGGAAAAATGCCTTTTTCCACCCGCGAGCTACAGGAAACACGTCTGCCATATTAGTATAGTAAAATATAGGTCAAATCCCGTCTGCAGCGGAGCGACGTGCACCGCCATCAAAGTGCGCTCGCTACGGCGGCGGTGCGACCAATGGAGACTCACTGCCGTGCAGAATGACGTCTGCCCCGCTCCACAAATTAGGATGGCCCAAACAAGCAGACGCACCGCAGCGGAGACACCGCCCAACCAGAGAAGGCGGAAACTCGACAGCGGAGCACGACAGCAGAGATCGGGTCCATACCACCCAGTCACGACCGCCATGGACCAAGCTCTACATGTGTATCCGGTGCTGTACCTGCTACAGCACTATCATCAAATGGGCCGCCGCAGGTACGCAACTACACAAATACAACATACGGGCTGCTGGGGGCAACAACACATCCACAAGGGCACCCACACATGACCCACCTGCCACCATGTCACCCCACTGCATCCTAGACACACATCGACCGCGAACTTGCAGCAACGTCCCGGTCACATCACCGCAGTGGTCAACACATGCACACAATGCAGAAGGTAGGGCCAGTCCAAGGCAAGGGCAGGGCCCAAAGACCACAGGGACATGCCTCCCACAACCACACATCAACACACCCCATCAAGTCACAGGCCAGGTGCCCATCCTTATGCATCCCCATGCACAACAAGCAACAAGCACAGCAACAAGCAAGCACAGTCCACACCCTGTACCACACAACAAACAACCAGGGAGACAGCCACTGCAGGAGTGGCTGCACAGGAACACACAACACACAACACCAGTGCCACACACACTGAAGACTGCAAATACTTGCCAGTACATACACACACAAACAGACACAGACACTGGGTGAAGCCACAAATATAACACACACACATGGATGCCTGAATAGATGCCTGCCCAAAAGCAACACACAAACACAAGAGAAACACACACAGAACTCCATCAGAAACAGACATACCCTGTCAGCTAAACTGTGGAAAGGCAATGGGAACATTGACACAACAGGAGTGCACAACCCCATCACTCAGGAACAAAACGCACACAACATACCACAAATCACACAAGAAGTGCACCATCTCAGAACTACATTGCCACAGAAATCAAAAATGAACAAACACTGCAGGACATCAGGGGATGCACATCAGGCAATGCCAAGGCCACAGGAGAAGCGTGGAGAAGTGTGGCTCAATGGTTAGAGCGGCAGACCCTGATGCAGAGGTCTGGCCCGGGACCAGGGTTCAATTCCCGCCTCGGCTGGTCTTTGCAGATCTTGGGCTCATAATTCCTTGGACCTGATTTCTCGCCTTGGTGCCTATTCTAATCATGGGTCCCACGCTGCAACTTTGGGCAATAGCTTGCTTAGTCTCCACAACGGCCCCCTACAGCGCTGGGTATGGCTGGATGCACACTGGGGATGCCCAGGAGTGGACATTTCACGGGGAAAAACCAGGAAGGGTTCCCTAGCGGTATGAGTACAGCGCCAGGACACTCAGGAGTATCAGTGCGCTTTACAAGTACGGCTACATTTACATTTACATACACACAGCACTGTATGCACAACAAGCAGTGTGTGCACACCAAGCAGAACAGTCAAACACAGACATGACTGACACAACATCAACACACACAATACAAATCAGCACAGCACAAACACAACAGCACACCCAGGAAGTGAAGCAATACCACAGCCAACACACCTACATCCAACACAACAACAACAGATGCACCACTCTGGGACACAAGAGCAGAACCATCTAGACAAAAGCACTGGGCAGCAGACACAGCTGAAGTGCATATGAGCAATCCTCACTGATTAATAGCACAAGAACACCACGCATAAACCATTGGGGCAATTTCCATTTGCCGTGGCCCAAGAACTGCACCACAAAGCACAGTGTGTCAAATGAAGTGATGTGGAGGCACACACACATGTAAACCAAGGGGACAGCTGACATCTAAGTTAACTGACTTGCATGTCAGGGGGTACCATACACAAATAGAGGGAGACCAGACCCACAATGGGTAGGCATAAGTGCCACACATAGGGGATGGCAGTACACCACACACTAGAGTTGTGTATGCAGATGACTGCAGGTTAAGCATGGGCGAATTTTGCGGATCTCGCGTTCGCGAATTTTGCGGATTTGCGGATTCGCAATCCGCAAAATCCGCGAATTCCCGCGAATTTGCGGATTTTTTTTTTTTGTGTTCGCCCGTGTTTCTGCCAGTTCGCGAGGGTTTTTACAATTTTGCAATTTGCGAACTTACCTGTCGGGTCGCAAGTTTTGCGAACTTGTTGTTTCTACGTGTCCAGCCAGTTTGGGACACTCTTCTTCATCACTGCCACTCTCTGTCACCACTGCCACTCTCTGACTACTCATGCAACCCTCTGGCCCACCCATGCCACCCTCTGTTTCTTCACCACACCCTCTGGTTGTCCAGTGTACATTATTTTCAGCAAAGCAAAGCACACCTTCCCTGCCTCAAGTGACCTGAATTAATTTGGGGCTGATTAATGTGTCACAGAATATTTTTTTAGCTGGCACCTGCTTCCTTAGTGCGCCCTGATTAGTGATCTTTTGCACTTGCTAAGTGCTTTCATTGTTGCAAAATTAGTTACAACACCTGCCCTGCCCCAACTGACAATAATGAATTAGGGGCTGATTAATGGATTTTAACTTCCAGCCTGGCTCCTGCTTGTCTCCCTTAGCTGTAATTCAGGACCTTTGTGGCATATGTGTAACTATTCTGAGGTTCAGAGCAGGGTCACATAATAGTTTCAACTGGCAACTGAACTCTGGAGGGGCCCCTCAGGAAGCACTACAGGAAATGGCTACTAATGATGAGCCTGAACTTTTGAACCTGGTAAGTAGTTACTTTCAGTTTTGCTAAGAGCGTATTTCTGCAATTTTGCACTTATTCGCGGGGCGCGAACTCACGCGAACAGTGCGAGCAGTGCGAGCAAAATCCGCTGCTCGCGGATTTGCGGATTTTGCGGGAGATTCGCGAATCTCGCGGATTGCGAATTTCCCGAAAATCCGCAAAATCCGCGAGCGGAACGGATTTTCCGCCCATGCTTACTGCAGGTACATCCCCTGAGGAGGCACACCAAAAATGATCAAACAATATGCTTCACTGTTCATTTAGAGGTGTTATTTATTTTTCATAACATTCTTCTTTTGGTTTCAACGATTTTAACTGATATTAGCAGCATATCAGAAGACAGCGTACATTGGTGAACATTAGTTTATGAACTCTTACTCCAATGCATTTCGGGCAGAAATGCCCTTGGTCACGGAGAGCTGAGGAGGAAGGTAAAATAAACGGGTGTCAGAAAGCGGTACTAGCGCAACGTGTGGGGAAATTATTTGTGCTAAACGTGTGCGGACTGAGTCATCACATACACTGAAGTGCTCAGTACTAGAGTGAAGGTTCAGGGTGTGCAGGAGGATTTAACGATAGTGAACCTTAAAGTTAGAATAACGGGTGACAAGGAACACATTAATGACTATTTACACGAAGACTTACTTCATTGTAACGCGTAGCGCGCGAAAACGCTATCTGCGGGTTTGTCAGGTCGCTGTTACGAGTGCTCGTGTTTGGGGTTGATAAAGTTTGTTACACCACACACACCATGCCATACAAGAGGATAAAGGCACCATGTGCCTGCAATGCATGAGTAACACAACCACAATGGCAGTGTGGAGCAGCAGGGCTACACAGTCTACATAAACACACTCAAGACACATGGATGAACAAACACAACACTGATGTGCAAGTCACACACTTTGCACACACATAAAGGACTACAACTACAAGGAGGAGTCAGACAGAACAGCACAGACACACCAACACACTGCACAGTGCACAACAGATGACTCACACATGTGCATACTACTATATCCACAGGGCAGAAAAATCCAAACAACAGGCAAACAACTCCTGGGTGACACATATGTGTCTTTCACAATCCAGTGGTACAAAAGGGGGTGGTGATGGACGGAGCATCTGAATCAATCAAACACTCACATCCAGTCAAAAGATCTGGGTTTAATCCATCACCGTTCTTTAGCCCACTCTGCCACCCCAGTTCAGACATGGCTATATGCAAATCAGTTTGACCCTGTGCCTAATGGGAACAGTCCAGCCCGAACTGCCAAGCCATGTCTTCCCTGGACCGGAAACAAGCTTCTGATGACCGGTTTCTGGCATTCCAGCCGTCTTCAGCCAGGCTTGCTTGAATCCAGTGGCAAAGTGAGCAAGGGACTCACGTCTGAGCATATCCTGCCACACTTATGGCGGCCAAAAGCGGTACAAAAGGGGGTGGTGATGGACGGAGCATCTGAATCAATCAAACATCTGGGTTTAATCCATCAACGTTCTTTAACCCACTCTGCCACCCCAGTTCAGACATGGCTATATGCAAATCAGTCTGACCCTGTGCCTCATGGGAACAGTCCAGCCCGGACTGCCAAGCCATGTCTTCCCTGGACCGGAAACAAGCTTCCGAGGACCGGTTTCTGGCATTCCAGCCATCTTCAGCCCGGCTTGCTTGAATCCAGTGGCAAAGTGAGCAAGGGACTCACGTCTGAGCATACCCTGCCACACTTATGGCAGCCAAAAGCGGTACAAAAGAGGGTGGTGATGGACGGAGCATCTGAATCAATCAAACACTCACACCCCGTCAAAATATCTGGGTTTAATCCATCACCGTTGAGGCACAGGGTCAAGGCTCATTTGCATATAGCCATTGTCTGACCTAGGGTGGTGTGGAGTGCAAATAAACAATGCATTTAGGCCCAGATCTTTGTACTGGGGTGAATGTAAGACATTGTTCTACATTCTGTCCATCTACTGTGGTTTTTGCTATTTTCATCCCGAGTGGGCTGGGTATGCTCAGACGTGAGTCCCAGGCTCTCCACATCACTGGAGTCAAGCTATCCAGGCTGAAGAAGGCTGATAGCCAGAAACCGGTCCTTGGATGCTTGAATCCGGTCTAGGAAAGACATTACTTGGTAGTTCGGGCTGGACTGTTCCTATGAGGCACAGGGTCAAGGCTGATTTGAATATAGCCATTGTCTGACCTAGGGTGGTGTGGAGTGCAAAAAACCGATGGATTTATGCCCAGATCTTTGTACTGGGGTGAATGTAAGACATTGTTCTACATTCTGTCCATCAACTGTGTTTTTTGCAATTTTCACCCCGAGTGTGATGGGTATGCTCAGACGTGAGTCCCAGGCTCTCCACATCACTGGAGTCAAGCTATCCAGGCTGAGGAAGGCTGATAGCCAGAAACGGGTCCTTGGATGCTTGATTCCGGTCTAGGAAAGACATGGCTTGGTAGTTCGGGCTGGACTGTTCCTATGAGGCACAGGGTCAAGGCTGATTTGCATATAGCCATTGTCTGACCTAGGGTGGTGTGGAGTGCAAAAAAACGATGGATTTAGGCCCAGATCTTTGTACTGGGGTGAATGTAAGACATTGTTCTACATTCTGTCCATCAACTGTGGTTTTTACAATTTTCACAATCCAGAGGCACACACACATCCACACTCCCTACAAAGTCACACCCTTCACACTGCACACCTCTTGACTACCAAAGAGGACACATCTCATGTAGGCCATGCCATGGGACCAGGACTAAGGGCCAACACAAGATGACCTACAACATACATAGCTGGGCACACATAAAAGAATAACACACATACATCATGACATTGCCCAGCCTGCATGAAAACCTGTGCACAGCACCACACCCTGTGCTGGCAGTGTCCCCCAACCTGACATATGAACAATGTAGCCAACAACAGAAAACTACGAAAAAGAGAAATGCATGACAGGTAAAGTAGCCATCACAGATAGCACTAGTATTAGTGTCTGAATGTGATGCGGCCAAAAAGCTTGGCAATGTTTAAGTGACACATAGAGCATGGGGCACAGGCAACCAAATGCACACACCAAAATAACTTTAATCAGCAAAGACAGTGACAAAACAGACAACAGGAGTAACTGTCTTTATTCACATATTGCATAGATGTGACAGTAGAAAAACAGTAGACAAGAGCAAGGCACAAAATGCTGATCATATGCAAGATAATCTGCACAGGTAAACTCCAAACAGGAAGGCCAGTGTCCAGGGCACAGGTGAGAGTACAACATAGCAGAGCAACAGGGCCAGTGTCCATGCCAGGTTGCCCAGCAAGTACTTGAGACGCTGCACAGGGGAGACTCCAACACAGCAGAGCAACAGGGCCAGTGTCCAGGGCACAGGTGAGAGTACAACACAGTAGAGCAACAGGGCCAGTGTCCATGCCACAGGTGGCCCGGCAAGTACATGAGAGGCTGTACAGGGGAGACTCCAACACAGCAGAGCAACAGTGCCAGTGTCCAGGGCACAGGTGAGAGTACTGTACAACACAGCAGAGCAACAGGGCCAGTGTCCATGCCACAGGTGGCCCAGCAAGTACATGAGAGGCTGCACAGGGGAGACTCCAACACAGCAGATCAACAGGGCCAGTGTCCAGGGCAGAGGTGGGAGTACAACACAGCAGAGCAACAGGGCTAGTGTCCATGGTATAGGTGAGACGCCAACACAGCAGAGCAACAGGGCCAGTGTCCAAGGCACAGGGGAGACTCAAACACAGCAGAGCAACAGGGCCAGTAGGCATGGCAAAGTGCAGAGTCGGAACATGAGAAGCTGCACAGGCAAGGGTAGAACTGCAGTGAATGACAAGGCCAGTGGGAATGGCAAAGTGCAGAGTCAGGACATGAGAAGCTGCACAGGCAAGGGCAGAACAGCAGTGAGTGACAAGGCCAGTGGGCATGGCAAAGTGCAGAGTCAGGGCATGAGAAGCTGCACAGTGAGTGTGTTTGACTGTATCATACCATGGCCTGCAACACACCCAGGAGGTAAACAATGGGCAGGACTAGCATACCTGTATGAGAGACAGGTGTATGAGGGGAACTACCACTCACTCTTGGCTGTCAGGCGGACTTGGAGGTGGCTGTGTGTTGGGGACAGCAGGACCACTTGACTGGGGAGACAGAGGCCCAGGTGATGTAGGGCTATCAGTGGCTTGGCAAGTTGGAGGGCTGTTTGGACCAGGTGGTGTAGTGGCACGTGGAAGCGGAGTCATGCAGGCCTGTGACACAGTGTGGGTGGGAGAGGTTTGAGGGGTGCATTTCCACTTCTTCGGAATTCGAAATGGCTTTCCTGTACTGGGGTTAATGGGAACTGTTGTGGACACAACAGGCACACACACCAACAGAGCCGTTTCAGGTGCAGACACTGGCACTCCCTCTGGTGACGTGCTGGATCCTGCGGAACACTTTGTCTGGCTATGCCTCTGCACCACCTTCCCCTGTTTGCCAGGTGTACCCCCTACAGTGCCCTCCTTCCCCTGTTTGCCAGGTGTCCCTATAGTGCCCTCTTTTACCTGTTTGCCAGGGGTAGCCCCTACAGTGCCCACCTTCACCTGCTTCACTGGGCTTGGAATTGGAGTTGATGTGGTGTGGGAATGTGGCCCTGACCCCTTCCTAGGTATACCCTTGTCATACAACAACTCCTCAGTGGGCATAGACACTACACACCTTTGTCTGCGTGAAGTCTCAGGGAGAGGAGAGTCCTTCGCTGGTGATGCCTCTGAGACATGTGAGCCTGATGTCTGCTTCATTGCTTTTTCGGCCTTGCTCTTCCCTGACGGGCTCTTGTCTTTGCATTTCGGGGTGGCTCTGCTCTTCTGTGGGGATGGTGTCTGTGGTCGGGCTCGCTTGGGTGGTTTCTGCTGGGTGCTTCTTGTGCTGTATCGTGACTGGAACGCATAGGAACCGTGGTCACTATCATCCGATGTGGCCACTGACTGAGGGGTGGACAAAGGCACTAGAGCAGGAATGGAAGAATGTGCCTGTTGAAAGGCAGATGCCACTGTGGAAAACAAAGCCTGGACTGTACGGTGTAGCTCACCAACGTCAGAGTGTATGCCCTCCATGTAGGCAACCACCTGGCCTAATTTTTTGTCATGGTCACTTAAGGCATTAAGCAGGGCTGTCTGGCCCACACAAAGCTGGTGCAGGAGATCTACAGACTCAGCACTGAGGGCAGCAGGGGGGACAGGTGCAGGCTCAGAGGTGCCAGGTGTGAATCTAACTCGTCCCCTCTTACTGACACGGACACGGGCACACCAGAGGAAGTGGATGTGATGGTGGGCACTGGCCAATGTGTGGTAGTAGATGATGCAGAGTCCCCATTCCTTGTGCCTTCCAACATGGATGCATCCCCGCTGGCATCAGATGATGTTGTACTCTGTGTCTCAGGCAGGGATTCCTCCTGCATACTACGGTCCCTCTCAGATGCACTGGTGAGCTCTGTGTCACTGGGCTCCAGTGCAGCTGTAGTGCTACTCTCGCCACCACTGGTTTCCGGCTCCTGTTCCTCTGTGTCCACTGGCGATTCTGCATGAGAGAGAGATGCAGGGTTGTGTTAGTGTCATCGGCAGGACAAAGCAATTCAATCAATGCAGTACAGGCGATGCCCAAATCGACATGGTGACCACCACACCCTGCAATCACATTGCAGCAACACACTACATAGACCACAACAGTGCCTGTAACCCTGAATATCTGCCATGACTGAGCCAGTTTACGGCCACACAGCACAATACCCTGCCCGTGGATGAAGTCTACCAGACACAAAACTTGCTCTGCCCACACCTTGGGACATGATGTGGGGACACCACTTATTACCACTGACAGACCTTGAGGGAACAGAAGGGGACAACACACACACCTATTAGGACCTCACAGTCCACAATGGCAAGTAGCCCATAACAAACACCATGTGGTACTCTGGGGCACATTGTTGTCAGATGTGTGGGCCTCAACGATCATGGTGCATGCAAAGTAGGCATACATGAAGTCACACTCAGATAGTGGACACTGCTGTTCACCCCCTAAAACATTGCCCACACTATCCCAATGCTGAATGATCATGTAGATACTAACACATCTTACTATGGGAATTCACAGCAGGTAGGATCAGCTTTGTAAGGCCAGTGTGGGCCAATGCATGACACTGACACCCATTCCAGCAGCCACTCACATGACACAGCACTGCTCTATCCCACAAACATCACATGAGCCACCACAGCCACAGGCCCTGTACACATGCATCTGCTCCCAGCCAAAGTCACTCTCCCCAAATACTCACCCCTGCCTTGCTGCCGATGATCCTTCAGGCGTGCCTCAAGCTCTGGATGAGTCACAGCCAAGATGCGGCCCATCAGTGGTGTCATGCTGCGCCGTGCCAAACGCCCAGTGTGTGTGCAGCACCAAGGTCATATATGCCACATTCTTTGCCAGCCGGCTGATGTCATCCCCCCTCGTGTGGCAGTGGGTGCGTCATCAGTTAGATACCCCCAGGGCTCGCACCTTAGCTGCAATGGCCCTCCACACGGCCTTACGCTGGTGTACCTTGAGCTGCAGGCATGGGAGAAAAGAAGGTGACACAGTGTCATGTACCAACATCTATCACTACAGTTACAAGACACAGGTTCATTACCAAATGTAATCTCCCTCCATCCCAAACTGGGGTACACTTCACAAGGGCACTCTGCATGGGCCAAGCAGATGTGACTGCATGCATTTAAGAGGGCGTACATGGTCCCTGATAATCTCACACACATGGCGGATGACTGTACTGAACCCCCTCTGTGGCTTGCACACATCTCGAGTCCAATGCATGTCTGACCACTACATCACATATCGAGCTGTGTCTGTGCGTAGAATGACTGTGTGCATGACTGGGCAGCATTCAATGAGCATGTCCTGTGTACATATGTGTGTGTTATGTGTGTGGCATCTGGGTACATGGACTCACCAACAAAATATACATCTACACAAGTGTGGTTGTGTGCAATCATACAGGGCTGAGATGGTGCATAATCCTATTTCAGTGTGAATGAACAAGAGTAAGGGCACAGTAAGTGCAGTGATGTGATCTCGTCTTGGTGTACACAGACACAATCAGCTGAGCAATTATTGTCCTGGCACCTGCATGTCCAACATCCTGTGGCTCTGTATGACTGACAATGTAACACACTCCACTCAGACATACAACTGCAAGCAGGGAAAACCGTGACATTGGGACACACACACTCCTTCGCCCTGGAGACAGTATGTTTGTCAGTGTATGACACAACCCCAAACCCTCAGGAATATACTGCAGCAGTACAACCACATGTCTGCCCCCCGCACTACACCTCCCTTTACGATAACTTACCACAACATTGGGGGCACCAAACAGCCTTGGGTACTATGTGAGCACCTCGTCCACCAGGACCTCCAGCTCCTCGCTTGTGAATGGACTGGCATGGATCGTCTCTATCCTTGCCATCCCTGTGGAAATGGAACACCTGTGGTGGAAGTGGGTGGTGAGGGGTCCCAGGCAACAGGCCCTGTAGGCAGCAGCAGGAGAGGATCCCCGGCAGCAGGCTCTGTAGGCAGCAGCAGGAGAGGGTCCCAGGCAGCAGGCTCTGTAGTCAGCAGTAGGAGAGGGTCCAAGGCAGCGGGCTCTGTGAGCAGTGGGAATGTGAAGCTCACTCCCACAGATGTATAGCCCCCTGGGATCATTTCTTTGGTGCCAAACTGCAGCAATTGGTTGTTCAGGTCTGCCTCTTTCAAAAGCATCCAATGACCGCCTCCACGCCTTCCGCGATTTTCAAAACTGCATCATGCCACCGCAATCATCGCTCCCATGGGCTGTAGGCAATGCTCCATGGCGGTGAGGCACCGCAGGGGTCCGGGGTGCGCTACCCCGATGGTGCATAGTTCGAAAGCATCCAATGACCGCCTCCGTGGTGGCGGAGCATGCCTTCTGCGATTTTCAAAACTGCATCATGCCACCGCAATCATCGCTCCCATTGACTGTAGGCAATGCTCCATGGCGGTGATGCACTGCAGGGGCCCGGGGTGCGCTACCGCGATGGTGCATCATTCAAAAGCATCCAATGACCGCCTCCGTGGTGGGGGAGCATTCCTTCGGTGATTTTCCAAACTGCATCATGCCACCGCAATCATCGCTCCCATTGGCTGTAGGCAATGCTCCATGGTGGTGACGCACCACCGGGGCCAGGCGGTAGCTACCGCGAGTAGGGTGACAGAACATGCCCACCGCCATTTGGGCATGTCTTCATGCCAAACGGCCACCGCAGTTGTGTATGGGGTGGTGCTGGTGACACACCGCCGGGGCCAGGCGGTAGCTACTGCGAGTAGGGTGGTGGAGCATGCCCACCCCCATTTGGGCATGTCTCCATGCCAATGACTACCGCACTTGTGTAAGGGGTGGTGCTGGTGACAGACTGCCGAGGTCGAGCGGTAGCTACTGTGAGTAGGGTGGCGGAGCATACCCACCGCCATCTTCCCATGTCTCCATGCCAATGACCACCGCAGTTGTGTATTGAGCGGTGCTGGTGACACACCGCCGGGGCCAGGTGATAGCTACCCAAGTAGTGTGGCGGAGCATGCCCACCACCATTTGGGCATGTCTCCATGCCAATGACCACCGCAGTTGTGTATGGGGTGGTGCTGGTGACACACCGCCGGGACCAGGCGGTAGCTACCACGACTAGGGTGGCGGAGCATGCCCACCACCATCTGGGCATGTCTCCATGCCAATGACTACCGCAGTTGTGTATGGGGTGGTGCTGTTGACACACCGCCGGGGCCAGGCAGTAGCTACCGTGAATAGGGTGGCATGCAATGGGAATGTCCATCAGGAACTGTTGAAAACGTATACAGTGGCAACATGGTGAAGGGCACATCAATCTGCACACAATGCCATTATTCCATTGATTCCACAGGTGCCCGCATGTGCCATGGTTGGGTATGTGGGACGTACATTGGCCTGTAGTCCCTGCAATGTCAATTGTGCATTTGATGGTTGATGGTGCGTGACAGTGTTGAAGTGGACTCAACAATGTGTGCACTATCCAATGTGTTGTGGGTCAGTGATGACCGTGGCAAGGCTTGTCTCACTGTATGATGTTGTTACTTACTTGTGCTTTTATATCTGTACATACACACAATTGATAGTTTGCGCACTACTGTGTTCATTGTGTTGTGGATGTGTGCCAAGTTTACATGATGCATTGAGGTGTGACAGGTACAGCAGATGAGTATGAGACAGTCATGTTCATTTTACACACGTTGGCTAGATGGTACGCTGCAAGGCGTGCATATGTGAAGTGTGGGGTTTAGTATGTGTGCATTCACATCGACCTATGTGTTGTTTGAGGCACTTGTGTATGGTAAATGGAGAGGTGTGCCCTCTGTGTGGCTCAAACGTCCACCCATGTAACCTGGTGTGTCACGCATTTCTCAGGGGAGTGGTTTTTTTTCCGTGACATCCTTAACGGGATGTGCTGTGGGCATCTCTTGATGGTTGTCATTGACATGTGTCCATTTTCATCTCAACTAGGAGAAGGCCTAATCTCCTACGTCACTCGACACTGCTGGAGGACATGGAGGATGTTGCAATCATTCACAAATTCCACCTCGACAGACCCACCCTGAAGACTCTTTGTGATCTGTTGGAGCCCCACCTGCAGCCTCGCCGTTGCGGGCGGTTTTGGTTGGCCCGCTACCACCGCAGTCGGTCTTTTTTGGCGGGTGTTCCTAATTTGACTGCCGGTTTCTCCACGGTCCCGGCAGGCGGTTGATTCTCGCCTCCATTGCGGTTGGGGGGGTGTTCCGTCCGTCATCCTAAGGCTCCAAGTGGCGTGTTCTCAACTGCTGTGGGGTCCGACCACCTTGTGCATCCGAAATAAAGTTCTTGTCAGTGGGGAGAGTTTCTTTGCTGCGTCTTGAAAAGTTCGCTCATGAGTTTGCAACCTGGTTTCCTTATGTCAGCATTTACGGCATTTTGCTTTCACACAGTCTCAGATACTTCACTAGGCAGCAATTAAGTTGTGGATCATTGGGTGCAAAGCATGCCAGCAGGGCTTGCCTCCTGGTACGAATCCCCCGCTGGTTGAAATGTCATTTCAGCAGTTGTTTCCGTTCCTTAAGAAGTTTTTTGCAGGAGCACAGTAAATGCAGTAGATCTTCAAGAGCTGATCCACACAAATGGCACATAGGTCCCGCTTTCTCTCTTAACCAGGGTGGGCGGTGTTGCGTACAGGGTAGCAGCCCAGTCTGTACTTCATGTAAGCAATTTTTATTTTTATTTTTTGCCGTAGCCCAGATTGAAGTAGGCTTGGGTGACCAGCTCTGTGTATGACTTCAATTTCATCCAGCCATGGGCCCTTTTGGCCAATGAGGCTTTGTCCTCCAGCAAGGAAAGATGGTTCACTGTCTTCCACACTAGTTTTTAAAAAAATGGTAGTAGTTGTTGATGTTGCCCAAAGCTAACATAGCCCCATCCTCTTTAAACTGCTGTAGAAGTATTCTGCAGCAGGTAATTTTGCGTATTGTTGTAACTCCTTCCATAACTTTTCATTGAGTGTACCGTGCTGAGCTTTTCGCAGTTTATCCCACGCAATGAAGGCCCCTTGTCTAGCAACTGTTTGTTTTTGTATGCCAAATTCAAGCTTAATTTACACAGGCGAGGTATTATTGGGCGGTAAACACCCAAAATATAGAATAAAAAATATCGAGAGGACATAATATCAAATCAAAAATATCGAGAGGACAGAATATAGAATGGACACAGTATAGTTGGAAATAATATCGACATTTAGGTAAGTAATATGGAATGTCATTATATCGAATGTCATTATATAGTATGTTATAATATAGAATGTCATAATATAGAATGTTATTATATCTAATTGTTTTAAATTATATTATTTGTTAGTGTATGTGTTAAAAGTAAATAATATTTTTTTAATGTATGTAATTAATTTGATGTTAATTAATTTTTATATTAGTTCTGTAGCGGGTTGTGGGTTTATAGGGGAATAGGGTGGGAAGTAATTTAATTTAAAAAATAATAATGTATTAATTATTCATTTTTTGTTTAATAATTAATATTGGTAATTCATTTTTGCGTATATTAGTTCTGTAGTGGGTTGTGGGTTTATAGGGGAAAAGGGTGGGAAGTAATTTAATTTAAATTAAAAAAAAATGTATTAATAATGTATTGTTTAATAATTAATATTGGTAATAAATGTTTGCGTATATTTGTTCGATAGCGTGTTGTAGGTATATAGGGTATAGGGTGGGAACTAATTGAATTAAAATAAAATAAAAAGATATATATATATATATATATATATATATATATATATATATATATATATATATATATATATATATATATATATATATATATATATATAATAATTAATAATTGTATGGTTAATAATTAATATTGCTAATTCATTTTTGCATATATTAGTTCCGTAGCGGTTGTGGGTTTATAGGAGAATAGGGTGGGAAGTCATTTCCTTTAAATTAGAAAAAATATATATATATTAATTAATAATTGTATGGTTAATAATTAATATGGCTAATTAAGTTAATTAATGTATTTTTCAATATTTAAAAAGTTATTAATAAAACATTTTAATTAATTGATAAATATGTAAATTGTGTACAATGCTATTAATTAGTAATTAATTAAATATTGATAATTTATGTATTAATATGTTAATTATGTTAATTTTTGGAGGAGTGTTGAGTGTTTATAGAGGAGTATGGTACTTATTAAAATATTTGAAAATACATTTTTATTAATATTTATATAATATTTAATCAACTTTATTTTATACTGTTAATTGTGTTAGTTTATATATCATTGTTTTTATATTTTTGTTAATTGTGATTAGCTAAATAATTAAATGTTAATTAATTATGTTACTTTATTGAGGTGACGTTTATAGTGGAAAATAGTGGGAGGTAAATTAAATCTAAATAATTAATTAAAAAAAATTATTTTAATTAAATTATAGGACTCGGTGTACTAAATTATTCCCCTATGCTATCCAACACTTTCCCTACTGTTGCACTCTCTGGAGTGGGTATAGTAATTTTACCGCTAGGCTATACAACTCTTTCCCTACTGTTGCACTCACTGGAGTGGGAATAGTAATTTCTACCCCTACGCTATCCAACTCTTTCTCTACTGTTCCACTCACTAGAGTTGGAATAGTAATTTTTACCTACCAGCTATCCAACACTTTCCCTACTGTTCCACTCACTGGAGTGGGAATAGTAATTTTATCCAACAAATTCTCTACTTTTGCACTTGTTGGAGTGTGAATACTAATTTTATTCCCTTAGCTAAGTAATGTTTTCAATGTTGTTATATTTAATGTAGTGTACATTTTTAATTAACATAAAATGTATTACTTCAATTATTTAAATGATTATATATTATTTATTTTTATATTTATATAATAGGTTTATTTATATTTATGTAAATATATTTTTAATAATGTTTTAAATATTTTATAATTAAGATTAAGAATTATTTTATAATATTATTAAGTAAATATATATGTTTTAAAACAAATATGTTTTTTACATTACATTTATTATTTTTACATTTTAAGCTTTTTAAAATTATTTTAACTATGTTTTAGTTAATTGTGTTTATTATTTAACTACTTTTACATTATTTTTAATACATTTAAATGTGATATTTTACTTAACTATATTTTAAATATCGATATTTTGTACTCAATAATTTAGTACTTAATGTTTGTAGATAGGGATTCTATATTCTGTCCCTTGCTGTTTTGAATCAATATTCACTGATCCATTTCGGCAGTCCAAAGATGACCCTATTAACTGTTGTTACTGTGGCATCAAGTATTTTAGATTCTCTGCCTTTCTGGACCTCACTGCCATAGGCGGTTTTTGGCAGCAGTTTTGCCCGGACTACCTCAATCAAGGGAAAGATCGATGGTCCTGTCAACTTTGAATTTAGTGTTTTTAGAGTGGTAGCCAATACTAGGCCTTTATGCCTAATGCTATTCTTCTGTGCCAAACAACGTCCCCCTGCGCCCAGCTTCACTCCCAGATATTTGTATTCCACTGTGTCCTCGATTTTTGTTTCTCCCCCTTAACCAGGCTCCGGTTTGTCTCTTTTTTTTCCTGATTATCATGGTTCTCATTTTATCCAGATTGATCGTAAGATCATTTGCTTTGGAGAAGTCCCATGTTACGTTTAAAAGATATTATAGACCTACTTTTGTTATGCTGATCAGGACTATATCGTCTGCATACAGGAGGCAGGGTATCAAAATGTCTCCTAGTTTTGGGACATGTGAATTACAACTGATCAGGAGTGGTTCTAAGTTGGCTATATATAGGTTAAACAGAGTCGTTGTTAAGACACAACCCTGTTTCAGCCCTTTTTCCATAGGTATGCGCCTTGACAGGGAAGATCCATTGCCCAACTTCACCTGCAACCATGTATCCGTATGCACGTTTGTTAGCAAGTTTAGTAAGGGCTATGGCAGCCCCCATTTGTGCAGTTTGGACCAAAGTTTAAGACAGTTAATGTGGTCAAAGGCGGTCTTATAATCAATAAAGCATAAGTCTTGGGGTGACAGTGAAACCTCAGCCTTATATATGAGCATAGCCATGCTTAGAATGTTGCTTATTGCCCCGACTGACTTTAGGAATCTAGTCTGCTGTAAAGGAATTGCAGATTTTTCTGTGGCCCATTCCTGGAGGTCTTCCAGGAATGTGGCAGCAAAATACTTTGCCTCATTATCTAATAAAGCTACTAGGTGATAGTTCTGTGGTAGCGACTTTTCCCCAGATTTATAGATTGGAGAAATGATTGATCCTTTCCAGGTGCTAGGCAGGGTGTTTAACATCCTTATTTCTTGAAACAGTGGTTCCAATGCTTCTGCCCAGAAGACTGCCTCCTGTTTGTATAATGCTGGTGGGATTCCATTTGGACCAGAAGCACCTTCCCTTCTTCTCTTACGTATCTGCCTTGTAATTGCTGTTACATCAGATCTCTGGAGTTCTTTCATTGATAAGCCTCCCCTTGTTTTCTCAGAGTAGATGGGGTTATTTCCAACAACATCCTTGGTTGTCATTCAGCATTCTGGTTCTTTTTGAGCAATTTGGTCCTGTTCCCTGTGCTCAATACTTGTTTGGAAGTGAGATCTTAGGTATTTTACCCAATCTTCCTCTGCATTATTCGAGGAGATACTGTTGTGATTCTGATGGATGAGTTGATTTATGGTATTCCAGAATCTGGTGCTGTTGTTGTGTTTGACATCAGCAGATCATCAGATAATTTAACCCAGAATTCCTCCTCCATAACTCTGTTGACATTGCTTTCCAATTAGTTAAGATAATTTTTTTTAAAACAAACAATTTTCAGGTTCTTTGTATTTGTACAGCTGTCTAACATGTGAGTGCCCCGAAAAGAATTGTCATACTGAAAAAAGAAAACAAGGGTTTTTTACAGTAGTAAATAAATTCCAAAGAACAGAGCTATTGAAAAGTTGTATGTGAGTACCTAGAAAAATGATTTAATGGTGGACCGTTACTGAGAAACCATTTCATATAAATTATGTAATGGAAATTTTCAGGATGAATGGCATTGACCATTTCACATAAACCAATTCATAGAAAGCCTTTTTCATATAGGTGAATAGTAAATATTATGCCTCGAAACTCCAACCCTTTTGCTACTGTTGCAGGGATCTGGTTTGGGAATAGTAAAGTTAACCCCTTCGAAGTCCAACACTTTCTCTGCTGTTGCACAGACTGGAGTGGGAATAGTAAATCTTCCCCCATCTGAAGTCCAACGCTTTCCCTACTGTTGAACAGTCTGGAGTGAGAATAGAAAATGTTATCCCTGTGCAGCCCAATGCTTATCCTACTGTTGAACAGACTGTGGTGGGAATAATAAGTTTAACCGCGCCAAAATCCAACACTTTCTCTACTGGAGCTCAGACTGGAATGGGAATAGTAAATGTTACCCCTCCGAAGTCAAACACTTTCCCTACTTTTGTATAGACTGGAGTGAGAATAGTCAATTTAAGCTCTCCAAAGTCCAACGCTTTCCATACTGTTGCACAGACTGGATTGAGAAAGGTCAAGTTAAAAACCCCTTAAGTCCCACACTTTCCCTACTCTTTATAGTATTTTTAATAAATGCATTTTTGGGGTTTTGAATTTGTAACATTTACTTTGTCTAAATGAATTCATATATTTTTGCTATTAAATATTTGAGTTTTTATGGTTGTGTTGTGTATGTATTAAAAGGATATATATATGTGTGTGTGTATATTTGTTTTATATTCATAGTAATAAATGGTAAATATTAAAAAACTGTATGTAAAATAAATAATTGTATTAATTATGTTGCAATATATATATATTTGTGTGTATACATTTATATAAACAAATATATGGATCTATATATATATATATATATATATATATATATATATATATATATATATATATATATATATATATATATATCCTTTCCACGAGTGCTGGTAGTGGAGAAGCACTGTCAGCGGGCGGTCCGAGCTGGGCACCAGCGGTCCCGATAAATTCTTTCCACAAATCACCTCAATAAGAAATGATAGCCCGGACACATCTTCTGTGCATTAAATGATAGATTTAATGGCAATAGCAACGCGTTTCAGCGTGATCAAGGCTTAATCGCCGAAACGCGTTGCTATTGCCATTAAATCTATCATTTAATGCACAGAAGATGTGTCCGGGCTATCATTTCTTATTGAGGTGATTTGTGGAAAGAATATATATATATATATATATATATATATATATATATATATATATATTCAACCCAGGTTGGTTCAAGTCTCCTTCCGTGTTTATATATATATATATATATATACATATATGTTTGTGTGTCTATATAAATATATATTTATATATATAGTATTATATATTAGTGGAATTTATTTAATTTACATTATATTATATGTATATATTCAAATGTTTATCATTTAGTACTTGTAACTCTATTTATATTAACAAATGTATATATTTGTATATTTTTATGATATTAGTGCCAACAATATTATTTCCCAGTATTTTTGTACTTACCATTATAATTATAGGGAGATTATGGGCCTGATTAGGATGGCAGACGGACTTCTGTCCGTCCGCCATCGTCCCGGGGATAGGGACTGACAGCGGTGGTCCCACATATGCAATTATAATGCGCTGCCACACGGCAGCCGCAAAAGTTATTTGTTCCATTGCGGCGGGTGCTGCTGGCCACAAAAACAAACTGCCCCTGAACAAGGGAGGCCCACAATGGGCCCCCAAAGGCCATACCCACCAGTCTTTCCATGGCAGGTGAACCGCCATAGAAAGGCTGGTGGGGAGCCAGCATCAAAATCTGACCGGCAGTGCCTGCTAGGCACCGTCGGCATGCATTACATGCTGATGGCCTCTGCAGCACTGGCGGGTTCAAGGATCCCGTCAGATATGTGGTGGTCAGTTTTTCCGACCGCCACGGTACCACCAGCCATCATAATATGGCGGGCGGAAAATGACCTCACGATGGCGGTGAACCCGCGACCAACAGCCGGTCGTTGGTGGGTTTACCGCCATTGTAACGGCCTCCTATATTTTAGTAAACAATATTTGTGTCAAACGATATTGTTTACCTCAATATTGTGTCAGTGATCCTCTGATGGGTTAATGAGTGGTAGAAGATTGTTATACCATTTCTGATTCATACTGATAAGGGACATTTTCTCAAAGGTACTTTTTCCACTCATGTTATAAAAAAGATGATTTCAGCATGAAATCTGATTTTCTAAATTAAGCAGGAAATACCTTTGAAGTAGTTTTCTAGCATTTTAACAGGCAGCAGTATAATATTAAGTAATTTAATCTTTCCTAGGCCTGTGTTATTGAAAATGCTGCTGGATGTACACAATGAAATAGCTTTTAGGTCTTCAGTCACTGGGACAACATACCCTTTAAATATATAGGGGCTTATTTACAAGCTCTTTGCAGCGCCAATGTGTCACTTTTAATATAGAAAAAAGTGGTGTACCGGTGGCGCAAGAAGCTTGTAAATATGCCCCAGAGTGTGGAAGATGTTTATATATTATGTACCCTGCCTTGAATACAGACTTACAATGTACAATTTAGGTAGATTTTTTAATGCATTATTATAGGTATTCCCACTTAGCATTAAAACTTAATCTTGCCAAAAAAGAGCAGTGCTGCTAGAATATAGTGGAGATACTGCCAGAAACATATTTGTGTTATATATGTGACTGGTGTAGGTGCACACAGCAGATCAATTATGATATGAAAACTGCAATGACAGAAGTGCATTTTAGGCACCCTCTACAATGGACCTAGAGGGAACTTAAATAGGCTAAAGAGAGAGTTCCAATTGCACAGCACATGCCTAAGTGGGAAGCATAGGCACTTTACAACTGTTTAGTAGAGATAAAGCACATGCACTTAACCATAACCAGACAGAAGAAAATCTGGGCAGTAACAAAAATTATGCTTCTCCTGGCAGTAACTATATAAGAATTGCATATTGAATAAACAGTGGATTTAATTCCTTTACGTGGTTTGAGCTAGAAGCCTGGGAGTGCACAATAGTCTCTAGCACGAAACACGAACTCTAGTCATTTGGAAGTAAAAGGTGTTGTGAGTTGGGGCACCATGTTAATGCACACACAAATCTAACAAAAATCTACATGTTGGAGACACCTCATCCATAAAGATGCTATTACTCGATTCAACATACTTTCTTATACTACACAGCAGTGAATATAGGAGCAGACCATTTGATAACAGATTAGATCTCCTCAAGTCACATAGAAATGCTACTGTAGTTTCATGACCACTTTTAAATATATTCTTTTACTTCTGACATTCACATGACCTATTTAAAAAATGAATTAAACACTATGGGAACATGGCCTAAGGCTTGCCTGCTCAACATGCAGCTAGAGTAATTTCCCTGTGGCAAATAAGAGACTTCTCATAATTGTTTTATTTTGCAAATGACTGACTGAAATGCACATTCTTTTACTCCACAAGGTCATTACGTTGCTATACACACTGCACTTTATTGAAGTAAACCTCTCATATTATTATTAAGCTATTTAATATTTATGATTTCGTTTTCTTATAAATTAAAAATTGAGAATGAAATTTCCTGGGCAAGTAAGACTTCTTCTTAATTAGAGAAATGTTTCTGAGACATGTTTGCTGCCGTATTGAAATCATAATAATATTAGGGAAAATGAATGTAATTTGTGTACTTGGAAACAAGGAGGGCCTGTTTTACAAACTTTATTTTGTAGTATATAAAGTAATATGGCAGTAGTACTATTCACTTACTATAAAATGCAACTCAAAACCTATGGATTAAAAAGTTCTTGTCTTTTTTATGATGAGATCTCAACCTACTTAAGCATATTACGCTAAGTAAACGTGGGGGGCACTGGGGAAGTCATTGACAAATAGGGAATATTACTACAAAAGTGAATAGATTTGGGGAAAATAAGGAGGAGCTTAAGGGGAGAAAAACTACTACAAATACTGCCACAGGAAAGTACTCCAGCCCAGTCTTAGACTGCCTACTTACAGGTACTGCAAAACACATTCATATATATATATATATATATATATATATTATTCACTGAAAAAACCATAGGTTATAGACCATATATAGTTAGGAATTAGCATTTACAAAACCTTATTTTACTCACACAAAACCATTGAAATTCGCATATATAGTTAGTTGCACTAACTATATATCACGCACCTGCAATCCACTGCTGATCATGTCACATATTATATCATTCATGACATGGTCAGTGACATCACTGATGACATCACTGATGACATCTCAAATGACACACTGATGACATCACTGATGACAACATCCAGTGACTGTATGTTTCTGTAAAGTTAAAAAATGTCTTACATATTGAAGAATGAGTGGATGTATAAGTGTCTGGATGAAGGATTTAGTAGGTGCATGACTGACTGTATGAGTGAGTGATTAAATGTGTCTCATTGAGTGCATGGGTTAGTGACTAAACTGTCTTAATTTGTGCATCATTATGTCTGTTGTTCTGTAAACCGCTGCATGTGTTGATCAGTAGCTGTATGAGTAACTATATGGGTTATTGATTGGTTGCCCAAGTATTTGTATGGGAGACTGAGTGTGTGTGTGGGTGGCTGGGAGGTGTATGACTCTGTGCATAGATGTGTGAGCAGTTGATTCACTAGATGTATGGGTTCAAAAGTGCATGTGGAAACAGCTGTATGGGCGGTTGACTGTGTGCATGAGTGTATTGGTGAGTGAATGGATATCTCAGTGCTACATGTCAAAGTAAGCACATATGTAAAACACAGTACATGTGAGAGTTGACATATATAAATAACTGTGCATAAGAGCCAGTGAATGTGTGAGTGGCTGTATGGATCATTGTGAACTTGTATCAGGGATTGTATAAGAGAGTAAATATGTGTTAGTATATGTTTGAATAAGTAAGGTGTGTATAACTGTATAGTTGAGGAAATGGAGGTGTGATTGATTCTTTGCATGACTGACTAGGTGTGTGAGTAACTCCATGGATGAGTGACAGTCTGTGAGTGTCTGTTTACACTGAGTGTATCTAAGGTTATATTAGAGTCTGAAGAGGTTCATCGTATTATCACATGAATTATGTCATCAGTGATGTGATCAGTAATGTCAAATGAGATGTCATCAGTGATGCCATCAGTGATATCATTTGAGATGTCATCAGTGATGTCATCAGTGATGTCATCAGTGATGTCATCAGTGATGTCATTTGAGATGTCATCAGTGATGTCATTTGAGATGTCATCAGTGATGTCATCAATGATGTCATCAGTGATGTCATCAATGATGTCATCAGTGATGTCACTGACCATGTCATGAATGATGTAATATGTGACATGATCAGCAGTGGATTGCGGGTGCGCGATATATAGTTAGTGCAACTAACTATATATGCGAATTTCAATGGTTTTGTGTGAGTAAAATAAGGTTTTGTAAATGCTAATTCCTAACTATATATGGTCTATAACCTATGGTTTTTTCAGTGAATTTTCAAGGTTTTGTAAATGCTAATTCCTAATTATATATGGTCTATAACCTATGGTTTTTTCAGTGAATATATATATATATATATATATATATATATATATAACATTTCTATGGCAAAATGAAACCCCTCATTTTGTTCCTTTTCAAATTAAATGTTTTAAGAATTAACACTTTATTCCAATCAAGATGACTTCAGGTGTGCCATACTTTTGTCATAAGTAAGACTGTTAGCGCTCTAGTTGTTCTTTAGAACACTCTGGGACATTCTGTCACTGGGCTATAGTTGGGCTACATCTGGCTGATATTTGGGCTACATTTGTTTTTTTTGTCTCTGGTGGCCATCTTTGGGCTACATTGGGCTACATTTGGGCTCTAACATATATAGCCCAATGTAGCCCAATATATATTTTTCAAAGTTAATTTTCGTAAAAACCACTGGAGCATATATCTTGAGACATAGCAAAGGCACATCGGGCTACCAGTCCCTACAATTTTGCCAACTTTTGTGGAAATCCATTCAGCCGTTCGAGCTAAAAGTGAGTCCAACCGCCCTATGGAAAACTCAATGTTAAAAACATATTTTGGGACCCCCCTTTTTTCTCCCCAAACTTTCAGGGGACGCTCAGAAACATAATGTGCCATTTTCCTGAAAATTTCAGCCAATTCCGTCCATCAACGCCAAAGTTATTCAACATAGAATTTTCAGAAATCCCTATTCAAAAAAATCCTAACTATATATACCTACTGGCGACCGCCAGTAGGTAAAAAAAAAAAAATATATATATATATATATATATATATATATATATATATATATATATATATATATATATATATATATATATATATATATATATATTCACTGAAAAAACCATAGGTTTCACACCAGTTATAGTTAGGAATTAGCATTTAAAAAACCTATTAAATTCACTGAAAAAACCATAGGTTTCACACCAGTTATAGTTAGCTGGAAATTTTACTGATATAAAACCATTGAAATTCCCACGTTATAGTTAGTCGGACTCACTATAACTTGCGCGTGCAATGCACTGCTGATGACATCACATATTACATCACTCATGACATGGTCAGTGACATCACTCATGACATCACTGATGACACCATCCAGTGAATATGTGTCTTTCTGAAAAATAAATATTAGTGAGTTATGTTTAAATATTTAAATATATATATTAGTGTTTCACTTTGTGTATAAGTGGCTACATGTGTTGGTAAGTAGCTACATGCGTATGTATATGGGTTATTAGATATTTTTATTAGTATCAGTATGACTGTCTATATGGTTTAGTGGGGGTATTACTTAGCACATAGATGCATGAGTGACTGACTCTTTGTTTGTATGTGTTTTGAAGACAGCATATGTACAGGACTGTATGGGTGGATGAGTGTCTATATGTGTTTGTTAGTGAGTGAATGACTGTCTCACTAGTGTCTTTATCAGTACCTACATATGTTTTAATCTAGTATATATGAATATTGATGTATATAAGTGAGTATATGTGAGAGTAAGAGATTGTAAGAGTTCCTGTTTAAATAAGTATGTGTTTCTATAAGTGATTGTTTAAGAGAATAAATATGTGTAATTTTAAATAGAAGTAAGGTGGAAGTGTGTGTATAACTCTATATTCAAATAAATGGATGTTCAATAGTTTATTTGCACGTGTGAATATGTGTGTGAGTAACTTTTGGATGAATGTCGGTGTGTAACAGGATGTATAGGTGTATCACTTCATATGATGAGTGAGTATATGTATGAGTGACTATATAGAACTGTTGGTGAAAGAGTGGATGTGTATATAGATAGTGGAATTACTGAATTGCTTGTTGTAACTGATATAGGTATCTCCATTTTTTTAAAAATTTCAGTTTCTATTTTTGAATATGTGTCTCAAGGGTTACATTATAGTGAAAGGAGGTCTGTCACTATGTCACAAGGATGGTGTCATGAGTGATGTCACTGACCATGTCATGAGTGATGTAATATGTGATGTCATCAGCACTGCATTGCACGCGCAAGTTATAGTGAGTCCGACTAACTATAACGTGGGAATTTCAATGGTTTTATATCAGTAAAATTTCCAGCTAACTATAACTGGTGTGAAACCTATGGTTTTTTCAGTGAATTTAATAGGTTTTTTAAATGCTAATTCCTAACTATAACTGGTGTGAAACCTATGGTTTTTTCAGTGAATTTCAAAGGTTTTTTTAATGCTAATTCCTAACTATAAGTTTCACTTTATAAATAAGACTGTTAGCACTCTAGTTGTTCTTTTTAACACTCTGGTACATTTTCTCATTGGGCTACAGTTGGGCTACATCTAGTTGAATTTTGGGCTACATTTTCAATTTTTGATCTCTGGTGGCCATCTTTGGGCTACATTGGGCTACTTTGGGCTACATTTGGGCTACATTTTGGCTCTAACATATATTAAGCCCAATGTAGCACAATACATATTTTTCTAAAGTTAATGTTTTTTACAAACCACTTCAGAATAGAGCTACCTGTCCCTACAATTTTCCCAATTTTTTTTTTAAAAATTATTTTGGGGAGCGCTCCCGGAGCGCGCCCCGGGGAGCGCCCCGAAAAGCGTATTTTTACAAAGCGCCCCGGGGCGCGCTCCGGGGAGCGTCCCGTGAGCGCCAATATCGCAAACGAAAACATAATCGTGACGTATCGCGTAGCCGCGACCGCGTGATACGCACGGCGTAAGCGCACCCGGAAGTACTCGAGCGAATACGATCGCACAACGTAAACTTCCGACGCGCTTACGCTGCGCGACCCGGGGCGCGCCCCCGGGCGCGCCCCGGGCGCGTAGCGTAAGCGCGTCGGGTCATGTGAGCAGAAAATAACACTTTTCATTGGTTCATAACAGTTTTGGTTTCATAATGATGAAGCCCCTGGTCTTGTGACCTGAAAATAACACTTCTCATTGGTTCAGGACAGTTTTTTTTTCTAAATGATGAAAGACCCCACCTTTTTTCCTTATTCTGACTTTGTCCTTTGACTGAGGAAGACCTGTTTGTTGCTCTGTCTACTTTTTTGCTCTTTGAGTAATATTTTGTACTATAAAATGGCTTCATTAGTAGCATCAGCTGGTGCATCTGCCCCACCACCACCACCACAACCACCAAGAGGACCAGCTCCAAATTATATTGGTGGTCAAGAACAGGAGGAGGAAGAGGAAGAGGAAGAGGAGGAGGGGAGAAGAAGATGGCTGCCTGAAGAAAACACACCTTATAAACCCAAACCACACTTCATTTGGCAGTTTTTTTCAATTCCAGAGGGGAAAAAAAAGGTGAATGCGCCCAAAGTCACTTGCCTCATCTGCAATGATGAACTTTCATGGGGCAACCCAAATAAGAAATATTCTTTTGGTAACTATACCATGATTCGGCACATGACAAGAAAGCATCCAAACAACTACTCTCGTGCAGAGTTCCGGGAAATGGCCAGTAACCTCCCCCAGTCATCAAGGACCCCCTCCCAAAGAAACCAACCCACTTCCTCGCAACCAGAAACATCTGAGGTGATGCCTTGCATTCAGCCGAGATTTGCTGATTTTAAAATTACTTGCACTGCTTGTGGCAAACTTATCTCCTATGGGGAAAAAAGTGTGAAACTCATCGTCCTTGCAGGTGATAATCACAAGTGCCCCAAAAAGAAGTAATTTTTTGGGTTTTTTGTTTTTTTGCTCCAGTTGAGCCAGTTTCAATTCCCTTTTTTTGTTTGTCCCCCAAAAAAATACAAAAAAATATATAAAACTGTTTTGAAAAGCCAAAAAAAGTACAAAAAGTTCAAAAAACACAAAAAAAATATAAAACAACAAAAAGAAGAAAAAAAAAAGTTCTTTTTAGAACTACCTCCAATTTCTAAATCAAAACTTCATTTTTTAAACACTCTGTCACCTTTTTTCATCATAGTGCGCTCCCAGGGCCGCTCCCCGGTGCGCGCACCGTGCGCTTCCCCCGCGCAAAACGAAAAAAAAAAAATAATTTAAATGCCCCGCGGGGCCCTTTTATAGCCCCCACATCAAACCTAGGGGGTCAAAGGGGTCTATCCCTGACGCCTTATGGTCAGTTCCCACTTTGTTTTAGCCACCTCTTATGTCTCGATTTTACCGAGACACAAGATGGCGACCGCTCTGGACTGTTTCGAATGTTTACAGACACCCGAGAGCCAATCAGCTTTCCATGCGCACCTCGCGTCACGCGCCCGGAGCGCTCCCTGGTGCGCGCACCGGTGCGCTGCTATAGATATATATATTTTTTTGAACCTAAATTACTCAAAATCCACTGGAGCACATATCTTGAGACATAGCAAAGGCACATCGGGCTACCAGTCCCTACAATTTTGCCAAGTTTGGTGTAAATCCATTCAGCCGTTCGGGCTAAAAGTGAAATCGACCGCCCTATGGAAATTAACATGGGGAAAACGCGTTTTGGGACCCCCCTTTTATCTCGGCCCCCGCTTGACGAATCCCCCCCAAACTTTCAAGGAAGGACCGGAGCTCGACGAGGCCATTTTCAGGAAATTTTCAGGCAGATTCGTCAACCGGTGCCAAAGTTATTCCAAATAGAATTTTGAGATTTAACATTGAAAAAAATCCTAACTATAACTACCTACTGGCGACCGCCAGTAGGTAATATATATATATATATATATATATATATATATAATGTGAATCATTTTAATTTAAAAATTAAATAAACTCAAACTTTGGTAAAAAGTTAATGTAAATTAATTCAATACACATTCATACATTTTGACAGAATGTGATGTACTTTTTTAAAAAGTTACTTTGAATGTATTCTTTAAGAAATGTAATTTGCATTCTAAACAAATAATGTTAAATTATATTAATCATATATATTTACAATGATTGTATTTTTAGCTTTTATATTAAGTATATATTTGTTCGAAAGAATAATACATTTGGACCTGGTTCCCTATTCTTTTCATATGGGGTTCTCCACTAAGATGCTGGAGATCTCTACCTAATGTGAAAATTTACTAATAGTAACTTTGCACTTATAAATGCAATCTTAGGTGTCTCTACACCCTGGTTTCAGGAGTTGGAGAGATATAACTCTGCACCTAAGTGTAAATCAACACTTGGAAATTTGAATAGTAAAAAAGTGTAGACTTACACTAGGCACATGAGTAAATTTACGCATGATTATATCTACGCAAATAATTTTACTTTTGTGACTACTGCTCCAACATTTTATGTAAAATATTTTTTGTAGATTTGTACTTTTAAGGGCTTTGGAAAATAAGTAATTTTATGATGGGTGCTTCATTCAAATTTATTTTGAGTTGAGTTTTGTGCTACATTATTGCATTATGATACTGTTGTATTGTACTGTGGTGATCGTGTTGCATTCTGTTTTGACTGTTTTGTTATTTCATGCTTTGTCTTAATTGTGTTATTATGTGGGTTTGTTCATGTTATTGTGTTATGAGCTTTTGTTTACTTTAGATATATCAACAAATGCTGCTTCATTTCCAGCAAATTACATCTCGTTTGTATAAATTCTGTAAATAGGTGAAAAAAAGAGAACTGCCCAGTAAGTACTGTTCATAAAGGGGCACGTATGAATGCTAACAATTAAAAAATATTTCCCCATTCAACCATTACTTATTAATGATTTTCAAAACTAAAATTAGAATACCGTCATTTGAACATATTTCTCACGTTATACATATTTTACTTCATTATTTTAACTTCATATTCTCCACACCAACTAATTGTGTTCACTTTTCTTTGGCACACATTTATGAGATATAGTATGCCTCGTGAAACCACAATTCCATCACCTCAGTGCTACCAGCATGCAGCATGATCTATTATAACAAATATGTTACCACCAGTAATGTTTCATAGTAGCCAGCATAACATATGATAGATTGTGCAACTCGAAAACAACAATCTCCTATTATGTTACCTGAATCTCTCAGTTGAAACTAGAGGTTCTGATGTCATTCAGTCAAAATTAATTATTCACAATGCCTTTCCCATCAAGATATAATGGTTAACTGCCTGCACCCCGTTATCTTTCCTACATTGCACATTTTGACCTTGCTTGATTGAAACATCATATTCGTAGAGGTCTACATCAGGAAATGATCCCCCACCTATTATCCACCCTTACATGTTCCTCCTGGGAAGGGATCAATCTCACACTTTCTGCTCCTATAAGTATCCGATATTGCGTTCATCTGTCTTCCATGTTATGCCATGCTATGTTTAAACATAGGGCCACGACTTCCCTATGCATGTTGGCAAGTTATGGTGGATTTATGGTCTGGTTGTGGGTTGTGGGAGGGTCCTTATTCTGCCTGCTTGTTTTGAGTCAGACCTGTGATCTGCTCTTGATTGATTCTTATCGTTGTTTGGCTGTGTGATCTGCTGGTGCTATCTGATGGTACGATCAATCCAGCAGCCTTCCAGGATGGTTCATGTCTATACAGGGTCAAGGGAAGCAACAATTGTTCACTGTCTAAGGTAGTAAAATAGCACTGCTCAAGTTGTTTAACTATGAAAACAGCACTCAGCCCCACCCAAAAAATGACGGTATGGGGCCGATTACGATGTAGGTCAGAGGCTTTCCAACCGACTCGGTCGACGGATTACGATGTCAGTGGTCGGAATGTAAACTGGCCGGTCATTCTGTCTCAGTTTCGACCAGATCTCGAAGTTTTCCAGCCGGTCAGAACCACACCGTAATTCCCTATGGACAGCGTTTCCGCCATTGGTATTACAATGTTGATTTTCCACATCCTTACCGTGCCAGCCTTTCCGATGAGGAAAGGCTGTCGGAAAGTGAGTTTGGGGTCCCTAAAAGGGCCCCTTTGCTTCTGTGGTCTATGTTCGGTGGTTGAGGAGGTACCTAGGATACCCCCTCTGTAAAACCCTGCACTGTGTGGCAGGCCCCATGGGGTGCCTGCCACAGGGTGCAGGGTTTTACGCACAACCCCATATCTCTATAGAAGCCTGCATTGCAGTTGGTTTATGAAGCTCCCATAGAGATCAGTGGGAATCCGACCGCACAGTGTTCGGTTGCATCGTAATCAGGCGGTGGGTACCACAGACCTCAGGTCAGTCGGTCCCAACTCCGAGACGGTGTTGGTCACAAGCAACTCCAACCGACATCGTAATAAGCCCCTTAGTGTCTTAAATTGGCACTTGCAATGCTCATGTTATGTGATATGGCACATGGTGTACTTTGACTTGTCAGATTTACCAAAGCTTTTCTTCTGTTCTGTGCAGTTTGTGAACACACAACATTAACAAATTAAATTTCCTTGAATAATGCTCTGCATGAGCACAATTTACCTCACACACATGCAGTTTGCTACAATGTAAGGCTTAAGCTCATGAGTGAGGCAGGAGCAGATCCTAATGCATCATTTAAAGAGGGATAGATTTAACTCTGTGCTTGCTGCATTTTCCCTTCACGTCCTGCTTTACCCTGTGGGTGCAGACCTGCTGCAAGTGAAGTGCTAAATCAGACATGGGGAAAATATTGGCATCATGTATTTTGAAGAACCCATATTTCTCTTCTCATGAAATGTGTAAACTGCACAATACAGATTTACGTTCTTGCCTATATCTTAAGAGTGAAAAGGTAAATTTGAACACTGACACGTACGGGTCCTGTAAGGGCCTAACCTGATTTTCATTCCCATAGGTGACATGGTAATGTGGACAGAAGCATGCTGACATTAACAAGTCACCATAACCATGACCAAGTGACTCATGAAAGCCAATGCATAACAAAGTTGCAGGTGCCTAGTACTTTGTTAAGCAAAAAGTGCCAAGTTCAGGTTGTGAATCAGCAGTCCTGTAGGCAAATCACATATAATCTAATGGAAGTTTGCTCCCTGCAAATGTGTGGCGTCATTTTAGTGACTCAAAGTCCAAGAGTGCTCTTCATGCCCATTACTTCAGTGGGGTTCTGTTGCACACAAGGTGGGCCAGACCAATGCTGGAAGGAGCCTAGCAGCACCGCAGGTTTGCTACAGTTAAATGCCACTGAACAGGTATAGATAACATGTCTGCTCAGCCCAGCATGTTCAAAGCAAAACCAAAGGGGATGATGGAAAGAGTGTTGAACAATGCAAGCGCTCACCCCCAGTCAAATGATCTGGGTGTAATCCATCATCATTCTTTAGCTCACTCCGCCACCCCAGTTCACACATGGTCATATGCAAATCAGTCTGACCCTGTGCCTCATGGGAACAGTCCAGCCCGAACTGCCAAGCCATGTCTTCCCTGGACCGGAAACAATCATCCTGGGACCGGTTTCTGGCTAATCAGCCATCATCAGCCAGGCTAGCTTGAATCCAGTGACAAAGTGAGCAAGGGACCCACGTCTGGGCATACCCTGCCAACTTAGGGCGAACAAAGCAACACCAAAGGGGATGATGGACGGAGTGTTGAACAATGCAAGCACTCACCCCCAGTCAAATGATCTGGGTTCAGTCCATCATAATTCTGTAGCTCACTCCCCCACTCCAGTACAGACATGGCCATTTGCAAATCAGTCTGACCCTGTGCCTCATGGGAACAGTCCAGCCCGAACTGCCAAGCCATGTCTTCCCTGGACCAGAAACAGGCATCCTGGGACCGGTTTCTGGCTAATCAGCCATCATCAGCCAGGCTAGCTTGAATCCAGTGGCAAAGTGAGCAAGGGACGCTTGTTTCCAGCAGGATGGACCAGGCTTGGCAGTTCGGGCTGGACTGTTCCCATGGGGTACAGGGTCAAGACTGATTTGCATTCGGTCCATCAACTGTTGTTTTTGCATTTGTCACCCCGAATGGGACAGGTATGCTCAAACGTGAGTTCTGTGCTCTCCATGGCACTGGAATCAAGCTATCCTGGCTGGTGAGGGCTGAATGCCTGAAACCGGTCCTAGGATGCTTGTTTCCAGTCCAGGGTGGACCTGGCTTGGCAATTCCGGCTGGACTGTTCCCATGGGACACAGGGTCAAGACTGATTTGCATATGGCTGGGTTCAAACTGGAATGGCATGGTGAGCAAAAAAAGCTATGCATTTAGGCCCAGATCTCTGTACTGGGGTGCTTGTATGACATTGTTCTGCATTCTGTCCAACAACTGTTGTTTTTGCATTTGTCACCCTGAGTGGGACGGGCATGCTCAGACGTGAGTCCCATGCTCTCCATGCCACTGGAATCAAGCTATCCTGGCTGATGAGGGCAGAAAGCCCGAAACTGGTCCTATAATACTTGTTTCCAGTCCAGGGTGGACCTGGCTTGGCAGTTCGGGCTGGACTGTTCCCATGGGGCACAGGGTCAAGGCTGGGTTCAAACTGGAATGGCATGTTGAGCAAATAAAGATGGATTTAGGCCCAGATCTCTGTACTGGGGTGAATGTATCACATTGTTCTGCATTCTGTCCATCAACTGTTGTTTTTGCATTTATCACCCCGAGTGGGACGGGTATGCTCAGACGTGAGTCCTGTGCTCTCCATGCCACTGGAATCGATTGACTGATTTGCATATGGCTGGGTTCAAACTGGAAAGGCATGATGAGCAAAAAAACGATGGATTTAGGCCCAGATCTTTGTACTGGGGTGAATGTATGAAATTGTTCTGCATTCTGTCCATCAACTGTTGTTTTTGCATTTGTCACCCCGAGTGGGATGGGTATGCTCAGACGTGAGTCCCGTGCTCTCCATGCCACTGGAATCAAGCTGTCCTGGCTGATGAGGGATGAAAGCCCAAAACCGGTCCTAGGATGCCTGTTTCCAGTCCAGGGTGGACCTGGCTTGGCAGTTCTGGCTGGACTGTTCCCATGGGGCACAGGGTCAAGACTGATTTGCATATGGCTGGGTTCAAACTGGAATGGTATGGTGAGCAAAAAAACTATGGATTTAGGCTCAGATCTCTGTACTGGGGTGAATGTATGACATTGTTCTGCATTTTGTGCATCAACTGCTGTTTTTGCATTTGTCACCCCGAGTGGGACTGGCATGCTCAGACGTGAGTCCCGTGCTCTCCATGCCATTGGAATCAAGCTATCCTGGCTGATGAGGGCTGAAAGCCCGAAACAGGTCCTAGGATGCTTGTTTCCAGTCCAGGTTGGACCTAGCTTGGCAGTTCGGGCTGAACTGTTCCCATGAGGTACAAGGTCAAGAGTGATTTGCATATGGCTGGATTCAAACTGGAATGGCATGGTGAGCAATAAAACAATGGATTTAGGCCCATATCTCTGTACTGGGGTGAATGTATGACATAGTTCTGCATTTTGTCCATCAACTGTTGTTATTGCATCAACCCAGCATGTTGGAACTGCCCAAGAAAAATCCACTTTCACATTATTTCTCAAAATAAACCCAAGCTCTCCTATCAAAAGTGTTTAAATAAATGTCTTAGTCAAGGAAAAACTGTGATCATTTGGATATATAATGGAAAAGTATTTACTTCCAAAACATCTGCCAATCCTTGGCATTAAAAAACACCCACAAATGATGGACGGAATGCAGAACAAATTCAACTTTCACCCCCAGTCAAGAAATCTGGGTTAAATCCATCATTCTATTGCTCACCATGCCACCCCAGTTTAGACCCAGCCACATGCAATTCAGTCTTGATCCTGTTCCTCATGGAAACAGTCCACCCCGAACTGCAAAGCCAGGTCCTCCCTGGACCAAAAACAAGCATCATGTGGCCAGTTTCAGGGTATCACCCATCATCAGCCAGGCTCGCTTGAACCCAGTGGCACAATTGCATTGAGAAATAGGTGAGACTAGCAAGGTTACAAATTACATTATGTATGATGGGAACACATTTAATATGAATTGAAGGGATTATCTGTGCTCATCCTAGTCCCATGGGGGGGGGGGGGGGGTATTTGTTCCTACGACTGGCCTAAAATATGCTATATAAGAATTAGGCTGATGTTTTTAGTTGTCCATCACACCAGATTTTTTGTGGCGAGAGGGGTCAGTCTCCACTGACTATAAAAGAATTTTGTCTGCCACCTATTCTCAATAGGATGATGAAATGTCAAAGTATTTTGGAGGGAAAGTCATTCATCTCGTATTCAGTGTGCATTGCATATTAATTCATTGTATCCTTTCGCATACACATAGACTGTCAGAATGGCCAGAAAAAGAGCATCGGCATATTTTTTCATATTTTCACTGTTGCTCATGCACTCACTGTCAACTATAAATAGATGCTCATCACAAAAGTTCCAAACGCCTTTTAAATTGTAATCTACAATGTTTTACATTGATGCCATGTCTCTCTTCGTTCCAGTCTTGGTCTGTTTTCAGCTTGCACACTGACACTTTTGTGGCATATATCGTCACATGGTTCCTCTTTAGGTTTGGTTTAGCGACAATTTCTTTGTATAGCAACCCTCATAGTTTATCCCAAAAAATCATAGTAAAGAAAATGTACATCTATACATGCATACCTTCACGGGCACCCGGTCAGCTCTTTTCATATGCTGTTCTGTTCAACTGACATTCACATTTTGCTTTCACCCACTATTGCAAGCAGCCTTGGCCAGCGGAGTGCACTTCAATGCCTAGGCAGGTGAGTCCCTCGATTATTTTTATTTATTTTATGTTTGACAATTTCTTTTGCATGTTGCCTATTTGTAGGGCAAATATATTAAAATAATGCATGCATTTTAACTGCAGATTTATTAGCGTTGCTAGTGCTTGATTACTAATCATCTCTGTTCAGAGACAGAAAGCAATTTTGGCATGGCTAACAACTCAAGTGTCTTTAAATTTGCTTGTTGTGCTTATCATAACATTCACTCGGGATGTATGTGCTTTTGTTTTCCTCACATGGAAACTTCATATTCATCTAATTCTTTTCTTCTTTTTTTACTCTTTGCTCAATTCCATCCTATAGATATTTCTGATAAAGGAATTTAAAAGTTAGTTGGTGTCAAACGTTTCAATCAACATTGATTAAATAGGTTGGTTATTATGGAAATGAGAAGCCTGGTGAATTGGAAAATTATTTAATGTAGTATCTTGTGGGTTGATTTATCAAAAGAGCAAGTGCACTGCATTGACAAAAAGCAGGAAGCACTGCAGGTGTTCAACCAACAATTAGATTACCTTTAGAAACGTACCCCACATCTGGATCTCTTGAAATGTGGCTTGGTTTGGCAGGCATTCATCTCAGATGATTGTTTGCAATGTTTGAAACATTTATTGGTCATAGATTTACCAGGAATATGGGAAGATAAGTTTTCCAGCATTAAGATGCTGCAAGTTTTTTTGTAGGCCTGCTCTCTGCATTTCTACGTGATGAATAGCCACATTGTTCTACCTAGATGATTTGTTCACTGACTTTTTCCTCAGTGGTTTGTCTGAAGAAGGTGTATTACTCAATTGCACTGGTATTCATTGAGGCAATGTCTTTTATGGTCTCAATGGAACTCTGATTTGAATAAAATGATTCAATATTGAAGTACAACAAAGCATTGCTTATTATATCTCTTTACTTATTCCAACACATGGACTAATGTGGCTGCTTGGACGTCAAATCACCGAAAGAGCGGAAGTGACATTACACCCTATTCTACCTTTAATTTCACTCACACACAGACGCTTACACATATATTCATCTGTTTTAACAACAGGATTAACCCAATTAAAGTTGGCTAGGGACCTTGGGAAACAATTTATTCTAACACAAAAGTGGTCCCTAGTGATAGGAAAATGAACAAGGAGGAAAAGAATACAGACCCGATCAGTGGTGTATTGAGAAAAACTTGCCCAGCCAGGCAGATGTTCAATGTTTAATTTAGAGACAATTTCAAAGGATTCAACACACAAGGATACTGACAGTGGGATAAAAGCCTGTGCCCTGCTACAAAGACATTAGGACATACATTTGGGGACCCACAAAAAAGTGGAGAGGCTTCAGGCAATGCTCACGGTTTGATTTCAGAACAATTGGGTAATTTAAGTAAACAAATCGCAAGGAACAACTCTCCAAAAACAATAATAACATCAAAAGTGTATGTATGAGAAGTTTTTGGTGTCGAGGACGTTTCGATCCGAGAAAACAATAAAAGGATCATCTTCAGGACATTAGATATACATGCCTGTAATTACGTGCCTAGTTGAAGCATAATGTGATCACGTAATCATAGCATAATTAACAACAGGGAAGGAATGGGGGAGAAATAACACAAAAAGAAGGGATGTTAAAAACTGTATGCGGGCTCCACTGCTTATCTGGCTCGGTAAATCCTAAATTGCGGTGGGCCGAGTGGCTAACAGGTAGACATTTCAGTGACAGCGATAAAGTGACCTTGCATGTTAACATTTGTATTGGTTAGGAAGGGGGAGATGTGTGGGTGACATGCGTGGCGCAGGGACATGGTGATTTATGGCAAGTATTGAGGCTGACGCAGTGACAGAGTGTGTATCATAGTGACCATAATAAGGTGTGGGGAGGTTAACAGGAGCAATGATGGGTCTGAGGCGGGTTTACACTGTTGCAATGAAGGAAATTAGGCTTGGTCCCCCACTGGGAGTGATGAGACTCCAGTAACTGCCTACGGAGTGGTGGTAGACTCCTCTTGGTATTCAACTTCTACTGCAGAAGACATGCCCATTTGTCCCTCGCACTACTCACCTGGGCTACTGGTGAGAGCCCGGAGCTACAGATTGGGAGTGCCCGGAGCCTGCTAATTGCAGTGTTGGTGGTTTCAGCTGCGGGCTCACCATGGTGAGTGGGCGGTGGCAGACTCACAGGAACACAGCTGCACTTCTTGAACAGTACCGGACACTCAAATGAGTACCTGAAAGCAACCTGGGGGGCTTTAGCCGCACCCAAAAGTGGCACTGACAGAGTTCCTATTGACGAGACTGAGAGAGACTTTATCAGCAGTATTTAAGGGAAGATGAACATATAAAGGTCCTGATCGCCCTTTAACCATACCTACAACCATCATATTGCAGGGGTAACACTGGAATGAGGAACGCTGCCCCAGGTGCACCATTTACATGGTAGCTAATTTGTGGTGTTGGTACGTTGGCTACCACGAGACCAACGCTGACCGTGGCCACATTGGGAAGTAGAAGAGGGGATTAAGCGGAGTGGACAATCTGGCATATGGAGGCTACTTGGCACACCATGATGGTGTGACAGAAGAGCTCTAAAACTGACTAGACCCCACACTTTTACCCGTCAAATGTGGTATGTTCTTGACAGACTGGGGGACCCCTCAGTGTGGAACTGGTGATGTTCAACATAAATGCCAAATTCACAGAACGTCTCACAGCTGTGCAAAGTCTGAAGATGACACAGAACCAAAGTTAGATGCACTGATCATGAATATTGGGCAAATGCAAGATAGTTCTGTTGCACCTCCCCACTGGGAAGTGTCCCTCGTGTTGCACAACCAAAGATCCAATAAGGATTAATCAAGTCTATAAATCAATGTCCAAATATTCAATGAGTGTTTCAACATGTCGTTTAATTAAAGATGTTTTCAGTCACATCATTTTCATGTAATATGTTGTTTGTCAATTGGTATTCTTCCATAATCACACCAGCTTGTATGTCAGCCCCAATGCCTTTCGGGCGCGTCCTCGCCCTTCGTCGGGGGTTGTTTTCCTAAACAAACCAAGAATGAGTGACGGAACTTGGTCACGTCGCTTTCAGTTTCCACTCCTTGCACAACCACTAATAGTGGTGGCTGCCGGGAGGCGCATCTAGAGTCAGTCGTGTAATCAGTAGCACCCACCATGGCAGATTTTGGTGTCTAAACCCCACAAATTCCCATAGCTTTCTGAGCTACAATGCACGCGTTAGCGTATATGTGAGCGGCTATCTTGTGCGATACACAGCATGATACAACTGTTTGAATCACCAACCACAGTTACGTGCACTTACTTAACTCGGGCACAACAATCTTATCGCTGATAATTTGTTTACTCACAGCACAGATAATAACATGCTGTTGCATCGGTCTTATTTTCACTTGCCGTCACAACTGTTTTACGCTTCTATTCACGTGCACTACGAGCCTGAAATTATTTAAATCACGGACACAGTTCATGTTTGGAGAAAATTCTTTTATTTAACTTTGAGTATCCGTTTTTGATCGAGTTTATTTCAATCACCTTAAGACATTAATACATGTGGAATCATGGCACTTTATATGTTGCACATTAAGAATATAAAGTACAATGTGTACATATGCACTCTTTATTGTCGTCTCATTCGCTCGTTCTTGGTTTGTTTAGGAAATTAACCAGTGAAGAATGGTGGGGACGTGCCCGAAACGCATTGGGGCTGACATACATGTATGCAGGATTTACTGACCAAATAGGGGATGGCATACAGCGTTTCTTAATAGACAAGGTACAGGGACTACTTTCATTTATGTCCTAGTACACATTTGGTCCTGGACTTGGACATAATAGAGCCTACTGTGCATGGCCCTATACCTAGGTTCAAGACAGTGGTGCAACCTCTCATTGGCGTAAAACACTAGTCTACCTTGAGAACATTAATGAAAGTAGTCCCTGTACTTTGTCTATTATGAAACGAGTAGGACTATCCTTTGCCTGGTGATATGTACAGTTTCTGGTGCTTTGTAGTACTAATATGTTTTATGTTTGTAAATTGTAAAGATGTTTATTTATTCTAAATCTTGTTCGTATATAAAAAGTATGCTTTTTTGTTCACAATTCATACAAAAAATAAGTCAAGAAGGTAATTGTCTAGTTTGTCCTGCATAGGGCCAATGTATTTTAGGAAAAGCCACAAAAAAAGTCTCATATATTTAATTATAATCCGGGGATAAATAAAAAACCCAACTGGAGAAAAAGAAAGTTTGGATTTATGGTGTCAGAGGTAATTTGTTTTTGCACGCAGTCTCACGACAGAACACCAACAGTTCCATCGCTAGAGCGAACAGCAGTAGGAATAAAGGGGATCCTGCTTTGTCCCCCTGGCAATGAGAAATTGATCTGAAATTACTCCCCCGTGCGTACTCAGGCAATGGGACTAGTGTACAGCAGTGCCACCTATTTAAGAAAGAACAGGTCTATATCCATGTGCCACACAACCACCATCAGGAAAGGCCACTATAGGATGTCAAATGCCTTCTCCATGTTCAGGGATGCCACCTATTCCTCTCTCCCCATGCGTCTCACCCAGTCCATTGTGTGAAAAAGTGACTTCAAATTGAGGAACATGTTCCTCCTTGGTATAAAAACATTCTGCCCATCCAAAGCGCAAAGATACCCCTTCGGGTGTCGATTCAGGCGCTATATAAATAAATGAAATAAATAAATTACCCTCATCCAGTGGTGCATTAAGCTTGTTGAGAGCCACTCTTTGCCTACCGCTGTCCCATATTAGTTGTGCCAACAGACCTTGTAGGTCCCTAAAGAAGTACTTCCTCAGGACCACTGGGATGACCACAAAGAAGTAAAATAGTCTGGTTAGTACCAGCATTTTAGAAACAGCAATCCTGCCCATTGGCAACAGCAGTAAGCTGTTTAGAAGAGAAGCAAATGGATGCCAATGCTTTACCTTGATTTCCTTCTAGAAAAGCGGCCTCCACGTGAGTACACTTGAACCCCCCAGGTACTTTATAGTGTAAAAGTGCCAGGGTAGCCCAATGTTCGGTAATGCCTCCCTCTGATCATCTGACAGTGGTGTCAGGTGGAATAAGCAGGACTTATCCCAATTAATGCAGAGTCCCGACACACTCCCACAGTCATCTAGCACTGATATGATTCCCAGTAGCAGGGATGGAGACAGAGATAATGGGCTGTTTGTTTCCCCGGAACAGCTATGGTGCATCCTCGATATAGGGAACATCACTAAAAGAACTAGGAACTTGATTAGGTTACAGAAGTTGGCATTGATTATAGCGAAGCGCTCTGTATAACAATGGTGTGGAAATCATACATGGCACCTCTGCTGCACAAATGTTGTGCAAGAGGGCCACAGCTGCATTGACAGTACACAGGAGGCAGTGTAATAAGGGGGGCGAGGGGAAGATCTACTACACCACTGGGTTACCTACTTATAAAACTTAGAGGTACACTCGGATGACCGCCCCCCATGAAACTGCAGAGACTCCATGTAAATTACTGGGCAAGACAGGGAAGATGTGGACCACACTGACCATTTGTTACATGCAGAGATGCAGGGGTGGGCAACCGAGGAGACTAGGGGATGACTGAAGACATACCACCGGGAGTGACAGGCGAAAGGCCATACTTGTATCTGGTTAGGACACCAGATGTGACCTGGAGAGCACATGGGGGAGTGAAAGATGGCACAGGTTGATGCATGTGCCCATATGACTATGGTTGCTGCATCACTTATATTGAACAATGAAACTATAACGAACTTACTACTCCAACACAGAATATTATTAGTATATCTGATATGTGGACCTGTTTTATGTATAAAAATGAAATAAACACATTTTAAAAAAACTAATCGAGCCAACATCTGGTACCTAATTTTCAATAAATCAACTATTGTAAGAAAGTGGTTTCTGATCGGCAAAAATGTGCCCCCCCCAAATATTTCAATTTTAGGCATCCTGGTTTTCCTCCCTACTGTGAGTTTAAAATAAAGGTAAGGCCCATAGCTGCACATCTGGGGTACAATGCCATGCACTAATTACATGGAAGCCCCGATGCCCACATATGCAGGCTAAGGGTAGAGTCTGTAAAGGCCTTATAATGTAATTGTCGATTTCTTATGGACTATATTGTAAACCTGTAACATTTAACTCTATTTACATTTGTTGTGAAATCTGGTTAGAGGATAATCTTGGGTTAGCTCAATGTAGGAAGGGCATTGACAACTTCTTTTATGGTTCCCTGGGGCCTGAGCACATATCAAATATAAGTTTGGCCATATGTGTTTCTTGATGCATTTTGGTATTTGTACTACTTCCCTGACCAGCAGTAGTGAGATTCAGATTTGAAACTACCACAAGGGGCCAAATTAATTACTGTATTGGCATTCTTGAAGCTCAAGTTCAAGCCACCCCCTTGGACAAAAGGCTTATTTGGGAGGGGTACACCTTCTTCAAGAAGAAGGGCAGAAGAAGCTGCAATAAGTGATTAGCTGACAATCACTGACAAGTCTGGCCATGACTTTATTATAGATACAAAGTAGGAACAGGCATAACTCTGGCACCAGTCCCATCAAGGTTTCCTTTGAAATCTAGGAGTGTCAGTGAGGACAGAACCAGGATAAGGAGACAGGGTTTTCTGAAGCCCACTATTTGATACAGGCATGTTGGAAGTATCTATAATGCCTGCAGGTGGTATACTGGATAGTGGGCTGCTTTCAGAAATTGTTAGTTGGGGTGGAGGAGTGAATATGAACCTCTGAATTGGGTAAGAACGCCATCCAACTAGATCTCTACGCCTATAGACCACAGAGGCAGGGAGATGTTGATTACAGATGTGGAACAACTGAAAAGATGTTGGGTTTATTTTTCTAGGACTTTATTTGGTTCTGTCTTCAGAGCAAGTACAACTGAATTCCACACCCTTTCTGGAGGAAAGTCGATGGTGGGTTTGCAGGATTACTACAACCTTTAGGACCCCAGCAAACCCATCCTCAACGTAGACTTCCGTGGACCAATTTTGGCTGCAGGTGTCATAGGAAGTAACCAGAAGACCTGTGGTCCTTGGTAGATCAAGTAGGTAGTGTAGTCTATTTTGAGAGCATTGGCGTGCGGCTGCTGGAAGACTTCACACAACAAGACTACAAGAAGCTTGTGGGGGGTTTAGGTGTGTATAACTTTTCAACAAAAAATGAGTCTAGATAAGCATTCAAATACCTACAGGCTAGAACGCCCTAAATTAACCCTCCTAATGGTTGAAGTGCATTACTAGAGGCATAATATTAAACACCTCCCAAAAAAGGCCCATCATTGCCATAGAAGGCTTTTATTTTCCTTGCAGCTCATGAGTGGCAAATTTCAAATGCTACAGGTGCCTGTTGCCTGGGGTCAGGATTATATTTGGATGTATGACGTTACAACACATACTTTTACAACGCATTCCATTACAACGCATGCCATTACAACGAATTGTCTAAAAACTACCATTACAACGCATTCCATTACAACGCATTCTACCTTTACAACGCATACCATTACATTGCATGTATGGTAAGTATTGGATAGTGTAGGGGTAAAAATTACTATTCTAACTCCAGGGGGTGCAACAGTTGGGTAAGTGTTGGATAGTGTAGGGGTAAAAATTACTATTCTAACTCCAAGCGGGTGCAACAGTAGGGTAAGTTTTGGGTAGTGTAAGGGTACTATGCGTTGTGATGGTATGCGTTGTAATGGTATGCGTTGTAATGACTGCGTTGTAAAAGTTTTGTTGTAACGGTAGTGCGTTGTAAAAGTTGTGTTGTACAGGTTGTTTCCCTTATATTTATGCCCTGGGAGAGTTTGTGAGCTGTGTTCCCCTTGAGGGACCAACCATCTATAGCACTTCAATTCTCTTACGACCGGTTGAGAGGAGTGGGTCCATGGTCAATGTGGCCCTGGGAGTCCAGGTCTCGGATCAGAGGGACTGTGATATAGGAGGCTGCTGAGGCATCTACATGCCACCATGCGTATTTCCACACTCTCCCACAAATTAAAAGGAGAGCAGGAGATTAGAATTCCCAGCCTGCTGTATTCATTAAAGCGCAGGGTCACAAAGGAGGCCCAAGGAGCCACTTAAACTGCATATGCAGTGGATCTCATGTACTATTCACGGATGCGATGTGCAGGTTCCCCATGTGGAGGAGATGCACTTACTCTTGGAAGAAGAAATGCTCCAATTGACACTTTTGTTTGAAAAATTAGACCTCAGCTGACAGAAATATTGTCTCAAAGTGTCTTGAGGAACTGATTAACATATGGCTTGTAACACCTCAGGAGAAGCAGAGACAACAAGTACTGATTCATAGTGGCAGTCTGGACTGTAGCCATCACTTTTATAATGTTCCACCCTATCTTTCCCAGGTAAAAGACTGCAGGAGTTTGGGAGAGGTTTTGTAACTATGGTGTTTGTGGAGTGAATCTGGTGTACATGGACCACTGTTTTGATAATTTCTCTGTAGATGCTAGGTAACCTCATACAAAATAGAAATAAGATTCTGATATGAACTATTCACTGTTTCTAATGCTTTATTATTACAGGAATTGTATGTGGAAAAAAAACTATGGTCCGTACTTATTTTTAGTATCACCTTTGAATTTTTCTTTGAGTGAAATACATCATGATGGAAGGGTTTATGTTCCGTGCTTTCATTTGATGGTAACACAATAGCAATGTCAGTAGATTTGACCTTAACGAAGGCACTCTAAAATGATTGCTGTGCTTGGGGGGCTTATATTTTTAGGGCTTTGGGCCAACACTGGTGCACATACATTCATAGATGCCTCCTCTATAGCAGTTCCAGTTTACATTTAGGAGGTTACTTGATCTGTGTAATGTTTCTCTGTTATGAACTCCTTGTCAGTTATGAAGCCCTTTAAATTGTGCCTGTAAGCATTCATACCTGTCAGTCTGTTTATGTTTGTAAATTTGTGCCCAGTTTGTAAGTTTCAGAGAAAGTGATCACTACCAACTGATTTTCTGTTTCAATATCAAAAAAGCAGAATAGATCCCAGCTGTTGGGCAACCAAGTTTAAGTGGCTGATGGAAAAATCTGAAATGGAGCCTAATTGGCCCTGAAATGTTTAAGGGCTGAGCGAACTGAAGTGTAATCAAGGGTCTATTAATCTAATAAGAAGATCCCACTAAAGTTCTACACATCGGACAACAAGTACTTAGCTCATTATCCGTTCTTTGCCAGTCTGGAAACCAAGAGTCAGTCCGGTCTTGTCAGGAAGCAAAACATTATTGGTACAGAAGCACATTAAAAATGATGAGACCCGGGGCGTGGCTTGGACGCCGGGGAAGAAGGCCGCTTGAACCTTTCTCTCCTCCGTGGCGATTACACCATCGACACTATTGCAGTCTTACCGCAGGTACTGGCGACACCAAATTAGCTGATGTGGTGTCAGAACACATCGGGAACAAAACGATATGTTCAGGAACGCCAGAAAAAAGAGAGAACGGCTGAAAACTGACCGACTCCTGAGACCGGCCGGTCTCCATTACGGGACTCCGCCCAGTCTGTATCGAAGAAGACTACACTCATGGCTCATAAATAGCAATACAAAGGCACACCAACCGAGATCTGGAAGGCTGTGACGAACCAGGCGCCTGACCTTCACTACGGTGTGCAAAACTCTGATTTGCGCCGGAAAAACGATTCTCAGGTACCGCGCTCCTAGCATTTAAAATGGCGGCCGCCACGAGTTATCCCAGCCCGACACCGTGAATTCCCAGAGAAGGCTGACGGCACTCGATCACTCAAGCACAGCTCAGAGAAAGGATCCAAGCGCTTACACGATATGTGGCATGATCTGTGGTCCTGACATAACGCTCCTGTGCATATGCTGTGAATGGGATGTCCCTATTAAATGGAAATACCGGCGGAGCACTAACAATTTAAATACGACCCAATCTTTTCAGAGGGACTGCTCCTATTTGTGCAAATACGTTCAGCAACAGTGATGTGGTACAGAAAATAGTAAGCATGGGCTGAAAATTTGTTCCGCTCGCGGAATTTGCGGATTTTCCGCGATTACGCGATCCGCGAATCTCGCGAAATCGAGGTAAAACCCGAGAATCAGCGGGGACGAATTATCAGCCAAGCACTTACAGGGTTACAGCAGCAGGTGCAAAAGTTGAAGCTAATTTTTTGTAACCTTTTACAAAAGGGTTACAAAGAAATTAACTTCAACTTGGGCACCTGCTGCTGTAAGCCTGTAAGTGCTTCCTGGCACCTCGTTGCCTACTTGCAACTATTCTCTGACCCTGCTCTGACCCTTGAAGCAGGGTCAGAGAATAGTTACAAGTAGGCAATGCGGCGCCTGTCACGAAAATTAAACCTCAACAGGAAGCACTGACAGATATAAAAACAAGCATTTGCAATGCAATAGGTCTCGCATTAGGAAAGTTTGAGCTATTGGTCTTGTAAATGACAATTTTTTTTATTTATGTGTTGGTTTTGAAAATAGCTAAATTAATAGCTTTGTCATTTACAATGCCAATAGTTATAACTTTCTCAAATGTGACACCTATAGCATTTGCAATGCAACATGTTTTGTATTTACGTGACTTAGCTGTATTGATATTACAAATTACAATGGCTTAATTTTTTTAAAATAATTAATACTTAAATAAAATTGATTTTAATTTATAATGGCAATAGCTTAAACTTTTGTAAATAACTTTTGTGAAGATTATGTTCAGTGTATTTTATTGTGACGAACATCCAAGAACAGTAGTGAAATATTAACATCTTTTTGTGACACTTGTAATAAATTTTGAAACATTGAGAGAACATATTTGAACCCGTTGTTGTTGAATGGTGGTGCTGAGTGGGGCTGTGGTGATGAGTGGTGCTGTGGTGGTGTTGAGTGATACTGGGATGGTGCTGAGTGATGCTGGGGTGGTGCTGAGTGGTGCTGTGGTGGTTCTGAGTGATGCTGTGGTGGTGCTGATTGGTGCTGGGGTGGTGCTGAGGGATGCTGTGGTGGTGCTTTGGTGGTGCTGAGTGATAATGTGGTGGCACTGAGTGATGCTGTGGTGGCACTGAGTGGTGCTGTGGTGGTGCCGAGTGATAATGTGGTGGTGCTGAGTGATGCTGTGGTGGTGCTGAGTGATGCTGTGGTGGCGCTGAGTGGTGCTGTGGTGGTGCTGATTGGTGCTGTGGTGGTGCTGATTGGTGCTGGGGTGGTGCTGAGGGATGCTGTGGTGGTGCTTTGGTGGTGCTGAGTGATAATGTGGTGGCACTGAGTGATGCTGTGGTGGCACTGAGTGGTGCTGTGGTGGTGCCGAGTGATAATGTGGTGGTGCTGAGTGATAATGTGGTGGTGCTGAGTGATGCTGGGGTAGCGCTGAGTGATGATGTGGTGATGCAGAGGGCAGAAAGGCACAAAAAGCAGTCTAACAAAGGGCAGAAGGGCAGAAAACAAGGGAAAAACGAGTCTAACAGAGGGCAGAAGGGCACAAAAAACCAGTCTAACAGAGGACAGAAGGGCAAAAAAACAAGGGAAAAACGAGTCTAACAGAGGGCAGAAGGGCACAAAAAAACTAGTCTAACAGGCAGAAAGGCACAAAAACGAGTCTAACAGAGGGCAGAAGGGCACAAAAAAAAGAGTCTAACAGTGGGCAGAAGGGCACAATACAAGGGAATAACAGAGGGCAGAAGGGCACAAAAAAAGAGTCTAACAGAGGGCAGAAGGGCAGAAAAACAAGGGAAAAATTAGTCTAACAGAGGGCAGAAGGGCACAAAAAACGAGTCTAACAGGGGGCAGAAAAACAAGGGAAATACGAGTCTAACAGAGGGCAGAAGGGCAGAAAAACAATGGAAAAACGAGTCTAACAAAGGGCAGAAGGACACAAAAAACGAGTCTAAAAGGGGGCAGAATGAATCCCGCCCTGCGTGTTTGTCCACGAAGATGCCACCTTTTTGTGCAATAACTCTACTCAACTGGAGTACTTTCTACTGTCTAATCAGTAAGTGCTCCCTCGTTGGCTAAATGTATAGGGGCAGATTTACAATAACTGGCGCATCCCCAGGGATGCACCAGTTATTGTGCACTGCAGCTCCGCCACCCATGGTGCTCCGCATTTACAATGCGGCACACCATGTGGCAAAAACGGCACAGATGCGTCACGCATCTGTGCCGTAAAAGCAGCGCATTGCTGGAGCTGAGTCGCGCTTGCGACGCAGCTCCAGCAATGCTCTGGGGGGCCCTATCTCCCCAATGCTGCATCAAGCCTTGCGCCTGCTTCAAGCAGGCGCAGGGTTTTGACGCTGCATTGGCCTAAAAGTGACTGAGTGAATTCTTGTAGATTTCACTCAGCCACTTTTAGGAGGCGTTCCTGAGCAGGAACGCTCTCCCCTGCGCCGGAATGCCTCCTGATGGCGCAGGGCTTTACAAGATGGACGCATAATACCCAGCACCATGGTGCATCTTTTGTGCTGCCGCTGCGTCACAAAAGGTCTCGGTAGAGGGTGGGAGTGGTGAACCAGAGGGTGGCAGTGATGAACCAGAGGGTGACAGTGATGAACCAGAGGGTGGAAGGGATGAACCAGAAGGTGGCAGGGGTGAACCAGAGGGTGACAGTGCTGAACCAGAGGGTGACAGTGCTGAACCAGAGGGTGGCAGTGCTTAACCAGAGGGTGGCAGGGGTGAACCAGAGGGTGGCAGTCATGAACCAGAGGGTGGCAGGGGTGAACCAGAGGGTGGCAGTGGTGAACCAGAGGGTGGCATGGATGAACCAGAGGGTGGCAGTGGTGAGCCAGAGAGTCGCAGTGGTGAACCAGAGAGTCGCAGTGGTGAACCAGAGGGTGGCAGTGCTGAACCAGAGGGTGACAGTGGTTAACCAGAGGGTGGCAGTGATGAACCAGAGGTGCTGTGATGAACCAGAGGGTGGCAGTGGTGAACCAGAAGGTGGCAGGGGTGAACCAGAGGGTGGCCGTGGTGAACCAGAGGGTGGCAGAGCTGAACCAGAGGGTGACAGTGGTTAACCAGAGGGTGGCAGTGGTGAACCAGAGGGTGGCAGTGGTGAACCAGAGGGTGACAGTGCTGTACCAGAGGGTGGCAGGGGTGAACCAGAGGTGCTGTGATGAACCAGAGGGTGGCAGAGGTGAACCAGATGGTGGCAGGGGTGAACAATAGGGTGGCAGGGGTGAATCAGAGGGTGGCAGTGCTGAACAAGAGCGTGACAGTGGTTAACCAGAGGGTGGCAGTGGTGAACCAGAGGGTGACAGTGCTGAACCAGAAGGTGGCAGGGGTGAACCAGAGTGTGGCAGGGGTGAACCAGAGGGTGGCAGTGGTGAACCAGAGGGTGGCAGGGGTGAACCAGAGTGTGGCAGGGGTGAACCAGAGGGTGGCAGTGGTGAACCAGAGGGTGGCAGTGATGAACCAGAGGGTTGCAGTGGTGAACCAGAGGGTGCTGTGCCCATACACGACCGCATGGGTAACTTCGCCATGCAAGCGGCCCACGAACACGCAAAAAGCCCCGCGAACATGCAAAAAACCCTGCGAACACGAAAAAAACCAAAAATCTGCAAATTCGCGGATTTGCGGAGTGCGAATTCGATTTTGCGCGAATTCGCTGAACGCGAATTCGCAAATTCCGCCCATACTTAGAAAATAGTGCTTAAAGCTTGTTGCAGAATACACAGAACTGGCAGGCTGTTTCTCATTTAACTTGCCTGACCTCAAAATGACCCACCTGACTAAGCAAAGCTGTGCTGGGAAAATAGTTGTGCCTTACAATCTGGATCGGAATGGGTGACCTACACAATGCCTGACCCATAATGGCCGACAAATTGAACATCCTGCTCAATGAAACACCATCTTGAGGGGAGAAGAAATGTACATGCGCCCAAGGCCGCTGCCCGCTTGTCCAACACCTGTTTATGAGAAAGCTACTGTCTGAAGGCCACAATACCGCAATGGCTGTGATAACCTTGTAATGGTCCTGGAAGTAGTTAATGAAGCACAAGGTTGGTGGGGGTCAATATAACTAGGTGCCAAGCAAGAAGACTTAAACTAGGATCAACATTAACCAAGGCACTCCTAGTCAGCATTAGTGATTTGAATATTTGTGCTCGAGTTCTAGAGACTGATCATTCATATTTAGACGTCAAGGTCACCTGAAATAACAACAACCGTGTGTTTGAATTAACTCGAACAAAACCATGGGCGAGGAGGAGGCAAAGACTCTTAAAAGACTGAAGGCCGAGCCACCGACTCCAATCTCACCAACCAAAGGGGCACGGGATATTAACGCTACGCTGGACACAATACTTCTGAAATTAGCTGAAGTCCACTAGATCACAAAATCCACACGTGAGGAAATTGCGGCAGTGAGACAAGATATCAAAGACACTAATGTAAGACTGTCTGAAGCTGAATGCAGGATTATCCAACTTGAAGACTCGGATGAAAAGGTGAATAAAACCTTTAAGGACCTCTCCATTTCTACATCGTCTATGTTGCGGCGCCTAGCGGAGTTGGAAAACAGAAACCGAAGAGGAAACCTCCGCATTTTTGGGATTCCGGAAGGAGCAGAGGATAAAGATGGTTCATGTTTAGCATTCTTAGAGTCCTGGTTCCCCCGAGCCACAAACCTTACTTTCAGCAACCCTCTGGAATTCGACTGTGCACATAGGGTTCCAGGTCGTATAACACATCAGCAAAGAGGTACCAGGCCAATAGTTTGCAAACCGCTGAGGTACCAACATGTGGAACAAATCTTGGCATTCATACGCAAACACAATCATATCCTCTGGAAAACCAACAAAATATTTATTTCCCAAGATTACTGTAAAGAGATGGTTAATCTCAGAAACGGCTTCCTTGCTCTTCGGCCACGTCTTCGTTCTCTTGAATATCAACATGGGTTTGTAGGCCCTGCACGTTTTCGAGTAATAATCCGGGTAGTACCACAAAAATTCTCTGATCCAATGCAGCAGAAGAAACTTCTTGATGGTCCAGAAGAGTCAAAAATGGACACTGCCACAGCAACGAATTATCAAGCTGAGGTGCCATGAACAGTCCTGATCAACGATGCCCAACTTGGGTGTGATACTACTCAGTATCGAACATCCGTCGAGATGGTAGGTGTTTTCTATCACAATATGTGGAGAGTCTGCATGCCACTGTGGTATCTCTGCATTGTCCTTTTAGATGGTATATCCGGGATGAAACACAGGGGGCAAGGCAGAATGATGAGACATTGGCTATAGACATAATAATTGATGAGAAAATAATTAGATGCCAACCCTATTAAACTCATACTGGTTCTATCTCATATTGCAGTCATGAACGGAGGTATAACAAGAAGTTGTCCGACTACTGAACAAGTCTTTTGGGGCCCATGATGTCACCCCACAGTGTCCACTATGGAATAATGTAGATTGGCTACACTGTCGCTAGTTAGGTATGATGAACAATTAGATCACAGTCTGGTATCAGAGTGAATTGTTTATCTTTTGCATCACTCCTTAGTTCAAAGGGGGCAGAGCGAACATGTCCTTTCTAGGATGATATTAATATTTGGTTAATGTTGCTTACCAGTTTGATATAAGTTCTGCAATGTTCCTACACACGAGTCACTTGCTGTTGATTTTCCTGGGTCAGTTGCTGCTGTTGATTTACTTGGGTCAGTAACTCTATAGAAGGAATTTATTTCTGTTATCTTTATGGTTCTAAAACCGATAGTAAAAGAGCCTAAGTTACTATTGTATGGCCACGTTCGAATCGCCTTCATGTCCTGGGTAAGCAAGATACTATGCAATTGCCACGGAGAGGTGGAACTGGTTTGGTTACTTCTCCTTTGTCGCCATGACCCTAAGGTACTTTGGGGGTGGGAAGGGTGGGTTTGGGATGGGGTGGGGCGTGGAGGGTTCTTCATGGTATTGGTTTGTTTGATCTTTCTTGTGAATTTTGATTTATGTTTGCTTCCAACCCCCCTTTTGTTTCTGTGTCCTGGCAACAACACACGTTAATGTCAAAGGGCAGATGGTGCTCATGGTGTTTTTGAAGGGTACAAATGCAAGCTCATGTCTACAGTGTGGGATCCCGTCGATGTCTTTGCTACGAATATTATAAATAACTGTCTTCATGTATCGTCTATAATGAGATCTCCTATAATGAGACCCGACACATCATCCACACACATTTAATATGGCGACAAAAAAGCAAGCGATTAAGATAGTTTCACTTAATGTAAAGGGGATCAATCACCCTATCAAGAAGAGGAAAATACTTGACGGCCTTTACAAACAGAAGGGCGACATAATATTATTGCACGAGACTAATATTGACTCACCCCAATTTAATTCAATGAAAAATAAGTATTATAGCGAAGCGATTGGGTCTGACACCTTGGGAAAGAAGAACGGGGTACTTACACTCATTGCCAAGAGAGCAAACTTCGATGTCCTACAGAGTAGTGCCGACAACAAAGGTAGATGGGTCTCAACTAAATTAGCAAAAGATGGGAAAGAGTTCTATGTCACTAATGTATATGCTCCCAACAGGGATGACCAGGATTTTTGAGAGGAACTCGGTAATCACATTGATAAGATGCCGGATTCTGTGACACACATTCTAGGAGGAGACTTGAATCTTCCCATGGATCCTCTTCTTGACAGACATTCACGATGTCCCTTCTGATCATCCAATTCACACAATGCTCTTCTTAACCTCTGTAAGCGTTTCAACCTGGTGGACTCATGGAGACTGATGAGCCCAACAGGCAGAGACTATACATTTTATTCCCCACCACATGGCTCATACTCACGAATAGACTACTTACTCATTTCGGCCCACTCCGTTGCTGACATTGAAGTCACCTCCATTGAACCACGTGTAGTATCCGATCACTCATGCATAACGATGTCTCTAACCATCCATAACGGGGTAAAGAGAACTACTCTGTGGAGATTTAACAATGCAGTACTAAAAAAGGAAGAACATAGGGAGACAATAGAGGATTATCTTATTCATAACAAAAAAGGTGAGACCGCAGATCTAACGAGATGGGAAGCCCTGAAGTCCACAATTAGGGGGGTAATAATTAAGATACGTGCTGCCATGAATAGAGATGCTATCTCGGCCATCTCAAAGCTAGAAAGAGATATTGCTGCATTAGAACAACGACACATACTCCTGAAAGACGCTGAGACCCTTAATGAAAGGATGAATAAAAAGTATGAATACAACAAACTTATAAGCGAAAGGGCAGGAATTTGGCTCCAGCACCAAAAAAACTTCAGATTATGTCACACTAGCAAAGCAGGTAAGTCTTGCGTCTTAATTGAAATTTAAACTTCAGCAAACCTCCATAAAAAGTATCATTGACAAGCTAGGAGCATCGCACTCAGACCCTATCAAAATTGCGGAGATCTTTAAAGATTTCTACAGTGAATTATACAGTAAGAACAAGGACATTGACGGGTCAAAACTGGGACAATACTTAGATAAATGCAAAGTTCCCTCCCTCCCTCCCATTGACCGTATTGAACTAAACCGACCTAAATCACAAGAAGACATTACACAAGCCATTATGTCCCTCAAAACTGGGAAGGCACCGGGCCCGGACGGATTTAGTGCCATGTTTTATAAAAAAAAATTCAAATGCTTTAACCGAACCACTTAAGGATCTGTATGACCAGATCGCCACAAGTGGTCAAATTCACGGCACGCCTGCAGAGGCAATTATTGCGGTGCTTCCTAAAGAAGGAAAGGACCCCACGTTTCCAAAAAACTACAGACCGATAAGCCCGATCAATCTTGACTGCAAGATATATGCCATGATTTTAGTAAAAAGAATACAGAAAGTGCTACCCCAACTGGCACACCCTTCGCAAGTAGGGTTCATTAAGAATAGATTATCGAGCGATAACACGAGAACTCTGACGCATATCATAGAAAAACCTAAATTAACTAATTCTCCCACGGTAGCAGTAACATTAGATGCTGAAAAAACTTTTGATAAGGTTGATTGGGCTTATATGGAAGCAACTCTGAATAAATTTGAACTGGGATCGGATTTCATACGCATGGTGATGGCCCTGTACGCTAACCCCTCAGCTAGGGTGAGGGCGGGCGGTTGCCTATCAACCTCATCTGAACTCAGACAAGGCACAAGGCAAGGATGTCCACTCTCCCCCTTGTTGTTCCTCTTAGCAATTGAGCCTTTCTTATACTCCTTGAGACACAATGACCTCATCAGTGGGATAGGGTTTGGTGATGTCACAGTTAAAATTTCGGCCTACGCAGATGACGTGCTAGTAGTATCTGAAAACACGGACTCAGCTATCCCGGCTCAAATGTCTTCAATTGCGGAGTTTGCTGAAGTATCCAGATATAAACTAAATAAAGACAAAACGGAGGTTAAGCTACTTAACAACATAGGTGATAAGGGTATCCTGGGTGACTCTGGACTATGCTGGCAACCAAAAAGCTTTAAATATCTTGGCATCGAACTTGAAAAAGATTTAATTAGCACTCTTAAAATCAACAAACTTGTCCTATATAAAAAGATCTCCTCCTTATTGGAAGGCTGTTCCCCAAAACTCTTGACCTGGTGGGGCAGAGTGGAAACTCTGAAAATGATGATTACGCCACGTCAATTATTTAATAAGCATGCTACCTATGTTATTATCTGATGACTTTCTCACCAAACTACAAAAAAATCTTTAACGCCTTTCTGTGGCAAAATAAGAAACTGAGAATATCACTACGGAAACTGCAACTACAAAAAGATAAGGGTGGGGTAGGTCTACCAAACTTTAGATGTTATCAGACGGCATGTCTATGCAAACAAGGAGCTAACTGGTTCCACAAATATCAAGACTATACCCCTGTATGAACCCAAGTCGAAAAATCTATCATTAACAATCTACCACTCCCGGCCATAATGACCTTGGACGCTTCCGCCTTCCCACATTCTAAGTATATATTCCTCAACACTAAAAGAGCTCTCCTAAACTTAGAGAGGCACTGTAAAGCCGAAATAAAGTTCTCCAAATCTAACCTAACTTCGTTATGGCTTAATCCGTCTTTAAAAGATGATGGTCATCTCCTTTTCTGGGGAGAATGGTCAAAGAAGGGATTATATCTATTGCAAGATATGTACGAGGGATCCACACCTTTGTCCTATGCCACCTTACAATCACGTTTTGTTCTCCAACCACTTGACTTTTACAGATTCATACGCCTTAAAGCACTAATAACGGCTAAAGACATCACGCCACAGAATCCTACTCTGTGCACTAAATTAATCCAGCTTGCATCTCTGGGCCATGTGGTCTCACGGGTATACAAGATCTTAGTCCCTATGCCTCAGAAAGCGCACAGGAAATGCGAATGGGATTGGGAAAAAGAACATAACACATCCAATATGACTTTGGAATGGGACAGAATCCACCTCACCCCATTCTATTATAAAATTTCACCGATACTGTCACAGACTACATTTATGCTGATAAATAGTACATATTGGACGCCAGAGAAACTCTTCAAATTAAAACTTGCTGATAGTCCTCTCTGCTGGAACTGCAAATCAGAAGTGGGTAACCTAGCACACATGCTTTTCCACTGTCCACTTTTGCAACATTATTGGGACGAGATATATAATTATATTCAACGTATTTTTCACTACAGACCCCCTAGGGAGTTTAGTTATGTTCTCCTTGGAGCAATTGATTCAAATATACCAAATGAGCAAGACAGACACCTCTTAGACCTTATGAAGACTCTTGCATGCAAAGTAGTACTCAGCAAATGGAAGAATGCTTCCGACGTATCTTTCAAAATTTGGCAGGAGTGGCTGGCATCACTGAGGGGTGCTGATAATGACGTCCTTTACTCATCTCCTTGGCAAAAACCCCATACTAAACTATGGAGTCTGCTTGACTCCTTGGAGCTTTGCTATGATCCACCTTAAGCCAGATAACTCGCACAATGTCTTTTATGTCGGTGAGATATGTATTCCCTCTTGGGCCATGAATCTACTGCTCTACCTGGTGCTAAACATTTATTGGCACACAGTTGCTGCCTACACTCTCTCCCCCCCTCCTTCATTCCCTCTTCCTTCCTTACCTCCTCTCTCTTTATTTATTATTATTCTTTACTCTTTATCTTTATCATTATTGGAATCATCAGTCACAATCCGTTATGTTTGGAAGACAGGAAGCGTGTGGAGCGCCATCTGTGACTCAAAGTACCATGTCATGAATACTCTGTGTTTTATGTATATTGGCATGTTAATGATTCAATTTTAGCAATGTATGTAATTGCTCATATTATATTCATTATTCCTTATTCCTCATATGCCGATGTAACACCCCATCTCATATATTCACTTCGTGCTTTATTGTGACTGTCACAGTTTGATGATTTTCTTGTTTTGTAGCTCTTATTCTTCTTATTTTGTATTCTTTGGATTTTTCTGTATTGTGTGTTGTATTAATTTTCAATAAAAAGGATTTGAAATAAAAAAAAAAAATGATGAGACCCAAACTTCGCTCTCTTAAAAGAAGCAACAAGAAAATAGGACCACTAAGCAGGTTAACACGTATATCCCTACTTAGAAAAATGCTATCAAAAACTTGTTTTGAAAAAGAAAAGGAAACACAATTAACAAGTATGGCTAACTCTTGGGCCATATGTATCAAAATCGGATTTTGCGAATCTCAAATTGCGATTTCTTGCGAATTGCAATTTGAGAATCGAAAACACCGATGTAAATAAAAGTCTGCTAATATTTAGCGATTCTCAAAAATTCACAGAAAATAAATGAGAATACCTAAATTGCGATTCCTTAGATGTGACTTCGCAACTAAGGAATCACATATGTGCTAATCGGCAATTCAGGTGCAGCTTGATGACATCACAACCAGGAAGTGTGACTGCCTATGCTGCACCTGATTGCCAGCAGGTGAGTGAGAGGCTGGGAGGGGAGCTCAGCCACTTGTACACTGCATCTGAGTGAAGGAGAAATGGGCTCACAGGAGAAGCAGCAGGAGGAGAATGCCAGTAAAAGAAAACAAAAGTTCAGTGAATGGAAGCAGGAGGTGCTCATCCAAGAAATGGTGGTGAGACATGAGCTCCTGTTTGGCAAACAATCACTGCGTGTACCAGAGGCACAAAAAAGGAAAATCTGGGCAGACATACAGGAAAAGGTTAATGCCATCGGCATAACCCACCGCACAGTTGAAGACCTCAGGAAAAGGTGGTATGATATGCGCAAGAGATCCAAAGAAAAGGGGGCTACAAGGCTGGCTGAGACAAGGAAGACCGTTGGTGGGACGTCCACTGTACAGATTCTACGCCTTTGGAGGAGTTGGTTGAGGGCACCCTGCTGCCGGGGAGTGTCAGTGGCGTGGCTGACCCGGACAGCTCTGACCTCAAGACACCTGACAAGGTAAGAAGCATGCTAACACTCCCCTGATACATGACCACATCACCCACACACCCAGGAAAGACCCAGGCACCAAACATAAATGCAACTCCAGTGCATGCACACTAGCACACCCAGCAAATCATCGTGAGCTACTAAAGGTAGAGCACCTCACACATTTTTTCAAAATGGCCATCAAAGCCCAGCTTCATTGACTTTAAGTCTAATTTCCATGGAGCCGGTATTGTGGTTCAAACAAAATGGTATGAGTTCCATAGAAACACTTATATGAATGAAACCTGATTTGTGTTGTCACTATGCAGAGATTGGCATAAGCATGTGTACCACATTGGTGTCACGACCATTTCGCAAACATGTCACAAGACAGTACTCTCCTCCGAGACATATCTATCAAACATAAATGGTTCCACATCGAATAACACCATAACATCTGTCCATTTCACCTAATAATACATTAGATGTGTATTCTTGATGGTCTCTTCTCTGCTTTTTGGGCATACGTTCCTACCTAGTTGCACTCCTCTGCTAGAACTAAAATTGGTTGAGCGATAGGCAGTGTGTTTGGAAAAACATCTGCCAAATTGGCTGGCCATAAGAGGAATGTGAATGGAGGGTCAGTCTTCACACAATACTATGCAAAGACGCAGGTGTGAGATGTCTTTGATACCACAGTGATAGCCAGTCAGCTCCTGAGGCACAGCCGGGAGCAGTAGCCAATTCAGTGTTTTAATTGTGTAATCCTGAAATTTTTTAACTGTTTTTAATAATTCACTCTCCTTGTCTGCTGCACGATTACTGTGCGCAGGCACCCTTTGGAAGGCAAAAACGAGCGCTGGGTAGGGCAAAATCGCCGGGTACCTCCAGCTGCTTCCTTGACGACAGGACGGGGACACGCCCACTCGAGGCCACGCCCCCTTTGCTAAAACCACTCAAATACCGCGCTGAACCACAAGCGCCCTGATAGCCAGTCAGCTCCTGAGGCACAGCCGGGAGCAGTAGCCAATTCCGTGTTTTAATTGTGTAATCCCGAAATTTTGTAACTGTTTTTAATAATTCACTCTCCTTGTCTGCTGCAAGATTACTGTGCGCAGGCACCCTTTGGAAGGCAAAAACGAGTGCTGGGTAGGGCGAAATCGCCGGGTACCTCCAGCTGCTTCCCTGACGACAGGACGGGGACACGCCCACCCGAGGCCACACCCCCTTCACTGCCCCCTGCTACAAACATGTGCCGGAAGCGCAGCGGGCGCGACAAATGCGCGCATAAGGCAAGCTTGTCTGCGCTCGTCCGCGCCGAGACCGGGCCCAGGGCCACCCGCCCTGTATGCCAGCCACCACCATGCAGATGCTATACTTCAGCAACCCTCTATAGACTAAGGCCTTCCGCCAACATTTGCACTCGACATATTTTTCAGGCCGAAGACCTGCCGCAAACCTGCCCCACCTGTTCCGCCTCGCTTAAATTTAAATCTTGCTCGGCGCCCACTCATGTAGTCCACATGCTCCTACTAAACTGCCGCTCCCTGCCCAAACATAGCGCTGAAATGGCCCTGCTGTTAGATGAACATACCCCAGACATGCTATTCCTGACTGAAACCTGGCTCACTACTGAGTCCGATCCCGCGATAGTAGACGCCCTCCCTGTTGGCTATCAAATCATATGGCAAGAACGACCTAAAGGGAGAGGAGGAGGCCTGGCGATTATCCACAAGGAACAATACCACTGCCGAACCACCCCCGAGACTATCTCGGACTGTGAGAGTATTGGTTTCAATATAAAACTCTCACCCAATAGCTGTTTCTCGGGCACCCTTATATATCGCCCGCCCGGCCCCCCGAAGCAGTTCCATGAAACAATGCCATCTAGGGTGGCCGATCGAGCTAGTACCTCCTCTAATTTCATCGTGCTAGGTGACCTGAATTTTCATTTTGACTCTTCTGCTGACCACACAGCCGCCACCTTACTAGAGGATCTAGCAGCTCTACAACTCATTCAACGCGTTACCACTCCCACTCATGCCAAAGGCCACTTACTTGACCCAATCTTCACTAACTGTCCTGACATCTCAGTGGACCCAGGCATCCCCCTGCCATGGACAGACCACCTTTTGATCCCTTTCAGTTGGACCTCGACTAAAACTCCACCACCCGCCCCCACCACAAGGCTCAGGCGAGCCTGGTCGCGCCTCGAGGTTGACAACTGGTCCATCAAACTTGCCAGCTCACAACCCGAGAAACAAGAGGATCCTGACCTAGCAAACCAGGCCTATGTTAATTGGATTAACCACACCCTTGACACCACTCTCCCTATGAGCAATACTATACTGAAACAGCCCCAAAAAACTGCCCCGTGGTATACGCAGTCTCTTAGGGACAAGAAGCGTCTTTGTAGAAGGGCGGAAAGACGCTGGCGTCTGGACAACTCAGCAGACAACAAAACCCGCTACCGGGAAACTATTAACAAGCATAAAACCAAAATAAAAGCAGCCCAGTCCACGTACTTTGCCGATAAAATTCTGCAGGCCAAATCGAAACCCAGAGAGATTTTCCAGATTATTAAAAATCTAACTAACCCCCCCTGCGTTGCACATCGAGAAATCTGTCACACAGTGCAATAATATCTCCGAGTTTTTCTTTCAGAAAGTAAACAAGATCTACTCAGCATTTCCCTCCCCAAAATCGAATTCATCAATTCAACCCAACATTTCCCCTACCTTGTCTCCTCCCCCAGATCGACACTGCCTAACCAACTTTCCCCCACTGAATCTCCCCACCCTGGAATCACTAGCTCTCAGTGTCAAATCAGGCTCGCCGGACGACCCTGCCCCTCCTGACATCTTAATGGCAGCATCCCGGATCACCCTGCCCGTCATTAGGGAGGTACTAAACGCCTCCATCTCCTCCAGCACTGTGCCAACTGTCTGGAAGCAAGCCATGGTCAGATCATTAATTTAGAAGCCCAATCTGGACCCGTCTGACCTAGCCAACTATCGCCCCATCTCCTTGCTCCCATGGGTGAGCAAGGTCCTGGAAAAATATAATCAACCAACTGTTGGTGAACTTTTTGGAAAATCATCACTTACTAGATCCCACTCAGACGGGTTTCAGACCAAAACACGGGACTGAGACCGCCCTCCTCATGGTTACCGAGGAAACTAGGAAAATACTGGATCAAGGAGGATCAGTGGCAGTGATCCTCCTTGATCTAAGCGCAGCTTTTGACACGGTCTGCCATGACACCTTACTGAACCGCTTGTCCTGTGCGGGGATTAAGGAGAAAACCTGGGCATGGTTCAAATCTTTTTGGGAGAATAGATCCTTTAGGGTTTTTGATGGCGAATTCGTGTCCTCAGCAGACCCCTACAGTGCGGTGTTCCTCAGGGCTCCTCTCTAAGCCCCGCACTTTTCAATCTGTATATGAGAACACTGGCCGATGTCGTCCGCCCTTTGGAGTTAAGATCATCTCCTACGCGGACGACACGCAGCTAGTGGTCTCACTGGCGCAGGAGGCTAGCCGAACTACGCCAGGCGGGCTTAGAGAATGCCTTGAGGAGGTGAGGAACTGGATGTTGTCATCTTCCCAGAAGTTGAACGGGGACAAAACAGAGCTGATGCTCCTAGGCCCATCAGATCTGGCCCTCCCTCCCTCTCTGTGGCCCTCATGTTTAGGCCCCCCCCCCACCCCCAAAAATAACATCAAAAGCCTCGGAGTGTGGCTGGACAATTCGCTATCTTTCAATGTCCAAGCCACAAAACTCTCAGCCACCTGTTTTGGCATCATGAGGGTGCTAAATAAAATATTTCCCCTCCTCCCAATGGAAGCCAAACAGGTAGCCATTCAAGGTCTTATTCAATCACGTCTTGATTTTAATAATGCACTCTATCTCGGCTCCCCAGAATACACCCTACGCAGGCTGCAGATTGTACAGAACTGCGTGGCGCGCCAACTGCTCAAAATCCCCCGCAGAAACTCAGTGAGGGCCGAACTGATTAGCCTCCACTGGCTTCCGATCCAGCAGAGAGTTTTGTTCAAGACACTATGCATAGCCCATCAAGCCTTCTGGGATACAGGACCCAGCATCACACGCGACCTGGTTACTCATTACACCCCAAACCGAAGTCTTCGTTCCAGCCAGACCTTCTCGGCAGTGGTGCCAAGAATAAAAAGATCCAGATCTGGCGGAAGGACGTTTACATACAACACGTCCAAAACCTGGAACACCCTGCCACTCCATCTCAGAGCTAACCCTAACCTCACTGAATTCCGCAAGCAATTAAAGACCTTCTTGTTTGCATCCGCTTACTAACTACCTGCCCTCCCCCCCTGCCCTTCAGTAGGCTCTGGTTATCCTAGCGCTTGGACGCCTCCGGGCAACAATTCGCGCTCTACAAATTCACAAGTTTACAGTGTCTGGCACATCTGGTGCATTGGTTAACTGGGAATTGTATCCAGAAACTGTTGATTCACTGTTAGGTAAGCTTAAAAGAAAAGAACAGAAGTACTCTTAGCAATGCTCAAACTGTTCCCACATCAGGTTCTTGAGAGACCGGCATAGGCTAGGAGTTCCCAGCAGAGTGATGAGTGAGAGACACCCACTTAAAGTTTTCTAGGTCAGCACCTCGTCTTTCTCACTGATCAGGAAAGCACTGTTACAACATTTTTTCCCTACTCATGGCGTTGATATGATGTTGAGTAGACTTTCATCTACTCTGATCAGGAAAGCACTGTTACAACATTTTTTCCCTACTCATGGCGTTGATATGATGTTGAGTAGACTTTCATCTACTCGACACCTCGGGTCGGTAGTTCCGATCACAGTATTTTGATGTAAGGGCCCATGGTGCAGTTGCAAACCTCCATTTCTCAATGAAGCTTCTGTGGCGGCGGAAAAGGCCTACGGTTTCAATTGAGAAATTGAGGTTTTGCAACATTCCTACACTGTGTGGCAGGCACAATGTGGTACCTGTCACAAGGTGTAGGTATGTTTAGGGGGCACCCATGGGCTCCATTGCAGTGGGCCAAGGAGGAAGGGAACCCTACTAAGGGCCCCAATGTTGTTTTTCAACAGCCTTTCCATGCCTAAAAGACCAACATGAAAATAAAAGTACTCTCAACTTGCAACCTTTAGCTGGTCCAAGGGCTAACACTGGTTGTGCTCCCACTACACTGCACTATGCAGCTACAAAGTGTATTGGACTCCTGATATAGGGGGCTGCACCTGCACTCCAGCTGCACATGTTGGCAGTTTTAAAGTGTGGTTCTAGGCAGCAGAAGGCAAGTGTCATAGTTTCCAGTGGACACTCCAATTATGTACATTCCAGGCTTTCTGCACTGACGTCATCTACTCTGCCCTGCGTTTCCCGCTCTATTCATCCAATTCAAGCAGGTGGTTTGGGTGAGAGTGAGCAAGAGCCAAATTTAACAAAACAATGAGGACAGAAATTAAAAGGGCATTAAAAAGAGGCAACAAGCTATTTACAGGGTGTTGGCGAGCTACTGGTAGTTCACAATCGACAGGTAGGAGAGCCGTGGTCTAGTGTCTCTTACAACATCGGATCTGCTCATTTTTTAAGGTTTCTGCAGGCAGTGAGCATCATCTGTTCTTGACAGCTTCTTCAGTTAAACTCAGGCCCTGGTGCGTCCCACATATTTGAGAATAGAACTAATCTGTTATGTTCTCAATCAAAGACACAGATAATAATTCTAAGATTCTGTTATGCTACAAGCACATGCATTTCTTGAAAATTTGAATTGCAAAGCATCCATTGACACACAAGAGAAGACATTTCTGCCTCAGATTCCTTGTTATAAATTGTGTAATCTAGTCAGTAATGGGAGGGATACTTCCTACTAAAAATGAACTTTTTTCAATTTCATTTGGATATATTTCCATACACACTCATAGACGTTCACACGTGGTGGGTTAAGTGTGCATTATGTAACAACTGATGTGTGTGTGTGTTACACCTGGCATCACTGGCGTGAGTCTCCCTTCCATTTTGACAGATTGTCTCCTCTATTTTGATGTTTTTGCTGGTTTTATGCTTTGGTCACTGTGCCACTGCTAATCAGTGCCACAGTGCAAGTGCTCCCTATGCTAAATTGTTGTACTAATTGGTTATTCCATGATTGGGTTATTTGATTTTCCTGTCAGCCCCTAGTACAGTGCACCATATGTGCCCAGGGCCATTGCGAGGACTGTGTGCAGTCTAGCACTGCCATGTCGACTTCGCCAAGTGCACCCACTTGCCAGTCTCCAAACCTTCCCTTTGCTTCATGTTAGACACCCCTATGGTAGGCCCAAAGGCAGGGTGCATTGTAAGTATACGGTTGGACATGCTCTGATGTGTAGCATGTTCTAATAGTGAATTATAGCCTTTTTTGTTTTTTCACTATTGAAGGCTACCTATTCTCCATAGGCCAGAATGGGCAGTAGATTATTACATTCTTATAATCCTAACTGACTCAGACAACATGGTAGAAATTCGAATTTAGTATGCCTGAACTCAGAATAATAAAATACATCTTTTAGTAAAGTTGGTTTCAATATTCTGTGTTTGAAAATACCATTTTTAGAAAGTAGGTAATTTCTTGCCTAACTGTCCAGGCCTGCCTCTGCTAGGTTGTGTATTCCTTGTCTGGGTTTGTGAGTGACAGGGCTGCGGGATTCTAGGAGACATGCTGGGGCAGCCCGGTGGTGAATAGAGAGATCTGCATCTAGATGGGAGAAAGGAGTTGCACCTGGAACCTGAATAGTGCTGGACCATCCCTCTACAATGCTGGCTCCACCTCCTGTGGCTTGTCTGATGTCTCTGCCCTGCACTGTGAAAGGAGAGGAAGAATCTTGTCAACAGTGCGCTCCAGAGCTGTATCTTCCCTCCCCTGTGCTGGCTCCACCTCCTGTGGGGCGGCTGTTGTCTCTGCCCTGCACAGTGAAAGGAAGAAGAGAGTCATGTTAACAAAGTACTCAAGAACTGGTTTGGACTAGGCAGAGGCCTCTCTGCCTTCAGAGAACCAAGGATTTTGGGGTATAAATATTGGGACCCTGATCTCAAGACATTAGATCACTTCTGGAACAAGAAACCTTTTGCTAAGGAGAAGAACCAAGAAAGCTGCAGGAGTTTTACTGCCCCTTTGCCAGTGTGCTGTTTGCTGGGTTGGCCTGCAGTGGTTGCTTCATTGCTAAGGAAAGGAGAAGTAACTTTTAAGGGCTTTCATCATTTACAGAATGTTCTCCAAGGGCTTGAACTGTGCATCCCTCCTGCTGAAGTCTCAGGGAAAAAAGACTTCATCTCCAGCTCCCCTCTGAATTTCCTTGCTGGGAATTCTGACTCCAGACACTTGCGTGCCGCTGTAAACTGAAACCGCGACGCATCGAGAAAAAGCGTGTCGCCGCTGCAGCTGAAATCATCGCATCGCCGGAGAAGCGAGCCTTCGCCGCATCTCCCTGGAAGCATGTGTTCATTGAAGCTACCTACTGTCGCATCACCAGAGAAGCGTGACGCCATCGTGAGAGTCACCATCGCATCACCGGAGAAGTGGGTCACAGGGCCTATCGCGACTCCAAAGTACAGAGTCGTCGCAAGGCTGCCAGGGCCTCATCACATTGTCATCGCATCGCCGAATCAAGGGCGCCATCTTCTTGCATCGCAACCGATCATCGCAACGCATCAAGTCTCCATCTTGCGCACCGCAACGGGCCCGCAGGCCAAGAATCTACACATCACCTCAGCACCGGTAAGGATCACGACGCATCCCCTACTCTGCGCAAGCATTGAGGCCCGACGCATCATCTCCCCCGGATCACGGAACCGACGCATTTCCCCTTTTGCGAGCCTTTTGTTTACTTTGTGTTACGCAGCCAGGTACTTTGTTGAGAACTTTGTCGCATTAATCATCAGCTTGAACTAAGCAACTTTAATCATCTTTTAAGCAATCTTAAGTGTAGTATTGTGGATTTTTGTTGTTTGAGGTCTTGTGTTAAGTCTATATAAAGAATACTTATTTTTTATAAAAACCTGTGCTGTGTCCATCTGTAGTGTTTTCACTGTATTACTGTGTATATTCACAAATGCTTAACACACTGCCTCTGAGATAAGCTTGTCTGCTCGTGCCAAGCTACCAAGGGGGTGAGCAGAGGTTATTAAGGAGTGTAATCCCCTTATCCTGATTTAGAAGTACGGGTTCCCATTTGGACAAAGGTGAATACCATTGCCAACTAGAGACTCCCAGATCTAACAGTGTGTGTATGTGAATATGTTTCTAAATCTCCAGAAATTAGTCATCTCTTTAATTATGTATATTTTTCTGTCATTGTGCTTAGATTGAGTTTGAGATAAACTACAATGGTTCCGTCGGGGTAAGGAAAATTACTTAAATGCAGAATTAAACAAAAAATTATTGCTTAATACATAGCATAAATGTGGCAATTATTTCAAAAGAAAATTAGCATGTAGGTTCAATGATGTTGGAACACAAAATTAAACAGCACTCACTAGTAGATGCTTGCAAAGGTATTGTATTAAATAAATTGAAGCTCTCATGGATATTTACAAGTATTTACAAGGTTGTCAAAGCGAGATACAAAAAATTGCAGTGACAAGAAGTATGGTGACATTTGTTGCTCAGCGATAGTGGTGCAGTGCATATATACAAAGTGAAAATGAAGAAATTAGGAATTGGTCAGGAAAACAGGGAAAAACAATATTTCCGGTGGCTAGCACATTTGCTTAGTGATTTAGACCAGGAGATTTGTTGAGACTGAACCTGGTATTATCGTCGACATTTCGATCCGGACAAGGCTTAGTTAAATTTTCAAAGAGGGGCTTCTTCAGGACATAAAGGCAGTGGCAGCCCAGCATGGGGGTGGGCTCCCTTAGGCGTCCCTCTCCGAAATGTCAGGAAAGTTTGAGTTATTCAGTATTTTTTATTTGGAGTGGTCCTGTGATCAATAAGGTTGAAGTAAGTGGCCCAAATACGTTAAATCAATAATGGCGGTAGTAAGAGGCGCTTGAAAGTGGATCAGTCATGAATCATTTCCTGCTTCTGCACGCTTCTCAGAAAAATACTGAATAACTCCAACTTTCCTGACATTTGCAGAAGCCCCTCTATACAAAACCTTTGCAAGCATCTACTAGTGAGTGCTTTTTAATTTTGTGTTCCAACATCATTGAACCTACATGCTAATTTTCTACTGAAATAACTGCCACATTTATGCTATGTATTAAGCAACCATGTTTTGAATAATTCTGCATTTAAGTAATTTTCTTTACCCCGACGAAACCATTGTAGTTTTTCTTATCCATAACCAGGTTCTCTGGGACACAGGGTCATCCCATTGTGGTAATACTAGATTGAGTTTGAGGCAACTGTTCGTAGAATATGCTTTTTTGGGTCCCAGCATGTAAAAAGCTTTGGTTTGATAATCATGTATCATTGATGGTCTAAACCACGAGTGTTCAGACTCCGCAAACCCCACCACACATGCCATAACCACACATATGCCTTAAACATGCATGTGCTTGGTTAAGGCAATGCACGGTAGGGTTTGCTGATGGATGCAAGCAGGGAGAGATCTGCGGTGAGGTAAGTGGGTCTGGGGTGTGTGTTGGCGTTGTTTTAAGTGGGTTGTGGGGTAGGTCGGGGTACTTTTATTGGCTGGGGTGTCAGGATTGTTTTGTGGGCTGGGGAGTAGGTCAGGAATGTTTTGTGGACTGGGAGGTGGGTCAGAATGTTTTGTGGGCTGGGGTAGGTCGGGGTTAGTTTATCTTCGGACAGATGGAAGCAGGCAGCAAGGAGAGATCTGTGGTGAGGTAAGTGGGGCTGGGGGTTGGTAGGGGTACTTTTGTGGGCTGGGGTTGTTTTTTGGGCTGGGGTGGGTAGGGGTTATTTTAAGTAGGGCTTGGGGTGGGTGGGTTACTTTTATGGAATGGGGGGGGTCAGGGTTGTTTAGTGAGCTTGGGGTGTGTCTGGAATGTTTTGTGGGCTGGTGCGGCGTCCAGAATGTTTTGTGGGCTGGGGTGAGTCGGGGTAGTCTAGGTTCAGATGGACAGAAGCAGGGAGTGATCCTCTGTGATGTAAGTCGGGCTGGGGGTGGATCAGGGTACTTTTGTGGACTGAGGTCGGGTTGTTTTAAGTGGGGCTGGGGGTGGCTTGGGTTGTTTTAAGTGGACTGGGAGGTGAGGTGGGTTGGTTTGTTTTAAAGGGGGCTGGGAGTGGGCCGGGGGTAGTTTGGTGGGTCAGGGTAGTTTTATGGGCTGGGGGGTGAGTCGGTGGTAGTTTCCTGGGCTGTGGGTGGTTTGGGAGTAGTTTTCTGGTCTGGGGGTTTCAGGGCTTGTCTTCAGGGCTGGAGGAGTTTGAGGTAGTTTTTAGGGCAGGGGCTGGGGCTAGTTTTTAGGGCTGGGTGTAGAGAAAGATTTCAGGGCCAGGGGATCAGGGGTAATGTTCAGGGCTGGGGGAGTGTTAGGGTCGCTTTTAAATTAGGGGTTAGGGCTCAGGCCAGGGGAATGGGTAGTCGGGTAGCTTGTAGGGCTATGGGGAGGGCGGGCAGTTCTTGGGCTGGGTCAAGGCTTGCCAGGGTCGGGTTAAGGGACATGGTTTTAGGCATTAGGGCAGGGGGAGGGCACAGCATGGGGGTTGGGAGGGAGTAGGGGTATTTGCACTAGAGGGCGGGAGGGAGGCAGGAGGAAGTTTTTACCGTAGGGCGGAGGGGAGGCCATGCATACTCCTTAACCATGCATGCCTTTACCACAAAAAGTTGTGGTAAAGGCATGCGTGGTAATGCAATACGTTGTTAAGTCTCAGTCGTTATTCAGACCGGGTTGTTTAGGCATGCGGGGTTAGGGATTTCGTTGTTCCATCATACAACCATCATTGATGAAGACTTGCCTGAAAGCAATACATCTATGATAAGGCCTGATGCCATTTAGTGCAAACTCCCTTCTGGGATTCAAAAGTAAACATTGGGCTACTCCTAAAAATACGTACCAGTAACTTGCTTCTAGCTAGGCTTACATGCAGTATATCCACTAGGTGGAAATTGCAGCATGTGTCCTTTCCCACATTCATGTTTTTTTTCTCTTTTTTTTGTTCTTTGTTTCAACCGTGAAGAAAACTGTGACCGGTGTTGCAGCTCTGTTTCCTTCCAATTCCTTACATGAAAAGACAGTTTTTCTGCTCATACAAGGAATTCAATTTGCATTCAAATGTGGTATATTTAACCCACATAAACATGTATGCTACATTTCTGAACGCACATACTGCAAGATACTGGCAGACATTCTGCATTTTGAAATGCCCCTTGAGGTAGTGAAATGATTGTGAACTCAGACTTGCAGATTTGTTTTCTTATGCATCTAAGTGGGACTTCAAAATTGGTGCAGAACTGCCTTGCTCAGCCATGTTCGCCTTCAAGGTATGCGCTGAAAGTAGGAGAAAGACACTTTGAAGGCATGTAATTTTCAAAACAAGTCCAGGCAAATCACAGATAAGTCATGATCGTGCAAGATCACTCAAACAAAACAGCCGTGATGTAACTGCTTGAACAAAATCAGAGTCAAGACGAAAAATGAACTGAACACGGAGGTACCTGAAAATGTCAAATACCAACTGCACATATGAGTCACCTGAGTGAAATTAGCATATAAGGTACTTATGTGAACTTTGGCCTATATGAAGAGAAGTGTGAACATTTCTGTAATGTGTTCAATATCGCTGACTGTACATTGCTTACTTGCTTTATTTGTAGCACTTTAAAAAGCATGACTGCATGTATGCTTGGTTGATTAATGCGCACACCACATTTAATATTGTATTTCTTAATATACTTGCAGTGTGTTCTGTTTGCACATGGGTTTCATAGTGAAAAAGAAACAGATGAAGAATTTCTGAATTTTATAGAAAAATCTTCTACATGATTACTATTAACATTAAGATAATTTAGGCTAAAGAACAGTTGATGATACAGCCAGTCAATTACTTTTTTCTATATATCCAGGAGTTACTAATGGATGTTCATCTGGGGTCTGGTGCCCCCCCCCCCAATACAGTGGAGGCCATGGGCTCAACGACCTGAGGAAGTACAGAGCATCTTATTGAGAGATCCCCATCAGCTGAGACGGGAATTAAGTGTGTTCAGTTGGTCAGTCACAGTGGCACACTTCTGAAGGCATTGAAATTTGCACAGAAGGTGTCATGTTTACTGCGGCTCTGGGGTTGATTGTTATCCCTTCTAAATTGGGTTCACCTGGCAGTTCGGAATAGACTGTTCCCATGAGGAGCAGTGTCAGTACTAATTTGCATAAGGTGGGCCTCTGACTTCAGTGGCACAGCTGGGGAAGACAATGGGTTGGAATGCAACCTGTAGCAATTGCAAGTGGTTTAGACCATGTGCAAGTATTCCTTCCATCACATTTTGTGTGTGATGTTTGTTGCACACACTCAGTAAAGTTTTTCTTTAACAATAAAACAAATTTCAAAACAGGCATTTGATTCTTGAAAACAAAAGAAATAGCTCTGACATATCTTGCAAGGCGGTTCTAGGTACTGAATATGAGAGACATTCACAGCACCCTAAATAGAGTGGGGCAACTGTCACTAATATAAATAGGACCTGATACTCAGGCCGAACGTCTGTGCCATCAGAGGTTCCACTGGTGCAAACCTGGTGCTTTTTCCAACTCTAAAGATAGTAAAAGAGAGGAACCATGAGAGAGGCCAATTTATGGCACTATGCCCACCTCTGCCAAACTCCAAAGGAGACCCTGAATCTCTGATCCTGTATTTGAGTGTCTGGCATGATATAGGTTATGAAAAGGGAATCTGCATGTCATTTTAATAAGCAATCTGTTTAGGCATTAGTTTTATCTTCAAAGGATTGTTTTTGCTCCTCAACCATTTTTAGCAACTTGAAAAACGACATTCTTTTCCTTAATGCCTATAGCTTGCAGCAGATTCCAAGGTGACTACCTTTTTGCAAGTACATAATCACCCTTTGAAGCTGACAGTAGTACTGGAACAGCCAGACTCATGCATATTTTCTATATATTAGTTAGGTGTTCATAGGTATATGTACAACTAATGTGGTCAGCTGTGTGTAGTAGGGGGTTGTTTGGGTGGATGGGGATTTGTGAGCAATTTTTTGTACAGAGATAAACTTTGGGGGTTTGAGTACTTTGACAATCTCTTATGCACGAATAAATAAACTCCACACATGCGCAAATGGAAAGGTCCCCTGTTTCCAATGTCTTTATCGATGTATTGTTTTTATTATTACCTATTCTTTTTTACTTGAAGTGTAAACAACTGCCCATATACCCCAAATGTGCATGTCTTTGTGTATTCTTTCATAATACCTTCAGAGGTAGAACAAGACTTTTGTTGTTTTTGTACCAAAGACATATACACTACATTTCCACAAAGACATACATAATCATACCAAATTACCCTTTGTTCGCCATGTGTAGTTTATTTTTACAAGGCACTAGCACGGTCCCAAAATGTTTATCTTGATCTGTATATTGAGAAGGTTTTTTGTGCATCTATGACTGAAAGGCAGGTCAGACCCCCATAATTAGTAGGAGTGTTTAGCCTGTTTTTTTAACTAAGTAGTCTAAAACAAGGGCCAGGTGATCTCACCACTGCTCTAGACTGATGGTAAGTACATGCACTGGGTATGCAAACACTTACACTGGGCCTTTAAACCAAATCTAAAACAATCACCTACAGGCATAAGTGGTTTCCAAGTTCAACCTACGTGCTCCCACTGACCAAGGACACATTGAAAAATTGTGACCAATTAGGTCAAGATGCAAGTTTTCAATGCTCATCCAGAAACAGTAAGAAATGGACACGTTTTTACTTGTGCCCCTTGGGCTTTCATCTCATCAGTGCCTGTGGGGATTAAACTATTTTTCAATGATGTGACAAAAAACATGTTCAGACTTGCAAAACCACAATAGTTTATTTTTTTTATATCAGTCAGTAGTTTGTTCTTTAGAACCCTTTTTTCAGATTGAGTATTGTTGTCTCAATAGCGTTTGAATATTTATGATTATGCTTTCTTTCTTTGTTTTTAAGATCTGTAAAGGTCAACGGTGCTGAAACACAATTTTCCATATTCTGAGGTATTAAATCCAAAGCAGCAATCTGCTTTCCTTGCTCGGAATCAAAGTTGGTATTTCCCAACAGTAGGTAGAAAAATGTTGAGATGTAGCTATGTTTTATTTCACCAATGTATCTGAAGTAGTTCCCATGCATAGCATTGCTACTTTACATAAGGGACTTTAGATTGAGATCAATTATACAATATGTTTTATAACATATATATTTCACAGTACTAATTAAGTGTGACGTTACATACAGGATAACAACTGCATTTAATTGACAATTAGGGACTTCTGTTTATTCTGGAGTAGCATAAACTCAGAATTCAAATGACAGTGGAAGGATTGAGTGGTTTTGTGTGTTTTCAATAAAGAAGAAGCACACAAAAAAGATGAAAACTTTTAATTTTTAATTATATGTGAATGGTGGTGAAATGGATTTTAGGATCTGGATTTTTTTTTTTTAAAGGTGATTTTAGCATAATAATTCCTATTTGTAAAGCGTGAACATATCACCCCATAAGGGTTTTGTCAGGGAGATTAAGTGAGCTATTGCCAAGAGTCACATGATGTTGAGCTGAGCTGCTGCCGGTGATGGAACCATGAGCCTAGCGCTCCAGAGTAAGCCGCACTGGCTGTTGCGCCACACCTCTCCACCAGCATGTCAAAGGTTTTGACAACCTCCTTTGAACTGATGCACAATCTGTGAGAGTAAACGACGTATGCTATGATCAAATGAAACATAACAAATGGCCCTTAACATAGTAATAATGGTAAATATTTTGTGAATATTCATACAATATTTTCTCACCTATTTAAAAAATGTGTCTGACATGCTGAGTAGAAAATTACTTCCCAAAGGAGTCGTAGGTTAATTACACAGTGTTCTACAGCATCGTGCTGGAGTTCGGATGAAGAACTAGTGTGCTACTGTTTTCTAATAATAACCACTCATTGTTATACTGCTGAGTAAGAGATATTGAATTAACTGTAAAAATGAGTGTGGAAGTGTATATTTTAGTCATTTTTATCATCTACGCCAAATGGCTTAAAGGATTAATGATGGATGCCACTGCCTTTATCTACACTTTTTTCACGTCTCTTTCCTCACACTGCCCATCTTCTCTCCCTCTTCTTACCTCCTACATATTTCAATTTGAAAATTGAAACACTTTGTAAAACACATGCATATTTGTCTCCCAATGCAATGGAGTAGTCATTTTAAGAGTTCAGTTGGTTACTTTTTCCATTTGCATTGTAACTTCCCTTTTTCAGATCCTTCATCTTACTTCTCAATTGAATGAAAGTGCATTGGCCTTTAAATCCTTCTTTTTAAATTTTATGTAATATCTAAGGAAATGCTCACTTGCTTGATTGCAAAAGTTTATGCCTATACCAAAGTATGTCTATAACAATTTTAAAAATTAAGGTAAATTCTAAAACTAATATATCCTTGGCTAAAACTGGGTACATTGAATATTCAAAGAAATGTTGCATTGTTAGGTCACAGAAAAATAGACACAAATGTGGACGTCAAACAATGAGTACCAGTTGTTCTTAAATTATTGTTGTACATTGGGTATTAAAACAAATTATTAGTACAATACATGCTTGCTTTAGCTACTAAATACTGAGGCGGTTTCTGGCTATTCAACAATGCAATATAATGGTTCCAGTTTACTTACAACATTACAGAAAGTAAAATATGACTCAATAAACAATATATAATGAACTAATAAAACAAACTGTACGCAGGCTCAGTGTAACAGAATCATGTGAGCGACAATTGGAACAACATGTTAACTTTTTTCAATTTATTGAATTGCTCAAGTTTGGAAGAATTTTACTTGGCTGGTAGTGTTTTAAATATACACGACTAGCTCATGGAGAGAATGTTTTGGGGGTCTACTATACTTTTAGAACATGTGATGGAAAAAACAAATAAGTTGTGTTCCCTCCACATATTGAGGCATCTGTATCACTAAGTTAATAATTTGAGAACTTGCTTGCTCCCCTGCACAACACGTGTTAGTATATTGAGTAAGTTAAGTTAGCAGTTCAATTCTTCAATATAATGCCCTGACTTTCAAAGATCTGTTTTATAAACCAAAATGTAGCTATAAACGGTATGGGCCTGATTCACCAGTGACTCCTGTTTGAGCTTCTGACTAGGATTCTTACAGGTAGATGACAAAATATGACCAAGCCAAAATGCAGCATCATGTAGCCCATAGATATAGTTTTATAGCTGTTGAAAAAAGTATCTCTTTTGAAAAGCTATCGTAATTTCACAAAATATATAACAAAATGCCACGTATTAAATCATACAATGCCACCTTTATATTCACAAAGTCTATTGTTTCTTAAATCAGGAAAGAGAGATTACATATGATGACAAATCATAAACATTCAAGGAATTGGTAAAAGGTAGAGAACCTGACTTAGTAGAATAAGTATAACCGCATATGCAATATTTCTATTAGGATATCAATCAAATACATTATGATAAAGTGGACAAATATTTCATGGGTTTGCAGAACGTAAGAAAGTACACTAATCTATAATAATGAAAAAGGAATTCTTGTTTACTTTTTCCTTATAATCCAGTGGGTAAAATGGACGGGGTACCTATAGGCTATCAGTACAATGCATTGATTCAGTTGTACTTGCAGTGATATTTCCAAGGGAAGAGAAAATAAAACAACTTTACCTCTTTTGTAAATTCCAAACTAACCAACATCTAACTTCTACCTATTCTCACCTGAAACAGCTAAAAATAAAACTGATTAGATATTCTGATCTATGAGAATGTCCTTATGACCCTTCAGTGACAATGGTTATTGGTTACTGATTTACCAATGAGAAAAAAGTAAGGGTTTGGAGAATGGCGGTCTCTGTTATCTAGATATGACAAAGTTCCTCTTTAAAGATGTATGCCTATGCCTTGGAAGGAAATTGGAGTGGATATGCCTTGAGTCTAGTCCCAAAGCCCTGAGTAATTCAGCAAAGCAGATACAATGATATTCCAGGAAAAAACATTTAAGCAGGTCTTTGCAAACAATACGAATTAAAAGTACGTCTCCAAGTGACATTGTGCCCATTCACACAAAAACTACTAATTAAATGCTGAAGTACAAGTTAACCCATGGTTTAAGTAGATCTTCTTTTTTTGCAAATCCTAACCCACAGTTGGGAATTATGCATTTCCTTGTTAATGTTCCTAGCACTAACTGTGAATTGTCCAAAATGCAGTAGTTCCACTTATATTATTATTTCAATTGACAGAGTAAATGTACAATCATGCTTGCATTGTTTTTTTCCCTATCTATATCTTAGAAACAGATTTCCTTGTGAAAAATGCCTTTTCCTAAACTGCTTCTAAAATGCCAGTGTTGACATTATTTGTAAATACCCACCGAATACTGACCCTGTGGCTGTGCAAACATTATCAATGCTGATGTAAATAGCTCTCCCACTGAAATTTATATTTTCTCACACCGAAACCACACTTAGGATTTTGCAAAACCTGGTCAAATGGCAACTTTTAAGAAGCATCATATGCCACTAGTGCCTGTAAATGAATCAGTATCAGCAATTTGTGAGCTTAAATGCCAATGTTCTCATGCCAATTTCAATTACCTGTGCAGAATATATAAGATTAGGAAGTACATCGAAATATGTAAGATGTATAATTTAGTTCGGCAAGCATTCAGAACAAATCAAAATCATCCAACATAACATAGGAGCCAGGGACATTGTGCAGCTCATTTGCATCAATACTAATACTGATATCCCATCCATTGGCACGATATTGTCTTCTTGTGTATTATAAAAGGACAGTATTTCCCCTAAACTAGCTTTTTTCCCCATCACAAATAAAGGCAGCGAAAACTCAAGAATGATAGAGCAAATTGTGAGGCAAAAATAGTGGCCTCGTTTGCTTAGCAAAGACAGTGAAAAAAAAGGTATAGCTATATATTTACTGCATCATTGTTTATTTGTTAAATGTGCTAATGCTCAGGTCCAATAATCAGACTGTAATCCATGTGTCCTACACAGGGCGCATGCACATTGTAATTATGGAATGTAGCAAAAATGTGTCTGCTGCATTCCCCGTTTCACAAACGGGAAAACAGATTTGCCCTGTTTTTGTACAAGTGCTGTTTTTTGTAACATTGCACTGATTTCATAGCCGTAATTCGCTGTCTAATGGTGATTTGTTTGCCTTCAGACATCTATCATGTCGTAATTAGTGACAGCATACTTACCATGCTGGTTAGACCCATGTTAATGATATTGAAGCAATTCTAATTTGATGTGAAGTGATGCTATTAGATGTTAGTACCAAGCTGCCATCAAATGTAAAGTCAAGTCTGTGAAGAAAATGCAGTTTAATCCATTTACCAATGAAAACCTGTAGGTCCAATAACTGAAAATATAAGTACAGTAGAGTGTTCCTGCTTGACTCAGATTACCACTCTGCTATGGTGGTACAGATTAGTGAACTGAACACTTGCTACTGAGATAAACGGTGATACAGCACTCCTACGTTTTAATCCTGGCAAGGATGACTCAGCCATTGTGTGCCGCTGTATTTGGTCAAAGTAAGCATTGTGATTTACAGCACATAGTACTGTCAGAAATGTGGTATGAAGCACTGAATAAATGCTAGTTATTATTATTAGCATCTCTACCTGTCATGCAAAATGACTGCTGTCGAAACAAGAACAGAAATAATTACACAATCTATGGTTGGTGACAAATGTTTATCATCAGTAACCTGGAAACACTTCCAGTGGAATTTTTTATAGTTGGCCAAATACATCAGTTTTTGTGAGACACTACCTGCTGGCAGTACTCTTACCACTCTTTGCATAATGTGGCCCATTTTATTCAGACTTTCTTTCCACGTTGCACCTATTCCCATGTGATTTATCCAGCTTTAGCATTTTTACTGCACAGTAAGTCTTTTTGCACATGTAACATGTCCATAATAACAGAGAAAAGCACACTTATTGTTGTAGTATTTTATTGGGTCATCTTCTGTTCTAAATTGTTAGATACAATGTCAAAATTCATTGTGGCTGCATTGCAGTAATTTGATTGCTGAGTTTCAGCATATTTCTGCCATGCCATTCACGAAAATTCATGCAAACAACACAGTGTCTAATAGAAAATAGATAATCTTTGAACCTGTGAATAATGCACAGTTAATTATTTGTAGCCAATTCCTAAAGTCACGTACATGACCTGAGGAGCTTAAGTCAAGTAACACTGTTTCCATAAGCAAATCAAATTCAGTGGCACTGTTAGTCACAACAACAATGTGTTTTACAGAACCATATTAAATCACAAATATAGATACAAAAATATATTTTTTCACATATGTACCACAAACACACTGTAATCGAAACACACAAAACACCTAACATGTAAAACACATATGTTATCCCTTCATATTATAATAACATGGTATAAAATAAGTCACAAAACATTGTTTCAAGAAAATATTATACCATGGTATATTTACTGATCAGATTCTCCAAGATGATGACAAATCTGCTTAGAAATGTTATGGGTAGTTTACATACATATTTCCAGTAATTAGTGGTACTAGAGGAGGAACTGAGGGTTCATCATTTATGTTACATGAAGTATACAGAATACAGACATTTTGTTGCACACTGGTCAGTATATGTCTGCTTTTCACATGCAACATTGCAATGCATGGAAAAGGGACACACATAACAATCATAAATGGATAATTTTGTATTTAATGATCCAATAAATAAGTTATGAATAAATATAAAGTTTTGTATGTTATCATTTAAATTTCTGTGTGATGTCACCATGAGACAAAACTACCCATGTTCAGGTGGACACAGCCCTTGCAAATTTGAAAACAGGATACAACTCAGAAACATGAACAGACCCTTGCTGCAGTTGTTTAGTGTTTCCTATGAGGACTGCTTGATTAGTAAAGAAGATTGCTCACCTATTTGATTCTGTAAAAAAGTTTTAACGGCCTACAGCCATCTCTCACACTGGAAATGTATATCCATACAGTACTCTAGTTCTTCACATACGTTTGACACAGATTCCATACTAAGTACAAACAACTTTGTTCACTAAATATCTTATTTAAAAAAGTTCACAACATGTGCAGTGCCAATCCTGTTGGACTTTAGATGAATACAGCGCATCACGCTCAATTCATTTCACTAACTGTCAATTACAGAAACTGGGAATGACAATATGCAGTGTAGATTTACACAACCTTAATCCTAGGAGTAAATATTTCCTGTTTTAAATTTAGCAAATACCTCCTCTATTGGTAGTCATACCTCAGTCACTCCAATGTAAGACACTCTATATATTATTACAATTAAACTATTTACTGAAAAAATAACTACACTTTCTATGTTTAACACTTTCAATTGTCATACGTAGCACAGCTAGAGCGCATTATTTTATGTGCAGTAGTTAAATGTAGTTCACAGTAAACTGCAATACATTGCTATTGATAGGAAAAATAGCAAAGAGGGAGTTCACTACAGATATTTTTTAAGTTGGCATGTTCTTCTTTGTTCAGTGCAAGGCCATCCATAATAGCTGTGTTGACACTGGCATGAAAAGATGTAAGCCTGGTATTAACCACCAAAGTTATGATCTCCGAAAGGCACAGCTTTGCTTAATGCATTTGGGAAGAATCAGAATCGCATCTGCCTCTTTACATTAAGTAATAGTATCAGAAAGTATGACCAGACTCACGGTCACTCTCCTACATCTTGAATCCTTGATGCGTTTGATTCCATTCTGGTAATTTCCAATGTTTAAAAGTGCTAAACTCACATAGGTCTTATGTTTACAACATACATAGTTTTTACTCTATTTTTAACATGCTGTTTTATATCCTTGGGATTGCTGCTGAATTCCTTTATTCTTCTAAACTTATCTGTAAGGCGAAATGTGTGAATCTATTTGTCATTGTAACATAGACCTTCATGAATATATATGTTTGAAAACCTGATTTTTTCCTGCTGTTTGGACAATTATGTATATTACATTTACTCTTATTATATGATTATTGATTGGCAATTCACTGTGTAATTTCATCGGTGAAACTATAGAATAACCTGTTTTACTAAATACAAGTCTTTTTCAGTAAAAGGCTCTTATAGCACCATAAATGGAATTCAAAGTTGAAAGGTATGTTGCTGTTCAGACCCTGTTTGATCACTGCAAAAATGAGTAAAAGGAAGGAAACTTACTTTTATGCAAACCTCTTCTTTATATGCATGGTTATTGCTTTTTTATTTTTCAACAATTTAAATTTCGGTCCATTTACCAATCAAATGTTCTCTTCACCTCTCCCTTTCTCTGACTCTACCTTTACCCTATTTCTCTCTGTCTTATCTCCATCACCTTCTTCTTCTATCTCTCCATAACTATCGCAGTTTAAAAATATATAGGCACACAAGAAATATGGTTGATAGATAGGTAACACAAATTAATAAGATAAAATAGGACATATATAGTTAAGGTGGGTGAACTCATTTTGAGACACAGGAGAGAAAAGTTGAGAAGAGACAAACAGAGTACAAAGTTTGTTTGTAAAAGAAAGGTTGCTAGGTAAAGGAGACAAATGAGATAATGCAGAAGAATGGCAAATGGGAAGAGAAGTGGCCAGGCCAAAACTGATAAGAAAATGCACATTAAAGTAAAGATATTGAGAGAAAAAGAAAAGCAAGGATAAATTACAGAGCGAATGGATGGTATAATACCTAGGTTCACCAATGATTTTTCTTAAAATATATGGGTTTGAAACAGAAGTTTACATTATAGTGCAAGATCTTCCAATTGGGCTTTGCATTATTGTTCGCATCAGATATACTTTTATATACTTTTAGTAATATGGGGGGAAAGGATGATCTACGTTCAAGCAGGAACATTGACTGCATTGGGGAGCATACATGCAAAGAGCTGAGAGCACATCATATCAGCTATATCTTCCATTTGTTGGGACATTTATTACTAAGAATAAAGTACCAGCTAGCCTGCAATGGTGCTTGGGGCTCAAACTTTCAGACACCAGGTGGGATCTAAAGAGTGTCCTATTCAGGTGGTCATCTGGCTGGTATTTTTGGAGGGGATAGATTCCGACAGGTGCCTTTGAGCAAGTGGACATGCATCAGGGGAAGGAGAGGCAGCTCTCTAACACAGTTCACCACTAAATGATTTTTAAGTGAATCACATGTCGCACCTCAAGGCGTTTTTGCAGTGCTGCACTAATCTGGCCTTACCTTATGTAATTTCAGTCAATATATCACTATATATATATTAATTCCAGGCACAGTAACAACCTGAGCCATGCTTTTCTTTCAAAAGTCAATGGTAATATATATATATTATTCCAGTGCTGAGACACATAACAAAAGGTATTTTATTGTCAGCATGATAAGAATGGCTTAAAGCATGTGGCCAACTATAATTACTGCCCATTTAAAAACAAAAAAAAAGAGTTTTTACTATTTTTACAAGCAATACTTCTCCAAATTAAATATTATTCTTACTAAAAGACAATCAAAGCCAATTTGAAATTAGTTAAATAATTTCATGTCCCACATGTCTTGAAAAGTTTGGAAAATAGCATGAGTGACCCTTGGTTTTATGTTTATTTGTTTACAGTATTGGTGGGGAAATGTCTATTTTAGGGCTGTGTCAATAATATATTTCAACATAAAAGTGGTTACATTTCTTGTGAAATTTAAAATAATTAAGCAAGTAATTTTCCAGAAAATGTACCAACATTCTAAAGAGAGGGGAGATTAAGTACTCGTACAAACTAAAACAATTTTAAGCATAATTTATCATAGTATATTTAAAAAAAATTGAGAAAATCAAACAAAAATTATGGAGCAGCAAACTTTTCCTGAATCTGCTACCCTGGACAGTCAAAGGAAGTGACATTTGTATCCACGGTTTGCAAGGAATTGATAAATTAGTATTAATATAAGACAACAAGATTCCCTACTCCCCTGAATGACTCAACCACCTTTTTTAGATATATGTCTTAGTTTATTAAAGGTAGGATATGTGGAGGTTTGATAGGACAGTTCCATTGTTTTTTTATCGTGGTACTCTAATAGAGGAGGATTTTTTAACAGGTTGTTTATGTTAGTTTAATTTAAAATTACAAGGCTTCTTAATATAAATTCTATAGCAGAAACATTTGAAAAGCTAAGATATACATTATGAAAAACTATTAACAGTTTTGTTAGACTTCCAAAAGTCAATGTCTTTCACTCACTATTACCCATTAGAACTGGGACTTAGGCTTTATTAATTAAGTAAAGTAAGAAGTATTTGTCCCAAGATGAACGGTGCCCATGTCCCATTTCTACTATACGCTGATGATTTTGTGATAGTGGACATGATGGAAAGGGGGTTACAAAAGAAACTGGGCGTCTTCTATAATTATTGTTTGAATAAAAGTCTCATTGGTAATCTAGACAGGACTAAAATAATGGTGATAGGTAAAGGTAAGGGAGAGTTTAATTGGAACCTCGGTGGAAATAGAGTGGATGTGGGTAAAAAATATATATACCTAGGCATGTTTTTCGATACAAAGTTAAATTGAAGAAGTCATGTTGAATCACTGATAGCAACTGCATTGACCTCGGTATAGGGCTTAACACATGTTAGCCAGATGTATGTTGGGCCCTCCCTAAGACCCATACTCTTCTTTTAATGCAATGGTATGCACCCAATTCCAGTTTAGGATGGAAGTATTCACTTTAAGTGGCAAAAGAGATTGGAATCCCGAAGAGGGCAAATGTGTGAAAAGACTCCTTTCTTTATCGCCGTCAGCTATGATTCAAGCTATAAGGGTAGAGGGCCAGCTCACAATCTGGAGCTTACTGGCGGTACTTGCCACTCTGAAGATTTTGCAGAGTTTAACAAGGGAAGATCCCTGTAAAATATTGCAACTATGCAAACCCGAAATAGTGAATTGAAATGGGCAACTCGGGTCAGGTATATGTTAAAAGAAACTCTGCACTAGGCTGACAATAAAGCCAGATCAGTGGAAGCAACGACTGCAGTTCTACAAACAGGAGCTATGCACTCTTGCATCTAACTTTTCGAAAGACATGGATTTGCGGTATATGAGGGGAAAATTCTCTACTTTTTTGTTTATTAGTTGTAGCAATGAGGATAGCTTTCCCTATATCAAAGCCCTACCTAACCTCATGATCAGGGGTGCAGTTTTAAAATTTAGAGTTGGGTTAAACCCATGTCATAAAGATAAGAAGACAATAGAAGTAAAGAGAGAAGAGAAGGGTATGTGCACAGGTCGGTGGCAGACAAAATGTAATGGGGTACACATTTTATTAGATTGTTTATGGTTTTTAGATGAGCGGAAACCATTTTTAAAACCACTATTTATTAATATGGAATCACAAACCATGACCAAGCCTGCAGATTGTTGGTGAATATGAGGTTCATGGATGTTACATGTGCAATTGAGAGATTTTTATTTGTGATGTAGGGGATTTTAAAAGGTTTCTTAGGTAATATGTAAGGGAATAGGTCGGTTTTTAGAGATTTCCCTAATCACGATATGTTTCTCTTATCTCATTATATGTATTATGTATTGGATGTGTCTCTTTTTAACTGTTTTATTGTATGTATTTTAGGATGTATTTGTGGGAGTGATTCATAGTCCACGGTCTAAATAAACACATTTTCGGATCTGACCTGATCTTAGACTTATACAAAAGATTCACAAAATGCACTTTTACTGTAAAAAGTAATAACCAAAGAGTTAATAAATTTATATCACTGACTTGTGTCAAGCAATGTTACAGAAATGCTTTTGCCATGCACAAATTTGAGTCCAAGCTGCAGGACATTCATCTTCTGCAATATTCAAGAACAAGACCAGAGATACTTCTCATTGTCAATATGACAAATTAAAGCCATCTGACATCATTAAAACCATATCAGCTCTATGTGTTTTATAATATTATGGGTTTTATAATGTGCTTTAATGCAAGATAAGTCATCAACGTGCTACCCCTCTGTGACCTGAACCATGAATGGATAGTTCCATTGTGCACTGTTTTAGTGTGCTAATTGTAATCAAATGAAAGGATTCTGCACAACCTTTTCAAAGATGTGTGCTGCATAGAACGTCATTTAATCAATTTGATTATCAAGACGTAGAGGCAAGCTTATGTAAAGTCACTGCAATGTACACCCATACTATGGTTACATTTGTTATGATACATTCTAGCTTGTAATATTAGTGTAGATTGTAGTACCTCAGGCTGAATTATTTCAACATACTTCCTGGCATGATGGACAGTAGCACTGTGGAATGTTTCTAGGGGTGGACATCATTGTCTTTAAGTGTGCCAATTCCACAAACTTTCTGTATATCACATTAATGAGATTTTAACAACATGAAAGGTCATGTAATTTTCTTTCTCTGGATAATGAATTGAAAATAAAACCTTTTGTAGGATGAATGTAATCACAGCGAGAGGTAGCTTCTTCTTTAACCAGTCTCCAAACAGTATCTTGGGTGACTTTTATGTGTGAAGTATGTCCTTATATTCAATTTTCATGGCAGATACGACCATGGGAAATTTCATGAAATGCAAATACTTTTGCTTAATTTTCGCCAACATTAGGGACATTTCGCAATTAAATGCTATTTTAGCTACATCGCAAAAGATTCCTTTAACTACATTTTTCTAGAGAAGGTTTTCTACAAACCTAATTTTGAGTCTCAGTATTATTGTTGTCCTTCTTTATATAAATACCACCAGAATATTATACACACCTGATATTCCATCTATTACGTTGTGTTATTTAAGGTTTTTTTTCCACGTTGGCCTTCAATTTTGCTCTTAGTTGTATTAACAAATGCAATGCTTCTACTTAACATGCAGGGACTTTCAAAAACCACTAGCATCAAAAAATTCAACAAGCAAACAGACTCACTTAAACAACTGGCACAGAGAGGAACTCAAACTAATGGCACTGACTACAAGTACTATAGAATGAAGATGTATAAAATGTTATTTGAAAAAAGCACATAATTCCGTCAGGATGGTAATAGGAACGGCACATAAGTGCGGGATCGTTGGATTTGACTCCATAAAAAATATCATCCAAAACCTTCCATCCTGACCTTAAGAGCATAACTCTAAGATAAAATAAATATAATACCTAGCTCTCTGCAGGTTACTGATAATCTGTACAAGCTCCAAACATTACATAAATAGGCAACCAATTTGAGGTCGGGAATTTCCTTCATAAATTAGAGAAAACAGACATGTCAGTATAATTCTGCCCCCTATTTTCTCCCTAGCAAATACATCTATCATTCATTTTCCCTTGAGAAAGGTGTGGCTACATCCAACTTGAAAATAGAGCTATTGGGCCATTGCTTAAAAATTCAATTTGGACTCAACTTTTGGTCAATTGCATGTTTTCCTTTAGTTAGCAAGTTTTGGAGAACAAATAGTCACACATCAGTTTTTACTCCATCTTGAGAAATGGGGATTACTTGGTAAAAGCAACAAGATTTTTGTGGAATTCATGCACTGAACCTTTCCTAGCAGAAACGATAGATATTTTGAGAAAATGGATAAAGGAAAACAAAACAGCCCATTCATAATCCGTGAACTCTTTGCAGCCCTTGGCATGGCACAGTATAAATTTGTCTAGCACTTGAATATAGTCGCCATCTGAATGATCAAAGTGTCATGCAGTTCTCCTCCTTTATTAGTTGTAGAAGTCAGTGTGTACAAATTGATACCTTGATCTAGCCATCTACCAAAGGAATCTCCACGATCACCTGTCTTTTCAGTACAATTCCTAATCCTCTTGTGAATGTCATCAGAATGCACAAACTACAATTGGATTACTATACTGTGAACACCCAAAACCCGTCTTAAGTATAGGAGATTAAATCTGAAAAAGAAGTGCTCTTATGCTGTTGCAGTGAAGTCTAAATTTGGAAGAAGCACAATTTTGTTACAACCTGGGGACCAATTACGATGTTGTGCAGAAACTTTTCGTCTGACTAGTAGTTGGATTGGACTCCGACCAACTTGCGATCAGCGGTTCCACGCGACCGATTATGATGCTCCCGCACACTGTTTGAAGGACTCCCATCGACTTCAATGGGAGCCTGTGTTCCGACCAACAACACAGGCTCCTTTGGGGAAAATAAGTGTCTGCAAAAAACCTAGCACCCTGTGTGCCACACAGTGCATGGTTTTACAGGGGGGTCCCTTTGGTACCCCCTTAGCCCACAACCTGAGGCATCAAGATGAAGGGGGGCCTGATAGGCCTCCGCCAAGTCAGTTTCCGACAGCCTTTTTGTGTCCGACAGACTGAGTCGGAAAGGCCATCAGAATCCAACAGTCGGTTGAAAAGGCTGTCCGTAGAGCTGTCCGAAATGGCTCCAACTGACTTGGATCCTCTGAGTGCTGGTGGTAACCAATTTGGAATGACCGACAGGGATGTGGAATTCCTATAACCCGACGCCCAGGACATATTGTTTGGGGTCAAGGGCAACAAGTTTTCAAGTGTATTTTGTCCTTCGGACAAGTCGGCCCAACCCCCTGCAGCACAAATCCTTTGGCTGCCAGTTTACAAAACCACATTATGTATCAGGGAAGGGCACGGTTTGCAGTCATGGTAACATTTTGGCCCATATGTTAATGCTGTTCAAACTTGTATTTAAGGTTCATGAATTGAAAACCTTTATTATTAGGATGAACGCTCTAAGTAAATGTTGTAAGCTCTGACTGCACTATAACAGTTGTTCCAGTATAAAAATTTGTACACATGTCTTCAAAGTTTAGCAATATGAGGCTACGTATAATTCTCCCAGAATGCTCCCTGATTTGACGCAAATATTTGCAGAAGCTTGAAAGCAAGCTTGAGGATTCTTTGCTTTCAAAATTAAATGTTTATAAAAAAATGAAAGCAGGTAAAAAACATTTTGCTAAACTACTGTAAAATTTCAGGTGCCATTTCTTTGCATCATCATTCGCTAGTATTTCCCAAAAATAGTCATAATGGAAAATCAGTGTAACCAGTTTAAATAAGATTATATGGGAACACAAATAAACAAGCATTGGCAAAGACAGTGTGTCTGAAATTGATGGTCAGCGTTTTAGTTCTCAATGTGTGCATTGTTTTGGCATGGTTTCTGTAAAACCTTATTGGTGTGGGAGCTTCTGGGTCCTCACCATTATAACAAACATTGGCAAAAGCAAAAATAGTTTTGGTCTCAAAAAGCACACACTGGCACAGTAGTTACTGGTAATGTACAAAACTACTTTGTGTGCCGATATTCTCCTTGTGAAAGAGCAGAATGCGGTCACTCACAATGAAGCCAGCCAATACAGAGAGAGTCAGAATTTTAATAACTGCAAAAGGTTATGGTCAAAGCTAGACCAAATTGTGGGCCCAATTATTAATGAAAGTCTCAAAAGTGCACCCATGGTATATGTCCTTGCATTAAGTGAAGCTATACAGCTTTCATGAATTCCCAAGAATTTACAGAAGTAGGACAAGAAACAGTACTCCTAGAAAATATTTGTGAACTGTATTTTAGCATGAGCAAATGTGCATGTGTAGATTTGCTCATGCGAAAATCTGACTGCAAGTTCACTTTCTCTACAACCACTTTTTTCCCATCGCTGGAAAAAGGTTTACATTGTCAGGAGTAAATTTCCAACATTTCTCAGTATGGGAAAAGATTAGCGAAGAGTTGTTGAAAACCCTTAAAACATGCAAGTTAGTAGGTTTGCACAGATTCAAAGGGCATTCAACCCCTGAAACTATTGCTTACCACTATCTACAGCCCCAGTATGTAGATCTGCGGAAACGTGGCAACATAAGGGGATTGCACATATTCAAACACTACTATGGTATGAGCCCTGCGATAATCAGAGAGACTATATCAGAGCTCTTATATAGTGAGATTGCTCCCATAATTTGGTGCTGCACCACATGGCAACACAGGGACAAGTGGATTTTGTTACAGGACAAGTAGATTTATGAAGCAACCTCCCCCATGGACAAGTAGATATTTTCCTAAATTCCACACCCCTGACCGAACTGTTTCCCTTCCGACCGCGAGCATCGTAATCGGCCTGGTAATGGGAACAATTAAGAGATGTTCTTGGGATGAACATTGCTTGGGCAATTATCTCTTGGTGTAGTCCAAGGGCCATTTGAGGAGGCATGCTATCATTTTCATCCTCTTTTTGAAGAACACTTTGACGCTGATATTAGAGCTGTGATCTACATCAGGTTAGAATACTGAAATATCTGAGGAATAACGAACAACAGGCTAGCCCTACTGTAATGATCCTAAAATATGGATACGTATATTTAATTTCAAAATGGCGGGCCATGTGTTCCATCCTTTCAAAGTAGAGATTTTCACAAATGCTGACCAGTGCCGTCTAAGCCAAAAATAAAAGATGTAAAGCTAAGACGGGTTGAAAAGAAATAATGACACTCAGAAAAAAGAAAATAGACCTGCCAGAAATGGAAACATGCCAAAGAAAACATGCATATATCCATTTACATCTAAAGAGATGGCCCTACACATGAAATAAATTGATGATGAGATATTAAAAGCTCTGAGAAAGCATATAAGCAACATTCCGACAAAAGCTTATGCACCTAGCCAGCATCCTATTGTCCAGCTGCAGACCCCAACAAATTATAATATGGAAGGTTGAAACGCCAAAGGAGGGAAAAAGTGTACTCCATCAGTACACCTATTTAGAACCAAGAAAGATCCCCCACAATAGCAGTTGGAGGCTGCACAGAATATGCATTCCCTCTCCCTCTCAGTGGAAAACGCTACAAACCACAAAGAAGCATGAAACATCAAGAAAAATACCTAAACAGAAACCATCCCCTGTATAGATGAATGTCTGATTGCTTTTAGCCGATTTATTTACCTAACTGGATTTTGTTATCATGTATTTTGTTTTTTAAGATCACAAAACACATTTGTGAGGACTATTGGTGATGGGTAGACACACGGTCAAATACAAGAGATAAGACAACTTTGTTTAGATCTGCCCAACTCTTATAACAAAACATAAAAACAACTAAGTTTTACTGACACAAAGCATTGAACAGTTGCTTACTTTGGGTGACTATTTCTTGTATGCTGTAACACAGGGAGAAGATGTAACATAATGTAAAATAATGGCAAATACCAGGCATATGTGTTTCCTATAACTGGATGTGTGGTGTATATAACTTTTTGGCCCTTCCTCCAGCAGCTTAAAAGTGGCTATAACTCATAATATAAAATAATACATATAACACTATCATAAAATGCACATATCTTTCCCAAATGAAAGCAAAATAATTGGGTTGCATTATTCTAATGTGCATACATTTCAATATGTTTTTAAGTGAAGAGATTTAAATAGTTCACAATATGGGCAAATCAGCTATAGGCTGTCTAAAACGTGCTTTGCCTGGAAGGAGATTCCGGGTATTTGCTGCACACACAAGGATTAATTGTAATGTTGAAGTGATGGTTGCATTACAATCCCATCATCAGTAGTTAAGGCATGTTTAAGAAGTTTGAATCTGTATTTGGACTAGAGTATGAGTTGGGCAGAGAGCTATCAAGTATGAAGACAGGAAGTCTTGAATTATGTTCTACTCCTACTCTCAAACCCTGTTGCATTCCTTTTTACTGAGCCTGGGTAAGGCCCGTCGGTTCATTTACACAAGAAGCTTCATTCCAACCTAAAATCCCTTAATTCACAATAGGCATGAGTCACAAAAACACTTAACAGTACAGGCAGATATTTACATTTCTAGTTGAATGTAGTTTTACTGTTTTTTCAGTTTACACACGGTCCAAGAAGTATACCTGAAAAGCTATAGCAGGCACAGGTTTCTAGGTTTACTACTGGGAATATCATGTGATATCTTCCTTTGATTCCTACTTCCCTAGTGTAACATTCCACACAGAGTAGATTTCAGCAGAGGCGCATTAAAGCCCACTGGGCAAATCCACATTTTTTTTCTTTTACTCCACAGGCAAAATATTTTCTCCGTGGTGAAAGCCTTTCCATGTCACTGAGGTAAATGTACTTTACTGGACTAACCACTACAACCATGTGGGAAGAGGCTGAAGGCAAATTTGTGAATGCCCATCAATGTACTTGTTTGTGGATGTTGTCAATACTAAAAGCAAACCAATCCTTGTAAAACACACATTCAATCCCTTGAGTGGAGTTACTACTGGAGATGCCTCAACACTCATGGCCAGAGAAATCCGATTTAGCAAATCCATTTTCCAGGATTTGTTTTAACACTTGTCAAGTACAAAGGAGGTATTTTCTGCCATTAACATTCTAAAGCAAAAAATATCTTTGTGCCTAGGTCCCAATGTATTCGTTAGTTATTCATTAGTTTGTTTATGTTCCTAAGTTTATTGCAAACAGTACACACCCACCCCAGGTCTTCATTAATTGCTGGGGAATGAAAGAGTAAATTTCACGGATATTGAGATAAAAATGTTCAAGTATTTTAGGTGAAGCTTGCTGAGTACATATTAGAATTCTATAATAATTGCCTTGATACTGTCATTGAAGTTATGCCCTATACATGAAGTTGAACAGTTGGAGAACTCTTTCTCATTGAAAAGTGAACTCATCTAAGGTGCTGAAATGTTCTTTGAACAGACTATCAGCTTACCAGAGGAGCGCTCTTCTGCCCACACTAAATAAATAAACATACCCTGCCTTAAGCAGTGTCTGGGCATCATGTTTTATCTCGTGCACTGCATGTAGACCACCAAAGGGCAGTCCCTGAATACTGCAACAGCCCATTAAAAATGAGTGTTGGCTTCCTTTTACCATATATCTTTCAGTATTGTGATATACAACATGTTGTACAGCTAAGGAACTATCGTAGTGCTAAAGCCATGGTGCAACATGGAGGGAACACCACTTGCCATCCTTAAGAAATATATTTGCTGAAATCTGGAACTACTCAGCCTGTTTTAGCAAACTTTGACCAAAGAACAGGAGAAGTACTGAAACATGTGTGCACAAAATATCTGACAATTCCCTATTTTTCCACACAGTTTCCTCAAAGTTTTTGGCTGTTTTGAAAATCCTAAAGATCTGGTCAAAATAAGAGAGGTCTGTGAAGTTTTCAGGGACTTTATATTTCTGGTGGGTCAGAAACTCTTGTTACTCAGCTCTTAAGAATTAGCAGGCCACTCATAAAAAGGACATTTAACAGTGATTCTTAGCACCTTTAATGACATTCATTAACTGTGGATCTTTGGCCCAGATAGGTTGGCTCTGTAGGATTTTGAGTACTCCTGCATCTGTTTATAAACAGATCTTTAACTATGGAGAAAATATCCCAATCTATACAGGCCAACAACAAATGGATCTGTTTCTAGCCCAATTTTAGATTTTAATAGTTCCCCATGCTTAATCGTATTCATTTTTACACTGTAAAGATGTCTATGTATTTCTCCATCCCATCCGGTGACACTTTGCTTCAGTGTTCTCATTTATGTCTACTCTTAGAACAATGTGATTATAGTAAGAATTTCGTTATTTTTAGCCATTAATATTTATGACCATAGATTATTCTTCCAATAGATAACAATGTTATGTTTATGGAATGCTGCTGCTGTATGACCTCTACTTATTTTATTTGTGTAACTTGTTTTGAACTGTGTGGTTATCTAACCATGATAAGCATTTGACCTTCAAAGGGGCCGTGTACATGACTTCTCACAGTAAGGCCAAAATGTGTTATGTTATCCAATACTGCTCAATCCTTATGCCTGACAATTTCTAGGTATAGGGTGAGGGCAGACTTGTCAAACCTCTCTCTTGCTCATACATTCACAATGACATCTTCTTATATTTATGTTTATATATATTTTTTTAAATCAGGGAGCACCATATTAAGGTTTTCAATCTGTGTATCACTCATTATTTCAATGACCATCTCAGCCCTATAGTTAATAGCCACAAAACTTTTAGAAAAATATGATGTTGAAATGTTTGAACAGGGGCAGCATTGCTGAAAAGATTCATGTCATGTATACCACAATAATTCTTTTGATTTATACACATTTTTGGTCTACATGGCCCGCTTAACATTATCATCCTCAAAAATGTTATAGGGGCACACTGGTTTTAATTCTACTCTTTTTGCATTTCTAGCCGAGGGGAAAAAACAATGCTTTGATCTATCATGTTTTTTTCAACTGATAGTAGGGAAGAATAACTGATTGAGATCCATGGCAGTGGACATGAACAGTAAATGTACATATGCTGGGGAGCTATACCTCTATGAAAACATTATGGATTAAAAAATAGAAGTAGCAGAACTAGTATTTCAATGTTCAGGCTTGATATACCTGTGACACTTTGAGGTGAACGTTTTTGTCTTAAGTAGCTTGTATGTATGTAGAAGCAGCGTGACGTTACCCTGGGTGTTTAAAATGGATAGAGACAGGACTGTGTTGACATATGCTCTTTTGGTCTTCACAAAGTTCAAGGCCCGGAATGATTTTGCTGGAAAAATGAACTATGCATTTAATTAAATGTGTATTCGTTAATGTTTTTTGCCTGGGTTTTCCTTTTATGCAGATAGTAAAAGTTAAAACTGGAATCTTCTGTGTGGATGTCTAAGACACTCTAGCAATCTCTTGAAATATTATGCATGTGATCATATTTAAATGAAATACTGCCACTTCAAATGTTATAACTGGTAAAAACAAGCATTATTGGTGTTCCATTTTCAGTTTGAAATTACAACCCTTTTGCTATTGGCTAATCTATAAGGGTATTGACTAATCTATAAAGCTGTATTTGTTATCGGCTTCAAACATAATTTCGCTGGCACTGGCAGTTTTTTACATTTAAATCAAAAAGTATGTATTTTATGTTGCCTTTCGATTATGCTTTTTGTTAGTATTACTTAAAGCAGCTAGTCGTTGACGTGTTATAAAATGAGTTTATTGGAAAAATTATTACCAAGTCTGCAAAATTTGATAAAATGCAGGAGAGAAGCACCATATTTGAATCGCAAAATGCAATTTTATGAATTGATCAACCTCTGAAATAAGTACAGCCAGACAGAATGCGCTTCTTTTTGAAAATTGATAATTGAATGTTTATTTGAATACTCCTTTTAAGGTGTACTATGGTCACTGAAGAGGCACTGGGGACTAAATAAGTTTCTAGTGTATCTTGTGAATTATTCAGTGGGGTACATTGACTTCAAGCAAACGAATTAAATAATCCCCAGTATTGAAACTTTTCAGCGATTCAGGTGCATTAGAGAATAACTTGAGTAGGTACCACTACACTAGTTGGCAATCTCTGCTGAAACTCACGCACAGAACTTCAGGGCACGTCATCAATGCACAGTAAGGGGGTGGTCGCCGTGTTTTAACTTTACTTATGAGAAACACAGATTTTTAAAGAAACCGAATGCACTTTTTTCTTCAAAACCCTTAAAGATTGTGAGTAAATATTATCCAACATAGCTCACTAACTCTATAATATATGACATGGGTGTGTGTGTGCATGTGTCTGGGTTTAACTCGCTACCTACGTAAACTATGTACTTAGGGCCTCGTTTATGAGAAGTGACGCATCGCTGTGTGAAAGCAGCGATGCATCACTTCTCAGTGCGCCCTCCTTGCAACATGATTGATGCGTCATATTTACTTTATGGAGCATCATGTTGCAAGGAGTCACAAATACGTCAGTATTTCTGACGTATCTGTATGGCGCAAAAGTGAGGCATTGCTGGAGTGTGTCACAAAAGTGACGCAACTCCAGTAATGTGTCCTTTCAAGTGGGATAAGCCCCATGTGAAAGGGCCTGCGTCAGTCTTACGCCTGCTGTGAGGCAGGCATAAGATATTGACGCATTTGTGTCCTGGAAGTGGCGCAGTGAAATCTTAGAGAACACTGCGTCAGACCGCCCCCTCTTGCATACATTATACCTAGCGCACGTATAATGTGGCGCAGGGGTTTACAAAGTGACGCATCTACCTAGATGCGTCACTTTGTAAATATGGTGCATCAAGGCACATTTTTTACGCCGCTGGTGAGTCACAAAAAGTGACGCTCGAGCGGCGTAACAGTGGCTCATGGCCTCATAAATAAGGCCCTTAATTTTTTTTGCAAAGCTCACATGAGAAGGTTGCTCTCATAGTGAAGAAGGTGCAGTATGCTGACTGAGTAAACATAGAAACAAATCAAATCAGCAAAAAATTGTTATTTGTTGTTTTCGGTGAAGTACATGACCTAGAGGTAATGTAGAAAAACACCTTCTGAAGCTAACCAAGTACATGAAGGCCTTGCTTTCATACTCTGAGTATATAAAACCCTAAACATCTGGTCTAATATCGAAGACAAATGAGAGCCTTTTCTATTTTGTACAACTAATCCATGAATCTTACTTCTCTTTTGTTCCTGTCATCAGTCTTGAACATGTATGCAAAGCTGTGAATGTTTCATAAAACACAAGCCTCCTTTTGAGCCCTGCCACATATCAACTATTGAAAGAAAACATGTCTACTCTTGCACAGGATATCAAATTTATGTTCCACTGAAAGAGGTAAACATCAAACTATAAATCCTCCATTCAAGAAATCCTGCTTTGGTAGCACGGTCCCTTTTAGAGCTGCTGTGCCTATCCTAAGGAATATGCTTCAACTATCTACATCATCTAGTGCACATTTGCATGTAATTAGGAACATGGTAAACATGCATTTGCAATGTAATAGGTCTTGCATTTGTGAGAGTTTAAACTATTGGCATTGTAAATGACAATGACTTATTTATATGTTTTGATAATAAAAACATAAATAAAAGGTATTTTCATTTATAATGCCAATAGCTCAAACTTCTTTGAAATGAAATATGTCTCGCTTTTACAGAAGCGGCCGCCATTGCCCTGGGCTGCTTAAAAAGTGAAAGCACGCATGGCGCGCTGAATGTTGCAGGAAAGCATGCTGTGCCTGCAGTAGGAGAAAAGCATGAAGAAAATAGTGCTTCCATACTAACTAAGACATACTGTGTAACAACAGAAGTAAAAGGGCCAGTCCTCATGGTAGGTTAGAAATGACGACAAGGCAGTACTAAGGAGGGGCAAAGAAGCCTATTAACGAATCAGAAGGCAGTATTTACAAAGGACAATGACACAAGCCAATGAAAAATATGGGCGGAGAATGGGCAGAGTTTCAAGTCCATACTCAAATACAGCATGCCTTGCAGAGCAGTGCATGCACTGTCCAGGCTTGACCTAAAACGTATTCAATCTTCCAGAATGACAACTCTCAAAATCTATGTTTGCGCCTCATCCTCAACTGCAGTAACCAACAATTATGATGTGCACCAGCCAGTCACTGGTAAGGCTACCATATTCTGAACCTCTAGTTAATGTCTAAATTAAGAAGCAGAACGGTATAGTCCTGACTGCAACCACTTATACATTTAATACAGTCTTGTTCTTTTTATACTTTTCAGTGTCATGCAGTTAACGCCTCGATTGGCAATAGTGCTATAAAAAAGTGCAAATGGATGGTTTATTATGATTTCAGTGTATTTATAGCTTTGGATAATGGATTAATCTCACTCAAATATCTACCTCATCATGTTTACCAGACGATTTGTTGCTATAGAGCAAAGAAGTTCTGTTAACAGGAATTCTAGGACTAATTAGATTTAAACATGGAAGTCCAGGACTGTTTTGGCTTAGATCTCTCACTAAAAAAGTGTTTTAGTAGAACATCTATCTAGGTTTGTGGGAATTATTAGATTAACTAGTGGACGATAGTCGCTAAAATCAACTGAACTCCAGTGTACTAATGTAATCATTTTAGGAAGTTTTTGGGGATTATTTGGGCAGCTGTCAATAGTATGGAAGAATGATAGGTTTGAATTAAGTACCAATGTTTAAGGTATATGCAATAATCTCTATCAACCAATAATTAGCTTGATTATAAATTGCGGATAAAAAAAAAAAGAGTTAAAATACAAAGTAAAAAGCAACTCATTTATCAGTGGCCATTCACTGACAAGGCTACAGACTGCCACAAGTTGCACTACAATTGGTTGCTCTCCTCCCTTTTATTTCTTTTTATACTTTGTGATCTTGGTGTGGCAGTATGAAAATGACAAAAAAAAAAAATCAAATGATCAGGTATAATTGTCCTATACAAAAAAAGGGAATTAACATTGTATTGTATACAAGACGTTCCTATAACATCAACCTCCTACAGCATGTATTTAAACCCATCTTATAAACACATAGGCGATATACTATTTACAAGTGTCTTTTTACACAGAACAACAATACATTTTGGCAAATACTGATATGTAGGAAAAATAAATAAGGGTATATACAGACAAAAAGGTTATTAAAAAAACTACTAGGAGTTGAGAATGTTAGCCACCACATTACAAATGTATCATTTCAGATCAGTCTGGCAGATGATTAGCAGAAGTACCTTTATCCTTATTTTTTTAGACTGATCGAAAACAAATGTGTCAAATGTTATAAGCCAATGCTTCTTTTAACCTCACAGTAATGGCTGGGCTTTATAAGCAATAGGCTAGCATAATCTTAAACAGTAGCCTCACTGCCTAATGGGAGGTACAGTTCCAACTTAAAGAAAAGACTTAGGATTGGTCTCTGTTGGTGTAAATGAGCTGCCAGAGCTCTAGGGGAGTGTTATCCCTATATCAAAGACAAACCTGCACCGAAATGCCTGTTTTAGCACCATGATAAAGGAAAGCAATGGTTCCTGAAGGGGGAATTGTAGCCTCAACTTCCTCGGAAAACTAGTCAATCGTCATCAAAAGATTTGCTTTACAAGAACTCATACAATTTTATTCACATACAAATTATTCATAATCACAGGAAAGAGAGCTCATTGAGCTCCAATATCATATACAATTCAAAGTGGCGTTTCCTATATAACGCAACGCACAGCTGATGTAAGGTAAATGAGTGTGAAGTGCGCTTGTGCTATATATATATATATATATATATATATATATATATATATATATATATATATATATATATATATATATATATATATCAATAGTGACTGTGGAGGATGCAAAGTTGTATAATCTCGACTCTAATATAAACTTTTAGGCTAAGTGCACTACATATACACAGTACTATATTATAGTGTTAATATTTCGACCATTTAGTGTTGTTTGTACAGGGTCGTCATCAGGATGGGACAGAAGGGGGGGGAAGCACCTTTTGGATAGTGTTCATGCAGTACATGTGAAACATTAAATAATGGAGAGGATCCACAGATCATTGGTCATAGAACCTTCAACTAAATAAAAGTCTCTTATAAGTGTATGTTGTGAGAAGGCTCTACAGTCACTTGACTATTAATGGACCCTTCTCCCAACATACACTTATAGGAGACTTTTGTTTGTTGTTAGGTTCTATGATCTATGATCTGTGGATCCACTCCAGTATTTAACGTTTCACATTTACTGCATGAACACTATGCAATTGGTGTTTCCTCCCCTTCTGTCCTAAAGATGACCATGTACAAAGAACACTTAATGGTCGAAACATTGACAATATAATAGAGTACTGTGTGTATGTAATGAAGGAGCCTACAACTTTATTTTAGAGTCTTAATTATACAACTATGCTTCCTCCACAGTCACTACTGATATATATATATTGTATAGCACTAAGCACTAGCGCACTTCTCACTCACTTACCTCACATCCACTGCGCTGTTGCATTGTTTGGGAAACACCTCTTTAAATTCTACATGATATCAGAGCTCTATGTGTTCATTTTCCTATGATTATAAATAATTTGTATGCGAACATAATTGTAGGTGTTCTAGTAAAACCAATCTTTTGATGGCTATTGACTAGCATTCTGAGGATGTTGAGGCTACACTTCCCCCTTCAGGAACTATTGTTGGTGGATGGCAAATACCTATGTCATTCACTGTGCCAGGAACTAAACAGTGGTGAAATTATGAACTTCTTGCTTATGCCATATGAATATTTGAGGATGCTTATAAAAAAAAGCCTAGACATGGATGTTTTGCTTTGCTAATAATGTAAAACTTTATTTAAGATTATATACATGCCTCTTGGAGGAAAAGGTCCATGTCCAAATTTTGAAGGGACTTAAAAGCCATGGTAAATTAAGGTAGACTATTTACATAATGAAGAAGAAACTGGCTATTGACACTCCTTTAGGATACTGTGAACAGGTTATCTACTGGCAGGATCCTTTCATTACAGATCGTTGGTGCAACTGTTTTCCTGGAATCCTGGTATATAGTTCTTAAATTTGTGGTGTGTTGATGGGAATGTGGAAGTGCTTCCAAAATATCCACATAAAATAAGTTCTACAAGTTTGAAAATGTGCTGACTGTATTGGAAATACTGATGTGCCCTATCAATGAATGTCAAATGTGTTGCAATGTAAGAATGTGTCTGCCTTTTTTGCTTCACTGCACTTATTCAGGAAGGCAGAATGTTTCCCTTCTATTTGATTTCACTCAAAACAATTTGGCAGTTTCAAAGAAACCAAAAAAAGTAGTTCTGTGTGATATCTGCTATAAGGAATTCTTATGGCATTTGGTGTAGTCTCAGGCTTTCGCTGCTTGGGGCCTTCAATGACAGTTAAAAAGGGCGGGAACGTTAAGCTACATGAATGGCAGCACACACATGGGTTTTCAAAAAGACCAAAAAAAGGGAAAAATTCTCACTGGGATTATTTTTTATGTACATTGGCCTCATAGATCTTCATTGTGACAATCCTGAAGTCTTAGTTTTTATTATTTGGTGGGTCTACAAGTCCAGTCGTAACTGTAAGTTAACAATCAAACTTTCAATTTGATAATGTCTCCAATGGGTTGCTTCCCTAAGGCAAATTCATTAAAGTTCCATAAATCTATCAATAGTCTATTAAGTCAATCTTGGTATGCTCAGTCAAATATGAATAGTCAAGACAGGGAGGAAAGGAAAGGAAAGGAAATGGAATCTTGGTATACTCAGTCATATAGGAATAGTCAAGACAGGCAGGAAAGGAAAGGAAAGAAAAAGAAAGAAAAGGAAAAGAAAGGAAAGGACATTTTAAGAATTATTGATCCACTTTAATAAGTTGCAAATGAGTCAGCCACAAGTGACAGATGGGATAATGCAACATCTAATGAGTTTTTAATGGATAGAAAATCTACATGAAATGTATGTTTGCACTTTTAGGAAAAATGTATTCTTCCTTCATAAAGTCCATGATTACAAGTGCAGAGATAAATCTCGGTTATGGTGCAAACACGTTTTTGCACATGAATTGAAAGTACAAGTTATGTGATTTTCATTACACCCGTGGGGTTCCACCTGATAAATTCCGGCAGGTCAAACCTGCCTAAATTAGTCATGGGAAACGGGTTGTATAAAAGACAAAGCATGCTGAATTTGGTGTGTTAAATATCAATTCAGCATGTTATGCCTTTTTTGCAAGTTAAAAATTCATAATAGGAGATTTTTAACACATGTGATGAATACCTCACTCTGGGCTTATGTTATTAACCACCTGTGGTAAACACCTTACCTGTTCCACATAAGTTATATTGAGGGTCTAAGTGAGGGTTCTCCAACCGGTCGATCGCAAGCTACCAGTATCTCGCTCACACCGCGAGTAGCTCACTGCCTCTTTTTAATGCCCCTTTAATTGCTGTCCTTATTGTTTTGTTAATTTTGGCTATGACTCTCTTTCACCCAAACCAGCTGCTCCCATTGGCTGAATAGAGTAGGCAGGGTAGAGCGGGTGATGTCAATGCAGAAAGCCCAGCATGTACAGTACTGGACTGCCCACTGGATACGATGCCGCCTGCCTTCTGCCACCTGCAACCGCACTTTAAAATTGCTATTCTGTGCGGCTGGATCGCGGGCACAACAGCCTTTATCAGGGACTCCTGTGGTCTTTGTATCTGCATACTGCAGTGCAGGAAGGGCACAACCAGTGTCAGGCCTGGGACCAGCTAAAGGTTGCAAGTTACGAGAGGTACTTCTATTTTTCTTTTTGTTTAATGGCCCCTGTGAAAGTTTAGAATTACAGTTTTGGTATTCAACATATATATGTGTATGTGTGTTTGTGATAGCTAAACTGTCTGCTTTTTTTTGCCCTCTTTCAAATCTATTCAATTGGATTTATTTGCTGCATTTTAATGAACCCACCCTTCCTTGCACCTTGCGTGGTCCATGTTTCAGAGATCATTTTAAGACCACTCTTGAGTATTGTTATTCAGTGTCAGGAGGGCTCTGAGAGAGGAAGGCATTCCTTTTCCACATAACAGACGACAGCTGAGTAGGGAAAGGCCAATTGTAACAGTGCTTTCATGGTCAGTGAGAAAGGAGAGTTCCTGACCTAAAACACTTTAATAGGGTGTCTCTTACTCATCACTCTGCTGGGGCCACATCCAGCCCAGACTGTTCTCCCAATAACCTAACATGTGGAGCAGCTTGACATACTGCTCAGCATTGCTAAGAGTACCTCTGTTCTTTTCTTTTACCCTTACCTAACATTGGCTCAACAGTTTCTGCATACAATTCCCAGTTACCCAATGCACCAGATGTCCCAGGCGCTGTGGTATCAAAGACATCTCACGACCCCATCTTTGCACAGTGCTGTGTGGCGGTTGACCCTTCATCTACTGTTCTACGGCCAGACAATTTTGTCAGGTGTTTTTCCAAACAAACTGCCTATTGCTCCACCAAATTTAGTTCTGGCACAGGAGAGCAACTAGGGAAGAGCATATGCCTGAAAAGTAGAGACCATCTAGAATACACAACTAATGTATTTTTAGGTCAAAGGACAGACGTTGTGGTGATATTGGATGATGCACCATTTATGGTTGATAGATATGTCTCAGAGGACAGTACTGTCTTTTGACATGTTTCAGAACGGGTACTGACACCCATGTGGCATCAATGCTTATAACAATCTCTGCATGGTGACAACGCAAATCATGTGTCATTTGTTTAAGTCTTTCTAGGGAACTCCTACCATTTTGTTCAAACCACAATATCGACATCATGGAAATTAGGCTTAAATTTAACTAAGCTGGCCCTTGTGGGCCTCTGGGAATATTGTGTGTGTTGCATGGCCTTTAGTAACTCACGATGATTTGCACTGATCAGAAGAAGTTCTTACTACTGAAAAGGTTGGAGGCCACTAGTCTAAGTGTTACTTTCATTAGATCTATCTGCCTCTGAGAAATGGAGCGAGATTTTCTTTAAGATATCAAAACAGCACATAGTGTTTATGTCTTATAATTCCACACTAATTTAAAATGGTATGTTAGTAAAGTAGAAGCTAATCGTGCTTGGTTGTAGTTGACTTAAAGGACATAGGCAAGTTTGTAACTGCATTTCCAACAAAAACAGGCATTTAGGACTTAAAAGTAAAAAAAAGTGAAGATTATGCTTTTTTGATGTTCGAATTAAATTTAATGTGGCTGGAAATCATTCATATGTGTGGCAGATTAGCCTAAAGGATGTAGATTTAGCACTGTCAATGAAATATTTTAAAACCCAAAGATGGTAGGAAGAGACTGCCCTAAAGAGGTGGAGAATGGTGTGAAGGCCTGACTGGGGTACACTTTTCTGTCCAAAATTTTTTAAATAACAAATCTAGAAATATGAGGTATTTGTTTATTTTCAAAAATCTATATTTATTTGGGCATCTAACTTCTAAAGACAAAAAAGTGACTTAAAATACAGCAGAATGGGTTCCATTGTGTATTTCAAGCCATGGCTTCTGAAGTGTCTGATTGATAAAGATCGAGATTGACATCACCTGGAACTGTAAAGGAATTAAATGTGTTATCTTTCAACACATTCTAAGGTAAGCTTTGCTAGCTTTCACCAAAAATGTGATTTCTGAAAGAATCTTCAAATAGAGATGCCCAGTTTTCTCGCTGCTGCCGTTCAGTTGTCATTTACAGGTTTTTGGGGTCTCTACAGGAATAATTACTATTTATCCACAAATTGCACCTCGCAATTTACTAAACAGGGATAATGTGAAAAAGTGTGTGTGGGGCTATACCCAAAAATTCAATGACAATTTCTGTATTTTTTATGAGAAAGTCTATAGTCTATTCTTATTTCCAGCGGTGGCCGGCACAGGTAAGCGAAGTGGGGAGGGGGGGGGGGGGGTGGGAGTCGATGGACGATGGAATAGGTACAATTAAATAAATACATACATAATGCCCATTTTGTTGTCAGTCGACTTCCCCCTGCCGTGCCCCGCCACACTACATTTACTTGAGCCAGCCACCACTGCCTATTGGAATTCTTTATCAGGTGTATTTGGGCACAGTGCGAATTCTGCTGTGACACTGCAGCACAGACTCCCATAGACGACCTGTGTTATATTTCGTTTCAAAACATAAGCTAGCTGGATTTAAATTAAGGCTACTACAAGCAGCTGTGACCCAGTTCTGAATAAAATCACCTAGAATACTTTTAAATCCAGGTTTTGGAGTGGGACTATGCTGCATTGTAATCTGCTTGTCTGGCGTGGTCAGGTAAGGACATGAAAGCTGGGTGGGGGTGTGACTGAATGAGTGCATTGTACTTTAAAACATTTAGAAAACACATGCTGTTTTTAATGAAAGACAGGCGTAAATCAACCTGTAGGTGGGGGCAGTAGGCTAAGCAGATTACCAGCTCCAATGTGCAGGAATTTTAATACGTGCAAGCACTATTTATTCGAAAATATCCCCATAGCTACAAGATTTGTCATGAAATAAGGGCCAGTTCTTTCAAGATAATCCCAGTTTGGAGTGGGTGGGGTTCATAACAAAGAGGTCTATAATTTTTGACAATTCTGCATAGTACTTCATATGTGGAAAAAAACGTAAGTGAGCAGAACCACCGTTTTCTTTAGAAGTCCACCGCTGTTAAATGCTGGTGTTGAGGGATACCAAAGCTGTAATGCCTAGATTCCACCTCAGCCCCCTTTCTTCTATCACCTTATACTTCCTGACTCGTATCACATTCCTGTTTATCATCCCTGATTTCTTTCCTTTGCCACTGATTATATATCTTTCTCCTACTCCTTCTTTCCCACTTGTCTGCCCTTTCCGTCTTGCTCTGGATAAGAGTCAGATGATAACTATGAATCCAGGTCCCCAATAATAAGTGCTGCTGCCCACCACCACCAGCACAAATTAAGCAATGGTTCTCTGAAAAAAATATTTCGGTGGGACACGATCTTTTCTCATACATGGATCTCTTAAAGTTGTTTTGGCACTAGAATTGTAAGGTGCTTGAGATGAGTTGGCAGTGCAATTCAAGCTTTATTTGCCAAAGTTAAAACAGACATGAGTTGTTAAACACAGGCACAAATATTGCTTCGGTCCAAGCTTTTTCAAACATCTTCACATTTTAAATAACACTTAACAATGTCAATGATTATTTATTGTCCCTGCGCCACTATCGTTTTTTTCCCTGCATAGTAAGGCCATCAGAAGGATGCTTGTCAAGGTAATTGAACAACCAAAAATCACATGCCAAAACGAAAGGGAGCTCGTTCTAGAACAACGCTTGCGCCCACTGTGCTGCGAAACACATCTGTTCGCACAGATTTAACTGAGCCATGGCTGCTAAAAAGCATTAGGCCAAATCTGTCGGCTACTCAGTAAGCAGAGAGGAATGTTTACGTTTTGGCAGACATCCAAGGAACATGGCTGAGCGCATTCCTTCAACCTGACAGAGATCAAGAACGAACCAGAACCAGCCTACCACGTGGCCAGACCACGCACTCCTACAGATTTCGTGCAGGGTCAGAAGTAATTCTATAGGAGGAGGGGTGGGGGGGGGGGGGGCGAGCTATTCAGAGAATTCGAGCAATCCTCCGAAAGGGCTCTGCCCAGTGTGAAGAGCAGAGAGAAACGCGCTGCAGTTTAAAAGTGCCTTTAGCAACTGATTAGCTGCTCTCTATAACAAAGGAAAAACACTTTTCTGCAAAGACTTATCTGAGTGGGGAAAGCAGACCTAGCCGTTCCAGCACGTGATCGGGGGCAAACAACATACTTTTGGAAGAACTGAATGGTAATGTATGTTTTATATTTCCATCATGCCATTGCCACATTTAACCGTAAGCATTTGCAGGTTTTTGTGTATCTTGCTTAAGCACCATTTTTTGTTCTAAATGTCCATAAAGATTTTAAAACAAGAACTTCCTTGTTATTTGCCCTCTGGGCGTTAATTAATGGAACTCATATGAGTTGAAAACCCCACTATGACAGCTGAAAGGCTGAACCTTCTCACTGAGTGTATGTGCATAACTGGAAATGTTGGATTGCACATTGGTGTCTGTGTCTCTCGAGAAATGGGTAATTACTGACGAATCTGGAATATCATAATGGATTCGCACAGTTATTCCCCATTATCTGCCAGAATTCCTCCTAGACATATCGTCAATCTTCAGCAGGAGGAGAGTCAGGGTTGAACCCTCCGAAGTCAATGTGTTCCTGCTAGATATTTAATTCCAATTGGGCCATGGTAAAAAAACACAATAGAGACAGTAGTGACAAAGAATAACGAAACTGGGGAGAAAACCAGAGAAATTGAAAGAAATTGTGAAATAAGACAGAAAAGTTTGAAAAACAGACACAGGTGGAGAGTAAGAGCCAACACATTCCATTTTTTGTTGTTGTTATAATACCTGATAAACAAAATGAGCAAAGTACAGCGATTCCACCCATTTTTGCAGATTTTGCATCCGCCTATCACAAATTGAATTAAAGGTAAAATGCACTGCGGCCCAAAAAATCTTCATTCCGCACAGTAAAGGATGCATGGTATGAGGAATTCCTCTACTGTCCAGCACTGTTAGGGCACAGACAGTGTAATTACCTAAATGGTAATTGCATTAAGCCAATTAAACTGACACCCAATGTCAGTGCTTGAAAACAAGTTACCCATCAGAGGAGCCTGCTCCTAGTGCCTGCCTGCCAGAGCCTCAGGAGGATCTTACAGTCAGGTGTTACACACACCTTTTACTCCAGGGAAAGTAGTTTTTATGAGCACTGTTAGAGATGAATTATCATTAGGGTAAGTACAATGCTGACCCCACAGAGTGCTCCAGACAGAAACTGATTCGTTATGTGTTTATTTTACGCCCATGGAGCAGCAGAGCAATCCTTATTCCACTTTGTAGGAGGAGAAAAAAAAGATTCAATTTGGCCGGTTCCGAAATTCGCCCCAATATTTCATCTACCCCTAGTGGTGCGAGAGAAACTGAAAAAATGATGTGGAGCGAAGGGGTGGAGAGAGTGAGAGGGAAAAACTGGCAGAGAGTGAGGGGGAGAAACAGCGAGAGACGCAGAATGAAGAACTAGAGAGCAACAGAAAAACAAGAAACTGACAGAATAAGTGGGAGGAGGAGCATAAGTGAGAAAAAAGAGGGAGAAGACATGTTGAAAAATGAAAAACAGAGAGCTAAAATATAGAGAAAAAGAGAGAGAAAAAATAAAAAGCAGACAACGAGAAACATGCAGCTAAAACCAGAGAGACTGAGATTACCTTGCTTAATAAGGTTGTGTGCTATGGTCTTCAAGTGCAATTGAATTGCTTTGAGGGAATGATAAACGTGGCACTAACAGCCAATTGATTTCAGATGCTAACAGGGTCACCAAAACAGCACTACTAGAATATAATATGAAATAAACTATTGTGTAATTTGCATTTCACAAAATTGCATATTTAGTGTTTTATTCCACATTTCACCAATGAAATGTACCACACAATAAATGGATAGGACACCAGACCTGTGCAGTCTACAGGAGTGATCTACAAGAATGATGTCTCACTAATGCATTACAAGGCATTAAACTCTGGCAAACATGAAAACATGTATAAAACATGCAATATATAGGTTATCCTGGATATTAGTATGTGATTCTCTATTGAGATGGGGATAGCTCTGCTAAAAAAAAAAGAAATAACCTTGAAATGTCGCTTCTAGCCTTTCTGCGACTTCATACGATTTTTTTCATCCACAGTATGGAAAACCTGTTTGCCTTCTATGGAGATGGGAGTTGGGGAGAACTGGTAGTTTTGTTCGGTGCAACCATTTTAGGAAAGATATGTCTGACTCCCTGTCTATTCTTATAACAAATATCCACGTATGCTCTTGTTCATGTGAATACAAGCAGATATTCATGAAAATGTGCCACTTTTCTTTGAAAATCATTATGTATGTGAAATACTGAACTGAATAAATGTCAAACCTGCAATGCTTATTAAGTAACCTGAACAGTGTTGCTACCGCTGTCTGAAAGGATGCCATGTTGTTGTCGGAGTTGGTCTGTACACCGTTTCCTTTTTCGAGTTCTGTTTGGGAGTGGGATTTAAACGGAAAATAATTATGTTTTGTTGCACACCACTTAAGTTAAGTCTACGAGTGGTTTCAACATTAGTTAAACACCTTTCCAAAATGTCTAAAGAAATGACTCAATAAGGATATATAAAATGAAAATTAAGATGGGTAAATTATCAGATGTATCTCACTGTATAACCAATAAACAGACTCTTGACTCACATATTTTTATCACCCGGCCGGACCCATGGTCATCCAGTACGCAAGCACTGATATAGAAGCAAACCGACACCTTCATGTAGAAGCACAGAGTGAAATATGATATGTACAACCATTGTTGGGTGTGGGGAGGGGCCAGGGTATCAGGATGCAGAGTCTTGAACAAGCCATGATGCCAATCCACCCCTCACAAACTGCAATGAATAGCATCTTACAATTAGTGAATGTGCATGTATGGTGTATTCCATGCTGTTTTGTTCAAGTGTGGTGGTTATAAAAAAATATTTAGCATTGCACGAGCACAAGGGGTTACATGTGTGCAGTGTGGTGGAGTTGCAATTTTTATGACTCATCAGTATAGTACCACTTGTTTTCTTCTGTGAAATGAATCTAGAATGTAATATGTGATTCATTAAATTGGGTTTTCTGAGGCAGTTAAGCTCCAATGTGCTAACAACATGGAATGTAACCTTTGCGCTGTAGTAATAATTGAACAAAATTGGTGTACACTAACTAATGAGTTACTTGGCTACATTTATTTGCACTGATGTTCTATACATATATCTATTTATCAGACAGATAAATAGGTAGATAGATAGATAGTCCTTTAGATTGTTAAATGTAGGGTGGGACCAACCTTGAGAGGGGCATGATCCCCCTTCTCCCTTTTAACCATGGTGATAGCACATTAAAGTCAGTTAATTTTATGTCTGGTTTATTAAAGACTTTTTTCATGAGTAAGGCTTTCAAACACCCGGCTTTAGTATTTAACCAGAAAAGGAGCGCAATCTCATGAAATGTGCCTTCTACGTGTGAAGCATGAAGATGGCTTGATTGGTACAGATTCGTAGACTGTACTGTGGTAATAAGCAACATATTAGTCTTCGGGGGATGTCTACATAGGATTTATGCCAACATATTTTATTTGTGTGTGTAAGTTATAAACACAAATATTTAATCAGAACTAGAGCACAGAGTCCAGTGAGCTAAAATCTCAGCCATTAGGCCTTACATCCCTTGGACCAGTAGAGTATTAATGCGGTCTTAGCTGTTCTATGATAGTAACATTCAATCTGACCATTGTACTAGTTATAAATATAAGAATGTTGCTGCATTCCTATACATGCTTCCTACAACATGTTTTATTGCTCACATTATTATATTTGACAGATACTGATGCATTATCGACCTATAGAAGCACTAAGGTTTTAATGTGGCATGATAAAAATCTAACAAGACCTAAGACAGAGTGGTTTGTAAACATCACAGGAGGTCCAACATGCAATTGTTGGGTTATAATACATTTCACTGTAATTTGTTTTCTGTCAAGTGATCAGCTCAAAACAAAGGGTAGAAAATAGAGTAAGCCCTAAGATGAGTAATGGACTTTATCAATCAATCAGCATTTATATAGTGCAGCACTGTCACCCTTAAGGGTATCTGGGCCATGAAGATTCTCTGACTCCATTGAGAAGTGAGGTCTTGAGTTTATAGGTCACTTTACGGCGTGGTAGGCTGCAGACTTAGCCAAAACGAAAATAAACTAGTGGTTAACTATTTCAATTTGATTGATTTTAATACAGGTATTAGAAGTTGTTTTGGGAGCATCTTTTTTCTGTAGAAATTAGGGGTTTTGCAGCTGCTCTCTGCAATGTTCAGCATTCAATTGGAAACTGATTTTACAAAAGAATATGTTGATGTTTATGTTTCCTGGGGAGAATAACCATCGAGCAAATACCCTCCATAAAGATGGACAGTTCCTTTGGAAGTTCTGTTTATTCCATGTCAGGGTTAGAGATTAATTAGGCTGAAAGATATTAGTCTTCTCAGAGGTTGAAATCCAAATTTAACAGAAAGGCTTTTCAATGAGTGAGTTTTTCAACATGGACGTCTATTCACCAAAATGCCTAGGGTAGCGGAAATGACATCACACCCCCTTTGACCTTTACTTTCACTCACACATAGATGCTTACACATGCATATACATTCACACATGAACAGTCTCTTACATAAGCACACTCTCACCCACAAGCATGTACACAACATACATTTAAAACCATGCTTTATTGCCTGAGCTGCAGGACAGGGTCATATTCCAGCTATTTGTACTCCATTTTTTAATACATCAATAGTGAATAATATAACAGTTTTCACTATTAGTGTAAAAAAAATGATGGAAAACAAGTAAAGTGGAGCCCCAGCTGAAGTCCATAAGGAGGAGCTGCCCCTGTGTTCCTGGCCAGGCCAAGGGTTGCAAAGACTGTGCTAGGGGTGGCAAGTCAAGAATCGAACCGTAAATGACGTCCATGTTTCTCAAATATTTCAGCAGCAGGGCATCACTGACATTAGATAGATAGATAGATAGATAGATAGATAGATAGATAGATAGATAGATAGATCCAATGGGATCCCGTTCCTATGAATTATCTTTCTGAATTCATATTTATTACGTAATTCCTGTAAATTACAGATTTTAAACACAGAGAAGTCTAGAAAGGTGACATAGTCGTTCCAATGCCCTTTTTTCCCCTTGAATTATGTAATAGCCTAAAACATATTTTACGTAACCAAATATACTATGAATTCGCATGTAGGTCTAAAGAATTAGACCATGCGTGGGAGGGTATGGCCACGAGAAATGCGAAGCAAACGAAGGAGACGTAGGGATGGGGGTGGCGGGCTCAAAAAGTGTTATGGAAGGGGTGGGCGGCAAAATAAAATGTGAGAAATAGTTAGTGGTTGGTGAATGAATAGATTACAAAGCGAATGAAAGAAGTGGAGAGAAGACGAACACAATGATTTAGGAGAGCCTCACAAAACCGATTAAAATGCCTTTTGAATTAAATAGCTGCGTAATGTTCTCAGCCCCTGCCCCCTCCCACTTCCAGCAAGGCCTCCCGCCTCACTATGCAACCCATCTTCGGCCTGCTAGCTTAACCCGTCCCTTCCCAAGTTAATCACTCCGGGAGCTGCGGTTATCTCTTCTTACATAAAAAAACAAAGTATTGCACATCCTAAAACCTGCCTGCCTCTCTAGCAATTATGCAACAGTTAAGTCCCTCGCTGCGGTTTTAGAGTTTACCCATCCTCAAGCGTGTCTGCAAAATAAGCCTCGGGTGTTAAGAGGGGTGAGCTGGCTGCGGAGGCCCCCTTCCCCCCGCCAGTCAGCCTCCGTATGATGACCAGACTCCTCAGCACGAGGGTGACATTTTAAAAGGACCAAAGTAGTGCACAACCATTTTTTTTATAAACTACTGTGCTTTAATTAGCACGCCGGAGAGGGCACAAACTGTCAGCAGGAAACACACTCCTTGCGATTTTCTTTCGAGCAAAAGCTGAAAGGCAAGTGCTTGTCTGTGACCCTGACAGCCCGCGCGCCGCCCGCTCTCGCACGCGCGCACGGGGCGGCCAGCGGGGGGCTCCGCGCGGGCTTCAGCGCGAGCTACTTTACCCGTAAGAAGCCAGGCAGCCCGGGGGGGGCCCTTCACAGGCTGGTGTCCCCGTTCTGCTTGTACTCGGACAGGATGTTGAGCGTCATCTCCTCGCTCTTGGACTGCACGTTGGCCTCGCTCCTCCGAGACGCCTTCCGGGTGGCCCGGGACAGCCTCCGGCGGAAGGTGTCCCCCGCCAGGAAGTAGAGGATGGGGTCCACGCAGCTGTTGAGGCTGGCCAGCCCCCGAGTCACCTGGTACGTGGCGTAGACCCTGTCATTGAAGGAGCAGAGCTCCGGGGCTTGGAAATCCAGCCGGGCTCGCAAGTTGAGGTTTTTCATGACGTGGAAAGGGAGGTAGGAGACGGAAAAGGTGGTGAGGACGATGATGACCAGGTAGATGGACTTCTTCCTCAGCGGCGCGTTGTTCATATCCTTGAAAATCAGCGCCTTGATGATCATGCAGTAGCAGCCGAAGATCAGAATGAAGGGGATGCAAAAGCCGCACACGGTGGTGCACATGCTGTAGATGAAGTAGCTCCGCAGGTACTCGTCCGCGGAGGTGTCAAAGCAGGTCACGGTCTTGTTCTTCCGCGTGGCCGTGCCGGAGAAGAATAAGATGGGCGAAATCCCAGCGATGACGATGAACCAGACCAGGGCGCTGATGTAGATGGAGTTCTTTTTCTTCAGCCTCCCCAGGGACTTCAAGGGGTGCACCACCCCCGAGTAGCGGTGCACGCTGATGCAGGTGAGGAAGAGGATGCTGCCGTAGAGGTTCACGTGGAAGATGAAGCGCTGGAGCCTGCACATCACGTCCCCGAAGATCCAGTCGGTCTTGTTGAAGTAGTAGAAGATGAGGGCGGGCAGGGAGAGGACGTAGAGGAAGTCCGCCAGCGCCAAGTTGAACATGTACACCGAGATGCTGCTCCATGGCTTCATGTGGAAGATGAACATCCACATGGCCACGCTGTTGCCGATGAAGCCGGCGATGAAGACCAGGATGTAGACGGCCGGCAGGTAGTAGAACTGGAAGCCGGTCTTGGTCAGCGAGCACTTGGCTGTGGCGTTCCCCGCCGACGAGCCGCTGGACAGGAAGGTGCTCTCGGTGACATTCAGGAAAGCTGAGGCGAAGACTTCCTCGGTCATGGTCCTCAACATTCAGGCGGATCTGCGGGCGAAGTGGGTGTCTCGCATGGCCGGAGTCATCTGCAAGGGGAGAGAAAGCGCCTGGGGTTATCGTGCGCACGACTGTTCGTGTAGCGCGTGCCATTCATTCATTTTTTGGGGGGGGAAGGCGCGCGGCGAACAGGTAAACAAGGCCACCTTGCCTAGGGCTCGTGGATGGACTACATGCATTTTGCAGTGTGACCTTGGGAATTCGATCTACTTTTTAGAAGGCACTTACTTAACAGTGAAGCAGAGAAGTTTATATGTAATAAAAAATAAGCCTCCTCGCTATTATTACAACGTTTGCAAGTGGCTGGCTCTAGCCTGGGTCATTCGCTGCCCTCCCCTTCTGTTTGTCTACCCCGAACACCTGCTTAGCATCTAGCATCACTGTATCCTACCAGCAACCCCCAAAGGACGTCACAGCTTCTCGTGCCTTAGCTCACCAGGGTGTCATCTTCGACCCGCACGTGCTTTTAGTGCAGCCCATTCCCTACCTCCCTTGGACGTCGCTGCTTCCAGTGCCTTACCTCCCACTTGTGTACCCGCTCCCCGCGTACTGCCTCAGACGAGCATCACTGCTTTCCATGTCCCTCTGGCGTGGCAAAGATGTAATGAGCAACTGTGCAAGCTAAAAATTATGCCGCCATCTCTCCAATTAACGGGTAGGATGGAACTATACTTCAGGTTCTGTGCCCCCCTCCCCCCCCCCCCCCCCCCCCGCGGAGGTCACCGGTGCCACTGCACCTGCTACACTAGTCTCTGCTCCTATGTCGTAGCTCAGAGAGACGTCTCTGCGTTCAATGCCATTCCAGACACGAACGCCCTTGCTCGCTTTCAGTTCATTGCCTCACACAGAACCCCTGCTTCTATAACATGCTTTAAACGGGCTATCTGCTCCCGTGTCCCTACCTCACACGAGCGCCTCTTCTTCTCGTGCCCTACCTCAGACCAGTGCTCTTTCTTCTAGTGCCCTAGCTCAAACCAGCGCCCCTTCTTCCCATCCCTATCTTAATCCAGTGCCCTTTCTTCCAATGTCCTTCCTCAAACCATCGCCCCTTCTTCCCATCACTACCTCAAACCAGTGCCCCATGTCCAATACTTTACCTCAAACCAGTGCCCTTTCTTCCCATGCCCTAACTCACGCCAGCACCCCTTCTTCCAATGCCCTACCTCAAACCAGCACCTCTTCTTCCAATGCCCCACCTCAAACCAGCGCCCCTTCTTCCAGTGCCCTACCTCCAACCAGTGGCCCTTCTTAAAATGCCCTAAATAAAACCAGCAGCGTCACTTCTTCTAATGTCTACCTCAGACCAGCGTCCTTTCTTCCAACGCCCTACTCCAACCCATTGCCCCTTCTTCTCGCCCCTTCTTCCAATGCCCTACATGAAACCAGCGCCCCTTCTTCCAATGCCCACCTCACACGAGCGCCTCTTCCCCTAGTGCTATACCCCAAACCAGCGCCTCTTTCCATACCCTACCTTACAGGGTCGTCCCTCTGATCTCGTAACCACGATATCCCTCGGGCTGCCATTTCACACTCCGGTAACAAGCGGTGAAAAAAGTGCAGTTAAAGTTGCATTCTTCAGAACCTTCCGTACAAAGTGCAAGTCGCTGCGTTTCCCACATTGAAAGCTTCCTCCAGACGAGCCGAGTCTGCACGCCTCCTCCAGAGAGTGAGGGAGAGGGGGAAAAAACAGAGGCTGCGAGAGAAAAGTGGGCGGGGACGAGATAGAGAGTGTGGCGGGCTGGAGGGAGAGGGATTAAGAAGTGTGTGTGTGAGAGAGAAAGAGGACGAGGAGCAGAGTTCAACCTCTTGGAAACTGTCACTGACAGGCGTGGCTTTCCGGCTTTGCCCCTTAAAACAACACACATGTTGATAAGGCCACCAGCAGGGCTGCGGGGAGAGCGCTGCCTCCAGGCTCTTATTAGCCAGAAATTTAAAACATGATTCATTGCCATGCGAGGACACGGACACTGCCTGGAAGCTCTTTTACATGTGGTTGAATTGAAATGCTAATTTACGCTTTCTATAATTTGACTATAGCGAACCAGGAAGAGTGGAGGTACACCGGCAAATACTTAATTTTTTTGGCAGTTTTATGTATGGTGTGATCTCGACTTGTTACACAATCATTTTCTATTTTGAAACACGGAAAGGTTATTTGATGTGCCCAGGATCACAGAAGGTTGTACCGCCGCCGCGACTCGAACCTGGGCTCCCTAGTTTCAACGTCCGCAGCAGTCTAGCCGTGGTGCCACAACCACTCCCAGTTTAGTGTGTGTGAGAGGGCGGAGGAGGGGGGATTTGGAACAGCTTCAGGTTGCTCAAGATTCATGTACAGTTGTGCGAGGACACATGTTCAAACACGAACAAACACACACAAGCTGAAAAATGCAAGGGGATCAACGTGCTCGCAACGGTTTACTAAGTGTCCAAGGGAAGCTGGAAAGAAAGCGCATGCCTTGAAAACCACACTGCGGGGATGGATTGGCTCGGAAATTGTGGCAGAGGCAAACGGGCCACCAGGTGTTGTGTAATATTTGGCATCCCCTAGGGGCTAGGGCTCGTGCATGTCCTGCTCTTCGGAGGTCTTGCCTGTTGGACTGCTCGGTCGGACTGCACAGTATCCCCGCCCACCGAAGGACAGGCGAACCTCGGCTTTAGCAGGCAGAGAAGCAACAGCAGAGCCCCTGCTAGCAAGACACCCACCCCTCCGAAAGGGTCTGCTTAACTTTCGTTTGTTTATCCTGCTGGACCTGCTCTGACCTCTGACTATTTCAACTGACAGCCTCAAGATATTAACTAAATGTAAAACAAAGGAGAAGAATAAACGGAGTTCCCGATTGCTAAAGGAAACGAAAAGATTAGTTTAAGGAAGTGGAACAAAATGAATACGAGTTCAAGAGAATTGAAAGGGGAAGGAAAGCATCACAGTAATAGAAGAAGCAAAGAAAGCTCTTCAAAAGCAAAATAGGGATTAAGGAATAATTTCAGGATTGAAAAAGAACTAGAGAGAACTCATAAGAGGAAAATGGAAAAAGACAACATTTTGGCTTTTTAATAATAAAACATATCGAGATGCTACATAGACGGAGGCAGCAAAAGCCTTACATATTTGCATGAAGATATGCCTGGTGGTGATATCTCATATGACTTGGGAGGGAGGGGTGAGGGGGGGTGAGCCGACACCAGACAAAATTGAGAGTGTGTAAAAGGCCGCTTTTATTGAAACAGGTGCATATTCACAATAATACAACCCTGGCAAAACGCCTCACAAAACTAGACCTCACTAATTAAAATATTTCCTTACAACCCCAAACGTCAGGCCCGCCCCTAATACGTCACAAGCCCCGCCCCCACCCAGTACAACATCATTACAATTCAAACAATACAAAAACCATCATAATCATTTAAACGTCATCCCAACCCAAAACATAACATTACATTCCAAAAATTGCCCACCAACAACTTACGTTACCCAAACCGTTTAACCACCCCACGAAACAACTATTTAAACTTTTCCATCCATCACCCAATTTACCAAAAACCCAACAACCTTCATGAACCGTCTGACAAAGAATCCCCAATTTCCGCACGGCACCTGTTCCAAGCGACAAGTAACAAAATGACAAAACCCCATATCCACCTGTTCCGGAAAAACGACCCGAAAAAGAAATAAATAATAAAAGACCCGAGAAGAATGAAAAAAGATCAAGGAATACTAGGGAGGGAGGGAGGGAACATTTTTCCAATTAAACTAATGAGCTCCCGGCCACCAGGTCATTCAGCCTAAAATGGTGGCCGGGAGGAGGAGTCAGGGGAATATATAACTGGGCTCCTTCAGTAGGAACCAAGGGAGCCCAAAAGAAGCCCAAAAGGAGCCCAATGCTAGCGGTCCGCAGACCCCCCCCACTAGCCCCTCCCAATCAGCCCGGGGGGGGGGACCTCCCTGCGGTCGGCTGCCCCCCCAAGCCCCCCTTGGGAGGGAGGGGTGAGGGGGGGTGAGCCGACACCAGACAAAATTGAGAGTGTGTAAAAGGCCGCTTTTATTGAAACAGGTGCATATTCACAATAATACAACCCTGGCAAAACGCCTCACAAAACTAGACCTCACTAATTAAAATATTTCCTTACAACCCCAAAGGTCAGGCCCGCCCCTAATACGTCACAAGCCCCGCCCCCACCCAGTACAACATCATTACAATTCAAACAATACAAAAACCATCATAATCATTTAAACGTCATCCCAACCCAAAACATAACGTTACATTCCAAAAATTGCCCACCAACAACTTACATTACCCAAACCGTTTAACCACCCCACGAAACAACTATTTAAACTTTTCCATCCATCACCCAATTTACCAAAAACCCAACAACCTTCATGAACCGTCTGACAAAGAATCCCCAATTTCCGCCACCCAGAAAAGAGGGGGGGAAGGAATACCCTCCCCTCTTTCTGCCCCGCAAAAGGAACCAACAGAGACCAAAAGGCCTCAACCCAGGAAGTTCTGAATCTTCAAACACCGTGAAAGCACCTCCCGCAATTCCAATAAGTACAAATCCATCCCGATACGAGACAGATGAACACCATCACCACGGAAAAACTCCACAGTGTCATAACGGATGTCCTTATGGGACACCCGCCCAAAACCCAGATCTCTACAAAAACGGGAAACCTCCAAGTTCAACTTCCTGCGCGCCTTATCAATTGCCCTAGGCTTCAGCGCACCCCTCCAAGTCCTCCTAGGGACCAATTCTGTCCATAACACATGGCAGCCCGACCACTGTTGACGAATGAGAGAAAGATCCTTCTTCATGGCTCTCAAGAGAACCACCCCCTTCACCCCGCAGAGATCATTTTCCCCGAGATGTAAGAGCAAAACGTCTGGACAAATACCCCCAACCAACCAGGAATTCAAGGCCGGAATGAGCTCCCTCCAAATCATACCCCCTTTTCCCCTCCATACAACATTAAACAAACGAGAATTAAAACCAAGTGTGGGACCAAAATAACTCTTTATAGCTTGGGCTTCCGCACGTCTAATGAAGGAATGTCCCACAATCCAAATCGTCATGACCGATGCACGGGGGCCAGCCACCGAACCTGGAAAAGAAAAGCAGCATCAAATTCAAGAAAGATTAGCATCCGCAGGCGCCGGAGCATGAACATTCCGCACATAGCGCCTAAAACAGTTGGAGGACCAACGGCCTAAAGACATAATGTCCTGCTGCGACCAACCCCTATTGTGGGCCTCAGTAGCCGCCCCAATCCTGAAAGAATGAGTACCGTACTGGCGTTCATCCAGGCCCAAGAAACGCAGCGCTTTACGTAACACCATGCGCAGCTGGTACTCAGTCACCCTGGAACCATCCTGGTGCTGAAAAACGGGGCCCTCAATGGCGGCCCCCGAGCGTTCTCTCAAGTTCCTGGCCCACCTAAAAGGACACGTCTCAGAGGGAGAAGGTGCCTTCAGCCAAACGCCCCTCCCCCTGCTCTGTTGGTCCGTTTTTGCCCGAGCCAACCAAATGTGCAGTCCTGAGTCGTGAAAACGAACATCCCCCCACCCCACCCCAAAACCAAGTTTAGAGCCCAACAACTCAGAAACTCTGAAAGCACCAAAAAACATCCAAACCATGAGGGTGGAAAAAAGACACGCCTCAAACTCGTCCACACAAACTGAGGGCAAAACCTGTAAAACTCGTGCTAATGTCTGCCAAGACAAAGGTTGGCGAACCATCTGTTCCCGACCCCTCTCCCTAGACCAACCCTCCAACATACGCCGACCCACCTCCCCCGCTGAAGGAGAATAACCCCACAGTAACTTGCCCATGAATGCAATGCCAGCCAATTTCCCAGCAATGGTCACGCGTGTCAAACCCCTGTCCATCAAGAGCAGAATAAACTGAACAACGTCTTCACATCGTCTCCAACCCGGAGCACGCCAAACGGCCCCAGATTCCAGAAACTCCTTCCAGGCTAACTCATACGTCGCCCTAGTAGAAACAGCCAGTGAACCTACCACCAACTGCAAAACCCTGTCTCGCCTACAGTCCACAGACGTTCTGGCATGGGGGTCGGCATCCTGTCCGCCTCCGAGGCTAGCCCATGGAATCTCTCCCACTGTGAACGAGACAAAGCATCCGCAATGTCATTGTCCACCCCAGGAATGTGCAAGGCCTTAAAACTGATGTCATACTTCAAGCACCCCAACACAAAGACCCTCAAGAGCTTCAGAATTTGAGCATCCCTGGCCGACTGCCGATTGATAATGTCCACCACAGCTTTATTATCAATTCGAAACAGCACTTTTTTGTGAGCAAACTCATGGCCCCACAAAGTCAGAGCAACCACTACGGGGAATAACTCAAGGAAAGCAATACTCCTGCCTCCATTCTTCCATGCAGCAGGCCACTGTTCAGCACACCATCTGCCCTGCCAGTAGAGACCGAAACCATCACTGCCTGCAGCATCTAAAAAGATTTGAACGTCCCAAACCCAATCTTCTTCTCTGTACAGAGGAATGCCATTGAATGAGTGTAAAAAGGAAACCCACATCCTCAAGTCTTCCTTAACACCCGCTGACAGACGGACGTGATGGTGAGGTAAAAACTGACCAGATAGCGCCCTACCCAGGCGCCTGCAAAAGGTTCTCCCTGCCCTGACCACCCTACAAGCAAAGTTAAGATGGCCTAATAGCACTTGGACTTCCTTGACTGTTACCTTCGTCTTACGCAACATAGCATGTAACAGGTCTATCATCTTTGCTTTTTTATCCTCTGGTAAACGTGCCTCCATGACATTAGAATCAATCTCAATACCTAAAAAAGACATGGTCGCGCAGGGGCCCATTGTCTTTTCCGGTGCCAACGGCACCCCCACAAAATCCATTAGAGTCTGGAAGGTTCTCAAAGCGTTCTGGCAAGCCAAGGAATTGGGAGCACCCACAAAAAAGAAATCATCCAGGTAGTGGGTCACAAGCTGGTGCCCTGAAGTATTGGTGAAAAACCATTGGAGAAAGGTGCTGAAAGTCTCAAATAATGCACAGGACATGGAACAGCCCATTGGTAAGGCCTTATCAACATACCACTTCCCATGAAATTGAATACCCAACAGCTCCCAATCCTCAGGGTGTACTGGCAACAAACGAAATGCAGATTTTATATCACACTTAGCCATTGCCGCACCAGTGCCGGCAGATACAACCAAGGCCATAGCCACATCCACCGAAGAATAAGATACTGAGGCAGCCTCGCCGTCAATGAAATCATTAACCGACGAGCCCTCCGGCCATGACAAATGTTGAATCAACCGAAACTGCCCAGGCTCTTTCTTAGGGACCACACCAATGGGAGACACGATAAGGTTATCCAAGGGCCAATCATCAAATGGTCCCGCCATCCTTCCTTCACACACCTCTTTGTCCAATTTGTCCTGTACCACAGTGGGGTGTTCATTGGCCGACAACAGGTTTTTTGACCACCGCCGCACCCGCGGCCCATTGTAACCAAGACGAAAACCCTTTTGAAAACCATCCAACAGTAACTTAACGGCCTCGGCATCCTCATAACCCCTTAAGGCCACTGCCAAGTGAAAGTGATTAACTGGCGTACGAGCCTTTGGGCCCAGCCCCAGAATTGTTCTTCCCCCCCCTGTTAGGCTGAGGTTGCTGGGCAGGACCCGGGGAATTCCCTGACTGTTGTGACCATTGCCTGCCCCCGGAAACACGGGGCCCCCAACACCTTGCAAGAGGGTGTGTTCTACCACATTGGGAGCACACGTGCTTAAACTTACAATACTCCCTGGGGCAATAACCTCTGTTAAAATCCCAACATGTCCCATCTGCAGGGAGGGCTGATGCTGTCGAACCCACCCCCCCCCCGGGTGGGCTTCCCCTGAAAGGGCCGAGAAGGTAAGGGATATCCACTGGCCGTAAAAATCGTCTTCCCACCAGCAGAAGCCCCCATCGTGTGTTGCCACAAATCATTATCCAGCTCCCCCCATTTTGCCTCAGGATCCCAAGCCATCCGGGCTCGAAATTCTTCGTCATACTTGGACCAGGCATACCCACTACCCGTAATCTGTGCCTTTCTGATCACATCCATATATTTAAACAGCGCCACACAGCGCTTCGGGAACTTCTCACAGTACACGCTGGCATATATAAGAAATGCCGCAGTCCAATTTTCTATGGTCAAAGGCACCTTGGGGCGCTTGGCCAACTCGTACTCCTCCTCCTTAGACCCTTCCTTGGATCGAACCTCCCTATGTAAGAGCTTGAACAGTTCCACATATTCCCCTTTCCAGATCCTCTCCTTAGTAGATAGCATTAAATGGGCGCCCAAAGGTTTTGTGACACCCATGTAAGGCAATTTCTTTATTTTAAGTTCCTTACTGTGTGGGGGGTCTTTACCTACCCCCATGGGCTCAGTAACAGTGCCAGAATCCACCTTAGAACCCGCACCCCTGTCAGTGGTACCCACTCCACTGATGGGAGTCACAGGTCCACACTCTCAGAAGGAGGCTCCCCCCCCGTACCCACAGACACCATCATTGGTTTTGCTCGCGGCCCAGTAAGCTCACCTGGATTCAACAACGGAGGCTGGGCCTGCCTCACTCTCCATGCCAACTGTTCCACATTTTCACCCGTCCGAGGAACCCTCACCGCGGGGCCGCTCTCTCGATGAGGTCTTGATACTGTAGTTTCCGAATGTACCACCACCGGTGTCTGCAAAACATCATCAGAAGCGTGAAAAGCCCCCCCCTTGTACCCCCAGCACGTATCTCGCCCTCCTCAGGGCTCTCATCATCATAATCTAAAACCAAGGATTCCTCCAACCTCGGAGGGGCCAACACCTTCAACGGGCTTTTGAAACCAACTTGGGCCTTACCAGCCCGTACCGACACCTGAGGCGGGGGAGCAGACTGAACCCGTCTGTACTCCCCCGAACGTTGACCAGTTTTTTACACATTAACCAACGATGAATCCCTTTTTTGATGAGATGAAACATTTGGGGCCAGCGAGGACGCGCCAGTCCTGCTTCTGCCAACCCCGCCGATATCCAGAGATCCTGACACTGGGGCCAGCGAGGACGCGCCGGGTCTGCTTCTGCCGACCCCGCCGAAACCTGTGGAAAGAGAAGTGGAGGCCAGCGAGGACGCGCCTGACCTGCTTTTGCTGGCCGCGCCGAGATTTTGAAACGAAGACGTTGGGGCCAACGAGGTCGCGCCCGACCTGCTTAAGTTGACCACGACGGGGTCCCTCGCCGGTACGGGGTATGCCGCGCCAGGCTCCACCCTCCCTTCTCCTCGGTGTAACTGGGCCGCGCTCCACCCTACCAAGTCTGCCGTTCCATGACGCTCGTCAACCTGTGAAGAGAAAGGCCGAACTGATGTGCCGGGACCTCTAGCACCAAAACGACCCAACCTATCAACCCCAGTAGCCACACAAAGATTAGAATCCTGCAACTGCAAACTGCCAGAATCTTGCGAAACGGCCATATCAGACTGAACAGGTAACCCCCGCTGAAGGGGCGGCTGCACATCCTCGCCCCCACTACTCCAGTCCAACATTTCTTGAACAATCTTAGACGCCGGACCCGAAACCAATCCAACATGACCCCCCTGCCGAGTAGCAGGCCGAAGCTGCTCCAACCTCCTGACGGATCTGTCCCCAACAGGCAAACCCGGAAAACTCAAAGTACCCCCAAAACCACTCAACATATCAGTCCCCTTAGTAGTGGGAGCCCTGCCTGCATCCCGTATCCCCTCAGCCCAAGAAGGAAAAACATCCAGACCTTCCCAAGACCTGACACCCACCTGCCTACCACCATCCTCTTGTAGAGAAGAAAACCCTCCAACCGTCCCAGAAACCTCCTGCTGTACCCCCAAAGAACCCCGATCAGGCTCCTGCCCCCGCAGACCTACCCTCCCCTCCATCTGCGCCCACTCCCCTTCCCCCACCGAACCACTGAGTACCGACAACACCTCCCCCCGGGTAGAGGCAGGGGGGGAAAACAACAGGGGGCTATAAGGCATAAAAGCAGACCCAGAAAACAACGGCCCGACTGTACCCCACCTCCAGAGACAACTCGAACAGGAACCGTATCCCCAGAAACGCGGGCCGGAGTCGAGACAAGATCACCCCCGGCCCCCGCTCCCGCCTCTACTTGCACCACCTGTTCAACAACACTCTGACCCCCCCACACCAGTCAAATCAACAAACTGAGAAACATGCCCAGTAACCAGCAAACCGTCGTCACCGCCAGCACGAGGCACGATGATGTCGGCGTGCGCATGCGCAACAACCGCCGGCCCGCCAGCTAACGGCTCCACGTCAGGAAAAACGGAGGCAGAAGCGGAACGTTTCCTGCCTCCACGCTTTCCACCCCGCTTGCCCCTCGCTGCGGGGACCGAAAGCGACCTCACCGGTAACCCTTCGGTCACCAGAGGCGCCGCCGCCCTTCCCTCTTCTAAACTCGCTTCGCGCGCCAAAACCGTTCCTCCCTCAGAATGGGCCCCAACCTCGGGGACCACTCTCCTAGAGCGTGGGCGACCCCTCTCACTTACCGCCTCCCGGCGAGACCTCTTAGGCGACTCGCAAGCCGCGACCGCCGCCGCAACACGTGCCGAGGCCTGCCGCCGAGGACGCGACACCCCAGGCACATCACCCAACACCAGGTCCAAACGCCCAGCTTCACTAAGGAGACGAATAGCCTCCAAAACGCGGTAGTCTTCTCCAGACATGACTAAGAGAACAACAAACCAACAAAATTTTTCCAATTAAACTAATGAGCTCCCGGCCACCAGGTCATTCAGCCTAAAATGGTGGCCGGGAGGAGGAGTCAGGGGAATATATAACTGGGCTCCTTCAGTAGGAACCAAGGGAGCCCAAAAGAAGCCCAAAAGGAGCCCAATGCTGGCGGTCCGCAGACCCCCCCCCCACTAGCCCCTCCCAATCAGCCCAGGGGGGGGGGACCTCCCTGCGGTCGGCTGCCCCCCCCCAAGCCCCCCATCTCTCTGACTCCCTATACAACCCTGAGATGACCGATCCAACAAATTATCAACGGACAGCCAAGCCAAGGCTCTGCCTTGGCTCTTGGAGCTTGTGCACGAGCCGAGCCATGAACATTTTGCATTAACACGTGGAATTGTTGACATTAATATATCAAATGATAGCTGCACTGAGAAGTACATATTAAAAGTGGTAGTTTTTTAAACATGGGCATAGAACCCTTCATGCTCAGAACCTGCACTAGTGACAGTGCAATTAGTAAAGTAAGAGGCAAGACAGTTGTTATGGGAACCCTGTATGCGTCCCGGATCAATATCGAGCAGCATTAAGGTTTTTTAAATCAAACACAGTACGTTTGTGTACAGCTGGTATTCTGAAATCACATATTTGAAAGTGCTTGTGAAATAAAATATATGCCAACAGTCACACAATTTAAACAGCTAAGACGTAATTAATTGAGGCTTTCTGGTTTCACTTTGTAAATATCAGTCACTAAATGGGTATGTATTGGTCTCCTTTTTATCTTAAGGCTTTGACCTCTTTGTGCATTTTTCTTCAATTTTTATATAAAATAAACTCAACCATAAGGCATTGGAGCGCTTTATAGCAGCAATATTTACATTACACAAGTTCACATTTTTTAAGCATGGGAACGTTAAGTGAATTGCCCCGAATAACAGAATGTTGAACCGACGTTGAGACTTGAGTATGGTTACCCAGTTCCAATGTAGACAGCAATGTCAGCGGTGACGGCTCATCATCTCCAGCTGAAGGCGGCCAGAATATACCCAGGCTGTCAGGGAAGGCACCAGCGGATGCAGGAAGCCAGAACATCAACACAAGACGGCCTCTGGGGATCCTTTTATACTTGAGCCCCTCCCAACATCGCCATTGGGCTAGTGAGGTTGGGTACTGTAGTTCCAATGCACGCGCGAAGAAATACAATGGACTAGAATTGTCTGCTGCAAAGAAACAGCAAGACACAAAGAAAACAAAGGTACTGAAGGCAACAGTAAGGCACAATACTTAGATACCTATGGCAATACAAATGTTTGGCTAATATCAAATAGGGCAGCAGAGAAAGTCCTCAGGGTCTCGGGGCAGACATCAGGGACAATGCCACCAATACTTGGTGGAGGCAAAAGCACCATGGAGCATGCAACACAGCTTGCATGGACAAGAGAGGTGTGAACCCCTAAAGCTGCATGCCAGGACCACAACAACATCAATAAAATTCCAATTAATAGCCTAACACCTTTGGCTACACAATAAGGACTAGGAATTAGTAGCTAGGGTTTAGACAGGTAATTCAAAGTTTAGAATCAAGTTAAAATACACAACTCGTAACACCATGCTATAAGGGTACATAATAAGAACAGAAAGGACCAACCTCTGAAAGAAATTGAGGCATAGCAATTTTAGGCAAACAAGAAGTTCAGTCACAGCAGTACAAAAGATTAGTAGAAATAGTAAGGCCCCCATTAGGATGGCGGGCGGACTTTGCCCACCCGCCATCCCCGTGGAAAACGGGACCGCCCGCGACCTGAGCGGCAGTCCCGCCATGCCAATTATGATGCGCCCGCCAAACTGGCGGGCGCATCATGCATTTATAACATTGCGGTGGGCGGTGTTTACACCAGCACCCGCCGCAATGTCATAAATGCATGGTATGCATTTGCATACACAAAGCAGCAGGCAGGCACCTCGCGGTGCCTGCCGCATTGTGTATGCAAATGCAGGGGGGTACCACAGGTACCCCCCATGTGAACCCACCGCCCTCGCCTTCACCATGGGGGCCTGCAATGGGCCCCCAAAGTGAAGACAGCATGCTTTTCCAAAAGGCATCTCCAAGAGCCCATCATAATATGGCTGGCGGTGTCTAATAGACACCGCCACCATATGAACCATTTTCCGCCCGGCCGCAAGGCGACCGGGGCGGAAAAGCGTCGGACGGTGTTTCCATCCGCCGCGGTCCACCCGCCATAGTAATATGGCGGGGGCAAGGATGTCGGGCGGATCGCAGTGGAAAGGGAAAATTAAATAAATAATTCCTTGTCCCTCTGCATCGTCCCTCGAAATCTCCCCGCCCTCACGCAACCTCACTGCTGGTACCTGCACTGACCGCGGCTGAACGTATTCAAAGCTTTGAGATGCTACATAGACGGAAGCAGCAAAAGCCTTACATATTTGCATGAAGATATGCCTGGTGGTGATATCTCATATGACACCTCTCTAACTCCCTATACAACCCTGAGGTGATCGATCCAACAAATTATCAACGGACAGCCAAGCAAAAGCTCTGCCTTGGCTCTTGGAGCTTGTGCACGAGCCGAGCCATGAACATTTTGCATTAACACGTGGAATTGTTGACATTAATATATCAAATGATAGCTCTACACTGAGAAGTACATATTAAAAGTGGTAGTTTTTTAAACATGGGCATAGAACCCTTCATGCTCAGAACCTGCACTAGTGACAGTGCAATTAGTAAAGTAAGAGGCAAGACAGTTGTTATGTGAACCCTGTAGGCGTCCCAGATCAATATCGAGCAGCATTAAGGCTTATTAAATCTAACACAGTACGTTTGTGTACAGCTGGTATTCTGAAATCACATATTTGAAAGTGCTTGTGAAATAAAATATATGCCAACAGTCACACAATTTAAACAGCTAAGACGTAATTAATCGAGGCTTTCTGGTTTCACTTTGTAAATATCAGTCCCTAAATGGGTATGTATTTGTCTTCTTTTTATCTTAAGGCTTTGCTTTGACCTCTTTGTGCATTTTTCTTCAATTTTTATATACAATAAACTCAACCATAAGGCATTGGAGCGCTTTATATCAGCAATATTTACATTACACAAGTTCACATTTTTTAAGCATGGGGACGTTAATTGAATTTCCCCCAATAACAGAATGTTGAACCGACGTTGAGACTAGAGTATGGTTACCCAGTTCCAATGTAGACAGCAATGTCAGTGGTGACGGCTCATCATCTCCAGCTGAAGGCGGCCAGAATATACCCAGGCTGTCAGGGAAGGCACCAGCGGATGCAGGAAGCCAGAACATCAACACAAGACGGCCTCTGGGGATCATTTTATAATTGAGCCCCTCCCAACATGGCCATTGGGCTAGTGAGGTTGGGTACTGTCGTTCCAATGCATGCGCGAAGAAATACAATGGACTAGAATTGGCTGCTGCAAAGAAACAGCAAGACACAAAGAAAACAAAGGTACTGAAGGCAACAGTAAGGCACAATACTTAGATACCTATGTCAATACAAATGTTTGGCTAATATCAAATAGGGCAGCAGAGAAAGTCCTCAGGGTCTTCAGGCAGAAATCAGGGACAATGCCACCAATACTTGGTGGAGGCAAAAGCACTATGGAGCATGCAACACAGCTTGCATGGACAAGAGAGGTGTGAACCCCTAAAGCTGCATGCCAGGACCACAACAACATCAATAAAATTCCAATTAACAGCCTAACACCTTTGGCTACACAATAAGGACTAGGAATTAGTAGCTAGGGTTTAGACAGGTAATTAGAAGTTTAGAATCAAGTTAAAATACACAACTCGTAACACCATGCTATAAGGGTACATAATAAGAACAGAAAGGACCAACCTCTGAAAGAAATTGAGGCATAGCAATTTTAGGCAAACAAGAAGTTCAGTCACAGCAGTACACAAGATTAGTAGAAATAGTAAGACCCCCATTAGGATGGCAGGCGGACTTTGCCCGCCCGCCATCCCCGTGGAAAACGGGACCGCCCGCGGCCTGAGCGGCGGTCCCGCCATGCCAATTATGATGCGCCCGCCAAACTGGCGGGCGCATCATTCATTTATAACATTGCGGCGGGCGGTGTTTACACCAGCACCCACCACAATGTCATAAATGCATGGTATGCATTTGCATACACAAAGCAGGAAGGTGTCAGCATTTCAGAAGCTCGGTCAAGAGACTTCTTGGGTCAGGGAAGTAAATATTAGCTTACGCTACACTCAGCAAAGAATCAAGTAAAGCATAGAGGTCTAAACCTCTCAAAGTCCAAGGGACAAATGCAGTAAGGGAACCTGAAGGGATCTGCAAGGAATTTGGTGGGACTCTGCAAGAAATCTGAACTTACCAATAGTGTGAACATTAAGTTATAACACACAAGTGTCTCCTTGGGCAACATCCCTTTGCACGCATCATCAGGGGTCTGTTGTCTTTCTCCACTTCCCACATTGTAGACTGCAACAATTGCCAAGAATCCTACACTGAACATGGGAACATCGTCTTCTCACACACAGGCCAGGCTGTAACATTGCTGACTAGGCCTTTTAGTTAACACTAAGGCTCTCAATGTTCTTTCATCAAGGTCTTCTCAGGCTCCTTCCCTCTATCACTTATACAGTAATGCATTTATACTTCAAAAAACAATGTGTCCTAATACCTGGAAGTAATGTCATGTCAGCAAAAAAAAAATACCAGTATTTATGCAGCATGAAGAATTATAGGCTTAAAATGTAATCCTAAAATAGTCGCAAGAGTGCATATTTAATATGCATGTGCACATTTAAACATAAACAAGTTTAAGTTCAGGGATTTATATAGCGCACTACTCACCCAGAGGGTCTCAAGGCGCTTGGGGAGGGGGGGGGGGGTCATTTTTTGTCGAATAGCAAGGTTTTAAGTTCTTTTCTGAAGGAGATGTGGTTCTGTGTAAGGCAGAGGTGAGTGGGGAGTGAGTTCCAGGTCTTGGCCGCCAAGTAGGAGAAGGATCTACCTCCCATGGTGGATCTTCGGATACGCGGGACTGCGGCGAGGGCTTGATTGGAGGATCTAAGTTGGCGGGTGGGTGTGTAGAAGGACAGTCGAGTGTTGAGGCATTCGGGTCCTAGTTTGTAAAGGGCCTTGTGTGCGTGGGTGAATATAAATATAAAAATATATAAATATAAAAATATAAATATAAAAATATAAATACTAGTATATTAGATTCAGATTACATAGGGCATACAGTAAATTCTTTCTAGGACTTGTAGTGCAGTGGGCGAAATTAAACACATGAGAGTCTGACTCACAATGCAATTTGCACATATGTGGGACAACATCAATTTGTACTGTATCACAGACATTTATCATTTAGTGTCATTGCTATAATCATCACATTGTACCTGGCACCACATTAAGGTCGACTGTAACAGGCAGCCCATGCAGCACCTGGGGGTGAATAGAGGAGAGGTCATTACTCTTGAGTTGGGTGAGACAGAGGCGGGGTCCAGTTTTTCCACCAGGGAGGGCTCTGGTCACCTCCATCCTGCTGTACTTCTCCTTCACCCGCCCCACCTCACCCTTCCACTTCTTCTTGATGTCTGGGACAGTACGGACTACGGACATCCTCCCTCAAAGCAGTGTCTGCAGTAGCCAAATGTTTCCGTAGGCCTGCCTTCTCTATAGCACTGCTGCTGTAGGGGTAGACCCAGCAGTCTTTTGTGGTGCCTCACTATTAACTTGGTTATCATGGGGTCTCCTCCTCAGTATAATTCCTCCTCAGAGGAAGCATGGTGGAGGCAAGGCGCAGAGCAGGCAGGGGAAAAAAATGTGTGGCCAAGCCAGGGCCTTGATTGTGTGCTGCTTTTATGCGGTTTGTAGTGCTGGGATTGCAGGTGGTTTTGATAGTTTGCGGGTATATGTAATTACAATGACTCTGGCCCGAGTGCAGAATCTCCGCCCTGAGTCCAAGGCTGGGATTGGCTGTTGAGCTATGGAGTTTCCCCAGGAGTTGGTTGCAGGATGATAGTCATTTACACAGGTGTGTCAGGTTGAAAGCAAACTTCATCTGCTCCAAGTTTGGAGATTTCATCTGAATGTGGAGATTCTGGCCCGAGTGCAGAACTCCACCCTGAGTGCGTATATTCAAGCCCGAGTGCAGACGTAAAGATACTCCTCGTAAATGCCCTTTGTGAATACCGCAAGTCATAAACCTAGAGTTTTGGTCTAAGTTTACCTGTGTGGATACTGAAAAGTAGTAAACTTACACAAAGGTCTAAGCATACCTCACTCCTACTGTTGCTTAGACTGGAGTCTTAATAATAAATGTAACTCCTCCAAAGTTCAACACTTTCCCTACTGTTGCTTAGCCTGGATGATAATCTAACACCTCCGAAGTCCTACACTTTCGCTACTGTTGTTTAAACTGGAGTGGGAGTAGTAAATCTAAACACTGCAAATTCCAACTCTTTCCCTACTGTTGCATACAGTGGAGTGGGGCTAGTAAATATTAGCTCTCCTGAGTCCAACCCTTTTCCTACTTTGGTGTAGCCTAGAGTATAAAGAGTAATTTAACCCCTTTCCATAAAATTTAACCAGGAATGGGAATAGTAAATCTATACCATCTGTAGTCCAACCCATTCCCTACTGTTTTTTAAATCTATACTACTATTATAAAGAGAGAACACAAACCTTTTGGCAAGGTAAACTCGGGAACCACAGCGCCAATCCACACACCCAATACATTGTTGTAATCCTCAGGGTGTGCAGATGGACATAGGCTATAGAAAATAAAAAAAATTAAAATGTAAAAATATAGCTTAAAAAAAAAGTAGGGCCCTCAAAGTAGTGCCGGCCGCGATGCTGGCGGCCACGACGTAGCGCTGGCCGCAACGTACGTGATGATGAGGAGGAGCGGCGGTGAAGTGAGGAGCTCGGGGAGAAGTGGCGGCTCAGGTAAGGCTCTTGGACACGGGACGGGAGGGAGCCGGTGCGGGAGGTTGGCCCGGAACAACTGCGGTAAGGCTCAGGGTGTGGGGGCAGCATTTCAGGCTTGCGAGGAGGAGCGGCGGTGACTTGAGGAGCTCGGGGAGGAGCGGAGGCTCAGGTAAGGCTCTGGGACACGAGACGGGAGGGAGCCAGTGCGGGAGGTTGGGCCGGAACAACTGCGGTAAGGCTCAGGGTCTGGGGGCAGCATTTCAGGCTTGCGTGCACTCCCACCCCGGCCGCCGCTCGCCCGACATTGTCCGGGACACAGACAATGTCGTGGGGGGGCGGGGGCCGGGGCGGGAGTGCACGCAAGCCTCAAATGCTGCCCCCAGCCCCCTTCTGCCCCAGGCAACGCTGGGGCGGGCTGCTAGTTATTTTATATATTGGTTAATTATTTAAAAAATGTTTTTTATCGTTTATGCTGGTTATTTTTTTGTGATCAAGCCCACTGAATGGGCAAAACGCGTAATCGACCATGCTGAGCATCAGCTAAATAAAAAGGAGAAAACATTTTGCACTTACCTGGTGTCCGTGTCCCGTATTTCGACTGGAATGGTCGAGGGAATCCTGGTGTACCATATATATATATATATATATACACAGAATAAAACCCTGGAAAGAAAGGAGAAAAAGACAAATGATGAAACAATCCGCATGGTTTTAACATACAGCAAGGAGAACTATGAAATAATAAAGGTTCTAAAAAAACACTGGAATGTCCTAAGGAAAGATCCGGATATAGGACAAAAAATAGGTGAACAACCAAGTATCTCCTATAGAAAAGCACCATCTCTCCGAGACAAATTGGTCAATAGTCATCTAACCTCAACAAAATCAGAAAAATCGAATTGGCTAGTAAACAAGCAAACTGAATTCGTACATTACAATAAATGCAAGGCATGTAAGAGTGGGATACATATGAAAGAAGTCAAAGATCACATGGGAAGAACGTTCAAAATTATAGAAAGGATAACGTGTGAATCAACATATGTAGTCTATGTAATCATGTGCAACTGCGGGCTCTGGTACATAGGTAGTACCATCTGCCCTCTCAAAAGATCATACTGGAGCACCTGCGTGCAATTCAAAATGAGGACACAAACTACGCAATTGTTAAACATCTGAACATGCATGAAAACCATAACAACAAAAGGGAAATCAAGTACTTTGGCCTGATAACTTTACCAAAAAATGAGAGAGGAGGGAACAGAACTCTAAAATTACGAAGACTAGAATCACAAATGATTAAAGATTCAAGACAAAGGCCCCTATTGGGATCAGTGGGGACGAGGAAATACACAGTAATCTGTAGAAACACAAAAGGGGGAACTCTCATGTGTAAATCTATACTAATATAATAAAGAGATAGCACAAACCTTTGAGACGGGTAATCTCAGGAACTTCAGCACCAATCACAACACCCAATACAGCGTTGGAAAGGGCAGTTGCAGCAGAAGGACATAGGCTATGCAGACGCCCACCATACACATTTAAAAGGTAAAAGAACTGTGCCAGCAAAGTAGTCCCTTGTGGGCGTATCTGCGTTGTGCTGTGGGCGTGTGCTGGAGGCGTGACAAACGCTGGGGGCGTGTGGTACGTTCCGCCCTTCATGCCATGTCTCATATCATGTGCTAATCCCACCCTGCTCCCTTTAAATACCCCTGCACCCCATAATCATAACCCACCCCATAATCATAACCCACCCACCCATCCCTAAACTCTAAAAATACCCCTGTACCCCAAAACCCAAACCTAGCCCTGAACCCTATAAATACCCCTGTACCTCAAAACCCAAACCTACCCCTGAACCCTAAATATACCCTGTACCCCAAAACCCAAACCTAGCCCTGAACCCTAAAAATACCACTGTACCACAAAATCCACACCTACCCCTGAACCCTAAAATACCCATGTACCCCAAAACCCAAACCTAGCCCCGAACCCTTGAAATACCCCTGTACCCCAAAACCCAAACCTACCCCTGAACCCTAAAAATACCTCTGTACCCCAAAACCCAAACCTTGCCCTGAACCCTAAAATATCCCTGTACCCCAAAACCCAAACCTAGCCCTGAACCCTATAAATACCCCTGTACCTCAAAACCCAAACCTACCCCTGAACCCTAAAAATACCCCTGTACCGCAAAACCTAAACCAAGCCCTGAACCCTAAAATACCTCTGTACCCCAAAACCCAAACCTAGCCCGGAACCCTAAAAATACCCCTGTACCCCAAACCTAGTCCTGAACCCTTAAAATACCCCTGTACCCCAAAACCCAAACCTACCCCTGAACCCTAAAAATACCCCTATACCCCAAAACCAAAACTTAGCCCTGAACCCTAAAAATACCCCTGTACCCCAAAACCCATACCTATCCCTAAACCCTAAAACTACCCCTGTACCTCATAACCCAAAACTATATCTGAAACCTGAAAATACCCAAACACCCCAAAACATATACCTCAGTACCCCAAAACATATAACCCTATACCCATACTTACCTTATCCAAACATTTAAAAAAAAAAACATGCTTTTACCATTCATGCATTTACAACGAATTTCGTTGTAAATGTATGCGTGGTAAAAGCATATAAAATGTAATGCCATGAGTTATAATGGCATTGCGGAGTCATGGTACTTTCGTAATGAAAGTATGCGGAGTGATGGTATGCGGAAAGAAAGTTGCGGAATATTGGGTGTTTACCCTGCCCCGGTAAGTACATTGGTGGCACGGCGGCCCACATCTCCAGCAACATACTCATATTTTTTCACTACCCATTTGAAAAATGCACAGGCCTCTCTTACACTTTTAGACACACCTCCCGCCACAAGTTCTAGAATTGCAAACTTTAGAGCTGGGGAGCTACGTTCGAATCTCGGCATCAGCTCAACATCCTGTGATTCCAGGCAAAACGCTTTGTCTCCACGTGCCTACCACAAATGAATGTGTTCTTCTGTAATGTAAATTGTGCTCATGCCATGTTGTCGAGTTCGCGCTATATAATATTGCAAGGAAAAATAAAGTAGGGAAACTCAAGTTCACACACTACTGAACGCGTACTCTTAAGTGCATCAGCAGTGCACTGTGAATCGGAGCGTTTCACAGGCCTGTCACAGATAAGAAATGCTATCAAAAGGAAATCCTACAAAACAATATACTACTGGCCGGCAGCAATTCATACCCGGACAACGTCGGGACGGGCTGCTAGTATTGTATATAACAATAATTCCAATTGAAGAATAAAGGACAATGAAGTACATTAAATATTCTTTATCAGTAATCAGACATGACGAAAAAACCATTGAAATGCACTGAGCATCCCAAAAATAAACAATATACAATGTAAATATTGTAAATAATGGTCGTCGAATTAGAATATACAAGAGTGCTGATTAGAAATGAAGGAGCACTGAGCTCTGAAAGGACCTCGACACAACTGTGTTGAAAAACTGCAACAGATCGCTTTCAAGACACTCCGCTTGCAAAAATCTGATACAGGAATTCAAATGGCCCAAATTGAGGCAACGTCCTTTTAACCCCTTCAGCGCGGTGCGAATTCTCGCGCTGTGCTGAAGGTTCTATTGAGCCAATGGACTCATGACGGAACCGTTCCGTCATGAGCACCGAAGGGGTTAAAATGGAATTAGTGACAATGAACTGTGACCTGCACTGAGATTAACAACATGTAAATAATCACCCGTGTTTAATTCTGTTTAAAAATGGTAACATTTATGTTGAACTATGTTTCCCATAATGCCTCTTAAATGGCATACAAGGGAACCTTTAAAAAGTGAAAGCGATGAAGTAGGTAGTTACAGTTAGGACCTATTTCCCACAGGAAATCCGCAACATTCTATTTGGAATACCTTTGGCGCCGGTTGACGAATCTTTGCGAAATTTTCAAAACTGGTGGCCCGCTCCGGTCCGCTCTTATCCTGAAAGTCTTGGGGTGGTTCGTCAAGCGGGGGCCGAGAAAAAAGGTGGTCCCAAAACGTGTTTTCCCATGTAATTTTCCATAGGGACCTTTAATCGCAGCTACAGACCGAACTGCTGAACGGAATTACACCAAATTTGGCAGAAAGGTAGACCTTGGTTCAGAGTCGTGCCTTTTGGTTAAATGGTGTAAATCAGATCAGTAGTTCCTGAGAAAATCAAAATCACATATATATCTATGGCCGCGGTGGATCCTCGCACCCTAAGCGCACCCTGCAGAGCACGAGCTGTTTTCTAATTGGCTGTCAACACTCCAAATCAGGAAGTGTTGGCAGCCATCTTGTGCCTCGGTAGAACCGAGGCACAAGAAACCTAATAAAAAACTCGCAAAATGCAAAAAGGGGGCAGGGTAGAAACACCCTGACCCTCTAGGCCTGCTCAGGGGGTCCCACAAGGTCCCCAAGGCCCCAAAAAATAAAAATAAAAAAAAATCAGCAAAATCCGCGGAGGGTGAAGGATCTTGCGATAAAAAAAAGAAGCGCGGACTCCCGCCCTTCAATGCTAATTAGCCAAATCTCGGGGGCATGTTAAAAATAAAGTGTGGGGGGGCCCAATCCCCCCAACACTGCCCAGGGGACCTCCACCCCCGGGGCTTAATAGTTTAATGTGGGTGGGCCTCTAAGGCCCCTCGAGCCCCGGGGACAGCCACCCCCTGGGGCTCGACTTTATTGACATTGCGGGGGCCGCCACCTGGGGCATTTTTTTAATGTACAAATACACTGTGAGGGTGGGTTCAAGCCTCACCACACGCCCTAGGGACCACCACCTCCCTTGGGCACTAAAGATTCAAATTGGTGGGTCCGTGACAGCCCCCCCAGCCCTGGGGACCACTACCCCCGGGGGCTTTGTAAAATATGGGAATATGGTAGGGGGGCCGCACACCCCCCCTACTGAAGCCTTGTCCTGGCCCTGGGGACCGCAACCCCCCAGGCCCAGCTCCTGCAGTGTCCCGGGGTGCCCACCCCCGGGACGCTGCTGTTTGCAATGACAGGGCGGGAGCCTCGTGGCTCCCGCCCTGTCATTGCAAACTGCTCTGCTTCATTGAAGTGAGAGCAGGGAAACCTGCTCTCGCTTCAATGAAGCAAAGCAGATTGCTTTTCCACATGGGGAGCATGATGTTATCTGCTCCCCATGTGGAAAAGGAATGCTGGCTCCCGCAGGACGCGGGGAGCCGGCTGGGACCGTGGGGGGATTGGAGACCCCCCACGGTCCCGAACGGAGAGGGCCAGCCCTGGGGGATGGGGTCCCCGGGACTACAAATGGCCCGGGAGGGGGGCCACATGGCCCCCTTCCCAAAAGTGAAAAAAATTGTATTTTTAAAAAAAAAAGAAAGGCCAGCCCCGGGGGATGGGGTCCCCAGGGCCATAAGAGGCCTGTGAGGGGGGCCACGCGGCCACCCTTCCCAGCATTTGAAAAAAAAGGAAAAGGCCATGCCCCGGGGGATGGGGTCCCCGGGACTGATTAAGGCCTCAGAAGGGGGACCAAGCGGCCCCTTCCACATTTAGAAACAAAATAAAAAATTAGGGGCAGGCATGGGGATGGGGTCCCCAGGGACAATAAAATAGAAAAAGAAGGTGGGCTTGACAGCCTCCCTTCTTAAAAAAAAAAGACCAGCATTGCGCTGAGGGACACGCCCCCTGCTTTCATAACTCTGCAAAAGCATTTGCATAGGGCGAACGAATTCCCCTTGAATACTGAGGGTCCCTTGGGGCCAACTAGCCCACCAGGAACCTCCAGGATGCACCAGGGGATGCGTTGCAGAGAGGTGTTCTAAGGCCACGCCCCTTTTTACACTTCTCTGCAATGCAGCTCTATGGCGCTTACTGGAGGTAGCTAGTGAGCTAGTTGCACCCCTGGGACCCTCAGGATTCAAGGGGGGTAATCCCCCAACTTAAAATGCACCACGGGGAGTGTTTGCACAGTGGTGAAGGCATCCTACCTGATGGTCAGGAAACATTTAATGGCTCTGCTGTTCTAAATTCCTCTTCTACCTTCCGTGTTGCCTGCTCATCAGGTTGTCCTAGAGTTAAGCGCCGCGATGCCCCCAGGTGATTTGTGCGCTATACAAGAGAGAGTAACATAACATAACATAACATAACATGGACGCGGCCTGAGGTGATATGTGTACAAACACGCCCTGTGGCGCGTTGTAAGTTCAGGAATTAATTCCTCTTCAATTCTGAGGGTCCCTGGGGGCAAAGTAGCCCACCAGGTACCTCCACTAAGCGCCACGGAGCTGCGTTGCAGAGTGTTGTGAAAAGGGGCGTGGCCTCTGAACACCTCTCTGCAATGCAGCTCTCTGGCACATACTGGAGGTACCTGATGGGCTAGTTGGCCCCTAGGGGCCCTCGGGATTGAGGAGGAATTAATTCTCCAACTTAAAACGATCTACAGGGCGTGTTTGCAGACATGTCACCTCAGGCCCTGCCCTCTTCCTTCACCATTGTGCAAATATTCTTCCAAATTCAGCCGAACTACGAATTCCAATTTACTCTCCTGTTATTAGGAGAGACCTCAGAGCGGAACGGATTTTCCGCCCATGCTTAGTGCTGCATCTTTGAGCCCAGTACTGATCCTGAAAAGTAATCCTAACCGTACTTTCCAGTAACTTGAATTTACTTCCATAGGATAGCTTTGCCTGCTTTTTGCTGAATAGGTCTCGGTGCTGAAACTTGGAGTCCATTACAAAAGTAACGTGAACATACTTTACCTGCAAATTGAATTTTCTTCCATAGGATAACATTGGTAATTCCAACTGAAAAAAAAAATAAAGAAAATAATATAAATATATTAAAATAAAAATATTAAACAAAAACATTTCAGTTTCAATATTTAAAAAAATGTTTTTTTCCATTTATATTAAATATATATAATGTAATTTAAAAAATAAAATATGAAAAAATAAACAGTTAAAAAACTGTAGAAAATCAGTATTAAAAAATACATATAACTAATATTACATTTAAAAATGATCATTTAAAAAACCTTCGAAATTCACTGAAAAAACCATAGGTTTCAGACATGTTATAGTTAGAAATTAGCATTTAAACACCTTAGAAATTCACTGAAGAAACCAAAGGTTTGAGGGCTGTTATAGTTAGCTGGACATTTCACTCATACAAAACCATTGAAATTCCTCCGTTATAGTTAGTTCTGCTAACTATTTATTTATTTATTTATTTAAAGTGTTTTATATAGCTCTGGCTAGACCCGGAGGCATCAGAGCGCTTTACATGAGGTTCAACAGAATTACAAGATTACATCCATTTCAATATACAGTTGCTAGAAAAACAATTACAAGATCATAGAGAACGAGATAAGTGGAGTATAGAGGGTAAGGGGGTAAGGGGAGAGACAGCAGAAAGACGAAGGAAGGTCTGCCCAAAGTCCGGCTGGGTAGGTGAAGGTCGAGGGGAAGTCCCAAAACCCATCTCCTCTATAGCGATCAGGTAGTTCCACTGGGCTTTGGCCATATAGCTAGGTCTCAAGGGAAACATAAAACAAGCATGGAGAAGGAGGAGGAGAGACATAGAGGGAGGATGCGGGAAGAGATGACAGGAGAGATGAAAGGAAGTCTGGCTGAAGACCGACTGGGTAGCTGACGTCCAAGGATGGAATCCCCGACCTTTCTCCCCTATAGCTAAACCAGGTAGCTCCATCGGGCATCAGGCAAAATAGATAGATCTCACATGCCAAGGGAAAATTCATGGGTAAGCAGGGTGGGGACTAGGGCCAGGACAACGTGAGGGTAGAGGTCAGTAGCAGGTAAGTGGAGAGGAGATACAGCAGAGAGACGGAGGAAGGTCTGCCCAAAGTCCACTGCTGATGATGTCACATATTACATCATTCATGACATGGTCAGTGACATCACTGATGACACCACTGATGACATCTCAAATGACATCACTGAAGACATCACCCATGTGACAATCAGATAACCTCATCATACAGTAGTATAACCATTCATAACTCACTGTAAAATACAGAGTACCATATTTGAATCCATTGACACACCAATACAAGTTTCTAAGAACCCACTCAGTGATTCCTAGATCTACACTCACATCTAATCACTTACCTATAGATTCACTCATACATGCTGTCAATGATCAATAGAACACTATCAAATATACCTATACAACTATATCGACCATACACACCAGCACACATCCTATTCACTTATGCAGTCATCCGACTCACGTATGCAAACAATGGATCATACTTACATTTACTCAGCTACACACTTATACAAACACCACTACATTTATTCATATAGATCTTAACTATATTTAGTGTGTTATAAAATAACTATTACAAGTATACAGTTACCCATACAGTCACTCATACAATCAATGAGTCTTATGTATACTTATTTATAGACAACTGTCACATATACTGCCTTTTATTTTTCTAGTTTGTTGGTCATGTACCATTGAGAGATATATTTATCATCACCACACCCATAAAGATATTCACTCACCCAAACAACTGTTATAACATGTAGTCTTAACCTCATATACCTACTGAATCAACTATTCACACATCTTTGGGCAGTCACACTCCCCCCACTGAACCACACACACATTCACTTTCCTATACAAATACTCAGTAAACTAATCAATAACTAATATAGACTTTCACATAGCTAGTAACCAACTGTTACAGCAGTTTACACAACAACTGACAAAGTGATACAGATATTCACCCAGTTTAGTCACTATCCAATATATTTAGTAAGACACTATAAATTAGTCAAGTAAACAGTCAATCACACTGCTACTAAATCCTCCATTTCGTTATTTATATTTATATATTCACTCATTCTTCAATGCACATTGCTATATATATAATACATATTTATTGACTGATGTCATTTGAGATGTCATCAGTGATATCATGAGTGATGTCACTGACCATGTCATGAGTGATGTAATATGTGACGTCATCAGCAGTGCATTGCACGCACAAGTTATAGTGAGTCCAACTAACTATAACGTGGGAATTTCAATGGTTTTATGCGAGTAAAATTTCCACCTAACTATAACTGGTGTGAAACCTATGGTTTTTTCAGTGAATTTAATATGTTTTTTAAATGCTAATTCCTAACTATAACTGGTGTGAAACCTATGTTTTTTTCAGTGAATATATATATATATATATATATGTATATATATATATATATATATATATATATATATATATATATATATATAATATATATATATATATATATATATATATATATATATATATATATATATATAAATATATATATATATATATATATATACATACACAATTTCTATGGCAAAATGAAACCCCTCATTTTGTTCCTTTTCAAATTAAATGTACTAAGTGTTACCACTTTATTCCAATCAAGATGACTTCAGGTGTGCCATACTTTTGTCATAAGTAAGACTGTTAGCATTCTGGGACATTCTGTCATTGGTTTATAGTTGGGCTACATCTGGCTGATATTTGGGCTACATTTGGACTGAGTGATGCTGAGTGATGCTGTGGTGGCGCTGAGTGATGCTGTGGTGGCGCTGAGTGGTGCTGTGGTGGTGCTGAGTGGTGCTGTGATGGTGCTGAGTGGTGCTGTGATGGTGCTGAGTGGTGCTGTGGTGGTGCTGAGTGATGCTGTGGTGGTGCTGAGTGATGCTGTGGTGGTGCCTAGGGGTGTTGTGGTGGTGCTGACTGATAATGTGGTGGTGCTGAGTGATGCTGTGGTGGCACTGAGTGGTGCTGTGGTGGTGCTGCGTAATGCTGTGGTGGTGCTGAGTGATGCTGTGGTGGTGCTGAGTGATGCTGTGGTGGTGCTGAGTGATGCTGTGGTGGTGCGGAGAGATGCTGTGGTGGTGCTGAGTGGTGCTGTTGTGGTGTTGAGGGATAATGTGGTGGTGCTGAGTGATGCTGTGGTGGCACTGAGTGGTGCTGTGCTGGTGCTGAGTGGTGCTGTTGTGGTGCTGAGTGATGCTTTTGTGGTGCTGAGTGATGCTGTGGTGGTGCTGAGTGGTGCTGTGGTGGTGCTGAGTGATAATGTGGTGGTGCTGTAGCGCCAAAATGAATTGTAAGCAAAGGTGCTACATAGAACTAATGAAAAAATTACAAGCCAAGGAAGAACTTGTTATAAAACATTCTGACAAGGGGGGCAATATTGTCCTTTGGCCTAGACTCATGTACATGGAAGAGGCCTACAGCCAACTTAATGACGTTGCATGTTACAAGCGTAGCAATTTTCAAATTATGAAGTCATCTTGGTTGGACTATTATGGCAAACTATTAGCATGGAAAAGTAGTGGTTTAATCAGCAATGATGAATATTTGTTTTTGCATAATGATTACCCTGCGGTACCTTCTATATATTTCCTTCCCAAGGTGCATAAGAATATGGTAAAGCCGCCTGGTAGGCCCATAATATCGGGCATAGGTAGTTTAACCGAGAACACCTCCAAGTACGTGGACTATTTCCTACAAGAATGGGTGCTCAAACTCCCATCTTATGTCAGGGACACCTCTGATTTCTTGAGGAAAATTGGTGACATCCATTGGTCTGATGATCTAATACTGATAACCATGGATGTTACATCCCTTTACACTTCCATTAGTCACAAGGATGGGATCAGGGCGATTGAATATTACCTAAATCGTAGACCTGCATGCTTTTCTCTCCATAACAAAATGTTGGTAGATATGGTGAAAATATGTTTAGAGCATAATTATTTTTCATTCGACAACACCATTTTCCAACAAATAAGGGGGGTAGCTATGGGGGCCTGCTTCTCCCCCAGCTACGCCTGCCTCCATATGGGCTGGTGGGAGGAGCAGGTCCTAAAGAGGGAGCATGAAATTACTTTGACAACACATGTTCCCTTATGGCTGAGGTATATTGACGACCTCTTCATCTTATGGAGAGGGTCAGAAGAAGGAGCTAGGGAGTTTATTGAAAGACTAAATGACAACTTGCTGAATTTACAGTTTACTGCCCATATGAGTAAAGATTCTGTAATCTTCCTAGATGTGGAGGTATATGTAAACAATAACAAAATATGTTCCCGCCTTCACCGTAAGCCTACGGCTGGAAACTCTATTCTTCATGCCTCTAGCCATCATCCCCAGCATCTGATCAACAGCATCCCCTACGGGGAGATGCTGCGGATCAAACGCATTTGCAGTGACAATGAGGAATGTAAACTGGCACAGAAAAACTGTAAAGAGCGGTTCCTTTTTAGGGGATATAAACCGGCGATTATTGATAAAGCGATTAAGAAAACTGAATCTTTAAGCCGGGAGAGTATATTATCCCCTAAAACCCCTGCCATGGCCAGCGATGAAAATAAAAAGGTACGTTGCATTGTAACCTACAATAAACAACAGGCGGCCATTAGAAAGATCTTCAGAAGGCATTGGGATTTGCTGTTGAAAGACCCTGTCATAGGCAATGATTTGCTTAAAGACAACCCTACCCCTCTTATAACTTTTCGAAAAGCCAGAACCATGGGTAACAGTTTGGATAGATGTAATCCGGAAATCAGACCCCCGTCCAATTGGCTCTCTAAGCAAAAAGGTTTTTTCAAGTGCTCCCACTGTAAGGCCTGCAAAAATGCCAAAAATGTGAAGGAGTATAGTACTCCGTTTTTGCCCCAACCAGCAAAAATCAAGCGACGTATTACGTGTAAAACAGAATACGTCATTTATGTGTTGGAATGCCCTTGCGCTTTGCGTTATATTGGCAGTACTAAGCTACCGGTACATATGAGGATCCTGCAACATCTCAGGGCCATCAATAATAAGGATCAAACCTATCCGGTAGCCCGGCATTTTGAAGCCAAGCACAATAGCGATAACACTCTGCTACAGTACTTTGCCATTGACTGCATACCTCCAACTCGCAAGGGAGGCAATAGAGACAGTGCCCTGAGAGTGTTAGAGACAAAATATATTCTGGAATTAAATTCTAAGGTCCCGAACGGTCTCAACACCACAGAGGATTTATACACCTGCATATGAATGATATCTCTAGATCTTGTTAAAAATTGTATAAATTACAATATGTTTTGACAGGCCTTACGAGAAGTAATAGATTTTAATTACTGCTGCATTGAATTACCTTTTGGCACTATCAAGAATCTCCATCTAGTGTAACAAATAAGGCCTAGATATATGTCTCTCTTATGTACATCCGCGCTACTAGATAATCTCTAGCATTGTCTTTTTTAATTCACGCAACACACTAATGGTTTTTTTAGTGATCAAATGGAGTATTTTGGGTTATAACTTCATTTGTAATTTTTCACTGAATCACAGTTTTTGTTATCACATAATTTCTCGCCTACATATTTCAGGCAGCTGATAAATCGATCTATCCAATATAGGATCCTTTTGCCATGATGTTGTGAAAGTGTTTGCCCACTTGGGCTATATTAATGTAAACAGCATATTGCAGACTGTGCATGAACCCTGTACAATATAGGACCTATGAGTTGATTTTATATTGGGGATCATGTGGGGAATGCTTCTTAGGGAGCTTAGTACTCAGGATGTCCTAAAACCTATTAATGGATGTATATATATATATTTTTCTATTTAGATTTATGTATATAACACATTTATATTTTTTTATCAACTAAGATGTACATTTATGAAATTACTTGTAAATACGTGGGGTTTTAACTGTACATTTCACTGACCGTTATTGTTTTCTTTGTCGGCAGTTTGGTCCACTTACATTGTGTTCATTGCATAGTCTGTCTTTTAGTTTCATTTCTGTAATGTTGCAGCTGTTTACAATTATTGGTTACTGGGCACTTTAAATTTGGCTTGGGTCCGTTGTAACGCGTCATGTGATCAAGGTCCAGGTCGGACCGAAACGCGTCATGGCGGCATACGGATGCGTGGCGAAATAATTCTGAATAAATAATGAAGCACGAAAAAATGGGTCCGCGTTTGTCTATCCGAGTCCTTGCTGGTGATTGGATTCTGTGAGATAGAGCACTGGAATATATATATGTATATATATATATATATATATATATATATATATATATATATATATATATATATATATATATATATATATATATATATATATATATATATATATATATATATATATATATATATATATATATATATATATATATATATATATATATACACAATTTCTATGGCAAAATGAAACCCCTCATTTTGTTCCTTTTCAAATTAAATGTACTAAGTGTTACCACTTTATTCCAATCAAGATGACTTCAGGTGTGCCATACTTTTGTCATAAGTAAGACTGTTAGCTGGGACATTCTGTCATTGGGTTATAGTTGGGCTACATCTGGCTGATATTTGGGCTACATTTGGGCTGAGTGATGCTGAGGGATGCTGTGGTGGCGCTGAGTGATGCTGTGGTGGCGCTGAGTGGTGCTGTGGTGGTGCTGAGTGGTGCTGTGATGGTGCTGAGTGGTGCTGTGATGGTGCTGAGTGGTGCTGTGGTGGTGCTGAGTGATGCTGTGGTGGTGCTGAGTGATGCTGTGGTGGTGCCTAGGGGTGTTGTGGTGGTGCTGACTGATAATGTGGTGGTGCTGAGTGATGCTGTGGTGGCACTGAGTGGTGCTGTGGTGGTGCTGCGTAATGCTGTGGTCGTGCTGAGTGATGCTGTGGTGGTGCTGAGTGATGCTGTGGTGGTGCTGAGTGATGCTGTGGTGGTGCGGAGAGATGCTGTGGTGGTGCTGAGTGGTGCTGTTGTGGTGTTGAGGGATAATGTGGTGGTGCTGAGTGATGCTGTGGTGGCACTGAGTGGTGCTGTGCTGGTGCTGAGTGGTGCTGTTGTGGTGCTGAGTGATGCTTTTGTGGTGCTGAGTGATGCTGTGGTGGTGCTGAGTGGTGCTGTGGTGGTGCTGAGTGATAATGTGGTGGTGCTGAGTGATAATGTGGTGGTGCTGAGTGATGCTGGGGTAGCGCTGAGTGATGATGTGGTGATGCAGAGGGCAGAAAGGCACAAAAAGCAGTCTAACAAAGGGCAGAAGGGCAGAAAAACAAGGGAAAAACGAGTCTAACAGAGGGCAGAAGGGCACAAAAAACGAGTCTAACAGAGGGCAGAAGGGCAGAAAAACAAGGGAAAAACAAGTCTAACAGAGGGCAGAAGGGCACAAAAAACGAGTCTAACAGTGGGCAGAAAGGCACAAAAACGAGTCTAACAGAGGGCAGAAGGGCACAAAAAACGAGTCTAACAGAGGGCAGAAGGGCAGAAAAACAAGGGAATAACAGAGGGCAGAAGAGCACAAAAAACGAGTCTAACAGAGGGCAGAAGGGCAGAAAAACAAGGGAAACAAGTAGCAATCTGTTTAATTATTCAGGGTGAAACAAGTTTGGCCCATATGATCTATAAAGTGTTACTCAGTCACAGTCATGGCGTGAGTCAAATGTGCAAGAAATAGTGCTATTATAATATAAGTGCAGCTCATTTAAAACAGCAGTGGCAGTCAAAGTGACTACAAGGGCATATAATGGATTCACAATTCAGTCATATGCCTCCAGATGAAATAAACAGGTGGAAGTTAAAACAGTCCAAATTAAGATGTTGATGTGTTGATCCCAACATTATGATTTATAGGGGGTCATTATCAGGATGGTGCCAACAACATTTTAAAATTAGAAACCCTATAAAATGAGAAAGAAGGCATGAGTGAAAGTATTCGGGGGTGTGGGAACTATTAGAGTTGGGTCCAGTTATGAAGCAGACGTACCTCAAGTATGAAATAAAGGAATACCATAGCCAATTTGTGAAGTTAATGGGGTTTCTGGGTAAGCAAAAATGATAGGGTAATGAAGACACTCACACATATAAATGCCAATTATATCAGACTATCCACGGCTTACCGATTCAGGCAATAAATTGGAGTAAATCACTGACTGGCAAGGCCTGAAGAAACAATTAATGGAAAACAATAAGAAAACAATAAGAAGAATAAATGGTTGCTGCAAAGGCTCAATCTAGTTTGAAAGAGAGTTAAACACATTTGGAATCACAAGGCAAAGGAGTGAGACCAGGGGCACACCCACTTAGGGACAGTGGTGTGTAAGAAACCCAGGTTTAAGGAAAAGCAAACAAGAATGAAAATGTAATTAGGGGGTAGCACCAGCAGGAAATTTCACATGCTGGAGAGGCTTAGTAGTGCATAGAAGAGTGAGTCATCACAGAGCAGCCGCTGCCCTTCTTTGGCTCAAGGGAAGAGGATGCATTGGCAGTGCAAAACCTTCACTGTACGAGGAGAAACTTCAGCTTAGAGGCAGGTGTTTAAAAACAGCTACAGCAAGCAGTAATAGGTCACAAAAGTCCTGGCCAACAACAAAGGCTACATTTCAATTGTAATAAAGAAAGGTAATTGAGGAATAGAAACTACACAAAAAATAAGTATAACAATTTTAAATCATGTTGAAACGTGGATTACTGGCACCCCAGAGCTGACCTGGCTGCCGATGCATCCGTGTGCCATCCCTGCCCCGCAGCTCCTTCGTCTAGCAGCATGCTTAGCAGCTGCTCATGCCCCCTGCAGCCCTCCACGCTTTCAATCAATGCCGGCGGCATCGCTCCCAGCAACCTTGTAAACAATGGTCACATGGTTGCTGGGAGTGAATCATGTGTCACTACCGGGCCATTGCGAATGGAAGAACAGGCAGCTGGAGAAGTTTGTATGCCTCGCTGTGCCCGCCTCTGTATCAGCCGTGGCAGGGGTAGAAGGGAAGAGATAGGTGTGTGGCCACCAAGAATACTAAGCTTGGTATTCCACTCTTTATAAAAACAAAATACATTTAAAAAGAAAAGCATTTTGGCCATGAGCACGATGATAAAGTTGCGCGGCCGTCATATGCACGTTATAAAACCGAAAGAAAAAAAAAGCGGCCGGGAAAGGATCCCTTTGAAGTGGCCGTGAAAGTGAAAGTAATTAGGGGGGAGGAGAATTGAGGCCAGCGCGCACTGCGCATGCTGGGGAAACCTGTGGGAGGGAGGCTGATGGCTTTGATGTGGGGAAATGCGTGTGCTTGTGGTTCACGTGAACTGTTTGAAATCTGCCCGATGATTTGAGAACTTTTTTGCCTCCTATAATTCTCGACTATCCATTCCTTGTGGAATGGGATAAGCGAGACCTAATAAAAAGGCTATAAAAAGATCACAGCTAAAGGCGATGCTCAGCAAGTACAGCCAATAGGGCACAGCAGAAGGTCAGAGCCACTGGGGTGCAGGGCATAGATACAAGACAGATTTCAACAACATGTATTTGGGGCACTTATATTGGGGTAAGTGTATTGGACACGCCCTGTGCCCGGAGCTCACTCGGCATGTATGTAGTCTGTGCATGCCTATACATCGGGAGGGGTAATGGCCACAGGAAGTGGCCACAATGTCATGCCTGTGCCCAACATACACTGGCATTTTCACAGGTTAGGTAGCAGGACGGGGGGCAAAAAAGGCATTGCACCTTTATCTCTGATTGCAGGGTTGGGGGCAAAATCCAGGCAGTTTTTAAGGTTTCTCACAACGTAACTCACAAAAGGTACTTTAAACCTCATGATAGCATAAATTATGGTTTTTACTCATCATAATATTAAGTAGCAAATATTATCAGAAACATTCCCTTAAAAAAATCCCAACTGAAATGGCATTATTTTCACAGTACGAAACAGAGATAACACAAAAGTTCCCCGGTTACAGTTAGTTAAGCAAACATATTGCTTGTGTAATGACCTGCTCATGACACTACATAGGATAATGAAAAGTATAGAAGCAATGTACAGATGTTAGCACATCACATATGTTGGATTATTGGACAAAAATGGGGTAGCTTTTTGCCTTCTGTCACTCTTTCTGGAAAGGCATGAGGGAAAGGGCTTGTCGGAAACTGATGAGTTGTAATGTAGTTCCTATATTCCCAATAGGCTCTGCGCATTGGAATAACATAAACAGCAGTGTAGACGTAGGACTGAGGTCATCTAGGTCTCTACTGACTATGTTAGACTTAATTAGGTTTTTGCCAGCTAGCTCTGAGGTCACTAGAAACCTTCTCGAATGTTCAGGAAAGGGTTAACCATCCTGATTTAGACAAGAAGGGATTAGTTTCTGACAACAGCATAAACATGACAACTTTGCTCCCTCAGAATAAAGAGTGTATCTCTAGAGTCGTGTGAAAACAATAGACAGATATTTCACTCAGTCAATCGTGCATGCTTAATTTCACCAAAGTGCAGAGAAATAGAGAGACGGGCGTTTTCAGTAAAAGGTGTTATTTTATTGAGCAGTCTTCTTTCTCATGCAAGAGAAATGAAATGCCACAATTGCAATACTTATTATTAAATAAAGTGCGTACCGTAAAAGTAGTATTATGAAATAATACTGTAAAAGCATTGATATGGTTTCTTAGCCATATGATACTTTAAAATGGATAACATATATACATACATAAAAGCATTGACTAACAAACTCAACTGGTGCTTCTAAGATACGCCTACCCCGGTGTACCTGACCTAAGCCTAATGCGTGGGAAGGAGTAAGTAAGTTGCAGGTTTAAGTTAAGTTAGGTTTTTGCCAAGAATCGGAATCAAGAATTCTCTCTAAGGTTTTAATCAGCTCCGTACCTTGGTTATTGAATGAAGGAGGTCTTGTATCTCGCTTCTCAGGACTCGATCTCCCAGCAACCCGCGAGGGTGACTTGGGAACACCGGAGCTGGATTTCCTCGGCTGGAGAAAAAGACAGCGTCTCTCTCAGTGCGTGGAAGGGAGGGGCGTTTTCCTTTGGCTCTAGCAATAGCTGGGCTCTCGGGCAAGTAGAACGTCGCTCTGCTCCCCACCACCGTGTGTTTCCTTAAGGCAACGTTGGAATATTTGTACCTGAAAGGTGCCGGGTTTTACGTAAGGTTGGACATAAGACGTCACTAAGAACTAACAGTTCTTTCTGGACTCCAGGAGTACTTGTGCAAAGCAAAACAAAAGCAGGGGAAATTCCCGGGCTGCTGGAGGCTTGGTTTGTTTAAAGAACGCGTTGTGCTTTCTAGGAGTCTATGGGAGTAGCCTTGCCGTGTTTTGGACTGCATGGGCTATTACTAAATATGGATATGATTCCTATGCCTTTATAAGGATATTATTTGTTATAACCACGTAAGGGCATGAATCGGGAATATCGAATTAGGGTCCTAGATAGAAATACAACAGAGTCTTCAGACTGAAGCTGGCTATTCTCTAAATGTTAATATGGGACTCATAGCACCACACAGTGGTGGCATTTGAGCAGTAGATATCCACCCTGAAGTGCTGTTCTCTGAGAAAGAAGGAAGAATGCTTGGTGGTAAAGGGGTATGAGAAGAGCACACTGTGTGGAGTGACAATCATCCCGTGAAGCAGCCAGGTTGTTTGAGTGCCATGAAGCACCAGTGATGAGTTTAGAAAAGGTTGGATGCGAGTCAAGATACACTTGCAACTTAGAGCCACCACTCTTCTGACTGGAGTGGGAAAGTCAAAGAAGTCCAGCAACACAGTGATAAATTAAAGGGCATTCATGACATTGGACCTGATTTATACTGGGGTGGTAATGGACATTTTCCAATTAGCGGAAGTGAAAAATCAGGATTGTATACTAACACAGGTGGCTGGCACAGGTAAGAGCAGTGGGGATGGAGCTGGGTCGGATGGGGGATTGACAGTCGACAGGATAAGTAAGTGGTTTTATTTAGTGTTTTAATTTAATTTTAGCTATCTCATGGTCTGCCGACTACCCCCCTGCCCACTGCTCTTACCCGTGCTGGCCGCCACTGTATACTAACACTATTTTGGTACAAGGATATCGAGGACAGAATATTGAGGGACAAAATTTCGATAGGTAAGTGCATGCAGGGAAGTATAGAGTTACTATTCCTTACTCCACATCTTTGTACCTTGAAGATCTATGTACCACATAGGTACCTATATTTGGAGTTCAACTCTGTCTCATCTTCCTGCTTCCACACCCTCTGCCTCCTTCGTAAGACCTTCAAATGGATCCCCCTCGAACACCGAAAGACAGTCACTCACGCCCTGGTCACCAGCAGACTCGACTACGGCAACGCACTCTACGCCGGAATAAACAAAAACCTCATCCGCAAGCTACAGAACATCCAGAACGCCGCCGCAAGACTGGTCCTCAACCTGCCAAAACACTGCCACATCTCCCAGCACCTGCGCACACTCCACTGGATCCCCGTCGAGGCGAGAATCACCTTTAAGATGCTCACCCACGCATACAAGGCCCTCCACAGCACCGGACCAGCATACCTGAACAGCCGACTCAAATTCCACGCACCCCAAAGGACCCTACGATCAGCCCAGCTTTCCTACGCCGTGGTCCCCCGCACCAGAAAGACCAGATCGGGAGGCCGCTCCTTCTCCTTCCTCGCGGCCAAAGCATGGAACGCCCTTCCGCTACACCTCAGACAGACAACATCGCTCCCCATCTTCGCAAGAAACCTCAAAACCTGGCTCTTCGACAGACCCCCTCCTTGATGGAATGGAACCTGCAACCCCCACCCCACCACCCCTAGCGCCTTGAGACGCTTACGGGTGAGTAGTCGCGCTTTAACAAACTCCTGATTGATTGATTGAGTTAGAGTATAGAAAACCGAAACTTATCTGTTGAAATTTTACTTTCGATTTTCTATCCTCGATATTGTGTCCCTTTGATTACGTGGTTTTGATATTCAGGGGGCACACCAAAACTCTGGTGTTGAATTCATCAGTAGAATTTCCTCGGCTACAGGAAATTTAGGAAGGAGTAAATATTTATGGCTGATTCACCAATGGATTTGTAACTACCCCCAAAACAAGGGTTTTTCTTTAATTCCGGTTCTAATCCAGGCTCTGTGATACAATTGGAGTTTTCTTTACTTTGTAACATCTGTGCTGATTCAGCAATTTCTGTGGCCTATTGACCCACACAATCTCACCATTCCATTATACCTAACCTTGACACATAACCTACCCACAATCATAAGGCATATCAATGTATTTGAGGACGTTTGGAATAGTATGCTCGTGGGAGAGAAAGGAAATCTTCCAATTAGCATTCACAATGTACTGTACAGCCAGCATCTTTTGTTTTGGTTTGATGAGTGTTTCTGTGATGATTTCATGTTCTGAAAAACGAGCTGCTGACGAGAGGAAAAACAATTACTGTTCGTAAAGGAGCTGGCTTGGAGCTCTCTTTGTTGGGTGTTTTAGTTCAAGTTAGCTGTTTTGTTTGAAATCCCCAAATCCATCCAAACCAGCACATTCACAGAACAAAATGTAAACGAACAGGATCCTTGTTTACGGACTATGGGGGAGTGTTAAAAAAAAATAGGTTTTTGAATGTGACTCATTGTTTGAACAGCTTGTTCGAGGGGGAGGAATAATTCTTGCAAGGCAGCATTTCGCCACTTCTTTTTTAGGTTTAAAATTGTATGAAATGACATCTTTCAAATGGTAAACAACTGACTTTTAATTTGACATCCATAATGTGCCAGTCCCAATCACCCTTTCACCCAATCTGTAGCAACAAATGCAGTACCAATTTGGAGCACAGTATTGAAAAGGATTGCAAGAATAGGTAAAATATTTTGCAAATTTAAATGTTAGTTTCTAAATATACACTTCTCAATGCTATATAATTGTTTTTCCAGACTCTAGGAGCCTACATAGACACCGACTACCTACATCAGTAACCAACGGCCACATGCATCATTGTTGCCGTTTGCGATTTCTTAATTGCGAAAATTAAGGAATCGCAATTAAGAAATCGCAAACTGTTATGCACCAAGAATCGCTATTTTTTTGCGATTTCTTAAAATTCCTTAATTGCGATTCACAATTTGCGAATCGCAATTAAGGAATCCATTTCCATTGATTCCTATGGGCCTAGAGGCCCATAGGAATGAATGGGAAGTCATTCTCAATTTGCGATTAGCAATTTGCGAATCGCAAATTGAGAATGCAATTTCAAGGGTGCAGGGGGCGGTCCAAAGGACACCCCTGCACCCCTGAAATATAACTTTAAGTGCATTTTTCACACACATGCCCCAAGGTCATGTGTGTGTGTAAAAAAAAGAAACTTTCAAAAATGCACTTTTGTGCATTTTTGAAAGTTTTCACAAATTACCATGAAGGTCAACTTCATGGTAATTTACCTCTCCCTATTTGCGAATTCGCAAATTCAAAATGTTCTTGCATTGCATTTAAGAAATCTCAAATTGCGATTTCTTAAATGCAATCGCAATTTTAGAAATCGCAACATGATTGCGATTTCTAAAATTGCGAAAAACATGATGCATCCCAATATTGTCAATTGCATTTGCAAACGGCCGAAATTTGCGATTCGCACCGTATGCGAATGCAAATGACAATGATGCATGTGCCCGTATGCCTTTAAGCCGTCTGTTTACCACAACTCGCCTGTAACTCATCTGTATGTGCTCCCGCATTACCACTGTACTGTATCTGTATCATATCTGAAAAATTTTCAATAAAGAATCTTGAAATAAAAAAAAAACGATTGCATTAAGCTGATAGCTAATGTCTCTGTTGGAGTGGCATATCACAGTAGCAACATTACACGACACATACTTGTCTCTTAATCTGTCATGGAAGGGTACATAAATATTTCACTGTCTCTTGGAACATCAGCAGCTGCGTCTGTGTTTTAATCAAATTGGAAAGCTGACTTAAACACCGATGTTCTGCTCAGTGTACCAGGCAGCCTCTGGCAGATCCTCCTGACGGGTGTCAAGGTGGGTTTGATGTGTAGATCAGAATCGTTTTAGTCAGTGTAGACTTTTCATTTCCTGCCGATCAGCCCCACAATTCTTGCGAGGATGTGGAATGTTAGTGGGTAAAATTGACCATTTGTAAAACCTGCATTGGCTAAATATCCGTAAGAAAATAGCAAATTCTCCTTCTGAAAAACCTTCATTTTGGATTTCGATAATTGACAAAATAGCGACAAAATATTATTCCACTTAAAAATACGTTTGTGCTTCTGGCACAGTTCACAGTCCTCTTTGCAGTGCTAACAGGTAGACAAGGAGATGCGGACTAAAAACACCCCTCTCTCTCCCTGGTATTTTGAGGAAAAAAAAGAGGAATAAAAGGTGCAGGGATAAGCAACGGTGGTTGGGGCTCTGAGTGTCCTGGAGAGGGGCAGATAAGAGGACATGTTGAAGGTATTCTCTTTTGAGATTGTGATCAAAAGAGAATCCGAGGAGAGCCTGGGAAGCAGGGCATGAGAGGAAACTGCAGATAACAAACATAAAGCTTCTGTGACAGTCAGTGGATGTGAACCGGACAATAGTCAGGGAAAAAAACTCAAGCAAGAAAAAAGAACTGAGGATTACAACTATAAGCACTGAGCCAATGTGAGGAGTGCAAGCATGCAGCCACAGGAACCATGACCGGCAAGGCAGAGCTTAGCCTTAAAATTATTTTACACCTTGAAAATTATACAGACGCACTTATTCAAGCTTAAAATATATAATACATTTGAACTATAAAATAAAGTAGTGATGTAAAAATAATTTTGTTAAATCTAAAATGTTGGGCTCGTTACTCCCTAGCATAGAAAACATAAAACAATGGGGCATATTATCAAGGGGGTTTATCTCCGCTTTTTTGGCTTTAAAAGCCAAGAAAGTGTTGATAGAATTATCTCCCTATTACATAGCTGTCGCTAAAACCAGTTAGCGACAGCTAGTAGGAGATAGCGACCATCTTGGGCCCCACTTTGCATGTCAGTGATATTTATCACTAATGGCATGCAAAGTGGGCGTGCCAAGATGTTAGAGACTGAAAACAGTCGCTAACATCGTTATCTCCTATTACCAACTTTTGGAGATATTCGCGCTAAGCGCATATATCTACAAAAGCTAACACCTGCCCTGAGCAGTTCTTAGCCATGTTATCCAATGGGAGGTGGATAACATGGCTAAGAGCATTAGCTCGGTAATGCATGAATATCGTTGACTTTTCAGCGATATTCATGCATTGCGACGATTTTTATCGCATTTGCGATAAACCTTGGTAATACCAAGGTTTATTTGTGTTAAAAATCACCGCAGCTCAGCGGTAAATGTTTGTCTCTAACCAAGCAATAGCGATAATTATCGCTATTGCTTGGTAATATGCCCCAATGTTGTAGCCTCCATGCTCTTTAAGTAATTTACTGCTGATACATTTCAATACTTGCTCTCAGTGGCATAAATGTAATTTTGCAAACAAAGTTTGACAATCGTGAATCTCAGATTTCGGATCTGAGCAGTTTCACACTGTACTGTAATTGCTAAACTTGAACAATGTTCCATCATGTGAGTGAAAAGGCAGGGCCTTGGAGGGGGCAGGGTCCTGACCCAGCTGGTACCTGAGGAAACATAGAGGTTCAAGTTCAAGTTTATTTAATTTTCATAGTTTTTGAAAACCATTGCAGTATAGTAAAACAGCCAAATAAAACCACAAATACAGACAATCAAATGTGCATGCATAGATAAAAATAGCTCCTTACAGGCAAGAACGGGCTAAACAGGAATTCATCGTCATATAGTTTTGTATTTGCTTGGGTGAGGTTAAAACATCAGCAATGTCAGTTAACAGCTAACAGGCAGATGCATCAAAGAAAATTCCGGGAGCAAATGGGCAGATTCTCAGAATCTGGCCGTTTGCTCCCGGTATTTTTGCATTTGGGATGCATCATCCCAAATGCAGAAATCGCAATTTAAGGAATCTCTAAATAGCGATTCCTTAAATTGCTCTTGCATTTAAGGAATCCCAAAATGAGATTCCTTAAATGCAATGCATGAAACCCAAAAAAATAGCGATTTCACTAATAGGGGGAGCAAATTACCATGAAGTTGAACTTCGTGGTAATTTGCTAAAACTTTGAAAAATGCACTTTTGTGCATTTTTCAAAGTTACATGTTGCGCACACACATGCCCTTAGGGCATGTGTGTGTGTAACATTTGAGCACAGGTCCATTTCAGGGGTGCAACAGGGTGTCCTTCGGACACCCTGGCACCCTTGAAAAAGCGGAACATTAGCGATTCGGTAATAGCTAATCGCTATTAACCCTTGCATGCTGATGACGGAGCGGTTCCATCATCAGCTACGGGTGAGCTGTGCTGATGACGGAACCGTTCCGTCATGACTCCGCCCGCGCAAGGCGGAGTTAACATGGGCGGGGAATTCCCGCCGCACGCAAGGGGTTAAGTAATGGCTTTCCCATTCATTCCTATGGGCCTTCAGGCCCATAGGAATGAATGGGAAAGCCATTCCTTATTAGCGATTAGCTATTACCGAATCGCTAATAAGGAATCTGTAGGAATCGCTAATAACATTGCGATTCCTACATGCATCCCGTTTTGCGAGTCTTTAATAGCGATTCCTTAAAATTCGCTATTAAGGACTCGCAAAACATAACTTTGATGCATCTGCCAGTAAGCTCCTCTCTATGAGCAAAGCACAAGATCGAGTGCAGGATGCGTCCCTTGGAAGAGCTGCGAATGATTTTTAAAGTGCTAAGGCCCACATGCATCCACATTGCCATATGCGATTCCTTATTTGCGAAAAATAAGGAATCGCTAATAAGGAATCTCAAATTGCTATGCATGAAGAAATTGCTAAATAATGAATGTGCAATTTCTTTTACTGGCAGATGCATCAAAGAAAATACCGGGAGCAAACGGGCAGATTCTCAGAATCTGGCCGTTTGCTCCCAGTATTTTTGCATTGGGATGCATCATCCCAAATGCAGAAATCGCAATTTAAGGAATCTCTAAATAGCGATTCCTTAAATTGCTCTTGCATTTAAGGAATCCCAAAATGAGATTCCTTAAATGCAATGGAGAAGTGTGGCTCACTGGTTAGAGCAAAATTATTTTCAACAAGGGGTGGTGAGGGACAGAGTCTCTGAATTAAGCAGAAAGCTCTCACCCAGTCAAGAGATCAGGGCTAGATCCAACACCGTTTTTTAGCTCACTGCACCATCCCAGTTTCAGAACCTGGCTGTATGCAAATTAGTCTGTTCCTGTCCCAGTGCATGATGGGAACAGGGCAAACCAAACTACAAAAGCCAATTCTTACACTGGGAAGGAAACAAGCTCCCGGGGACCGGTTTCTGGCATTACAGCCGTCTTCGGCCCGGTTTGCTTGAATCCTGATGGTGCAATGAGCAAGGGTCTCACATCTGAGAATACCCTTCCACGCTTAGGGTGGACAAAAATATTTACAACAAGGGGTGGTGAGGGACAGAGTCTCTGAATTAAGCAGAAAGCTCTCACCCAGTCAAGAGATCAGGGCTAGATCCAACACCGTTTTTTAGCTCACTGCACCATCCCAGTTTCAGAACCTGGCTGTATGCAAATTAGTCTGTTCCTGTCCCAGTGCATGATGGGAACAGGGCAAACCAAACTACAAAAGCCAATTCTTACACTGGGAAGGAAACAAGCTCCCGGGGACCGGTTTCTGGCAGTATGCCAGAAACCGGTCCCCGGTAGCTTGTCTCCTTTCTGGTAAAGAATTGGCTTGGTAGTTTAGTCTGCCCTGTTCCCATGATGCACTGGGCCAGGGACAGACTGATTTGCATATAGCCAGGTTCTGAGCTGGGATGGGGCAGTGAGATAAATAACGGTGATGGATCAAGCCCTGATCTTTGGACTGGGTAAGAGTGGTCTGCTCAATTCAGACACTCTGTTCATCACCACCCCCTTTTGTAAATCGATTTTGGCCACTATAGGTGTGGCAGGGTATACTCAGACATGAGTCCCTTTCTCACTGCTCCATCAGGATTCAAGCAAGCCGGGCCGAAGAGGCTGAAATGCCAGAAACCGGTCCCCGGTAGCTTGTCTCCTTTCTGGTAAAGAATTGGCTTGGTAGTTTAGTCTGCCCTGTTCCCATGATGCACTGGGCCAGGGACAGACTGATTTGCATATAGCCAGGTTCTGAGCTGGGATGGGGCAGTGAGATAAATAACGGTGATGGATCAAGCCCTGATCTTTGGACTGGGTAAGAGTGGTCTGCTCAATTCAGACACTCTGTTCATCACCACCCCCTTTTGTAAATCGATTTTGGCCACTATAGGTGTGGCAGGGTATACTCAGACATGAGTCCCTTTCTCACTGCTCCATCAGGATTCAAGCAAGCCGGGCCGAAGAGGCTGAAATGCCAGAAACCGGTCCCCGGTAGCTTGTCTCCTTTCTGGTAAAGAATTGGCTTGGTAGTTTAGTCTGCCCTGTTCCCATGATGCACTGGGCCAGGGACAGACTGATTTGCATATAGCCAGGTTCTGAGCTGGGATGGGGCAGTGAGATAAATAACGGTGATGGATCAAGCCCTGATCTTTGGACTGGGTAAGAGTGGTCTGCTCAATTCAGACACTCTGTTCATCACCACCCCCTTTTGTAAATCGATTTTGGCCACTATAGGTGTGGCAGGGTATACTCAGACATGAGTCCCTTTCTCACTGCTCCATCAGGATTCAAGCAAGCCGGGCCGAAGAGGCTGAAATGCCAGAAACCGGTCCCCGGTAGCTTGTCTCCTTTCTGGTAAAGAATTGGCTTGGTAGTTTAGTCTGCCCTGTTCCCATGATGCACTGGGCCAGGGACAGACTGATTTGCATATAGCCAGGTTCTGAGCTGGGATGGGGCAGTGAGATAAATAACGGTGATGGATCAAGCCCTGATCTTTGGACTGGGTAAGAGTGGTCTGCTCAATTCAGACACTCTGTTCATCACCACCCCCTTTTGTAAATCACTGGTTAGAGCAGGCAGACCCTGAAGCAGAGGTCAGACCCGGGACCAGGGTTCAATTCCCGACGCGGCAGGGTCTTGAGCTCAAATGTCCATGGACTCAATAATTCTCGCTTCGGTGCCTGACCTAATCATGGGTTCACACTCTGCAACTCTGGGCATTAAGCTTGCTTAATCTCCACAACGCCCCCCCCCCGCGGCGGGATGCCTGGCTTTCACCTTGGGGATGCCCTGTAGGGGCTATCTCACAGGGAAAAGCCAGGACATGTTCCCAAGGCAAGCGCGGAGATACCCCTTCGGGGGTCGATTCAGGCGCTATATAAGAAACATAATAATAATAATAATGCATGAAACCCAAAAAAATAGCGATTTCGCTAATATGGGGAGCAAATTACCACGAAGTTGAACTTCGTGGTAATTTGCTAAAACTTTGAAAAATGCACTTTTGTGCATTTTTCAAAGTTACATGTTGCGCACACACATGCCCTTAGGGCATATGTGTGTGTAACATTTGTGCACAGGTCCATTTCAGGGTTGCAACAGGGTGGCCTTTGGACACCCTGGCACCCTTGAAATAGCGGAGCATTAGCGATTCGGTAATAGCTAATCGCTAATAAGGAATGGCTTTCCCATTCATTCCTATGGGCCTTAGGCCCATAGGAATGAATGGGTAAGCCATTCCTTATTAGCGAGTAGCTATTACCGAATCGCTAATAAGGAATATGTAGGAATCGCTAATAACATTGCGATTACTACATGCATCCCGTTTTGCGAGTCTTTGATAGCGATTCCTTATAATTCGCTATTAAGGACTCGCAAAACATAACTTTGATGCATCTGCCAGATTATTCCTTAATTGCGACTCGCAAATTGCGAATCGCAATTAAGGAATACCTCCCCATTCATTCGGGTATCCAAAGGACACCCTGTTGCACCCTTGAAATCAATCTGTGCCCATATGTTGTGCACACACATGCCCTAAGGGCACATGTGTGCACAACATGAAACTTTGAAAAATGCACAAACGTGCATTTTTCAAAGTTTTCGCAAATTACCATGAGGTTCAACCTCATACTGGCAGATGCATCAAAGAAAATACCGGGAGCAAACGGGCAGATTCTCAGAATCTGGCCGTTTGCTCCCGGTATTTTTGCATTTGGGATGCATCATCCCAAATGCAGAAATCGCAATTTAAAGAATCTCTAAATAGCGATTCCTTAAATTGCTCTTGCATTTAAGGAATCCCAAAATGAGATTCCTTAAATGCAATGCATGAAACCCAAAAAAATAGCGATTTCGCTAATATTGGGAGCAAATTACCATGAAGTTGAACTTCGTGGTAATTTGCTAAAACTTTGAAAAATGCACTTTTGTGCATTTTTCAAAGTTACATGTTGCGCACACACATGCCCTTAGGGCATGTGTGTGTGTGTAACATTTGTGCACAGGTCCATTTTAGGGGTGCAACAGGGTGTCCTTTGGACACCCTGGCACCATTGAAATAGCGAAACATTAGCAATTCGGTAATAGCTAATCGCTAATAAGGCCCATAGGAATGAAAGCCATTCCTTATTAGCGATTAGTTATTACCGAATCGCTAATAAGGAATATGTAGGAATCGCTAATAACATTGCGATTCCTACATGCATCCCGTTTTGCGAGTCTTTAATAGCGATTCCTTAAAATTCGCTATTAAGGACTCGCAAAACATAACTTTGATGCATCTGCCAGATAGTAATTTGCTCCCCCTAAGTGCGAATTCGCAATTTTTAAAAATTTCATGCATTGCATTTAAGAAATCGCAAAATACGATTCCGTAAATGCAAGCGCAATTTGAGAATTCGCAAATATTTGAGAATTCTCAAATAGCGAGGGCCTTCACCCTTCATGCATCCCAAAAATTCAAATTGCGTTCGCAAACGGCCGATTTTTGCGAATCGCACCATTCGCAAATGCAATATGCAATGATGCATGTGCCCCTAAGTCTCAGAAGCCCCTTCCCAACAACCAGACTCTTGATTCAGGTGCAAACAGAGCCAAGTGAAATGTGCATGAGAACTGAAAGGTCCAAGTGCAGGGCTGTTGCCTGTGATCTGAAGGTGGGGGAGTGTCAGGGACGGCCAGATCTAATTCCAAGTGCAGTAGTGCAGAGTGCAAAGCATGGCAATTCTTAAAGTGTCGAGTGCAAGGATGGCAGGTTCAGACCTCAAGGCATGGATCAGCCACGATAACAGAGACATGGAGGGTATTTGGATGGAGTGGAACCATGAAGAGGGGCTGGGTTTCAATCAGGGACTGCCCGAGTGGCATCTCCCATTTTCATGAAAAAGATACAAAGACATTTGTCCTGGGGAGAGTGGAAATCCCAGGGGTATTAAACATCTTTTGTGTCTTTCTTTGTATATACTAAATTATTGTGTGTGTGTGTGTGTGTGCGTGGGTATGTGTGTGTTGGAACCTTCCATGGAATGAAGTGATTTTTTAGTATTTTGTTGGCAGGGTTCTGGGAACTTTGTCAATTTTCCTTAGGATGAGCCAGTCATCTTTCTCAAGAAAGATTCATTAGCTGTGTATTGTGGTCTATGTGGTTTGCTGACAGCCAAAGTCAAACGCAGGGCAGTAATTGGCTCTTTGTATTTTTGAGATCTTGTGGCAGACAAAGCATGAGTTAACTCAAATATATTTAGAATCATTTCATGTGCTCAAGATGCCAAAAAAAAGGCCACAGGCCACCTGTGCCCTGATGCAGCCCAGATAAAAGCATCATTGTACAGGTGATGGAGAGCCCTTAAAGTTTGATGTACACATCTGCACACCTTCCGGAAAAGCAGCATAATCCTAAAAGCAGAGCCATTTTCTTCCAGCTTAACCCCATGTAATAGTTACAGCTACAGTTCTTAATAAGATATCTGTATCCCAAGGAGCTACTGGAATTTCTCGTGGTGATTGTTATTTTGGCCTAAATGATGGCACGGTATCCAGTTTTTATTTATTTATACGATTTTATATAGTGCAAACATGACCTTTGTGGGTATCAGAGCACTGTATAATTGATTAGAAATAAGAAAAAGGAAAAGCAATCAACAAAATAATCAAAAGAGGTACCAACTGTGCAAGTTCACACATTAAGAACAGTAATATCTCTAGGACAAGTTGAGGAAAAAAAATATATGGTCGGACGCTCTAGTGATAATCCTTGGTGTTGATCTTGAGTCAAATTGTATGACCTAGGGCAGGAATTTGTTTATAAGTAGTAATGTAACTTCTGTTTTTGAAAGATGCTGTTGAGGGAATTAGGCTGATTTCAGGTGGTAGGGAGTTCCAAATTCTCTGGGCAATACTGGATAAGGCTCTGCTGCAAGTTTTCTTTTCATGGAATTTCTGTGGTTTCAGTGCCTTCTAGAGGATCTGCATCCACCAGATAATTCTAGTTTTTCTGTCAATTACCTTGGTGTGTTGTGATGTTGTGCTTTTTGGGGCATGAAAGCAATTTTTAACTCTATCATTGCCTCATAAGGGAGCCAGATTAGGACTTTACGATCTGGAGTGATGAAATTGTTTTTTTTTAATCCTGTGATGAGTCTGGCAGCAGAATTGAGAGAGGCCTTTAGAGGTGCCAACTTGGATCTCGGAAGACTACAAACCGTTATACTTTCATAGTCCAATATGAGAGTCACTAGGGCCTGGATTGTTAAGTCATCCTGAGGGAGAAAGGTAGTTTGCACCTTTAATGGTGGTATGGATGAGCTCCTACATGTTCAGGTTATTACCAAGTGTTATTCACAGAGATATAGTGGAGTCTATAATGCGTGGTGCACTGCTAAGAGCAGTTAGATGATTCATCCATGGCCCGATCATAGGCAAGTAATTGGGTGGGACGATTAGGAGGAATTCCGTATTGATGGCATTAAGTTTGAGGTGTTGAGGGTGAGCCAATTTTAAGTTTTTAGTAGGGTTGTGTTGAGAGACCTAATGTCTTCTGGGTAAGAGATTTTCAGGTACAATTGGGTATCATCCACGTGATAATGGGTGCTGAAGGAATTCAAGATTTTGGCTAGAGGCTCCATGAAAAGGTTGAAGAGTGTAGGTGAGGGAGAGGGCCCTTGTGGGACTCCTAACATGACTGGTGTGGCATTGAGCAGGGACTGGTTAACCTTAATTCTTTGAGTTATTGTATTAATGATGTTCAATGCGCAGGGGTGATGAAGTAGACGTTGCTGAGTAGATGATAATTCTTTATTGTTTGATTATTTAAAATCTTACAATATTTCCAATACAAAAACATAGTTTTTAAAATACAGTAAAAAAACAATTATATCCTAAAAAGTTTTCTATAAAACGTTATTTAAAAAAAAAAATTCTAAATCATTCTCCCAGTTTTGTAGATGCTATCTTTAGGAACTTTACAAAGGCAGCGTTCATGACTATATCATTTGAATGAAGACAAATTTTTAAAGCCTGCCTACATGTCCTTGTTCCACGCATATTAAAGTGAGGTTTCAGTAGTGCACATCTTTCATTTCGGAGTCCAGGGCAGATACATAGAAGGTGGACAATATTCTCTTCTCCACCGTTACATAGTCTACACCATGTGTTGCTGTTGGTCTTTTTCCACGGCGGGGCATGACTGAGGCCTGGTAGCATTCCAAATCTTGCTCTTATGAGACATTGTTTGATTTTTTCAGACCAGGGTGTCTCCAGATATTCTTGTACTTTCTTTTTTTCTTATCCATTTATTACTGACCACGAATGCTTTCTTTTTGCCAACGTATCTTTGTCCTTTACTAGTGATAGGTGGTTTGTTGTTCGATTTACTATTTTTTTAAATGATCCATTGCTTATCATATTTATCCAGATTGGCATTAGTGCAAACTCTTCTATTGCCTCATTGAGGTATTTCTATGCAACCAATTTCGTGTTTTTATTTATTTCTTGCCAAAGTAATTGGGATAAATGATTATCATGGTCATTTTTAATCCTATACCAAGTTTTAATAAATTGGCCTTTTCTTGCAAATTCTTGATTGTTTAAACCGAACTCCAGTCTAATTTGTGCTGGTGAAGCATTATTTGGGAGATAGAAAAGCGTTTTATACGTTTTAGAAAGAACTTTGTTTATCGTTTCCGCATCCATCCCCATTAATGCTTCGCTACCATATGATATTGTTGAGAGCAATTTAGCCCCTATAATTTTCAAAAGCGGTTGATGGGTCAGATTTCCGAGCGATTTCTGTGCTATCTTAAATGCTGCAGTAAGTGAATTAGCTTTTCTTTGTATATCCAGTTTTTGTGATTGAAAATTTCCTTTTTGGTCAAATAGTACACCCAAATACTTGTATACTTCTATTTGTTCCAGTTGGGTGTTTTCCATATACCATTTATTTTTTTGTCTTAGTTTTATGTTCCTAGTGACCACGATGATTTTTGTTTTGGTTTCATTTATTATCATTCAATTTTCTTGAGCATACAAAGCAATTCTGTTAATTAGGCGTTGAAGACCGATTTTAGTATGACTTAAAAGGATGGCGTCATCTGCATACATTAAGTTAGAGATATGTTTGTCCCCTAGCTTCGGAGGATGTGCGTTGAGCTCATCCAAGTTCCCTGATAGATCTCCAAGGAATAAATTAAAGAGGAGAGGGGCCAACACACATCCCTGCTTTAGCCCGTCTATTGCTGGAATCTCCTTTGTTAGTGATCGGCCGTCCCCCATTCTTACTCTTACCCTAGTTTTACTGTGTAGTAATTGAATCAGTTTCAATAGTTCATTTGGAATGTTTTTTTCAAAAAGCTTTTTCCACATTAAGTTCCTTTGCACACAATCAAAAGCAGATTTAAAATCTACAAAGCATAGATACAGGGGCTGTTTTAGTCTGAGTGACTTTTCAATTATTAGTGATAGTGCCATGATGTTTGTCATTGTTCCAAGCCCCTTAATAAAACCAGTTTGATTGAATGGCAAGATCTTATTTTCTGATGCCCATTCATTTAATTTGATCAGTAAAATTCCAGCAAACAGTTAAGCATCCGTGTCTTGTAGGGTGATGAGTCTATAGTTCTCCGCAAGGGCCCAATTACCTTACTTGAATATGGGGGAGATTAAAGATCCTCGCCAGGACTCCGGGATGTTACCTGTCTCTATAACTTCTTTAAATACTGTTTCCAAGTAAATCGACCAAAAGTCAGGGTTTTCTTTAAAAAGGGCAAACGGTATCCCATTGGGGCCAGGTGCCCCATCTTTCTGCTTCCTTATTAATTTTACTAGTTGTTCTTTGGAGATTACAATTTGTTCTTGCATTTCATCAGTGTCTTTTTTTGAGCTATGCTGTATGTTTGTAATGATTTTTATAGCTTCATTACTGTTTAGATGCTTTCCAAGATAGGTAACCCACTCTTGCTCAGTTAGAGTTGATAAAACTTCCAATTTGTTCGGCCGTACTAATTTATTTATAATTTTCCAAAATTCTCTTGCATTTGCTTGTTTGCTTGCATGAAATAATTTAGTCCACATTTCCTGCTTAGCTTGGTATTTCTCATTCCATATTAGCTTTTTCAGGTGTTGATTTAATGCTTTTAGATTGTTCAACATTTCGTCATTAATAGCTGTGGTGCTAATTTGTCTCCTTATTCTGTTGCGAGCTCTTTTTAACTTAGTTATTGTGTATGGAAGATTCATATATGAGTCCTCTCCTTCTTCTTTCCTTTTTGCCATTCTTTTGTTGGGGTTAACCCAGATTTGTGGTTTTACTAGTTTCTTAGTGAATTCCTCCCACTGCTCAACTGCTGTTTCCGTCGTATTTTCAGAAAAGCAGCTCTTTATAAAGTTCTCAACTTTTTCATTCATACTATTCTTATTCAGATTGGTCCAAATTAGTTTTTTTTAATTTATTGTTCCAATGTGCCCCGGCACAGTATGATATGGTTGGTAAATATTGTATCTAATGTTGGTAGTTATTAACTGCTGGCAGTGGTCACTATCTCCAACTTTAACTACCCTATAGGAATTTATGTTTTGAAATATATTCAGTGAGACCATTGTATAATCAATCCTAGTACTCGCATTGTGTGCAACATACGCGAATGCAGGGGGTATATCCTCTTTAAATCTGCCATTAAGGACTCGTAAACCCAACGCTTCTATATCCTTAATGAATGTTGTACCAATTTGATTTTGTGCCTGTTTTACCATGACGTCTTGGTGATCCTGGTGTGGAATTGACCACTGAAGGCCTTGTGATTGTGCTACATCATCCCTTAGGAACGGTGTTAGTAAATTAAGGTTAAAATCCCCAGTCATCACATAATCCACTAACGGGTTTTCTAGCATTTGTTCCAATAGGATGGTGTTAAGGGTTGCACATGTAGATATTCTACTTGTTTTTGTTGGATGGATATATACGTTGATCATAATTAAAAACCTATCTTTTTGGTCTGCATTTTTATATTTCAATCTAACTACAAGAATGTTATTACTATGCGATACTAGTTGCTCATGCTCAGCTTGTATGTCACAGGAGATGAAAGTTGCTAACCCTCCACTCGGACGTCCATATCTATGAATTTTACTTGCATTTTCATAGTATTCTACATAGCCCTCCAAAATAAAAGGATGTTCTTCCCAGGTTTCCTGAAGAAATAAAATGTGACATGGTAAAGGGATAGACTTTATTTGTGCATTGGAAAGCTTTGTCCCTACTCCATTTATGTTCCATGAACACAATCTCAACCCTGTTACTTTTGATTGTGGGGTTGGAGTGTAGTTCTTTCATTGTTCTATATTGCTATGCAGAGCCTGTGCAATCCATTTTTCATTTATTCCTGGAGGTGTTTCTATTGTGGTAGGTGGTGAAACCACTCTCAATGTGCTAGTGGATCTCCCCCGTCATTCCTTAACACTGTTCCTTTTTGTTTAGTATATTTTTCTGTTTGGAGCAGATTTATTTAATTAATAAATGGAGTAGGATACGTTGCTGAGTAGTGTCTTTGTAAGATATTTATTTGACTCACCCGGATCGGTATGAGGCCATCACTCTGAAGGAGGTTGAGTTAGCTATAGCCAGGCTACTCCCCAATAAGGCCCCCGGCCTGGATAATCTGCCCGGGGATTTATTTCGCTCACAACCGAAAATATGGGCACCATATCTGACAGTCCTATTTAGTGAGATTCTCGCGGGGACTGACCCCCTGTTACCTGGCTTGGAGCTGAGATCGTTCCAATCCATAAGAAAGTGCTTGCCTTTTAAAATATGTTCCTCTGCTACATAGCTGGGCTAAAAAGCTATGGGCTGTTTCCACATGATCGGTTGCACACAAACCTGAACACAAGCGCAGGCTGAATGAGTGAGTCTACTGTCTAACTCAGCCTGGTGTTTGAGCATTAGTTGACTGTCACAGATGAAAACCTTACGAAGTTGCTATAAATTGTGAAGACCTCATAATTTAATTGGACATTCAAAAAAGTCTCTATTTCTTTTTGAGAATACTGTGAGTCTCTAGTGCTTTAACGAACGTCTAACATGATTTATTGTATTCACATTGTAGGCAAAATGTGCACCTTGAAAGAAATTGAAAGTCTTGTTGCTTTGGTAAACAAAGGTACAGAGTGCAAATATATCATTTGATCGTATTTGCACTCTGTCATGTACTTTGAGTTTTGTCATATTTCTGTCAGTCAACCCTTAATTAGTTTCAGTCTTTGAACTATCATGATGGACCAATTTATCTACTCTGCTGGCCATCCGATCGATAAAATGCTTCCCAAATATTAAGCCATTATGAAGGGGATAAGCCTGTTCATGGAAGAGAAAGAGACTGAGGGCAGATTCAGCATAATCTAGTTACATTCACACTGACTGACAAGCCTTGGAATACTTATCTTAAAAAAACAAAAACGGGAGACAGCCAGACCTCTGGTATAGCTCATAGAAGGTCTTGCCTTTGGAATTTTGGAGAGAAGGAATCCAGCTGTGTCGGGTATATGCAGACCTGTGACTAATGACCACTTGAAGTTGTCATCTTGAAAATTCTCAAAATGCTGTGCAAGTGACATGGATAGTGATGATATCTGAACTCTGGATTTCCTGGCTCTTTTTCACCCCTCCTAAAACCCTTGTACAAGAGCACAACTTTGAGCCCCTTCTGGAACATGAAGGAACTATGCTGGAACACAAAAGCGTGGCTAGAATACAGAAGACTCATAAAGAAAAGGTCAGAAGGACTTCGGACTGCTGCTGAAGAAAGGGGCTCAAGGATGTTTCATGGAACAGAGGATTCAAGGACTTCTGACTACAACATGAACCAGAGACTCAGATTTATCTCCAGGGCCAGTGGATCTGCCCCCTCATTCCCTCGCTCATTCCACAAATGAGCTGAACTTTGAGTTTTAGTTGCAACCCTAAGTCCCCAGGTGGTAGAAAGTGTGATCTGGGGAGACTTTTTTGGGGCTTTCAACCTTCCACAGAGCTGGGAGTTTTAGTTGTATTGTGTGTGGTGCATAGATATTTCTTTCTATGGCCATTGGCTGCTTTGCAGCAGGTGTAAACGTAAAAGTAATATACTACAGAGGAATATAGCATGCTGCAATGCATGAAATTACATTGCGTTCTGTAACAACGCGGTCGTTACAACGACCACGTTGTTACAACGCGATGCCATTACTACGCAAGTCATTACATCGACTTGCAGTAGATGGCGCTGTAACATTAAGAATGTATAATTTACTATTTCAATCCAGCCTACGCAACAGTAGGGAAGGTGTTGGAATAGTAAATTATATCAATCAATCAATCACGGCATTTGTAAAGCGCGCTAGTCACCCGGGAGGGTCGCAAGGCGCTGGGGGAGAGGGGAAAGTTACTGCTCGAACAGCCAGGTCTTGAGCTGCTTCCTGAAGGAGAGATGGTCTTGGGTTCGCCGAAGGTGGGTGGGGAGGGAGTTCCAAGTCTTGGCTGCCAGGTAGGAGAAGGATCTCCCTCCGGCGGTGGCTCTGCGGATGCGTGGTACGGTGGCGAGTGCATGGCTGGTCGATCGTAGCTGGCAGGTGGGCGTGTAGAAGGTCATGCGGTCGTTGAGGTACTTTGGGCCCAGGTCGTGGAGAGCCTTGTGTGCGTGGGTGAGGAGTCTGAACGTGATTCTCTTGCTGACGGGGAGCCAGTGCAGGTCTCGCAGGTGTCCGGTGATGTGGCTGTGTTGGGGGATGACCAGGATGAGTCGTGCAGAGGCGTTCTGGATGCGTTGGAGTCTTTTTTGAAGTTTGGCTGTGGTTCCGGCGTAGAGGGTGTTCCCGTAGTCCAGTTGGCTGGTGACGAGTGCCTGGGTGACGGTCTTCCTGGTTTCAGTGGGGATCCATATGAAGATCTTGCGGAGCATGCGCAGGGTGTTGAAGCACGAGGATGAGACGGCGTTGACTTGTCTGGTCATTGACAGGGAGGAGTTCAGGATGAAGCCCAGGTTGCGTGCATGGTCCATTGGTTTGGGAGCGGTGCCCAGGGCCGGGGCCCACCAGGAGTCGTCCCAGGCGGAGGGTGATGATCCCAGGATGAGGACTTCCGTCTTATCTGAGTTCAGTTTGAGGCGGCTGTTCCTCATCCAGTCGGCGACGTCTTTCATCCCTTCGTGTAGGTTGGCTACATTATTAATTATACTATTCCTTATGTTAGAGCGCCACTGGTGTCAAGCAATCCTGGTTGATGAGAGCTGAAACCCCGAAACCGATTCTAGCATGATTGTTTCCAGTCCAGGGAGGACCTGGTCTGGCAGTTCCTGCTGGACTGTTCCCATTGTGCGCAAGGTCAAGACTGATTTGCATATGGCTGGGTCCTAACTGGAATGGCATGGTGAGCAAAAAAAAATGGATTTAGGCCCAGATCTCGGTACTGGGGTGAATATATGACATTGATCTGCATTCTGTCCATCAATTGTTCTTTTTGCACTTGATTAGTACCTATCCACAAGCTAAGGCTGACCGTGAAGAAGCACCAGTTGGTTGCTAAGAGAAACTAGGTTTAGGCCAGTCTTACATGTTACCTTTGTTTCAGACTCACAAACCCTCTGTGGGGCAAGGCAGGTGGCTTCAGCTGAACACGACTCCATATATTCAGATAGCTGTCGGACGCTGTCTGGTGGAGCCTTTGACTTTTGGTGGAAAGCGGTGAATGGGATACATTTTAATTTCATGACTAGAGAAGGCCCCTCACTGGATGAATAGTTTTGGAGCACTTAAATGCTGAATATTTCTACCTCCAAACTTAGGGTCTAATTTATATATAAAGCAAACGCAAGGAGATGATGGACTGAGTGCTGAAACGTTTCAGATACTCACCCCCAGTCATAGATCTGGGTTTAATCCATCATTGTTTTTTAAGCTCACTTCTCACCCCAGTTCAGACCCAGCCATATGCAAATCAGTCTTAACCTGTTCCTCATGGGAACAGTCCAGCCCAAACTGCCAAGCCAGGTATTCCCCTGAACCAGAAACAAGCATCCTTGGGACCGGTTTCAGAGTTTCACCCCTCATCAGCCAAGCTGGCTTGAATCCAGTGGCAAAGTAAGCAAGGGACCCACATCTGGGCATACCCAGAATTTATATATAATTTTCATATAGACAGGCATCCTCTTTCTCCACCAGGGAGATGGAGTATATCACTTAATCGTCTTGATGAAGGTGCTGCCCTCCTAATTTGAAATGACTGCCATACTTGTAGTCATTTTTAAATAATTGGCAGGAACTGCCATCATAGCGGTTCCTGTCAATGCTGTTTACAGTTTGGTGCAATCCTCTGTCAAAATGACGGAAGCCTGCACCAAACTGTTTTCTTTTTTTATTTTCAAAAAGAAATTCCTGCTTTAGGATTTTCTTTTTGAAAATTAAAAAGAAAATGTCAGGGGAGTACTCTGTCCCAAAGCTCCCAAAGGCAAACAGCATGTTGAGCTGCATGCTGCATGTCATTATATTTCAAAGAAATAGTGAAAGTGTCAATTTGTTCAAACAATGAATTTGGTAACACCTAAGGTATGCTTATGCTAATACTATTACTTTAAGATGGTAGATTTGTCTTAGTTAAGTTCAGTTCTTAAGATGCAACACTTTGCGTCAATGTACCTTATGATGCATTGCGCTTCCACGGCAAGCAATGTCGCAGCGAGGGAAATGCGGCAAAGTTCAAGTACAAAGAAATAAAGACGTGAACATCTTCCAGATCCGGCACACTTCTCCGGGGATGCGAGAAGTTCTCGGTTCGATGTGTGCACTGCAGCGGCAACACCCTTGTTCAGCGATGCAACAGCAACAGCTTCAACTGCGACACTCTTCTCCCACGATGCGTGAATCTTCCGCAAAATGCGACAACTACAGCGGCGACATCTACGATGCGACGGCAGCAGCTCTGACGGCGGCACACTTCTCGGGGATGCGAGGCGCTTCTCTTCGATGCGGTGCAGTGCGACAGTTCCAGCTGCGACACCCTTGCTCAAAAGTGTGACGGCAGGCTCAGCGATGGCGACACACTTCTAGCTCGTTGCGAGACTCTTCTCTTGATGCTGAGCAGTGCGACAACTCCAGCGGCCACACCCTTGTTCAGAAGTGCGACGGCAGGCAGCAGCGATGGCGACACGCTTCCTCTTCGTTGCAACACGCTTCTTTTCAATGCGGTGCAGTGCGACAACTCCAGCGGCGACACCCTTGTTCAGAAGTGCGACGGCAGCAGCGACGGCGACACGCTTCGATCTCGTTGTGTCACGCTTCCAGCTCCTTGCGACACGCAGTTCCTCAGAAGGCCCAAAACAGCAGCAGGCCCTTCCACAAGAACTCTGGGGAGCTGGGGGTTGAAGTCTGTTGTTTCTGAGACTTCAGCAGGAGGCAAGCTCTTTTCCAAGCCCTTGGTGTTGCAAGGATTTCTGCTCATACACAGAACAGTGCACAAAGACCTAGGACATTAGTGAATTGTGGTGTACCAGAAACTCACCTCAGTACCTAGAAAACCCTAACCAACTAGAATCAGTGTCATATTAGCTCTTCGTCCTATAGCAAAGTAACCAATGATTTGACAACCTAGAACATGCGACTTAGGACCATCTCAGGAATGGTGGGAAGTGAGAACACTCTTTTGTTATACTCTCATACCAGTCCACACAGGTAAGGTTCAAATATTTATTTTAACGACGTGATCTCATGCGCAGTATTTTAGTCAACATAATCAGGCATATGATTAAAAATAATATGGTCAGCATGGTTACAACTCCATAAAATACAAGAGGAGGAATCATATTACAATGATAGTGCAAACAGGTGATACAGCGCCTAGTTTAAACACTCTCCCTATATAGGAACTATGTATTATATGCTGTAGAAGGTCTCTTGAGCTTGTTTTGGGGGACCCGATTACCTGTCCGCTCAGTAAGTGTAAATTACATCTAGATTGGCTAGTCTCTCTGCATCCCTGGAATCTTCCAAGTGTGTGAAATTATGGCAAATGTGCTATGATAAAGGCGCCAGAATCTTGCTCGGCTCGCAGCTGCCAAAATGTTGTATCTAGAATGTGTTACACGGACACGCCAATAAACAGGCTCACATCTTATGATAACCTTGATGGCTCAGTACTCACTGTACAGACTGAGGGCACGATGTATGTCTAGAGATGTAAAAAAACAAACCTTTTCTCATGTATAGACCTTCGTGAAAACTAACTTGGCAAAAACAGCTAAGCAGTGTGGTGTGCAAAAGCAGCAAAAGGTAAAATGGCGTTTAAATTTCTAATAAGCCATGCTAACTTAACATGCATGCAAAAAGAGGCCCATAAACCATACTACAATTGAGATCCTTCACAAGTTTAAAGCAAAGTACACAAAGTTCCTTTCTCCTTCCTTTGGAAGTAAGGCAACGACTGCAGGCCAATTCTCCAAGCAGCACTTCAGCTTTGGAATAGTCTCTCCTCAGTTTCTTCAGGTTCCTCTCCTCAGTAAAGGTTTCTTCTTGTAGTCCAAAGTGATCTAATTTCATGGGATCCGGGTCCCAATATTTATACCCCAAAATCCTATGATCTCTGAGGGGAGAGGGTCCTGTGCCCAGTCCAAACCAGTTCTGAAGCACTCTGTTTACCAGACTTCTCCTTCCCTTTCACAGTGCAGGGCAGAAACATCAGACGCCCCACAGGAGGTGGAGCCAGCATTGTGGAAGGCAAGTACAGTCCTGGAGCACTTTTTTGACAAGACTCCTTCTCTTCTTTCAGTGAGCAGGGCAGAGACATCAGCCGCTCCCCAGGAGGTGGAGCCAGCATTGTGGAAGGCAGGCACAGCCCTATTCAAGGTTCAGGTGCAACTCCTCCCTCCCATCTAGATGCAAATCTCTCTATTCACCACTGGGCTGACTCATCCTGTCTCTAGGAATCCCCCTGCCCTTTCATTTAAAAAATGGCTGTAATTCACTATTCGGACATGCCACACACACCAGGGCATGTCCTACATTATACTTACAATGCACCCTGCCCTTGGGCCTATCACAGGGGTGACTGATATGAAAAAAGGGAAGGTTTAGGGACTGGCAAGTGGGTGCACTTGCCCAGTCATCATGACAGTAGCAGACTGCACGCAGTCTCTGCAATGGCAGATTTTAGACACATTTTGCAAGGCTGCTTCTGTGAGTGTCACAACCAGTGCTGCAGGCCCACCAGCAGCATTTGGATTTACACGCCCTGGGCACACTCAGTGCACTGTGGTAGGGTCTGACAAGTAAACCAAATAGCCAAACATGGAAACACTGATTAATACATCAGTTTACAATAGGGAGCACTTGCACTGTGGCACTGGACAGCAGTGGCACAGTGCCCAAAGCATCTAACACCAGCAAAAATACATGAGGCAACATCAAAAATGGAAGGGAGACCCACGCCAGTGGTGCCAGGTCTAACAAAACATATTAGGGGAACAAAGCCTGTGTAGAAAAAGGGATGGGAACACACACAGACATGTACACACAAAACACACCATGGGCCCAGGCATTGTCACGGAACAACACACATACTTGAGGGGACTCAACTCATGTCGAAGAGCAGCTGTGCCAAACACATTTCCAGCAGGTCTCAGTCATGTCAGCAGAACACTTGTTCAGTCAGCCATCAGTTACCACCCAATGAAGGCATTGGTCACATCAGCCTGGGTACGGGAGTGTCCCTTAAGTCATCTGCACATACTCAATACATATGTCTAGCAAGTTGAACAGAGGACACAGCTGACTCCTACTCCAATGATGCCCACACCTGCATGTCCAGTAGAGATGGGGCCACAGTCAGGGAAATAGACAAATTGGACAATGGGAAGCACATCATATGTGCATGGTGCAAGCCACAGATGTGACCATGCAAATGAAATGTTAACATCCCTGTGCAAAATTAGTTAATCATGACATACCCAGTTTGCTGCAAAGGATGACATGGATACCGACCAGAATAGGATACATATCTCATGGACCACAAGGAGTATATCGCATCAACACCTCAGTATTCAAAATTGAAAATCCAGCATCATAACAGCAAGGTCATGGTAAACATCATCAACATAATGTACAGCTAAATCAAATGCACAAGGATAACAACAAATGCTTTCTTCAGCAAAGTGGAAATTCAAAGTTAAAGTCCAGAAAAAACAAAGGCCAATGTCCAGTCAATAGATAGATAGATAGATAAAGTCTAAATAGGGTGTGAGTGACACCCGTTGCTTGCCTGCACTGCTAAGGACAGGGGACATCCACTTGGAGGGGCATACATGGGGGCAAGCCAGGCACCACAGGGAAAGGTTCAGGGCTCAGCAGAAGGAGGCTGTGAAGGTGTGGTGGGTGCAGGAGAGTCACTGGCAACAGCAGTGGAGGTGTCTGTCATAGTGGTTGCCGGCACAACTGTGGGGCACAAGTCTGATGGGGTGGGTGCCGGCACAACTGCAGTGGGTAGGTCAGATGGAGCAGACAGGGTTCCCACTGCCTCAGACTTGGTGGTTGTGGACTCCACTGCAGTGCCTAACTCCATTGGAGCGGAATGGGGCTCAGGTGAGGTCGGCAGGACAAAGGGGGAGGCAATGGTCTCCACACCAGTGGCACAAAAAGGCTGACCTGGGGTGGTGGTGGTGGAAGAGCAAGTGGTGGGACGGAGGGTTTGAGCATTTTGGCGATGGTGTATGTATGGGATTGGAAACCTGGGGCAGGGTGTAGCAGAGAACCTGTGTAGTGGTGGTCTGGGGGATGGAGGACAGAGACTGTGTTGTGGGGCTGTGGAGCGGGGTGGGGTCTTGCTCTTTCGAGCTCAGGGGTACTTGTGGGTGGGGGCCTCAGTCTGCCTGCACCTGGGGTAGGGTGTCTGGGAGTGAAGGACACCCCCCTCTGTGTGTGGGGACTTCTTCTTCCCCCTGTATGCTGGATCTGCTGAATCGGTGGGGAAGAGGCCAAGGTCACAGAGGAAGAGCTTCTTGGAAGATGGGGTTGCAGGTAAGGCAAGGAAAGGGCTCTTGGAGGGAGAGGTATCAGAGGACTGCGGAGTTGTTGCGGATGCCTGTGTGTGTGTTTGCAAACCATCCCCTGTGAGTGTGGTATCAGTTCCCTGAGGTTGCTTGCATGCATGTTCAGTCATTGGTTTGGGTGTTTGTGTGCTGCTCGTGTCTGTGGGTTTGGGTGACTGTGCTGGTGTGTGTGTGCTTGGAACAGGTAGGGTGCTAGGAATTGTGGATGGGGCAGAGGTAGAAGGGGTAAGGGATTGTTGGAGGAGGGACACTGCTGCCGTCAGGGAGGTGGCCATGGACTGATTGGTCCTCTGTAGGGCAGGCATGCCCGATGACATGCCCTCCATGAATGATACCAGTTGTGTCAACAGACTGGTGTGTTCATGGAGGACACTCAGCATTGATGTCTGCCCTACATGGATCTGTTGAAGCAAGTCCAGAGACTCCACACTCCGGGCAGCAGGGGACACATGGGCAGGGGGTGAGGTGCCTGGCATGAAGGAGACATGCTCCCTAACACGGGAGCCTCCACGGACCTCTGGTATGGGAGCCAATGGGAGGGTGGTGATGGTGGCGGGAACAGCCTCACTAGCTGGGGTTTGGTGGCTGCTGACACCCGTCTCCACAAGGGAGTCATCCTCCGAGCTACTGTGGTCCTCAGATGAGGTGGATGGTGCTGAGGACTCCTCGGTGTGGCTCCCCTTGCCCTCCGTGCCACTGGGTCCCTCCAACTCCTCGGTTGCTGGCCCAGTCTGGCTAAACGGCTCCTCCTGGTCCGTGGTGCTGTCCCCTCCAGTGGCCGTCAATGTATCTGGATAGATTTAGGAAAACAAGACCCACATTAGTCACCTACACTGACTGCACACACCACAGTGAGTACAGCACATCACAGGGCAAGCCCTGGCATCATCAGCTGAACATTGCTCAAAGTGCTCACACTGTTTTGAATAAGCCAATTTTCAGTCTGACCATCAACCATGGCACTCATATCCCTCCTGGACTTGCACCCATATGTCTGTTGCATGTTGGATGCTAATACCTCAATGTGCACACATGCACCACCCACACAGTTGTTGGACATGCAAGTAAATATGTAAACGTTTGTTACTATACACACATCACATCTCTTGCCACTGACTCAGTAGAGATGTCAGGATAATGGGATGGCCAGAGTCTCATTTCATATGCTTCTGATGCATACCAGCACCACACAAAATGATGTCCTTGTGTCCTGATAGTCAATGCCACAATGGGGCACATTTTACTCCACTGCAGGATCCCTCTTAGCAAGTTCAATGCCATGGCACAGGAATGCCTGGAAAGTCAGTCATCACTGTCCCATGTCACAGGGGCAGGGCATCCGGACAACCACAGTCTGCACTGTGTCACAATCATAGGTCGTGGGTTAAGCAAACTCTGCAGCAGTCAAGTGCACTTGTCCATCCCCTGCAAACAACATATTCGGGACTCTGATGACCCCACATCATACAAATCAGACCTATGAGTGACTGCAAACACAACTCCCTGAACATGAGCACCTCACAGTCTGCTGTGAATGAAACACAGTTGCCTGAAATTCACAGTTGTATACACCATTGTGCACCGTCAAGTGATCACACACCTATATGTCACGCAGGTCTCATCTTCTATAGTCACATCTCTGATGTCCTGCTGACACTCAAATTTATGAACACCCCAGTTGTCCTAAAAAGGAAGCCGCACCACAATGACACAGAGGCATACACCTGAGGGCACATTTCACTAAGCACAATCGGTAAGTTGATACACAGGAGTGTGAGTACAGAGTGTTTCAATGCCCTGGAGTAGGCATGACTGCCCAGGTCAACGTGAAACAGTGCATAGCCGTGGACAGTAGGCAGGTGGCTGAGCAAGTGTGACACATTTGATATACTTACTCCTGAGGCCCCAAATTGGACTCACCTGCTGCATGGGTGTGTTTTAAATACCCCAGACACATGTGGCGAGTCAGACCAGAAATTGGAACACATATCAAAGGCACACACAGATCACATGTCAGATATCAGGCATTGTGTAAACAATTGACCCACCCACGAAGCACACATCAGAGTCCCAGTAACATATGCTGTCCAGAACCTTTAGCATAGCTGACTGCAGGGACACAGTGCCCAAGTAAAAAATGTCACAGACCGTAGGGGCCACACCTGTGGATCAGATGAGGAGGGTGCATTACACAATTGAGTGACATGAGTCCGGGACTACAAGACCGACGTAATTTGGAAGTGTAACCAGGCCAAAAGACTGCAAATAGCATGTCAGACATAGTTCACTTATTAGGCATGGACATACCCCCTCCTTGCTGCTGTCTGGCCTTCAGCTGTCCATCCAGGTCCGGAAAGGCCACCGCCAGAATCCTGAGCATATGGGGGGTCAGGGTTTGGTGTCCGCCCTTCCTGCAAGGAAGCAACAGCTTCATCTGGACCCTTACGATCCTCCGGGTCCAGCCCCGGAGGTCCTGCCACCTCTTCTGGCAGTTACGGATCTGGCGCTCGTAGACCCCTACTGATCTAACTGCCTGGGCGATGGTCAGCCAGATCTCCTCCTTCTAGTGGGCATCAACCTGTGAGGATGACCAAGTAAAAAGTCCATTACCATACATACCACATATTTTTGCTGCACACAGTTGGATATAAATGTAGTCATCACAAAGGTAAATGAGGTACACAGGTAGTGCACCCATGGAAATGGACAATTTTCCTGCATGTCTGACATGGTAACATTGCCTGGGAAGTAAAAGCTTGCACAAATGCACTTTTGCAGCAGGACACCTGTTCATCACATGTGCCTACACACTTTGGGGGTTGAATGTACTCAGTGCATATTCTTGCCACTGGTGAACACACTGCTAGTACTGCTAGTCAGACAACATGCACAATCGCCTGCTCCCCTGGTTTTTCATATAGCTTGCAGTACTGTGGAAGGAGTCCGTCCAGCAGGGCCTAGTTCTCCTCCTCTGTGAAGGCTGGGGCTCTCTCCAGAGTACGTGCCATAGCAGTAGCCAGAGGATGCAGAGACAGCAGCAGTGGCAGTAGAGATGTGGTCCTGTAGCATGTAGTGCAGGCAAGTGAGCTCTCTGGGAGCCAGTCAGCCTTATATCTGTGCTGTAGAGGCAGAATCTGTGCCATGAGTCCTAAGTGATAGGTCCAACACGGTTGCATCCTATGAATCTGGCCAATCCATGGAATTGTAAGACTCGTATACGTCTTCTGCATCGTTCAAAATTTCACCTTCATGACATTCTAGGATTTGCAACATTGTTGTAGGCAGCAAACTGAATTTCCAGCATACGACTCGTACATGTTTTGAATCTGCGTCCGTCTCCATGACAGTCCATAGCCAAGGAGTGCGCCCGGCTCGGTCAAATAACTGTACGACGTGTAGTTTGAAAATCCACATGCACCCGTCTCCATACGATTCAATGGGCTATGCGTCTACATGGCTCGGTCCATGCTTGCACGCCGCATATGCATTTAAGTCACCCGCATCGGTTAACATTGCAGTAAATGGCCAAGGCGTGCGCACAGCTCGGTCCACAACTGCACGAAGCCTATGCATTTAAGTCACCCACGTCGGTTGACATTGCAGTCAATGGCCAAGGCATGCGCACGGCTCAGTCCACAACTGCACGACGCATCTCCGTAGAAGTCACCACCGTCGCTTAACATTGCAGTCAATGGCCAAGGTGTGTGCAGGGCTCGGTCCACAACTGCACGACGCGTCTCTGTAGAAGTCACGCGTGTCTGTTAGCATTGGTGTGACTTGTTCACGGATTCCACACATGATTACTTGCCAGGGACTCAGGTGCACACCTACAACACCAGAGCATGTGCTGGGCACGGGTTCATGGGGACAGAATCCTTTGTGTGTTGTGCACATTACCACTGTGATGTGCAACTATTCAGTTGTGGGCATGAGTCATGGACACAGTTGCAGGTTGGATATGTGTATAACATGTCACATACACCCTGAGTCCTGGGTGGGATGGTATGTATGTCACAGCGAGACCCATAGTCATAATTCTGATGTACACCCACAGTCTGTGTGCATGTTGTGTCTCAGATGTCTCTGATTCCATGTGCCCAATGGGAGACAGTCTCCACATCCATGTGGTTTGTGCATCAACATTGATGTTGTGTGTGCTTCTCAGAGACGTCCATGTATGGCCTGCAGAGACATCAGGGGCCACTACCTGTGGGATTCAAGTTTTTTTTGTCGGGTGAACTTGATACGCCATGTCATGCCAGTGTCCATGTGGCAATACAGGGAACCTGGATATCTGCCTGTCATAGAGATGTTATGCCTGGGAGACATCAGTCCTTACTTGTCACTGTGTTGTGTGTTATGAACGTGACAGCAGTACAAAGGTACTGTGACACAGACCAATGACTTGCCATTGCACTACATGGAACTTATATACACATGCTGAATTGAGATGTGAGATGATGGGCATGAAGGTGACATATGTGTCCATACCCAACAGCACACACCTCAGTTCATTGTGTATTGTCATGATGTATCATGTGATATTTTGCTTAGTCATAGTCACATGGGTGGATAAATGTACAATCTTCCTTTGCCTATCTCTGTACTGCAGGGCACCAGCTCTCCATAGACCGTTCCCAGACCTTGAAAGCATAGTGGAACGCGACTGCATGCGACGGTACCACTTCACCAGGCCACTGATTGAGGAGTTGGCGGAGCAGTTGGATTACCACATCTGCTACCGGGCCGGACATACCCTACAGCACTGACCCCAAAGGTGAAGGTGATGGCAGCCCTGCACTTCTTTGCTACCGGTACCTTCCAGTACACTGTGGCTACTGCTGGTAGTATGTCGCAAACTATGTTCAGCAGTGTGCTTCGTGATGTCTTGGAGGGCATGTTGCATTTCCATGACCTGTACATCAAGTTTCCTAGCCCAGGTCAACTCACTGACATAAAAAATGCTTTTTATACACTGGGGAGGATGCCGAACATCATTGGATCTATTGATGGTACACATGTGGCCCTGGTACCACCATGGGCACATGAGCAGACATACCGGAACAGGAAACATTTCAACTTCATCAATGCTCTGGTGGTATGTCTAGCGGACATGCGTATCACACATGTGTGTTGTCATTTCCCCAGTTCTGCGCACAATACCTACATCAAGAGGAGTAGTCGCATTGTGACGATGATGTCACAGATGCCAAACCAGCGTGCCTGGCTTGTCGGTGTGCACTGACTGTTTACCATTGTGTGTGTTTGGCAATGCTGTATTCCACCCTCTTTTAAAACTCATCTAATGTGCAATTCTTTGTATGTAGGTGACTCCGGATACCTCAACATGCCATGGTTGCTAAAACCCCTCAGGAACCCTGTGACAGCAGCCAAGATGCGCTGCAATGAGGCACATGGTCGGACCAGGAGAGTGTTTGAGAGGACCTTTGGTTTCCTGAAAAGCTGCTTCCGCTGCCTGGACAAGACCGGAGGGGCCCTCCCATATGACCCTGCAAATGTGTGAACAATTTTCATAGTATGCTGCATACTACACAACATGGCAGTGCCAAAGAAGTTGCCTCTCATCCAGGATGACGATGACCTACATCCGCCACCTGTGGAGGATCCTGGCTTGGGCCACAATGCCAGTGATGATGATGATGATGGTGACGTCTGCACACAGCTCATCAACAACTTATTCACCTGAATGTGAGTTTACAGGGTTGTTGTGTTAGCCTGAAATGTGTCTGTGCTGCTCAGTTGCTGTTTGAGTGTGTCTCTGTGCTACTTGACTAGATGCGTGCAGTGATGTGTTGTGTCAGATAGTCTGTACTCCACAATAGTGTCAACCTGCTAACTTGTTTCTGTGTAGGTTTCTTGTGACATGTTTTGTGCATGTGTATTGCATTTCTATCCTGTTCTGCTGTGCTTTTGACTATGTCTAATGTCTGTCCTTCTCAGGGTACTTTGCCTGTTGTTTGGTCAACTCTGACCCCCAACACCCAGAATCCAATACCAGGGTGGAAGTTGTTGATTTCCATCAAGTGATGTACCACACACCCCTGAACCTCAATTCTTCAACACTTGGTGACTGTGTGCCCACTGTCACGTAAATTACCATGCAAGTGTTGTGGAATAAACATGTTGCTGATGTGTAATGAACCTTGCTTCACTTAGTTATGTGCGTTGTCTCTCATCACACATCTGACTGACATTTGATTACCTCACCTGTGGGCTTGTTACCACTGACTGTGGATAGGTGTGGTGTCTGTGCATTCCACTGTATTTCTGGTCAACATCTTCATAGGCGATGAGTTACATGGTCATGGTGAGTATGTGTTGTGGTGCCCTAGTGGTGTGTCTCCATCCTATGTGTCACATCACCATGACAACGGTGATCACATTGCTGTAGTAGTTAGCATGCACTGTGTTCTTTAGCAGATCATCATCTCCATGACACATACCAAGTTTGAAGCACAACAGAGGCAAGTATAGTGTAATAGTGAGTTTATTTACATACATGTGTGAAGATAGTGCCCAGGATTGTGGTTGCTGAACATTAGGTTTGGAATCCAAAGTTCACAGATGAGTTGGAAGTCTTGGTAACTGAAATATTCAGAGTAAAGTCCACAGTCATCTGCTACATTAGACCAACATGAACCCTCCATGTCATGTTGGACATTTGAGTTTATGCAACAAGGTGAACGGTTTGCACACAAAGAACAAATTCCAGTACAGGTTTTGTGTTCCTGGGGGATGTGCATGGCCATCTGTGTCTCACTTGTCTTTCTTCGGACGACCCCTCTTCTTCTTCAGGGGGGGATACTCAGGTGCAGGCGTCTGCGGTGCAGAGGACTCTCCACCAGAGTCATCCTCCCTCCCTGTAGCATTTGCAGATCTTGTAGTAACAGATGTTGTGGGCACACAGGGAGGTGTGGAAATGTTGGTGCTGATCTGGCGGAGGCATGTCAGTATGTTCCTATGCACCGCAGTAAGTTCATCCCACTTGGACTCCATGCGAGTATGATGGCCAGCCTGCTCCTGTTGAATGTCCTTGAGGATCCCCACTACCTGGCCGAATCCTCTGGTGCTATCCTGGTACGCATCTAAGATGCGTAGCAGTTGGGGGCCATCATTCAGTCCAGACCCCACTGCATGCCGTGACCTCTGCCTACCACCCCTCCCACCACCCGAAGCCACACGGGCAGGACCTGCGGTGGCATGCACAGGTGACCCTGGGCCCCTTGGATGTTGTTACTGGTGGTGTTGTCCATAGCTTCCTGGGTGGCCGGTGTCCCTGTGCTGTTGGAATTCTGTGTCCTTGGTCTGTCCATGTTGGCAGGGTGCTGTTGGCAGATGTTAGAGGCGTGGTTGCAGGGGGTGCAGATGTTTGTACTGCTGGTGCTGCATGATGACTCACACTGGAGGTGCCAGGCTGTTCTTCGTCATCCGAAGAGGACTGAGACCGATCCACACCAGAGAGCTCAGGGTCCACCGGAGTCTGGGACAGGGACTCCTGTTCATTTGCTGCTGTGTCCACAGCACCACCTGTGTTTGGAAGAGACACACAATGTAAGTTATGTTTCTACAAGCATCAATGGTTCACATACATGACATTTGCAACTGTACGTCAGAATGCGTGCCTATACACTGCATTGTCCTAAGTTGCCACGGACAGAGATTGATATTGTTGTGGCACATTGTCTAGCCAACATGAAGCATTTCAGTGTGCATGTCGAAGTGTGTGCATGACCAGCTCATGTATGGATTTGACTGTACATGGCCATTGCTACTCAAGGGCCATCACGTGGCTGACACAGGTGTGTCATCCCTGTTCACATTTGACTCTGCTTCCCTGTGAGGGAGTGTGACAGCAATGGCAAGATGGTAAGAGTACTGTTGTTTGTTGGTGCCCAGTTCCGGGCAGGGCCTTGTGCTCCCCACAACAGAGCCCAGTGTCAGACATCTTGTCAGTCCATTTCCAGGTGAGCATGGTTCAGTGTGAGCTTGCTGGGCCATGTAAGTGGGTGAGGATTCTCAGTGATTGTAACTCCCATCATGCTCTTGGCTTCACCCCCCTTCCCAGCATGCCCATACTTTCCTCCTTTGGACTCTGCTTCCCTGTGAGGGACAGTGTTGTCTTGGTGTTTGTTGGTACCCAGTTCCCAGCAGGGCCTTGTGCTCCCCACAACAGATCCCAGTGTCAGACATCTTGTGAGTTCATTTCCACTGCCTGTGAGGTGAGCATTGTTCAGTGTAAACTTGCTGGGCCATCTAGGTGGGTGCGTATTGTCTGTGACTGCAACTCCCATCATGCTCTTGGCTACACCCCCCTTCCCAGCATGCCCATACTTCCCTCCTTTTGACTCTGCTTCCCTGTGAGGGAGTGAGCCTGTGCTGACAAGATGGCTGACAATATTGTCCTGGTATTTGTTGGTGCCCCGTTCCCAGTAGGGCCTTGTGCTTCTCACAACAGAGCCCAGTGTCAGACATCTGATCAGTCCATTTCCTCTGTCTATGAGGTGAGCATGGTTCAGTGTGAGCTTGCTGGGCAATGTAGGTGAGTGAGTATTGTTTGTGACTGCAATTCCCATCATGCTCTTGGCTACACCCCCCTCCCAGCATGCCCATACTTCCTTCCTTTTGACTCTGCTTCCCTGTGAGAGAGTGTACCTGTGCTGTCAAGATGGGTAACAGTGCAGTCCTGGTGTTTGTTTGGCTACAAGTCCAAAAAGAGCCCCTCTGCTTCACACAGCAGAACCTAGTGTGGCGGATATTTGGGTGATATTTCAATCAAGTGTGCGGCAATGCATTATCCCCGGTGAGTTATGTGGAGTTTGTGTTGAGGGGTGTGTGTCACAAAACATGCTGGTAAGTATGGTCAGAGCTGTCAGTCCTTCTTCCCACCCGGCCAGACATCCCACCACGAAACGTGCTTCCGTTGCAAGGAAGCAAGTTGGCTTTCAGGATGTCAGGCAGTGGTGTCCTGCTTCTGATTTGAGCACACCCCTGACAAGGGCCTTGTGCTCCCCACAGCAGAACCCAGTGTCAGGTATCTTGTCAGTTATTTTCCTCTCCCTGTGATGTCAGCATGGTTCAGAGAGCTCTTGGTGGGCCAGTTGGGCGAGGAGCATTGTCTGTGACTACAAACCCCATCATGCTTTTGGATACACTCACTTCACCAGCATACCCACTATTCCTTCCTGTCAGTCATCTTCACTGTAAGGTAGTGTGTTTGTGGTGGCAAAATGTCTGACAGTGTTTCTTTAGATCTCTGCCACTGCCTTGCTCTATTTGTTGGTAGGTTTGTACATGCCATGACACAGTTACAAATCATTATGAGATGGCAAGTATTGTGTTTGTTTGACTAGCATATGCATCTTGGGATGATTATCTTTTGGTTACTGTGGCTTTGCTAACGGTGCATGGTTTCACTCTCCCCTTGACAGTGATGTGTGTGTATTGCGACACAATTTTGAGTATATTAGTTGGGTACTCACCAGGCTCTGGTATGTCTGCTAGACCATGGACGATCTCTGGTAGTAGGATGTCCCACACCTTCTCCTTCCAGGACCTGAAGTATACTGGTTTGGCAGGAGGGCCACCACCAGTGCGCTGACTCAAGGCGTGATCCTTCTCAAGGAGCTTCTTGACCCTCCTGCGAACATCATACCACCTGTTCTGGATGTCATCCTTTGTGTGCAATGTTGGTGCTTGTGCATTGGCCTTGTCCACAATCCTCACCCACATCTTTGTTTTCTGTGACATGGGTGTCCTTTGGACCAATGTACCAAACAAATGTGGCTCCACTCTGAGGATTTCATCTACCAGGATTTTTAACTCAATATCTGTGAACTTTGTTTTAATTTTAGAGGGCATGGGTGGGTGGTGGTGGGGAGTGATGTGTGTCTAAGGGTGCAGGTGAGGGTGAGAGAGTGTCAGTTTTGCTGGGTATATGTGAGAGCGCCCTTGGAGAGCTGCTGATGGTGTGAAGGTTGTGTGATGGGTGAGTAGTGAGTGTGTCTGTGGTTGCTTTCTGATGGTGTTCTCTGCTGGCTGATCTGTTGTGTGTGTCTTTGTTCCAAGCTTTTTTTTTTTATATTTATTGACTGTCATTGCTTGTTTGGTCCTTTTTTTGTATTTTTTTCTTTGTGTTCTTTAGGCATGTAGGAGACGTTCTTCTGACTGAGTCAGACGCTGATGTTGGCTCGTGCGGGCTTCTCCGAGTTTTTCATGCTGACTTTCTTCTGTGTTTCATACACGTCGGTTGCGGAGATCTCTATTGCTTCAGGTCCCTGTTTTATGTGTGTGTCGGTCATGCGGATTGAGCTCCGTGCGAGTCGGTCTGGTTTCACAAGCATTGCATCGTACTGCACGGGTCGGATATAGCCGGTACGTGTCGGTCGGGTTCATTCCTGGTTTGTGTCGATCGGTGCGAATCTCGTCCCTTTTCCGGGAGACTCACTTGTTTCCGTACGGCTCGGTTGTACGGCTTGTATTCCGTACGAGTCGGCTGTACAACACAGGCGTTCCATCGTACTACAAAGGTCATACCGCGCCTGTACGGGACGGTTGGACTCCGTTCCCGGTCCGTGTCAGTCAGTTCGACTTCCAGCCAGAATCGGAATTGACCTATAGTGTTTCTTTTTATTTATTTGTAATTAATAAATATACTTAATCTCCTTAGTTGATGGAGTGTCCTTGGTAGATGTTGTTTTGTTGATTTTTGTAGAAGCTGTTAAAAAAACATTTGTTGGCTATGTTTTGCTATTTAATAAAATGTATTACTTTAAAATAATTTACATTACTTATTGGTTAAGTTATATAGTTACTCTGTGTTATATTTTATTGTTTTTTGTGTACGTGACTCTTTGGCCCCGATTCTTATCCCACTCGGAAACCCTTCAGACTGACGAGAATCGGAAATGGCTTCCGACCGACACGTATGCATTCTGTCCGACCGACGCAGTACGATGCAATGCGTGTCAAAAACAAAGGACTGACACGGAGCACAATGCGGATGACTGACACGTACGGGATACAATCCATCCAAGTAAAATGTCAGGAAAAGAGCCCGACACGACCAACTCGTACGCAAATGCTGCAACATAGCATAGCCTGAATGGGACAGACTCGGACCACCCCGCCAAAACATGAAAAACCATCCGTTGCAGTCAATAGAACGTTTCCGTCATGCTCAACTAAAAACAACAGAAAGAGACAGAAAAAGTCCAATCAAGTACTGTCAAAGGCAAAAAATGAAGACACCCCACAACTCCACCTATATAAAGGTTCAAAATCCTTACCATGATCCTTTGCAAATTCAACAGACCTGCCAGCAGATACCACCACTACACTGCACTGATACATACACTCGAAACCCATCCACCACATAACATGTACACCACTAGCATGTGTCAAATACCATACTCACAAACACACACCTTTGCTCATACTAACTCACCCTCACCTTCACACTCACCCAAACATCCCTCTCTACCACCACCCATCACCATGCCCCCAAAGAAGAATCTAAAGTTCACATACAGTGAGTTGGACGTCATGGTAGATGAAATTCTGAGAGTAGAGCCACAGTTATTTGGCACCTTGGTCCAACTGACCTCCCCTGTCCCAGAAAACCAAGATGTGGGAGAGGATTGTCAACAAGGTAAACGCTCAAGCACCTTGCCTGCGCACAACGGACGATATCAGGAACAGGTACTATGATGTGCGAAGGAGGGTCAAGAAGCTCATCAACAAAGAGCAGGAACTGTGTCAGTGGACTGGCGGTGGCCCTCCTCTACCACCTGTGCACCTCACTTCCTGGGAAGAGAAGGTGCGGGCCATCTTTCCACTGGAGGGCATTAATGGAATATCAGGAGTACGAGAGCCTGGTGAGTACATACTCAAATAGCCAATATTGATAGCAATAAACAGCCACATACATCACTGTCAAGGACACAGCATTGCAAGGTCAGCATAGCCATAAAAACATTAAGCAAATGATCCTGTGATGCGTATGCCAGTTTGACAAATAAAATACCTGCAATCTCAGAGTATTATATAACTATTTAATGACATGTACAAGTTTACTAAAAAACACAGCAAGGCTTTGGCCTCAAAACACCAACACCCACTGGCAGCCATCTTGCCAGCACTGTTTCACTCATTCACAGGGAAGTTGAGTCACAGGAATGAAGGTTGGGTTTGCTGGGAATGTGGGTGTAGATGAAAGCATGATGGGAGTCGCAGTCACAGCCAACAGTCCTTCTCCCACATGGCCCAACAATCCCAACTTCAACCATGCTCCTCTCACAGGGAGTAGAAAAGTGCTGGAACGATGGCTGACACTGGGCCCTGGTGTGGGGAGCACAAGGCCCTGTTGGGAGTTGTACTCACACAAACACCAGGCCACCACTGTCAGACGTCTTGAACGTAGACCTTTACTCACTGTCATGGAGGCATGGGTTATGGTGGCCTATTTGGTCTGGGTGGGAGGAGGAGTGCTTGCTCTGACTGCATCTACCAGCAGGCCCTGTCATACACACACTCCTCCCACCAATATCAAACACCACACCTGGAACTATGCTGTCCCTGAGAGTTAATGAAAATGTACTGCAAAGATGTCTCACACTGGTCTCTGGTGTGGGGGGCACACGGCCCTGTTGGGAGTTATGCTCAAACAAACACCCGGCCACCACTGTCAGACATTTTGCCATCACGGTTTCACTCACTCACAGGGAAGCTGAGTTACAGGAAGGAAAGTAGGGTTTCCTGAGAAGTGGGTGTAGCTAAAAGCATGATGGAAGTCGTAGTCACAGCTAGCAATCCTCCTCCCACATGGCCCAACAAACACACCTTGAACAAGGCTCGTCTCACACTGAGTAGAAATGCACTAGCAATATGGGTGATAAACGGGCCTTACGCATGAATTGGCGAAAAGTCACACCTAGGCTTTGGACCCCTCATACCAGCCCCCACTCTCAGCCATCTTCACTGTACATTTCCATTCACTGTCTGAGGATGCATTTTCCCAGGTGTGCCCCCTTAGCTGGCTGTGAAGGTGTGTGGAGTACAGGACATTGTGCACGTTGAAGTCATAGCACACATCACTACTCACACACAAAGCAACATCTCCATCAGTGAAAAGGGATACCTGACAGTGAAAGGAATGGCCACAGCAAGATGGCTGACGCTGTTGCATGGTGTCATATGCACAAAGCACTGTTGGGAGTTGCATTCAACTCCTACATCATGCAGCGATGTCAGCATCCTTGGCACTACACTCCCCTCACTGTCATTGATACTTTTCCACAAGGAATAATCTAGACTGGGTGGGAGGAGGGGTACAACTTCCAGCAGCATAACACAAGCACACAAACCTCTATACCTCACAGTTCCGAGGATGTAAAAGCAAGAAAGCAGCCTTTGGTTAACTCATCTGTCCATGGAGGACAAGGACAATATACATGATATTATCAGGCACAAAGCTAATCAGCAACACCAGTTGCTACTGAAAGACCTTCACATGTGTTTAATGAGAGGAGAACTAGGAACACATTTAACAAAATGCTACATACAAAATGCTCACATACATACTGGACTATGAGTGTGTTGGTAGCCACAACAATGTGACTAAAAAATACATGGACAAATGCTAGTACACATGCACAAATTTTGCAACACATCATAAGATGAAGAGTACGTATGTCATTGTAAAAGCAAGAATGTGGGAAATAACAACACACATGTGTCAGGCACAGGGTGGCCCTTGACTTTCAATGTCTATGTACAGACAAAGAAACAATACATGACCTATTTATGCACAGAGCTTGACATGCTCAGCAAAACACATCTTGTTAGAATTACAATGTTCTCTTCAAAAGTAGCCTGTGTCTGTGATGATGGAGGACAATCCAATGTATGCACACTCATCATAATGTACAATGGCAAATGTAATGTGTAAGGTACCTTGACCTGTGCAAAAACACAACAAACATTGTGTCTCTCTTCTACCCACAGGGCCTCCCAGGGACACTACAGGAATAGAACAACATTCCCAGGCTCAGACTCTGGTTGACCCTGAGCTCTCCAGTGTGGATGTCTCTCAGCCCTCAACAGACGACGAGGAACTACCTGGCCCCTCCGGTGTGGGTCAGCATGCATCACCAGCAGCTATGACATCAGCACCCCATGCAAACAGTCCCATAACAAATGTCAACCCCCAGATGACCTCTACCAACACGGACACACCAAGGCAAGAAAACTAACCCTGGGCGAAGAACTACGCTCCGTTCGCGGAGTTTGCGGAGTTTCGGCAACTCCGCGCTCCGCGGAGAACGCGAAGTTGTCGAATACTCCGCAAACTGCTGCGTAGCGTAGTTCTCGCGCGCTCAATAGCATTTTCGCGTGCGCGAGGATGCTTGTCGGTAAGATCGAGTTGCCGAACACGCAGAAACTGCAATCTGGCACAGAATAACTCGCGAACACGTTAGTAGTGACCGGAAATAAGGGGACGCGAGCGGGCGGGACAAACCTCATGGGTAACTTCGCGCGCTACACATCCCGAGCATGCAGGCAATCAATCAATCAGGATATTTGTATAGCGCGCTACTCACCCAGAGGGTCTCAAGGCACTTGGGGGAGGGGGGTCCGCTACTGCTCGAACAGCCATGTCTTGAGTTGCTCCCTGAAGCAGAGGTGGTCTTGGGTCAGGCGGAGGTGGATGGGGAGGGAGTTCCAAGTCTTGGCTGCCAGGTAGGAGAAGGATCTTCCTCCCATGGTGGATCTTCGGATGCGTGACACGGCAGCGAGGGCGTGGCTGGTCGATCGTAGCTGGCGGGTGGGAGTGTAGAAGGTCAGGCGGTTGTTGAGGTACCTGGGGCCCAGGTCGTGGAGGGCCTTGTGTGCGTGGGTGAGGAGTTGGAACGTGATTCTCTTGCTGACGGGGAGCCAGTGAAGGTCTCTCAGGTGTCCGGAGATGTGGCTGTGTCGGGGGATGTCCAAGATGAGTCGTGCGGAGGCGTTCTGGATGTGTTAGAGTCTTTTCTGGAGTTTGGCTGTGGTTCCGGTATAGAGGGTGTTTCCGTAGTCCAGTTGGCTGGTGACGAGTGCCTGTGTGACCGTCTTCCTGGTTTCGGTGGCGAGCCATGGGAAGATCTTTCGGAGCATGCGTAGGATGTTGAAGCATGATGATGAGACGGCGTTGACTTGTCTGGTCATCGAGAGGGAGGAGTCCAGGAAGAAGCCCAGGTTGCGTGCGTGGTCCGTTGGTTTGGGTGCGCTGCCTAGGGCAGGGGGCCACAAGGAGTCATCCCAGCCGGAGGGTGATGATCCAAGGATGAGGACTTCCGTCTTGTCTGAGTTCAGTTTCAGGCGGCTGTTCCTCATCCACTCGACTATGTCTTTCATCCCTTCGTGTAGGTTGGTTCTGGCGGTTCCTGGGTCGTTGGTGAGGGAGAGGATCAGCTGGGTGTCGTCGGCGTAGGAGATGATGTTGAGGTTGTGTTGGCGTACGATGGCTGCGAGGGGGCTCATGTAGACGTTGAAGAGGGTGGGGCTGAGTGATGATCCTTGTGGTACGCCGCATATGACTTCGGTGGCCTTGGATCTGTACGGGGGAGGCGGACTCTCTGTGTTCTTCCGGTGAGGAACAAGATGATCCACTCCAGTGCCTTCTCTTGGATTCCGATGTTGCTGAGGCGCTGCACTAGGGTGCGGTGGCAGACCGTATCGAATGCTGCGGAGAGGTCCAGGAGGATGAGGGCCGCTGTTTCCCAGTTGTCGAGCAGGGCTCGGATGTCGTCAGTGGCTGCGATGAGGGCGGTCTCGGTGCTGTGGTTGGCGCGGAAGCCGGACTGCGAGTGATCGAGGCTGGTTGGGCGAGCGCAATTGGTGATCCACTGTGTGAGGTTGTTGGCTGCTTGGTTGGGGTACGTTGAGCTGGCGGGCGGGTTCTGGCTCAGTGAAGTGGTGAGCTGGTCGGTGGTGATCTTGTTCCAGTTCCTGCGGGGAACCTGTTGCGGGTGGTGGTGAGTCGTGGTCTTTCTGAAGCTGAAGTGGACGCAGCTGTGGTCTGTCCAGTGGAGTCCGGTAGAGTGGCTGAAGGAGATGTACTTGCTGGAGGAGAAGACTTGGTCAAGCGCGTGTCCGGCGTAGTGGGTGGGGGTGTTCACCAGTTGCATGAGTCCGAGGTTGGCGAGGTTGTCCAGCAGGGTGGTGGTGGGGTTGTCGTTGTCGTTCTCCAGGTGGAAGTTGAGGTCCCCTAGGAGGATGTAGTCAGCGGAGGCGAGGGCGAGCGGGCTGATATAGTCTGCGATGTCTTCGTTGAATTGTGTGCGAGGTCCTGGGGGTCTGTAGATGAGGGTGCCTCTGAGTGTGGTCTTGGGGTGTGTATCTGGAAGTGAAGATGTTAAGCGGCTGTGAGGGTGTCGTCTGAGTTGGTCCTGTCTCGTTGACGCGGTCTCTCCGGGTGATCTTGTATCCGTCCGGGATGGCGACGGCGATGTCGGGCGCTGAGGAGGCATTCATCCATGTTTCCGTGAGGAAGGCGACGTCTGGAAATGTGGTGTCGAGCAGGTTCCAGAGTTCCACGACGCTCCCGAAGATGAAAAATGGCTTGCAAACGGGTCAAGCAAGCTACTACGCATGCTCGCGGAGCTATGCGTAGTTCGCGGAGTGCAAGTACATCTTCGCGTAGCTCGCGGAGTGCGGCTACGCGAACTACGCCCAGGCTTAAAGAAAACACCGACAGCACAGCAACACAGGGCACTCTTGAGTAGGCGGACAACAACGCCAGTGTCAACAATGAAGAAGGCTTAGAGTTGTCAGTGTCTGCAACAACAGGTCACTCTCGTGTGGGTAGGGGTGGTGTGAGGGGCCATGGAGATAGGTCCCGTCAGGAAGATGGTGCTGCTGATCAAGCGGACCCACAGTTGGCATGCATTCTAAATGCATATTGATATGCACCGGAAACTTTGGCCAGGTAGTTGGGATCATCAAGGACATGCAACAGCAGCAGGCTGCACATTATGCCAAAATGGACTCACACATGTCCAGAATGAACTCACACATTTCCAGAATGGAGTCTAAAATTGATAAAATTGATTGACGACCTCATTGCGGTGTGCAGGGACATACTCGTCTGCCTCTGCTAGATTGCTGACAATATGACCCCAGCTCCCTGTGTGCCCACTACATCTGTTGCTACTACATCTGCAACTGTCACAGGGAGGAATGAGGACTCTGACGGAGAATCCCCTGCACTGCAGCAGCCTGCACCTGAGGTCCCCCTTCAAAAAAAGGTGAGGGGTCATCCGAAGTAGGACAAATCAGAGACAGATGGCCATGCATCCACCCAGGAAGTGAAAACCTGATCCTGATATCCTCCATTGTGTGTGAAGCATTCACTTTGTTGACTCTCACTGAACTCTCCCACATGGGATGGAGGGTCTAAAATGGATCAATGACTCAAATGACTGTGGACTTGGCTCTGAATATTTTATTTACTACCACTAACAACTCCTCTGTGAACTTTGGATTTCTAAAATTGGTACTACACTATTACTTTCTTGTACAATTTCACACATGCACAGCAATAAATTTAAAGTCACACAATACTTGCTTCTGTCGTGAATTAAACACAGTTTGTAACATAGAGATTGTTTTTTTGCTCTCCACACCACCCTAGGTCAGACACTGGCTATATGCAAATCAGCCTTGACCCTGTGCCTCATGGGAGCAGTCCAGCCCGAACTACCAAGCCATGTCTTTCCTAGACCGGAATCAAGCATCCAAGGACTGGTTTCTGGCTATCAGCCTTCTTCAGCCTGGATAGCTTGACTCCAGTGATGTGGAGAGCCTGGGACTCACGTCTGAGCATACCCAGCCCACTCGGGTGAAAATTGCAAAAAACACAGTTGATGGACAGAATGCAGAACAATGTCTTACATTCACCCCAGTACAAAGATCTGGGCCTAAAACCATCATGTTTTTGCTCTCCACACCACCCTAGGTCAGACACTGGCTATATGCAAATCAGCCTTGACCCTGTGCCTCATGGGAACAGTCCAGCCCGAACTACCAAGCCATGTCTTTCCTAGACCGGAATCAAGCATCCAAGGACCGGTTTCTGGCTAAAATACAAAGAGGTCATTAAGTGTACTTTTACTCTTCATTTTAGATTCAAACAGTTTAGGCAGTTGGAACATCCATCTTTAAAGAATAAAGTGTTGGATGCAGGTATAAACACCAACCAAAGATTTTACTGAGGTAATACTTTGAATGATTATTGCCTTTTTTTCGCTCATAATTGGGTCTTGTCATCTTTCTAGAGTCCTTCATTAGGTATTCTGATAGATACCTGTGAGTCATTAGGTCTTCTGATAGATACCTGTTAGTGATTATATTTAGTTGCCCTGTTAAGTGATCTGCATGGAGACTCCTAACAAATAATGAGGTGAGGAGCAGTACTGAGGTTCACTGTTCACATCACAGTGTGTTTTATGTTGTATATATATGCATGAGCAATTAGCACAGCATGGGTGTTAGAGGGGTTTATGTAATGATAAGATGCATCGATTTACAACAACAGTGTTAATGATTCACAGCATTGTTTGGGTTTAGTTTTCTCAGACCGTAATTGTCATGGATTTCGTTCATAAATTTTTATACAAAGTAATTTTTGACACATGCATCTAGACTCTAGATTACAACCATGTTTATTTTTTTTCTTTAATAATAACCACTGGTATGAAATCCTGAAGAAGGCTTTGCTGAAACGCGTTGGTATTCTACAAACATTACCAGTGTTTCCATAAATACGTCTTGAATCATTTCTCAGGCTATTATTTTGTATATAGACCATCATGTGCCTTATAAAATGTTTTTGACCATATTGTACATAAAATTGAAGCTATTATGGTCTCAGGTTATACCATTGTGATTGAATGTGTGGTTCTTATTTGCACAATATTATCCATTATGTGTATGCAGTTATATATTGGAAGTATCTATATGTATTTATGAATATTTATACATTTTGTTTATTTAAAAAAATCTCATCAATAAAAAAAGAGTATATTTATATAAACATTTGTATACGTTAGTTCTTATGATTTGCACCATATTTTTGTGTTTCTAGAGTTTATATGCTTGTCTATTAGTATTCAGTACTGTGCCCGGTAAAATTTTCTTTTCAAAAGGGACAAGGGCTTGCATGACAGTCTTTTTGGTGTTGGTTGGGACCCACCTGAAGAGTCTCTGGAGCATGCAGAGTGTGTGTAAGTAGGAGGAGGTGACTTGTCATGTCAGGCTCAGTTGTTAGTCAAGGAGGATGCTGAGGTTGCGTGCATGGCCTTTCAGTATGGGCGAAGGTCTGAGTTCTGCATGCCACCAGTTGTGGTCCCAAGTGGAGGTATTTTTCCAAAAGCTCAGAACTTCAGTTTTTTTGGAGTTGAGTTGGAGGCAGTTGTCTCCCATCGAGTTAGCTACATTGGGCATGGCGTTGCAGAAGCTGGTTGTGGCATTGGAGGGGTTCTCGGTGAGAGAGAGAATCAGTTGAGTTTCATCTGAGTAGGAGATTATGTTGAGTCAGTGGGTTCTGATGACATCTGCGAGGGGGTCATGCAGATGTTGAACAGGGTGGGGCTGAGGGATGATCCTTGTGGGAAGCCACATATTATGTCTTTGGGTGTGGGGGTGAAGAAAGGCAGTGGATGCTCTGTGTGAGCTGCGTGCTGATTGGGTTAGTTGTGTGGTTGTAAAGGTGGTGCGGGCAGGGGTCGGTGGGCACCTCAGAGTGGATGGAAGACATAATGGCTGATGTGGTCAGTATGGAGTGCGGAGACCAAGTGGTAATGGTTTGAATGATGAAAGCTGGTTGGTAGAGGTCGTTGGTGTTGAGGGTGGTGGGTTGGAGGTTGAAGTTGTAGATGTTGGTGATCATGCTGTGGAATTAGTTGGAGAGGGTGTCACCAGCAGTGGCCCATGCAGGTAAGAGCTGTGGGGTGGGCAGGCCAGGTGGGGGGCATTTCGACAGACACGACGGGGGCAAATCAATTATTTATTTAAATTTTCCTCTTAGTCATCTGTTGAATCCCAACCCTGCCCCACCACTCTTACCTAGATGGGCCCCTGCTGGGTGTCACAGACTTCTTGAGAGGGGTGGATGTTCTTCTCAATGGCGGTTGAGTTGGAGAATTTTTTGACTATTTTGAAGAGTTCCTTTTGTGATTGACCGCAGAGTCGATGCAGGTGGTGATGGCTGCTGTCTTGGCTTCTTGATGTGCCAGTGATAGATTCTTAAGGCTGTTTTGTGAGCTGCTCTGTCTGCTGGGTTCTTGGTGGTCAGCCATCATTTTTTAAATTGGGGGCAGTTGCGCTTGGTGGTCCTGATTTTTGGGTATACCAGCTGGCCAGCATGGAGGAATTGTTGGATATGGTAGGTTTCAGAGGGACAACATTGTTGGCGATATCAGTGATCCACTGAACGGCCTGGTCGAGTTCTGTCTAGGCCTCTGGTTGGGAGGTGGTGAGGGCCTGGGACCACTGAATTTTGGTGACCTTGCTCCAGCTGCAGTGAGGAGGGTCTGCTGCCTGGTGATGGTGTGCTGAGCACCGGTGATGGTGAGGACGCCGAGCAGGATGTAATGGTGAGAGTTAATTGCTAGCGGGGCAATATGGTTGGGGATAGCATCACAGAATGTAGCTTAGGGTCCCGGGGGTCTGTAGGCAAGGGCTCCTCTTATTGTGGCTTTGATATATGTATGTAGTACGAAGTTGGGGTGTTCCATGAGAGGTGTGGGGCCATTATTGGTGATGGTGCAGATGATGGTTTCCTTGAAGATGATGGCAATGCCTCTGCCATGTTTGTTGGCGAGAGCGTCCTTGGTGTATCATCTTGTAGCCTTTGGAAGTGGCGGTGGTGATGCAAGGGTTCAAGGAGGGGTTGAGCCACGTTTCTGTGATGAAGGCAACATGGAGAGGGTTGTGATGGTGTCTCAGATTTCTGTGGTGTTTTTGCAGAGTGAGCAAGCGTTGAGCAGGATGCATAGAAGTGGTTGCTGGCTGTTCTTGGTCTTGTGTGCAGGAGTGGTGCGAAATCTTTCATAGGTTGTATTGCAGGAGAAGTGGCACTATTAGCAAGTGAAGGGTCCTTTGGTGGATCGTTGGGAGGAGACGTAGCTGTTGTTTCGGCATCCGAGGTCCAGGAGTTCCGTGGCAGTGCACCGTTGGGTGGCAGTGGGCTAGGTCTCCTGGCACTGGGCACTGTCCTACCAGTTGTGCATTGGTTACAGCGCTCGCCCTGCATGATTCTTCTTTGTGGCCGTGCTTTGGCCTCCATTAGAGGTCCTGATAGATGGTCCTAGGTGCTAGTCAGGGACCTGGAATGGGCAATTCAGGGACAGCAGGCAGTGCAGGGACAGGGACAGCAGGCAGCATAGGGATAACAGACAGCACATGAACAGCAGGCAGCGCAGGGACAGGAGGCAGCACAGGGAAAGGTACTGCAGGAAGAGCAGGGACAAGGACTTCAGGCAGCTCAGGGACAAGGACAGCAGTCAGTGTAGAGACAGCAGGTAGCACATCAGATACCCATGACCACATTTGGGGGGTTTTGCAAGGATTCTCCCCGAGCCTCACCCTCTTAAATTCATACATGATTCCTCTATCCAGCATCATCTGCTCTCATGACATCAACGTCCTCTTCTGTGCTCATAACATTCAATTCATTCTCTCCCTCCTGGACAGGGCACCGGTACCTGGATCTAGTTGAATACCTACATGACTGAAATCGCCCACGAGATGAAGACCAACTGTCTAAAGCTGAGCACAGACAAGACCAAAATGATGATCTTCAGGAAGAGCACTTCACCATGGTATTCCACCTGGTGGCGAACAGAGCTGGGACCAACACCTACCCCCACCACCCACATCAAAAACCTCAGGATCGTCATTGACAGCAAACTCACCATGACCACAAAAGTCAGTGTTGTCACCGCCTCATGCTTCAATATCCTGAAGATGCAGAGGAACATTTTCACATGGCTCCCCAACAGCACCCTAGTCACAAGCAAGCTGGACTAAAGGCATACTACCTGTATGCTGGGATCAACAAAAAATCCACCAGAAAACTGCAGACCATTCAGAACTCAGCAGACAGAATGATTTTGATTTGATTTTGATTTTGATATTTATATAGCGCTGCAGTCACCCAAGGGCATCAAGGCGCTAGTCATGGGAGAATCACTCTCAACCTCCCATGCCGCAATCCCATCACACCACACATGAAAGTGCCCCACTGACTCCCCAAACGCAAATAAGCAACATTCAAACTCCTCACACACATATTCGAGGCACAAAATAGCACCGGCCTGAATACCTCAACAATTACATCTGCTTTCACAAACCTTTCAGACACCTCTGCTTGTCCAGAATCCTACTTGCATATAATCCACGCATACGGAAAATCCCGATCTGGTGGTCAAGCCTTCTCCTACATTGCTCCTAAAGCACAGTTCACTGATTCATTTTAAGAACAAGGTTATACATGTTTGAAGAGAAAAATTAATGACAAAAATATTTGCAGGAACTAAGGATCTGATTTATCAAATCAAAAGCATTTGTAAAGTGCAACACCTCAACCAATAGAGGTATCTACGCGCTGTGTCTCAGTCTCAGTCGATGAGCCAGGTCTTGAGTCTCTTTATGAAGTCTACCAGTGAGGGGGCTGTACATAGCTAGAGGGGGAAGGTTGTTCCAGGTCTTGGCAGTGATGAAGGAAAAGGAGCAGCCACTGCTGCAGCTGCGGGGTGAGTATGTAAGGGCGAGGGAAGAGAAGGTCAGGTGTCTCGAGGGTTGGTGAAAGTTCAGTCGGTTGTTGATGTAGGCAAGTCCCATTTCATGAAGGGATTTGTGGACATGTGTGTGGATATTGAACTGACATCTCTTCCGGATGGGGAGCCAGGGGTGGTCTCAGGTGGGGGCAATGTGGGTGCATTTGGGTAGGTCCAGCATGAGTCTGGCTGTAGAATTATGTATGGTTTGGAGTACTCTGTGGAGTCGGATGGAGATGTCAGTATAGATGGCGTTGTCATATACGAGGCGGCAGGTGACAAGAGCTTGCATATATTATGTCATCAACGTGCATTATTTGCACAATTTTTGTTTTGGTAGGTTTTGTATTTGGGTTTTAGAATAGCTATTCACGTAAACCACCTTTCTCTCTCCTATTTTAACATTCAGATGTGTTAATCTACTTCACTTGAAGTTAGTAGTTCACCAAAAGGATGAAGGATATCTATTAATTTCTGCCGACAGTGCTGCCTTAACTCTTAAGGTCAGTAATGTATAATTAAGATATAGACTTCCATTGATCTCACATCTAAATGTCTTTTAGAAAGGAGGTTATTTATGGCATATACCTTACAATTTCAGGTTACTTATCATTGTGTGAGCCTACGGACGATAATTCAGAACAGAATATATAACTAGAAGCAACAAAGGGGATACATCATTAGATATAAGGTAAGTATCGACTAGGTAGACCTGTCGGATGTTATTAACTTTGGTCTACATAGTTTTACCCTCCCAAGACTAATATTGCACGTCACGTCTTGTGTGCATTTTATATAGCAGGATTCTGCTTTGGGACCCGATCCAGTATCAGATGAGGCGATTATTCAATTCATCAAGTCCGTAAATGAAGGTATATCTATTTTCGTCATGTGGAGATATCAGGGTATAGACCTAGAGTTTAATTCCAGTGTCCAAAGACAGTGTTATAATACAAAGAGGTCATTAAATGTACTTTTACTCTTCATTTTAGATTCAAACAGCTTAGGCAGTTGGAACATCCATCTTTAAAGAATAAAGTGTTGGATGCAGGTATAAACACCAACCAAAGATTTTACTGAGGTAATACTTTGAATGATTATTGCCTTTTTTTCGCTCATAATTGGGTCTTGTCATCTTTCTAGAGTCCTTCATTAGGTATTCTAAAAGATACCTGTGAGTCATTAGGTCTTCTGATAGATACCTGGTAGTGATTATATTTAGTTGTCCTGTTAAGTGATCTGCACGGAGACTCCTAACAAATAGTGAGGTGAGGAGCAGTACTGAGGTTCACAGTTCACGTCACAGTGTGTTTTATGTTAAATATATATGCATGAGCAATTAGCACAGCATGGGTGTTATCGGGGTTTATGTAATGATAAGATGCATCGATTTACAACAACAGTGTTAATGATTCTCAGCATTGTTTGGGTTTAGTGTTCTCAGATCATAATTGTCATGTATTTTTTCATGAATTTTTATACAAAGTAATTTTTGACACATGCATCTAGACTCTAGATCACAAACATGTTTATTTTTTTCTTTAATAATAACCAATGGTATGAAATCCTGAAGAAGGCTTTGCTGAAACGCGTTGATATTCTACAAACATTACCAGTCTTTCCATAAATATGTCTTGAATCATTTCTCAGCCTATTATTTTGTATATAGACCATCATGTGCCTTATAAAATGTTTTTGACCATATTGTACATAAAATTGAAGCTATTATGGTCTCAGGTTATACCATTGTGATTGAATATGTGGTTCTAATTTGCACAATATTATCCATTATGTGTATGCAGTTATATATTGGAAGTATCTATATGTATTAATGAATATTTATACATTTTGTTTATTTTAAAAAATCTCATCAATAAAAAAAGAGTATATTTTTATAAACATTTTTATATGTTAGTTTTTATGATTTGCACCATATTTTTGTGTTTCCAGAGTTTATATGCTTTTCTAATAGTATTCAGTACTGTGCCCGGTAAAATTTTCTTTTCAAAAGAGATAAGGGCGTGCATGACAGTCTTTTTGGTGTTGGTTGGGATCCACCTGAAGAGTCTGTGGAGCATGCAGAGTGTGTGTAAGCAGGAGGAGGTGACTTGTCATGTCAGGCTCAGTTGGCAGTTGAGGATGATGCTGAGGTTGCGTGCATGGTCTTTCAGTATGGGCGTAGGACTGAGGTCTGCATGCCACCAGCTGTGGTGCCAAGTGGAGGTATTTTTCCAAAAGCTCAGAACTTCAGTTTTGTTGGAGTTGAGTTGGAGGCAGTTGTCTCCCATCCATTTAGCTTCATTGGGCATGGTGTTGCAGAAGCTGGTTGTGGCATTGGAGGGGTTCTCGTGAGGGAGAAAATCAGTTGAGTGTCATCTGAGTAGGAGATTATGTTGAGTCAGTGGGTTCTGATGACATCTGCGAGGGGGTCATGCAGATGTTGAACAGGGTGGGGCTGAGGGATGATCCTTGTGGGAAGCCACATATTATGTCTTTGGGTGTGGGGGTGAAGAAAGGCAGTGGATGCTCTGTGTGAGCTGCGTGCTGATTGGGTTAGTTGTGTGGTTGTTGAGGTGGTGTGGGCAGGTGTCGGTGGGCACCCCAGAGTGGATGGAAGACATAATGGCTGATATGGTCAGTATGGTGAGCGGAGACCAAGTGGTAATGGTTTGAATGATGATAGCTGATTGGTAGAGGTTGTTGGTGTTGAGGGTGGTGGGCTGGAGGTTGAAGTTGTAGATGTTGGTGATCATGCTGTGGAATTAGTCGGAGAGGGTGTCACCAGCAGTGGCCCATGCAGGTAAGAGCGGTGGGGTGGGCGGGCGGACTAGGTGGGGGCATTTCGACAGACACGACGGGGGCAAATTAATTATTTATTTAACTTTTGCTCTTAGTCATCTGTTGAATCCCAACCCTGCCCCACCACTCTTACCTAGATGGGCCCCTGCTGGATGTCACAGACTTCTTGAGAGGGGTGGATGTTCTTCTCAATGGCGGTTGAGTTGGAGAATTTTTTGACAATTTTTTGAAGAGTTCCTTTTGTGATTGACCGCAGAGTCGATGCAGGTGGTGATGGCTGCTGTCTTGGCTTCTTGATGTGCCAGTGATAGATTCTGAAGGCTGCTTTGTGAACTGCTCTGTCTGCTGGGTTCTTGGTGGCGAGCCATCATTTTTTAAATTGGGGGCAGTTGCGCTTGGTGGTCTTGAGTTTTGGGTGTACCAGCTGGCCAGCTTGGAGAAATTGTTGGATATGGTAGGTTTCAGAGGGACAACATTGTTGGCGCCATCGTTGATCCACTAAACGGCCTGGTCGAGGTCTGTTTAGCCCTCTGGTTGGGAGGTGGTGAGGGCCTGGGACCACTGAATTTCGGTGACCTTGCTCCAGCTGCAGTGAGGAGGGTCTGCTGCCTGGTGATGGTGTGCTGAGCGCCGGTGATGGTGAGGTCGCCGAGCAGGATGTAGTGGTGAGAGTTAATTGCTAGGGGGGGCAATAAGGTTTGGGATAGTATCACAGAATGTTGCTTAGGGTCCCGGGGGTCTGTAGGCAAGGGCTCCTCTTATTGTGGCTTTGATATATGTTTATAGTAGGAAGTTGGGTGTTCCATGAGAGGTGTGGGGCCATTATTGGTGATGGTGCATATGATGGTTTCCTTGAAGATGATGACAATGCCTCTGCCTTGTTTGTTGGCGAGAGCGTCCTTGGTGTATCATCTTGTAGCCTCTGGCAGTGGTAGTGGTAATGCAAGGGTTCAAGGAGGGGTTGAGCCACGTTTCTGTGATGAAGGCAACATGGAGCGGGTCGTGATGGTGTCTCCGATTTCTGTGGTGTTTTTTCAGAGTGAGCGAGCGTTGAGCAGGATGCATAGAAGTGGTTGCTGGCTGTTCTTGGTCTTGTGTGCAGGAGTGGTGCGAGATCTTTCATAGGTTGTGTTGCAGGAGAAGTGGCAGTATTAGCAAGTGAAGGGTCCTTTGGTGGATCGTGGGGAGGAGATGTAGCTGTTGTTTCGGCATCCGAGGTCCAGGAGTTCCTTGGCAGTGCACCGTTGGGTGGCAGTGGGCTAGGTCTCCTGCCGCTGGGCACCGTCCAACCAGTTGTGCATTGGTTACAGCGCTCGCCCTGCATTATTCCTCTTTGTGGGCGTGCTGTGGCCTCCATTAGAGGTCCTGATAGATGGTCCTAGGTGCTAGTCAGGGACCTGGAATTGGCAATTCAGGGACAGCAGGCAGTGCAGGGACAGGACAGCAGGCAGCATAGGGATAACAGACAGCACATAAACAAACAGCAGGCAGCGCAGGGACAGGAGGCAGCACAGGGAAAGGGACTGCAGGAAGAGAAGGCACAGGGACTTCAGGCAGCTCAGGGACAAGGACAGCGGTCAGTGTAGAGACAGCAGGTAGCACATAGACAGCAGGCAGCCTAGGGACAGCAGGCAGCCAGGGAAAGCAGGAATATTCAGAGTGAGGGCTGTATGTATCCTGTTGATACCACACTGTCTAATACTGCTTGACAGATCTCTTGAGCCACATGCAAAACTAGGGGGAGCAATTGAAAGAGAGAGCACGATGTCAAGACAATTCTTGTGTATCCCCTATCTGACTGCTTAAGGACCCTGCCTTTGTCCTACCAGACATTTGCCTCTCAGCAGGCAGCCAGGGAAAGCAGGAAGCACCGGGACACCCAGAAGCCACCTACGAGCATCCAGAGAAGCGAGAGCCACTGGTGTCTTAAATTTTCACCGGGAGGCGTGAAAATCTGCTGATCCAGCTTGCTCCACTTTCAGGGATGCTGGGAAATGTAATCCTGGTCTCGTCCTGTGGTGGAAGGGAGTACGAGGCTCAGTGATGGAGGCGTCAGGTAGGAGGGATGACAACCTCCTGGAGGGACGCGGAGAGAAGCTTCCTGCTAAGCGAGACCTGCCGGGTTCTTAAATTGATGCTGGTAAGTGTGGAAAGCCACTGAATTAGCTGGCCCCGCCTCTGTGGTTGCTGTGAAATGTAGTCTTGGTATTGCCTTGTGGTGGGAGGTGGGAACAAGGCACGGTGATGCAGGTGGCAAGAGCAGAAGGTGAGACAACATCCTGGAGGGAAGCAGACCATTTTATAATGGTGGAGAGGGTACTCCGTCTATATAGTGGACTCTCCACCGGATTTAGATGTGGGCGTACCTTAGGTTTAATCAGGGAGGAGACTAATCTGTCTCTGCTGGGATTAATCCCCTCTCACAGCTTTCGGGAATCAGGGCTGTCAGAGAAATGGCCACATGTCCACCCTCTCAATTGTGATTGGTGGACATGTAGTCAATTTTTATTGTTCCTTACCGCCAAGTAAAACCTGGTGGTAAGAAAAAGTAAAACATTATGAGCCTATTTTATATTTTGGTGAGCGGCCGCCCATTCTGCCATGAAGATGGAGTAAATTATTCAATCCCCATGTTGGAGATGCCACTTATCTAATTTATAAATTATTACCAAGCAGGAGGTCATTTATAAAGGCTTGGCAATGAAGAAAATAAATAATTGCTGACAAACTGTCATCATGGCGGTTCCTTTAAATTTATGTTAATGTCTATTGCAGGGCTGCATTTGAAGGATGCAGTTTTGCAGCAAACAGCATTATTTGTTTACTTTTCTAAAAGAAAATCCCAAAACAGGATTTTGTTTTTGAAAAGAAAAAAAGCAATACTACCTTCTCCATGGGAGGCTTCTCCCATGGCATGAAAAGCATTAGAATTCCATGTAGAGTAGTCCCCACCAAGGTCAAACTTAAAGTCAGATCGCTATTTAATTTGGCAGGTAGACCACTATGTTGGCAGGAAGGGAACTCAGTCGCCATTGTGACAGAGTACTCTATCTGTTAATATATCAATCAGGCCCTATAATACCCCCTACCACCATTGGAGAAGCCTTCCATGACAAGGGGAGCATTACTGTTTTTCTTTTTTTTAAAAGGCCTGTTTCTGGATTTTCTTTCTGAAAAGAAGAGAAGAATACTGTTTGCTATGGCGCTGCGTCCTTTCGAATAGAGAAATTATATTTTTTAATGAGACTGTGCAGCAAATAGCTTGCATGAGCTTTGCATCTCATATTCAAGAACACCATCAATTGCTAAAATTTGACAATATATATGGATGGAAATGGAGAGAAAATATCACTGATAGTGATTTGAATTAAATTGTGCCGATTTGAGCACACAATTTATCAGTGTTTGGTTCAGATGATATAGCCATGTGGCCAGCGGATACTTATAAACGGATATCTGTCTTTCTGTTTAAATATACTGGTCCATTAGCAAGTAGACAACATTCTAGGTGCTAAACAGGCTATACCAAACCAGTTTGAGTGCTATAAAGAAACAGATATCAATGCTCTATGAAAATATGAATGTAATTGGTTTTCTTTTGGGACCATACCCAGTAATGAATAGAAGGTTAAATATGCCATCATGTATGCTGCTATAAATAAAGAACAGGCATACTTTGAAAGAGAAGGTGCAGAAAGAATTATGGATACTGACAGAGAAATAAATGCAAACCACTTTTAAAGCCTTTGACGATAGCCATCAAACTCTTTTTAAAGATATATATGCAGTCCTATACCATTGACTGCTTTCATCAACAACTCATTTGAAAAACAAGAAACTACATTACCATGGAGATAAAACAGCATACATGACAGGGCCCCGGGGCCGGACCAGAAAATATGTCTGACCGGCACTGTTTCATGTCATCTTTGATACGTTAAGTCAGTTTGTGGTGCAAACATCTTATACCACCATATATTGAAACCATTTGTGTCTAGGTGGAAATTTGTGGCAAGAATGTTTATGCATATTGTGTGCGTGGCATTTTATCTGGTTATGTGTTCTGCTGTTTTTTGTTGTTGTTGAGTTTTGTGCTACATTATTGCACTGTGATTTTGTGGTGTTACGTTGTGGAGTCTTTTTTGCAATGTGTTGTGACTGTTTCGTGCCTGCTAATGTTTTACGTGTTGCTATGCTGCATTGTGTTTATTACTGTGTCATGTTCTGCTGTTTTCTGTAGATGTGCCAGCAAATGCTGGAGAAAAGAAAAATGCCATGTTGTATCCGTTATGATATCCTGCTATTGCTCTGTGGCTCAATAAAGTTTGTCAAAAACAAAATGCTGCTACATTTTCAGCCAATATGTTTCTTTCCCATGACAAGCAACCATATACTGTTGTCTAACATGCTATAATACCACTGATTCAGCTCTTCAAATTATTTAAGATACCAGTTAGTGCAGAACTGTGGCAGAGGCTGTGTAATATTAGTACTTTCAATGCTCACTTATTTGATGCAGGTACTGGAGAGCTGGTGATGACGTGTGACAGCTGTCTGCCCTGATAAATATTACAAGTAATTTAATGAGCTTGAAAAAGTCTCACGTTCGATCACAAAGGTGCCACTTGGAGTGTTGTAAAGAAAGCCATAGAAAAGCTTGGGATAGCCGGGGCAGGCAGACAGGCTTTAACAAAAGTTACTATGTCTGTTAGATTGGAAATTGCAATTTAAACTTGACAGAATGTCATATAATGGTTAGGAAATTAAATAATTGCAACATAAATGTGGAAGCTATTACCAACACATAGCTAATTTCTTAGGCAGCAAAGAAGCATCCACAATCTACAGATTTTAATAAAAATAAAGTGTAACTGCTTCTGTAATGTCATCAAAAGATCAACAGGTACACAACAGGACGAAGAAAGAGGGGGAGTGAAGGGTCAGATAGTGAAGTATATTGAATGATGTTGACACTGCTGACTACTTCCAGAATATCCTTCTTTCTCTCTGAGGTGGACCATAACAGGGGCTGCGCTAATACAAATACCTGGAGAAAAAAACAGAAATATTCAGATTTTTGCACTGTGCCTATCATTAAGACTCCAGGGGCCCGTTGTAGGTAAATCTTTTTTACCACTTCATAAATACCGATTCATACCGAATCGGTATTTAAGAAGTGGTAAAAAAGAGAAGGGCAGATGTAGGTAATTTTATTTTAAAAATTACCGAATCGGAAGGAATCGGTATTTACCGATTCGGTAAATACCGAATCGGTAATGCCCATTGATTCCTATGGGCATTGAAGCCCATAGGAATCAATGGGCATTACCGAATCGGTATTTACCGATTCGGTAATTACCGATTTCTGCAAGGGTGTAGGGGGTGTCACTTTGACACCCTCTAGCACCCCCAATACTGGCTTGTGTGCCATATGGCACACAGACATGCCCTAAGGGCATGTCTGTCTGTCACATGGCATAGGTGTGCATGCACACCTGGATTCGGTATTTTAACACCCAATTGGATTGGGTGTTAAAATACCGAATCTGAAGGGCCTGTGGGACTGAAAGTAGTCCCACCTACATCCCGAATTTTAAAACTCGGTAAACTTACCGATTCGGTATTTTTCAAATTCGGTAATTTTACCGAATTGGTAAAATACCGAATCGTACAAAAAAAGGTCCCCTACATCTCAAAAGGCCAAATACCGGTCGGAAACGGCCGAATTCAGCCGTTTCCGACAAGTATTGGCCACCTACATCGGGCCCTTACTGTTCTACATTTGTTTCCAAAAATCACCCTTCAACAGCTACTTTTTAAATCTTGAAAATACTACACGTTTATTGGCTTGTGTTTTTTTTAATACTCTCCTGTTATTAATTGTGGATCAAATAGTGAGAAGGTTTGCTTTTCGTAGAGTTGGTGAACGGTCACATTCTGTTGTATCTACTGGTCCAAGGTATTTATCTACTGGAGAGACAGGACTGTGAGCCATATTCTGCTGTGAACCCTGCTGCACACAGCTGACGATAGTGTGCAGTGGGGTATGGGTGAATGGCAGATGTGATGGAGGGCCTAACCATGTCAACTTCGTTTAAAAGTCCTCATTTTGCATACTCAACTCTAATGTTAGTGAACTTGAATACTGTTTTGTAGTCTGTGCATGCTGGGGCACTGCTGTCCAGTGCCCAGTGTGTGTGATCTGGCCCCTAAAGCATGTAGAAATGTGCTAATCCCTGAATGTCGTATTTAGAATTTCCATCAGGCCATAGTATATGGTATGGAAATACATTTATTGCCTAAAAAGTAATGTCATCTGAGGACTGCAGCTCTTATTCTGCCACCTACTTGACCAACATGGCTTTAGATCTACCATTATAGCCTGACTGCTGCAGCGTAACACCATCAGTGCAACTTGTACAAATAACCCTTTCTCCACCCTTATGTAGGCCTTGTAGCCCACGAGGTAGGGTGCATGGTGTTTAAAAGTGGGGCATGTAGAAAATAATATTACCATGTTGCTAAAAGCTATTTTCACTTTGGCAGACTAACTGTCCCATGTAGAAAATCAAAGTACATAATAAAATACTAATACTATATCTCGAGAGCAGTTTGAAAATGTATTAGGTCAATATTAATAATAGTTATTAACATTCCAATTCAATGGTCAAGCTGGATTTGCAATACATATGATGGAAAAGTAACTTTTAGGAAGTTACTTTTTCCCTGCTTGAAGTTCCTCGAGTCTAGTTTGCATTAACTCTCCAGCTTCTCCTGGCCTGTGATCAGTCCACAAAGAGGTGTAAAAGAGGTGTGAAATTTCTCACATGAGCAAAAAATAGGTTTACATGTATGGACAGAAATGGCTCCTCTAAACTCCACGGAATATTCAGAGTGGGGGCTGTGGGTATCATGTTGATACCACACTGTCTAATACTGCTTGACAAATCTCTTGAGCCTCATGCTAAACTAGGGGGAGCAATTGAAAGAGAGAGCACGATGTCAAGACAATTCTTGTGTATCCCCTATCTGACTGCTTAAGGACCCTGCCTTTGTCCTACCAGACTTTTGCCTCTCAGTTTGTTGTTTGTGTAGAGTGCCTGCTTCAAATTACTAATGTCTGACAGAGTTTCGACGTACAGAAAATCAACCTACAAAAATATCGACACAAAAATATCAAAGTCAAAAATATCGAAGTCCAATCTACATAAAGGTAAGTACAAAAATATCGAGGAAAAAAATATTGTTGGCAAAAATATAGTTGTTAACAATATCTTTTTAAAAAATGTTATATTAACCCCTTGCCTGCGCTGAACGTTCCGCGCTAGTGCGGAACGTTCTATTGCGCAGAAGGGGCCGCGACGTTCAACGGACGTGTGCAGCACTACCGAGGTAGTGCACGCGACGTCCGCTGAACGTCGGCAGCAGCGGTGGGGTTAATAATGTAAAATTAAGTAAAATAATGCAAATAATTAAAAGAAATATAGTCAAAAATATGAAAATATATTTCAAATAATAACTAATATACATGATGTTAATATAAATTAAACATATACATATAATTTAATAGATATTCTTACTCCACATAGTGCAAAAGTAGGGAAAGCGTTGGATAGCGTAGAGGTAAAAATTGCTATTCCCACTCCGGTGAGTGCAACAGTAGGGAAAATACTTCCCACCCTAATCCCCAATAAACACACAACACACTCCACATAGAATTTCACAAAATTAATTTAATGTTCAATTAATCAATTAATACAAATTAATTTGTAATTAATAATTAATTAAACATACATTAATTATCAATAACAACACATAATATGTAATAAAAATGATTAACGATTAATAATAAATTAACAAAAAACGTAATTATCAATACCCAATTTGTTTAAATAATTACTTAATTACAAATAAATTACTTCCCACCCTATTTCCCTATAAACACACAACCCACTACAATAATAAATTAATAGAAATTATATAATTATCAAGTAATAATAATTAATTACCAATTAACAATTAATTAACAAAAAATGTATAATTAATACCAATATTTGAAAATGAATACTTACTTATTTAAAATAAATTACTTCCCACCATATTCCCCTATAACCCCACTCTACTACAGAAATAAAACACAACGTTTAATTAAAAATAATTAATAATTCCTAAAAATTATTATTTATTGTACTATTTTAATTACATTACTTCCCACCATATACCCCTATAAACCCACAACCCGTTACAGTACTAAAATGCAAAATGTACTTAAATTTTTTTTTACTAATTTGTAAACAATGTATACATATATTTAAAAAAGAATGCAATACTTAACAAAAAATATATAACACATACATATAAAATACATACTAAAATACATAACACTAATATAAATATTGATATTATTAACATCAATAATTTAACTATCGATATTACTAACATCGACATTTGCAAAATCAATATTTCTAACCTTATGTTCGATATTCTGGTTGTCGATATTCTTGATGTCGATATTCTGTCCCCACGATATTTAAAACTCAAAACAAATGTATTTTGATATTTAAAAATTAATATTTTGACTGTCCACCGCAAAGTACATTTAGTATTCTATTTTAGCTTTATCTGTCTCCTGCTTTATACCGTTCTGTTAGTCCGCACATGTGTTATTAGGTGAACATGGAAGTAATAATATGGCGCGGCGCAGGGGTGTCTCTCCATCACTACAGACTCTAGTTAGAGTCTATATGCCTCAAAGGGTGGTGTGTGGGGGGAGGGGTTTGGGGAGGGCCTTGGGGAGGGGCTTGAGGAGGGGGGGGGGAAATGCAAAAAAAAAAATTGACAAATTCAGTCACAAGTTACCATGCACAAAAAGATCATGGTATGATGTGAACCAATATAGTTTAAACAAAAAACGAAATTGTAAAAAGCAAAACTGTATTATGCACTTCAAGAAAAATGGAGGTTTTCGGCTCCAACACATTAAACCTGGGTTAGATTTTCATGCTAATAAATGGGGAGAATAAGCTTATGCAGTTGGAATGTGGCAGGCCTCAATCATAAAGATAAAAGGGCCCAGTTATTTCAATTAACACGTCAAAACCCAGTTGACATAATATGTCTTCAAGAGACACATATAGCATATACTGACAGAGACTTACTTAAATAACCTGGTTATAATCTAATGGCAGCTACATCCCAAACATCCAAAACCAGAGGGGTAGCCATCTTAGCCAAACCTATAATAGGCTCCCCAATTCGTAAATTGGCCGACAAACATGGTAGATGGGTCATATTTCAGCTACAGGCGGGTATAACTATCTGTGCAATCTATGGCTCAAATCTAGATGATCCTGATATCTTTCGGGAGCTCGAAATCGAATTGGCCTCTTGGTCTGGCTCTTTGGTCGTTTGCGGGGATTTTAATATTGATATAGGGTTGCCCACAGGGAATCACCTATCTCAAAATTATAAAGGGCGTAAACCGAAGGTATACAGCGCACTAGGTCGGATGATGAAAAGTCACAATTTAGTGGACGTCTTGGGATTACTCCAGGGGCCAAATGCAGATGGTTTTACTTATTTCTCTTTCCCCCACAATAAGTACGTCCGAATCGACTATATTATGTCAACTATAGAGGAGAGGGACATCATAGAAATAGCTAAATCCCCGAAAACAATATCCGACCATAATGCGCTGACCTTCATCTTCGATACTGCCAATTTGGTTAAACCAATGACCCAATGGACTTTTGACAGGAGGTTACTGGTTAATCAGGAATATATAACGTATATTAAATCATGGGCTCAGTCCTTTTTTCGATTGTAACCAGTTTAGTGCATCCCGTGTAATAGTTTGGGACTGTTTTAAAGCAGCATTGAGGGGAGAGACTATTTCATTTGTAGCTAATAAACGAAAGAAGGAAAAGCAGACTAATATACAACTGATGCAAGAACTCTCTAATCTCGAGACCCTTCATGCCTCCCAAATAAATCAGTTTCGAAGAGGGCAAGTCGATTCTACATTAGATCCTGGGAAAATTTTAAACAAAATAATGATTCTAAAAAATGAGATCAATAGTATGCTAATCCAAAAAGCTGCTGAAACCTACCAGGCTAATAAGGCTAGACTGTATGAATCAGGAGAAAATGTGGGGAAGCAGCTAGCATTACGTACTCGACAAAAACAATCACTAGGTAGTATTAAGAAGATAGAATTTGAGGGTAATGTGCATACAACTTCTAAAGAGATTGTTAAAGTATTCCAAAAGTATTATCAAAAACTCTATAGTAGCGATATATCACATCCTAATAACGAAATAACAACATTTTTAAATAATTGGCTTCCAGATCAGACTTTACATAAAATTATTGATGATGAGACTAAGGCTAATCTGGATAGAGAGATTACGATCACTGAAGTGGAGATTGCATTAGCCGAGATGGCCAATGGTAAAGCGGCGGGTCCGGATAAAATCCCATTGGATCTATATAAAATCCTTGGTAATCAAATAACCCCTTTCCTGCTTGATTTGTTTCTTGGAGTGCAATATCACACAACTCCTCCAGAGTCATGGAAGCAAACAAATATAATAATTTTTCATAAAAAGGGTAAACCACCTCACCTTCCTTCTTCATATAGGCTCATATCCCTGATTAACTCCGACTCATAACTATATGCTAAAATACTTGCAAATCGACTGAGCGGGGTCGTCGAACATCTTGTGTCCCCGTGGCAACATGGCTTTATCCCCGGCAAGGGCACTACAGACCATACTCGGAGAGCCATAACCCTGTTTGACATCATGGGAGCCACGGGGGGCGAGATGTCGATGATCCTCCTCGATGCCGAAAAGGCAATCGATCGAGTATCATGGCAGTTTCTTTGGAATATCTTGGAAAGTAAAAATTTTGGAAACAACTTTATTAAAGCCATTAAAGCCATTTACATCAACCCCACGGCCAAAATCTCTATAGCTGGTGACGAGTCGGAGGTTATTAAGGTTCAAAGAGTCACAAGGCAGGGCTGCCCATGTTTTCCGGTCTTATTTGCCCTATATATCGATCCCCTTATTCAGAAATTATTAACCTCACCCGCAATCCAACCAGTTATTACTGGATCCTTCTCCACTAAAGTCATGGCATATGCTGATGATGTTGCTATTATAACCACCAATCCGTCTGAAGCAGTTTCTGAAATTGAGACAATCACTCAGGCTTTTGGGATGTATTCAGGGTATTCTTTGAATAGAGACAAAACGGTGGTATTAGCCACTATAACACCCAGTATGAAAGTACATATAGGGTTAAACAGGCTACATATCTAGGAGTAGGCCTCTCTGTGGAGATAAGCAAGATTAGCGAAATAAATTATTCTCCCCTCATTGATAAAATTAAAAGTGATCTTAGAAGGATAGACAGCTTGCACCTTTCTTTAATAGGTAGGGCCAATTATGTTAAAATGAACATATTCCCACGGGTTTTATATTTTTTCAGAGCAATCCCTCTACTGCCTGGAGAACACTTTATTAAGACTATAGATTCCCTTATTGCAAAGTTTATGTGGAGCTATGGTAAAATAGGACGGGCCCTTCCCCTGTTAGCGCTCCCTCAAGATAGAGGTGGCTTAGCTCTACCAAATTTGAGATTATATTTTTGGGCAACATTAGTACAACATATGGACCCTCTTTTGACTGTTAAACCCAGAATCTTAACCCCTATAAGTCCATATATTCCATCAATATATGAGCTTAGTTTAGGTGAAAAACATAAGGGACTACTCTTAAGGCAGACAGAACCATCATACTACAAAAAAATTAAATTAAAGACAGTTCTAGACGCTCGAGTAGTATGGAAAGCTATCTGTAAACATCTGGGTATTCCTACATTTACGAAATATACACCATTATGGCAATGCAAAATTTTTTCCTCCATTCCTAACGACAGTAGATTTCAGAGGTGGGAGCTCCTAGGCATTAAAACAATAGGTGATTTTTTTGGTAATAGTATTTCACTATCCTTTGAGTCTTTTCAAGAAAGATACAATATTCCCGCTTGTGATTTTCTAAAATTCTATCAAATATCATCTAGCATCTGTAACACTATACCAAAAATTCTACTAGATAATTTACCGTTACTGGATATTATAGGGAAAAACTCCACAAGAATCGGGGTCCTATATCAGTTATTTATGGTCAATACCCCTGACGACCTAGAGCGCACGGAACAATCTTGGGCCTCGAAATTAGCTAACCCCAATGTAGATATAGATCTCTCATTAACCCTCTCAGCAAAATATTTTATAGCCTCTAATTTAAAGGCTCAATATTACAGAACCATTTATAACCTATACTATACGCCAGCTAAATTGTTTGCTTGGGGGCTCAGGACTGATGATAACTGTCCTAGATGTAATCAGCCACTTGCAAATCTCCTGCATATGTTTTCTGAATGCCCTGCATTGGCAACAGTCAAAGCTATGATACTGGAATACTGGGCCCAAATCTTTGGGCATCGAATAAAAGACTCTATAACATTGCTCCTATTAGGCCATGATGATTCCTTGGAACACAACACCGAAGAACAGGCGGTACTTTTTCTGGGATACGCCGTGCTTCGGATAATTTTGGCAGCCAGATGGAAAGATGCAGAGCCCCCTACCTTTAATATGTGGCTTAGTCGTTTTATAGCTATCTATAAACAAGAAACTGCAATATATGCCACAAGAGGTAGGAAAATGAGGGCAATAGGGAAACAGATATGGGAATCTATTACTAGGTGGTATAATACTGAAAGGAGAAACCAAGTGTTGGACATTTGATGTATTTTGATACTATGTTTCTTTTCGCTTCCTGTCTTAGTTATGTTTAAAAAGTATATATCTTTAATTTATATTCTCTAGGTATTATATTGGTTACTCACTTCAACATATGACATGTTCCCATACTGTACTCCATGCATATCATACTAATCTGCATTGTTTATTTTTGTGTACTTGTTTTGTTTGTCTGAATTTGCCAACGAATAAAAAAAAAAAAAAAAATATTAAAAATGAATAACGATTAATAATAAATTAACAAAAAACGTAATTATCAATACCCAATTTGTTTAAATAATTACTTAATTACAAATAAATTATTTCCCACCCTATTTCCCTATAAACACACAACCCACTACAATAATAAATTAATAGAAATTATATAATTATCAAGTAATAATAATTAATTACCTATTAATAATTAATTAACAAAAAATGTATAATTAATACCAATATTTGAAAATGAATACTTACTTATTTAAAATAATTTACTTCCCACCATATTCCCCTATAACCCCACTCTGCTACAGAAATAAAACACAACGTTTAATTAAAAATAATTAATAATTCCTAAAAATTATTATTTATTGTACTATTTTAATTACATTACTTCCCACCATATACCCCTATAAACCCACAACCCGTTACAGTACTAAAATGAAAAATGTACTTACATTTTTTTTTACTAATTTGTAAACAATGTATACATATATTTAAAAAGAATGCAATACTTAACAAAAAATATATAACACATACATATAAAATACATACTAAAATACATAACACTAATATAAATATTGATATTATTAACATCAATAATTTAACTATCGATATTACTAACATCGACATTTGCATAATCAATATTTCTAACCTTATGTTCGATATTCTGGTTGTCGATATTCTTGATGTCGATATTCTGTCCCCACGATATTTAAAACTCAAAACAAATGTATTTTGATGTTTAAAAATTAATATTTTGACTGTCCACCGCAAAGTACATTTTAGTATGTGATGTGGGAGGACCCTGGCGAATTCACTATGACACTCCTACACACTCTCCTAGCCCTGAGACCAAAGTCTAATGTGGGAGAAGGCTTTCAGCAGCTTGAAAATGCCCTTGCACATGGCATTGTAGTCTTATTGCCGTAAGTGAAATGTGAACTACTGAAAAAGTGGATAGGGTATACTCCAGGAAGTTTAACCTCATTAATTAGGCAGTGTCCAGGAATCAATCCTAAACATTAGCTGGTGCCAAGCATAACTTTGGATTTGGAATCTGTGACCAGTGAGAGGTGCCTGATGACATTGCACTCCCTAACACCTGAAATGCAAGGACATAAAGATCTCCAAGGATCATAAATCTGTTCCCCTGAGCGGCCCCAGGAACATAAAACAGCTGAAGAAGACTTCAGTGCAGAATTCCAGCTGGCAAGTGGCATCTGGACCTCCACTGGACATTGCTGTGCCTTCTGCCTTACATCCTCAGAATTTGTAAGTGCTCTCCTTGAGGCCCTAGGAGCCTTAGAAGTGTACTGATGTGATAGGTTGGGCATGAAAAGAAGTTTTGGAACTTTTTTGAAAGATTTGTTTCAGAGGTCCAGAACTTAAAGGCGATCGGCTGTTAAAAGGCAGTTCCGCTGGGCCAGGTTTATCCAACGCAGAGAAGAGTTTTTATTCCGGAAAATAACAAAACTCCTTTTCAGATTAGGACTTAGAAACTTTTTTTGAACTTCCCTACTTTAAGGCCATAGTGGGGTCAATCTACTTGGTGTATCTGATCTCCACTACATCTCAGGTGGCCTCAGGTCACATGATCACTTCTTAATGCCTTACACATTTTCGTTAAGTTAAACTGGTCTGCTCTGTTCCATAGCTACTAGCAGGATCAAATGACTGAATCCTTGGACTGCACCTAACAAGCTAGTGACTATATAACTTGTGGTGGATTACTATCTACCCCAAATAATAATTCACTTTCTCACACCAACCACCACTGCGGACAGCAAAAGGCTGAGTGCAGACAAGCTGGGTTGAGCATAGAGCCTGGCCATAGGCATACTGCACATGGCCCTAGCCTTTGCACGGAAAGTGTTGGTCATACAGAAAGCGGTGCAAAGGACTTAACTCCAGACAACACCATGTGGCCAATTCTTGCTATGTATAGTAATGCACTGTAATTGTATTTCTATAGCATTTACAATGCCTGATAAGGCATTAAAGCACCTTACATCAGGCAGCAAAATTCTCTGGTAACCCTGCATTTGTGGCTAATACAGGGTTTATTGGTTATTGTTGGTTTTTAGAATGTGTCTTGTGCACTGTAGGAAATATGCCTATGCCTTAACTTCAGTTTTCCTAGGAGTATGAGCTTTAATGGGAGTTGGGGTATATGAAGTCATGCACATTTCTGGTGGAAATAATAGATAAGCCTGATGAGAATCGCTCTGGAAAAAATATGGAATACTGTTAGGTAATTCCAACATTTGTCCACAAAATCTTTTCCTTTACTTATGTAAGTCTAATGCCAGCAATGGTGAACCCGCACCAATGGCGGGCAGTCCCATTCTCCAAAACTATGGTGGGCGGACAAAGTCCGTCCGCCATCCTAATGACCCCTAAGACACTTCTGCAATGAATTATCCATAAATGTTGGAAATTTCTTCAGAACAGTTCAAGCAAACCTATTTCTAACAAAATTTAGCTTTCAGTTTATCTTGGTCAAAGAAAAGAATTGTTTTTAAAGAAGGATTAGCATTTCAGCGAAATATTGGGACAGCCAGTGATTTTCTTACGTGAAGAAAGCTAATTTGTCTATTTAGAATACGCTCGAAACTCTAGAAATAAGCAGTATATTTCACTCTGTAGTGTGACGAGGAACTCCGAACAGCCGTGAGAGTGGTTTGTAAGTTAAACTAACAGACCAACTGTAACAACATGACTGTTATTACATTCCATTAAAAACAGAATTTAAGTGAAGTATCAGTGTCTAACGAAAAGCGATCCATCCCTGATATTGCTCAATTACATTTAGTTGGGCAAATCCTAATTCATGCCCCTTCTACCATGCAAATTTTACCACACACAGCCCCTGCCATATTTATGACCCCACCCATGATGTGACAGATGACATCTCAAACATCATTGATGACATCACTGAGACTTTACTTTTCAACTTGAAATTTACATTATAAAAGATATTCAGGGGTATAGCTATCAATGGTGCAACAGGAGCAATGGCAATAGTGCACAGGGTTGTGAGGGGCCTTGGGCACCCCAATTATGGATGCTTTATACTACCAAGTTAGGGAACGGGGGGAGAATGGTCTTGAAACAGGGCCTAGGGCCCCCTTGCTTGCAGCAAGATTTTGAAATGAATGCAACATTTTCCATGTTTTGAAATTTGTTGATGTTTAAGGATGGTGTGCTGTCCTTTTGTGTATCGGTGTAAATTTCGTCAGATTTTGAGAGTTGAATCTGGTTTGCCCAGCTAATCAACCCTTAACAATTCAAGGGCTTTTGTTGTTGTTTTATAGCAGTCTTTGTGCGCAGACTCTGTGCCTGCCCATGGCACGAAACCAGCTGTATACCACCCTCAGAAGTTCTGTACATGTTCTGGGTACATTGCCTCAAATGCAATCAAACCCTGTGCCAGACTTTGTGCCACCAACTGTGAGCAGGTACTGAACCGAAGACTGGCCTGCTCTGGCACCTGTGCTACTGAACTGGCAGTGGATGGCTTTCAATCATGCCTACATTTAGGCCTTGAACCATACTCAGATTCTACAGGGCTCACGTTTCATAGTCTTTGCCATGCAAAATTGCACTGTGTTTCTTTGTTTGTCAGGATTTGAAAAAAAAAATCAAACATGGATATCAGACTATTCAAAAAACGTGCAAATATTCCTGCGAGTTTGCAGATCTGCGGACCCAAAAGTGGATCAGTGAATCATGCTAGAAACTGGCATGTTTTTAATTATTTTTGGACTAGTGTTAGACCTGAAAGTCTTGGTGTAGTCTTCCCCAAACGTTTTGCCTTCTCCGGTGCTGTTTGCTGAAATTTATTTCTGTATGTGCACCTTACCACTGCTAACCATTGTTAAAGTGCTGGTCCGATCACTTTTAAACATGATAAAATTGTCTTGAACCCAACTGGCACATTTAATTTACTCATAAACACCTAGCAAAGTGGTAATCATACTATTGGTGGGTTTGCCGCACTATTTGGCCACCCGCATAAGTGGCTTTTTAATAATAATTCTCAGGCTGTGTGCAGTTTTTAACTGCCAAATTTACCAGGCAAAATTAACTTTTTACCCAGGATAAACATTCATTTTTAAACATATAAGTCACCCCAAGGTAGGCGCTAAACAACCCGTAGGGCAGGGTGCATTGCATTTAAAAGATACAAGACATGATCCTAGGTTTCACGTGTCCTGGTAGTGATAAACATACAAATCTGTTTTTCAGTACTATGAGGCCTACCTCTCCCATAGGATAGGATTGGGTTACATTGTTATATTTAATAAGTACTAACTTTCAATTGGGACTAGGTAGAAATATCATGTTTGTACTCAAATGAATTGTAACTTAAAATCCTCTTTAATGGGAAAGTTGGATTTTAGATTACAATTTTGAAAATGCCACTTTTAAAAAGTTGAGGTTTACTTGCTCTAAACTTTCTGGGGTCTTCTTGGCATTTCCAGCTACCTGGGCCTGTTAATTGCTCCCCCATCAGCAATGCATATTGGGCCCTGGGTGTAGCTAGTAGAGGGCCATCCTGCCACGATAGGAGGAGAGGCGCCATTCCCTGCCCCAATTAAATTTAAAAGGGCTGCATCCAGCACACTCACAAAGAAACTTGACACCAGCCAAATGGCACTCTAGAACTCTTGGAGCCTGGGTATGGAAAGAAAGTGGAAGAAAGGAACTTTCCAGAACCAGATGAGGTGGTGACTTTTGGAACACTCTGAGCTGGACTTTAGGAAGTAACTTTTTCAGCTGAACTAACCTGGTCTTTTAGTACCCGGCCCACACTCCATCACGGTCCACCTGAACTTGTGACTTTGTCTCAGTCTAGCATGACCAAATTTGACCCATAGTGCATAGTTAGAGTTAGCTTTTTGCTTCTTGGTGCTTTTTTTACTTAAACCTTACAAGTTGCATATCTCCGGTTCTTCTGATTGGATACACCAAGAAAGTTGCTGGTACGTGCTTCAGTCTCTTACGCGGTCTCAAACCCCAGCTGAAGTTTATCTCAACTGGACTATGCTAGCTCCCTGTTATTGGGGGCTAATCAAGCTGAGATTACCCGTTTGCAACAAATTCAGAATGCGGCGGCTAGAGCCTTGCTGGGGCTCCCTCGGTTCTGTCCCATTGCTGATACCATTCGGAAACTTCATTGGCTCCCTATGGCGGAGCGTATCCAGTTTAAAAATCTATGTCTTTCCTTTAAGATATTGAAACTCGCTACGCCCTATTTTCTTTGCAATTTGCTGACCCCGTATGTTCCATCTCGTGCGCTGCGTTCTGTAGGACAGCATCTGGGCATTGTTCCACGTGTGAAATACTGTCGAGCAGGAGAACGTTCCTTCTGTTGTTTGGCGGCCAAACTATGGAACTCTCTGCCATTTCAGATACGCGGTCGGAGGGTATGTTGGACTTCAGGAAAGCCATCAAAACCTATCTCTTCCCAGTACAATAGCTTTTCTGGCCTTTGTTTCTGTACCGGAGTCTTCCCGCCGTTGTATCTAGGTTTGTTCTCTGTTGTTGGAAGCGCCGGGACGCCCCTTTGCTAGCTAGGGCAGCCGAGCCCTATATAAGCACAGATAACATAACATAACATATTTGCCATTTTGGCCTCGTTTTAATGTAGGACAGCTCTTCTGTTGTGTTTTCACTTTATTCATGTTAGTGTGCTGCATAAATGTCTCTAAGTTGAGCCTGACTGCTTTTGTGACAAGCTACCAGAGGTTTAAGCAAAATTTAATTTAGTGACTTTTGTGGTTCATCCTGATACGGACTATGGTTGTGGCTTGAGAGGGTTTTCACCCAACTCAGTCAAAAGGTACATTACTTGCAAGTAATATATAGTTAATTTATTTATTTTAAGTGTTTATAAAGCACTTGATTTCGCAAAGGTGTCCTGGAATAGAAATAAGCACTCTGCTATTATTTATCACACATAATGGGAAAATACCCTCAGCTCAAAGACTAGGTCAACAATTGCTTGTCTGAATACTAAAGAGCTGTCTGTGTTTCTTATATGCAAACACGGAGCGCGATTCACAAAGGGCGTCCACACTCGTGGCAGAGGCTCAGCAGTTGTGGCGGTGGTCCTTCACTCGTGGCGGGACCTCTGCAATGACAAACTGCCGTGCGGAGGTTCAGCCATGAGTGACGGCCCCTGCCATGACTGTTGGGTCTCCACCACAAGTGTGGAGGTGCTTTGTGAATTGGGCCCTCAGTATTTTCCTGGGCATAGCAATATGGTAGGAAAAATCATGCCTTCTAACCTTGCCCTCTTGATCAATGAAACCAATAATGACAACTAAAACAAACATAAAGTCAATTTAAATTATATCAAGCTATCTGAGTGACACCAGTCCCTAGAACCCTACTGGGGTCTAGGGATTCAAATCAAGCCGCATTGTACCACGTCCATCACTTATTTTCAGAGCACTGGTTTTGGAACCTAGCCTACTGTTATAACCTCCACAATAAAAAAGTTTTAGTTTCTACCAGGCAATCAGAAATTATCAGTGTTGTTAACTTGGATTCAAAAGTCTATATTGGCATCCATTCATGTAAAAAAAGATGGAAATTCCCAATCTACATATAGATTGCAAAGTTGGGTGAAGTGGACATAGGAGGCGGCTATATCCATTTGTCATAAGACTGTGCATATTGGATTTAGGAGACACACATTATGAAGTCTAGTAATGCTCTACCTGCAGAACCCTCTTTGCAAGGTTAAAGTCCACACACAGTGGCTTTGCTGGACACTTTTGGGGGGTCAGTCATTTGCAAGCAGCCACAGGATGGGCACGGGTGTTTTAATGGATGCAGGGTCAGAGTGGCCTCTGTAATTCAAAATGGTCACATTCAGTAGATTTAGCTGACACGTTGGTGGATGTTTTGGAGTAGATCCTAAACCCAGGCCCAGAAAGCTATCTTCAAATCTGCGGAAATCTTGTGCACTTAGATGTAGAAGTCGAATGAAGTCCATGTGCAGTTTATTCATGGAACACTTGTGTGTTGAACAACTACATTTAGATGAAGACTGTGTGTTTGGGGACCCAGAGTTGCCTGTACCCTGAATCCACTCTGCTTGGATAGGTTTGGATATATTTTAAGCTTTAAACTATCCTTTCAATTTCAAAGGATGTTCACCATGTAGTTTGGCCAAGTGGGTGAAAGTTCAAAGCATGTGTGATAATTTACCCTGCATTCCGAACCCTATTCTCTGACAGAAGATTAGGTGCCATGTGTTCAGACACTAAGCTTGCTGTACTTTACTGAAATGTGCAGTGTTTTTAGGGAGCATTGTCAAGGTCAGAAAGTATGTGCATGGCCAAAAGCCATTTATAATGGGCATGCTGTTAGATGGGTGAAGGTTGCATTTAATACTGCAATGTAACTCATTTTTCCTCAATATTTAAAACATCCATAAATTACCCTACTCCTTTACTCCTCTTTGCAGAAATTAACCTAAATGTGATAAACTGTTCTCAGTTCTATGGATCTATTGGTCATAATATATTCATATAGCATAAAGATGCATTGATTTTTAAATTAAACATGTTCCGTTATACATGGAAACTACAGAGAGCACCTAGTGACAAAAGGAAATCTACTTAGAAAAAGTTTTGTTTCTTTGCATTCAAAGGGTTATTTTTCCTAGCCACATAGTGAATTGTGTATTTCTTATAAACATACGTTTTTATGTACAAACTGTAGGGAGCATCTAAAGAACGTAGAAAAATATGTTTTATTTGTAAAATAAATTATTTTGTTTTGGGGTATTTGTGGTTTTACAATTACAAACTGAAGATTTGCACAGACATACAGTTTTAATGATAAACCTATACAGCGCACAAATGTTAATGTGCGGAAACAGCATCGCCAAGAGTATTGATTTGCTTTGTTCGTTTTAAAACCAAACTTCAGAATTACAAAAAAATGTGCTTCATTTGGAGTTTTCCAATTCTGATATATTCTGAAATATTTGCACAGTTAATTTACAGAGATATAAATTGTGATGTGTGCAAGAAAAAATAACATCCTACAGCTTACCCTCTCTCATAGGCACCCAGCAGAATTATCACATAAAACCTTTCACTTTGAAGTCAGAGAAAGAAAAGTAAGCACCAACCTCCCTAGGAAGGCAGAGCCTGACATTTGACTTCTGTCATTTAATGTTCACCAAATTGGAGAAGATAGTCACAAAATTTAATGTGTGTTTACAGAAAGCGAGCATGCGTTGAAGAATACCAGGAGAGATGGTGAACAAGTGATGCTCCATGGAAGAGACAAAAATATGCTGGACATAATAAAACAAATACCATTAGTGCTGTAAATTGGGTTACTGGTTGAGGGGGGTGAAACCCTACTCAAGCAGAAACCACACTGCCTTTGCTTAACCCTCTGGCAGCTTGGCATAAGCAGTCAAGATTAACTTAGAGGCAAGGTGTAAAATATTTATGCAGCACTTAAAACAGTAGCAAAGTGAAACACAATGCACAGAAAATCTCATACTAATTTTGAAAAATATAGTAAAATTTTAAAATAATTGACACCAAAACCACAACAATCCAATCAGTAGCCCCAGAGATAAGCAATTTTAAAGATTTAAGTGAAAATAATTCCTAAAAGCACAAAGAGCCAATTGTGTTATATGGTTATGCCAGACTCCGACAAAGTCACAAGTTCATGCCAACCGCGATGAAGCATGGGCTGGATATAGGGACCAAGTTAGGCCTGCTAAACAAAAGTACCTTAAAATATGGTTTGCAGAGTGTTGCAAGATCTCACGTCTAGGATGAATTGCACAGTGTCAGGATGTGATTGACAAGGGGCTTGTACTGTAAAGTTCTGCGATCAGGATGGGTTGTGCAGCTGCACTTCCTTTTTTAATTTTTTTTATTTCACAGTATTTTATTAAGAATTTTTTTTAACACATACATTTAACATTGTTTACTCTTCATGGGGTGACACCCCCACCTGGTCGTACCTGCCTGAGGTACTCGGTGTAGTTTACATGGTAAGATGATCCCCTTAATACTGTCCTACTATAGGAGTGAGAGTGGGTGGAAAAAGAGGGAAAAGAAAAAGTGCATATAGGAAAGGAAAGAAGAAGAAGTGGTATGCGTGTGGGGGTTCTTTGTACGCTGTAGTTTCTATGTGTGTCAAGTAGGCCTTTTTTGGTATATCCGTCTGTGGCCCTTTTGTTCACGTGGGTTCATAGTGTCCCAGGAACTCATCAAGTGTGGTCCACATACCCCTGGTAGCTGGTTTTCATGGTGAGTTGTGGAGTGCAATGCTATCAGCCCCCCTCAGGAAATGTATCCAGTTGAGCCACCCCTTAAACGATGTCTTCCCTGTATCTTTCCATTTGGAGACCACCATTTTAACTGCCGAGGTTAATAAGAGATCTATGAGGGCCCTGTCTTGCTGTGATTTCAGGTTTGGGGTTATAAACGCTGTGGTGAGGGTTGAGATTTCTGGCCTTAGTGTACACCCAAATATTTCCTTAATAAACAGAAATACTTCCTCCCAAAAGTTCTTTACTTTGGGGCAGTGGAAGACGAGGTGAGCTAGGTCTCCTTTCTCCCTCTCACACTTCCAGCATAGGTTACTCTCTCTAAGGCCTAGTGCTGCTAGTCTCGCGGGTGTAGAATATGTCTTATGTAAAAGCCAGAACTTTGTCTGGGCTAGTGCTGGGGTTATTTTGTTCCTCCAGGGCGACGCCCAGAGGGCCTCCACCTCGTGTTCGTTCAGTGCGATGGTGTGCTGGTTCGTCCAGTAATCTGTTAGTTTGTCATTGATCTTGGTCGTAGTAGGGCGTAGTAGTTTATATAAATGTGATACTTGGTGGCTACTCTGTTTAACCTAGACATGTATTGAATAATTGAAGGGTTATGCTTCACTAGGTTTGCCTTGGTTACGGCTGTTTTACATTTTTGGGGAAACTGTACAGATGCCTGGTAAAGGCACTAACATCAAGATAAAATGCATGTTATAGGTTGAAAAAAATGACCTGTGAGTACCTAGGGAATTGACTAATATGTTAATATTGAAATTTGTTTCACAAAAACAATTTCATTCATAACAGAATCCCTGTTTTATTTGATAACATCTGTTGAACTAAGGTAGATTTACAAAGTTGAGGGTCTCATTTAGACTTTTGTGGTGTTCTAGTCTCACCAAACTTGCAGTTTCATGTCCCTATTTATAGTTCAGAGAACAACTGGGTTTCCCCCTGTTGTACTCTCTTAGTAATTTTCCTTGCCTTCCATGCCTCTGCCTCATTGGCGCATGTACTGAATGCACAGAGATCCCCATCAGTTATGCAGTCCTACTTCAGTGAAACAAAGGTTCTCGACTTTGTCCTGCAGGTTGACATTTTGCCAATCAAATTGAAAATTGGCCTCTTTGATTTTCCTCTGCCATGTATATTCTTGGATAAAATGAAGATTAGAGCATACTTAAGAGAGGTGTAAGTAATTGGGTTAATATAGTTGGAAAGGATGTGAGTCATTCACCAGTAACAAATCCAAACATTTCTCTTAACTTGGAACCAGGTAACCCATTGTGCACTTGACTCTAATAATAGCGAAGCAGAGCAGTCCTAGGCCTACTCAGGGCAGGTGGTATGGGCTAGTAACCCCAGCCCACAGGTACACTACAGCACTCAATAAATCATTGTCCAGTCAGTGCTATTTCATTTGAAAAGGAAAAATACTTTTACTGCTCACACTACTAAATATATTTAATTCAATTACAAATATGTACAATCAGGCAGAGTGAAATACCTTTGGAGACACCCTCATAACACATTACACCCCTACCAAGCCCTGAATCCTATATTCACGATACACCCTACCTATACTAGGCATAAGAGGATGCCATTATCAATAAAGCAGGCCTATTAGCTTTGCCAGTTTTTCGCCAACAGTAAAAGCAATAGCATCTTTTATTTCATCATTGCAACAACAATGAAAGAAATGGGAACATTACCAATATGTAATACACTTTATACCCACCATTGAAGTCAATGGGTTTGATACGAACATTTAATAACATTCATTTTACTGTGAAAACATACACTGTCAGTCGTTAACATTGTTAATAAAGCATTGAAACAAGGCTCTCACGGACTCCTTTTCCATTGAGAGCAGTAGGTAGAGCCCCAGACCCCTACGGCACCAGCCATCTCCTGACTCAGCACAGATATTGTGTGCCATATGGAGCTGGTATTCAGATTCTGCATGTGAGTTCTGTTGCTGAGAGCACCCAAACCCTAGACTTGGCACTAGGATGGCTCATGCACACAGCCATTGTACCAATGCCCCAGAGGATGGTGTCCCTGGGATATTCTCCTTGATGCACTGAAAACAGCAAATGTATCCCCGGCCTCTGCGGGTTTGGCCCTCTCTAAGGGAATATCTTGCCTTTTGCAGCACACCATTACATCTTTTTTATGCGTGGCACCTCTGGGGGACCAATCTTTACTTGTTGCTAACTCTGACCCCTTGGGGCCAATCTTGATAATTTTCACCTTATTATGTTCCGGGTGGTCTGTCCTAGCCATTCCAAGCCATTTCTTCAGGCCTTCAGGCTTTATAGAGGAATAAAAGACAAGGATAACCCTATATCCCACTTGGACCAGGGTCAATATATTTTACATAAACATTTGTCCTGTGGGACTCATTCCAAATTTTGGGTATCTCTTAAAGATTCAGAGGAATCCCCCATCTAATTCAACATAGAATCCCTTCATCATTCAACGAGTTTACAATTATTGTCAATCCAAGCACTCACGCTGTATTAAAACAATTGAGAAGTTGAAACACAAAGGAAATTGAAGTAGTAACATGATTTATTTAGCACTTAGGAAATAGCGATGATCATCTCTACAATCTATCTTTCAACATGTGCTTGCTTCAAAAAAACAGCTGACACATGTTTTCACCAACCTTACTTTTTCAAGGCTGTACACTTTACAACACAAATAATGTACAGTTGAGGATATATTTTCAAATCATAATTCAGCTGAAATAGAGATATATAAAATGATAAAAATAATTGTAGAGAAAGGTCAAGAGAGGTGATGATTTTAGGGACAAGCCATAGTGCAAACGTGATTCCTGAGTCAATTAGGCCCAGATGTTAAGGATAGAAAATGGCGCTTGAGACCGACACCTGTGACAGTTGATACAAGAAAGTATGATCTGCGAACTTGGTGTGGTTATTCCCAATATGATACGAGGAGATGTCACATGCAAAGCACGGCTGATGTGAGACCCACCTTGCCAGGTATAGGGTACTCTCCATACAGTATAGATCTTTGTCCGAAGAGTTGATAAGAATATCCCAAATGTACAAGGTAATGTATGGTTCTCATCTGTTTACTTGAAAAAAGAACATAGTCACACTGTCATTATAAAAAAAAACTAGAAAAATGCATAACTTCGTTAGCAAGTTAATATGGACAAGTCCCTCCATACTGATTTGAATTACTGTATTGATCACCTACCTAATCAATAAAACAGCAATATACGGTAGGAGTTCTCATTGAATGCAGCCAGAATCACTAAAAGAACCATATTCCAAAATACTGTGGTAATCCATAAACAGGAGAAGTGATTCCAGTTCTGATGCCACTTTTAAGAACAAAAGATAAGAAATGTTCTGTGAAGAACTGTGTCTCCAATTAAGCTAAGCACAGTCAGGTGTGAACCTCTTACATCTATTGGACTATAAATGTTGGGTAGACAAATAACAAATCTCAACCCTATCAAAGTTAGGGATTGAGTTAGCCAAATGTGACCGCTAAATCAGGGAGCTTAAAGAACAACAGATCATTGGGTAAATACCGTAGGCTCTACAAATCTGTGTAAAACATTATAAATGGACCACCATAGAAATGTGACCGAGAGCAATAACGTATACTTTCAACTGCAAAATGTTACAAGGCTTCTTACGTACTAAGTTAAAGTAGACATGAAATAGTCAGTGGACAGAGTCCATAATAAACTTTTGTCTGAGCCAAATGAGAGAAAAAGGGCAAGAAAGGATGGACATAAGTCCCTATTAATATATGTAAAAGGAATGTTGTGAATAGTGCACATATTAAAAACTGTAAAAACGATATATACGAATCCTATTATGAGTAAGACGATCATGAGGCATTTAAATAGAAGTTCAACCCGATCACCAATCATATGTTGAATTTGGTGAAAAAATCTCCTAGGTCGACGATAATACACACAGAACAAGTGCTTACCATAAAATCACTATAGCTTTGGCATATCTGCAGGCTGGTATGGTAGAGCCTTTCCCGTGTCTGTGTAGGTGTCTAATCAGCCCTATGTCCGTCCTATTCATATGCAGGGGGACGACAATACTTTACCACTACAACCATTTATATATTGTTATCATTTAACGATTGTTCAGAAAGAGAACAATGGACTGCTCGTAGTTTCTGTCAAATGCATATATTACCAATCTGTATGCAATGATATGTGAACAAGTGATGATATTGCAAACCCCTCCTTCTTGGTTTACATACACGCGATGTTGATCGGGCCTGTAGATTGTTTTACAGCATCTTATTATGTATGACTATGAATTATGCGAAAAACCAGGGGGAGTTGTACACGTTCCAAATACAAGTTCACATTTTTTGAGCATTGCATCGTCTCCACTATGATCACTTGTTCACATACCATTCATGTTTATATTTTCAAAAAGAAAATCCTGTTTTTCTTTTTCTTTTCAAAATCCCAAAAGAATACTATTTGGTGCAGGGTTCCATTATGCTAATGAGCCCTTCACCTAACAGCCAGATGCATTGACAGGAACAGCTGCAATTGCGGTTCCTGCCAATCCTTTATATATACCCACCTGCTTGGCGGTGATTTATAAATGTAGTGGGCAGTCTTTCCATCATGGGGACAGGGTAATTTGCTCCGTCTGTATGGTGTAATGGCGGGCCATCCGCCGAAAATTAAAACGAGACCCTACATTTTGGTAAAGTGAATATGATACGATACAGTTAAAGCTGAAAATGACCATCTTGTTTGCATTTAAAGCAAAGAAATGCAGAAAATGCTCACTTGCATCTTGAATAGTCTGAAGAAACAATTTGTTGCCATGGGTCGGGCATGATGAACACCATAATTTCAGTATTTTTAGATGTATATCGAATTTTATATTGCTAATAAAGATTGCTGTCACACATCTATCTCAAAGAAATGCTGAGAGTGTTCTGTTGATGTTCTTCTGAACTTTCTAATTTTGGTAATAAATGTGTCGATTATTTCTTCTCTTTTGCTGAGTCATATTAAAGTACACACGAAACAAGTAACTTATGTGTTTCAAAGGCCCCTCTTTGCTATAAAAAAGATCAAGATAATTTCCATCACAATGTTCATTGATTATGGTATGTATGATGACTTTTTGAAAAGTGATCTACAAATTACAATGTCATTAAAGTATGTGACAAGCGATGTTGAACTTTGGAAAAAGCATGCAGATCAATATCAACATTATGGTTTCTTGCATACTTTGTAACAACTTTATTTTTATAGAAATTTGCCTCACCTCTTAAAACTAGCAGAATTCACATTATACGAAACGTAATGAATGTTCACGTACTTAGCATGAAATAAAAATTGTGTGCGATTTGTGCCTTTGTGCAAAGTGGCGCTAGAGGGCGCACGGCAAGATAGCTGCACTGTGGTGCAGCTTCACCGGTAGAATAAACAATCCACCAAAAATCCTGCTGTCCCTGCCCCGCATCTATTGTCCGCAACTTTAGAGGGATGCAGCGAAGTTACGGTGGATGACTAATATTAAAGAAAGCTGCTCTGCTTGCTTTGGAATCTGACTGCTGAGCATACGGGCCCGGGACGTCAACATGGCAGCCCGGCGGGCTTGTTAGTCATTGGCTCACGGTGAACAATAAGTGTAGGCACTCACGACTGAGGAAGCAGGAGGAGGACGGCACCGCCGCCGAGACATCACCCCATCGGGATGGGCGGTGAGTGTGCAGAGGGTGGCCTGGCAGAGATGAGCGGCGCTGACCAGGCTGCATGCCTTCTCCCCCACTGGCTGGTGAGGGGTGCTGGCAGAGACCCCTCCTGTGGGTCTGAGAGGTGATCTTTGTGGAGCCACTGATGTTGACTGTCAGAGCGATGCAGCCACTGCTCACTGGTGAGTGCTGAGGCGCGATCATGGGGGCCGGTGCAGGTGGCCGACACGCTGGACATTTTGGGCCCTTGTTTTTTCTTTTTTTGGAAGAGTGTCCATGCTGGAAGAAGACGCGCAATGATAATGCCACAATTGCCTAATTTGCAGTAAAAGGGAGAACTCTTCATGTGCAGGTGTCTGTTGCAGACCACAGGACACTGAGTCAGCGGCTGGGCCTCCATGCGATTGACATAGGGCCTAATCACTGGTGCGACTGATCAGAGGAAGTTGTGTCAAGTATTTCCTGTATTGTGCATTGGATAATTATCACGTTATTCAATAGTTGTGATCCTGTGCTGTGCATTGAGGGGGCATACCGAAGTTCAATCATCTAATAGAGCTGAGATAAATAGCTGAGGGCACAACACTTTTGACACTGGGAAGACAACGTTTTCCTGTTGGGCACAAGATTCTCCTACACAGTGGGCATGTTGAACAGTGCAAGCATGGGGAAAACTGAGCATAGTCAATTGCACCTCACGTTTGAGCCGTGGAAGATTAGCAAATCACAGCAACAAGCCACTTCCGACTCAGAGTTGGAGCCTCCAAGTGAAAGCTTGTCCTCCATTGAAAAAACACTCCTAGCTATGCAGTCCAGTCTGCAGTCCATTAATAGAAAAATAGACAGCTTGAACCTCAGGATGGACAATATGTCTACGAAGCAGGACAAGCATGCAGTACGACTGAGCGAGGCAGAAACACCGATATCGGACGCTGAAGATAGCTTGCAGCAAACGGCCGCTGAGACGCTCAACATGGAAAAACTGCTTGCCATAATACAAGCAAAAAACGAGGACCTGGAGGCCAGATCCAGACGCATTATTATAAGGATCACTCGCCTACCAGAATCCACAAAAACCTGCCGCCTGGAGACCTATGTACAATGCTCCTTCATGAAATCTTTGGGGTGGAAAATGTATCACATGTGCTGATCGTAGAGCAGGCACACCGCTCTATGGCAGCTCGATTTCCCCCCGGGTGGCCTTCCACTCCCCATCCTCGCATGCCTGTTAAATTACAGGGACCAGGACAGCATACTTCGCATGACTAGAGACAAAGGCACCGTCAGTGATAAAGGTAACACTTTGGCTTTCTATCCAGATTTCACCGAAACGTTCTAGCAGCCAGGAAGGAATACCAGCCTGTTGAGAATTCCTAATGGTGGGAAAGGTTCCCTACGCTTTGCTTTCCCAGCACAGCTGCGCATTAAAGTGGAGGGAAAGTTGAAAATGTTCACCAATCCAAAGTCTGCAATGAAATATGCAAAGACTCTAAAGCGCAGGGACGGTGAGTCGTCCAGCACAGCCGTTGATGAACACTATGAATCTCAAGATGCTATGGCGTATGGGTAAACTGGTTGTGATAGGGGTCGATTCTGACTCCCAGGCGACTGCTGGTTCCTTTGCTTCTGAATGATCAGATGAACGTAATAATAGCAATAGGCAACATCTAAATGCAGAACAGTCTGGCAACACAGACGTTCACTGTACAGATAAGTTGCCAAAGTACTGTTTAAATATATGTTAACAATGCATCTCTCTATTCTATATAGTAATAAGGTTGGGGTATTTTATTATTGATGTTCGGCCACCTCCCTTTGAATCTGGGAGTTTAAGTGTGCTCCAGCGTTCCCCCATGGGTGATCCCCACAGTTACTTGCAGATATGTTTTGTAGTTCTTATGGAGGGTTTGGGATGGCTTTAGCAATTTGGAGGTGCTGAAGTGGGTGGGGGTGGCATTGGTAGGGTGGGAATTGTTTCATGTGGCTAATTACTACTCAGGGAACAACATGATTAGCGTTCATGTGCCTCAAACCTCAGTTAAAGCATGCATGATAGACAGTATGATTCAATGACATTACTAGATAGTGAAGCCATCATCTGTATGACGTGAAATGTACGTGGGCTGAATTCACCGAAAAAGATAAGACAGGTATTAGCGTATTAGACAGACATGATGTAAAGATACCCCTTATTCAGGAAACACATTTGACAAAACAATCTGAGACGTACACTGGCACACATTGGGCCGGCTATAGATTGGCATTCTCGTATTCCTCATACGCTAGAGAAGTGATCACACTAATATCACTATGATGAAAAGCTGCATAGATGAAGACAGCCGCTATGCAATCATGCATGGCAAACCTGCTGGTACATTACTGACTATCGTGAATGTATACAGCCCTAACACAGATGAAGTGGCCCTTTTTGAAAATATAATCACTATAATGAGAGAATGGCCTAATGCTGAAATAATATGGGACGGTGACTTTAATACCCCTTTGGACCCCAGTAAGGATAAATCGAGCGGAAGGGGAGGGCATTCACCCAAAGCAGCTCGAGTCATCAACAAGGGGATGACTCAGTTGGGCCTGCTAGATGCATGGCATCTCCACAATCCGGAGATATTAGAGGGCACACATACTTCCACGGTCCATGGTAGCTGGTCACAACTGGATTATTGGCTTTCCACAATTGAGGTGCTATCTAAAACGTTATCAGACCATAGCCGATTCAAAATTTGGTTGCAGATTCCATTAACCATACACCGACAGTTTATATGGTTGTTTCGCTCTGAGGCACTGCTAGACCTGCTGTACACTACCACAATACGCGAGACAATAGAGCAATATTTTGACCAAAATAGGGCTCTGTAGGCAGCGCTGCAATTCTCTGGGAGGCTTTTAATGTCACAATAAGGGGCAAATGTATTGGTACGTCAGTGGGAATACTTAATGACAACTGGGGTCAATTATCCACAGTTGAAGGCACCCTGGCTCGGCTCGAGCGGGAATACGAGAAACAACTGTGCACATAGACACTAGTGAAAATTAAAGAGGCTATACTTGAGTATAATCAGCTGGCAGCTGGAGAGATCCGTTATCTATCAAAACAACATGTGGCCCGTGCATGCGGGGAAGGTGGTAGGCGGGGCACAACTTGGCTACTAAGGTAAAATATTTCACAGATAGACAAACATTCACCAAGATAACAGATGAGGAGGGTAAGGATCACTACACTACACGTGACATTGTCACACAGTTTCGAAATAGCTATGAAGCACTATATAATTTGAAGGTGAACACTGACATCAAGGAACTTGATGACTATTTATTGGATGTCGCCATTGCCTGGCTGTCCGATGGACAAAGAGAAAACCTTAGTCAACCAAATACCTATGCTGACATCCGTGAGGCGATTCGATCTCTCCCAAACAAGAAAGCACCTGGCCCAGACGGCCTTACCTGTGAATTCTATAAGGAATTTGCAGGGGAACTGATACCATACTTATTAGAAATGTTAGATAAAGCCTATGAATCAGGCAAATTACAGCCAACACTCAGGAAAGCTTTGATGAACACCCTTTTGAAAAAAGACAAACCGCCTACCCGCTGCGACTCTTATCGGCCACTGTCGCTTATCAATATAGTTGCGAAAAGGATAGCAAAAATCCTAGCCACCAGACTCCAACCACTGATACAGAACTTGATCCTTCCCAACCAATCTGGAGTCATTCCGGAAAGGTCCACATCTTATAACTTACGAAAGGTATTTGCAATGTTTCACATACTCAATCCTGACTTACAGGCCGCAGCTGTGATGCTTGATGCAGCAAAAGCCTTTGACTCAATAGAGTGGTGCTATTTATTCCATATACTGCAGTGGATGGGGTTTCCCCCTATATTTAGTAATTGGATGCGACTATTATATACTGATTCCACAGCTCAGATTCGCTTGGAGGGCAGCACATCCGACCCTATTCAGATAGGTAGTGGAACCAGGTAGGGATGCCCCCTCTCACTGCTTCTTTTTGCCTTGATGCTGGAACCCCTTGCCTGCATTATTAAGCAACGGCATAGAGAGGCGGCGCTGTGTTTTATACACCGGCCGGTGAGCATATCACTCTATGCGGATGATATGCTGCTTTTTATCATGGAACCACAAACCTTCATGGCGCCAGTATTGCGAGTTTGCGGGTTTGGTCTATTCTCAGGTTTAAGCATTAACTGTTGCAAATCTGGGTTGGTGCAGCTGACCGAGAATACCGCCCACATGCCCTGAAGTTTCCTCGCATATGGTCCACAGAGCCTGTAACATACTTAGGGGTATGAGTCCATCAGGATCCTGAAACAGTTATACGTGAGAAATATGGCACTGCATGTACTGTGCTGGAGCAGCAGGTGACCAGGTGGTCCACGCTGCCTTTGTCCTTGGCAGACCACATAGCCCCCATCAAGATGGTTGTACTACCAAGATTTCTGTATTTGTTCAGCAACATTTCGATACAACTGCCACATTTTTTTTCAAAACATTGCGATTGCTGCTCATTTGGCTGATCTGGTGGGGAGAGGGGTAAGCAGGCCCGACTGAGCGGGGACACCCTCACATTAGACTATATTTGAGGTTGTTTTGGTGTGCCCGACATGTACCTCTATTATCTTTGTGCTCAGGCACAGTACGCACACTATTGGTACAATAATCATGCTTTCATGCCACATGTTGTGGTTGAGAGAGGTGATGCGCACCCCATCCCACTGAAGTCAACATTGTCACATTCTTGTAGGGAAACACCTAAAAAGGAGATTAACACACTTAACACCACAATAGCCTCTTGGCAGGCGTTAGGCCGCATGGCAGCTAAACTACCAATATATGCCCCAAATTGCCAATTACACATCATGCGGACCTATAAGTGACACGGGAAACACGAGCTATGCGCACACTGATGCTAGCCGGGATTGACAAAATGCAGGATTTATACCCTAACGGCGTCTTCCTCACGGAGAGTGACTTAAACTGTGTACAGCACAGGACCCCGCTTTTTGTCTTTATAATTCATAGATTGAAAATGGCAATGCAGGCACACTACAGCACATTTCCCGCCAAGCCACCGGCGCTGCAGACCCTTCAGACGCTGCTAGTCCATCCAACGAGGCACAAACTGGTCACCAAGTTGTATCGCACAGCCAGAGACAAGAAGCCCATGGTCCACAATAAGAGTATGGAGCAGTGGAACTCCAGACTTGATCCACAGCTCACACAGAAGGAGTGGGAGTTCTGTATTACCTCCGCACTCAAGTCAAATGGAAATTTGCGGATAATCCACTTCAAACATCTCCACCAGGTTTATCAGACACCGCACAAACTGTTTAAATATGATCTTAGAGACAGCAATGCATTTAACGGTGTGGGACATGGGGAGCAGACTTCTGGCACTTGGCATGGTAGTGCAGACGGGTGGCTGAGTTTTGGGCAGAGGTGACACGTAGAATGCAAGTCATGACCAACATTGAAATATAGTGCACTCCAAAAATATGTTTATTGAGTTTCACACCGTTCCTGAAGGGTGGCACAGGTAAATTTGTGAGAATTTCTCTATTGTTAGCCAAGAGGCGGTGGTGGTGAAATGGGAGAGTACAGCTGCCCGACCCCTGACCACTGGATCAAAGATCTAGTATACTGCAGGGAAAATCTTGTACTATATGCAGAAGAGCTAACTGCCCCCTCAAGGCTCAATGATATTTGGGAGCCCTTACTGCAATATTTACGATCAACTGCACAGGACACTGAATAACAGTAGTACTGTATATGTAAGCGGTTTTTTCTATTCTGAAATGTATGCGAACACTAGCTTTGAAACTATGTATACATCAATGTCAATAAAAGCTTTATAAATAATATAAAAATAATAGTAAAAAAATATTGAAGTAATACTATCAGAAAAAAAACAAAAAAAAACTTTCCTGGGCAAGGTATGCCCCCACCAAAAAAGTCAGAGATGGTATCGAGTTTAAAACATTTTTTTGCAAACCTCACGTAATTGAACTAAAGTAGAGGTATACTTGGAATCCCTTTACATAATATGCCAGGAAGTATGTAGTGATATTAGAACTCGCCTCAATTCAAAGGGAGTAAAGGGCACCAAACAGAAGAACTACTTGCACGGGTAAAACAGTACATTTTATTGAATTGTTAGGAATGCAACAACATCATACTGTAAGCATAACTGGGGCGAATTTATATTTTCTTGGAAACGGATATGCCTGAGGTGTTTCATTTGGAATGTTAGGAAGAGTCAAGAGGAAGGAAACCAAAAGACCTTTCCCTGAACCCTGTTTCAAACAGATATGCTTCAGAGTAGACAAAGCTATTGCAGTTAGAAACCACCACCTCTGCTTCAGTGGCTAATATAAAATGACAGGCTCAACTGGCTTTCCAGTGCACCTTGGACACTTTTGAGGAGCTACTTGTTGGTAGTGCGCTTCAATTTTACAATTACCAGTCTTTTTGTAGTGAATAGGTGAATGAGGATTATTCAATTGATACAACACTCTGAGTTTAAAGAGTCAACTACAGAAATGGGCAACTTAGAGTCGTGGGGACCGATTCACAGAATGAACTTAAAACTCCATCCTAAACTTACTTCTATTTTGGTATTCACAGAATGCACTTAGTCATTTCGGTATTCACAGAAGTTAGTAGTCCTAACTTTAGGACTCCTAAATGCCTTCTGTGAATACCGAAAGTCTTAAAATTTGGATTTTTCTCAGTTTAGGAGTCCTAAAGTTAGGAGTCCTAACTTTACTACTACTAAATTGAGAAAAATCCTAATTTTAAGACTTTCGGTATTCACAGAAGGCATTTAGGGGTCCTTAAGTTAGGAGTCCTAACTTTACGACTACTAAATTGAAAAAAATACTAATTATAAGACTTTCGGTATTCACAGAAGGCATTTAGGAGTCCTAAAGTTAGGACTACTAACTTCTGTGAATACCGAAATGAGTAAGTGCATTCTGTGAATACCAAAATAGTAGTAAGTTTAGGATTGAGTCTTAAGCTCATTCTGTGAATCGGGCCCGTGGAGAGGCCATGACGATTTAGTATCACTAATTAAAGGCAAATGTATACCATTGATTCACAGAAAAAGGGAAACAGATTTTGATATAAGAAAGGGTATCACCCTTTTTTTATCAGCTTGATTGGTTGAACGACGCCATCTGGTAGCCTTGAAAAGATATAGCCTTAGTAAGGATCTTACAGACAATTCAATGCCATAAAAAAGTTAATAAGTATTCAATTACCAGAAAATGCAAAGTTTTTTTGTAGTAAAAGGTTATTGGTTTAGCTTAGGAATACTACATGATGCTTAAAACATAATAATAGGATAACAAATATCCAAATTAGGCAAAAAATGCATAATTTACTGAATGCGCATGTAGGTCACTTAACATCAAATAGTCCTATTGCATCTTGTATAGACTGCCTTACTGAACACATTTCGAAGCTCATGCATAAGCCTGCTCTGGTGGAGGCCTTTCATGCATAACTAAAGGGTGCCTACTGATTTCGTTCATCCATTTTGCTGGCAAAGTGATTACTGAATACATATAATGGTGCTTATTTACAAGCCCATTGCACCGACCAGTGTGTCATTTTTTTACGTACTGGCGGTGCAGTGTGGCTGCCCATAATTACAAGGCCACATAAAGCCACCCTGCGTGGCTTTTAATGGCCTTGTAAATATGGCCCCCTTTTACGCATTACTCTGCATGAAAAGGGGCATTCCATTGGTTTTGCAGGTATTGTTCCCACATAGTATCCATGGAACATGACGCATTCCCAGATTTACAAGGTTTTGTAAACTTGGGAATGCGTCAGATTCCTTTGCCACGCCTGAGTAGACATAAGGGAGGCACAATGAGGAAAAATACAGTTATTTCTCATTTTTTCCATTTTTTTCCACATTTTTCCTTTTTCTATGTGTGCTGCATTCTGCAACACACACAGAAAGAGGAAAACACCTCTTGTTACCATTTTTGGGTAGGAAGGTGTCCCTTCCTGCACCAAAACAATCCCCCCTACATTGCAGACACCCTTGCGCCATGGCACAAGGGTACCTGCGTTGGAGCATGGCAGCCCATTGTGCACCAGAGCATGGTGCGCCATATCTTGTAGATACACCACATTCCCGCCCTAATCATTTGACGCACTGCAGGGCAGCAGGAAGGCTTGCTGCGCTGCCGTGCGTCAAAATATTGTAAATGAGGCCTAATGTATGTAAAGACCGTTATGCATTTGTTATACATAAACAAGATTTATAAGGATCATTTATTTACCTTTCCTTCGACTAAATCTTATCGTTTCTTAAACACTCAGGGGCTTATTTACAAGCCCCTTTCGCGTCGGTACGTCACTTTTTCCCATATTAAAAGTGAAACATGACGGCATAAGGGACTTGTAAAAAAGCCCCTCATAACTTTCACCAGAGTGTATGAATTGTGTGTTATATTATGTGTGTTCATGTGATTTAAAATATACAGACAAATTTCATACAACGTTTCAAGGCAAAATTCCTAATGTACAATCCCGTGTATAGACATTCAATCTGCATAAATGTACATTCCAGAATAAAAAAGACTTTTAGGAGTGCTCCTGGGACGTTGTGGCCGCCACATTTCCCCAGATGTGCTTGTGTGAGCAAATGTAAGCATATAATAATATGGCGACACTAATCTTTACCCCATGTTTAAAATGTAATTCACCTGCCTATTTTGGGGTTCTTCCTTCCTCCTTTTTCCTACCATCAACATGGAATTATACCTGTACTTGAAATCGGTGCATCTGTGACCATTTCCAGATTGGGAAACTACCTGCAAAGGATTTGTAAATATGCAAAAACTCTCAACTGTATCATTGTGTGTTGCTTTTTCGTTACTAGGGCTACGTGCAAGTGTGACTAAAGGCACGAAAGTGAAAAAAACATACAATTGCTTATTTAGGTAGATGATTTTGCCCTTCTTAATGTTGTCAGGCCCTGTACCTGTATAGATGAATTATGGATGTGAGATTTACTCCCTCTTATGCAAACCTTTCAACATTTTGTTTGTAGTTAAAGCTCTCGCAGACTGACAAAATTCATCATCTAGTCTCACGTGTGATGGAATGCTGTGCATAACATAATAGCTCAAATGGAGACTCTAATATTGTATTAGGTTTAAAGAATTTGGTGCTATTGGACATTGAATTTTACATGCTTACACGACACATCAATCAATGGCATTTGATAAAAAAGTAATTAGAAATATAAGCCTACACTTTTACAATGTTATGTCAGGAAAGCATTATTAAAAGATTGGCTAATATTTATAAGATATTCTGCTAGAAAAAAGAAAAAGGAAGGATGGATAAATTGGCAACCATTTTTATTTCCTCGTTATCTTCTTACTAATTCAGAGTATCTGGCTAATCTTAGAAGCTTACTTGGAGAATCTGTATGCTTTAATAAAGACTGAGCTTCAGTAGCAGTCGTTTAGGACAGTATGAAAGCATGCATCAGGGGAGTGACGGTCCAGTGTATTCTGAATAAAAATAGAAGTATGCAGTAGGATGATGGTCGATGCCGGTAGGTGTGCTTGAAGCTAGAATTGCAGCATGCACAGCCAATACTATCTAGAGACTCAAGCGAGCATTCTATATAATTTAGTTTAATTGAGAAGCGGATTATATTTGATCGTGGTCTAAGAGAGGAGGGGGCTGCTAGCTATCACAAGAATAAAATGCTCCAAAATAAAGCTAGAAGATGACTAGAGGTACAATAGGTGTATCAAGGGAGATGATGGTGTGGTGTACACTCACCCTCAATCTATAGCCAAACAGTTTACACCTTTTTATCAGGGAGCCTATAGCAAGGTGGAAAGTTCCGACTATTTTGATATCTTAAAGTAGCTACAGGGATGCAGTCTGCTGCGTCTTGATCCCCAACATGGACTTGTACTACAAGGGGATATTGTTTTAGGGGAGATTGAAGTGGCTATCAGGGCTTTGGGTACAGGGAAAGCCGCAGGAGATGACACAATTCTGTCTGAATTCTATAAAGTATCTATTAACATCTTATTACCAGAATTCTTCAACTTGATTACATATGTAGGCGGCGGAGGTGATGCTCCTGCTTCCTGGGTAATAACTAATATTGTAGTGTTTCTCAAAAAGGATACGTCACCTGAGGAAAGGTGCTCTTATCATCCTATCTTACTGATTATTGCGAACACCAAGGTGTTTAAAAAAATGTTAGCAAACCACTTGGCTCCCTTTTTGCATACTTTGATGTCAGATCCACAGCACAGATTCATGCCGGGCAGAGATACCACGAGTTATACTAACACTGCAATAGCAGTATTTTCTGTTGCAGAAAAAACTAAATATTGGTTCTGCATGATCATGTTAGATGCAGATAAGGCCTTTGATCGTGTTGTCTGTGAATAACTGTGGTTGACTGTGGAAGCATTTGGGCTAGGGAGCCGGTTTATATCATTGGTTCAGACACTATATCAGAATTTTATGGATAAGGTCTTGTTGGGGGGAAATTTCTCCACTTATTTAAAATACATAGGGGCACACGCCAGTGTTGCACACTCTTCCCTCTACTATTAACTCTTTACAGAGAACTGTAACTAAGATATGTATTACAGAATAAAAGGGATTCAGCCAGTAAAACTAATTGGTACTGAGCTCAAAATAACTGTTTATGCTGACTATATTGTGCCCTTTTCCACTAATCAATTGGCTACTCTTGCTCTTAAATCAAAAGAGGTGGATTAATTTGGAGCTTTTTCTGGGTATAAATTGAACGTATCAAAAACACAGATATTCCTTTATTTCCAACCGGCTACCCCAACTATAGGAGTTACCGCCATGGCTACATGCTTAGGAATTAGGTTGAGTAGCCGATTGGAGGATATTATTCCACTTAACTATGAGCCTCTTTTACAGGTGGCTACTGCTAAACTGCAGCTTTGACACTGGATTCCTTTTAGCATTTTGGGCTGGTGCAATATCATTAAGATGTATATATTGCCTACATTTCTTCATCTATTTTGATCCATACCAATTCATGTTCTGGGTTCTTTTTTTAGGCTCTTAGAGGGTGTGATCAGAAGTTTTATATGGGGCGAAAGGATGGATGGACGTGCTATTCGCTTTTTAAAACTCTCATAAAAACAAGGTTCATTTATCCTTCCGGATTTTAAATTGTACTTTTGGGCAGCGTTCGTATTCCGAATCTATTGATTGGGCAAAAATGTGAGTTATCTTTACCAACTTGCACTTGGCTCCGACACCAGGTATTCACTTCATACATTGACAGACCCTAATTATTTAAAGAGTGCTAGATTTAAGATAATTAGGGATAAAGTGCAGATCTGGCAGGGAATCTGTACTAAATACGCCCTACCTGCTTTTCAAATGTATACCCCACTCTGGGGTAGCCCAATCCTCCCAGATATATTCCATGATAAAATTGAGAAAGTCAGGGAAGGACTCAGGGTCTGTAATCTGGGACAGTTGTATGACCCTCAGGGCTTTGGGATTTTTGTTTGTCTACACGAAGCATATGGGATCCCACAATGTTTTTTCTTCAAATACTTGCAGGCGAGGGACTATTTTTGCATAGCTGTACATTAAATGTTGACCACGATACATCAGATCTTCTCACTTGTCTCTATTAGGCTTCAGGTAAAATCTCTATAAGTTTATTATATCAGAAGTGTATCCTGCATACTAAGGATGAAAGTATGTTATTAGCCTCTCAATGGAGCCGGATCCTTGCATCTGAAACCGCAGCTACAGAGATACAGGAGGCTTTTGGAGTAGTAGACTGGTCGGTGATCTCAGTTAGCCTTAAGCTGGAGAAATTTAAGAACAATTTGTGTGCTTTACTATATGGCTGATTGCAACTCAAAATGGTCATTGACCCTAATTCCTGATAAGGTGTACTGTCTGAAATGTTATTGCTTCGCAGCTGATTAAGTACATGTGTTCACAGGCTGTCCAGAGCGTCAGGTTTTTCAGGATAGTCTTTTTTAACTGTTGTTTGGAGTTTGAATGCCAATTGTCTAAATAGGAAATTATGTTGGGGAATAAACCGAGGCTTGACTTAAGTCTTGGGTCATTCATTTCTATTATAATTGTTACTGCTCTTTTATGCATTGCAAGGGCCAGGATAAGCCCCTTACCACCAAAAGTGACTGAATGATGGGTAATGCTACGTCAGATATATGAATGTAAACTTGCAGGGTCCCAAGCTAGAGGTCCTCAAGCTAATAAGAAGGTGGAAAAAATTTGGTCCAGCCTTCATTGGGGGTAGTCTATGAACCTTTTTGATGATACTTGGTTTGAGGTTAGATTCGTCTCTCTCGCTCTCTCTATTATTATTTTTTTATTTTTCTCTCCCTTTCTCTTATTGATATAAATATGTATTCATTGATGAAATGTGATTGATTATTTTTTTAAACTGGTGTGTCATTTGGAAATTTTCATCCTTGTTACCAATGTTTTGTTGTAATCATTTCTGACTCTGATAAAATAAAAAAACTAAAAGAAATTCTGCTAGAATAAAACTCAAAGCCTGCTCTGTTGTTCATTCTCCATCTCACTCCTCCATGATATTTGGAGGTGCTGCAACACTTTCCTCACCTCTAGTTCCAGCACCACTGTATGACACACACAATGACAAGAATGCAAGCACTTGATTCCAAAATGTAAGTGAAAATTGGTATTAGCAATGTGGCTGTCTAAGATATCTGCAGGTTTGAAACAACAAACTAAGATGTATTTGAGCTCTTCATAGCTGTGAATGTTTCACCACAATTGTATGTGAATTTTGAAAAACGAATTAATTGGTATGTGTAGTGGGGAGGTGCTCTCATTTTAATTTTGAATTCTTAGTACAAAGTGAAGGCTGCATTAAAGAACAGCCTTGAGATCAGAGCAGAATTCACACCCTGTCAGCCCCATGTCTGCTCTGAAAAGCTGAAAACCAGCACAGTTCAGAGCTACCGCTGCTTGCCAGGAAGGAGGGGAGGAGAGGGTGTGTGGAGGGAGGTGACACAAATATTTTCCCCGAGGGCGGTCCACAATAGGTATGAAATTATTCACAGTTGTCGCAGAGGTCACTTGATTGCTACAATTATTTAGTTCTTTTTCACACAAATAATTAAAAATATTTAACCCCCTCCAGACCTCACTGCCACCGTTTTCTGTGTCACAGAGACAATAAGAAAGTGGCCTGTTGGGGCATTTTTCTGTTTCCCTTATGACTATGACAGATATAGCCCTACTGGGGGATGCAATACACTACATTATTATGAGTAACAGTGCTATTGGTACTCGTACAACTAATAATAACAATAATACATGTATTTATGGGCTTTTACATTTTGACTGACCCCTCCATTAGAAATTATTTACCCACACAGGTTCAGTGAAAACAGTAAAAATGGTATCTTCCATTTTTTATGTGAGGGAAAGACAACACATTTATGTTTCATTTGGACATCATGCCAGTCATGAAATCACCAGCTAATTTCCCTTTTTCTAGACAAAGGTAGGCCATTCATTCTTAAAAGTAGGGTGAAAAATGCCACTGTTTGGTGTGTAGAGAATAACTATTAGGGAAGGCATGGGGAAAACCTGCGATGACCTGGCACCGATTAGAAGAGAGGGCATTACCTTATCTTTTATCAAAAGTAAATTCTCCACTTGGCAGATGTCCTTATTTCTAAATCCACACATTTGCACCTTGAGAGGCAGCGGAAACCGCAGACCTCTCCTGCCATCTCCCTTCGGATGCCCTGTCTGGAAACGCACACCTCTTTCCACAAACACATGTACACCTCTATTCTCCCCAGGAAAATAACCGACTGACGTCCTGGGATTGATTCCAGGGACATGCCAGGGTTGTGTTTTCTGCTGTTAGCACAAAGGGCCACAAAAACGTCCTCTCTTACTTTTGAGTGCTTAGTGATTTCCTTTCTCTTTTCTCACCTTATGTTGCAATTGTAGCTGTGCTCTTTCCTTCTTGCATACTAATAGGTGGAGGTTGGGAGACCAAGCTTCCCTGCGGTGCTTCCACTGTCACATCAGGTTACATCACTTTTGTATAGCAAAAAAAAGTTAGTATGTATATTCTAGACTTTTTAGTGGTTTCTCCAACCACTAAAGCAATTTTTTTCATAGTCACAATAATGCGTACAGAGCAGGACGAATGATGAGTCCACCAATGGAGAAACCGAAAAGCTTCTGTGGGCAGGTCGAACATAGAATAAGGAGGAAATCCACCGATAAGAGCAAGTTAACTGAGATTGACACAAAAGCTATCTAATCTTGAGTAAGGATTAGCTCTGTGGAATAATGTATACAATACTGTCTGAGACAGACAGGTGGAGCTGTTTGTAGCAAGAGCGCAACATTGTAACCCTCCGATGCCAAGATCCTAAGAAGATTTGATTTTTCCAGCATTGACAAATTAGGCTAACATAGATAATTCCATTAAAGGTTCTTGGGCTAATAATGTCAGTTTTGAAATGCTGTGTGAAAACTCTGGTCTTCCAATATAAGTTAAAATGGATCAGTTTAGAATTCAAATTATTTTTCTGAATCTAGGTATCGCCATACTATTACAATAAAGTATTTAAAATGGGTTCCCTTGCCTGATTTAATAATCATCAATAACACTCTATGGAATGTTACAGAATCTTTTGTCTTACCATGAAAATAAACAATCTGAAATGTTGCAGCATTTAACATCTATATTATTAGAGCCTAGTAAGGTCTATATGTTCCTCAGTCATACAAAAGTGTTCTATAATTAATTTGGTTGTTTTGTACAGCACTAGTTTTTGTCCTTCTGCTCACTAGGTAGTGCTTGCTAGTTTTATGTAGTATATCTCCTATAGTTACCTACAGTAATTAAGGGAGGATCTTCTAGGCTGTTCAACAGGAAGGGCTGTCATGGCAACCCTCTGCAATGGCCTTTATTATGCACAGGCTAAACATTTCGGGAGAAGGAGCCCATTCCACATTTGTACTGACATTTGCAGACTCTATGTGTCATTGGTGTGAGGTGAAGGTTTCATTGAAGAGGTTAACTTCAGGGTTCTTATGAAGGTAACTAGACTTGGCTAACGTCTCAAATCTTGGCTCAAGGCATCTCAGATCTCTGGCCTCTGAGAGGTCCGCTTATTTTGGTCCTCCATATGAAACCGGCTATGTTTAGGGTTAATTGACCAGGCCTATGGTTAAATCTGAGGGCGCTTTGGGTTTCAGCTTTCTGAATGTATTTATGACACTGTCTCCCAAACATTCTTTTCTGTGCCACAAGGAGGTAGTGGGGTTCTTTTACACAGGAACAGTACTTTCCATACCCATCTTTTGCAGTTTTTTGATTGTTTATTTTTCCTGACCTGGTTTAGATTATGTTGCAGTAATCCATCGTATATCCAATATTCCAGTCAGAAAAACTCCAAGGACTCTAGGTTAGTCTGATAAATTACCCTACTAAAGAGGAATGGTGTTACTGCAGTATTTACATCATCCTATAAACAATCTCAGAAAAGCACCATACGTTATTTAAGAACACATTTGTGCTTTCTCGTTTTATCATATTAAAAACAAATGCCTTTACTTACAAATGGATAATGGAATATAATATTACCATAATGGTTGTTTTTAAATCCTTAGTTTTGGTTTTGCATTCATGGCAAAGCATTCTAACTGTGTGCCCTTTGACTTAAATCATGAAAGTTGTTAGTCCAGGCATATATATAGTCATCTGGGCGCATACAATATGTATTGCATTAATGGTATTATATTGTCATAAGAGAGAGATCTCCATTTGGAAATGTACAGCTTTGCTTGCCTTCCCTCAGACTCATTGATATGCGTCCCTTAGGGTTATAGTGCGCAGATGGAATTGCTCCCCTAGCCAAGATTATTGTCAACTACATTCCAGATGTATTGACTCATGCCTCTGATCTAGAATAAATTCCCCTAATGTCATTTATTCATGAGATCCTTGATGATTGTATCCTGGGTTCTTTATTTTTTCCATTCACAGTGGTTTAGTGTTCAGTCGATCAATACGTTATTGTAACGTTATTTACCAGTCCTCGGGTGTTCAGTCAATTTATCATCTGTTCTGGTGAGCAATTAAGATCCAAGTCACAAAGCCATTTATGGACATGCTTACAGCAAAGAATGGCTTTGTTACTGCCTGACACCCATTCACAAAAAGAACAATTGATGGACAGAATGCAGAACAATGTCATACATTCACCCCAGTACAGACATCTGGGCCTAAATCCATCGTTTTTGCTCACCATGCCATTCCAGTTTGGACCCAGCCATATGCAAATCAGTCTTGACCCTGTGCCTCATGGGAACAGTCCTGCCCTAACTGCCAGGCCAGGTCCTCTCTGGACTGGAGACAAGCATCCTAGGACCGGTTTCGGGCTTTCACCCCTCATCAGCCAGGATAGCTTGAGTGTTTGAAAAGTTTCAGCGCTCCGTCCATCATCTCCTTGTGTTCGCTCTGACATCCATTCACGACAGCAAACATGTGAGACATACATGGTTTTACTACTACATAATTGAACATCACACGATGGTAAATTACACAGCTGTAGATACCAGGCAATATGTATTGATTGGTAGGGTCAAGAAAAAGTTTACCATGAGTGTGATGGCATTCACAAACTCTTTTCCAGCCTCGTTGATTTACTCAAGAAAACTGCTGGAGGAACTCCCCTCCCAGAATGGGAATGGACATGGTACACTTTCAAACTTGGTGCATGGAAAGGGTTCTCTCCATGAGGAAAATGATTTCTCTGTGGAGAAAATGAAAAAAATCACACATGTGCACTGGGAAAATGTATTTCACGGTTAGGAAAGAAAAAGAAAGAAAATGTGCATTTGCTCACTGGACTGGACTGCTCCAAAGCATAGTTATACTTTGCACATAACTCAGCTTTAAATTATATGACATTCCCTGTAGTATACACAAAACAAAAATGATGGCTATAATATAGGGTTTGTACATCAAGTACCTGGTCAGAGTGGGAGGAAGTACATTAGGGCGAAGACAGTCCCAGTCATGGTGCTCACTTGGTACCGCCACCCTGCCGCCATGGGTGCACGTTCCGTCCTGGAGCAGGGTCACCGAACGGTAAGTTTGACAAAGAGTCCCTGAAGCACTCAAACATGTCCTGACAAGTCTTTTAAGAACATGATATATCGCCAGTAAAAGTCGGTAGGGCGTTTCTCTTAAAGATATTTGTGACTTTTATTCTTCTTCAAGTTTCCTTCCTGCTACACACAATATATCACCAAACAGGCACTCAACAAGTGTTTCCTCTTGAAGACTTTTACAAGAGTGTACATGAAAGGATCACGTAACTGTGAGTTGAGATGACAGCACACAAAAATCACATAATCCTGTGGCATAGCAAGTGACACATACATTGAATCCTAATCAAGGCACTCGGGTAGTATAGGTTTGCTGCCACTCCAATGTCCAGGGGTTAAACAATATATGTAAGTGGGCCACTTCTTGCCATCCCTTGCCTCCAGAATCCATTGCTATCTTGAACTATGTCCTGCAGCTTCGAAAAAGTCTTGTAGACAAAACATGTGTCAGCTGCCTGTTTGGAGATATATTGTGTGTAAAACAAAGAACTTGGGGGCATATTACCAAGGCGAGCAATATGTGATTATCCCCGCTTTAGCAGCCGTTTTCAGCCGCTAAGCAGCGATAATGCTATCGCCCTATTAGCAAGCTGTCGCTAAAAGCAGTTAGCGACAGCTTGTAGGCGATAGCGGCTTGGGGACCGCTTTGCATGTCAGCAATATTTATTGCTAATGACATCCAAAGTGGGGGTACCCAACCTGTTAGCGAATGAAAGCAGTCGCTAACATCGCTATCGCCTATTAGCAAGGCAGGCGTAGCGATGGAAATATTCACGCTAAGCGCGAATATCTCCAAAAACTTATGCCTGCGCAGACCAGTTCTTAGCCATTACATCCAATGGGAGTTGGATATTATGGCTAAGCCCTCAATAGCGATAATGCGTGAATATCGCAGGATTACCAGCGATATTCATGCATTTCGCCGCTAATACCGGATACTATATTGCTTTAGAGATAAAGGTTGCTAATAGCAAGTTATTTCTACGACAATATCCTGCGATGCTTGGCGTTAAAAAAATAATCGCTAAGCCCATTTAGTTGTTGGTAATATGCCAAGAGGAGAAGAATAAACGTCATGAATATCTTTAGTAAAAACACTCTACCTACTTTTACTGTCGACATATCTTTCTCTTCAGAGACTTGTCAGGACTAGTATGCGTGCTTCCTTGTAGTATGCCTAGAAAGCTGCAACTGCCCCAGTTCCCTAGGCATATTAACCTGGATTGTTTGTCAATTTCCAAAAGTCATGAACTGACCCTTGTGCATGGGAGTGCATCTACTGTTGTAAATATACAGGATTTCTTTGTAAATCTGGCCTTATGTCTTCAGGAATTCATATAAGTTTCAGCTTTGGATCACGTATGACTCTCTCATAAAAATCAGAGACGTTTTTGTACCTGCTAAATTCCATACTGAAGAAGCATTTATCCCCTGAATGAATATACGTTCAAAGGGCACAGCTTCCTGCTTGATTAGGGTATTAGCTGTTGATCCCATTTTCCAGTCACCTCAGAAGCGAAAAGCAATTCATGCTCTGTGGAGCAGTTATGTTGTCAGGAAAATCCATACATTTAAGACCCCTGCTACAGATGGAATTTCTGTGCTCATGTCAATGTATTTATCCAGCACATCATTTAACACAGTTCGCTATGATTGTTAATGTTTTTATGGTTGCTTTTTTATTAGATTTGCAGTGTTGTTAAATGCATACTTTCCTCGACTTATGCCTCCACACCATTGCATGCTGATTGTAGTCTTCTTGTTACATTTACCATTCAACTCAAACACTTTCTGTTTCTATTCTATGAAGAGATGTGTTTTTTTCTCTTCACATTACTTCCTTGTTCCAGGAAATCAGACTGTCCTCGTCCATATCGAACATGATTTTTCTGTACCTCTTGAGAATATATTGATATAGCCTCTCTGTTCAGTTCCTTTTCTCGTACACTTTAGCTAGAAATGATCGGCGGGGTCTGTTTCCTACAATACGGATATTATGCATCATAATATTCCACCTCAGTGGGAAATAATTACCAGTCGATGTGACTAATTGATTTCACTCTGCTCAGTACCTCATTTTTCACTTCATTATGTTTCAGGATTTCTGGTTGTTGTTTTGCAAGTCACTCATGAGAATTATTTTCTACACCATGCTCCGGTCACCTTATCGGCTCATAATCACATGTATTTTAATTCTCGCAGCAGCAGATACATTTTTTTCCAATCCCATTCTATTTTGACATTACAACTGTTCAGTAACTATTGGCTACATCAATATTTCAGGTAATGCTTCCTTTTCAGATTAACATATGTCAGGGTTTTTTCCTGCCAGTGCATCATTTTGTTGGCTATCATTTCGTTTATAAGTCCAGAGGCTCTTTTTGTTGCACTCATACCTTATTTTAGGGCCTTTAGGTACATTAGCTATTTTTTATACATGTTGTTCATTTCTACCCATTTGGGGCCTCATCCATACTAATATAATAAAGAGAGAGCCCAAACCTTTGAGGCGGGTAATCTCAGGGACCACAGCACCAATCACAACACCCAATACAGCGTTGGAAAGGGCAGTTGCAGCAGAAGGACATAGGCTATGCAGACGCCCACTATATACATTTAAAAGGTAAAAGAACCATGCCAGCAAAGTAGTCCCTTGTGGGCATGTCTGCGTTGTGCTGTGGGCGTGTGCTGGGGTGTGACAAATGCAGGGGGCGTGTGATACCTTCCACCCTTAATGCCATGTCTCATATCGTGTGCTAATCCCACCCTGCTCCCTTTAAATACCCCTGCACCCCATAATCATAAACCACCCTTACCCCTTAAAATACCCCAACACCCTTAAACACTAACCCATCTTAACCCTATAAATATACCCTGTACCCCAAAACCCAAACCTATCCCTAAATCCTAAAAATACCCCTGTAACTCAAAACCCAAACCTACCCCTGAACCCTAAAAATACACCTGTACCCCAAAACCCAAACCTAGCCATGAACCCTAAAAATACCACTGTACCCCAAAACCCAAACCTACCCTGAACCCTAAAATACCCCCGTACCCCAAAACCCAAACCTAGCCCTGAACCCTTAAAATACCCCTGTACCCCAAAACCCAAACCTACCCCTGAACCCTAAAAATACCCCTGTACCCCAAAACCCAAATCTAGGCCTGAACCCTCAAAATAACCCTGTACCCCAAAACCCAAACCTACCCCTGTACCCTAAAATTCCCCTGTAACCCAAAACCCAAACCTAGCCCTGAACCCTAACAATACCACTGTACCCCAAAACCCAAACTTACCCCTGAACCCTAAAATACCCCTGTACTCCAAAACCCAAACCTAGCCCTGAACCCTTAAAACACCCCTGTACGCCAAACCTACCCCGGAACCCTAAAAATACCCATGTACCCCAAAACCCAAACCTAGCCCTGAACCCTGAAAATAACCCTGTACCCCAAAACCCAAACCTACCCCTGAACCCTAAAATACCCCTGTACCCCAAAACCCAAACCTAGCCCTGAACCCTAAAAATACCCCTGTACCCCAAAACCCAAACCTAGCCCTGAACCCTTAAAATACCCCTGTACCCCAAAACCCAAACCTACCCCTGAACCTTAAAAATACCCCTATACCCCCAAACCCTAACCTAGCCCTGAACCCTAAAAATACCCCTGTACCCCCAAACCCATACCTATCCCTAAACCCTAAAACTACCCCGGTACCCCATAACCCAAAACTATATCTGAACCCTTAAAATACCCAAACACCCCAAAACATATACCTCAGTACCCTAAACATATACCCCTATACCCATACTTACCTTATTCAAACATTTAAAAAAAACATGCTTTTACCAGTCATGCATTTACAACGAATTTTGTTGTAACTGTATGCGTGGTAAAAGCATATAAAATGTAATGCCATGCGTTATAATGGCATTGCGGAGTCTTGGTACTTTCATAATGAAAGTATGCAGAGTGATGGTATGCGGAAAGAAAGTTGCGGAATAATGGGTGTTTACCCTCTCCCGGTCAGTACATTGGTGGCACGGTGGCCCACATCTCCAGCAACATACTCATATTTTATCACCACCCATTTGAAAAATGCACAGGTCTCTCTCATTGATGGCCAGCACCGACATACACTTTTAGACACACCTCCCGCCACAAGTTCTGGAATTGCGAACTTTACAGCTTGGGAGCTATGTTCGAATCTCGGCATCAGCTCAACATCCTGTGATACCAGGCAAATCGCTTTGTCTCTCCGTGCCTACCACAAATGAATGTGTTCTTCTGTAACGTAAATTGTGCTCATGCCATGTTGTCGAGTTCGCGCTATATAATATTGCAAGGAAAAATAAAGTAGGGAAACTCGAGTTCACACACTACTGAACGTGCACTCTTAAGTGCATCAGCAGTGCACTGTGAATCGGAGCGTTTCACAGGCCTGTCACAGATAAGAATTGCTATCAAAACGAAATCCTACAAAACAATATACTACTGGCCGGCAGCAATTCATACCCGGACAACGTCGGGACGGGCTGCTAGAGTGTGAATAAAGTGTTCCCCGTTATGCCTCATCTGGGGAGGCATATCCTTTTGGTACTTTCCCAGGTTTAGCAGGTGGCTTTGTGTGCCTTCAAAAATGTGACTTTAGGTTTGCGTCTCTCTTGCGCCACCTTGCATGGTGCAAGAGTGACGCAAACCGGGCTATAAATATGGACCTCAGTCTCGTGGTTAAAGTCGGATCGAGGGAGCCCCATTCAGGTCTGTTAGTGTTGGGTCAGTTTTCACAAGGGAAGAGCAGCAGGGCGTTGCTTTCCCATCGATGGAGCTTGCGAGGGTGCCAATGAAAACTTCCTAGGGCTACAGAAAGAAACATACTATTTGGTCTAGGTTTATGGCACTGCTGAGTGTATCTACAACTGCACATGCTCACATTACTGAGCTACTATGACACAGGTTTGCAGGAGTGTGCACATAAGGAGGCCATGAGGACAGTGGAGTAGAAACAAGACGTGTTTCACGATCTCTGAATAGCACCAGAAGAGGGAAATTAAAAACTGATCAACAGTGCTCTGGGTACGAAATCATCTCTTGCCACTCTGAAACAGAAGTTTTGGCTGGTTCCACTTTGCAGAAATTTAGGTTTTAAACATTGTTTACCTGCTTTTAGAATTTTTAAGACTGACACATCCAGTTGTATTGTATTTGCATTATCTAAGTATTTGCTAGCCATGTGGTCCAAGCGTCGCCAATTAATTGATATCGAACTCTAAGGATCACTTACTTTGATTTAAATTTCTCATGCAAAGATGTTAATACGTTTCCATGGATTTTATTATGTAAATGTATATGGATTTTATATATAATGCTTCTATCATGTTTTTTCTCTGCACTCTTTTAAGGCCAGGATGGCCGAAATAAAGAATTTTTGAATTTGAATCTTATTGCTAATGATAGTGTAATGATTACGCTGCCACATAAATGGGTTTCAGAAAGTATTGAAAGTGAAAATAAAAATGCATTCTTGTCCATTTTCTGCATGCATGTGCCAGACTTTTTGTTTGAGCTATCTATTTTAGATGACAAGGCTGCTATATTTGTTGGGAAATCTCAGACCTAGACCGCTTGAATCTCACTGGCAAAGCTGCAAGCTTGAACTCCTTTTGAAACATTGTCTGACCTTTTGCCATAACCAGGAGCACTGCAATAATTTGATCATGCGGCTGTGGTGATTTGCCCATAATTGTGGATTTGCCACATAATCCATCACCTGCTGCATATTCTGCAGATTCTAACAAAAAAATAGTAATATGGAGCACAAACGGTACAGAACTTCCCCAAAAAATGGCGACTAGGGTCTTTGCACACCAGAAGGCTTTTCGCAAAGCTTGACTGGTTATCTTTCAGGCCCTTATTACTGTATTTGGGTGTAGTTGGCTACTAATAAGATAACATTTACAATATAACAATTTGAATTTTAAGACATTGTCTTTTGAGCATGTATTTCTCAAATCGCATATGGTGTATCAGAGAGCTATTTTTGTTTGTCTACATATATGAGCATTGTTCAAGTTATCTGTCTTACCCAACAGAACCATTGTTTGTTTAACCTACTAATAAGGTAACCTCTTTTCCCAAACGCTGTTACCAGGTGTAAAAATGATTAAATAATGAAAAAATACTATCACACAATGTGCTGTGTTATGCTGCATAATATGCCCTGTCTTTCCCCATAATTTAGTCAACCCCGTCACATAAAGTGGTCCTCTTCTGCAGCATAATTATTGTGGCCCTGACCATAACTTGTTTTTAGTTATTTACAAAATCTAGTTTTCATCGAAAAAGGCAATATTTTTAGGTCGAGCCTGGGCAGTGCATGCGCTGCTCTGCGAGGCATGCTGTATTGAGTTAGGGATTGGAAGCTCCGCCCACTTCACCCTTATTTTTAATTTGCTTGTGTCAGTGTCCTTTGTAAATGCTGGTTTCTGATCCCTTAATCGCCTTGATCTTTCCTACTTAGTACTGCCTTGTCTTGAAACTTCCCAGGAAGACTGGCCCTTTTACTTCTGTTGCTGCACAGTATGTTTTATTTTGTCTGTAAGCACTATTTTCTTTAATGGGTTTCGCCCTCCTGCAGATACAACTTGCTATCCTTACATTGAGCTCGCCATGCAGGCTTTTAGTTTCCAAGCAGCCGGGACAATGGCGGCGGCTTCTTTGCAATGCCATAGGTCTTGCATTTAGAAGAATTTCAGTTAGTGGCATTACCTCCAGTCCCTCCCTCGCCTTCCTTCCATACAATTGAGGCTCCGCCTCCCACCCAGACCCACTCCCAACATAAAAACTCTGCCCGCCCCCTCCTCTACCTGTACGTAAACAAGCCGAGCTAGCACTCAGTTGAACCGCACCGGGAGGGAGGTAGGGTCCTCGAAGGAAGGCGAGGGAGTAGGACTAGGAGTAATGCCATTATCGTTAGAAATGGAAGCATTGTAAATGTCAATAGCTTAAATTCTTGCAAATGCGAGACCTATCGGACTGCAAATATTTTTTGTTGTCAAAGCCCTCATGCCGGATTTTCACATTCATGAAGGCCGGGCCCATTTCTTTAGAAGAGCTGTGTCTAAGGAAAGGTGCACGGCCACTATTAAAGTGAATCCACGGCATGGGGGCTTTTACAAAAAAAATGCATTTGTCAAACAGATGCTTTATTCTGTAAAAAAAAAACATGCCGCGTTTCACCTTAATAGCGGCCGTGCACCTTTCCTTAGACATGGCTCTTCTGAAGAAATGGGCCCGGCCTTCATGCATGTGAACGTGCGGCATGAAGGCTTGCACAACAAAAAAGAAATGTTTGAAATGCAATAGGACTCGCATTTGCAAGAGTTTAAGTTGTTGGCATTTACAATGCCAATAGCTCGAACTTTCGTAAATGCGAGACATATTGCATTGCAAATGCTTGTTTAAAGTTGACAGGAGGGTAAGAGGTGTGAGGTAGCGAGGGCTGAGACAAGGCATATGTTTGCATGTTACTTTCTACCTTTGTCAGCTTCTCTACATTCCTACTTCTAGCATGGCAAAGTCCGTCGACGGCTTCTCTCTGCTCCGATGTTCCATTAAAGATTATAATTGAATTATGTTAAGTGAATGTTATCAGATCAAGAACTACCCATTTTGGTAGAAACCAATCTGCATTAACTGAAGAAGTCGCCTGATTGTATTTTATGCAGTCTTTAGTAATGCCTGGCTCCACTTTTATTTGTTAATTGTTATAATGTTTTTACTCTAAAGAATGTATTTTCTGAAGATCTACTTTTGTTTTTTAAATGAATAAAGTGAAAAATGGTTAGAGTTTTACATTGTTTGCTCATTTGAGAGTATAATTATTTGATTAAACAATTAGAGTGTGGGAAAGTGATTTCATGTTAAAGCGACAGTTATTTTGTGTAGGAAGGGATAAAAGAAAAGAAATATGATGCAAGTTTGAGTAAGTTTAGCAAAAAAAGCATTGCAATGAGTTGAACTCAAAATATACCTTAGCATGGAAAAGTTACACAAGATACCTGCTTAATGTATTTGCCGTAGTTTCTAAACATTTATTTAGTGAACGTATCTAGTACAGCTGAGGTGTCTAGGGTAAAAATCCAGTTTAACCCCTTAAGCGTTGCCGTCGGCCAATGGTCGTCGCGAGCACTACCTTGCAAGTGCTGCGCACGACCGTTGGCCGATGGGACAGCGCTCGTTATTCGAACGTTCAGCACTGGGTGCTGAACGTTCGACGCAGCAAAGGAGTTAAGAGTTCCCATGAGGTATTTTCTGGTTATACCGTTCTCTAATGAATAAAAAGTGCAAGGGAAGCGTAATCAGCGGAAAAGCAAAAAGTATGCAAAATAACACATTTACACATTTCTTTTATTTACTATAGCCTTAGAGCCCACAATTGCAGGCTCTAACTACCATTAAAGGCCTGGTCAGGCATTAAAGGGAGCGGGCCTTTAATTGCCGATATTGCCTACAATGGAGGGCTTTTAGGCTATTAGAACATTCCGCCCCTAGAGGGCAGTATGTCCTATTTTGTAAAACAAAGGCCTCACGGATCACGAGGGGATTGAAAGCCCCTTGGCTCTGTACGGCCTTCTGTGCACAGCATTAGCTGTGAACAAACATTGGAATGTTGGAGCTCCGGGTTTCTACTGGCCATTAGAAGCCCAGAGCACTCTATTGTTTTTAATGGAGCTCCCAGCTTTCCAATGTTCTAAGAAATTAGACTCGGGTAAAAGGTTGAACCCCGGCCTACTGTTGCGACATTTAAAAAAGCGCTAGAAATAGCATTTCATCATAACAAGGTGTTGCCCTACAAGTTCAAAAAAAATAACAATTGTGGATTTATTTCCTTTGGGTGTTTATTGATCTTTCTTCGTAAATTAAATTGGTAATTTCACTCTCAGACAAATGAGCCAAACTCTCTACAGAAAGTGGTGCCATGCTTTGTCACGCACGGCTGGAGTCTTATGAGCTGCCTAGTTCACTGCAATTAACCAAGAGATGGCATTTCAGACAAAAATGGTGGGAGAACAGCAAGACAGTATAGAGATTATTTCAGTAGCAAAAAAAAACAGTTACTCAGAATTAAAACAAAAAGCTACAGATTCAAAAAAGATATATTTACATTTTTAAGAAAACCTTCAAACGGGAAAGCAAATTATTACATAGCATAACCACAGAGCAACACAGCACATAACAGAGACCCAAAACAGCAAGCCATGGCACAACGGGGCATATTATCAAGAAAGGGTGTTAACAATATCGCCGCTTTAGCGGCAGAAAACTGCTGCTAAAGCGGCGATAATGGGCTTGAGAATATGCCCTTGTGAATTCCCATAGAAGCCCATGTTCTAGTGTGAACATGGGCTTCTATGGGAATTCTCTACGGCGTATTATCAAGCCCATTATCGCCGCTTTAGCAGCAGTTTTCTGCCGCTAAAGCGGTGATAATGTTAGCACCTTGCTTGATAATATGCCCCTACATTTTGTTCAAAATGTTTTTTCACCACTGATGCACGGTACCCCAAAATGACTATATGCAAGAGTTACTGTATGGCTGTAGGAGTAACCATAGAGTTTTACAATGAACTGAGTTTTGATGCACAAGTGTAAGGATATTTATGAGCCACCTGAAAGGTGGAAGTACATGGCACATCATCAAAGATGGAATGGCTGTGTAAACAGGGTCACTGGGGTAAGAAAACAGCACTTTTATGTGGGTTGGAAGGTGCACCTCTATAGGAAAAATAAACACATTTCCTTTGACTGTCTATGGGTTTGGTTCACAATCATTTTGGAAGTTACAAATCAAGAAATGATTTTGACCATACATGGATTTGGTTCACAATCTTTTTGGAAGTTGGAAATCAAGAAATAATAGATTTCATTCTTTCAGGGGATTCTCCAAACTGCCCACTTAGAGAACTTCTTAAGATGATTCCTGGTTCCTTTTCTTAAACTGAACTGAGACACACAGTAACTAGTTCCTCTGTTTGCACCCACTGAAGTCTGACTACTGATTCCTTTTAACTATGGAAAGAAATGAAATGTATTGATGTAAAGTGTGAAGATAACAATTTAATAATCTTTTGAGCTGAACAAGGAGAGGGTTTATGTAGAAGTGTTGAAGCTATATGTACCACAGAAAAGAGCCACTCTCACACATATTGGAACCGAGTCTGTGTGAGATCACAAAATATAGAAAGGCATACTTGTCAAGTTTCCAACTGCAAAACCACAAACAAAAGAGAAGACTCAGCACAGAAACCCCCACACTGATTTGCATGCTATAGCGCACACTATCCAGAAGTGCAAAATCTTCATATACGGCCATGGTGGCAGTCCTAGAGATAACATAACTCGGAATTTTCAGCCATTCAAAGATATCATAGAATGTGGTGTGGATAGGTTTACATTTTGAATGACTACTATGGTGCCTCCTAAATTCATGCTGTCTGACAGAACAGATGATTCTGTATACCTAAGGAAATGATAAGTAAATGATAGAATGGGAACGTGCCTTAAACCAGTATTTAGAGATTTATGGAATTCTCATCTGAAAATTGACAGTAATACTGGAGATTTCAGGTTGATGAGTGGTTTCTGAACTGGCAATAAGTAGGAAGCACACTCGATTTGTTTTATTATGTGACTGGAGTGAGAGTCTTTGAGATCAGGGATGGCATTCCATATGGCAGCCGAAAAGGGAAGACAAACTCAGAGTGAGGAAGGGTTAAAAAGCTGAATTGAGGAACAAAACAACAACAGAGATGCCTACTTCCTGGAACTTTCCATCTCCACTAAAGATATCCTACAGAAGGAAGAGACTTCAAAGAGCTGTCTGGACACCAGAGGAATATCCATCTAGAAGAGAAAGCACAGCTGACCCCGACTGCAAGGCTGGACTCAAAGACTTCTGATTTCAGTTGGCTCCGAGGGACTAGGATTTTTTTCTCCAGGGCAAGTGGTGCTTGCCCTTCTACAGGCTCTTGTGGACTGTAGAGGGATAGATCTGCCAGGGGTGACCCTGGAAGGCTCCCCTGGTTCTTCTGTGTACTGGCCCTGTAGGAGTGTGACCTCCAGAAGGAGTGCACCACCAACAAACACTGACCGAGGTGCCCTATAAGAAGCCAAAGAGGCTGTGGGAACTGGGAGAGGCATGCAAAGAGGACACTCTATCTTGCGCACTGAATTCTTTGGAAAAAACCAATGCCCAGGAGCAGTGCCAGGGACCCAGACAGGAGACAAAATCAGTTGTCCGGAGGATGAGCAGTAGAAATATCAGACTTCCCAAAAAGTTGAAAAAATGTGGAGACCAAGATTCCTGAAATACAGGCCTCAGGTGCTAGTGGTCGGGGTAAAGCCCAACTGTCCTTAGTTAAAACAGCCCACTGGCACCAGAGAAAACAACTTGCTGTCTCCAGGGCTGGTAACGTCCTCATCAAATTTGCAGAAATGCGTCGGGGAGGCTTGTGTGGCTTCCACTCCCCTTCCATGTAAAACCCAGAGAAATGGAAAGGGCCCCTGGGATTGGATCATAAAAATGAGATTTCTGCAGAGATGGGGAGTGCACAAAGGACAAATGACAAAAACAGAAATGAGCCCTGCTCCCCTCTTCTCAAATCCAAGCCAGTGTGCCTCCATCACCCCAGTGGTCACGTCCGGAGGGACGAGGATCACACCACATTACAACAACCTTTCACATGGATGCAGGCTGGAGAATGGGATGACTACCTCCCACACCAACAAAGTCCAGCTTTGGTTAACTGGAGCACCAGCCAGGACATACAGGTTTAGCCTCCAACACAGCCTTAAAGTCCGCAGCATGCCGGGTGCACCAAAGGAGAAGCAGGGGCACCAGCCTCCTTACAAAGGATAAATGGAAGAGCACATAGGCTGAAGCAAAAACCTCAAACAAAGCAATTTGTGGGGGAGCAAGGCAGTATTTTCTCAAAAAAATCTGAAGGCATATGCTCGCCCCAGAAGACGCAGAGGACACACAATAAGCACATATATCATGGTGCCCAGAAAGGTAGGGGCACCTTGGAGCCACTTGTAACAGGCAATATGGAACTGCAGTGGGCCCCTTTAAAATTACCTCAGCAACTTCATCAGAATTCCCTCTAACCCTTAATATACCTAGCAGTAACAAGCCTGGCCTGGGTAGACTTACCTTCACTTTCCAAGCACTTCTGTAGCTGGGGATTTTATCCTGGTTGCTCCATAGAGCAAAGACTACTGTAGGTAAGTAATAAGATTGCTCTACAAAATGTGTAGAATTTAGAAAAGACTCATGCACATAGTTCAAAATACTTTATTGCCAATGTCTAAGTGAACAGTGAATGAATTGTTATATGTATTAACGATTGTCATTATAAGTTGGAACCATGGTTTAGTAGTTTATATGGTGTTGTATTGTTTTATTATGACATATTTCTGCTTTTATTATTGTGATGAAACTTTGACAAAGCTAGTAGGCCTACCTTTTGAAAATGTCACCCTTTTCTATTGTGTGTAGTACATGTGTGGTGAGGGACGTATTGTGGTTTTAGGGTTCTGGGATCACTAGAGGTATGAACATTTAAGAGGATGTCACCATATGTATTTCGACACACCATCATGTATATATTTGTAAAAGCATGCCTAATATTGAATAGTATTTGTATGATAAAATGCTTTCCATTTTTACAAGTGAAAGCACAGACTGGACAGTGATACATTGAGTGCTGTTTGTTGTGTGCTGTCGGACTGGGGCACTAATCCCCAACACTTCCACAGGTCATCTTCGCTACCCTGAGAGTCTCTAGTGGTACAAAAGGGTGCTTGGTTCCCATTGAAAGGAGATTGCTGGCTAAAGACTTGAGTTCTTACAATGATACTTCTAACTTACAAGCTCTTGTGCTGAAACACCATTTTATGAGGGAACTGTCCTACGGGGCAGGGACAGGTCCTCCTTCCACGGCAGTAAGAACCCAGAAGTGTTTAAACCTTTTTTGTGATTGTGGCACACTAATTGGTGAGGTGGAAATAAGCTTGTTTCAGAAGGCATGAGTTAATTCCCTTCTAAGTCAAATCAGGTTCTACACAAAAATAGGCATCATCTTAGATAGCTGACTGCAGCAATGCCTGTATGCTAAAGTCTGTGATTAGGCTCTATCCACCGGTAAGAAGAACTAGGATAACATTTGGTGCCCTGAGCTCACCCACCTGGATGGGCTGGGCTAGAGAGGTGACTTTTAGTTTCAACTTCTCACTGTTTACTCAATGAAACCAGAGAGGCAGATAATCCTCTCCATCATCCATGCCTCTCTGGGTCTCATGGAATTGAGCTCCTGACGCACAACATTAAAAATCTATGATATCTATGTGCTGCTTTTCCACAATTAGTCCTTGGCATCCAGCCCTGGTATTGCAAAGCAGTTGCATCCATTTATCCGCAGGGAGCCAGATTCAAGCTCTATGATCCTTACAGGCCTATTTCTGTCTCCGTCATCCATCCTGGGCTTTGAAGTGAAATTCACTTACTGCAGTTCTTGTTTATATCCTGTGTAGGTTCTCAGTGTGCTGTTAACACAAATAATACACATTCATGCTCTCCAACAAAAAATAACCTCTTGATCTCATACTTCTTTCATGAAGGAAATCGACATGTTTGACACCCTCTATTCGCACTCACATACTACATTCTCAAATAGCGATTTTTTGAGAATCACTATTTGACAATTGCAAAAAGGGATGTATGTAAAAAATCGCAATTTTTTAGCGATTTCTTAGTTGTCCTTAATTGCGATCAGCAAATTGCGAAATCGCAATTAAGGAATACTTACCCATTTATTTCTATGGGCCAGGAGGCCCATAGGAATGAATGTGAAGACATTCTCAATTTGCGATTCGCAATTTGAGAATCGCAAATTGAGAATAATTTCAAGGGTGTCATAAGGACAACCTGATGCACCCCTGAAATGAACATGTGTGCACATATGGCGCACATACATGCCCTAAGGGCATTTATGTGCACCATATGGCACCTTCACAAATGCCAAAAAGTGCATTTGTGAAAGAAATCACAAATTACCACCAACTTGAAGTTGTTGGTAATTTGCTACTTCTTAAGGAGAAATCGCAAAAATTGAATGCTTGTTGCATAGCATTTAAGGAATCGCAATTTGCAATTCCTCAAATGCTTACGCAAAATTAAGGAATCGCAAATTTTGCAATTCCTTAATTTTGCGACGCAATTTCCCTACTACATACTGTTTTGCGAAATTTTAGTCGCAAACGCTGCTTTTTTGCAAATCGCAGCATTTGCAACTAAAAATTCCGTTGATACATCTGCCCCTAAATCAAATCCCACCCTGGAACTATCATTTGAATTGCTTGATTGATTGCTCTAGCAAAGATATGTGAGAAAAGGGTGCTGCACTGCATCTATCTCTGGAACCATAAAAACAATATTGTATCTTACCATTATAATGGCCTTGGCCAGGGGCAAGGCATAATTGGTTTATTGACTATGTATGATAATATCTAATTACGAAGTGAAAATATGATTATCATTTTGTTTTGTCAATAGATGTCCTTTGACATATTGCCAACAATATGTTGTGAGCTGTTTTGAGAAACAAATTGTTGATCGATGATTTACAAGATTAAATTCGCACAAAGAAGGTAAGCAAAAGTAGTGAATGTGCCAGACGTTTTCCTCTTAACCATGTAGGGGCAGAATGACTACACTTTTGCACAACTCAGGCCAGCAGCCAAATTTGCTATTCTGTATTGGGTCAAAGGGTAAGAGACGAACAATGCCAAATCTACTAAGATATGACACTGTGTTTCTCCTCCAGAGTGCTGGTATAATGACGTGGGGCCTAAGTGCACACCTTTGCAAAAAAGTGATAGGGTGTATGTGTTCTGCCAAGCCTAGGTTTTGTACTAGAAAAATACCCTTATGGTACATTGCATATGCTTTCATACTTTTGCCCCTTTGTATGTATACTGTACAGTACAGGCAGCACATATACAAGGTTGGAAATGTGGAGAATGTGGAAATGTGAAATCTTGATCCACTGTTATGCCTGACTCGATGAGGCATACTTTTTGATGCAAATCCATGACTTCAAATGTTAATAGATAAGGAATTGCATCCAAACCCCATGGGTGTTTGCATGGGAATACCCAGATGCCATCCCTTGGTACTGCTTCCCAAGATAAAACATGATTTGCATTGGAAAGTAAATCCCAACACAATAGTTTGTGTAGGGCTTATGATGGAAACTTGGTCCAAAGTGTAAGTAAATCTAGGCAGAAGCTTGTTCAGTTTGAAATATATCCTAACATACTTTTAATGGAGTGTGTTTTTAAAACCACTCAAGGCAACTAACGTCTGCAATTTCCGGAGATTGTCCTGCAATCTCTCATCTGTTCTGATCAAAGACATGTGAACTTTTTGGGCTACTAGTCCCTAACCCAAAGCATATTTTCACAGTCCCGATGACTGGATTGGCTAAAATGTAGTTCCTAATAAACAATCTGACTTATTTTTGTCAGCATAATTGTTTGGGCCACAAACATGTAATGTAAATTACTTCTTGGGCTAGGTAGTAGACCAAGTTTACAGAGTTTGAAGGAGTAGGTAACAATTAATCCCACAGTACTTCTTAAAATATTTGTCACTCGATTCCACTAGATTTCCACAACTGGCAGGGGCCATACGATATGGAGATAATCTGATGTCTTGTAGTGGCATTTAGTTTAGTCTTGTGACTTAGCTGCCTAGATTTTACTCAGCATTGTTAACTGTTGAAATGAAATCTAGTGTTGCGTTGTGTGGTAGATAAGTATTTTATTACATTTAGTAGTAGAACATTGAGTCCCTTTCCATTTCCCACAAATAGGTAGAGGAGTGATTTAATTTTAAGGTGTAGAAATAGGTTTAACGCCCTGTGTGAGGTCAGAGATGGCTATTAATGTAGCAGATTTAGGTTGCCATCCAAGAAATCCCTACCAGCTGAGATGGGCATCATTTTCCACTAAAGCAAAACAATTTCTTGCTTCATCATTTATTAGGAACCTTCTGTTATCATATAAATCAACCATCACTCAGAATCCTCCCTCAATCTATCGAGCTGCAACAGCCTTTGTTGTAACCAACGGAAGTCTGGAAGACCCTATAATGATCACTCTCTTTTGAATGGCACGTTTCTTATAACATTCTTCACTGCCATATCTCATACTAAGGACATCAAAGAAATCAGGTGAGGTATCCTTGGCCCCATTTGCCTCGAGTATAGAAATGAGGCCCTTGAAGTCCTTCCCTGGGTGATAGTCAACAAGCAGAGATTGCTTGCAAATTGTCATCTACTCAGATACATAGGTATTTGATGAAGCTGAGATTGAAGACAGTATCTGGCATAGTCATGAAATATTAGTTTGGGTTTTAGACTGCTTACTCCCTGGTAAATATACAAGCACCTAGGACACTTTTTCCAGGGAATTGTGGTCAATGAGCAATTGAAAAAGCTTCATCCAGATAGATATGGATTGGTTTATACCTTGTTGGGTCTTGTCTACATTCAGTTTTTTTTAGTTTTGCACATTTTGACCTATTGATATAAACCTCTTACAATGCTTACACAAGAAGACAGAGGCCCTGATTACATGTTGGGCGGTTAATTCCAACTTGTGTGTAAACCCCTTTTTATGTACGGAACAGAATTATGAGTTTGGTTTTATTTAACCCTACTAATAGTTATTAGATGCGTTTAATAACGCAATATTTATTAAATTTCAGAAGGTCAAACTTGCCGAAATTTAAACAGAGGAAATGCACACATGTGGCTTTTGGTGTGCTAAGCACCAAAATCCACATGTTATTCCCCAATATCTCTAAATAGGTTCTATGTATAGCATCCAACAAATAACGAACCCTATTGCTATTTACAGAGTGCGATAAATAACACATTTACTTGTAATCAGGCCCAATGTAGCTAACAATAAACAACTTGTAACCTATTTCCTTTAAAGTTTAAGCATGTCATTGACTCTAATGAAAGAGGTGTAAAAAACAGTAAAGGTAATAACATTAATAGGATGAGGTTGTTTGAACTAGAGGAAATAAAGCTAACTGGGCAAACAGACTGAGTTAAATGTAATACTGAGCTGACTAGGCCCATGGGATTCATGCGGGTGCACCACACCTCCACGTAGCCACCCGTGATCCTTGCTCCACCCCCTCCAGTGATGGCGGATTGTTGCTGGTGCGCTTGCCGACGCTAATGCTAACGCGTCTACTTTTTCATGGCTTTGTGGTTGTTGGGATGGTTTGATGCTGTACCATTAGTTTTAAAAACTGACCACAAAGGATTCCTGTACCCACTCCCGCTCTCGATTGTATGCTGAGGCTGGTGCCGGTCGTTTAGGCTTCAGGTTCGTGGCATTCGTCTTCGGACCCTTCCAGCTTCCCAGGTGAGAGGGGGAAAGAGCAGCGAGCACGGAGGGCGAGGCTGCTCGGCACTGATGGTTAATTTGAAGCAACAGGGTAATGCAGTGCAGCCAAACCAGAGAACTGGCGAAAAAGGGGATGAAAGCACTGAACTGAACTAAGCTCTAAGGATCTAAAAAACGTTTAAAAAGGATTATTGCCCCAAAAGAAAAAAGCTAAAAAAACTTTTAAAAAAACGTAAGATAAAGGAAAGAAAAGGAAACAAAAAAAAGGGGGGAGAAAAAAAAGAAGAATCCTCTTATCCTCTTTATACAGTTTGGGCGTTTTTGGACTACAGGTGGGAATTCTACCTGTTGGGCTGCACTTGCTTCCTGCGGGCCAGGCATTGCTCCGCTCTTCCACTTGGCCGGGCTTGGCTCCGCCGAGCCCCATCTTCCAGTGTGACAGCACCTGTAGGCCGGGCCTTGCTCCGCTCTTTCCTTCGGCCAGGCTTGGCTCCGCTGAGCCCCCTCCATCCATGAGACTCCATCTCCCAGCAGTCCCGCTAGCGGATACGACGCCACGCACGTCATCGAGAAGCGCCAGGCAGCGCATAAAGGCTCCCTTGGAACCTCGTCCCGCGGGACGCACGTGGGAGTGCGCCGGGAGAAGCCCGGGACAAGGGTGGGACCATCTGTGGCCATCAGGGGCCAGAAGAGGCCGGGCTGGGCCACCTCCCTAAAAATCACTGCAAGAAAATTGTGAGTAGCTATAGTCGTATCCTGCTTAAATGACACTTTACTAAGACATACTGGCGGGATGTACCTCTGGACAGTGCTAAACGTTAGTTACTCTGACATTGAAGTGATCTACATTGGTACGGTCCTAGCTGGCATAAATATCTTACTTCAATAACACGTCATCTCAGTGTGTAGCAGGAGTCACACTTAATTAGTCAACTGGGTGGACTTAATCAGATGGTGCAAATGTTATTGTGATTAATGGTTTAAGCTCTTTTTAAAAGGACATTTCTTGCTCCTTTTATAGGGGTGTCTAACATGGCACCACGTAAAGAGAAAGATATTGGTACTACCGGGATGATCGGGACCATAGATGCCTACCTGACTAGGGTTGAGACAGCTGTTAATAAGGAAATTACTTTGACTGAACGTAGGCTTTCTATGGACCCCCTATTTGGAAGACTAATAGCCTCCCCTGCTTTATTGAGCAATACGATATTAACAACCCCCCTCCCGGCCAACTAGTGGTGACGCAGTTAGACAGTGACACTCCCTCACTAAATGATAGCCTATTCCCCGGGTCACCAGAACAGGCTCCCATCCCAGTAAAATCTAGATTAAGGGCGAGAGGTAAAACAGAAAAGCCAGCCCTGAACTGTCAGAAAAAACTCACCTCTCCAAAAAAGACTAGGGTGCCTAAACAGAATTGTCTAGTTACGGGTAGTAAGGCTATAACTGTAGCAGATAGTCACGTCAACAGGGAAACAGTTGAATAGTTGATAGTAGTGTAACCCGCAATGTTCAGTGTGATAGAGCAACACTGAGCTGTAATTTGGTCGGGGAGAGTTCTGGGGGAAACTAGAAGGTATAATACAAACACTGGTGGAACCGATTATGTTGAAGCTTACCGGGATAGAATCCAGGCTTTTGCTCCTGGAAACTTCCATGGGGAATGGCAAGCAAACAGTGGTCACAGCCCCTACTAACACAGTAAATCCCCCTTCTACTAGTGGGAAGTCTAAGTCACCCAGCAGCAGCGCCAATTCGACTGTCCCAGTTATAAATACATTAAGTCCCCAAGCTCCTATTGGTGTCATTGAAACTTCCTCACAACAGCCAAGTACAAGGAGGGAAATGCCTATATCTGACCCTCAACTAAGATCGGGCGAGGGTACCAGTGCGGTTCATCGTCCCGTAGTCATTGACTTACCCCCAGAGGCGACCCCATATGTGGTCATACTGGGGCATGCTCCTGTTCTCCCTCCTGGGGAGACAGAGAGCTATGAGCAATTATGGGACAAAACAACACACTGGTTCAATCAAAATACCTTAGGGAGGATGAATGTTGCTAATTACATGCCAATGATACGCAGGGTCAGCTGGATTGGTAGCACAAATAAAACTGGAAGTGGGGACTGCATTATTGTCAATTTTGACAATCCTCAATTGCTGGCCAATTATTATCTCATGGTCAAAGCCACCAGCGAATGACTGGAACGGCAATTGAATTACTCCCACTGGGTTTTTTCTACAGGCCCGCTCATGGGAGAGGCCTGATGCGACCTACTTTGGGTGGCAATTGGCGCACGAGAGACAACCGATGGGCAAGACTCCTCACCAACTATCCGACTCCTAGGCTGCAACCTAACAATTCTAGTAACCAATATATGAATGGGTTTGGACTCCCAATCCAAAACAGATTTGAACTTTTATCAGGCCTAGAGGCCTGTGATTGACTCAGAGCACACGAAGAGCAGGGAAAGGGGAGACCGAACGACCCGGGAGTCAAAGTAGCTAGCTTGGGCAAGAGGAGTTCTAACAATGTAATTTCATGGAACTTTGCCGGCTTAGCTGCCAAGATGCAGGATAATAACTGGATTAGCTATATTAGACAGTACCGGATAATTTGTTTACAGGAAACTTCGTCTGTTAAATGTAATCATTTTCGAGAAGGATATAAGGCATACTATGTCCCAGCCATTGCAACATTCAGGTGAAGACCCAAGGGGGGGTTGGTTATATATATCTCTGTAGCGCTAACTTGTAAAGTGCGTAGAGTACCATCTGTCAACCATGGTATTCTTGGATTAACTTTAAATGGAGAAAATTGTCTAGCTGGTCTTGTAAATTTTTATAATTCAGTTCATTCATGCTCAGATTTTAGCCATTTATCTGCTCTGAATGTTTTTATTAGCATGTCAATGAAACATAGCCTGCATAACCTTATGATTATGGGTGACTTCAATGTACACCCTTGTGGTGACCCCCTATTTAAATGTATCCTAGATCTGAATTGTTCACAATCACATGGCTTACACTTTGAACATTCGATTGAGGGGGAGCTTTTTAATGATATGTTGAATGACCTGAATGTGACACCAACCATGGCCTTGATGGATCCCGCCCAAAGATTTGAGACACCTACTTTTAAGGGTCACGGGAAGGGAACTTTCATTGACTATGTGTTAATTTCATTATCTATGCAGACCTTTGTAGATTCTTTTTTAATTGAGGAGAGTGAATTTAGCGATCACAATCCTCTTACTTTGCGATTGCTAGGACCATGGATAGCTAAGGAAGGGCCGAATCCCAGTCAGGGAAGACTAAGTACAACTGATGGTAGGCGCAGACTAAAATGGTCCAAGATTACCCCTGATCTGCCGTAGAAAGATATTAAAGTAATATGTGCTGATGAAATTATCACTTGTACCCAAGGAGGCACACAGCATAGTAAGGTGCTTGGGGCATTTCAGTCACTTTCGGATAAGGTCAAGAATCTGTTGTCTGCACCAGTCATAATTCAAGCTAACGTGGGCCCAAAATAGTTTAATAATGATTTCTCTAAAGCAGCCAGCAATCTTAGGGTGGCCTTAGCAGCTAAACCCAGAGAACAGGCGAATGTACAACTGTACCGGAAGGAATATAAATTAATACTAGCCAAACATAGGGAATCCCTAAGGGTAGAGGCTTGGAACGAGATATTGGACCCTAAATCTCTAAAGAACAGTTCTAAATTTTGGGGCGCAATGAAAAAACCTTTTCTCGTCCAGGAGACCGGTGACGGCCTTGAATGCCACATACCCAAGGAGGACTGGGAAGTTAATTTCGAGCATCTGTACTGCTGTCCTATGGAAGATACTGTTAGCCCGGCACCTGCCAACAATGGGAAGATAATTAGAATCGACAGGGGTGAAATCCTTGAGGGTATCATGGGATTAACAGCCGGGAAAGCACGCGGACCAGATGGGATTCCCCCGGGCTTATTTAAGCTCGAGCCCTCCTTTTGGGCTCCTATTTTGGAGTCTGTTATTAATGCTGCAGTGCAAAATGGATTCCCCCAATCCTGGGGGTCTCCACAATTGTCCCTGTTTTAAAAAAAGGGGACAAATGTAGCCCACATTGCTACAGACCCATTTCACTTATTGATTCCATGGTGAAAATAATAGGAAGGATACTACTGCAGAGACTTTCAGCCTGGGTGGAGGAAAATACCATCATGTCGATCTCCGAGTTGGGATTCTGCAGTGGTCGCTCAACAACAACCCAATGCCTTAATCTTTTTTTAATTTTAAGCAAGTATACAGTGGCTCATGGGGGCACCATCCAGCTCGCCTTCATGGACCTGTCCTCAGCTTTTGACTGTGTGAACAGGCGGAAGCTGTGGCAGTCCATGAGGGCGAGGGGAGTGGATAGTGGTATTGTTGATTTCCTTACAGACCTTCATAGCAATACTAGAGCTAACATCAGATTCTCTCAAGTTCTGAGCGTGACAAATAATTTTAATATGAGAAAGGGTGTCTGACAAGGATGTATCTTGGCTCCTTTTCTTTTTAATTTCTATATTAATGATCTGCATAGGGTTTTACAGGAGGTGTCGGCTGATTGTCCTAGAGTCGGTCGCCGGGGTGTTCCAGTCCTATTATGCAGATCATGCAGTACTAATATCGAGGCCTGAAAGGGGCCTCCAAGCTCTTTTAAATGCTTTTAAGTCCTTCATGTCAGATAGAGACTTAATGATTAATAATTCCAAATCATTTGTCATGCAAGTAGGTCAACAACCCAGAAGAAACTTTTTATTCAAAGTAGACGAAGCAGTAATCCCCATATCAAAGACGTTCTCCTATCTCGGGGTCCTTTTTGACACTAAACTAAACTGGGGCCCGCATCTTCATAAAAAGAAAGGTGAACTGGTCAGGGTGAATGCTTCTATTTTTAATTTTGCCTCCAAACTGGGGAAAAAATCAAACGGTGACATGCTGCAACTATACAACGCCAAATCAGTGGCCACGGCTGTATATGGCAGTGAAATATGGGGGTATGTCGCAGGTGAGCAGCTCCAGATTGCGGAAAACACTTTCATGAAGTGTCTCCTGTGTGTCCCCTCGGGCAAGTCTAATCTTGCAGTCCATGAAGAATTGGGGACACAATATATATGGAACACTTTCTCCCTACGCCCATTGACCTGTTGGATAAAACTCTGGTTGAATCCTGATATTCCACTGACGCACTTAATCGTGAAGGATTGTTTGTCTCAGGATAAGGCACTGGCCAATCTATGGATAAAATACTTGAAGTCTAGTTTTTTTAGATTGGGGCGTCCCGAACTGTTTGAAAACCCTAGTAGCATTGTCAAGAGGGATCTGGAGGCAATGAAACTGGTCTTCCTCATGGATAGGAAGTCTCAGAGGGAAGCCATGGAGCTCCAGAAGCCGAGTGTCAGAAAATATGTTATGCTGAAAACATGTGCATATACTGAGACGTATCTAATGGGCTCTCTGACCTCTCGTGAAACATTTTTACTGACTGGATTCAGGCTAAACCTTTTTCTTCATTTGCTTATTAGGCCAAGAACTGCTAATTTTAGTACAGTTGCAGCTCCCTGCGGGTGCGACGGAAAGTCTCCGCAGGACATGCTGCATTTTATATTTTTATGTACTTTCTATGAATACCCCCGTAAGCGCTATCTGGTGACACTTATAAGAAATCTTAACTTTACTCAGATCAGACCTTCGCTGATGTATTTACAACTTTTGCACAAAGATAGCATTATCCAGGTCACTGAATTTTTTTAATTAACTGTTAAATACAGAAAATGTATGGATTTGTAATGGGCTTTATCCAATGTAATTTTTTAATTTCCTGTTTTTTTTTAATGAAACGATGAAATCATACTTTTGCACCTCTGTATTTTGCTATATTATGTGTTTTTAAAAAAGGATTTATGAATCTTCTGTATTATTGTATCTGCACTTTTATGGTTTTGAACAAAAACCTAAATAAATTTTTATTGATGATGATAATACTCATAATACTATAAATGCTGTAAACTGAACCATATCCAATGAGATGTTTTTAAAGTATGTTGTCAGTGGTGGAAGAGGAGACAGATGGCAGAATATAGAAGAAATGGGAATTAGTTGAGTATATTTTTAAATATTATATTATCCACTCTTATGAAACATAGCTAACTTCATTCCAAAAGACCATAGAATGCCTAGTGTCAGAAAAAGATCTAGAAGAGAGTTGCAATTGTCTACATTACAGAATATGGTGTCAGCAAAAATGCCTAGTGGTACAGTGTATTTATATGTACAAGATTTCTTGAATATGTATCTGGATCCTTTCCAAAAGGGTCTAAGATATGAAGAATCAAAGAGCATGTGTTGGAGATTACTGGGAGTGCTAGCACAGTTGCAAAATTTATAAGAATCAATAAGATTAACCACTTGGCCGTGGCGCGAATTCCGCCATGGCACGGGGGTGGGGGTTGAGCGCGGCGCTGCCATGCTCATGACGGAACCACGCCATCATGAGCCACGGGCGGCGTGTGCTCATGATGGCGTGGTTCCGTCTTGGCCCCACCCGCTCACTAATTCAGTGCTGCGTGAGCGGAGTGGCCACAGCATGACGGAACCACGCCGTCATGAGCACACACCGCCCGTGGCTCATGACGGTGTGGTTCCATCATGTGCAGACTAGGGGTTAAACTAAAAGAGCCTGACCGGCATCCAAAACGCTTAGTGAAATATTGAAAATCTGGTTTGAGCAAGGGCGGGATACATTTCCATATCTCATCAGTTATTGGCGGGAAGTCCATCTTGAGATGAGGTAAAGACCATGAGTTATTTTGTTAGTAAGGTAAAAATATTTAGGAGAAAGTATCTCATACCTTAGCTGCTATGTGTCCAAAGCTAAAGTGTTTACAAATAAGAATGGTGGGTCTGCAGTATGTAGTCTACTCTTATAGGTCTCCGACAGTGAGACTAGTAGGGTTCTAAGCCATTCAATTAAATAACAGCTCATCATTGGAAGTTACAGTCTTATGTTGCTGCAGATGTAACATGGGTAGTCCACTTGGAGTGATTTCCCCGTCCATGAATTTACACATGGGCATACTCAGGCATACACATATATCAACATATAACAACAGTTTATTACAACATATTCCAGCAAATTGTTAGATACTGTTTGAAATTATCTATTGCAAACTGGAAGAAACATCTAATAAATAACTATATGCTAGTTTCTTTTAATACCACAATACCAGATGGCTTTTGTTCTCCATCCTCAAGATACTTGTCACCCACTTTAAGATAACTATTGATCTAAAAGTCAATGCACCATCTTCTCTGTAATTTCATTTGATTTGAATATATGAAGTTGTGTTTTTCATCTCATAACAAATGTAGACACAGTTCATAACAACACTCACAAATCAGAATACAAAATTGCATAACACTATTAATAGAAACTATATAATCACCAATACAGTTAATAACATTGCATTCTGATCTTATGTATGGGTGCCATTTGAGTTGTTTCGTAGATTAAGTTTTCTGTTATGTTAATCATTAGCGTATTTTACCTATTTTAATACCACAATGTCAATCCCATCAGTTACTGATTCCCTAATCTAAAATAGCCAAAGACAAGCTAATTTTTCAACTCAAATAATGCATGATATTTTCAACTGAACATCCATGCCACCCACTAATACCTATGTGCCTTTTTATATCCCACTATTGCGACAAAATCATTAATAGAGGTACTTGGCCAAAACAGAACTTTGCACAGGATCAATGAGTTTCCGATTGCTTACAAATAAAGCCTGAAAGGACCGAAGAAATATTTGAACATACACTTTAAATAGAGATTTCCATGAAGATACGTTTTGGTTTGCCTTCCTCCTTCACCCCTCTCTCAAATGCAATAGGATTCCTCCAGCTCTGATGGTAAAGCTCAAGGAAGAGTAAAGCTGTATGAAAAATCATCAAACGTGCATTCCATGTTTCCAAATGCCATGGAACTGCTGATTAGACTAAGACCACCCTTGCTTTACTAAGCCTAGGTACCAAGTTAATGAATCCATCTTTAGTTTGCAGACAAATGTGACCTACTGACTATGTATTCAGACGTAATAATGTACAAAACATGTATGAAACCTTAAGAAGGGAAATGTGGGGGATATGTGTCACCCTATAACTGTTTCCTAGACCCCCTCCTTTCTTCACAAAGCCAATCTTTTACTTCTAATACTAACTACCACCCCAAATTGTAGGGCTGGACCTACTATTACCCTCTAGCCAATAAGTATCCACCTCCACATCTGAAGTCAAATAAGCTCAGAACAGCTAATGTGATATTAAGATTTTTTTATCTCAGGCATTCTTTGTTATAGCCCCTCTGGCCTTAGAATGACTTTCCCTCAGGACATTCTTAACTTATTGAGCCTTACGTTGATAAACCACAATTTAGCATCTTGGCCGATTTCAACTTTCATCTAGAGGCCTCAGAGGCTAAGGACACATCAGCACTTTTAGACGGCTTAGCCGCATGCGGTTTGGCCCAACTGGTTAATGGCCCTACTCATTTGGCTGGCCATACGCTGGATGGCATCTTTTCGAATGATGACAGACTTACGACTGGCATACCTTTCCCTCTTTCTTGGTCTGATCATTGGGCAGTTCCCTTCCATTTCAAAGTAATTTCCTCTTCCTGTAATAAATCTAAGAGCAGTGTGTGGGAAACCAGAAGGAATTACAGAGCAATCAATGATGACACTATTTCAACTTTCATGAATGCTCTTAGCTGCACTTCCTTGGCTGATCCCAATAGGGCTGCCTCTGATCTCTCCAATGCCTTAGCCAGTGCCATAGACACCCTTGCCCCGGCCAAACGGCACTATTCTGCCCGAAAAAGTCCTTCCCAACCCTGGTTTTCTGACCTCTTAAGATCTATGCGCAAGAAATGCAGACAACAAGAGAGGTCTTGGAATGCCTGTCTTGATCTACAGGGAAAAGCCTTGCACAAATCCCTACTTAGAGTTTACAAGAAGGCGATTCTTGAAGAAAAAAGGTGCTATTTTACCAACCTCACGGCCTCCCTTACATCTTCAAGAGACCTGTTTAATATAATCGACTCTCTTTCAGCACCTGAATCAGCCGATCCTACCATTCAAACACAGGAACTCTGCAATAACTTAGCAAGTTTCTTTCATTCTAAGATTGCGGATATTTATAGCCTACTTGAAAGCAGCAATCTTGAGCTTGATGCCATCACAACAGGTCCCTCTCCCCTTACCAATCCCCCCTGCTGTTGATGATGTCGGCGCTCCTCCTAAACCGCTGCTCACGTGTTTCCCTCCTCTGTCCCTAGATGATCTTAATCTTTTACTTGATGCCACCAAATTGTGCTCGCCCCTCGACCCTTGCCCTTTAAAAATCTTGAAGACCAGTAGAGAGTCTGTTCTTCCCCCTTTACTAGAGGTTATGAACATGGGGATTAGCAAGGGGATTTTCCCCTCCCCTTGGAAGACAGCTGTTGTTAAGCCATTGCTTAAGAAGCCATCTATTGACCCGGGAATACTGAAAAACTATCGGCCAATTTCTCTGCTCCCTGCCCCTGCTAAGATCTTGGAGTCTCATATGAATCGTAACCTGTCTGCCTTTATTGAGAATTCTAACTTGTTAGATTCCTCTGAACATGGGTTTCGGGCAGCTCATAGTACTGAGTCTGCCCTTACAGTGGTGACCAATAAAACCCGGTCTGAGGTTGACAGGGGACATTCTGCTCTGCTAGTGTTATTAGATCTCACAGCAGCTTTTGACACCTTGTCCCCGTCAATCCTGATTTTCAGGCTCAAGGAAATCGGTTTAGAGGGCTCTGCCCTCAGTTTACTCTCCTCCTTCCTTCATCATAGGGAGCAGAGAGTTAAAATGGGCGATTTTCTTTCAGATTCTCAAGAAGTGCAATGTGGGGTTCCTCAGGGCTCATCATTGAGCCCCTTATTATTTAACATCTATGTTACCCCCACTTGCAAACGTGGTAAGATCCTTCGGTCTTGATGTGTTATCGTACGCCGATGACACTCAAATCCTGGTATCTATCACCCAGCCAGCTAGCGATGTTGCCCCCAAGTTCAGAGCATGTATGGAAGCAGTCTCCCGTTGGATGGTCCGTAATTTTTTTAAACTAAACGGCGAAAAAGACTGAAATCATGGTCTTTGGAGGGAGACAAGATCTTTGGTCAAAAGACTGGTGGCCCCCGTCTCTGGGAAAATGCCCCCGTCCCACTCTTACCGCCCGGAATCTTGGAGTCCTAATTGACCCCACTTTATCATTCGACCCCCAGGTAAATAGGACAGTGTCAACTTGCAGTGGCATAATTAGAATTCTTAGGAAAATCGCCCCCTACCTGTCCCTGATAGCCCGGAAACAAGCAACAGTTGCCTTAATTTCATCTAGGCTAGATTATTGCAATGCCCTTTATAGTGGCATTAGCAAAGGCTCTATCCACCGTCTTCAAATGGTGCAGAATGCCACGGCCAGGATGGTCTTAAACCTTCCCAGACGCCCTTCTGCAACCATAGCCAGAAGGGACCTTCACTGGCTACCGATTCCATCTAGGATCTCTTTTAAACTTCTTTGGCTGGCCCACAGTGCTATACATGGCTCAGGCTCTGAGGGAATTAGGTCTCTTCTGCGGGTTTACACCCCCTCGAGAACCCTCCGGTCATGCTTTGGGTTCCCAGATTTGCTAAGGTGAGATGGGGAGGTAGAGCCTTTTCCACCTTGGCTCCAAAACTTTGGAACTCCCTCCCCCTGGAGCTTTCTAGCCAGTCTTCCTTGGCGGTTTTCAGGAAACATCTGAAGACTTGGCTTTTCTCCCAGGCTTACAACGGATTGAACTCTTAGCGGTCTTGTGGTACTGCTATCTGGTAGCTTGGACTTTTCTTGTCTGTTCGTTTTTTGCGCCTTGATGCCCCTCGGGGCTAAGTATGCGCGGTATAAATTACCATTCATTCATTCATTCATTTTATCAATCAATTGTTACTTTATTAATTTGGAGACAACCAATATTTCACAAATATGTGTTTTACGACCAGTTCAGACTTACTACTATGGAACTACCAAGCCTACGTATATTGGAACTTGCTAAATATCATAGCCATTGATTCCGAAGTGTTTGTGGCCTGTTCATTTTCAACGTTCTGTCACTGTCACAAGGGTGTCTTAGAACCTACATGTAATTTGTGTGATTAAAATGTTATCATCATATGAAAAGGTTTATATTTTTAAGAGTGTTTGGAAGGTCTCAAATATACTAGTAACACAAATAAAGGGAGCTGGCTTCGTACTTCCTTTGAACCTTGATGTTCTTTTCTTTGTGAAATTGTGGATTCATGTCTATTTGCTTCTAAAACCGTTTCTTAGTACAATACCACCTCTGAATTCAAATTTTCACTTTGAAGACTCCAGGGGCTATTCACAAAGGTAAATTACACTTGGGAGTAAGTTGGATGTGTACATTTATGCTTACACCTTTGTGTAGTTTTCCTACTCTGTGTTACTCCCAAAATCCAAATGTAAAGTTACTGAAAAGTGTAAACTTACATGTCTACACACCATGAAACAGGTGGTGTGACACAGTTAATGAGCACAAAATACTACTGTCAGAAAGAGTAGTAAGTCCAGCAGCACCACAGTACAGTGCCACCCACTGGAAATAATGTTGAAGTAATTAACAGTATTTAAATATGTAAAGAAATATAATTTACTGTTAAAACAAAATCTGGAAAAAAACATTTCTTTAATTATAAAATATTTGAACAACCTATTTTCGAATTTATAAATGAGTGTAACATTCATTTTTATTAGACTATAATTAAACTACTTTTAATTAATTCTATACAACACTTAACAATTAATAATGAATAATAGTACATATATATTTTTACTTTACATAAGAATTTGTTTTTTAATTTAACCTTTAAAAAAAATATTTTTTTAATTTAATATGATAAATTAAAATGTATTAAAGAATTGATCAAACATAATTTAATAGTGCTGCAGCATTTTTATTTGGCCTACATTTAAAATAAATGTAGAAAATGCATTTAATTTATCAGTGCTATCAGGCAATCAGGAAATAGTCATGACAAGTTTCCTTAGCACACAAAGCATGGTAGGAGAGAGATTTTGAAAAATAAAGTGGGGGAATTGATTTTCTTCATTGACTTATTTTGAAGTGGAGGAGAATTTGGGATGGAAGAATCAGGGCAGTTGGCTATCGCTTTGTCAGTGCCTCCAAAGTGGACCCTGTGAACTTGTATACAATTCTATAATTGGCAAATTTCCCTCTTTGAGATGGGCTTCACTGACAAAGGATGTGATCGACCTGCTACGGAATCCTAAGAACTTTCTTCCACTAAGGAGTCCATGTTAAATACTTAAAAAATACTTTAAAAAATATTGTAGTACGAGAAGGCTTGTTCATGGAACCTGGAATGGCAGTCAGCCCTGAAGGATCTGATGCTCCTTCTTCCCGATTCCATCTTCACCCTCTCTCACTAAGAAAATCCAATTAGGCGACACTCAGCATTCTCTTTGTGAGATCACATGCAAAGGCCTGCAAGCTGTAGTCACATGACTAGTGCAGCTCCAAGTATGTGCAAGCACTAGAATGCTAACTGGTACCAGGTGCTGAGTATATGCCTTCTCATGCAAAAGCAAACACCACAAAATGAAATGCAGCTCCCACAGAATAGGATCAAAACAGTCAAACCAGTTCCAGGGGGTCCATATAACACATACGCCAATATTTCAAAACCGCACCCACAACCATCTCTCAAAGATAGAATAGCATATGAACACACACATATGGGTTACATTATTAGGCAATACCTCATTCCATCTCAGAGGTTTTGGCAAAAAGATGATCCCACAAAAGACTGCTTTGGCGTTAACCTAATATAAGCAACATGTTTTTCTACTGAAAGCTGAACTATCCTTCCTTTCAAAGGGAATAACTCTGCCTTCCTCAACATTCCTTTTTATCCTTTGTCTCTTCCATCGGTTTTCATTCCTGCCTAAATGGAAAGGACATTAATATCGTTTTAGTTAAAAATAAATTACATCCTCATAAATCATGGTCACAAATAAGAACAAAGTGGATCATTAAAATAGGGTTTCACTACGGGAATTAAAATAATTGCATTTTATACCGTAGTGCTTTATTGTCAGTTCAAATGTACGAAAAACAGAACGCTTGCAGCTTTTGAAGGCATCAAAACAGAACCCCTGTTAATTTAGCAGTGAAAAATTGAACACAACAATTACTTTGTCCATTCATCCTACATAGATACATTTTTTAAGTATCTCTTGTTCCACATTACTTAATTTTCTTTTCGCATATTTAAAAACATTGTCATGGATACAGAGGAAGGGAATAATTCCAGATGGTCTTCCTAATTTGACAATAAAAACTCAATATAGCAACAGATCTGAAATAGTATTTACTGCCTCAGTGTGTATTATTCAATTACTTATTTACCAGCACTCTCTTATGTGGAACAACACACCACCCATTGAATCCTCTGGAGGCTCTCAAAGGCAATGATTTTCCATTTCCCTGGCTTTGGAAAACAGAGCAAAAGCATATTGTATTGGCTGTAGCTATTTTAATGATAATAACATCGCATCAAAGACAAAAAAAATAATGTGTTCGATTTCTCTGTGAACTGCTTCTTCAGACTCTACAGGAGTGCCAAAAACCTTACACGACGACCCCTGGACCTGGATACCATCATTATTAGGATCCAGATAGATAGATATATTTATTGCATCCCTCTAACATAGGTACAATCGTGTCTTCTGCACAATGACGTGCATGTTAACTCAAACAGACCACTCCAAGTCAAATAGAGGGGGGTTCGCTTTAAAAGGAGGAAATGGCACTATTGATTTCTGCTGCTGAGCAGTCTTAAACATGAGGCTTGTGATGCTCTTCGTAAAGCATCTTATCTATGTGACTGTAGACCAATATATGCCTCACTGCTTTGTTTAACCCTTTCGCTGCTATGCCTTAAGCCCCACCCCCCGGTAAACATTTTTTGTCTATTAGGGGTCGTTTGCGCTTAGGACTCCATCAATTTTTGTCCACATAGGCCATCCACGCAAAATGTATATCCTTTTTTACAACATCCTAGGGATTCTTTTTTTTTTTTTTATTGGCACATATATCAATATAGAACAATACAACAATGGTAACTTGCCACGGATTCATCAACATAACCCAGTAGGTGATTCATGCAATACATTACCTTTAGTAATATTTCCAAAAGTGGGATTGGTCAAAAGATATGTAATAAAGGGAGGAAGCATTTGGACATTTAGCTGTAAAATACAATCTACCCAATATAAAGCGCGTCTGAAAGGCAAGCATCCCACCTGCTCCGGTCCATAGTTTGGGAGTGGATGTGGCCTAACGGGCTAGGGCAGTCAAACTCAAATCTGGGGAACCAGGTTCGAGTCTTGGCAATGATGCTCAACATCCTGTGATTCTGAGCAAATCCCTTAATCCCCCGGGCCTAACACAAAAAATTAATGTGTTCTTGTGTAACGTAACTGGTGCTCATGTAAAGGGTTCTGATACCTGGGGCCTCATTTATGAGAAATGACGCACCGCTGCATGAAAGCAACTATGCATCATATCTCAGTGCGCCCTCCTTGCGACACCAATGATGCGTCATATTTAGAGTATGACGCATCATGTCGCAAGGAGCTACAGATACGTCAGTATTTCTGACGTATCTGTAAGCGCGAAAGTGACGCATTGCTGGAGTGTGTCACAAAAGTGACGCAACCCCAGCAATGCGTCCTTTCACATGGGGCAAGCCCCATGTGAAAGGGCCTGCGTCAGTCTTACGCCTGCTGTGAGGCAGGCGCAAGATTTTGACGCAACAGAGTCCTAAAAGTGACACAGTGAAATCTCATAGATTTCACTGCGTCACTCCTACGACCCTTCCTTGCGTCAATACGCCCCCCTTGCATACATTATACCTGGCGCAGGTATAATGTGGCGCAGGGGTTTACAAAGTGACGCATCTATCTAGATGCGTCACTTTGTAAATATGGCGCATTTTGTACGCCACTGGTGCGTCACAAAAAGTGACGCTCTGGCAGTGTAAAAGTGACGCACAGCTTCATAAATGAGGCCCACGATACCTTCGGGTCTAGTTTGCGCTGTATAAAACTCCAATAAATAAAACAAAATAGTCAACTGGAAATATCATGTAGCAGTTCAATAGAACACTCAGGGCACTGAAGTGGGCCGTTGAGTACCATCGTGTGCAGAGTTATCCCCTGGATTTGTATCTCCTGTAGCTGGCAAAGGGGAGTCTCTTATGCGGAGAAAGAAAAGGAAAGGAAGGGCTCCTTTATGTTTCTGGGATGTAAGGGACCTCACTGGCATCAGCTCCCAGGAATTGGATAATTACTCCTGACAGTGCTCTACATCTCTCAACCATACCCGTATGGTGGGATCAGGTTTTCTATCCCAGTGCATGGTAACTCTGTGTTTGGATAGAAGGAGCAGCATAGCAGTGAGTCAGCGGTGAGTGACTGTTGGGTGCTCAACATATCCCATCAGTCCCACTACATGGGTGTAAGGGGACAGATGCCTAGTAATTGTGTGTATGATTGTGTGAACTTCCCTCAATACGGTGCAGAGACAGAATATTGAATCAACAATATGGATTTAAACAAATATCTAGTAAAAAATATCGTTGGTCAGAAATATCGACAGACAAATTCTGGTGATGAAGAATATCAAATTTAGGTAAGTAATATCGATGTTTAAAATATCGAAGTGTAAAATATCGTTTTCAAAAATATAGTTGTTAAAAATATCGATTTTGTATTAATGTTATGTATTTTATTATATATGTTATATGTAAGTGATGTATGTATTTGTCTAATATTTGTTTGTATTTTTAATATATGTGTTACATTTTTAGTAGTTATTCGTTTTTTTTATTCAAGTTTTGAGTTTTTAGTTCCGTAGCGGGTTGTGGATTTATAGGGGAATAGGTTTTGAAGTAATTAAATTATATAACATTAATTGAATATTTTCAGTATTTCTTCATAATTTTTTATTAGAATTTTGATTTTTTCCGTAGCCAGTTGTGGCTTTAGAGGGGAAGAGGGTGGGAAGAAATGTAATTACATAAAATGTATTGAATATTTTCTATTTATCATTATTTGTTTAATTAAGATGTTATAGTGTTAAATGGGTAAAGTAATTTATTATTAATTAATAATAGCCCACCTTTTGCACTCGCCACTTTGACCAGGGGACTCCATCCCCCAGTATCCCTAGCTCCAGGAGGCGCTGATGCGTTGTATTTGTGCCAGGAGGCGCATAAAGTTGCTCCGGGCTCCCGCGGCACCGGAGCCCACCATTTGCATTTGCCACTTTGACCAGGGGACTCCATCCCCCAGTATCCCTTTTTTGCATTTGTCACCCCGAGTGGGACGGGAATGCCCAGACGTGGGTCCCGTGCTCTCCATGCCACTGGAGTCAAGCTATCCTGGCTGATGAGGGCTGAAAGTCCGAAACTGGTCCTATGATGCTTATTTCCAGTCCAGGGAGAACCTGGCCTGGCAGTTGAGGCTTGACTGTTTCCAATTGGGTGCAGAGTCAAGACTGATTCGTTTATGGCTAGGTCCAAACTGGAATGGCATGTTGAGCAAAAAAACTATGGATTCAGGCCCAGATCTCCGCAGTGGGGTTAATTTAGGACATTGTTCTGCATTCTGTCCATCAATTATTTTTTTTGCATTTGTCACCCCGAATGGGACGGATATGCCCAGACATGGGTCCTGTGCTCCCCATACCACTGGAGGCAAGCTATCCTGGCTGATGAGGGCTGAAAGCCCGAAACCGGTTCTAGGAAGCTTATTTCTGGTCCAGGGAGGACCTGGACTGGCAGTTCGGGCTGGACTATTCCCATTGGGAGCAGGGTCAAGATTGATTTGCATATGGCTGGGTCCAAACTGGAATGGCATGGTGAACAAAAAAAACGATGGATTTAGGCCCAGATCTCTGCACTGGGGTGAATATATGACATTGTTTTGCATTCTGTCCATCAATTGTTCTTTTTGTATTTGCGCAAGGAGGCACATAAAGCTGCTTTGGGCTCCTGCAGCACAGGATTCCACCGTTTGCACTCGCCACTTTGACCGGGGGACCCCATCCCCAGAATCCCTAGCGCCAGGAGGTGCTGATGCATTGTCTTTGCGCCAGGAGGCACACAAAGCTGCTCCGGGCCTTTGTGTCGCGGGAGCCCACCATTTGCACTCACCACTTTGACCAGAGGACTCCACCCCCCAGTATCCCTAGGGCCAGGAGGCGCTGATGCATTGTCTTTGCAGCAGGAGGTGCATAAAGCTGCTCTGGGCTCCCGTGGCGAAGGGTGGATGCGCCTGGGCTGCGCCCGGGCCAAGGGCCGGCCCATCTGCTCCTGTCAGTGCACATAAGAGGCTGGGCTGGGCCTGGTCCCTTGGTTTTATTTTAAACTGGTTCTTTTTGTATTTTATTTGGCATATTGGGACTGTAAAAACCTCTAGTGAAGTTCTTGACAAGCTCAGGAAGGTAATATTGTTGTAATCCATTGTAACTTCAAGATGGGAAAGAAAAAGAGGAGCCATTAAGACCCATGAAGAAAGAAGGGCGACGTACAAAGTAATTCAATCAAAAGCTATATGACTTCTGTAATGGGTGCAATTGAAAGTGAGATAGGCAAAGTTGAAGCAAGGATGGATTCAGCTATGAAATGATCCTCCCCACCTTCTACAAAATTTTCCAGCGCAGAATAAACACAAAGAGAGCATGGTAGCCTGATCATGTTAACATCAAAGTCATTAAAGAGCGGTGATCCATCACCCTCAGGAAACCCCTCAGAGCGCTCTCTGAGTCAGTCCTCTAACCCCTGTGTGATTAAAGACACGGAAACTTTCACCACATTAGAAGTGATGTCACAGCTGTATAGTCCTCCCTGCAAAAAAAGCGGGCAAGAGTTAAATATAGGAGAACAGCCAAAATGAACTCCCCCAAATTAACTCTCTGTTCTCTAGTTAAACAAGGTGAAAAGAAAAAGAAAGGCACAGGGAAAAATCCTACAAGAAATACTTCAAAGGGGGCGTTTACTCGGAGAAAGTTGGGTGCAAACAATATCGGCCGTTTTGATCAATTGCGTGAGCAGATGAATTCTATACCTAAGCTTCTGTGCTCCAGGACATTTGAAAAATGTATCCATTTAGAGGAGAAGATCAAGAAAGTAATTACTACCCAAGAAACCCGCCTAAGAAGAGTAGGCAATTTGGAAGAACAGGGGACTCTCAAGGGGGCCCAAGGGGCAAATTTTTGCCAAGTAAACAAAGTACATGTAATCCACAGAGTCAAAAGTTAAAACACACACTAACTTTGAGGCCTGATAAACTCCCACCATCGGGGCTATCACTGAATAAACAAACGACGCAAGACTTATGGGACAAAAATCACAGGGTGCCCAAAGGTTCCAGTGGCACCAATAAAAGTAACCAAAATAATATGTGCACTCATATTCCACCAGAGTGTTCCCCTTATATATAAAGTTTTAGAAAATGTAAACCCACTGCAGCAGCACAATATGAACCTAATGGATCCCTGGTAAATAAGGTCTCTTTTTGGCTGAAAAGAAATGTATCCAGGGAAATAATCTCTACAAGAAGAGTTAACTGGGTGGGCCCAGCACTGAAGTTCTCTTCTGGGGACTGTATATTTGTCAACTTTAGGAACCCGTGTTTGGTTAAAAATCTCCTTCAAAGCCTCACAAAAATTAGAACACAACCCCTATGCTTCTTTTACCAACCAAAAACCTGCAAACTGGTAGGTCACGTTAATAGCTTACAGCAATCTGATCCTAAAATAGATAAATTCGACTTACTGAGACCAACAAATTGTCGCCCACTTTCCAACAGATTTGAAGTGCTGTCCGAATTGGAAGAACAAGACTGACAGTTACTGGACTCAAAGGGCAAAGACATTTTGCAAGAGAATTCTTTTGCATTATCGGCGTTAATTCACCCTGAGACCAACACACAGCAAGAGGTTCTTAGTATCGTCTCATCAAACATTACAGGTCTTCGGTCCAAGATCGATAATCCTGACTGAAGAACTTTGCTTGACCAATATCATATTGTTTGTTGCCAAGAGACTTGGACAGTGGACCCTTTGCATGTTAATGGTTTTGCCTCCTATTATATACCAGCTGCCCCTTCCAGAGCGGGCCAAACGAAAGGGGTCTTAGTCACCCTCATATCAGTGGCAATGACAGACATCCAAATAAGAGAATTGTGTAAATCTCAATATTATCAGTTGCTTTTAATTATCATGCCATTTGATCTGCTTTTAATTAATTACTATTATAATATTTTTGATCCAACTTTGACAAATATTGTAGATGACCTAGAGATGTGGTTATCTTCTCCCCGATTCCAACATACTTGGGTCCCTCATCATCTTTGACTATTGAACATATTTTAATTAGCAACGACTTAGAGCAATTTTTTTAAGGGATGTATACTTAAGGCACGTTGTATGAGTGACCATAATCCCATTGTTTTAACCTACCTGTGGCAAAAGAAAAGGACAAAAAAAACAGCATAGGGAAGTATATAATAGAAATAAGGACATCAGTAATAAATGGGAAAAGGTTGTCAAGTCAGCCTTTCTTAAAGACCTTATAACAAATAATAAGGCAGATACAGAGACAGTACTCTCAGATCCCGCCCCTCCTGAGAACGTCATAGTGTCCTTCACAAATATAAATAGCCTCATGGCAGATCACCTAACCAAACATAGTAGAAAAGCCCCTGAACACCCAAGGTGGATGAATAAGATTTGCTCTGAAGCACATAAGGCGCTATGGGTTGCCTTAAAAAGACCCAGAGGAATACGGATGAAATAATAAAAGCAAGGAAAGAGTATAGAAATGCAATTGGGTAAAGGAAATGGTTCCTGAAGGATTGATAAGGCCTCAGAATTAATGGCTTTATTTTGATAAAAGAATATCATAAAAGCATTATGCACATGTTTAAAACCACATTATTTACATCACTCATAGAATAACACCATGCAGCTTTACTTAAAAGACATATACATAGTTAAAAAAAATTATTAAGTAGATACTAAAAGCCTTTTAGAACGGATGGACCACACCCATCTTACAAATTTTGACATGCCACATACAAACAGGATCCGAGGTATCAGACATCAGTATGCGTAGAACCTCAGAAGATCTAAAAATTGCATTGACCCTAAAAGATTCCCATGTTTTCTAGGAGGTGGTTAACTCAGTTCCCATGTCCAAAATAGATACCATAGTCCCAGCTGAAGCCTGTGTTAAACATTTTTTGAAAAAAAATTCCCCGGAGCCAAGGACAGTAAATCGATCGCCGGCCATAGAAATTCCCTGTGATCTAGGATCTGTTCAGGACCTAACCAACTCAATAGAAGTGAGTGAGGTACTTTTAGCTATAGAAAATAGTCGCCCAGAGAAAGCCCCGGGCCTGGATAGAATTCCTGTGGACTGTTGTATATTTATCTTTCTTCTATTTCCTTTACTCCACCATAGTTCTTACCTATGTCACCCATTCCAGAATGTACATGGCTCTGTCTCCTTCTAGTGTTCTAGCTGGTGACAGTTTGTGCCTGGCCAGCTTGTGTTCAGGTTACTCTACTCTGTTTTCCTGCAATAAACCCTTATTGCTGCTCCTGTGGTCTCTGGCTTCTTTACTACAATTTTGGCGACGTTACCTGCTGGCCAGTATCACTGAAGACCTCATCTTGATGCCTGTTTTCAAGATTTCGAGCGGAGAGCAGTTTTTCACGGAGTTTCCTCAACAAGAAACGAATCTACGGCGTGCAGATCTTGTCAATGTACCTTTCGTCCTCCTCTTCAGTTTCCAGTGAAGGCGCCCTGTGGTAATTATACTTTTGGCTTTTGGACTGGGAAAAGCGGAGCGGAGCTCGAGCTCTACCAGCGCTGACGTCATCCAATCAGCGGAGCGAGCACAGCGCGTATATCACCGGTGAGTGACAGCGGAGCGAGCGCAGCGTGTGTGAGCCACGCTCGAGAGACTGTTTCCGTTGTCCTGGAGACGCATCAGCCTGACGTCAGGGAGTCAGTGTGTGTGTCAGCGGAGGCGAACGCAGCGCGTTGCCTGGTGATAGCAGAGAGTGCGTTCCAAGCCTCGTTCGAGGGCACTTTCAAGCCTCGCTTTCAGCGGCGGCCATCTTATCTTCAGGTGTTTGCCCTTCAAGCCTCATTTCAGCCGCAATCCAAGCCTCGTTTTCAGCGGCGGCCATCTTTGCCTTCAAGTGTTTACATCCCAAGTCTCGACTTCGTCTGGCAGCCGTTTTTGGTGATTTTAAAGCGGAATTTCCTCGTTTTGCCTTCAAACTCCTGCCTGACCCTCTCACAGTACTATAGTATCGTTTTGGACACTTTATAAATGGTAAGGGGCATGTTACTATAATCTCTACTTCTGTGTGTTGTGCAAAACCTGTGGTTATTTTGTTTCACTCTACAACCAGCCAACATGGCACAACAATTTGTGGTAACTTTGCCTCCTCAGTTCTTACCTGAACCTGGTGTCCCTGAAATACCTTGGGAAGACTGGTATATCATATTTGACAATTACCTTGAGGCACTTGATGGACAGGAGTTTTCACCCAAAAGGAAAAAAGCTATCCTTTTGAGCACTCTGGGCAAGGAAGGGCAGAGGGTTTTTAGGTTTCTACCTATCACACTTGGAGCTAGTGGACATGACATTGATGAGTTTAAGGAAGCGGTTGATCGCTTGGAGATCAGGTTTGCAAAGGAGGAGAATCTGATTATGAACCGCTATAAATTTTATACACAACGCCAGAAAGAGTCAGAAACCATAGATGATTTCGTGGCCAGACTCAGAGAGCTTTCTATAAAGTGTAAGTTTGGTTCTATGAACGACGAGCTCATAAGAGATCAATTGGTCGTCCAGTGCTCAAGTAGGAAAATCCAAGAGAGGCTATGGGCAGCCAAGAATCCTACCTTGAAAGACGCAATTGATTTGGCCAAAGTAATTGAGGAGTCTAGTAAGTGCATGAAGGTCATTGATTCGCACAAATCTACTCCACATCAAGAACTTTCTGTGGTTACCGACAAAGGTGGCATTGTGGGGTGTGAGCACTGTTCTGGAGACAATGTTGCTGTAGTAAAAAACAGACCCAGGCCCATTGTCAAGAAAACCTCAGTAAGCAAAGTTTGCAACAGGTGTGGCAGTAGCAGTCACTCTTCTGACGCCAGGTTTTGCCTTGCCTCAAACAAAGAGTGTTTGAAGTGTGGGAAAGTTGGACATTTTTCCAAGATGTGCAAGGCCAAAGCTAGACAGAGAGTGAATATTGTTGATGACTACTACGCTGATGATCCTGGAGTTGAACCCGATAGGCTTCTGGTCATTGACGATGTTGATGTCATCTGTGATGATCCGAGACAGACCAGACCCAAAGCCATCTTCAAGATTGACTCCCACGAGGTGCTGTTGATGGTTGACACTGGTTCTCGACACACCATTATACCCAAGTCTACTTTCGATGCCTTTTGGGAAGGGGTGAATCTACAATGTAGTGATATTTCCCCTAAGGGTTTCAATGGCCAGAAAATTGAAATCCTTGGTTTCTTTGAATCTGAGATTGCATTTGAGAAAAGGTCTATTTTTGGGAAAATTTATGTTTCCATTGATGGTCCACCTATCCTAGGGTGGGTACATCAATATGACCTCTACATCGTCATCAATCCTAGGGCAAAGAACCAAATAATGGTGGTTGACGATGACTCTATTGAGTTCATTTTGTCTGAATTTGGGTCTGTGTTCAGGGAGGAGTTGGGTGAACTTCGGGGGTATGCTCACCTCATTAAGTTAAAGAAGGGAAGTTTGCCAGTTCAACATCGGGTAAGGAGGATTCCCATCTCAATCCGTAGTGAGGTAAAACTCTTAATTGAAGAGATGCTTCAGTCTGGTGTAATTGAGCCTACAGAAGCATCGGCATGGGTTTCGCCCGTCGTGATTTCTAAAAAATCAGACGGAAAATTGAGATTCTGTGTGGACCTCAGGTCCCTTAACAAGTGTGTCATTGCAGACACCTTCCCTTTACCCAACATCACGGAGATGGTTTCCACCCTTCAGGGGGCGAGATATTTCTCAAAACTCGACCTGAAGAGCGCCTACCATCAGGTTAAGCTCCATGAGTCCTCGAAGCACCTTACTGCCTTCATCACTCCAGAGGGTATTTTTCAATTCACTCGTCTTCCCTTTGGGTTGATTTCGGCGGCGAGTGTCTTCCAAAGATTGGTCAGCGAAATCTTTAAGGGACTCAAAAATGTAGTATTCTTTCAAGATGACATCTTGGTCTTTGGAGAGTCCGTGACTGACCACAACCTTGTTCTCAGGAACGTCCTACACAGAATCTGGGACACTGGCCTTACACTACGTAGGGAGAAGTGTTCCTTTCTTGTGGAGAACATTGAGTACTTGGGACATGAAATTTCAGTCAACGGCGTCAGACCCAAGAAGAATCTTCTTGATGCTATACGCTTAGCCCCTTGCCCGTCTGACAAGGACCAGTTGCGGTCATTCATGGGTTTGATCGAATACTACTCCAAATTTGTGGAGAAATTCTCAGAGAAGACCTTGCCTCTGAGAACCTTACTGAAGAAGGGTTGCAAGTTTTCATGGGGTCCTGAAATGGAAGCTTGCTTCAATGCGATTAAGGAGGCCATCTGCAGTGCTAAGGTTCTGGCACCCTTTGATACTGCCAAGTCCTCCACTTTGTTGGTGGATGCCAGTGCCTGTGGCCTCGGTGCAGTTTTACTTCAGTCTCACAAGGATGGTGACAGACCAGTTGCCTTTGCCTCACGTACCCTTTCGAAATGTGAACAGAACTATTCTGTTATCGAGAAAGAGGCTTTGGCTGCTGCATGGGGTGCTCATCACTTTCGCCCATATCTATGGGGCACCCCCTTCAACCTTAAGACTGACCATAAACCCCTCATCCGCATTCTCTCTCCTGGGGGTGGAGCATTTGGTTCCCCAAGGTTGGCAAGGTTGGCCTCTAAACTCCAGGAATACCACTTTGACATTTCTCACATCTCTGGGTGGAGGAACTTCCAGGCCGACTGTCTGTCTAGGTTGGCGGTTCCATCTGGTTCTGATATTGGTTTCAGCCTGGAGGGATGTGATGAGAATGTTGCTTGGATTGACGATGTTCTTCTACTTTCTGAGAGCTCCTTTTCTCGGTCTGAGTGGGTTGATGCCATGTCTAGAGATAGTGTGTTACAGGAAGTTATCCAGCTTATCAAGTTGGGTTCCCGCAGGGAGAGTTGTCTCCATGTCTCTGTCCGTCCTTTTCTTAAAGTCATTGATGATTTGTCTGTTTGCAATGACAACGTCATAATGCGTGGTGATACATTTGTGCCTCCTGCTGATTTGAGAGCAAAGCTCATCTCCTTAGCACACGAAGGTCACCTTGGCCAAACCCTGACACAACAGCGTCTCAAACTCAACTTTTGGTGGCCTGGTATGGACTCAATGGTTTGCTCATGGGTTGAAGACTGTTCTACCTGCAAGGTGGGTGAGAAGAGACTTAAAGTTTCAGTTGGCTCTGAGATGGGTGCGTTGCAGTTCCCCGAAATTCCGTGGCACACCATCTGCTTAGATTTTATAGGTCCCATTGCCGAATGGCCTCTTTCCCAGAGATTTGCTGTTGTCATTGTCGACTGCCATTCTAAGTGGTTGTCTGTGGAGTTTCTCAAGGACATTACTACGGCCACTACCATTAATCATCTTAAGTCTCTGTTTTTTAGAGAAGGTTTCCCTAGTGTTCTTATAACTGACAATGGCACTCAGTTGGTTTCGCATGAGATGCAAGCCTTTTTGTCTGATTGTGGTATTTCCCACCATAGGACTTCCCTCTACAACCCTCAGGGCAATGGCCTCTGCGAACGCCTTAATAGGTTGGTGAAAGGCACCGTTCAAATGGCTCTCTCCAGTGGTTCTCCTGTCTCTTCCCTTGTTAGTGAAATGGTTTATGCGTACTGCACCACCCTTCATGGTTCCCACTCCAGATCCCCTTTTGAGATGATGAGGGGTAGAGTTCCCAGCACCAAACTCATTCCCTCTTGGCTCAGGGACTTGGTCTGTCAGTCCCTTTTAGGTGATGCCTCCAGAGTGGTCTCCAAACTTTCTCGTAAGGGCCCTGTGTGTTCGCCTGGTAAGGGTACTTTGAGTTGTAGTTCTGTAGGTCTGCTTTCTAAAGCCTCCTCTAGCAAATCTCTTGCAGGTGATGGGTCCTCTGCTAAAGTTGTTGTTGGTAAAATTGCGAAAGGTGATCTTGTCAAGGTAAAGTCTGGTCGTGTTTCTGGCGGCTTGTCCAAGTTCCGTGGCCCTTTTTGCGTTAAGATGGTCTATCCTCACTATGTTGTCCTCTCCAATGGGGAAAAATGGAACTTAAGGAGGGTTGCCCTCTATCAGAAAGGTAGTGTTAGTCCCGTTGTTGGTCCTGGTCCTGCTTCCCCTCCTCCTCCTGTCCAAGATCTTCCCTCCTCAGGCTTCATGCTTGTCCCTTCTCAGGGTCCGGCCTCGTGGTTCCTACTCCCGCTAATTTCTTGGCTAGGGGTGATGGTGGAGGGGATGCTCCTGATCCCGTGGTGTCTGTTCCCAATCCCATTGCGGATCTCGTTCCCAATTCCTTTACTGATCCTAATTCCAACCCCATTGCTACTCCTTCTTTGCCTGCCACCAGACCTCAAAGGTGCCACAGACCTCCTGTTTATTTGAATGATTTCTGTTGCGATTAGTCCGTTTAGAGGGGGGACGTGTGTCCCTTTCATTCTTATTAATTATATGATGTTTTCAATGCTTATTATCCTTTGATGCCTTCCATTTTGCCTTTATTTCAGAAATTCTTCTTTAGTCTTGTGTAAGTTTCCTTTCCATGCCATGCTTACCTTTTTGTGTCAAGTTTTCTTTCACTGCTTGTGTTTTACTCTACGAGAGGAGATGTGTTGTATATTTATCTTTCTTCTATTTCCTTTACTCCACCATAGTTCTTACCTATGTCACCCATTCCAGAATGTACATGGCTCTGTCTCCTTCTAGTGTTCTAGCTGGTGACAGTTTGTGCCTGGCCAGCTTGTGTTCAGGTTACTCTACTCTGCTTTCCTGCAATAAACCCTTATTGCTGCTCCTGTGGTCTCTGGCTTCTTTACTACATGGACCTATATGAGCATTTACCAGATTTTTGGGCCCCATTGCTTACAAATGTTTTAAAAGCTGCAATAGTGGGCCCACTTGTCAAGACCTGGCAAGAAGCCATTAAAATGCAGATTTTTAAAAAGGGGGACAAAACCCAATCTTATTGCTATCACCCAATTTTCCTGCTCGATAGTTTAGTCAAAATATTGGGAAGGGTAATATTGGCTAAATTAGAAATTTGGGCACAGGTACATCAGGCACTTTCCATCTCTCAAATTGGATTCTGCCCAGGACTTGGAACTGTGGAAGAATCTCTAAATCTGGCATTAATTGACCAAAGCACAAAATAGTTGTGTTCATTTAGGTTTTATGGACCTAACTCGTGCCTTTGACACAGTGAACCACAGTCAACTATGGTCCATAATGTTACAAATGGGGATTGATGGAGCAATTATCACCTTGATCAGTAGGCTTCATGAACACACCTCAGCCTCAGTACACTGTAGCAGTAATGGAGATTTGACTGAAGGATTCGCCTCCGATATAGTGGTAAGACAGGGCTCCGTCTTGGCACCATTCCTCTTTTTACTATATATTAAGGGGCTGGGAGACCAACTTTCTAAGATGGGAAAGGACATTCCAAGATGTAACATGTGCCAAATCCCTGTTCTCCTATATGCTGATGATGCTGTCCTGATACACAAATCAGCAAATGGCCTTCAAATCCTGTTAGATTCATTCTATGTTTTTATGAATGATCTAGGGCTAAAAGTAAACCATATGAAATCATTTATTATGAAATGTGGTCCAGAAAGAGTCAAAACAAGAACATATTTATTGGGGGGGATGAGGAAATTGAGAAAGTTCCACATTTTACTTATTTGGGGGTACCATTTGATGCTGATTTTATTTGGAGACATGTTTTAAATACTAGATTTATGACATTTCATTTGTAATTTTTAAAAATGTTATTGCACAAGGCATAGAATGTAAATAGTTATACATAGTGCAGACAAAGACATTTCTTCTAATGAACACCGTAAAATAAAAAAAACAACAGCCAAATAGCAGGAAGACAAAGCGAACTTATCATGATCAAGACAGTTAAGTCATGTTCAATCATTGGAACCCAAATCTGGATACCAAGTTTTTTTTTTTATGATTTCAAAGAATAAAGACAATATTCCAGATTAAAAATATTGTAGAATTTAGCTCTTCACATCTCAAATGATTGGACTTCCTTCTGTAGCCAACATGAAGCTAAACATAACCGAGCCACAGCCGTAGCAATAAACAACATATATCTAAACTTATATACCGGTTGATCAATTTGGAGGTTGCACCAAATTCAAAGTTTCTATACTCTTAGGGGCCCATTAGGATGGCGGGCGGATTGCCTCCGCCAGGGTAGCGGTGGCCACCGCCACCCTGGCGGAGGCAATCCGCCCGCCATCCTTCCCTGCATTCCCCCCGCCATATTACGATGGCGGAGGGGACCGCAGCGGTCGGAAAGACCGCCCGCCTGTTTTCCGCCCCGGTCGCATAGCGGCCGGGGGGGGGAAGGGATAACATGGTGGCGGTGTCTATCAGACACCGCCAGCCATATTAGAATAGGCATTTCTCAATGCCGCCACGGAAAGGCATGCGGTGTTCACTCTGGGGGGCCCCTGTGGGCCCTCAGAGTGACGGGCAAAGGGGGGTGGCACACGGGGGGGTACCTGTGGTACCCCCCTGCATTTGCATAATCGCAGCGGCAGGCACCGCGCGGTGCCTGCCGCTTCGAGTATGCAAATGCGTGCAATTGTTTTTAACATTGTGGCGGGCGGTGCAGTGAGCACCGCCCGCCACAATGTTACTTTGAGGAATGCGCCCGCCACAGTGGCGGGCGCATCCTAATGCCAATGTCGGGACCCCCGCCCTTAAGGCGGGCGGTCCCGATCTCCGTTAGGGTGGCGGGCGGACTGTTTCCGCCCACCATCCTAATGAACCCCTAAGTCTCTGTGCCAGACATCAACCCATAGCTTCCCCATATTCATATCTGTCCTGTTTATACATTTTATATTGGTAGGCAATTTCCTTACACCATATCGCATTTATTTTAGCTTTACAGCAAGCAATCTTAGTATGAACATTCCTACAGTCTAATCCCTGTATAAGCACTTCTATCAGCTCTTGTTATGCCTCCCTTAAATCCCCCAAATGTCGTTGAATCAAACTTTGTCCTTGTTTTTGTTTGGCCAATCCAAAACTAAGTGCTTCTCCACAGATTCCCCCTTTAAGAGTGTCCCATACTATAGGATTAGAAGAGGATCCCCTATTCATCTCCAAAAATTGATCAACCCAAATAAGTATATGATCAATAAATTTTGAGCCATAAATAGCTTCCTATTGAATGTAAACTCCCTCCTGAGCTTTGCCTGCCTTAAGGTATGTATATCTAACAATAGTGGGCCGTGATCTGCCTTTATCCTAGGCCATACCTGCATTTTTGCTCCCACTATATAGGTCATGGGCATAAATACGTAATCCAGTCTCACTAATTTATGAAGAATTATGCAAATTCAGAAATCACTCAATGCTTTTTTTAGATTTGCTAAAAGACTGGGACTCAAACCAACTAAGGAGATTGTATGCATTTATAAGTAAAAGCCTTTCAGTGGTAACCTTTGGGGCCGGGGTGTGGGGACATGTAAATTGTAAATCACTCCAAATAATAGAGAATACGTTTCTAAGAAGATTTCACTCAGTGCCTCAGAGTTCCTCTGTTTCTTTTAGTCATGAGGAAGTTGGTTTGACTTATTTGAAAGATTATATTAAAATACAACTGCTGTTGCTTTAGTTAAAAACCTGGAAGACCATGGGGGCTGCCCTCTGTAGTACAATACTGACAGACTGCATGAATTTGGATAATAGCTCAGACATTCCTTGGCTTAGGTATGTCAAAACGAGTTTTTCCAAAATCGCGTTACAGAATATTACACAAACGCCGACACATTACAAAATGTATCATCTGCCATTATAAAGTCACTTTATTACCAAAGTTATGTCCGGGCTGGCCCTATAGGCAGTGCGACTGGTCAGCCGGAGCGCCTTTCTCAACCACAAAGAGAACCTGCCCTTTACTTGCAAATCGACTTAAACGAAAGAAGGACAAGGCTGTGTTTAAAAACTGTTAATTTCTTAGTTGCTTTCCCTATCCAAGGCTCGTGGTTTGTTTCACTCCCTATTTGTCTGTGTGACAGTTGCTCCCCTCTAAGCACTACGCACTTTATTCTTTTCTGTAGATTTTACACCCTCCAGAGGAAGCAGTTTATTCACCCTTTATTACTTGCTGCACAGATTATGAATTTCAAACTGGAAATTGAGTTTTTACTCTCCCTAGGAACAGTTGCGACCATCTATTGTATTTTACATTATCTTTTTACTGTTTTTAAAATTCGTAGCAGATACTGATCATTTAAAAAAATTGTAAATGTTGTGTATGTGGACTTGCTGTTTTTTAAACAAAAATATGTGTGTACAATCTTTAATGGCTCTTCTAGGGTCAAAATAAAGTAGTCTTGACTGACTAATTAATTAATAATTGGTTGTTAATTAATTTTAATTAGTTAATCAGTAATTAATTATGGTAATTGTGTAATTAATTTTAGTCATGTGTTGTGGATTGGATTGCTTAGCGTCATGGTTGCCCATGGTTCGAGTGGTGAGTGGGGGTGTCCAGTATTGTTGGACCCCTGCAGCCAAGTGGCTTAAGGTATCCAATCAAGAACATCATGAGGCTATTGCATGCCAGCCCACCAGGCCAGTAGAGGGGAGAAAGGATTAATAGGCCGCAGTGGAACGAGCAGGTCTTTCTAGTGAATCTCCACACCCCAGAGTATCCTCCCTTCCAGGGGGCACGAGCAGGCACTATTGCAGCACAGTGCTTGTCAGTGGCAATAGGTGTGTGCGAGCTACCAGTGTCCTTCCACGATCAATGGGGACCCTTGTTCTGAGCAGAAAGAGGGTATGCAGGTTGTATAGAAGGTGGAGCAATAATGACATAGGTGTCTGTAGTACCCCCAGTAGTCTGCACTGTGTGGACTAGTTAAATTGTAGAAGTGGGGGCGCATATACCATTTGCTGATTGTAAATGCAGGTGGACCGGTTTTCCAGTCCAGTTCACCAGGTATACCAGCTAGTTGCAGGACGACTGCTGTGAACCGCTCAGACAGTGCTCATAGCAGGGAGGGCAACATTTGCTGAAGGAGTGGGTCCAGAAAGGCAGTGGAGCCCCCTGCCCAAGCCACCTGCAAGTCCAGCCTGCTCCCAGACAACAGGGTAGGCAGAACCTCTCAAAGAAAACCACATCAGGGAAAAAGACAGCGGCCCACATATTCCTCTGCCCATGCCACAGAGAGAGCATGGTGTCACCAGTCCCAGGCTTTAACATCAGGCTCCCACCAAGGCAGTGTGGTGCGGCCACTTGCCGACAGCCGCCAGATGCAGGCAAGCCCAGCACAACCTGCACCAAGCTCCGCCCACCTTCTTCCAGTAATGCAAGTAAGCACTGTGACCCACCCAGGCCAGCATCTCAGCGAGTGTGTTTGGGGCAGCGTATTTGGGCAGTCGCAGTAATGGTCTCAGGAGCCACCAAGACATGAGGCCCGGGAGATCACTGCCTGGCAGAGATGATGGGTGGCAGCCAACCTACGTCCCTGGGCTCCCACCTTGTGGCACACGTGGTTGCCCGCACTTGAGGCTCGTCCAGACTTCGGCTTGCCCCATGTGAAATGACACATTGCTGGAGTTGGTTCACTTTTGTGACACACTCCAGCAATGCGTCACTTTTGCGCCTACAGATACATCAGAAATACTGACGTATCTGTAACTCCTTGCGACATGATGCTTAATACTCTAAATATGATGCATCATTGGTGTCGTAAGGAGGGCGCACTGAGATATGACGCATAGCTGCTTTCACGCAGCGATGCGTCACTTCCCATAAATGAGGCCCCACATTTTTTACCACAGTCTTGGCATGTTTTAAAGAGGTAGTCCATTTTTCCTTCTGGTGCTTTCGACCTACTTCCAGTTTGTGGTGCAAATAAGTGTGAAATCCATGGACGATCCAGGGAAGCTAAATATTTCTAAAAAGTAGGTAACATTCTTAATTAGGCAAGGGGGCATATGTGTAGATCTCTCAAGGTTTTCCTGAAGAAACTAACTGTTGATATAAAGAAATATTAAAAATGAGTAGTAAAAAAAGAGCCATTCATGACAATTTTTTCATCTGTATCTTCGATTTACAAAAACAATATGTCATTATGTTTGCTAGACCCTTTAGGTTGTATGGATATATAGCGTTTGTAAGTTCTCCAAGAATGCAAGAGACCCAGAGCCAACAACTGAAATGCACAGTGTAATGGTCTTTCATTGTGTGCTGAGTGTAGACAAATTCATATGGTGAAATATGTCAAGTTAAAAATAAGTATCAAGGTAACCTATGTATTTCTGAAAGGGCCAGAAAATATGGAGGTTAGGAGCAGGTGTTATTTGTACATCTCTGAATTTGTGGATACCCTTATAAGCATATGATTTAGAGGGTATTTTTCAAAATATATTTTTCATACACACTGGCTTATATTTGAAAGGCACAAATGCAGACAAATGAAATTGGTAATAATGAATGTCCTGCTATTCTTTGCTAAAAATGGTACCTCACTTGTGTGGGTAGGTATAGTGGCCGTGACAGGAAATGGTCCAAAATGCAACATGGATACGTCAAAATTTTCTTTAAGCTGCCCCATTTTGTTCAAAGGAGGTAGCTGTGTTTTTTGGCCATAGCTCAACTAGCACCTACAGAAGCCTAGCAAACCTGTATATTTTTAAAATGTAGACACCTAGGGTAATCCATAATGGGTTGATATGAGTGACTTTCACAAGGCTGTTTTACCCAGAATCCCTTGCAAACCTCAAACTTTGACTAAAAAAACACATTTTCCTAACATTTATGTGATGGAAAGTTCCAGAATCTGTCGGGAGCCACAAACTTCCTTTCACCAAGCATTTCCCTAAGTGTTCTGACAAAAATGGTACCTCGCTTGTGCTGGTCGGCCTAGTGCCTAAAACAGTAAAGGTCTTAAAATACAATGTGGAGAAATCAACATTTCCTGTCCCAAAATTGATGTGATATGGCAATGGGGTAGCGGTTTTTCTTTTGGCCAGGGTTCGACGGCCATCCAAACAAATCTACCAAACCCAGACATCCAGCCCGGCCCAGTAAAAGTGGTATTCCTCACATGAATCTTAAAAAGATTTCATACCCACAATGCCCTGCAAACCTCAAACTTTGCATACAATTGGACATTTTCCAATCCTTTCCGAGACATAGACTTCCAGAATCAGTAGGAATTGACAAAATTCCTACTACCCAGCATTCTCCCACTTGTCCCAATAGGAATACGACCTCACTTGTGTGGCTGGGCATAGTGACAGGCAAGCAGTTAAAAGAAGGTTAATGGGAGTCTTGTGGAGCGACTCTCATTGGCCCTGGTTTGATTTGAGGTTTGCAGGGCATTGTGGGTATGAAATTTTATGGGATCCATGCATGTCTAGTTTTCAGTAACCCTGGGTGGAGCTTGTGTAGTAGCACCCCGCAGAATTTCACGGAGTTACTAAAACATTCCACAGAGTTCCATGGCTGGTGGAGTAACTTATTGTCCCCCGTCCCACCTCACCCCCCTGGTAGCCCCCAGCCCCCCTTCCCTGCCTCCCTCCCGCTAAACCTGTGACCCCAACTCACATGCATATTACCTACTGAGCGGCGTAAGAGACTTACCGTTCTCCTCCAGTACCATGATATCCTGACTCCTGCCTGCTCTGCTCCAGCTGCTGTGGCTCACTACACTCGCCTTCCTCCGCTTGGCTGCTCCGGTTCAATTCATTACCAGGATAACTTCACTGTGCATAGTGTACTGCGTAAAGGCATGCCTGCTGGGGTAAGAATGGTAAGTCTCTTGCTCCGCTCCGTTGCAATTGTGGAGTTTTGGAAAAAATTGCACTACAAACAGAGTGCCGAGTTTTAAAAATCCACAAACTTCACTGGTGGAGCGGAGTTATCCGCCCACCCTTCTTTTTCAGAAATGTCTAGGTTTGTTAAGTTTCTCCAGATGGCAGCTGATCCAAGCACGAACCGTCAGCCATTCAGCATAGAGGTAAGACGATCATAGGACTTTGCCCAACTCTGCTATCCATATGTATAAAAAACCAAATGCTGCATATCAATCCCACTTGCTGCTCAAACAAATGAAGGACAGAATGCTGAACAAATCAAAGATGCATTCGCAGTCAAGAGATCTGGGTTAAATCCATGGCTCTTTTTTTCACTGTGCCACCCCAGTTTGGACCCAGCCACATGGAAATCAGCCTTGAACCTGCTTCTCATGGGAACAGTCCAGCCTGAACTGCTAAGCCAGGTCCTCCCGGGACCAGAAACAAGCATCCTGTGTTAGGTTTCATGGTACCAGTCCTCATCACCAGGCTAGCTTGAATCCAGTGGCACTGCGAGCAAAGACCCATGTCTGGGCATACCCATCCCATTTAGGGAAAAATATGATGCACAGACAAATGATGGACGGAATGCTGAACAAATCAAACATTCATCCCCAGTCAAGAGATCCATTGTTCTTTTGCTCACCATGCCACTCCAGTTTGGAACCAGGCATCTGCAAATCATTCTTGACCCTGCTCCTCATGGGAACAGTCAACCCCAAATTGCAAAGCCTGGCCTTCCTAGACCAAAAAAGAAGCATCCTGGGACCGGTTTCGAGGTATCACCCCTCATCAGCCAGGCTACATTGAATCCAGAGGCACAGCGAGCAAGGGACCCACATCTTGGCCTACCTATCCCACTTAGGGTAAAAAATGCTGCACAAAGAAATGATGGATGGAATACTGAACACATTAAACATTCACCAGATCTCTTGACTGAGGGTGAATGCTTGATTTGTTCATCATTCCATCTATTATTTGGTTGCTGTAATAAAAAAAGGAATGAAAAATCAAAATTTCCCTTCTTGCAAAAGAGAAGGGGATGCTTTAGTGTGCAGGGGGCAGAAAGGCTGTTGGGATCATATTGGCGGTAAAGGCATGGCCCTATGTGTGAGCAAGTGAGCAGGGCCCCCCACACCTTGTAGCAATAAAAAACTCCTTGGTGTCTAGTGAACTTTCTTCCCCTTCCACTGGGGCAGGTTGGAGTTAAAAACCTCTTTTCTGGTGCCTGGAAATGGTAGAATGACTGTTGTGAGTAATTTGATAGGCAGGGTTAGGCTCAATGCCTAGGCAGGCCACCCCCACCCTTTCTCCTAAAAATAATTTTCTCTTTTGCCAAGTGGGTTTACTGCCTACCCTGGGGCAGATTGGAGATAACAACATCTGATATGCCCCCAGGGGGAAGGCCTGGGGGTAGGGGGAGCATTAGTCCATTGCCAGGGGGGCACTCCCTCTTCAAACACAATCCCTGGTGGTGTAGTGGGGTTTCTGCCCCCATTGAAGGCAGATTGGAAATAAGAACCTCCAATCATCACTCTGGGGCAAAACAAACTGTTGGGCCTGGGAGAGGGGGAAGCACTAGTACATTGCTGTGGAGGGGGCACTCCAGCCTCCAAATATAGTTCCTGGTGGTCTAGTGGGTTTTCTGTCCCCGCAGAGAACAGAAAGTCTGCTGGGTGTTGTATGATTGGATGGGGTCTAGGCACGATGCCTGGGTGGGCTGCCCCTCCCATTCTACCATTAAAATGTAACCCCTGTTATCTGGTGAGCTTTCTGCTCTAACCCGGGTGGGAGGAGATTGGAGGTAAGAACCTCCAGTCTTTGCCCAGCGGGGTAGAACCACCTTTGAGCCTAGAGGAGGGGTCGAACACTAGCTTATTGCAAGGGGGCAGGTACTCCCTCTACAAATGTGTCCCTGGTGTCTAGTGGAGTAAATTCCTGTTTAGGGATCATCTTTTGGCGGTGCTCCCCAAGCAGGTATCCACAACTCTGTTGTACTGCTGAACTGACCTTGTTGTTTTGCCACGCCGTGCCACCATACTCTATGCTGTTGAAGCCATCGGAGACATCGGAGACAAGAAGGATACGTGTGCACAACTATGTCTGCAATGCCCGCAACTGCAAACCGCTCATTGGTTGGCAAGTGTGCCTGTGCACTGAACCGAAACTCCGGCTTGAAACTCAGCAGGAACCCGGTGTGAGGTAGGAAGGAGAAAAAGAGTGAACCGCATGAAACGCACCTAAGTTGAGGGCGCTGCTGGAGCACTGAGGTCTTTGGCTGCCGGCATTACAATATTGTCTTCAGTTTGTCCCTGCCTACCTGAGTAAACCCACTGTAGTACAGCTGTGGATGGCCGGTCCTAGGTTAATTTCCGCAAGGGTAGTAGGAGTCTCCCTTTGGAAAATTGTGACTCATCGGATGCTAAGCAGAACTCCATTGAATATTGGACCCTACTTAAGGGAAGTGGGCATTGAATCAGGAAGAGGAGCGACAGTGGCACTTAAACTTCAACATCTCAATGCAGGACTCGGTCAGTCAGCATCTGGCACAACAGAGGTAAGTGTTTGGTACCCTTATGTAATGGTACGTATGGAATACTAAGGATCCTTTTAATGAATTGAAACTAGCAGGAGAAATGTTTAAGTTGAGCAATAGCCTGAAAAGGGTGGTGAAAGTTAACAGTGAAGTTGCACCTTGGTGAGAAAGTGCTGGAAAGGTTTAGATTTACACCCACCACTATTTACAACAATTACTCAATAAGCACATGATTTTAAAAGATGGCCCCAAGGAACAATAAAGTACATAAAGGGCAAAATGGTCATTCTAAGACGATTAATGAGTCTTCAACTAAAAATGGGATGTCAGTAAAAAATGTGGAAAATTCCAGAGAAAGAGAACAAAGGCCTCCAAGGAGAGATATAAAGAAGAAATCTGCAATCGAAAAACCTTAGACAGGAGCAAAAGTAGGAGTGCCAGTGTTGAAGTCAATAAAGGACTTTGTGGGCAAACACTTTAAGAAGAAACAATCCCCACTGAAAATCCTGGACACCGAACTGGGACAGTAACATGAGAATGAGATAGCTGATCATAGTGCACTAAACCTAGATTCATCAATTGTAAAGTATCAAACTATTGTAAGTCAAAATGAATTCATTTTGGAACCAAGATTGTCCTCGTCTCCACTGATTTTTTCCTTTCGAGATAATGAAGAATTTGAAAAAGAGCATCACTGTTGGAGTAAGGAATGATCAGAGAGACATTTTAGATATAGCTGCTAGGTCCAAGCAGGATAGGAGTATGAGCATTTGGGAAATCATGGAATTGAGATTACAGAAGGGTCAGCATGTAACATCACATTGGGACGAGATTTCTCAGCAACTTCCTCTGCCTTGATGTTGGACGTAATGCTGATGTTGCAAAAACACTACAAGGGTTGTTAGAAGTAACTATGATAAATAATGATATACTAAAAACCCCTAAAAACCCAACTTCAGAAGATTGTGGGTGAATTACAAGGCATCAGGGGTCTAATGCCAACAGTAGAAAGGCCTGTTCCTAAAAATCAGAAATTGGGAAGTCTCTGGGAACCCGTGCAGCCTGAAGAGCTGTGTATATCTCCAGATGCCTGATACTGGTAAAGAAATGGGGTGACCTCCCAACAGTATAGGCATTATAACCCATAGAGTAAAATAGGGAGGAAGGTTTGTCAAAAGGGGAAGGGCAAAATACTACGGAAAGGAAAGGATGGAGGGGGTTTACAACAAGCAATCAACCAAGAGAAGAGAGCCCCTAGAAATAGTGGGAAATTATGGGAGAGGAAGGGGTTATCAGGAGCAACACAGATAAAAAGCCGAAGTGGAGAAAAAGAATGTTCAATCTAAAACCTTATTGACAAAACAGTAGGGAGGGAATAATGTATAAATTGTATGAAAAGGGAATATAGTGGAAAGAGGAAGGAAACTAAACTAACCACCAGTAAGAAGAATGTGCAGGAAAGAGGGAATTCCTATACCGTAGAAAAAAAAGCCATGGGTAATATGTGGCTGTACTGTGAACCATGCCAAATAGAGAGGGGGAAGAAAAAATAGGGAAGCTTCTACCCCTAAATCGGTCCCAGCTCTTATTTTCTTTCTCAAAATGTCCTAGTTGAAGAGAAATTGGGACCAAGGACCTTAGACAAGTGGGTTTCAGTCATAAATCAAAGGGATGGTAATCACTAAGGTTTAATGTATTGAGGGCTGGTAAAGGCAGCAATTGTAAAAGCAGAGATGAAGGTGGTGAAGGAAGGGATAAGTACCTGTATAAATACCTGAAGCAGAAGTGGATGAGAGAAGTCAACAAGGAAGAGCGTTTAGGAAGTGTGATTCAGGTTTAGGAGTTAGGCAGGTAAGGTTGATAGATTTAGAGTGTGGGGAAAAAGCAAATATCAAAATTGCTATTGATAACTCAGAGAATAGTAAGTATTGGGGTAATTGAAACCTTCAAAATAGTCAGACAGGCCCTCCTCAGTGGAATCAGGAGGAAGAGAATTGCCTAAGTGAAATTGTTTAGGATAATGGGTCATCGCATTGCCTTAAAATTACTTTGTGAAACATATATCGGCCTAGAAGATTGGAACAATTTGAAAGCTTAAAAGAGTTAGCCCAAAGTGTAGAAATCATATGTTTACAGGAAACTTGGCTATGTGCCGAAACCCCTGTAATTGAAGGATTTGTCTAACTAAATACGCCAAGGAAGAAAAAAGTGCTTGGACGCTCAGTGGGGGGAGAGCGGGGGTATTACGACCCTGATATCAACCAGGATTGCGAAAAAGGTGACACCTATAAATGTAAAATGTAAATGGTTTCTTGCTTGCAGAGTATCCTTGTTGGTCTTAGATATTATGTGTGATAATTTGATAATTATGAATGTCTACATGCAGAGAGGGTTCCATGAGGAATACAGGCTGGAGATGGGGAATTTTAAGGAAGATGTGGACACTTTGGGGCCCATTAGGATGGCGAGCGGATTGCCCCCGCCAGGCTGGCAGTAGCCACCGCCGGCCTGGTGGGGGCAATCCGCCCGCCATCTGCACTGAAATGACCCCCAGCCACATTAGGATGGCTGGGGGGTCCGTGGCGGACGGAAAGACCATCCGCCGCTTTTCTGCCCCGGTCGCCTTGCGGCCATAGCAGAAAAGGTTTATTATGGTGGCGGTGTCTATTAGTCACCGCCAGCCATATTATGATGGGCCAAAACAGATGCCTTTCCGTGGCGGCGATGCCGCCACGGAAAGGCATGGGGTCTTCACTTCGGGGGCCCCCTGTGGGCCACTGGAATGAAGGTAGAGGTGGGGGGTGCACACGGGGGTACCTGTGGTACCCCCCTACATTTGCATAAACAAAGCGGCAGGCACCGCGCAGTGCCTACCGCTTTGTTGATGAAAATGCATTAGTGCATTTTTAGCATTGTGGCGGGCGGTGCTGAGAGCATCGCCACCTCGAAAAGGCATGCAGTCTTCACTTTTGGGGCCCCCTGCGGGCCCCTGGAGTGAAGGAGAGGTGGGGGGTGCACACGGGGGGTACCTGTGGTACCCCCCCTTCATTTGCATAAACAAAGCAGCAGGCACCGCGCAGTGCCTGCCGCTTTGTTAAAGCAAATGCATTCAAGCATTTTTAGCATTGTGGCGGGCGGTGCTAAGAGCACCGTCCGCCACAATGCTAAAAATGCAGGATGCATCCGCCACAGTGGCGGGCGCATCCTAATACCCCCCACGGGACCCCCGCCCTTATGGCGGGCGGTCCCAATCACCGATGGGATGGCGGGCGGACTACATCCTAATGACCCCCTATGTGTGAAAAGTAGGGTAACCATATGCTTATACTAATAGGAGACCGCAATCACAAATTAAATCCTAAAAGGATAGATCACTGGTTTATAGAAATATTGGGCTCATACAATATAATGTTAGCCAACTTTTCCGACTGCATTACTTCCTGACAAGATATTGCATTAGGGAAGTATATGGGGACAAAGGGTTTGTTTAGTCTAAATGGCAAGAGAGAGACTTAATTGTTAATGTTAATTGATACTTGTATAGCGCACTACTCACCCGCAAGGGTCTCAAGGCGCTTGTACGAATACCACTGTGGAACCCATCCTGGCTTTCCCTGTGAGGCGACCACTCCTGGGCACCCCCAGGGTGAAGGCCAGGCATCCTTAGCGTTGTGGGGGCTGTTGTGGAGATTAAGCAAGCTATTGCCCAGAGTTGCAGAGTGGGACTCTATGATTGGAATAGGCACCAAGGCGAGAATTATCAGGTCCTTAGAATTTTGAGCCCAAGACCCGCCGAGGCGGGGAATTGAACCCTGGTCCCGGGCTAGACCTCTGCATCAGGGTCTGCCGCTCTAACCATTGAGCCACACTTCTCCAGAGACTGAATGCCCCGTCAAGGAAACATTTCCCAATTAATTATATTTTCCTTCATGCATGGAATTTTGTAAAAATAAAAAGGGTTTCAGATAACTTAAAGAGAAGGTAGTGATCATAGCGCCCTGCTATTTGAATTAATTAGAGGTGAAAAGAGCTCACAAGATGTAGTAATTCCCCAACAACTAGATTATCCTAAACATTCAACAACTAGATTAACAGATGGATATCTGGCAAAATTGGCTAACTTTCAACAGAATTTAAACTTGGAAAATGTTAGGGGTCAGAATTTGGAATGGGATGAAGAAACATTTGAAAAATTAGTACAATGCCTCACGGTAAAAATACGAAATTGATGCTTTTGGAGAATCAAACTACCCAAGGAATGTGAAAGAAGTGGTTCATTGAGGAATGTATGAAAAACAAAAGTTTTATAAGGAAAGAAGAGAGAAGCCTTAGAGCTAGATATGATCTGGGTAAATATATTAAACTAGTTAAGTTGAGGAAGGCCTACAAAATGTTAGTAAGGAATCAGAAAAGGATTTATAAAGAGAAATGCTGGGGTAATCTGTGGGAAGCCAATGAAACAAAAAATGTACAGAAATTCTGGAAGTTAACACACAAAGCTTCAGGGCAGACTCAAGGGGCTATGAGTTGTGTGGTGGAAGAAGAAAGATTGGGAAGAGTACTTTTGTGAGCTGTACGGTACAAGAAAAGTGCCTGTAGAAAGATGAGTAATATCTTGGGGAGGGGTGGCTGAAGATTGTGGCGGGGTAGAAGAAATGGGGCGAAAACTGGGTGTGAAAGATAAAGTTTTATATTCTTCAATACATGCTTGTTTCGACTTGTAAGTCTTTTAGCCGCAAATTTAGCCGGATCTGTGTTGAAGGTAAAGTTTCCTAAGCCCCATCCAGGCAGTCTTCGGGTTCTTCGATGTCTCGGGTGAGGTATGGCAGCCCAAGAAGACAAGAAAAGGACAAAACAATATGTCAGGGGGCTGTTGTTCTGAGACCACCAAGAAATAGGACCGGGAGTGAGGGATACACCAGTTAACCTTGTGACATGTGTGCTTTAATTTAAACGTAAGTGGTGGTAGCGTAGTGCCAGTGCTTCAGGAAAGGAGGAGGAGAATACGGCAGGGGAATGGCACAAGGTCAGTTTGTGCACTCTACTCAAATAAGCACTTAAGGACACACCCGCCTCCCTACCCAGCCCGTGAGCCGGTCCCGTACCTGAAGAAGCCACGCGCCTCCACGGGTGTGGCTCGGAGATAAACGGGAACGTTAGCCTCCTAGCTCCGTGGATTCCGTGTCTTCGGTTGTCTGCCGCTCCATTCTGCTCTCTGGGAAACTCCTCAAAATGCCTGAAACCGCTGATGCTCCACTCTTCTCCCTCGATACGTCGGAGAGGTTGCACACCACGTCCTGTACTTCCTGTCTTTTATCCAATGGGTCTCTTGTAACGTCCAGAGGGGGCGAGGCTTCACTGCAGAAGTACGCCCAATTAAAGTCACCCTGTTCGTTTTCTTCGGTGGCAGGAGGTTCTACCTTCCGAGTCCAATCATCCTGTTGGGGGCGAAACAGAGATGGTGAGGGGGGTAAAACATTCCACCAGTCATTATCGTTGTCTTAGACACCGGGCTGTAGGTCCACCCGATCACAAGAAACAAAAATATACTTCACAGTAGATAATGTAAAATGTATTATAAGGAAGTTAAATTTAACTTGAGCAGCAGGACCAGATAACCTACCCGCAAATATATTAAAGACACAGTTGAACAGGTGGGCTGAAATCTTATCACAAATCCCCAATTGTTAGAGTGGAGCTATAATTAGACCAGTACATAAGAAAGGAGATATGAAAGCTCCGAAACATTATAGATTGATCGAACTCCTGGATGTAGGAGAAAAAGTATTTGCAAAGGTGATGCTGCAATACTGACAAATTGGGTAGAGCAGTGGTCAATCATGCCTGCAGAACAGGGCGGCTTTAAGGAGGGCAACTCCACAATTGACCACTGTTTCGCCCGATGGGCAACTGCACGGGAGTCTATTGAGCAAAGAGGGAAGTTGTATTGCTGTTTTGTAGACTTTTATGCAGCGTTTGACCTGGTAGATCAGAAGTGCCTTTGGGAAACCTTGGAAAAATATGATACCCCAAAAGGGTTACTGACCGTAATACAGGAGTTACATAGGTTGAACTGGGCACAGATCATTAAGGATAATGAGTTGGTGTTGACCTCGAAAATAACAATCAATAGTGGCCTAAGACAGGGTTGTGTGCTGGCCCCTCAACTCTTTGCAATATTTCTAGCAGATTTGCCATCTGTGCTAAAGTTGTATAGAAGTGCACGCCCGAGAATGAATGAAAAACAATTATTCTGCCTGCTGTATGCAGACGATTTAGTAATCCTAGGCCAGACAGAGCTAGGCTTACAAAGGAAGCTAGATGTATTTAGAGAATACTGTGTAGCAAAACATCTAATTGTAATTAGATGTTTAGGTGTAACTGGTACTTGGGCCCTACAAAACTAGAAATAATTATTGAATATAAAAGTTTTGGAGTCTGCTTTGACAGGTCCCTGAAGTGGCATATACATTTGGCGGCCTTAAAAGTTAAGGCCCATACATCAGTGTGGGGTTTGAAAAAATATAACAGTGCTTACGGAGAAATGTCCCATAGATGGTTCATTAAGGCATATAATTCCATGACACCCCCACAATTACAACATGGGGCAGAATTACTCTGCCTAAGTGGTAAAAGTGCCTGTGATATCGAAGAAGGGAAGTACATAAAGTCCCTAATCTGGTTACCTGGCTCATCCATGATCCATGCAATAAGAATAAAGCTGGGGGTTACATCATGGAATGTACAGGATCAAGTGGCTCTATTAAGGTTTTGTAAAAGATTGGCTACGGGAGAGTACCCGAAAGTTTTGCAATGGTGTAACAATGAGATTCAGCATAGCAATTTAAAATGGGCCAAAGGAGTTTGAAATAAATTGTATTCTGTATGTGGGAACTTGAAGGTGGGAATAAATCTACAGCCGCTACAAGTAGAAGTAACTAAGAGGGAATTAAGAACTCTAGGGAAGGAACTCTCTCAGAAGGTAGATTGGCAGTATCTGAGAGAGAAAAACATGGGTGCAATTTATGTTAAATAGCTGGCAGAAGGAAGCCTGGTTCCCATATCTGGATATATTGCCAAATTGTTGGCTCCGATGTGAAGTATTAGGATTAAGAATAGGTATTAACTCCTGCATTATAAATGAGAAAATAAAAACTGAAATGATGCAACCCGATGGTAAATGTATATGTATGTTAGGTACAAAATGTGATACTTTGCACATATTAGTGGATTTCTTGAAAGTATTAGCTCTGCAGAAACTGTTTTTGCATTGAATCGTTTTAAAATATGATATTGTATGCTGTGCACCAGCTGCAGAACTTCTTGTTGACATGCCGGACCTTGATATTGTAATAGCGATTGGGAGATGGATGGATGCTGTAAAAAGATTTTATATGGATAAATGAGCCGAAGAATGAAAACCACCGTGGAGTTGGGATTTTTAGCTTTAATTGACAAAAGAATTCTAGAAAGGATAACTTTTAATAGGAATTTTAAATATTTAAAAAAAAAAAACTATTTACCTATCTTATTCAATGGGTGTGACTAGGAACTATATATTGTGTGATTTTGTAATTGTGTAATGAATTGTACTGAAATTTGTTCTTCTGTTATTTCTCATTATTTTTATAGGATATCTATTTTAATGATAATTGCTGATGAAATTAGTCGTGACATTAGAATGTATATGAAAAGTCATAGTTTTATGTTGTTTAAATACCTGTGGTCTATATAAACATTACTTTGCCTGACTGACTGACTGACCACTTAAAGGTACCATTGGGAAGGGGAGATTCTACCCTTTCCAACTTTATCTCACCCATCTGCTTTCATGCTTGGGGGGGCTAAGATATGGCCATGAGTACCAAAGCAGTGAAAGTGAAATGAGCCAGTTGGCTTATTTCACTTTCACTTTCTCTGAAATTATGTCAAAGTGCGATGAGTGCACCGTGTGTGTTTTCAGAGAAAAGAATATAGGCTCAGGAGCTGGGGAAGCTCTTCCCCAGCTCCAGATGCTAAAATAATTGCTTGCACTAGAGGGATTTCCTAACTTGGGTGCTAGGACAGCCTGGAGCCATCCTAAGAACATGAGCACTGATACAGGGGGATGTCCAGGAGCCGCCCCACTCACCAAACATCCTCATGATGGCTCATTATGGTTCTGGTCGAAACTCTGTTGACTGAAAACGTAAACAATTAGCTTATGTGGATTCATTCAATCATTGTTTTATGACTTTTGATGTATCGACAGAGTCATTGTTTTCAACTCATTTAGCTCCATTGCTCTTTTGTTTAAAAAAACAGGCAAGTCTTAAAATTTGTATACACTGTGTCTACACTCATAAGCACAGAGCACTTCTTTATACAGTTATAAGTGTTGGATTCACACAATTTGTTGTGTCTCTCTTTTTTAATTGAGTGCTTATATTGATTGTTTGTTGCAATTGCTAACGGAGCATAAGAATCCCTTGTTTCTTATGCTCCGTAAACAGACAGAACTAAATATTCTAGTTCTTTGTCCTCTTCTTTACTGTTACACATAATGAATTCATGTGTTTTGGGCACCATATCTGTGAAATATCACAGTTCCTCATTGCATTTTTAATTCTGGCATATGTCACTGTTACCAAGGTGGCCTGTTTACCAAGCCCCACTCCCTCTCTCTGCTTTGAGCAATCATTGGCAAAAAGAATCTGTTTAGTTACAGCGTTTTAGCATTTGAGATTGCCAGGCCAGCAGAGACCAAATCTAGCATTTAGCAGCCTTGTGTTGAATGCACAGAAGGAACGCCACAGAAGAGGCCCACAAGCATGGATGCAGGTTTTGTAGACAAGACAGAGACTACCCTACATCGTCATCTCATTCCAGATTTGTGAACCTCAATGTCCTCAAGGCAGTCGGATAAAGGACACATTCACAGGTTCGCCTTTGTTTGCATGCCCCTGCTAACAACCACACAACAAAGTGCAGCTGCTCTTGTCCCATCTTTAGGGTCCCAAGTGGAGTGATCAAACACCCACCTGAGCCTATTGCCAGAAGAAAGGGACACTTTGCTAATCAGTTCACAGGGGATATGGAATGTTAAAGTCCTCTCCATGGAGGGAAGCAGGGGGCACCCTCCAAGTAAGTCTCCTACTTCACCGCATGCCCTGGCCCGAATCAGCATATTTAGAAAGAGCATCACTTCAGATGGTGGAAAGACACAATAAATATGATCTATGGCATGGCAATGCTTAATGCTTACATATAAAGGGCAAAGGTCATCTTTATAAGGGCACATGCAGTATAATCGCACTGAAGACCCACATACCTTATACCATGCAGGCTCACCCAGGCACCTAGTGATTATAGCCAAGAACTCACATATGGTGCTGTTTGATATCCTCATGGAAACGCAGTAAAAAAGCTAAGGTCCGAGACAGAAATTATTGAAGATATATGCATAGCTCAGCGCGTTAGAAAAAACCCTTTCCCTGATTACCCGGTTCTCTTCCGAAGAAGAGAAAAATGGTGAATACTCCTAAGAACCTTTAACTACCTTTGAGATCCTAACCCACACTTGCCTCCAGCTACTCCATTGAGGCACAGCCCATCCAAACCAAAAGGGATGATGGTGCCAATGCCTTTCAAGTGCTACTTCTAAACAGCCTTTTCACAATCAATTCAATGGAAACCTACAACCTGCTTCCATTCAAAACCTTTGCCTCCCTTTCCACGGTACCTGCCATCTTCCCTTCAATAATGCTGTTTTCAGACCATCAGTCGAATCCTCAAAACTACTGACACAGTCTCTTAGAATAAGGAGAGGATGCAAAGTCCAATATGAATTGATCATGGTGTGTTTATTGTCTCTTCGAGGGTGTGCAGTGAGATTTGAGTTTGGCTGCTTGGTGCCGCTGGAACACGAGCTCTCCTTTCTCCCATTTTGCTTTTTTAGTGTACTGACAAATATTATGATGAATCTTTACTTCTACAAATAGTAATTGACTGTCCTGGAACTACAACCATTTTTTATTTTTGTAATGTCTTAGAATATGGCTTGATTTAAAATTCAAAGGCCACCTCTCATGCAGGCAAACATGAACAGTATGCAAGTAAGCCAGAACAACATTTTGACGATAATAAAAAAATTCTGGTAAAGTTAAGACATTTTATATCAGTCCATCTTACTCTCTCTCCCTCAATATTTTCGCTATCTAGCTGCTGTGCAATGTGTTTCACCACCTAAATGTGGCCATTATTGCCTTCACCGAAATGACTTTTAAGTAAAAGAAAAGTCCACTCTATTGTATTTTATATATCTGTGTATGCCATATTTACTTGTCCTCAGCACCGCTGGCAGGATATTAAATTGTTGTAAGCAAGCAGGGATTGACAGAGGCACAATGTCACCTGTTAAATATTAAATGAAAAGCTTAATTTGTTAGGGAATAAAAAATCAATGGGGATGCACTTTGGTTGTGGGAAGTCATGTCCTATTGCACTTAAACGAGGGGGAGGGCTAGCTATAATTGGTAAGGATGACCTTCAGGTTAGGAGCTTCGCCACTGGTAGCAGCCCAGACTGTGAGACTCTTTCATTCCAGATCACTATAACAAATAATTACACATTTGAAAGCCTTCTGCTTTATAGGCCGCCATCGGCAAATAGCCCCCTGACACAGCTACTTGGCCCTATTCTAGAATCCAGCATAAGTGGGGCAGACTACACCATATTGCGGGATTTCAATATACACCTAGAAAATGACACGCACAAAAACACGATTTCGATCTCGGAGACAACGGAGACAATGGCAAACTGTTCCTTGACGCAAATAGTCAATCAGGATACTCATATAGCCGGTCGTGCACTGGATGGGATTTTCTCCTCCAATAACAATATTAAAATTGTTGAAATTATTCCGGTCCCTTGGTCCGACCACAAAGTTATAACATTTTCACTGACAGTAGAACAAACAAAAACACTTAGGGCCACCCATGAAAGGCATCGCATATACCAAGAGTGTGCCAAAATCAACACACCCCAATTACAAGAACACCTTACCGCGTCCATCCCGGATCTAGATGGGGAGATTACCACAGCAACAGACCAAGTCAACACTTGGATCAAATCGGCGGCTGCAGTGGCCGCCCCAGAATAAATGTCAAAATCAAGGAGGATTAACAAATCACAACCTTGGTATTCCGAGAGTTTGAGGCTCCAAAGGCAGGCTTGTAGAAGGGCTGAAAGGAAATGGAGAACAAACTATGAAGTAGCTGCTAAGGAAACCTACTGTGAGACCTTGGCGACCTACAAAAAACTGATAGTCGCAGAGAAATCTGCTTATTTCATTAAGAAGATAAATGAGGCCAAAAACTCCAGTAAAAAACTGTTCGCGACAGTCAAAAAACTGTCTAATCTTGCCACAAATAAACAATTAGAAGGGAGCACTGATTTATGTAGCACGCTAGGCTAGGGGTCTCCAAACCGTCCTGGAGGGCCGGATCCAAGCCAGATTTTTTGGATATCCCCATTGAGATACATGTAGTTATTTTAAAAATATGACATGGATCCGCCCCTCCAGGATCGGTTTGGAGACCCCTGCGCTAGGCCAATTCTTTGTCGACAAGGTAAAATCAGTATACGACTCTGTCGCGACAGTCATCAATCAGAATCCCCCACCTACAAAGATACAGTGTATATCTAACAGGAACCGAGAGACCACGAACCCAGGGGTTCGGTTCTCCACCCCCTCAGTGGAGCAAATACGCCAAATAACACTGACAACTAAGTCAGGTGGTATATCGGATCCATGACCACCTAGAGTCCTACACCTGTTCCCGGAGCTGCTCAGTGAACAGCTACACTGGCTCTTCACAAAGATATTACAGGCAAACTGCTTCCCGGATGCCTGGAAAACCACATCGGTCTTGCCACTACTAAAAAAAACAAGCTTGGACCCTCGGAACCCGGCAAACTTCAAGCCCATTTCGAGAATACCTTTCCAGGTGAAAGTGCTAGAAACAATTTTGAATATACAGCTAGCGGGATTTCTTAGATCTACCCAGGCCTTAGATCACTCACAATATGGTTTCAGGGAAGAACACTGGACTGAGACCGCTCTGATCATGGCAGCGGAAGAACTCAGGAGTGTAGTTGATGCAGGGGGGAAGGCTGCCTTGATCCTTTTAGACCTGTTGGCAGCCTTCGAAACCGTGAATCATGACATACTCCTGACCCGCCTAGCTGAAATTGGACTGCACAAATCAGGACTGGCGCTTCTCTCATCATTCCTGGGGTAGAGAACCTTTCCAGTCAATCTAGGGGACCACACCTCCAAACCTTTTAAGTCCCCGTGGGGGGTACCACAGGGCTCGTCCCTGAGTCCCACCCTTTTTAATATTTACGTTGCACCTTTAGCAACCATCATCAGAAACTGTGGCTTTCTCCCCGGTCCTATGCAGACGACACCCAAATAGTGGTGTCAATCTCTCACAACACAGGCGAAACAGCTGACAAGTTCCGCAACTGCATGGAACAAGTCAACCGTTGGATGCAACTTAACTGCTTAAAATTGAACGGTGACAAAACAGAGGTAATGCTGATAGGGGTAGAGCCCAGCATCTGGTCTCACAAGTGGTGGCCAGATAGTCTGGGCAACTGCCCTTCACCAGTAGACAAAGTCAGTAATCTGGGCTTTGTATTTGACTCTAAATTACCTTTCCGTGACCAGACCAATAAACTCTCATCATCCGTGTGGTATATCCTGAAATTAATAAAAAAGTTATCGCCATTTGTTACCGTAGAAACTCGCAAAACCTTGGTAACCATGCTGGCTTTATCAAGGCTAGACAACGGGAACGCACTGTATGCTGGGCTACAAAACCAACTGATGTTAAAACTACAGCGCCTCCAAAACGCTGCGGCTAGGTTAGTTCTGGACATCCCCAGGTCCCAGTTGGTGGTTCAAAGACTCAGAAGCCTCCACTGGCTCACAATGGAGAAAAGAGTAAGGTTCAAAACAGCTTGCCTGGTGTATAAGGCTTTTCAAGGGATAGGCTCTCAATTTCTAAAAACCAACCTTAGACAATACAAAGCAATCAGGAATCTTAGATCATGCAATGCAAAGCTGATCAAAACCCCCAGATTCAAACAGCTTAGATGGGGAGGGAGAAGCATCCTGCTGCATGCAGCCAAGACGTGGAACCAACTTCTATTATCAATAAAAAACAATCTATCGCTGCTACTTTTCCGGAAGGCATTAAAGACCTGGCTTTTCTCAGTTTGGTAAAATCTCCTTCCGCAGCCTTATAGTCATCACATCAGACGAAGCACCAAGACGCCTCAGGGCATTCGCGCGCTCTACAAATCCCATAATCAAATCAAATCCTCAGCAAAACATGTTTGTTTAGAAAATAGCACTCTAAATCGAATAGTAATGTAATGGTTATATTTCTGATTACTCGTATGGAGAGGGTTACACATCATCCTCACAAAATAAGACAGTGCAAAACTGTTGCTTGCCTTCCGCAATAATTTAATACACGTTAGTGCTGTTGGTGCCATAGGAAGCACTCTCAGACTCCATTTAGGGTGTTGGGTGTGAAAGCAGGAGCTACTAGGCCTCACCCAAAGGGCGGTGGGATAGGTTGCCTCTGATGTCCCTGGTCTGTCCTACTATGGAGCTGAAACCCTTCGCAAGTAAATCCACTTCAGTACTTCACTCACTCTCAGATTTGGCGATGGCGAGCAGACACAGGTTACTGCAGAAAGTAGTGAGAAGTGTGTAATCTCAGAACTCAACAATGATGGGGCAGTGTAACAACTGATTGTTCAAGGTATAGCTTTACATTTGTAAAGAAAAGTACTTTAATACACTCATAAAACTTAATGATGCTCCACCAAAAATGCTTAACAAATATTGTTAGACACAAGCATTGTGCTAAACACATTGTCATGTCAAAAAAGCATGGGACAGAATAAACAAGGTAAGACTAGTGTTTTTATAGGTACTTTATACTGTTTCTGTTCATCATCATCATTGATCTTTTTCTGTTTACACATAGAAAACCATAAAAGTACCCAATAAAAACAGTGCAGACAATATATAAAATGTAAAATAGAGTCACATGTAGGAGCACAGGCTGTTAAAACCTAAAAATAAAAGCCTACTTTTAGGTTATGGTTATGATAACTTGACACTATCCTCACAAATTCAGGTACATTGTAATTATTAAATGTTAAAATAGGCCTTTTCCGCCGGGCGACAATTGTTACGATTGCCGGTTTGGAGGACTTGGCCACTAATATGGTGGCGGTGCCTACCAGGCACCGCCATCCATATTAGGATGTGTGCGGAAACTGGACTTTCCATGGCAGCGATGCTGTCATGGAAAGGCTGGCAGGATTTGCAATGGGGGTCAATAGCGGGCCCCCGGGGGCGTGGGGGGTGCACTTGGAGGGTACCCATTGTACCTCCTCCATTCCCATGCACAAGGTGGTAGGCACTGCGTAGTGCCTGCCACATTGTGCATGGGAATGCATGACATAGCACTTTGGCATTGCGGCGGGTGCACCCACCGCAATGTCAACAATAAGTAATGCGACCGCCAGGGTGGCGGTTGCATCCTAATTAGCTGTGTGGGACCGCCGCATGCCTGGCAGCCGGTCCCAGCACTGCGAGAATGGCTGGCGGACTAAAGTCCGCCCACCATCCTAATCATCCCCAAAGTGTTAAGACTCTGTGTACAAAGAACAAGTAAATTACATAATTCATTTTGCAATACTAACCAATAAAGAGACTAACAGCATCACATATTTTAAGTAAGTTCTACGTGATCGGACAGCAGCACAAAGAAAGAGAGTTACAGCAACACATGTTTCTTCATCTGGAAGACTTTGGAGAAAAAGATAAGGTTGGGCACAATGTCTCAAATTTCTAGATCTCATTAGTCGAACCAAGAAACCTTTGGTATGTAATACATAGAATTTGCAGAAGAAGTGAATCATAGACTGAGTGACATCATTGCTACATGGGCATATAAACGTTTCTAAGTTGGTCTGATACCTTAAAGGAAAGCAAAGTAAAAACGTTCCTGTGTCACCTCTAAACCTAAATAACAGAGAGCACTCCCAGGTCCTCCTGGGTTTCCATATGTAACTGTCTGATGTAAACTCAATAATCAGTTAAAATACTTTCCAATGGTTGTTTTCTGTGATTTCTCCTCAGCCTTCTTGTCGTACAATTGTGCTAATGACAATGAGGACATCTGTCTTTTGTTGATAGATGCTCATGAGGCAGTATCGTAAAAGGCATGTGATAAACCAACCTCATCAAGTGAAGTTTCACGTAGGACAACCATGGTATTTACATACTGTTTCTGTTCACATAACTGTATATATTACTGTTTTTTTATTATATATTGCTTTTTATTGGTCTTTTATTTTTGTTTTATTGGTTTTAGTAATTAGTATTATTCATTACACTTATGTGTATGGTTATTTTTCCAGGAACATTTTTATTTGTTTTTGTGGGTATTGTATTTTTGGAATGGCATTTTGGAAAGTGTTTAAATGTATAGAATTATAAGATTTTTTAATTGGTAATTTTGTTTATATATTCTTAATAGTTAACATATTAATTTTAAATTTGCAACGTTAAACAATTATATTCATAAAATATGTTTAACATATTTAGAAATAATACTTTTAAGTATATATACTTTATAATTTAGGGGGCATAGTAAATAGAATTTTTTCAATCTTCCACAGTGTCCCTACCTTTGCTTGAGTCGGAGTGGGAATGGTATGTCTGACCCCTCCATAGTTCAATACTTTCCATACTGTTGCTTACGTTGGAATTAAAATAGTAAATCCCACTCTTCCAAGGTTAAGCTCTTTCCCTACTTAAGGCCAGATTATGATGCCGTTTGGACACTCTTTCTACGGAATCGGTTTCAAAATAGTTTCCAACCTAGGGGCCCATTAGGATTGCCACCGCCAGCCTGGCGGGGGCAATCCACCCGACATCCTCACTCGTTTTCCCCCCGCCGTATTAGTATGGCCGGGGACCTCGGCGGACGGAAAGACCGTCCGCCACTTTTCCGCCCCGGTCGCCTTGCGGCCGGGGCGGAAAAGGAATAAGGCATGCGGTCTTCACTTTGGGGGCCCCCTGCGGGCCCCAAAGTGAAGGAGGGGTGGGGGGTGCCCCCCTGCATTTGCCCCCCTGCATTTGCCCCTCTGCATTTGCATATACAATGCGGTAGGCACCGCGCGGTGCCTGCCGCATTTTGTATGCAAATGCATACATTCATTTAGGGCATTGTGGCGGGTGGGCGGGCGGTGCACAGAGCACCGCCCGAAACAATGTTATAAATGCAGGATGCGGCTACCACTGTGGCGGCCGCATCCTAATACCACCCACGGAACCCCCGCCCTTATGGCGGGCGGTCCCAATCCCCGACAGGATGGCGGGTGGGCAAACTCCGCCCGCCATCCTAATGACCCCCCAAATCGGGTTCTGCAAGTCCGACTGGCCGATTATGAAGCTTTTCAAAATCATTCGGTCTGACTCGCATTGTCTTCATTGGGAGCCTGTCGGGCGGTTGAGGAAAACCTTGCACCCTGTGGCGGGCACCCCATGGTGCCTGCCACAATATGCATGGTTGGAAAGAGGGGTTCATTGGGTACATCCCCGGGCCACAATAGGACACCTCCGGGTGAAGGGGGGGCCTGCTATGGGCCTCCAAAGACAGATTTCAACAGCTGTTTTGTGTCAGGCAGACCGAATCAGAACGGCTGTCTGAATCAGTCATTGTAATTGCTCGGTCAGAAACCGTGTCCATAGAGCTGTACGATTCGTCTCCGAAAGACTCGTGCTGTCCGAGTGCCTTTCGGAATGAATCAGATAGCCCGAACAATTTCCGGGCATCGCAATCGATCGGTTAGAAATGTGTATGATTCGGTCGGAAGCATAGGTTCCAAATCGAACTCTGAGATACCGAATCCCATTCGTTGCTTTTCTGAACAACATCCTAACTGGGCCCCTAGGCTTATGCTTGAATAGGGTATAGTAAATCTACAGTAAATCTAAGCCCTCCATAATCAAACACTTTCCTTACTGTTGCTCACCTGGAGTTGGTATAATAAATCTAACTCCCCAAAACACATTCCTTACAGTTACTCAGGTTGGAGTGAGACGAGTAAAGATGACTTCTTCAAATTCCAACAGTTTCCTTACTGTTGCTTATGCTCGAGTGGGAATAGTAAATTTGACCCCTTCAAAGCCCACCACAATCCCTACTGTTGGTTATGTTGGAGAGGGAATAATACATTTGACCCCTGCAATGTCCAACACTTTCCCTTCTGTTGTTTTCTTTTTGTTGTTGTTGGAGTGGTAGTAGTAAATCTGAACCCCTCAAAAGACTGACACTTTCCCTACTGTTGTTTATGTTGGACTGGGAATAGTTAATATGACCTCTACAACTGTAACTTTTTAAAGTGATTTTTTTTTTTTTTTCGCTTATAGAGTTTTTTACATTTTTACATTATTCAAAGTAAAGCATTTTTAATAACACATTTTTCTTTTTTTAAATGAATGTTATTTTCTAATATTTTTTAATTTCATTACCTTTATTATATAAGTTAAGATTTGATACTGAGGGGCCTAGTACGATGCTGGTTGGAGTTTCCTCCGACTGACACCATGGCAGAAATTGGACTGAACAACCTCCAGTTGGGATGTAAGTGCTGGGATCTGGGAGATGGCCCTCTCTACATTGAGACAGGTTAACATAGTACACTGCTACTATCACTTCACATCTAAACCCACCACAGGAACTGTAGTCCACTGTCCTTAAACAACAGCATATTTGATAAGCTTCTCCAGGTAAAGGGACAGATCCAGGGTCTCGTTCATGTCAGGGGACAGATCAAGACCAAATCACACTAGCCAGAATAGGTATTCAGACTAAATACCAAAAATGTAATATCGTTCTACAGAAACATTGAGTTGGAAATGTCATCATACAGAAATATATTCTGCAAGAATATCATTGACAAGGTAAATAATATTGGTGTTAAAAATATAGAAAAATTGAATATCAATTACAAACGCATTGAGGTTGTGAAAATCAAAGTCAAAAATAATGTTGCTAATATCGATTTTTCATTGCTTCAGACTTACCACTTCATTCCAATCAAGATGGCTTCTGGTGTGCCATACTTTTGTCATAAGTAAGACTGTTAGTGCTCTAGTTGTTCTTTAGAACACTCTGGGACATTCTGTCATTGGGCTTTACTTGGGCTACATCTGGGTGATATTTGGGCTACATTTGGGCTCTATTGTCTCTGGTGGCCATCTAGGGAGACTGCATGTCAGAATTTTATAATGAAATAGAAGAGGATTTGAAAAGTCACTCAAAATGTGCCCTAATTTTTCTTTCTGCAGCACTAATCATACTTTCTATGGCAAAACGAACCCCCTCATTGTGTCCTTTTTTAAATTAAAGGTTTTTAGACTTACCACTTCATTCCAATCAAGATGGCTTCTGGTGTGCCATACTTTTGTCATAAGTAAGACTGTTAGCACTCTAGTTGTTCTTTAGAACACTCTGGGACATTCAATCATTGGGCTATGCTTGGGCTACATCTGGGTGATATTTGGGCTACATTTGGGCTTTTTTGTCTCTGGTGGAGATCTTGGGAGACTGCATGTCAGAGTTTTTTAATGAAATAGAAGAGGATTCGAGAAGCCACTCAAAATGTGCCCTAAATTTTGTTCTGTAGCACTAATCATACTTTCTAGGACAAAATATACCCCCTCAGTTTGTTCCTTTTTAAAATAAATGTTTTAAGAGTTACCACTTTATTCCAATCAAGATGGCTTCAGGTGTGCCATACCTTTGTAATAAGTAGGACTGTTAGCGCTCTAGTTGTTCTTTAGAAAACTCTAGGAGGCTGTAGTAGAACACAAAGGAATCAACTGACAGTCTCTGTCCTTGTTGGATGTACATGTTTTACTGAGAATGTCAGACTTCATTCTCACATGACTGAGAAAGATAATGTGAATTTACAGAAAATATGCTTTCAGCTAAGTTTATAGATCCCCTCCAAACCACTGTGGGAAAAGCATGAGATAATAGTTTTGTTTCAAGCATGATTCATGAAATCCCAGCAGAATGCTTTTTCACATGGTAAAATCACCTTAGAACACACCACAATTCCTTAAATGAGTGTGGTACCATCAACAAATGGTTTTTAAAGTCCTAAAACCTTCTATTAACTGCACTGCTTTTTAATGAGGTGCTATCATGTATATTGGTCCCAAGATGGCTGCCAACACTTCTTGGATGAAGTGTTGACAGCCAATCAGATCTCACGATGAGATGTGTGGTTAGGCTCCGCCCAGATATATAAATGTTTTTCCTTTTGATTTTCTCAGGAACTACTGGAGGGATTTACACCATTTGAGCAAAAGTGTGATCTGTGAACCGAACTCTACCTCTCTGCCAAATTTGGTGTAATTCGGTTCAGCCGTACGGGCTGTAGCCGCCGTGCCTAATCGTCCTATGGAAAATAACATGGGGAAAACACGTTTTGGGACCCCCCTTTTTTCTCAGCCCCCACTTGACGAATCCCCCCAAAACTTTCAGGGAAGGAGCGGAGTGGAGCGGGCCATCTTCTTTGAGAAATTCGCGAAGATTCATCAACCAGCGCCAAAGTTATTCCCAATAGAATGTTGCAGACTTCCTATGGAAACTCGGTCCTAACTATATTCCTATATATATATATATATATTACCTACTGGCGGTCGCCAGTAGGAAGTTATAGTTTGGATTTTTTTCAATGCAAAATCTCAAAATTCTATTGTGAATAACTTTGGCATCGGTTGACAAATCTGCCTGAAAATTTCCTCAAATTTGCCTCGCGGAGCTCCGGTCCTTCCCTGAAAGTTTGGGGGGGGGGATTCGTCAAGAGGGAGCCGAGATAAAAGGGGGGGTCCCAAAACGTGTTTTCCCCATGTTAATTTCCGTAGGGCGGTCAAACTCACTTTTAGCCCGAACGGCTGAATGGATTTGCACCAAACTTGGCAAAGTTGTAGGGACTGGTAGCCCGATGTGCCTTTGCTATGTCTCAAGATATGTGCTCCAGTGGTTTTTACGAAAATTAACTTTGAAAAAATATATATTGGGCTACATTGGGCTATATATGTTAGAGCCCAAATGTAGCCCAATGTAGCCCAATGTAGCCCAAAGATGGCCACCAGAGACAAAAAAAACAAATGTAGCCCAAAAATCAGCCAGATGTAGCCCAACTATAGCCCAATGACAGAATGTCCCAGAGTGTTCTAAAGAACAACTAGAGCGCTAACAGTCTTACTTATGACAAAAGTATGGCACACCTGAAGTCATCTTGATTGGAATAAAGTGTTAACACTTGAAACATTTAATTTGCAAAGGAACAAAATGAGGGGGTTCATTTTGCCATAGAAATTATGATTAGTGCTGAAGAAAGAAAAATTAGGGCACATTTTGAGTGACTTCTCAAATCCTCTTATATTTCATTAAAAAAATTCTGATATGCAGTCTCCCAAGATGGCCACCAGAGACAAAAGAGCCCAAATGTAACCCAAATATCAGCCAGATGTAGCCTAACTATAGCCCAATGACAGATCGTCCCAGAGTGTTCTAAAGAACAACTAGAACGCTAACAGTCTTACTTATGACAAAAGTATGGCACACCCAAAGTCATCTTGATGGAATAAAGTGGTAACACTTAATACATTTAATTTGAAAAGGAACAAAATGAGGGGTTTCATTTTGCCATAGAAATGGTATATATATATATATATATATATATATATTACCTACTGGCGGTCGCCAGTAGGTATATATAGTTAGGATTTTTTTCCTATGGGATTTTTGAAAATTCTATGTTGAATAACTTTGGCGTTTGAGGACGGAATTGGCTGAAATTTTCTGGAAAATGGAACATTTTGTTTCTGAGCATCCCCTGAAAATTTGGGGGGGTTTCGTCAAGCGGGGGCCGAGAAAAAAGGGGGGTCCCAAAACGTGTTTTTAACATTGAGTTTTCCATAGGGCGGTTGGACTCACTTTTAGCTCGAACGGCTGAATGGATTTCCACGAAACTTGGCAAAATTGTAGGGACTGGTAGCCCGATGTGCCTTTGCTATGTCTCAAGATATATGCTCCAGTGGTTTTTACGAAAATTAACTTTGAAAAATATATATTGGGCTACATTGGGCTATATATATGTTGGAGCCCAAATGTAGCCCAATGTAGCCCAATGAAGCCCAATGAAGCCCAATGTAGCCCAAAGATGGCCGCCAGAGACAAAAAAAAACAAATGTAGCCCAAATATCAGCCAGATGTAGCCCAACTATAGCCCAGTGACAGAATGTCCCAGAGTGTTTTAAAGAACAACTAGAACGCTAACAGTCTTACTTATGACAAAAGTATGGCACACCTGAAGTCATCTTGATTGGAATAAAGTGGTAACACTTAATACATTTAATTTGAAAAGGAACAAAGTAAGGGGTTTCATTTTGCCATAGAAATGTTATATATATATATATATATTACCTACTGGCGGTCGCCAGTAGTTATATATAGTTAGGATTTTTTTCCTATGGGATTTTTGAAAATTCTATGTTGAATAACTTTGGCGTTTGAGGACGGAATTGGCTGAAATTTTCTGGAAAATGGAACATTTTGTTTCTGAGCAGCCCCTGAAAATTCGGGGGGGTTTCGTCAAGCGGGGGCCGAGAAAAAAGGGGGGTCCCAAAACGTGTTTTTAACATTGAGTTTTCCATAGGGCGGTTGGACTCACTTTTAGCTCGAACGGCTGAATGGATTTCCACGAAACTTGGCAAAATTGTAGGGACTGGTAGCCCGATGTGCCTTTGCTATGTCTCAAGATATATGCTCCAGTGGTTTTTACTAAAATTAACTTTGAAAAATATATATTGGGCTACATTGGGCTATATATATGTTAGAGCCCAAATGTATCCCAATGTAGCCCAATGAAGCCCAATGAAGCCCAATGTAGCCCAAAGACGGCCGCCAGAGACAAAAAAAACAAATGTAGCCCAAATATCAGCCAGATGTAGCCCAACTATAGCCCAGTGACAGAATGTCCCAGAGTGTTTTAAAGAACAACTAGAACACTAACAGTCTTACTTATGACAAAAGTATGGCACACCTGAAGTCATCTTGATTGGGATAAAGTGGTAACACTTAATACATTTAATTTGAAAAGGAACAAAATAAGGGGTTTCATTTTGCCATAGAAATGTTATATATATATATATATATATATATATATATATATATATATATATATATATTCACTGAAAAAACCATAGGTTATAGACCATATATAGTTAGGATTTTGCATTTACAAAACCTTGAAAATTCACTGAAAAAACCATAGGTTAGAGACCATATATAGTTAGCTGGACATTTTATTGACATAAAACCAATGAAATTCCATATATAGTTAGTTGCACTAACTATATATCGCGCACCCGCAATCCACTGCTGATGATGTCACATATTACATCATTCATGACATGGTCAGTGACATCACTGATGACATCACTGATGACATCTCAAATGGCATCACTGATGACATCATCTAGTGTCTGTGTGTTTTTGTAAAGTTTAAATATGTTTTACATATTGAAGAATGAGTGGATGTATGGAAGACTGAGTGTGTGTGTGGCTGGCTGGGAGGTGTGTGACTCTGTGCATATCAATGTGTACTTGTATCAGTGATTGTATAAGAGAGTAAGTATGTGTTAGTATATGTGTGAAAAGTATGGTGTTCTGTGTTTAACTGTATAGATGAGGAAATCGAAGTGTGACTGATTCTTCACAGGACTGACTAGGTGTATGAGTGCATATGATAGTGTTGTAATAATGAGTGACTGTATGTATGAGTGATTGTATGGGTGAATGAGTGAATGTGTGTGTAGACGTAGGAATCAGTGAGTGCGTATGTAGTAACTGGTATTGGTGTGTCATGATGTCATCAGTGATGTCATTTGAGATGTCATCAGTGATGTCATTTGAGATGTCATCAGTGATGTCATCAGTGATGTCACTGAAGTATGGTGTTCTGTGTTTAACTGTATAGATGAGGAAATGGAAGTGTGATTGATTCTTTACAGGACTGACTAGGTGTGTGAGTAACTCCATGGATGAGTGGCAGTGTGTGAGTGTCTGCATAGGTGTATGAGTGCATATGATAGTGTTGTAATAATGAGTGACTGTATGTATGAGTGATTGTATGGGTGAATGAGTGAATGTGTGTGTAGACGTAGGAATCAGTGAGTGCGTATGTAGTAACTGGTATTGGTGTGTCATGATGTCATCACTGATGTCATTTGAGATGTCATCAGTGATGTCATCAGTGATGTCATTTGAGATGTCATCAGTGATGTCATCAGTGATGTCACTGACCATGTCATGAATGATGTAATATGTGACATCATCAGCAGTGGATTGCGGGTGCGCGATATATAGTTAGTGCAACTAACTATATATGGAATTTCATTGGTTTTATGTCAATAAAATGTCCAGCTAACTATATATGGTCTCTAACCTATGGTTTTTTCAGTGAATATATATATATATATATATATATATATATATATATATATATATATATATATATATATATATATATATATATATATATATATATATATATATATATATATATATATATATTTTCACTGAAAAAAACCATAGGTTTCACACCAGAAATTTTACTCGCATAAAACCATTGAAATTCCCACGTTATAGTTAGTTGGACTCACTATAACTTGCGCGTGCAATGCACTGCTGATGACGTCACATATTACATCACTCATGACATGGTCAGTGACATCACTCATGACATCACTGATGACATCTCAAATGACATCACTGATGACATCATCCAGTGAATGTGTATCTTTCTGAAAAATAAATATTTTTAATATATGTATATCTAAAGGTTGATGGAAGAATAAATGGGTAAATAAATGTCTAAATGTATGTTTTTTGGTGTAAAATTGATTGGTTAACTGACTTATTAAATGTATCTTAGTGAATACATATATTAGCGAGTAATGTTTAAATATTTAAATATCTCTATCTGTGTCTCACTTTGTGTAAAAGTGGCTGCATGGGTTGGTGAGTAGCTACATGAGTGTGTATATGGGTTATTAGTTGTTTTTTTGAGTATCAGTATCAGTGTCTGTATTGTTCGGTGGGGGATATTACTTAGAGCACAGATGCATGAATGAGTGAATCACTATTTGTATGTATTTTGAAGACAGCATGTGTGCAAGACTGTATGGGTTGATGATTGTGTGTATGGGTGGGTTAGTGAGTATGTGTTTTAATAATTGATTGTTTAAGAGAGTAAATATGTTTCCGTTTCTGTAGAAGTATGTGTAGTGGTGTGTATATAGCAGTATAATCAAGTAAATGGTTTTTTGATAGTTTATTTGCATGTGTGAATTTGTTTGTGAGTAACTATATGGATGAGTATTAGTGTGTAACAGGATGTATAGGTGTATGAGTACATATGATGAGTAAGTACATGCATGAGTGACTATATAGAACTGTTGGTGAATGAGTGGATGTGTATGTAGATGTTGGAATTACCTAATAAGTTGTTGTAATTGGTATTGGTTTCTCCTTTTTTAAGAAAATGTTAGTTTCTATTTTTGAATGTGTGTGTCAAAGGTTATTTTATGCTGATAGGAGGTCTGCCACTTTGTCACAAGGATGTTGTCATCAGGGATGTCATTTGAGATGTCATCAGTGATGTCATGAGTGATGTAATATGTGACGTCATCAGCAGTGCATTGCACGCGCAAGTTATAGTGAGTCTAACTAACTATAACCTGGGAATTTCAATGGTTTTATGCGAGTAAAATTTCCACCTAACTATAACTGGTGTGAAACCAATGGTTTTTTCAGTGAATATATATATATGTATTACCTACTGGCGATAGCCAGTAGGTATATATAGTTAGGATTTTTTTCCTATGGGATTTTTGAAAATTCTATGTCGAATAACTTTGGCTTATGAGGACAGAATTGGCTGAAATTTTCAGGAAAATGGAACATTTTGTTTCTGAGCAGCCCCTGAAAATTTGGGGGGGTTTCGTCAAGGGGGGGCCGAGAAAAAAGGGGGGTCCCAAAACGTGTTTTTCCCATGCAATTTTCCATAGGGCGGTTGGCCTCACTTTTAGCCTGAACGGCTGAATGGATTTACACCAAACTTGGCAAAATTGTAGGGACTGGTAGCCCGATGTGCCTTTGCTATGTCTCAAGATATAGGCTCCAGTGGTTTTTACGAAAATTAACTTTGAAAAATATATATTGGGCTACATTGGGCTATATATATGTTGGAGCCCAAATGTAGCCCAATGTAGCCCAATGTAGCCCAAAGATGGCCACCAGAGACAAAAAAAACCAAATGTAGCCCAAATATCAGCCAGATGTAGCCCAACTATAGCCCAATGACAGATTGTCCCAGAGTGTTCTAAAGAACAACTAAAGTGCTAACAGTCCTACTTATTACAAAGGTATGGCACACCTGAAGCCATCTTGATTGGAATAAAGTGGTAACTCTTAAAACATTTAATTTAAAAAGGAACAAAATGAGGGGGTTCATTTTGCCATAGAAAGTATGATTAGCGAATATATGACGAAATCCCGCATACCATCAGTCCGCAAAAAAAATCCCGCATGTACTATTAGGCCGCAAATTAAAATAACGAAAACTTTTAGAACGAATATGCCTTTAGCATACACTAAACAACTAAACTACCCTAAACACTAAAACACTACCCCCAGCATGACCCTACACTACACAAACAGTACAACACTACCCTAAACCCTAAAACACTACCCCCAGCATGACCCTACACTACACAAACACTACAACACTACCCTAAACCCTAAAACACTACCCCCAGCATGACCCTACACTACACAAACACTACAACACTACCCTAAACCCTAAAACACTACCCCCAGCATGACCCTACACTACGCAAACACTACAACACTACCCTAAACCCTAAAACACTACCCCCAGCATGACCCTACACTACGCAAACACTACAACACTACCCAAAACCCTAAAACACTACACCCCAGCATGACCCTACACTACGCAAACACTACAACACTACCCTAAACCCTAAAACACTACCCTCAGCATGACCCTACACTACACAAACACTACAACACAACCCTAAACCCTAAAACACTACCCCCAGCATGACCCTACACTACGCAAACACTACAACACAACCCTAAACCCTAAAACACTACCCCCAGCATGACCCTACACTACGCAAACACTACAACACTAACCTAAATCCTAAAACACTACCCCCAGCATGACCCTACACTACGCAAACACTACAACACTACCCAAAACCCTAAAACACTACACCCCAGCATGACCCTACACTACGCAAACACTACAACACTACCCTAAACCCTAAAACACTACCCCCAGTATGACCCTACACTACGCAAACACTACAACACTACCCAAAACCCTAAAACACTACACCCCAGCATGACCCTACACTACGCAAACACTACAACACTACCCTAAACCCTAAAACACTACCCCCAGCATGACCCTACACTACGCAAACACTACAACACTACCCTAAACCCTAAAACACTACCCCCAGCATGACCCTACACTACGCAAACACTACAACACTACCCTAAACCCTAAAACACTACCCTCAGCATGACCCTACACTACGCAAACACTACAACACTACCCAAAACCCTAAAACACTACCCCCAGCATGACCCTACACTACGCAAACACTACAACACTACCCAAAACCCTAAAACACTACCCCCCAGCATGACCCTACACTACGCAAACACTACAACACTACCCAAAACCCTAAAACACTACCCCCAGCATGACCCTACACTACGCAAACACTACAACACTACCCTAAATCCTAAAACACTACCCCCAGCATGACCCTACACTACGCAAACACTACAACACTACCCAAAACCCTAAAACACTACACCCCAGCATGACCCTACACTACGCAAACACTACAACACTACCCTAAACCCTAAAACACTACCCCCAGCATGACCCTACACTACGCAAACACTACAACACTACCCTAAACCCTAAAACACTACACCCCAGCATGACCCTACACTACGCAAATACTACAACACTACCCTAAACCCTAAAACACTACACCCCAGCATGACCCTACACTACGCAAACACTACAACACTACCCTAAACCCTAAAACACTACCCCCAGCATGACCCTACACTACGCAAACACTACAACACTACCCAAAACCCTAAAACACTACACCCCAGCATGACCCTACACTACGCAAACACTACAACACTACCCTAAACCCTAAAACACTACCCCCAGCATGACCCTACACTACGCAAACACTACAACACTACCCTAAACCCTAAAACACTACCCCCAGCATGACCCTACACTACGCAAACACTACAACACTACCCTAAACCCTAAAACACTACCCTCAGCATGACCCTACACTACGCAAACACTACAACACTACCCTAAACCCTGAAATACTACACCCCAGCATGACCCTACACTACGCAAACACTTCAACACTACCCAAAACCCTAAAACACTACCCCCAGCATGACCCTACACTACGCAAACACTACAACACTATCCTAAACCCTAAAACACTACGCCCAGCATGACCCTACACTACGCAAACACTACAACACAACCCTAAACCCTAAAACACTACCCCCAGCATGACCCTACACTACGCAAACACTACAACACTACCCTGAACCCTAAAACACTACCCCCAGCATGACCCTACACTACGCAAACACTACAACACAACCCTAAACCCTAAAACACTACCCCCAGCATGACCCTACACTAAACAACCACCACAACTCTACACTACACTAACACAACACTACACTACACAACACTACACTACACTACACAATCACTAACCCACGAAAAAATTTACACAAACCCACTTACCTCTCTCGTCAACGTGGTTTTCACAACGCAAATGCATTTACCATACATGCCTTTAAAACGTAATTCTTTGTAAAGGCATGCGCGATAAATGCACATGCGTTTTGAAAAAATGCGGGATAATGGTATGCGAGCTCAATGACCTTGCGGGATAATGGTATGCGGACTGAAAGTCTGCGGGATAAAAAATGCGGGAAAATGGCTGCAAACCATGATTAGCAGCAGACTTCCCTGGTGAGCACTAGCTTTACTACAGTGATCTAATGAGCAACTAGAGTGCTAACATTCAGAATTTATGGCAAATGTGTGACACATCTGAATGCCTTCTTGATAGAACCAAAGTAAACAAGCATTGAAAATGCAATAGATCTCGCCCTCGTTTAAGTTAAAGCCATTCTGTTTGTAATGAGGTGGCTTTTTAGCTTTGCTTTTATTAGTGTTTTTAAAACTTTCATGTAAATAACATGCATATGTATGCATATATGTATATGTATGCATGCATTTATATTTATATAGATATGCAGATTACATATGTTTATATATGTATATTACCTACTGGCGATAGCCAGTGGGTATATATAGTTAGGATTTTTTCTCTATGGGATTTCTGAAAATTCTATGTCTAATAACTTTGGCGTTTGTGGACGGAATTGGCTGAAATGTTCAGGAAAATGGCACATTTGTTTTCTGAGCAGCCCCTGAAAATTTGGTGGGGTTTCGTCAAGGGGGGGCCGAGAACAAAGGGGGGTCCCAAAACGCGTTTTTCCCATTCATTTTTCCATAGGGCGGTTGGACTCACTTTTAGCTCGAACGGCTGAATAGATTTACATGAAACTTGGCAAAATTGTAGATATGGTTTGCCCGCCGTGCCTTTGCTATGTCTCAATATATGTGCTCCAGTGGATTTTGAGAAATTAACGTTTAAAAAAATATATATATCTGTGACAGCGCTCCGGTTAGCTCCCCGGTTCGCGTACCTGACGCGTAACGGAACTTCGCGAAGCGAATCTGATTGGCTTTCCGGTGTCTGTCAACATTCTAAACAAACCAGAGCGGCCGCCATCTTGTCTCTCGGTAGGTTTGAGAGACAAGATGTGGTGAAAAAAGAAGGGGGAAATGAAGGAAAGGGGGCAAGGTAAACCCCTCCTGACCCCCTAGGATTGATGAGGGGGATATTAAAGTCCCCCGCGATTTTTCGCGGTAGAGGCGCTTCCCGGTACGCGAACCGGGCAGCTAACCGGCAGCGTAACGGGAGTCCGCCATCTTGTGTTTTTGGAGCGTCCGGTTCGCGTACCGGGTAGCGTCCCGGTAAGCGTAACAAGGGGAAAACCAAGAGAAACAGTAAAAAAAAAATTAAGGGAATAGATTTCCAGCAAACTTGGCAAAATTGTAGGGACTGTTTGTTTGATGTGCCTTTGCAAGGCCTGAAGATATGTGCACGTGTGGATTTTGTCTAATTAAGGTTAAAAAAAATATATATATCTGTAAGCGTGCTCCGGCACGCTTACGTTACGGGTTTTGTTTGCGCTGCAGAACCGATACGTCACGGTTATGCGACGCGTCATGAGGCGTCTCACGTGGCTACGTGATACGTCACGTAATAAAGAATATATTTTACAGCTATAGATATTAGCTTTTAAAAAACCAATGAAATTCACTGAAAAAACCATAGGTTATAGACCATATATAGTTAGGAATTTGCATTTACAAAACCTTGAAAATTCACTGAAAAAACCATAGGTTAGAGACCATATATAGTTAGCTGGACATTTTATTGACATAAAACCAATGAAATTCCATATATAGTTAGTTGCACTAACTATATATCGCGCACACGCAATCCACTGCTGATGATGTCACATATTACATCATTCATGACATGGTCAGTGACATCACTGATGACATCACTGATGACATCTCAAATGACATCACTGATGACATCACTGATGACATCTCAAATGACATCAGTGATGACATCATGACACACCAATACCAGTTACTACATACGCACTAACTGATTCCTACGTCTACACACACATTCACTCATTCACCCATACAATCACTCATACATACAGTCACTCATTATTACAACACTATCATATGCACTCACACACCTATGCAGACACTCACACACTGCCACTCATCCATGGAGTTACTCACACACCTAGTCAGTCCTGTAAAGAATCAATCACACTTCCATTTCCTCATCTATACAGTTAAACACAGAACACCATACTTCAGTGACATCACTGATGACATCACTGATGACATCTCAAATGACATCACTGATGACATCTCAAATGACATCACTGATGACATCATGACACACCAATACCAGTTACTACATACGCACTCACTGATTCCTACGTCTACACACACATTCACTCATTCACCCATACAATCACTCATACATACAGTCACTCATTATTACAACACTATCATATGCACTCATACACCTAGTCAGTCCTGTGAAGAATCAATCACACTTCGATTTCCTCATCTATACAGTTAAACACAGAACACCATACTTTTCACACATATACTAACACATACTTACTCTCTTATACAATCACTGATACAAGTAAGCATGAGCGGATTTTGCGGATTGGCAATCCGCGAATTTGCGGATTTGCGAATTTGCGGAATGCCAAAATCCGCAAAATCCGCGAATCCGCGCGGATTTTTTTTTATGTTCGCACGGGTTTCTGCAAGTTCGCGAGGGTTTTGTACAATTTCGCAAATTGCGAAATTGTACAAAACGCGTGCGAACTTGCAGCAACCCGTGCGAACATAAAAAAAAAAGAGAAAGAAGCTCCTGGTCACAGGAACAGCATGGGGATTGCGCTCATGAAAGTCAAGGATGCAAAGGCCTCTACCCAGCATCACAGCTGATTTTCCACAGTAGATTTGGGAAGAGGCACACCTGTCCAGCCTCGAAGACGCTCATGATTGTTTTTGGGCTAATGAATGAGTCACTGATTTTGAGCATCAACTAGTTCGAGTGACCATGTGTGTGTTACTATGCAATCGCCCTGAAGGGCGCAGGGGTCCCTTGAGTGACCTGTGTAAGGCTGTAACTATTTTACAATGGTGCCAGCAAGCTGCCAGCGCCGTTGTAAAATAGTTACAAAGTTAGCTTGCACAGGAAGCACCTGCTTTGTTTTATCTAGTGGTTCCTGTGCAAGCTAACTTTGTAACTATTTTACAACGGCGCTGGCAGCTTGCTGGCGCCATTGTAAAATAGTTGCATGAGTGGGGGTTCAACTTTTGAACCCGTTACGTTCGCGGATTTTTTTTTGCGGATTTTGCGGGAAATCCGCAAAATTCGCGGATTGCGGATTTCCCAAAAATCCGCAAAATCCGCGAGCGTAACGGATTTCCCGCTCATGCTTAGATACAAGTACACATTGATATGCACAGAGTCACACACCTCCCAGCCAGCCACACACACACTCAGTCTTCCATACATCCACTCATTCTTCAATATGTAAAACATATTTAAACTTTACAAAAACACACAGACACTAGATGATGTCATCAGTGATGTCATTTGAGATGTCATCAGTGATGTCATCAGTGATGTCATTTGAGATGTCATCAGTGATGTCATCAGTGATGTCACTGACCATGTCATGAATGATGTAATATGTGACATCATCAGCAGTGGATTGCGGGTGCGCGATATATAGTTAGTGCAACTAACTATATATGGAATTTCATTGGTTTTATGTCAATAAAATGTCCAGCTAACTATATATGGTCTCTAACCTATGGTTTTTTCAGTGAATATATATATATATATATATATATATATATATATATATATATATATATATATATATATATATATATATATATAAAATGGAAAATTACACGCAAATTCCTCAACCGGCGCCAAAGTTATTCCCAATAGAATGTTGCAGATTTCCTATGGTGGCCAATCCTAACTATATATACCTACTGGCTATCACCAGTAGGTTATATATATATATATATATATATATATATATATATATATATATATATATATATATATATATATATATATATATATATATATATATATATATATATATATATATATATATATATATATAACCTATATAGTTAGGATTGGCCACCATAGGAAATCTGCAACATTCTATTGCAGACTATATATATATATAACCTACTGGTGATAGCCAGTAGGTATATATAGTTAGGATTGGCCACCATAGGAAATCTGCAACATTCTATTGGGAATAACTTTGGCGCCGGTTGAGGAATTTGCGTGTAATTTTCCAAAATTGTGGCCAGTTCCGCTCCGCTCCTTCCCTGAAAGTTTCAAGGGGATTGGTGAAGTGGGGGCTGAGAAAAAAGGGGGGGTCTCAAAACATGTTTTCCCCATGTTAATTTCTATAGGACGGTCTGACAAGTCTACAGCTCGAACCGCTGAACGGAATAACGCCAAACTTTGCAAAATTGTAGGGACTGGTACGCAGATGTGCCTTTGCTATGTTTGGTGAAAATTGCTCCAGTGGTTTTTATGAAAATTAGGTTCAAAAACACATATATATCTATATGAGCTTACGGGTCCGTTGCATACGTGTGCGTACCCTTACGTGCACGAGCGTGATCCTGATTGGCTGGCAGTCGACTGTCAACATTCCAAACTGTCCAAACCAGGAAGAGTTGACCACCATCTTGTTTCTCAGGAGAACTGAGGCACTAGAGAGCCCAAAACAAGAGTGGAAAACACGAAAAGGGGGCAGGGTAGAGACCCCCCAACCCCCTAGCACTTCTCAGGGGGTCTCAGAAGGACCCCCAAGGGCAAAAAAAAATCAAAAAATCGCGGGGTACGCGCACGGTACGCATATAGGCGCGCGTACGTACGCGTACCATGCGCGTAGCGTGCGCGTACCCCGCGATTTTATTAAAAAAAAGATTATAATAATTTTGCCCTTGGGGGTCCTTCTGGGACAACCTGAGAAGGGCTAGGGGGTCAGGGAGTCTCTACCCTGCCCCCTTTTTGCGTTTTCCACTCTTGTTTTGTGCTCTCTTGTGCCTCAGTTCTACTGAGAAATGAGATGGCTGCTCAGGTGGTACCAGAAGGATATTAACATATAAAAACGTTATTCGCTGATAGAATTTGCATTTACAAAACCTTTGAAGTTTTTTGAAAAAAAATAGGTTTCACGCCAGATATAGTATATCAGTATATCAGTATATCAATGATGTCATCAGTGATGTCATTTCAGATGTCATCAGTGATGTCACTGACCATGTCATGAATGATCTAATATATGTCATCATCAGCAGTGCATTGAGGGTGCGCGAAATATAGTTAGTCCAACTAACTATATAGGAGCAATTTCAATGGTTTGTATGAGTGAAATGTCCAGCAAACTATAACACATCTAAAACTTTTTTTGAGTGAATTTCAAAGTTTTTTTTAAAGCTAATTCCTAACTATATAAGGCCTGAAACCTATGGTTTTTTCAGTGAATATATATATATATGTATGTGTGTGTGTGCGTGTGTGTGTGTGTTCTATTTTTGAAAATAAGTATAATAGTTATATTTATTTTTATTTTTAATGTAATGTAATGATGTCTTGTAAAGCGCCTGAATCACCCCACATGGGGTATCTTCGCGCTGGGGAACCCGTCCTGGCTTTCCCTTGTGAGATGGTCCCTACTGGGTATCTCCAAGGTGAAACCAGGCATCCCCGGCGTATGTGGGGGGCGGTTGTGGAGATGAGGCAAGCTAATGCCCAGAGTTGCCGATTTTGATCCCTGGTTAGAATAGGCACCGAGGCGAGAAATATCGAGTCCGCTGACCCTGGTCCACGACCCTGCCGCGTCGGGAATTGAACCCTGGGCCCGGGCCGTCCTCTGCTTCCGGGTCTGCCGCCTCTAACCAGTGAGCCACACCACTCCACAATACATTTAATTACTATATTACTGTAAATTTTATATATATTTAGGGGGTGATTACGATGGCGTAGTAAATGGCTCAGACCCTTGCTCGGAGCCGTTCCTACGGCATCATAATCTGCTGTTTGGATTCATTTCCTACCGACCCATTTTGATGGAGTCAGTCAGAAAGGAATCCAACCTGGATTTCCGAATGGCTTCCAATGGGCTCGGAGAACCCGTCTGCCATCCGGGAAGCCTCCAGTAATCCCAGTGGTGACTCTTTCCGCCCGAGACATTATAATGTCGGATTCCAACAGCCTTTCTGTGCTGGCCTTTCTGACACAGAAAGGCTGTCGGAAGTCAACTTTTGGGGCCCCCAGCAGGGCCCCCCTGGGTGCACGGACTCCAGTTGGAGGCCGAAGGGGCACCTATGATGTCCCCCTGTTGATCTCTGCACCCCATGGCAGGCACCCGGGGTGCAGGGATTAACTGCACCCCTTCTCTTTATAATGAGAGCATGCATTCCGGTCAGAATGCATGCTTCCAATGTAAAGAATAGGAGTGTGACCAAACAGTGTTCAGTCACATCCTAATTTCTGGGTTGGGACTAAGCATGGGCGAATTTTGCGAATTCGCAATACGCAAATTTGCGGATTTGCGAATTCACAATCCGCAAAATTCACGAATTCGCTCAAATTTGCGGATTTTTTTATTTTTGCTAGTTCGCGGGTGTTCGCGGGGCACTTTGCGTGTTCGCGGGTGTTCACGAGGCGCTTTGCGTTTTCGCGTTTTTTTTTTTTGCTGGTTAATCACTGCCACCCTCTCGTTTTTTATGCCCATCTGCCCTCTGTACCACTCGTTTCTGTGCCCTTCTGCCCTCTGCCCCACTAATTTTTTGTCCCCTTCTGCCCTCTGTCCCACTTTTGTGCCCTTCTGCCCTCAGCCCCACTTAGAATGGCGCAGGCAAGCTGCCAGCGCCATTCTAAAATAGCTGCAAATAGCTTCAACAGGAAGCACTAATAGATAAAGTAAAGCAGGTGCTGGAGTTGAAGGTCAAATTAAGTTACACAATCATTAATCACCCCAAGTTTGGGGTGATTAATGATTGTGTAACTGAATTTGAGCAGCACCTGCTTTACTTCATCTATTAGAGCTTCCTGTTGAAGCTGACTTTTTTAACTATTTTAAAATGGCTCTGGCAGCTTGCCGGCGCCATTCTAAAAGAGTTACAAAAGTCAGCTTGAACTTTTGACCCAATCCGTTCCGCTTGCGGATTTTGCGGGAAATTCGCGAATCTCGCGGATTGCGAATTTACCGAAAATCAGCAATATCCGCCAGCGGAACTGATTTTCCGCCCATGATTAGTTGGGACAGCCGACAGGAGGCCGGTCGGTCCCAGTACCGATTTGATGTTGGACGGACTCAGGTCCATTCAAATTCAAAGTCGGGCCCTTAATGTTTACTATTAAAGTTTTATATATAAATGTATATAAAAGCCCATTATTTTTGAGAATAATATTAATGACAACAATATTTTTTCCCTACAATTTTTTTCATTTCCATTATAAGTCTGAGATGACAATATTTTTGTATTTGATGTTTTTGTGACGGTAATTCTGTAGGACGATATTTCTAGTGTCAATATTTCCTCATTGAACCACCAGATTAATGTGAGGATAATGCGGCAAAAATTGAAAACCGCGATAGCAAACACGTGTATACTGGCAATCAGGGCAGGAGTTCACAACAGGCCACCATGAATGGAATATCATGTTCCATATTTAACAACTAATCAATTATGCTCCTATCGAAGGTCGTTCCTAATCCACTGAATACTGCTGATGCTTAGGGGCCATTAGTATGTCGGGCGGATCGCCACCGCCCGCATGCCTACAGGGCGGAATTGCTGTTAATATGGAGGCTGCCAACCATATTAGTATGCATGCGGGGACATGTCTTTGACATTGGGGGTCCATAACAGGCCCACAGGGAGTCTGAGGGGTGGGGGTGCTCATGGGGCGTACCTATGGTACCCCCCTGCATTTCAATGTACAACGTGGCAGGCGCTGCGCTGTGCCTGTCATGTTGTGCTTTGAAAGGCAGGACTTGCTATTGTGGCATTGCGGCGGGCGGAGCTTTCAGCTATGTTATAAATGTTACAAATGCGGGATGCGCCCACCAGTGTGGCAGGCGCATCCTAATTGTAGGTGCGGGACCACCGCAAGCATTGCGGGTGGGCCCGTTTCCCTGGGGTCCACCCGCCATACTGATGAGCCCCTTAGTGTTGGGAATCTTGAATCCAGAAACATTGTAAAAATAACTTGTAAGAAAGTCAACAATGCATACCATTTATATATTTAAGTGAGTCATTTTACAGTTATGAAACATTTTTTCTGTGACTTAGGTTAAACAGTTTGAACATGAGCATGAAGATGCCAAAGCATAGAATCAGCCCTGGCAGTATTTATTTCTGGAACATTACTTTGAAACACAGTACAGAAACACCCACCCACTGCCCCATAGCTTAACAGGAGTGACCACCATATCCCCCTCTTCTGACAGACTTGTGGGAGGGGGAGGCACCATGGAAGGCCTTATGAACACACAAGGTAAGACAGTGAGGAATGTAGGCATGGAATGGACAGGGGCCGTTAATGTGGACCGGAAAGGAATTACATTATGCTATTTTTCACACTGTCAATTATTTCTGGGCTCTTGTAGACATCCATTCTGCAAGGCCAAAGATCGTCTTCCCATGAAGATCAAAACAACAGCAACTGTTTCCATATCCTTCAGCCTACACAGTCACCTCTGGTGAAGTTGAACACACACCTGTCGCAGCAATACAGTCGAACAGGACCTCCACAAACACAAACCATTAGGTCTCATTGTAAATAGCAACATCTGTCAAGCACAAAACAGAAAGTCAAGAATGAAAGTCACAATGATAAGCCAGTAACTTGCTGAAGCAGTCCTAGCACCAAAACCACCTTAACAACAAACGTATGTGCTGTTATTTTACTGGTAACAACACAAACTAGTCAATAACTAAATTTCAACACAGCACAAATTGCCTTTGCAAATATTTGCATTTGTTTCTATGAAAAACAAAATCATATTTGCATTCGTACAAACAACTAATTAAAAAGATAGAAAATATTGCAATTTAAAAAAATGATGCAACAAAACTTATATACGATATACAATACAATATATACTTATATAAGATATACACAACAATATTTGGGCCCAACCCCTCTTTAAAAAAAACAAAAACAACTTATATAAGGTAATTCTTATGTAAGGCCAATCAAAGTGAAGGTGTGCACAAGCAATTACCACTAAACCTGAAACAGCACCTAAAAGTGTAGGCCAGTTGATCTATCTGAGCAGTGAAATGGACACCATTAACATAACACGCAGATCGTTTTTTGTTAAGTAGGGTCCTGCAGTATTGAGAAAAGTACCATCATCTTCTCCAAAAGCACTCTATTACCTGAATAAAAACTTGTGGAAATACTACAGTTCATAGTGGCTAGTTTGAGCATATTCCTGTTTAAATACATTCAAACCTCAAGATCCATTTTTGTAATTGTATACTATATCATTATTAAATGTTTAAACTCAGGAGGACAACTTTTGAATAACACAAACATTATGGTTTCATTTCAAATCATGGCCCTGCCAATTCTTAGTTTGTCGCCAATAGGTAAAGAACAAAATAACAGCTGTTTATTCATTTATTTATTAAGTGTTTTCTAAAGCGCGAACATGACCCAGTGTAGGGTATCAGAGCCCTTTACAGTAGCGTTTCATCAGTCGTTAATGTTTCATACTTCAGTTTAGCATATAGACATATATACATTCAATAATACAGATGCCATGGCGCAGTTAAAATACATGATCATCTTTGATCATGACCCAGTTTGGTGTGGCATAGCTCTTTAAAATAGTGTTTCATCCGTCATAATGTTTTACACTTCAGTTTAGCATATAGACATTGTAGTAAACCGCAACAGACTTGGAGGGTTTAACTGTAGGTTTGGAAATACTGTATGCGTATTTTTCATTTCTCTGAGCCATTTTCACCGTTGCATATTTTTCTAGGTTCTCTATCTGATGTTTTGGACTTACATTCTTATAATGCTAAATTGTTTGACCTATTCATTGCAACTGCATACAAAGTAATCTTGTCTTGCTGGAAGGATAACTCTAAACTGTCTGTGCAGACATGGTGGAATTTTGTATGTGATGAGCATAGAATTGCTATTGCTTCTTCTTCATCTGTCACCTTAAAAATCAAGTCTGATCTTACCTGGCTACCTTTCTCCAACTTCTTATCCTCTCCCCCCCCCCCTTAACCCCCCTTCCTTCCTTTCTCTTCCTTTCTTCCTCTTTTTCTCTTTCCTTCTTTTTCTTCTTTCTTTTTATCTACGGTTTTCTTCAATTACATGATTTTACTACCCCGTTTTTTTTCTTCTTTATATCTCCAAATATCTTTCATGATTATCTCCTATTGACTTTGCGTTATCTCATGTTGTTATATTATGATGTATCATTTCTCTTATGCTCAATAAAACTTTATTAAACTGAAAAAAAAAACTGTAGGTTTATTGCATAAGCTGACAACCCAAGCGGAGAACAAGACCATCTGTAGTCCAGGTAGAGACAGAGATCACCAACTGTCCCCAGTGGAATACTCAGCGCAGCTGAACCACATAGAACACTGGCAACCTAGGACTCTAAGACAGAGAGGAGAACAAGCATAGCTAAATACAACCTAAGATACTACATATGCCTTTTCTTAAGAAAGAAACCTGAGCACAAAAGGGAAACCGAGCAAGAGGGAAAGTAAGAGAAAGGGCGCTAAGGAAGGGAGAGAGAGGAAGAGTGGAAACAAAGGCAGGGAGAAAGATGGAAAGGGTGAGAAGAGAGAAGAAGAGAGGACAACAGGAAAGAAGAAAAAGCGAGCTAAAACTAAACCATTGTGAATAAGTAAAAACTCAAACTCTATATCTATGAGGAACAGACTTAGTGCGAGAACTGCGCCTCCGGACCGTTTGTCCCGTACAATCTTGGTTTTGACTGACGGCAGAGGAATTTGTGAGAGAAGTGGAACTACCGTGTACAGCCGGTAAGGAACTGGTGACAGCAGAGGAACAACCAGGCTGACCCGGCAAAGAGCATTTCGCCAAACGACTCTTATTCCACCAACACCCATTAGCCAGTTTAACTGAGTTCCCTCTGACCTCACACACTTGAACAGGAGAAGAGAATTTAGAATGCCCCTTTTTCACATGAACAGGTTTTTTAACGGAGACGAAATCTCCCGGGACCAGATCAATCACCTTAACATTCTTCCTCTTATCGAAATACACCTTCTGTTTAGACTGAACAGACTCAACATTGGAACGCACAACTTCATCATTCCAACACCCACCTTTCACCCACCTGGACATCCATCCGGGACAGGACAAGGTAGAAGCCTTCCGACCGCGTAACAACTCAAACGGAGAGACCCCAGTGGTGGAATGAGGCGTGGTCCTGTAAAACCACAACATGCTTCTTACAGAGCTACTGACAACACAGCTATTCTTCAGAGCCCACTGAATGCATTCCCCTAGGACTTTGTTCATCCGTTCCACCAGACCATTCGTTTCTGGATGATATAGGGAACTCTTCAGGTGTTTGATACTACACCTGGCCAGGTAATTTTCAACCTCCGATGAGACGAATTGGGTGCCGTTATCTGTGACCAAAAACTCTGGAAACCCTTCCTTCAAAAAGACATCACAAAGGAAGTCAACAACAGTCTTGGCAGTGACCTCTCTGACAAACTTGACCTCCGGCCATTTAGAATAATAGTCTATAAGGACCAGGGCAAACCTAGAGGAAAAATCAAGTGCATAAAAGGGACCAACAATGTCCAATCCAAGTTTCACCCAAGGTGCAGGAGGAAACTCAATGGGGGACAAAGGCTGAGTACGTAATTTTACAACCTTATCACAGCTAGAGCAGATGACACATCGCTTAACAAACTCATCGATCTCCCTGTCCATGTATGGCCACCAGAAGGAAAGACGAACTCTTCTCTTGGTCAAGGTTGCACCTAAGTGCCCTTCATGTGCACACTTAATTAACCTTTCCCTCAGGACCAGTGGAGGAACCAATTTGTCATCTCTTAAAATCAAACCACTTTCAAGCGTAAGCTCATCTGCAACTTGCAAAAACGTTTTGAGATCAAAGGTGAGATTCCTTTCTTTAGGCCAACCATTCTTGATAAAGGTGACAACCTTCTGTAACATCACATCTGAAAGTAGGGCTTGTCTCCACTCATCCTCGGTCACCGCACACAACTGGGGAAGATCAATAGAAGCAACCAGGTATTGGTCTTTATCATCCTGATCTGCATCTAAATCCTTATCATTCAAATCAGAGGAACGGGAAAGAAAATCAGCACACACATTCTTGTTCCCAGGGATATATTCCACCAAAAAATCAAACTGAAGTAACTTGGAGGACAGACGTGCGATTCTCGGTGTGAATCCTCTTACATTCTTCCCACTCAGGATAAACACAAGGGGTTTATGGTCAGTCCTGATGCAAAATTTCTTACCCCAAAGGAAGTTCCTGAACTTCATTACAGCCCACCAGCAAGCTAGTAACTCCTTTTCGATGACAGAATACTTGGTTTCAGCACTGGACAAAACCCTAGATGCAAAACCCAACGTATTGAGGTCACCATCCTTTTTCTGTGACAGGACAGCACCTAACCCCACATTACTGGCATCAACAGTCACAGTACACATTAAAGAGGGGTCAAAATGCTTTAAAACATTTGGAGAAGTCAGTTGTTGTTTCACCCACGCAAAAATCTCTTCACACTCCTTGTTCCACTCAAAAGGAACACCTCTCATTAACATTCGTGTCAAAGGTCTTAGTTCGGTTGCAAAATCCTTTATAAACTTAGAGTAAAACTCACACAATCCTAGGAAGGACTTCAAATCACTCTTATCAGACGGAGCCTTGGCCTTAGTGATAGACTCTACTAGACTAGACTTTGGGAAGATTCCCTTTTCGTTTATCATGTGCCCCAAATAATCCACTTCACTGGTAGAGAAGACACATTTGTCGCGCCGTAACACAACCTCAACCTCTTGAAACTTAGACAAAACTTTTTTTAAGATAGTGTCATGAGTGTTCTTGTCAGGAGCATGTATAAGTACATCATCTTGAAAAATTGACAACCCGTCAATACCCCTCAGCATCTCAGTCATGACTCTTTGGAATACGGACGCCGCTAAGGCCAGCCCGAACGGCATCCGTACGTACTGAAAAGTTCCAAAGGGTGACACAAAGGCAGTGAGGGGCCTGGACTCAGGTGTGAGTTCGATTTGATGATATGCGGATGCCAAGTCCAACTTAGAGAAGAGCTTGGCATCCTTCAAACTAGCCAACAATTCGTTAATGTTTGGAAGGGGAAAGGAATCAACCCAAATTTCCCTGTTTAGGCAGCGCAAATCTACGCAAACTCTTAGTTCGCCATTTTGTTTTCTGGCAACAACCAAAGGAGACAACCACAGTGAGGACTCTACTGGTTCAATGATCCCCTTATCACGCAATGTCTCTAACTCCTTTTCTAGGTCATGTCTAATGCTGAAAGGTACGTTTCTAAGTTTATGTTTGACAGGACAGGCACCATCCTTCAGAATTATTTTGTGCTGAAAAGATTTTATTTTTCCTAGCTCTCCTGAAAAGACATGAGGAAATTCATTTATTAGTGCCTCCAATTCAGGACTGTCTCTCACGGCAACTACTTATTTCTTTGTACCAGGCCTTAATTGCATGCCAAACAGGCCTTGGTGGAACCAGCCTAGTATATTTAGCCCCTTTTCAGCCACATATATTTTCCCAAAAATCCTCCTTCCCTTAAATTCTAAAATGTCTTCAAAATATCCCGCTACTGTAATCTCACGTTCTTCATACGAGACTGCTCTTCGATCAGGGGGAAGGAGAACCTTGTTAGGCCAAGTGGTACGAAAAAGATCCAGAGTGATCATTGAAATGCGTGCACCAGAATCAACTAACAGGTTAAGAATACGGTCACCTACTAGTATGTTAACATAAGGGTCTACACATAGTTCGGGATCACCTGTAATGACCCCATCATCTCTTACAACCACAACCATGTTGCACAAATCCTTAGTTACATACTCATCTTCCGTTTGTGAAGTATCAGAATCAACCACACATTTCACAGGATTAGACTTAAAAGAAATTTTGTTCTTTCCCATCTGACACACTTTAGCAAAGTGTCCTACTCTGTTGCAATTTTTACAAGTAACAAATTTTGCAGGACACCTCCCATTCAGACCATGCGGTCGGTTACCACAACGAAAACAAATGTTTGTTCTATTAAAGAAAGAATTCTGCTTATCAGTAGACTGTTGTCCATCTGGAAACTTATTGAACGGGGGTTTTGTGTCTTTCAACTTTACTGCCGTGACAGTCTCATTCTTCTTTTCTTCTAGCTCTTTTACAGAGATTTGAGACGTTTCTATGCTTTTCGCTACCCTAATTGTTTCTTCCAAGGTAGGATTTCCCAAGGATAACAGTTTTTGTTTAATTGTCCTGTCAGTGCATTTTGCTATGAACTGATCTCTTACCAACTGGTCTGTAAAATTCTCAAACTGACAGTCTGAAGCAAGTCCCCTCAGTGCAGTTATGAAGTTGTCAACATCCTCACCAGTATTTTGTGTGCGCTTAAAAAAATTGTGTCGTAGAACTACAATGCTGGTTTGGACATCAAATCTTGTTTCAAGTTTCTTTAATGTCTGTTGGTAATCATCTAGAATTTCTCCCTCAGTTAGTACTAACTCTGGAAGATGTTTGTAAATCTCTCTGCCCTCAAATCCAAGTGAGTGTAACAGGATGTACTTCTTCCTTTCTGCACGATATCTGGACGCACCAATTGCGCCAATATAAGTTTCAAATCCATTAAACCATTTGCGCCACTTGATAGGCGGATCACCAGGTGTTTCTAGAAAGGGAGCAGGTGGTAGAACTCCTTGCAAGGACATGGTGAATGGATCCAGAAATATGGAAAACGAATTAAAATTGTAAGAGAAGTGGAAGCTAAACGTAAGGTAAAGCTGGTGCAGAATAAAAAGACACAAAAAAAAATCAATTCTGTATTGCCAAAGTCCTTTATGACGACTTTAAGTAACTTTGCCTGACTGAGAGAGGTGTGTTTTATGATGTCACAGCATTGTTCGAGTGTTCTCTGAAAATAGAACTGTTCCGTGAAATTTCCCTTCTGAACAAGAGAGTATTGTCTGTTTGTGACGTAGACAGTGGAACACCAGCGTGTAGTAGGATTGCTGATGCGCTTCGTTCTGGCCAAAATGACGTGAAGCGAACGATGCGTTTCAGGCTGAAACGCAAACGTCACAGTCACGCAAATGACGGTGCGTGCGTCACGTTAGATTTTCAGTTGCTGGAACGCATTTGCTAGTCTTGCGTTCCAGCGCAGTACAAAGCGCATTAAAAAGCAATATACAAAAAAAAAAAAAATCCAGTTCCCCGCTCTCAAATAGTCCACAAGCACTAGCGTACAGCATGCGCGGCTTACCGCAGTACAGCTACCATCTAGAGGAGTACCGGGTGATGAAGACACTGATGAGACGACGTTTCGGCGATGTCGAAAGACGTAGAAAATAGTTGACGAGTGTCTCCAGTAGGCGGTAATAAGATCGTCGATGCCGCAGTGCTGGAAAATACGAGGTGATGGTTTAAATTGTAGAACAGCCAGTAGTTTGCCGAAAACGTTCAGAAGTGGTGGGTTCGTGTGGGTTGTTCAGCACCCGTCGCCAAAAATAGATGTAGTAAACCGTAACAGACTTGGAGGGTTTAACTGTAGGTTTATTGCATAAGCTGACAACCCAAGCGGAGAACAAGACCATCTGTAGTCCAGGTAGAGACAGAGATCACCAACTGTCCCCAGTGGAATACTCAGCGCAGCTGAACCACATAGAACACTGGCAACCTAGGACTCTAAGACAGAGAGGAGAACAAGCATAGCTAAATACAACCTAAGATACTACAGACATATATACATTCAGTAATAAAGCTGGGCAGTTTATAGATTTTGCTTCCTTTTTGAAGGTTGCAATGGATGTAATTCTTCTGATGTTTGGTGGGAGTGCATTCCAAATTCTCGGTGCTGCTCCAGAGAATGCTCGGTCATACGTCTTTTTCTTGCAGAAGCAAGCCGGTTTCAAAAGAAAGTCTGATTTACTCCTAGAAGGTCGGTTACTTCCAGATGGCGTAAGTTTCTGGGCCAAGTAACCTGGAGTTTTGTGGTGAATTGCATTATGAGTGATGCATGCCAATTAGAATTGAATTCTTGCTTTTAAACAGCAGCCAGTTTAGCATTCTCAGGTGAGGTGAGATGTGGTCGAATTGTTTTGATCCCGCTATCAGCCTTTTGGCTGCATTAAGACAAGCTTTCAATGGGGCAGTTGAGATCTTAGGGAGTCCACCAAGGTAGTGCACCCATATTCGATCCTTGATATGACCAGTGCTTGTACTGTGGATTTAAGATCTGTTTTGTTCAGGAAAGGTTTAAGTTTTTGCAAATTTCTCAAGTGGAGCCTGGCGTTTTTTGCTATTGTATTAATATGTGCTAACATATTCAGGTTTTTATCTAGGGTAATTCCCAGTGACTAGGTGGAATCTACAATCTTTGGAGTACAGTTTAGAGCAGTGATAAGGTTGGTCCATTTTGTTGAGTTTAGTTTGCTTTTATGTGGTGTAATCAGTAGGAATTCAGTTTTCGTTGGGTTTAGTTTCAGGTGATTCTTGGTTAGCCATTGGAGGGTTCTTGATAGTGCTTGGTTCTTGGTCTTAATCTCTTCTGTTGATGCAACCTTGATGTACAACTGGGTGTCATCCACATACATGTGGAAAGCTATGTTTGCTTTTTGTAGTATTTGTGTGAATGGTTCAAAGTATAGGGTGAATAGCGCTGGTGAGAGCATTGATCCCTGTGGAACTCCTATTACATTATTTGTTGGGCCTGAAAGGGTTTGGTCGACCATACATTTTTGTGATCTGTTCTTAAGAAAGGAGCTTAACCAGTTAAGGACTGTCCCCTCTAGGTCCATTCTGTTTTTCATCCGGTCTATCATTTATCATGGTTCACCGTGTCGAACGTGGATGACAGGTCCAGCAAGATTAGTAGGCAGGTTTCATTGTGGTCAAGAGCCAGCAGTGCGTGATCTACGATGCGTAAAATTGCAGTTTCTGTGCTATGGTTTGGACGGAAGCCCGATTGGCAAACATTTAGCAGGTTGAACTCAGAAATGTGTTGACTCAAGCGCTGTTGGACACATTTTTCCAGGACTTTGGCTAACATGGGGATGTTAGTTACAGGTCTGAAATTGTTTGGCACAGAGGGGTTCTCTGAAGGTTTTTTTTAGCAAAGGGATGACTTGTCTTGTTTTAAGGCAGGCTGGGATTTGACCTTGCGACAGTGAGGCATTTATGATCTTTGTCCAAAATGGGATTAACAGATGGTTTAAGGAGGACCAGCATTTTGCTGGTAAGGGATCATTATAGTGGTTGTTGGGTTTAGTGGACGACATGATCTTTGAGATGTCTAGTTCATTGACCACTTTAAAATCTGACCATCTGGCATTGTTTTTAGGTTTATTTACTTCTTGTTGAATCAGTTCTTTGTCCTTCGAGTCCAACGTACTTTCAATGTCTTCGGCTGCTTTTTTTAACTCCCTCTCCAATGAGTCAGCTTTATCTGTAAAGAAGGTTGAGAAATCTTCACTATTTAGGCTATTAATGTTGATGGCTGTGCTACTTTAGCAGATTTATTAGATTGCTCTTTTACCCCTTCGATACTGATGATGAGCTCAGCTCGTCATCAGCCACGGGGGGCGTGTGCGGATGACGAGCTGAGCTCGTCATCTAACGCAGCTTTTCGAAAAAAGCAGCGTAGCGCAAAAATCACCGCAGCAGCGATGCGGTTAAGGAGATCAAAGAGTTTCCTGGGTCTATTTACTGCCAGTTCTTTCCTGAAAAAGTATTTTTTAGATTTAATAATGCTTTTATTGTAAGCCTTCCTCAATTATCTTAATATGGTTAAGTGGGGTGAGGAAGGATGTTGTCGCCATTTACGTTTGGTTAGTCTCATTGATCTTCTTTCTTCATTAAGGGCATCGTTGAACCATGGGTTTTTTGATTTTGTCAGTGACCCTTTTCAGTTTTAGAGGGGCTATGTCTTGTTATAGTGCAAAGTGAGGTCATTGACGTCAACCATACTATTGGGTACTTGTAAATCTAATGAACAGCGTGCGGCTATCTTTTCCAAATTAGTTCCTCGAGTGTCCCCCATCCATTTTGGTTTAGTAGCTTGCGAGGACGATTTGGTTTTCTTGAAGGAAATTTTGAATGTGAATATATGGTGATCGGACCAGTCGCATTGTGTTATTTCAATGGTCTCTATCGCTTTCTCTCTAGCTAGAATCCAATCTAAGGTGGATCTTTTAGAGTGGGTGGGGAGATTACATCCTTGGACTAGCAATTGCTCTACCAAGAATGTTTTAAGGATGTTAGTTTGAGTATCTACCTGATCTTCCCAATGGATATTAAAGTCTCCTAAGAAGATATTGTTCGATTGTGGGTTGGAGTTGGTGGTATTGATATCTATTAGCTCTTCTATGAATTTAGTCTTTGTACCTGGGGGGTGGTAAGGAGCTTGAAGTTTATAATTTTGGTTATCATCTGATCTAAGTGACATGCCCATATATTCACAAGATTCTAATGGTTCAGCGTGAATTTTTGTGATGGAAATGTTTGATCTGTGAATGCAGGCAATACCTCCACCCCTTCCTCCAATTCTGTCCTGTCTCATAATCTGGTAGTTCGGTGGGACTAACAGGTCTAGGCATGGCGAGGACGAGTCCGATAGCCATGTTTCAGTTAAGTTGATAACATCTATTTCCTGGTTTAGTATGATGTCTGCTATGTCAGCCGCGTGTTTATTTGCTGAACGAAAGTTGAGTAGTATACACCGTATGTGTTCATGATCCTTTATCCTAGCCGAGACCGCTTTTTAGGCATTAATGTCACATTCCTAAGGTTGTTGGTGTTAAGCCCTCTATCTTTGGATTGGGAAGTTCGCTCTCCAATTTATTATGATTGTTTCGATTGTTTGGATGTTATTTTCTCCTGTCTTATTGAGGGCTGTGGGAGTAGGTTCATATGACACGAGAATGGATAATAGTTCACTATTTGTCAGGTAATTGAGTTAAGAGCGAGTACGGTAAGTTATGTTAGATGTCACCATGGGGGTGGACCTTTGCTTAACTAGTGTTCCCCTTGAGGTAACCTGAAGGATCTCCATTTTAGCAAGCCATTTTTCTGATAGGCACAGCAGTTTTTTCATATCTTTAATCGCGGATAGCATAGCTTTGTCAGTCTTGCTAGTTTGCGAACTGAGGATTATAAAATCCCCATTTTTGTGTCCGGGTCCAGTTTTTCCCTCTTCCGATCTGTGACGTGTGCAAGTGGGTTGTTGTGTGGGTGTTCCTGTCAGATGGCGAGTTTTGACTGTCTCTACCGTCTATGTGATTGTATTTGAAAGCTTAGAGCTGGGTCCGCATCTCCCTATGGTGTATCCCTGTGTGTCCCTTCCGCTATCAAGATCAGCTGACGATCTTCCCTTCCAAATGATTGATCCCCTTTTAGGGTCAAGAATGGTGTTAGGGGTAGGAAGAGAGCAATCCTCAAGAGTAGTGTCGGAGGGTGAGGTGACAATTGAGCGTTTTGTGTTGGTGTCTTTACTTTTAGCATTGCTGGCTTCTTGACACACTTGTTGGGGCTCCTCGTTACGTGACATGTCTTTTAGTGATTGGGTAGTAGTTAACTGTTGAGGTTCTAGTGTCCTGGTTGTTCCCTTTTCAATGTCACATGATAAGTTGAATACTTGGGGTGATATCAGGGGTTCCACCCTGGGGTTTGTGCTAGCTCGTATACCTACTCTATCAGTTTCACTAGGATGTGCATTAATGGTTACCTGGTACATAGGTGGTGGTTCATCATTGGTATTAGTATGACCAACCAACCTAACTTGACTAGACTGTTGTAAAGCACTCTCCCTGTCTATTTCCACCATATCCGGTAGGTTCCCTTGAGTGACCGTGGCTTTAGTGGTTATGTGTGGATTATGTTTTCCCGGGATGGAACTGCTGATGACCTGGTTTTTTTGTGTAGAGAAGAGCTCCTCAAAGCATTCCAGATCTCTGTTGGCAGCTTGAATGAGTATAGTGCCATTTTTGTATCATGTAATATTTAGTGGTGCTCGCAGATATCTAGATGGCGTAATGAGTATTTTAATTCCATAGGGAATATTCTTAGATTCCTGAATTTTTAGAGAGTTACTTAGTGTATTTCTCCATCTGGCCATTCTGCTTGTAAAGAGAATAAAATCATTAATGAACAATAAATGATTTAAGGATCCAGGATTAAAGTTTCAGGGTTACTTCTGAGAATTTTTTGTTTAAAGGATTTTGAAGAATGTTTTGTCATACTGGTAGGGTAAATTATTGAGTAAGAGTTTAATCCTTCTGGTTTTAGATGGTGTCCTGCCATGTTTCAAACTAGATAGGGCGTGTCTTAATTTACTGTATGTGCTACTGCAGATAAGGTACACTTTGCCCCGAAACTTCTGCAAAAGACCGATCCAGAGAGATAGTAAGTGGTCAGGTTTTAGTTTAAAATTATATATAGGAAACTTTGCCCCTCAGGTTTTAGGTTTAAATTATATGTAGGTCTTTGTTAGTGGATCAGCTTCCGAGGTAGTCCTTTGCTGATTTCTAATTACTCATATCGCAGTCCATTGTTGATTTCAATCCTCCCTCTAGCAGTAGTCCTATGTTAACCTCTACACACTAGACCCTCTTGCTACATGAGCATATTAAGCTCACTAGTCCAATCTCAGTTTTCATTCTATGCCATTTTGTGAAGTGCCTGACTGCTTTCATCAGATCAAAACAATAGTTCCTTCTCAAAATGGTGGCTGCACTATTTAAATGTCAAACATCCAATAGCACATTGCAACACTAATAACGATAGAACTACAGGACCGTCGCGTCTGACGCCGTCCTGTAGTCGCCCGCTTGAAAGGGGCGTGCCGCGGTTAGTGGACAAGCTAAAAGGACAAACAAGATGGTGCCTTGGACCTCCCATGCACTAAGGTGGAGCCCGAGGCACCGACGGAGAGGTGAGAGGGTCTATATAGGCATAGCAGCACTGGTGCTCGTACTAATGCCCGCAGTTGGGTGCCGGTTGATCTTTGAGAGTGAGCTTTGTGATTCTGTTGATATTTTGTTAAGCTTTTGACCACTGTAAAGTTCCGTTCAGATGTCTGTCACTGTACTGAATTGACAAAAGGGGATCCTTTGTATATATTTCGATCGTAGTAGACACGACAAGATACGCTACAGGTCACTCTTTATACGTGACATAAGCGTTTGTACAAAAGTGAAGGCAGCAACTACTCTGTGCTGTTAAGTGAAAATAGAGAAATTATCTGAATAGTGAACACTCAAGGTTACCACAATGCATCTACAAGTGGTTCCAAGAGTGCTATATTAACATCAGCGGTAACGTTGTCTCTGTAGCATTTATAGATACACAGCTCTAAGCTAGGCCCTGCGGAGTGTATGGGATGGGCTACAGGATGAGGCTACCTTTTTAAGATATATTCTTCCAGAGTTGAGATCAAGTATGACGTTTCATATACAAGTTTTTGTATTCTACTCTTAACATTGTAGAGTTTGATCCTCCCTGAAAACATTTTTTTTTACCTTTTTCACAGGGCGGGGTCTCACACACCTGAGTGGTTACCGGGTGAGGTGGGGCTAATACCTCATATAGGTCAGGTGAGTGGACCTGTTCTTCTTTCATTAAATAAACCGTTGAGATTAGTGTATAAATGAAAATGAGTAAACAATCCATTATTGCCATGTATCCTCATGTTATATGTGTGCAAAATTGTATCTTTTATCTTCTAGGTGTGACAATCACTTTGCCTATATGAAGGTAACAGGACAAGCACATCATTTTGTGTTTACATTGTATGTATTCACATATGCAGTAGCATATTGTAAGACAAAGTCCTGAAGAAAGCCTGGGCTATATGCCCTCTATGGCTGAAACTAGTCGACCATTTTTTCACAAGCAGCGACATATGTGGTTAACATCGTTTCTGCAATTATTTTATTAGGTTTGTGAGAGTTGTTAGAATAAAAGGTTTTTCTCTCACATATCCTTTTTAGATCACCACGTCACTTGCACTGCACTTAATACTTTTCCATCACACAATCTAGTGGATATCCTTTAGACACACCAGAAGATTTAGTAATATACTTGGTTACTGCTTTCTTCTTCTTTTTTGCTACTTCATGTAAAGGTCACAGAGACCGATGGGAAACTCCTACCACATTAACTCTTATTGTGCCAAAGAGGTTGAGGGGTGAGTGAAGAAGGATATCCAAATGATGACACTGGCCATGTGTGGCAGTTGATGGAAATCTGACTGATTCACAATGGTCTTAGAGGGATGACTGATGGTTGTTTTATCTCTTTCTCTTATTCTTTTTCTCAATGGTTTTTGTGCGACCTCCAGATTTTTATGTATTGAATGTCCCTGTAGCTCACACAGGAGGCCACCCAACTAGCCCTTGGAGTCACTCTGGTAGTCCTGGATTCAAGCCGCAAGACAGGCCTCAAAGAGCAGGCCAGTCCTCCGTAGGCAAAGGGCACAAGGCAAGCTTCAAGTAATTGGGCAGTCCTATGGTAGCAGTAGGGCAGACCTATGAGATATAAATCAGATCTCAAGTAGCAGGGCATTCTTCTGAAGTGCAAGACAGTCCTTCTAGGGTCCTCCAGTGGTCCAGGAGTATACTGAAGAGATAGTCTGAGGGTCCAATAGTTATAACTTAGGCCAGCCTTTGAAGTGTGAAAAGTGTATAGGCTATCCCCTATCTGGTTTTGGAAATGTACTTGCTTCCCCTGCCCAGACTCCATGTGGCCGGTGGTGACAAAAGGCTAATATCAAGTTCCTCTGTAAGTGTGCTGGAGGGAGCCCTTTGAAATAAAAATGGGGCAGGGAAGAGCTCTGCCCTACACATCCTTGCAGGATGGCAAATCCTGCAAACAACCAGTTTGCTTTTGTCTCATTGTCAGGGAGAAATACACAATGGTCAACTATTCACAGTCATGTGACCCATGACACAGGTTGTAGGCATCAAATGGTTAGGGCAAGAAAATCCCAACTTTCTAAAATTAGCATTTTCAGAATTGTGACTTACAATCCGACTTTACCAATAAAGAGTATTCTAAATTGCTATTCATTTGCGACCAAACATGATATTTCTACCTGTTCCCAATCAAAAGTCGCCACTTTCTAAATGTGACTAGGGAACCCAGTGTTATCGTGTGAGAGAGTTAGGCCTCACAATAGTGAAAAACCGATCTGGTAGCTTTTCACTACCAGAAAATTTAAAACTTAAAACCACATGTCCTACTTTTTAAATAAATTCAGCCTGCCCTATAAAATGGTTAGAGCTTACCATAGGGTGGACCTTTATGTATTAGAATGGGAGGTAAGGCCTGGCAATAAGTATATTTTCCCAGGTGGTATTGGCAGTTTAAAACTGCACACAGGCTGCAATGCCAGATCTGAGATATGTTTTAAAGTACCACTTATGGGGGTGACAAAATACGTTATGCAGGACCATTAGTTGCATTCAATTTAGAGGACCTGGGTACATGTAGTGCCACTTTACTACAGAATTATAATTAGATTACATGTGCCAAGTGAGTGTTTGCCAATTTTCCCATTCCAAAGGAGAGAGCATAGTCACTTTGGCACTGGTTAGTGTTGGTAAATTGCACATAGTCCTAAAGCCAACAAAAAACAAACTCCAGACAATAGGATGGGAGAGGGCAAAGTGTTTGGGGAAAGACCACATCAAAGGCTGTCAGGTCTAACAGGGATAAACAAAACAGTTAGAAATACAGAGTGAACTAAAAAAGAAAAATATGAATACTGAAACTGAGCAGTAAAATATCACACTCTGCTTCATTTCTGTTAATTCCATGTCAGCATGCTTCTTTACTTGGAGTTGATACTCTAAGAGTGAAGTTCCCAATAAAGAGTGCACATAACTGTATGAGGAGCAGGCAGCCAGAGGGGTACCAGATGTATAGATATGACAGTTCTTACGCAGACCTGAGATGCAGAATTGACAGGAAAAGTCAGCATGCATGGTCTTGTCCTTCCGTCAGCAGGGGAGAATCAAGAACATTGCAGAGAGGAATCAACTGAATTCTGCTTTCTACACATATTGCTGTCTATCTCTCTACACACTTCTTGAACACCACTCTTTAATAAAAATCCTCTTATCTTAACAAAGCCAATTTTTCTCACTTGGAGGAAAGGTCATCCCTGCCACCACGATGTTATGTTATGTTATGTTAGCTACTCTTTTATAGCGCGCAAATCACCCTGGGGCATCTCAGGGCTGCCTAGAGAAACGCCGCTGGTAGCGGGGTCCTGGGCTGTAGTAATCTAATACAAGAAGGCCTTTAGGTGTTTCCTGAAGGCTCCATATGACGGAGTATCCCTCAGGGCCTTAGGCAAGCTGTTCCAGTACTTGGGCACTAGGTAGGAAAAGACTCTGCCTCCAGTGCGATTCAGACGGATGCGAGGGATCTGAAGCAATTGCAGGGAGCCAGATCTCAGGTAACAGCCTGGAATGTGATTTTTCAGTTTCTTTTGTTGATAGTGCGGGCCTCGGCATTTAAAGCATTGAATGACAAACATCAGATTTTAAAGATGGATCGTTTTTTTTACCGGTAACCAGTGCAGTTCCTTTAGCAGAGGTACGGAGGGAGATCCTGCTAGCATATTTAGGATCATTCTGGCGGGGGTATTTTGAATGACCTGTAATTTATTTAGTAGTGTCACACCCACCTCAGCCAGCAAGGCGTTTCCGTAGTCCAATCGGCTGATCACCATCACTTGGACCAGCGTTCTACGGTGAGCAGTCGGCATATAAGGGAGGATTTTACGAAGTAATTGTAAGCTGTAGTAACAGGAACTCGTTGTGGCTGCTACGTGATCCTTCATTGTCAATGATTGATCCAGTTTTACGCCCTGGTTTTTAACACTCTGCTTGGGGACGGCGGTGATGCCCAACTGCGGGGGCCTCCAATCGTTGGACCAGACTGCCGAGGCATTACCCAGTAACATGACTTCCGTTTTACCTGGGTTCAACTGGAGACAGTTGTTAGTCATCCTGTTGGATATCGCCAGTATACCCTTGGAGAATCAGGATTTGTTCGATTCTGAATTCGGGCCGATGGTGAACAGCAGCTGGGTGTTGTCAGTATAAGAAATCATTTCAAAACCCAGGGCTTTTACTGCTTTTGCCAAAGGGACTATATAAATGTTAAAAAGGGTTGGGCTTAAGCAGGACCCCTGAGGTACACCCTTGTCCAGTAGGTGTTTTTAATCTGATTGAAATGGGCCCAAGATGACTGTTTGGGTTCTGTCGGCCAGAAAGTTCTGAAGCCATTTGAGGGCTACTCCCTGAATGCCACAGGAGGTTAACCTTTCTGCGAGCCTTGAGTGGGAGATGGCATCAAAGGCCGCAGAGAGGTCGAGAAGAATCAGTATAGCTGATCCACCTGCATCTATTGTCATCCTCAGGGAGTCCGTCACGGCTAATAGGGCAGTCTCCGTACTGAAACATGGGTGGAACCCTGATTGTGAGGGGTCCAGGATTAAGTTAGTTTCAAGGTAACTACTCACTTGCCTGTTAATAATACCTTCCAGCATTTTGGCCAGTAATGGGGGCAGGGAAATTAGGCGATAATTGCCAAGGTCCTGTGGCTTTGCCAATGGTTTTTTCAAGATAGGGCATACAAACGCTTCCTTCCAGGCTGTAGGAATGATTCCAGATTGTATAGATTGTTTAAACATTTTTTGAATGGCCGGGGCACAACTGGGGGTCAGGAGAGCCATGATTTTGGGAGGGCAAGGATCTGTGGGTGAACCAGATTTAGCCGAGCACAATGCTCTGGTTATCTCTTCCAGGGAGGCAGGTATAAAGCAGTCAAGAGAGCAATCTGCCAATTTTGTGGGTCCATCAGGGTAAGCCAAAGGTCTCTGATTTAACGTGGCCAAGGGTGGAAAATTAGAATAGATGTTGGTAATTTTTTCCTGAAAGAAGGCTGCTAGGGAGTTACAGAATTCTTGGGATTCCAAAGGAGTTTGTTTACAGACATGGGGTGATACAAAGTCTCTGACAATGTCAAAGAGAGCTTTGGAGTAGTTGCTAGAACACTCAATTTGGTTCAGAATGTACATGCGTCTGGCTAACTTTAGAATACGATGGTAGCTAGACAGGGCTTGTTTGTACAATAGTCGATTCTGGGGGGTCTTATTCACTCGCCAGCGTCTCTCCAATTGCTTACAGGAAGACTTTTCCTGCCTTAGCTTAGTAGAGTACCACTGTGCTGAGGTTCGCCTTGGGGTCAGGCCAAGGTTATATTTTATTGGGATTGTCAAGTCTAAGGCTTTCACAAATGACTTGTTGAAGGAGCCCTACATTTTTGATACTTCTAGTTCATTTATTTGCGGTTCCATATGGAACACCTCGTCAAAGGCCTCTAACGAGAGATTGCACCAAGGTCTATGGGCGAAATGATTCCTGCTTGCAGTCAGAGGTGAGATTTTTGAGCGAAGATTAGGGATGGAAAACTTTATCATAGAGTGGTCCGTCCAGGTAAGGGGCCAAAGAGAATCACAGGTCAGATGGTCGACATTGGAAAAAATGAAGTCCAAAGTATGGCCCGCCAAGTGTTTTGGGCCATTAATTCTTTGGGTTAGACCAAGCTGCTCTATACCAGAGAGGAGTTTGTTTACCTCCTGGGTTGTGTGTGATTCACAATGAAAATTAAAGTCTCCCAGCATCAAAAAATTATTTGACGCAAGGACGTGAATGGCTATATAGTCTATAAGTTTATCCGTGAAATCGGCTGTAGGGCCAGGGGGCCGATATACTAGGGCTCCATTCCAGCTTTCTGTGGGTGATAAAGTGACCTTAAAGATACCTATTTCTAAGCTCTCGTTAATTAGAGTGGATAGCCAAGATATACTAAGGTGGTTCTTGAAGGCGATGGCTATTCCGCCTCATGTTTTATCCACCCGATCGAGGTGAAGGAACTTATAATTCTCTGGGATGGCTAAGTTTATGATGGGATGGTTAGAGGGGTTAAGCCAGGTTTCTGTGAGGAAACAAATCTCAGGGGAATGTGAGGAAACAGGTCCCAAGTTTCGAAAGGGTGTTTGGCTAAGGAGCGTACATTACATAAGATGTTGGATGGGCCCTCTGTAGGATTAACTGTCAGAAGCCTAGATGGCAACGAGTAAGATACAAACGGATCGCTTTGAAAAGAACAGTGTCTGCAAGCTACTGGGCCTTCCAGTGTACTAGAGAACTTCTTTGGGCAGCTTATGTTTGAGCGTCGTTTGGCAAGTTCTGCAGCTCTGATGTTTTTACAATGTGTCAGCAGAGTATGATGTATAGGTAGGATAAGTAGATTCTACCTGATTTTGAGCAAGGTCCGTGGCCTCTGGTCTCGGGCGGGCACGGACGGGCGCAGACGGGCTGGTGTTGATAAGTTAGTTTCCGAAGTGCTATATGTAGTAATATTTATTTATTTATTTATTATTTATTTATTGAACTTGCAGAGCGCGACAGCTACCCAAAAAAGGGTTTCCCGGCACTGGACGGGCAGAGTGCTGGTAAAATTAAATTAATACAGATAGACAAAGTTATTGGTTGAATCACCAGGTGTTAAGGGCTCTGCGAAAGCATGTGTAGATGGTTTCTTTGCAGATGTCAGGTGGGAGAGAGTTTCACAATGTGGGACCTAGGTATGAAAAAGATCTGCCACCCATCCTGGCAAGCTTCATTCTTGGTACTGTAAAGTTTCCGTGAGATGTAGATCAGAGGTGGCGGGAGGGAGTGTAGGGACGTACAAAGGGATTGTAGGTATTGTGGAGCAGTGCCCATTTTGATTTTAAACATGTATCTCAGGGTTTTGAATTTGATACAACTCTCTACCCTGAGCCAATGTAGGTCGCGTAGATGTCCGGAGATGTGGGCGGTTTTGGGAATTTTGCACAGTAATTTTGCGGCAGAGTTTTGTACCAGCTGCAGACGTCTTGTCTCTGCCTTGTTAGCACCCAAATAAAGGACATTTCCGTAATCCAGCCGGGATGATATAAGGACATGGACCACAGATTTTTGGGTTTCATTTGTCGACTAGAGAGGCAACAAACTGCAACTTGAATGAGGCTGCTAATGTAGCTTGCAGCACTTACGGTCTCTGTGAGCCTGCCAAACACCAGTACCCAAAACACCTGACTACCAATACAGTCTTAATGTGAAAATGTGGACTATACTAGCTAGCCCGAAGCTGGTAGAATCTCATGAGCACTCTGGTACTGTTATTTATTATTTGCATACTAGATTTTTAAACATTTTGCTCATGTGGTAATCTGTCATATATGTGTGCAGGTGTTCCATAGTAAGAACACCAACAAACACTAGCACAGATTAAGCAGTGCCCTGATCTTTTCATCGGAGGGAGCATGAATGTTGAAAAACTTTAGTACTTATTTTTTACCAATACATTACATGAATAATATTTGTTTCCTCTTAAATGCTAGAGTTAGTTAATTTAAACCTCAATATTGCGACAATGTATCTGTTTTTTTTTTTAGATGACCTTGTGTATTGTTAGTAGTTCTGGGAAACCTGAAATGGAGAGTGCTCATATTGGAGTTTAATACCAATATTATGTTATACCAATCTTTTCTGTAGTTCAAATGCCTATTTATAAGCTAAGGATAGCAATAACAAGAACTTTTCTGAACATGTTGGCATAGTCTTCCACAATGACACACCAGCAGCCATTTTTAATCTATTTTTTTATATTACCATTCCAACATGGCTTACAGCCATCTCAGAAGAATATTTTAAAAAGGACTTTCAAGGCTAGTACATCAGGACTTCCCTGTTAAAGCAGAGACCTATAGGCTTTGCTAATGCTTGTTGGCATATACAATGTATTCTGCTTGACTTCAGCTGAAGACCATTTCAAAAGGCAAACACATTTCTGTCTTGTGAATGGCACATTAGGTACTTCAGTCCATGGGTGACATTTAACGTTCATAGAGTGTGGGTGAATCAAGATTATTGCCCAGCGCTACACCTCCTAGGTACCCTAGTTACCTTCTAGGACACATAAATGTTAAAACCTATCAAAAATGAAATACTATGCATATGAAGAACAATACACCATATTGTCACAATAGCCAGCCAATGTAGTTTATTATTGAAAACAATACAGTTCATCCACATTAACATTTGATGAGCATTCCTCCATAGTGAAAATTTACAAAGTTTCTATATCTGAATACTCTTGAAAAATACATTTATAGAATATGCGTAGCCCTATCAAAGCTTGAAAGGTTTTTAAGATTCCTAATCAATTTTAAAATTGGTTTTCCTTTGGTACTTTGAAAGCCGCATGCTAGGCTAGATGTATTCCAATAGTCACAATCCCACAGTTCACAGAATGATTAATCAAACTGAAAGGTAGTTCTCCACCACCTTTGCATTATAGATTCCAGATCGAAGGAAGTGATTTCAGACTCCAGCTGAAGAATAATTGATCTTGATCATGCAAATTCAGTGCAGCATATGATTTTTTGGGGGAATTCTGATAGACCGGAGAAAGACTGTGACCACATCAATTACAAGATTGGATAATGGGGATTGTGGGGCATATTACCAAGGAATAGCGATAATTATCGCTATTGCTTGGTTAGCGGGAAAAAAATATCGCCGAGCACCGAGGATTTTTACCGCTGAGATACCTTGATATTATCAAGGTTTATCTCAAAAGCGGTAAAAATCCTGCGAAATGCATGAATATCGCTGAAAAATCAGTGATATTCATGCATTATCGTGACAATGCTCTTAGCCATGTTATCCACCTTCCATTGGATAACATGGCTAAGAACTGCTTTTAGCAGGCGTAGCTTTTGGAGATATTCGCGCTTAGCGCGAATATTTCCAAAAGTTGTTAATAGGAGTTAGAGATGTTAGCGACTGTTTTCAGTCGCTAACATCTTGGCACGCCCACTTTGCATGTCATTAGCGATAATTATCGCTGACATGCAAAGTGGGCCCCTAAATGCCCGCTATCGCCTACAAGCTGTCGCTAACTGGTGTTAGCGACAACTTGGTAATAGGGCGATAAAATTATCGCCGCATTAGCGGGAAAAAGTCCGGCTAATGCGGCGATAATGCCCTTGGTAATATGCCCCTGTGATTGTAATGATGAATCCAAACTTAAATGTTGCATTTTGTAAGCCTCTCTTTTCTTTCTTACTTTTGTCCTTATCGACTGACCACCCATTGTCAGTAGTGAGGCCCTTCTTAACATCACTATGCTACTACAACAGCTTGGTTTAGAAAGCTGACCTCCAATAATTGGGTTTAATTAGATAACAAATTTCAATAATCACTTACTATATCTTTGTTTTAGGAACACCTATTAATGGTCATTGTCAGGCAGCCTCATTGCTGCCTGAATTCTACGAACAAAACAGCTCTGTCACATTTAACAAACGTAAAATACCTAGCACATTTCAATAAAACCAGAACAAATGTATAACTGGCTCCAGGGTGCACCTATTCCATCACAATTATTGGAAGAAAATAAATTATTATCTTGGGTGGGTGGTTGCCCACCTCAAGGAAAAATAACACCAGCTTCAAAGGGTGCACCCTAAAGTCTCTAAATTACCCTGAGTTCAGTCCTGTGGTAGCTATGGCACAGAGCAGGCACACTTAGGATGATGTTCAAGTTATTTAGGCAGTACCAAAAGAGTAATAATCAGAACCCGAAACAATAAAAATCACAAATCAATTAGAAAAATTGAGTACCATTAAAAAAAACAGAATAACATCAAAAAACAAAAATTCAGTAGGGGAAGTAGAAATATACGTTTTTAAAGATGTAGGTAAAAATAGTGCCAAAGAGCACAAAGCGCCACTGATAGCCTATGGACATGTTAGACTGGGATCTAGGCACAATTTTCTGCCGACTGAGATGGAGCGGTGGTCGGATACCCCAAGTGCGCTTGTCCCAGACCAAATTTTACCTCCTGGCTTTGTCTTTTTTGTGAAGCGCAAAATCCTCCAGCAGGGTAAGCCTGAAGCTGTATCCGAGGAATTAGACACACCTTCCTATGATTAAGGTGGAGTTACACTGAAACGCGTCAGGACTATTTCAATGTGTCACATGCTGCAGTGTTCGAGACTAACGAAGTCAGCTTTTGGCGGGCAGACGAATTTGGGCTCTGGTGTGTTTTATGGAAATTACGAGTGGCAGGTTCTCCATTCCTGTCTTTTAAATGGAACTCTTTTGGAATGCATATATATATATATATATATATATATATATATATATATATATATATTCACTGAAAAAACCATAGGTTTCACACCAGTTATAGTTAGGAATTAGCATTTAAAAAACCTATTAAATTCACTGACAAAACCATAGATTTCACACCATTTATAGTTAGTTGGAAATTTTATTGACATAAAACCATTGAAATTCCCACGTTATAGTTAGTTGGACTCACTATAACTTGCGCGCCTGTAATGCACTGCTGATGACGTCACATATTACATCACTCATGACATGGTCAGTGACATCACTCATGACATCACTGATGACACCATCCAGTGAATGTGTGTCTTTCTGAAAAATAAATTTGTTTTATATATGTATTTGTAAAGGTCGATGGAAGAATAAATGTTTAAATAAGTGTGTAAATGGATGTTTTTTTTAAAAAAAATTGGTTGGGTAACTGGCTTATTACGTGTATCTTAGTGAATACATATATTAGCGAGTATTGTTTAAATATTTAAATGTTTGTATCAGTGTTTCTCTTTGTGTATAAGTGGCTGCAGGGGTTGGTGACTGACTCACTGTTTGTATGTGTTTTGAAGACAGCATATGTGCAGGACTGTATGGGTGGATGAGTGTGTATATGTGTGTGTTAGTGAGTGAATGACTGTCTCACTAGTGTCTTCATTAGTAACGACATATGTTTTAATCTAGTATATGTGAGTATTGATGTATATAAGTGAGTATAGTATATATAGTGAGAGATTGTAGGAGTTCCTGTTTAAATAAGTATGTGTTTCTATAAGTGATTGTTTAAGAGAGTAAGTATGGGTAAGTTTCCTTAGAAGTAAGGTGGTAGTGTGTGTATAAATGTATATGCAAATAAATGGATGTTCAATAGTTTATTTGCATGTGTGAGTATGTGTGTGAGTAACTTTTGGATGACTGCTGATGTGTAACAGGATGTATAGGTGTATCACTACATATGATGAGTGAGTATATATATGAGTGACTATATAGAACTGTTGGTGAATGAGTGGATGTCTATATAGATGGTGGAATTACTGAATTGGTTGTTGTTACTGGTTTGGGTATCTCCATTTTTTTGAAAATGTTTGTTTCTATTTTTGAATATGTGTTTCAAGCGTTACATTACACTGAAATTAGGTCTGTCACTCTGTCACAAGGATGGTGTCATCAGTGATGTCATGAGTGATGTCACTGACCATGTCATGAGTGATGTAATATGTGACGTCATCAGCAGTGCATTACAGGCGCGCAAGTTATAGTGAGTCCAACTAACTATAACGTGGGAATTTCAATGGTTTTATGTCAATAAAATTTCCAACTAACTATAAATGGTGTGAAATCTATGGTTTTGTCAGTGAATTTAATAGGTTTTTTAAATGCTAATTCCTAACTATAACTGGTGTGAAACCTATGGTTTTTTCAGTGAATTTCAAAGGTTTTTTAAATGCTAATTCCTAACTATAACTGGTGTGAAACCTATGGTTTTTTCAGTGAATTTCAAAGGTTTTTTTAATGCTAATTCCTAACTATATAAGACCTGAAAGCCCACCAGGAATCTCCAGTATGCGCCAGGGGACTGCATTGCAGAGAGGTGTAATGAAGCCACAACCCTTTTTACACCTCTCTGCAACGCAGCCCCCGTGCATGTTTGAAGAGGGGGAACTAATTCCCCTTGCATACTGGGGGCCCCTGGGGGCCAATTAGCCCACCTGGAACCTCCAGTATGCGCCAGGGGCTGCATTGCAGAGGTGTAATGAGACTATGCCCCTTGTTACACCTCTCTGCAACGCAGCCCACTGCCGCGTTTGCAGAGGGGGAACTAATTCCCCTTGCATACTGGGGGTCCCTGGGGTCAACTGGTCCACCAGGAGCCTCCAGTATGCGCGAGGGAGCTGCATTGCAGAGAAGTGTAATGAGGCCACACCCTTGTTACACCTCTCTGCAATGCAGGCCACTGGCGCGTTTGTAGAGGGGGGACTAATTCCCCTTGCATACTGGGGGTCCCTGGATCATATCTGCCCAAACACCGATATTCCGAACGATTGTAAATTACTTTTCTTGAGAAACATTTGGATTTGGATTATCATGTCCTATACTTTGGAATTTTTGAAAGACTGACTTTGAGGATGCTATAAATTACTCAAGTCTGCCCGAATTGTGTGGGTAAAATTGATAACTAGTCACTTTGAATAAGAATATACTTATGTCTCGTCTAACATTTGGAAGAAATATCTAGTTATATGACAACTGGATACCGACGTAACTTGAAGGAAATAAGAACGCCCTGAAGAAGTTCTGTTGTACAGAACGAAACCTTTCGGCTGGCTGTGGTACATAAACTTAAGGAAAATAAAAGCATTTGAATATACACCAAGATTCAGCGCTTCAATAAGGACTCTAAGTGATATGATTTGATTGGACTCATTGTGAAAGTGGTGCTGTGCCAAACTTTGGAATATTCTCCACTACTCTCTACTACTTACTCTCTCCTACTCCACTACTCTCAAATACTCACTGTCTACTACTCATTCTCTACTACTCTACTACTCTCTACTACTCTCTCTCTACTACTCACTCCCTACTACTCGCTACTCACTACTCCCTACTACTCACTATCTACTACTCTCTACTACTCACTCTCTACTACTCTCTCTACTACTCACTCTTTACTACTCACTACTACTCTCTACTACTCACTCTCTACTTCTCACTCTCTACTACAGTCTACTACTCACTCTCTACTACTCTCTCTCTACTAGTCTCTTCTACTCACTCTACTACTCACTCTCTACTACTCACTACTATTCTCTCTGCTACTCATTCTCTACTACTCGCTACTACTCACTCTCTACTACTCACTCTCTACTACTCACTCTTTACTACTCTCTACTACTCACTTTCTACTGCTCTCTACTACTCACTCTACTACTTACTCTCTACTACTGTCTACTACTCACTCTCTACTACTCACTCTCTACTACTCTCTACTAATCACTCTACTATTCACTCTACTACTCTCTACTACTCACTCTCTGCTACTCTCTCTACTGCTCTCTACTACTCTCTACTACTCACTCTCTACTCTCTATTACTCACTCTCTACTCTCTACCTCTCTACCTCTCTCTACACGCACACATATACACATATATGCATATATATATATGCATATGCATTTATATATATATGTATGTGTATGTATAAAAAAAAAAAACATTTTTTTTTAAACAGCTACTTTTAAAACTGTCATTCTTTTTCCCCATGGTACACTCCCCGGTACGCTTACCGGTGCGCGTACCGGTGCGCGTACCGGGCGCTCACCCCGCGAAAATCAAAATTTTTTTTCACATCAAATCTAGGGGGTCAAGGGGGGTCTACTCTGCCCCCTTATGGTCATTTCCCTCTTTGTTTTGGCCACCTCTCGTGTCTCGATCCTACCGAGACACAAGATGGCGGCCGCTCCGGACTGTTTAGAATGTTTACAGACACCCCAGAGCCAATCAGCTTTCTGCGCGCAAGTCGCGGTAAGCGCCCGGTGCGCGTACCGGTGCGCGTACCGGAGCGCGGCTATAGATATATATATTTTTTTGAACCTTAATTACTCAAAATCCACTGGAGCACATATCTTGAGACATAGCAAAGGCACATCGGGCTACCAGTCCCTACAATTTTGCCAAGTTTGGTGGAAATCCATTCAGCCGTTCGGGCTAAAAGTGAAATCGACCGCCCTATGGAAATTAACATGGGGAAAACGCGTTTTGGGACCCCCCTTTTATCTCGGCCCCCGCTTGACGAATCCCCCCCAAACTTTCAGGGAAGGACCGGAACGCCGCGAGGCCATTTTGAGGAAATTTTCAGGCAGATTCGTCAACCGGCGCCAAAGTTATTCCAAATAGAATTTTCAGATTTAACATTGAAAAAAATCCTAACTATAACTACCTACTGGCGACCGCCAGTAGGTAATATATATATATATATATATATATATATATATGTATTACCTACTGGCGGTCGCCAGTAGGTATATATAGTTAGGATTTTTTCTCTATGGGATTTTTGAAAATTCTATGTCTAATAACTTTGGCGTTTGTGGACGGAATTGGCTGAAATTTTCAGGAAAATGGAACATTTTGTTTCTGAGCAGCCCCTGACAATTTGGGGGGGTTTCATCAAGGGGGGGCCGAGAAAAAAGGCCTCACTTTTAGCTCGAACGGCTGAATGGATTTGCACGAAACTTGGCAAAATTGTAGGGACTGTTAGCCCGATGTGCCTTTGCTAGGTCTCAATATATGTGCTCCAGTGGATTTTGAGTAATTTAGGTTAAAAAAAAGATATATATCTGGGCGGAGCCTAACCACACATCTGATCTGATTGGCTGTCAGCACTTCATCCAAGAAGTGTTGGCAGCCATCTTGGGACCAATATACATGATAGCACCTCATTAAAAAGCATTGTAGTTAATAGAGGGTTTTAGGACTTTAGTTACATTATAAATCATTTGTTGATGGTACCATACTCGTTTTAGGAATTGTGGTGGGTTCTAAGGTGATTTTACCATGTGAAAAAACCTTCTGCTGTGATATCATGAATATTGTTTGAAAGAAAACTAATATCTCATGATTTTCCCACAGTGGTTTGGAAGGGGATCTATAAGCTAAACTGAAAGCATATTTTCTGTAAATTCACATTATCTTTCTCAGTCATGTGAAAATGAGGTCTGACATTCTCAGTAAAACATGTACATCCAACAAGGACAGAGACTGTCAGTTGATTCCTTTGTGTTCTACTGCAGCCTCCTAGAGTGTTCTAAAGAACAACTAGAGCGCTAACAGTCCTACTTATTACAAAGGTATGGCACACCTGAAGCCATCTTGATTGGAATAAAGTGGTAACTCTTAAAACATTTAATTTAAAAAGAAACAACATGAGGGGGTATATTTTGCCATAGAAAGTATGATTAGTGCTGCAGAATGAAAAATTAGGGCACATTTTGAGTGACTTCTCAAATCCTTTTCAATTTCATTAAAACATTCTGACATGCAGTCTCCCAAAATGGCCACCAGAGACAAAAGAGCCCAAATGTAGCCCAAATATCACCCAGATGTAGCCCAAGTATAGCCCAATGACAGAATGTCCCAGAGTGTTCTAAAGAACAACTAGAGCGCTAACAGTCCTACTTATTACAAAGGTATGGCACACCTGAAGCCATCTTGATTGGAATAAAGTGGTAACTCTTAAAACATTTAATTTAAAAAGAAACAACATGAGGGGGTATATTTTGCCATAGAAAGTATGATTAGTGCTGCAGAATGAAAAATTAGGGCACATTTTGAGTGACTTCTCAAATCCTTTTCTATTTCATTAAAACATTCTGACATGCAGTCTCCCAAAATGGCCACCAGAGACAAAAGAGCCCAAATGTAGCCCAAATATCACCCAGATGTAGCCCAAGTATAGCCCAATGACAGAATGTCCCAGAGTGTTCTAAAGAACAACTAGAGTGCTAACAGTCCTACTTATTACAAAGGTATGGCACACCTGAAGCCATCTTGATTGGAATAAAGTGGTAACTCTTAAAACATTTAATTTAAAAAGAAACAACATGAGGGGGTATATTTTGCCATAGAAAGTATGATTAGTGCTGCAGAATGAAAAATTAGGGCACATTTTGAGTGACTTCTCAAATCCTTTTCTATTTCATTAAAACATTCTGACATGCAGTCTCCCAAAATGGCCACCAGAGACAAAAGAGCCCAAATGTAGCCCAAATATCACCCAGATGTAGCCCAAGTATAGCCCAATGACAGAATGTCCCAGAGTGTTCTAAAGAACAACTAGAGCGCTAACAGTCCTACTTATTACAAAGGTATGGCACACCTGAAGCCATCTTGATTGGAATAAAGTGGTAACTCTTAAAACATTTAATTTAAAAAGAAACAACATGAGGGGGTATATTTTGCCATAGAAAGTATGATTAGTGCTGCAGAATGAAAAATTAGGGCACATTTTGAGTGACTTCTCAAATCCTTTTCTATTTCATTAAAACATTCTGACATGCAGTCTCCCAAAATGGCCACCAGAGACAAAAGAGCCCAAATGTAGCCCAAATATCACCCAGATGTAGCCCAAGTATAGCCCAATGACAGAATGTCCCAGAGTGTTCTAAAGAACAACTAGAGCGCTAACAGTCCTACTTATTACAAAGGTATGGCACACCTGAAGCCATCTTGATTGGAATAAAGTGGTAACTCTTAAAACATTTAATTTAAAAAGAAACAACATGAGGGGGTATATTTTGCCATAGAAAGTATGATTAGCGCTGCAGAATGAAAAATTAGGGCACATTTTGAGTGACTTCTCAAATCCTTTTCTATTTCATTAAAACATTCTGACATGCAGTCTCCCAAAATGGCCACCAGAGACAAAAGAGCCCAAATGTAGCCCAAATATCACCCAGATGTAGCCCAAGTATAGCCCAATGACAGAATGTCCCAGAGTGTTCTAAAGAACAACTAGAGCGCTAACAGTCCTACTTATTACAAAGGTATAGCACACCTGGAGCCACCGTGATGGGAATAAAGTGGTAACTGTTAAAACATTTAATTTAAAAAGGAACAAAATGAGGGGGTATATTATGCAATAGAAGGTATTATTAGTGCTGCAGAAAGAATAATTAGGGCAAATTTTGAGTGACTTTTCAAATCCTCTTCTATTCCATTAAAAAATTCTGACATGCAGTCTCCCAAAATGGCCACCAGAGACAAAAGAGCCCAAATGTAGCCCAAATATCACCCAGATGTAGCCCAAGTATAGCCCAATGACATAATGTCCCAGAGTGTTCTAAAGAACAACTAGAGCGCTAACAGTCCTACTTATTACAAAGGTATGGCACACCTGAAGCCAACTTGATTGGAATAAAGTGGTAACTCTTAAAACATTTAATTTAAAAAGGAACAAAATGAGGGGGAATATTTTGCCATATGAATTATGATTAGTGCTGCAGAAAGAAAAATTAGGGCACATTTTGAGTGACTTCTCAAACCCTCTTCAATTTCATTAAAAAATTCTGACATACAGTCTCCCAAGATGGCCACCAGAGACAAAAGAGCCTAAATGTAGCCCAAATATCACCCAGATGTACCCCAAGTATAGCCCAATGACAGAATGTCCCACAGTGTTCTAAAAAACAACTAGAGCGCTAACAGTCTTACTTATGACAAAAGTATGGCACACCAGAAGCCATCTTGATTGGAATGAAGTGGTAAGTCTGAACACACTCAATTTAAAAGGGAACAACATGAGGGGGTTAATTTTGCCATAGAAAGTATGATTAGTGCTTCAGAAAGAAAAATTAGGGATCATTTTGAGTGACTTCTCAAATCCTCTTCTATTTCATTAAAAAAATTCTGACATGCAGACTGAAACATGCACTTTGAATACCAGCAGCAGACGTCCCTGGTGAGCAGTAGCTTTACTACAGTGATCTAATGTGCAACTAGAGTGCTAACATTCAGAATTTATGGCAAATGTGTGACACATCTGAATTCCTTCTTGATGGAACCAAAGTAAACAAGCATTGAAAATGCAATAGATCTCGCCCTCGTTTAAGTTAAAGCCATTCTGTTTGTAATGAGGTGGCTTTTTAGCTTTGCTTTTATTAGTGTTTTTTCAACTTTCATGTAAATAACATGCATCTGTATGCATATAAGTATATGTATGCATGCATTTATGTTTGTATTTATATAGATATACAGATATATATGTTTATATATGTATGTATATATATATATATTCACTGAAAAAACCATAGGCTATAGACCATATATAGTTAGGAAATAGCATTTACAAAACCCTGAAAATTCACTGAAAAAACCATAGGTTATAGACCATATATAGTTAGGAATTAGCATTTACAAAACCTTGAAAATTCACTGAAAAAACCATAGGTTATAGACCATATATAGTTAGGAATTCGCATTTACAAAACCTTATTTTACTCACACAAAACCATTGAAATTCCATATATAGTTAGTTGCACTAACTATATATCGCGCACCCGCAATCCACTGCTGATGATGTCACATATTACATCATTCATGACATGGTCAGTGACATCACTGATGACATCACTGATGACATCTCAAATGACATCACTGATGACATCACTGATGACAACATCCAGTGACTGTATGTTTCTGTAAAGTTAAAATATGTCTTACATATTGAAGAATGAGTGGATGTATAAGTGTCTGGATGAAGGATTTAGTAGGTGCATGACTGACTGTATGAGTGAGTGATTAAATGTGTCTCACTGAGTGCATGGGTTAGTGACTAAACTGTCTTAATTTGTGCATCATTATGTCTGTTGTTCTGTAAACTGTTGCATGTGTTGATAAGTAGCTATATAAGTAACTATATATGGTCTATAACCTATGGTTTTTTCAGTGAATATATATATATATATATATATATATATATATATATTCACTGAAAAAACCATAGGTTTCACACCAGTTATAGTTAGGAATTAGCATTTAAAAAACCTATTAAATTCACTGACAAAACCAGTTATAGTTAGCTGGAAATTTTACTGACATAAAACCATTGAAATTCCCACGTTATAGTTAGTTGGACTCACTATAACTTGCGCGCCTGCAATGCACTGCTGATGACGTCACATATTACATCACTCATGACATGGTCAGTGACATCACTCATGACATCACTGATGACACCATCCTTGTGACAGAGTGACAGACCTAATTTCAGTGTAATGTAACGCTTGAAACAAATATTCAAAAATAGAAACAAACATTTTCAAAAAAATGGAGATACCCAAACCAGTAACAACAACCAATTCAGTAATTCCACCATCTATATACTCATCCACTCATTCACCAACAGTTCTATATAGTCACTCATATATATACTCACTCATCATATGTAGTGATACACCTATACATCCTGTTACACATCAGCAGTCATCCAAAAGTTACTCACACACATACTCACACATGCACATAAACTATTGAACATCCATTTATTTGCATATACATTTATACACACACTACCACCTTACTTCTAAGGAAACTTACACATACTTACTCTCTTAAACAATCACTTATAGAAACACATACTTATTTAAACAGGAACTTCTACAATCTCTCACTATATATACTATACTCACTTATATACATCAATACTCACATATACTAGATTAAAACATATGTCGTTAGTAATGAAGACACTAGTGAGACAGTCATTCACTCACTAACACACACATATACACACTCGTCCACCCATACAGTCCTGCACATATTCTGTCTTCAAAACACATACAAACAGTGAGTCAGTCACCAACCCCTGCAGCCACTTATACACAAAGAGAAACACTGATACAAACATTTAAATATTTAAACAATACTCGCTAATATATGTATTCACTAAGATACACTTAATAAGCCAGTTAACCAACCAATTTTTTTTAAAAAAAACATCCATTTACACACTTATTTAAACATTTATTCTTCCATCGACCTTTACAAATACATATATAAAACAAATTTATTATTCAGAAAGACACACATTCACTGGATGGTGTCATCAGTGATGTCATGAGTGATGTCACTGACCATGTCATGAGTGATGTAATATGTGACGTCATCAGCAGTGCATTGCAGGCGCGCAAGTTATAGTGAGTCCAACTAACTATAACGTGGGAATTTCAATGGTTTTATGTCAGTAAAATTTCCAGCTAACTATAACTGGTTTTGTCAGTGAATTTAATAGGTTTTTTAAATGCTAATTCCTAACTATAACTGGTGTGAAACCTATGGTTTTTTCAGTGAATTTCAAAGGTTTTTTAAATGCTAATTCCTAACTATAACTGGTGTGAAACCTTTGGTTTTTTCAGTGAATTTCAAAGGTTTTTTTAATGCTAATTCCTAACTATATAAGACCTGAAAGCCCACCAGGAATCTCCAGTATGCGCCAGGGGACTGCATTGCAGAGAGGTGTAATGAAGCCACAACCCTTTTTACACCTCTCTGCAACGCAGCCCCCGTGCATGTTTGTAGAGGGGGGACTAATTCCCCTTGCATACTGGGGGTCCCTGGATCATATCTGCCCAAACACCGATATTCCGAACGATTGTAAATGACTTTTCTTGAGAAACATTTGGATTTGGATTATCATGTCCTATACTTTGGAATTTTTGAAAGACTGACTTTGAGGATGCTATAAATTACTCAAGTCTGCCCGAATTGTGTGGGTAAAATTGATACCTAGTCACTTTTAATAAGAATATACTTATGTCTCGTCTAACATTTGGAAGAAATATCTAGTTATATGACAACGGGATACCGACATAACTTGAAGGAAATAAGAACGCCCTGAAGAAGTTCTGTTGTACAGAACGAAACGTTTCGGCTGGCTGTGGTACATAAACTTAAGGAAAATAAAAGCATTTGAATATACACCAAGATTCAGCGCTTCAATAAGTACTCTAAGTGATATGATTTGATTGGACTCATTGTGAAAGTGGTGCTGTGCCAAACTTTGGAATATTCTCCACTACTCTCTACTACTTACTCTCTCCTACTCTCTACTACTCACTCTCTACTGCTCTCTACTACTCACTCTACTACTTACTCTCTACTACTCTCTACTACTCACTCTCTACTACTCTCTACTACTCACTCTACTATTCACTCTACTACTCTCTACTACTCACTCTGCTACTCTCTCTACTGCTCTCTACTACTCTCTACTACTCACTCTCTACTCTCTATTACTCACTCTCTACTCTCTACCTCTCTACCTCTCTCTTCTTCTCTCTCTACTAATCTCTACCTCTCTACCGCTACCTCTCTACCTCTCTACCTCTACACCTCTACCTCTCTACCTCTCTCTACACGCACACATATAGACATATATGCATATATATATGTGCATATGCATTTATATATATGTATGTGTATGTATAAAAAAAACAACTAAACATTTTTTTTTCTAAACAGCTACTTTTAAAACTGTCATTCTTTTTTCCCATGGTACGCTCCCCGGTACGCGCACCCGTGCGCGTACCGGGCGCTCCCCCCGCGAAAATCAAAAAAAAAAAAATTTTTTTTTTTGCCTTGCGGGGCCCTTTTATGGCCCCCACATCAAACCTAGGGGGTCAGGGGGGGTCTACTCTGCCCCCTTATGTTCATTTCCCTCTTTGTTTTGGCCACCTCTTGTGTCTCGATTTTACCGAGACACAAGATGGCGGCCGCTCCGGACTGTTTAGAATGTTTACAGACACCCGAGAGCCAATCAGCTTTCCTCGCGCAAGTCGCGTGGCGCGCACGGTACGCGCACCCGTGCGCGTACCGGTGCGCTGCTATAGATATATATATTTTTTTGAACCTTAATTACTCAAAATCCACTGGAGCACATATCTTGAGACATAGCAAAGGCACATCGGGCTACCAGTCCCTACTATTTTGCCAAGTTTGGTGGAAATCCATTCAGCCGTTCGGGCTAAAAGTGAAATCGACCGCCCTATGGAAATTAACATGGGGAAAACGCGTTTTGGGACCCCCCTTTTATCTCGGCCCCCGCTTGACGAATCCCCCCCAAACTTTCAGGGAAGGACCGGACCGCCATGAGACCATTTTCCTGAAAATTTCAGGCAGATTCGTCAACCGGCGCCAAAGTTATTCAAAATAGAATGTTGAGATTTAACATTGAAAATTATCCTAACTATAACTACCTACTGGCGACCGCCAGTAGGTAATATATATATATATATATATATATATATATATATATTCAATGAAAAAACCATAGGTTATAGTCCATATATAGTTAGGAATTTGCATTTACAAAACCTTGAAAATTCAATGAAAAAACCATTGGTTATAGAACATATATAGTTAGGAATTTGCATTTACAAAACCTTATTTTACTCGCATAAAACCATTGAAATTCCATATATAGTTAGATGCGCTAACTATATATCGCGCACCCGCAATCCACTGCTGATGATGTCACATATTACATCATTCATGACATGGTCAGTGACATCACTGATGACATCACTGATGACATCTCAAATGACATCACTGGTGACATCACTGATGACAACACCCAGTGACTGTATGTTTCTGTAAAGTTAAAATATGTCTTACATATTGAAGAATGAGTGGATGTATAAGTGTCTGGATGAAGGATTTAGTAGGTGCATGACTGACTGTATGAGTGAGTGATTAAATGTGTCTCACTGAGTGCATGGGTTAGTGATTAAACTGTATTAATTTGTGCATCATTATATCTGTTGTTCTGTAAACTGCTGCATGTGTTGATCAGTAGGTATATGAGTAACTATATGGGTTATTGATTGGTTGCCCGAGTATTTGTATGGGAGACTGAGTATGTGTGTGAGTGGCTGGGAGGTGTGTGACTCTGTGCATAGATGTGTGAACAGCTGATTCACTAGATGTATGGGTTCAAAATTGCATGTGGAAACAACTGTATGGGTGGTTGACTGTGTGCATGAGTGTATTGGTGAGTGAATGGATATCTCAGTGCTACATGTCAAAGTAAGTACATATGTAAAAGACAGTACATGTGAGAGTTGATATATATAAATAACTGTGCATAAGAGCCAGTGAATGTGTGAGTGGCTGTATGGATCATTGTGAACTTGTATCAGGGATTGTATAAGAGAGAAAATATGTGTTAGTACATATTTGAATAAGTAAAGTTTGTATAACTGTATAGTTCAGGAAATGGAGGTGTGATTGATTGTTTGCATGACTGACTAGTTGTGTGAGTAACTCCATGGATGAGTGACAGTCTGTGAGTGTCTGTTTACACTGATTGTATCTAAGGTTATATTAGAGTCTGAAGAGGTTCATTGTATTATCACATGAATGATATCATGAGTGATGTCACCAGTGATGTCAAATGAGATGTCATCAGTGATGTCATCAGTGATGTCATCAGTGATGTCATTTGAGATGTCATCAGTGATGTCATCAGTGATGTCACTGACCATGTCATGAATGATGTAATATGTGACATCATCAGCAGTGGATTGCGGGTGCGCGATATATAGTTAGCGCATCTAACTATATATGGAATTTCAATGGTTTTATGCGAGTAAAATAAGGTTTTGTAAATGCAAATTCCTAACTATATATGTTCTATAACCAATGGTTTTTTCATTGAATTTTCAAGGTTTTGTAAATGCAAATTCCTAACTATATATGGACTATAACCTATGGTTTTTTCATTGAATTTCAATGGTTTTTTGAAAGCTAATATCTGTAGCTGTAAAATCTATTCTTTTTTAAATCTTTAAATATATTTTACATGTTTTTAATACATGTTTTTAAAAAATATTTTTTTGTTCCGCTCCCAGTTCGCGAACCGGTCAGCTTTCCGTTAGCTCAATTTAAAGCCGCTCCTAGTCCGCGAACCGGTAAACGTTCTTTCAGCGTAATTGTTACGTTAGAATGACGTTTTGCGTTGTCGCGTAATACGTCATCGGACGCGCCAAGTTAGCGGACCCGGAAGCGGACTGAAAGCGGCGCAAAGCGCGAAACGTAAACACACCAGGTCATGTGACTCGGTAATAACACTTTTCATTGGTTCATTTCACTTTTGGTTTCCTAATGATGTAATACTAGGTCATGTGATCTAAAATTAACACTTTTCATTGGTTTAGAACTTTGGCTTTTCCCAAATGATGAAAACCCCTCCTTCTTTCCTCACTCTGACTTTCATCTTGGTGAGAGAAAGACCTTTGTACAATCCAGAGAAATGGCTTCTGTTGTTGCTTCTGGTAGTGTTCCCCCACCACCACCTCCACCTCCTCATGGAAAGAAAGGACCACCAACTCAACCAATCTTTCAAGAAGAGGAAGATGAGGAAGAGGAGGAAGTACCTGAATATTTGCCAGAGGAGCCCAGGAGGTACAACAGGAAAGAAAATTTCATTTGGCAATTTTTTAAATTTCCACCAGGGCAAAAGAAAGTGAACGCCAGGTATGTCTTTTGCCGTATCTGTGATGATCGTCTTTCTAGAGGCACGGACAAAAAATATAGTTATGGGAATTTCACTATGCACAGGCACATGAGCAGGTGGCACCCAAATAACTATAGTGCTGCTCAGCTTCGGGACGAACAACAGAATTCCCCAGCAATAGCCAGAAGATCGGTCGTGCCAGAAGTTTCGGGACCTGAAGCAAGGGAGTTGATCCCAAATATTCAAATGGACATGGGGGAAGTGAAACAAGTTTGTGTGAGGTGCAATCAAATATTATGCTACCGCGAGAGTAGCATAACTCTTATAATAAGAGCCATCAAAAATCATGTATGTCCAAAACGCCCCCAAAAATAAATTCTTCTTTTTTTTGTTGCTCCTGTTGAGCCCTCTTCGATGAATCATTTTTGTTTCCCCCCTCCCCCCAAAAAATAAAAAAAAATACAAAATGTTCAGAAAAAAACAAAAAAATATAAAAAATGTTCAGAAAACTAATAAAAAAAATTTAAAACAACAAAAACAAAAAAAAAGTTCTTTTCAGAACTACCTCCCCATTATTAAAAAAAATTGGTAGAATTCTTTGAACTCTGCCAAGCTCTATTTCTATTAGTTCGCTCCCAGTTCGCACTCCGGTACGCGAACTTTGAGCGAACCAAAAATTTTTTTTTAAAAAAAGAACAGTAAGTATAAGGAAAGGAAACAGACAGTTATGTTACAAAAAAGACAGCTATAGGGAGTAAAGAAAAGATACTGTTACCCGCAATTCACTTCTGATCATGTCATATATTACATAATTTTTGACATGGTCAGTGACATCATCAGCAGTGGATTGCGAGTAACAGTTTTTTTTGTTTACTTCCTATAGCTGTCTTTCTTGTAACATAAATGTCTTTTCCTATCCTTATACTTACTGTTCTTGTTTTAAAATTTTTTGGAGATCATTCAGAAACAGTAACATTAATAGAGACAGAATTAGTGAATAATAATGAAGAAGTATGAGAAGAGAGGGAGTGAGAAAAATACTGGAAGGAGTAGAAAAATTAAGTAATAGAGAAAGGAATGAGAGAAGTAGCAAACACAGGAAAGTAAAGATTAAAGAAATGAAGCATTAGAACTAATAGATGTTAAATGTGATAGATTAAATGATTGATTGAGGGTGACGATAAGGTGTGTCCTCTCTAAAAGTTTGTTTAAGGTGAACCGTACTCTGGGTTGCATATCAAATTTATGCTTGTTGAAGAATACAGAGGAGATAATAGATGTGAAGACCTACCATTGTAGTAAAACATGCCCACTTATTACATCATTCATAACATAGTCAGTGACATCATCAGCAGTGGAAGGCGGGTTAAAAAAGTAGAAAACATTTACCTTATAATTCTTGTTAACTTTTAAAGAAAATTTTTCATATATTCAATCTGTAAAAGAGAGAACAAACATTTCCAAAAATATTAAAACATGTATTTAAAAATTAGAAAAAAGAAGGGAAAAGGTTCAAGAAGAAACAGTTTTTAAACAACTTTGACACTTACAGAAACCTCTACTTCTCTACGACCCGTACACAATCCTAAAGATATTTATTTTAAACAAACAGTATCTTCATGCTGATGAAATGAGGCCTATTTTGAAACATGATGCTTCTTTTGCATTGCTTATGTCTCACAATAGTGATGCAATAACAGCGCAAAAGAGATGTAAAACCATCATAAAATTGTGTCTAACATTTTAAATGATTGTTTCAGGATGCAAATAAGATGTGTGCTTTCAAGAGCTTTCTTAGAGGTGAGGCCTATTGCTTTTTTTTAAAAAAAAAACAGTACCCAGAAGTACAGCACTGTAAGCATTAGAATTGACACTTACAGAAGACTCAGTTTTTCCATATCTACCTCACATTTCTAAATGTATATCATAAGTACAAAAAGCAGAACATTAATTATACATGTTAAATGGTTTATTTTTGCTGTTCTCAGAATGTATCAAATTTCACTTAAATCAGTGATTTGAAGGTATTCATCATGTAACAGCGGGGAAAAAAAAAACACAATCAAAATGATTGTGTTTAAAAAACCCATACAACCTAAGAAATCTGAATTCAAAACTCCTTAAAATTAACTTACTTTCAATAACGTCAAAGGATCTCCTATGAACAGCATCCACTCTGTTGTGCTATAAATATTTTCAGCCCGCCACTTTCTGAAAGAAAACCTCCATTATTTCAAAAAATATGTTACATACAAGAAAAGACTTCTCACATTCTATCACATGTTTCCACTAGGCCAAATCATGTTGCAGCGATTCGCAACTCTTGTAATTCTTCCAATCAAATCCCGTCATTTTCTATTTTCGCATCTTTCAAAAAGAAAACATTTGAGATTATTTTCACAATCCTGGACTACTAATATCTTACTCTTCTTTGTCACTCATGTTCTCCTTTTCCTATGACACTGATACTGCTTACTATGAAGCAGACTTACTTGCATCAGGTTTATATAGTTGGATTTTAAAATTGACATTATAATTAAAAGTTTTGGACCAATAATCTAGACAGCATTGCAGACTTACATTCCCTCTACTTGATGAACAATTTCCAATTCCTCACAGGAAATCCCAAAATTCTTTCTTTAAAATTTTGGTTTTAAAAACACCAGGTAAGAATTTTTAAGGTCAAACTGCAATTTTTTTTTTAAAGTTACAACAGAATCATTGCAGAATGACCAGCCGTTTCGAGACTTTAAGTAAGCTGTATAATGTCCTGATGTTGTTGAAGGACCATCGTGATAGATAATTGCTACAGTTACAAAAGTCCTCCCTGATATTGACAGCTGAGAAGCCACAAATTTTTTTATTAAAGTTGACAATTTTGATCCATCAGGCTTACATCGTTGGATCATTAAAATGACATACTGGCCATATCTACGTATAAATAATGTTGACATCATATCACATTTACATTGGCTACACTCCATGTTGTGATCCGCTGCATTTACTAGCTTATTAAAGGACACTGATTTACTGTCTGGCAAAGTTAAATATATAAATCTTTCTGAGTCTACACTAGTAGTACTTGATACCATACAGTTCTCGCAGTCATGCTGCCATTGATAAGAAAGCCCAAACAGGTGATCTACATCTACACCCTCATCTTGCAATACATCAAGCATATACATTAAAAACTCCTGACAATCTTGCTGATTATTTTCAGAGAAGTCTGTTTGACCTGAACATTCATCTAACAGATAACGAACTTCAGACACACTTTCTACTTTTGTTCGATCAGTGCTACATTTCTCGAAAACAGAATTCAACAAACAGCATAAAATTTGTTCTGAATTCAACAGAATCTGTTCTTTTAAACTCTCTAGTGAAAAGAGAACATTAACCACTACATTTGCATAGCAGTTGACACCAGAACTGTTTTCAAATTGAAAACCGACAACATCTTCAACAGAATCCACTTTCTTTCTGCTAACAATTTTCGGTTCATTGACTTTTAGTCTTTTTGCAACAACCTCCCTACTATTACTGATATTTCTACGTTTCCGGCCTACCACACGTTTCTCAAACAAAGGATATTGAGGCAAATGTGGCGCATACTCTCTTCTTAACCTATTGTATTCCTTAACACAATCTAGATCCGCACAAATGTTTGTGACATCACAGTCAATCAAGTACAATCCCGATAAAGTTCTAACTCGTGACAATGCCACATATGCCATACCCTCCTTGAACACAGAACTGCCAATATTCACCAATGCACTGTCTACACTTAAACCTTGCGATTTATGGATTGTCACCGCATATGCCAAGCAAACAGGAAACTGTTTACGGCGAACATATAAGTCTTTAACAAGCAAAAACCTAGCAGAACAACGACCAATTAGCTGTACTTCCTCAATGCCATCAAATTTAATTTTTAAAAATTCTATTCCATCTCTATTTCTGTATTTCTCAAAATCAACAACATTACCCATTGATCCATTTACCAGACCTCTTTCTACATGTAAATTCCTTCTCAAAATGATTCGGCAATTTAAACACACATTCAAAGTCTTTTCAAAACCCGCTGTTTTAGATATAGTCTTCTCTAATGAATCCAATTTTGATTTCAAATTGTCTGACAAAATAATTGTTGATCCCATATGCTCTATTTTGTCGATAGCTTCAAGTTTCACAATCTCTTGCTTTTCTAAATTCAACATTTTGTTGTTGAAGATGGCACATTCTGCAAGAGTTGGCATCAAACATATCCCGGATTTCTTCTCAGTAATTTTCTGAAAAATATTCTCAGGCACAATCTCTTGTTTGGGATATAAATTTGACAGTAATCGTGCATTTAAAGCTTCTTTCCCATGCTCGGTCACTTTTCCAATTCTAATATCTTGTAGAATATTCTTGTAATCTTCATCCTTTGCCTGACGCATATTTTCATGCAGTTCAGCATAATTGAAGTTTAACCATATATTGACGTTGCCAATGCTCCCTAGGCACTTCCTGGTATCTTCATGCATGAGTATTTTGAACACAGGTTGACCTTTTACAGGTGTCAGCTGCAGAAGATCTCCGAAAACAATGATGTGTTTGCCACCAAATAACACATCATATTCAGTTTTAAGTACTTCTTGCATTCTCAAATGCACAAAGGCAAGCATGACATTGGAAACCATGCTTACTTCGTCAATGATAAGTAGTTTCATTTTCCTCAAGACTCTTGAAACTTCACAGCAAGCATCCCCAGATAACTTGTGGTATTGTAATTTGTTGTCATGCTCCACTGGCAGCATCAGTAGACGATGCAAAGTAATACCTTTAATGTTATGTGCTGCCAGTCCAGTAGGAGCGGTGACAACACAAGACAGCGATGACTCAGTCCTTTCCTGCAAATAACAAGAAATTGCTTTAATGAGGAAACTTTTTCCAGTTCCCGCTTCTCCACTCACGTACAGTCGGACAGGCTTCAACGATGTACATGAGCACTCTTTCTTCTCATGACTTAATCCGTGCTCAATTTCCTTGGTAACTTCATCATATATTTTCCTCTGCTCAACGTTGAGTTGTTTTTCCAAGTCTTCTAAGTTAACTGAATCCTCCTGAGCATGTGCCATGGCTCTTTCCACTTCATTCATAGCAGTGGCAGCTTCATTTTCGATAATAGGTCCTCCAAGTGGATCTTGACTCAATGAAACAGAACTCTGACTGTCCTGAGAACTGTCTCTGGCAATCTCGGCTGCAATCGTTGCTTCCTGCTCAATTTCCAAAGTTAGCATTTCTTGATATTTAGGAAAAGCAGGACATTCTATGGACTCCTTGGCTGCATTGAAAGAGTCTTCGTAACAGAGGAAATCTCCAAGCAGTTCCTCTTCTGCACGCCAAGGCTTGAAAAGTTGCAAAAGTGCTAAATAGAAAAACTCCTTTTTTTCTGGAGATTCACCACTCAATTTTCGATGGTTTACTAATTGGCATTTTCTTTGCTTGACCAGGCATCCCTCACTTCCAATTACAGCATACACTCCTTTCTCAATATCTTCTTTGATGTTCCTCTTGAATATATAATTTTGTAGAACCTCATATAGACAAACATTCTCAAGGTGACTGCTTCGATTTGGATAATATGTATCCAACATGTTGGACTTCAAAATGTCAGTACTGTTTGGTTCCTTTTCTGCCAAATACTCAATTTCCCGGACAGGTTTTAGAACTCGATTTCGCGTTGCAGCAAGACCAAGACTCGCCCAAACGATACTCCTGGATTTGGCATAGAGACTTGCTGAAGACAATCGATCAGAACATTCGTAAGCTCCGATTTCTCGATGCGACAACATCTTCAGACTGAAACTGTACAACTTCTTGCTGAGGCTCTTTTCATGGGAAATGTCCTCCCACATATCCTTCAGTTCTGTCTTTTCTTTTTTGGTGATGTAAGATGTCACATACCGAGCCACAGCCATACAGTTGTCAGCCACAAACTGTATATCCATGTTAGCATTCCACATGGACAAAATCACTGGGTTGTAGTCATTGATGTACTTGGACTCTTCGTTCCTTTTCAAATTGTATGTATTCTTGGGTGATTTCCTTGTCACATTATGTCGCAGCGAAGACATCAAACTGTTCACTCTTCCTTTAGAAATCACCGGTCGTGGAAAGTTAAAACGACATTTGGTGTAGAACTTGTCCTTGTTTCTGAATTTACGACGACAGTACTTTCCACAACGATGGCTTTGGAAACGTAGAACTTGTTCTCTTAGGCTTTTCTTCTCCGTTGCGTTTGGAACAGCACACGTAGAATACTGTTCTATGAAATTCATCACTAAGTCATCCGGATCTGTTCCAAATTTAGGTGCATCCTTGATCCACAACAACATATGTATATGAGGGACACCTCTTGCTTGGTACTCCTTTCTCCAGAAGAAATCCAACACCTCTCCAAGAGGTGGATTCTTCTTATTTGTGATGAAAGACATCATAGCTTCAAATCTATGATTGAAGTACCTGCATACATTCACTGGATCCAAAGAACACAGTTCTCCAGGTGTCTTGAATTCAATGTTTTCAATATTTCCATTTGCCTCTCGTAGAAATTCAAGTAAGTCTTCCCAGCCATACTCGGCACAGCTCAGAGTGAGGAACCATGTTGGAGTTCCTAAGTTCCTCAGCATACATTTTAAATCACCATGACGACGGTACCAGTACTCATTAGTACCACGCTGACACGCCATGAGATTAATTAAGTGAGAATCCAAAATACTGTCTTGGACATTGATTTTATGCATAAAATCACTTGCCGAGATGTTTCGCATCTGTATACCACTTTTTAAAATGTGGTTCACTGCATATGACAGTCCTGACAGATCGCTTTCAAACAGAAGATGAAACAAATAGGGAATGCATTGACGAAACCTAGGATCTTCTGCATACAATCGTAAAGTCCGGTATTCAGACACAGGAATTTGATGAGGTCGCTCATCATATCTTCCTCCTTGACCTGTGGGAAATAGCTGTGGGAAACAACGAGCTTCCAAACTTTCCTCCCAAACACTAATGGGACTCCCTTTGGCTTGTTTCATTTGAAACAACTCAATAGCATTCCCCATGACTTCCTTGGAATGCAAAGGATGAACACTATAATGTTCATATATTTCTTCACTATTAGACACCTCTACTTTCTCAATTTGGCCAGCACACAAAACGCTATCCTCTTCATCACTTACTTCCTCTTCTGCAACATATACATTCTTATAGTACTTATTATTTTTCTTCAAATACAAAGTTGCATTTTTCACTTTCCTAACATCCACTAAATCTTGCCATATTTTCTTATTCTTTGTCGGAACCCCATTAACCAAGATAACCAGAGGTTCCTCTTCCACTTTCTCAACTCCAATTGTGTTAATGTTTTTGTTCAAATCTAGAGGCAAATAAACAACTCTTCCCTTTAATCCTCTCTGTAAATCTATTGGAGGCAACTTCCCTGTCTTTGGCTCCATTCTTACAATAGCCTGAAAGGGATGGATACTTTGAATCAAAATAGATTCATAAGTATTTAAATCCTTCAATTCTGAAGGAATCTCAACCAATTCCAGATTATTATGAACTGCCCTAGCAGGCATCTGGTTTTGATTTAATTTATTACAACAATAAGTACACACACGTTGGTCCACTCCCAAATCAAAACAATTTTCTACCATCAAGTATGTGGCAAAATCCTTCCATTCACTATTATTTTCCCTTTCAGTTTTTGCATATAAATCCACTAACTTAGTCTGATTCTTATAATAAGTGCGTCGACAACATACACAAGTGAAATTAGGCCTCTCACTTGATTTCATCTGAAACGTGGCAATTTCCTTCTGAAAATTATCTGAACTAGAAACCTGTATATTATGTTCAACATAACCCTCTACTTCTGGGTCAATTTGAACATTCTCATCTCTACTACCAAAGTAACAAAACTCAATTTCTTCACAAATATTCTTCACATCTATTTCAGAACCATGCAAAAGAGCAGCACATAATTGTTTAAGCATAATTGCTGGACTCTTAGCATAATACAACATTCTCACTAATTTTCTCACTTTATTATGATGCACTGCTAGCATCCTGAAATGATGAAAAACACTCTGGCATACTCTCCTGGAAAGACAAGCCAGTGAATGACCACGCAAACCTGTCATTTGTCTCACTCTGCAAGGATCTAAATCTTGCAACAACTTTATTTTCTGCTTCAAACTTTTCTTATTAAATGTCCGTATAAAATCACAAAGCAAATTGATGGAAACCTGTCGCACACTGCAAATAGAACTACACTTCCAAATGTACACAGGACCCTTAGGACGTCTTCCTAAAACCTCATCACTTAGCGCCTCTTCTGTCTCTGTTGTCACAAGTTGTTCTTTTTCAACTGGACAACCATCCTTCACTTCATAAGCTCGACCACTGGTGTCAACTGAAAACACCAAATCATTATCCTGAAAATAACTCTCCTCATTAAAAAATGCCTCACAACTTGAACTATGCATCCATTCTCCGGAAAAAACTTCACAAAAGTTAGTACGATTTACTACTCTCTTCCATCTACTTTTTGTTTTGAAATCAGAAATTACCTTGCTTAGTTTCCTAATTCTATTGATTACCAAAATAAACAACTTTCGCTTAATTTCAAAAGCATGATCAATAATTTTCTCTACATTTTTCTTCTTCTTATAAAATGCCGCTTTCTGTTGGCCTTTTTTTAAAATATTTTTCAATAAATTAACTATTATCCTGTTACGGAACATTCGATTTCGAATGTCCCTAAACTGTTGTTTCCTTCTACTATCATGCACAGAGTTATCTCTTCCTCTACCAGTAACATTTTTGATGGGTCTCTCCTTTCCATTTAAATTGCTTTTCTTTTTGTGGACTGAAACATTTTTTGGAGAAATACTTTTTTTACTACAAATATTTCTTAAGAATGATTTCGTGCTCTTACCCGGACCTTTCTTGGTGTTTTGACAAGTATTTGGGGAAGAGGACTGCTGCAATAAAACATCATCCTGCTGTCTTTGACGTTTTCTAGCCTTTCTAATTCTATTTTTTGTAGGCATTTTCCAAACTATGAAAGAATCTGCAGTTGAATCTGTGGAAAAATATAATAAAAAATGTTATTAACCACTATTACCAAACAGTAAATGAATAACAGTCATCTAAAACTTAATGCCCTACTAATTATTTAACATAGCAAATCTTTTCCACCAGCACTGCATCACAAAAATGACACTCAATGGTACAAAACAGGCATAGAACAATCATAAATCACTCCCTAATATTTTAAATGATTAATTCAGGATGACGATAAGATGTAGCCTATCTAAAGGTTTGTTTAGGCCCAGATCTTTGGACTGGGGTGAATGTGTGTCATTGATCCACATTCGGTCCATCACCTGTTTTGTTTATTTGAGGTGAGGCCAACACATGGTTGCAGATAAGATTTTCACAGAAAAAAACCAAGGTAAAAAAACATGTGAAGGCCTACCAATGAAGTAAGTCATTATTTGAAAACCATTACATTTCTGGAAATATGCACTGCTAGTGCTTCATAAGTTGTTTTGGGTCATATTTATAAGGCATTTGAGTGTCTATTATGCTATTTTACGTTCTTCATGGTGCAAATTTCTTGTAAATACGCTCCCACCTGCGGTTGGCAAATTTAGATTTTGATTATGGGAGTTACATAGGCATGTTAATAATTTCCCAAAAATGGTGTATGACCCCAAACAACCTATGAAGCTCTAGTAGTACATATTCAGAAATTTAATTGATTTCAAAATTCGTTTTTAAACACAGCATATAAATCAATTGTATACCTGCATTCAAGAGGAAATGACTGAAAATGTCCTTGAGACACATGAAAGCGTTTTCTGGAATGCCCTAGCACCATTTTTTGGACATTATTAACATGGCTATGTAACTCCCATAATCAAAATCTAAATTTGCCAAGCGCAGGTGGGAGCGTATTTACAAGACACTTGCCCCATGAGGAATGCTTGCCATTTAAAAAGGAAAAATAACATCAAAGACACTCAAATGCCTTATAAATATGACCCAAAACAACCTATGAAGCTCTAGCAGTACATATCCAGAAATGTAATTGATTTCAAAAATGGTTTTTAAAAACAACATATCTGTTTCAGCTTACATAACAGACCATGGAATGGGCTTCATATACAACAATAACTTGTGTTACTGCATGCCAGAATGGTACACCGAATATGCAATTACAATTTCTCAAAGAAACAAAATCTATTTCTATATCACTACAGACAAAGCCACAGTTTAAAAGCACAGCTTTCTTCATCATTTTCTCCTTAGCAAGATTTATCGCAAATGCGATAAAAAACGGCCGCAATGCATGAATATCGCTGAAAAGTCAGCGATATTCATGCATTATCCAGCAAATGCTCTTAGCCATGTTATCCACCTCCCATTGGATAACATGGCTAAGAACTGCTCGCAAATGCGAAAAAAAACGGCCGCAATGCATGAATATCGCTGAAAAGTCAGCGATATTCATGCATTTTCCAGCAAATGCTCTTAGCCATGTTATCCACTTCCCATTAAATAACATGGCTAAGAACTGCTCAGGGCCCCATGAGGAACGCTTTCCATTTAAAAAGGTAAACATAACATCAAAGACACTAAAATGCCTTCTAAATATGACCCCAAACAACCTATGAAGCTCTAACAGTACATATCCAGAAATGTAATTGATTTCAAAATTCGTTTTTAAACACAGCATATAAATCAATTGTATACCTGCATTCATGAAGAAATGACTGAAAATGTCCTTGAGACACATGAAAGTGTTTTCTGGAATGCCCTAGCACCATTTTTGGGACACTATTAACATGGCTAGGTAACTCCCATAATCAAAATCTAAATTTGCCAAGCGCAAGTGGGAGCGTATTTACAAGACACTTGCCCCATGAGGAACGCTTTCCATTTAAAAAGGTAAACATAACATCAACGACACTAAAATGCCTTCTAAATATGACCCCAAACAACCTATGAAGCTCTAACAGTACATATCCAGAAATGTAATTGATTTCAAAATTCGTTTTTAAACACAGCATATAAATCAATTGTATACCTGTATTCAAGAGGAAAGGACTGAAAATGTCCTAGAGATACAGGAAAGCGTTTTCTTGAATGCCCTACCACCATTTTTGGGACACTATTAACATGGCTAGGTAACTCCCATAATCAAAATCTAAATTTGCAAAGCACAAGTGGGAGCGTATTTACAAGACACTTGCCCCATGAGGAACACTTTCCATTTTAAAAGGAAAACATAACATCAAAGACACTCAAATGCCTTATAAATATGGCCCAAAACAACCTATGAAGCTCTAGCAGTACATATCCAGAAATGTAATTGATTTCTAAAATCGTTTTTAAAAACAACATATCTGTTTCAGCTTACATAACAGACCATGGAATGGGCTCCATGTACCACAATAACTTGTGTTACTGCATGCCAGAATGCTACACCGTATATGCAATTACAATTTCTCAAAGAAACTAATTCTATTTGTATATCACTAGAGACAAAACCACATTTTAAAAACACAGCTTTCTTCATCATTTTCTCCTTAAATCATACTATTCTCTATCTAAATTAAATAAATCTTTTCTCACCTTAGCAAATATTTTTTGAGTTTTGAAAACAGTCTCAGAAATACACCAAATTGTCTTCAGCAGAAGAAAAAGGATGCACTCCAAAGGCTGCAGCTATTGAAAGCACAGAAATACAGATATTCATTTCACATATCTCTCATATTAGCCAATCATAACTCTTCCCTCACTTTTTTTCAAATCAAAACCCTTCCCCCTCTGCCCTCTCTGCCTTTTTTCCATAGCAACCACCTCCTGGAAGACCTCTCATGTTTGCAAATTCACACAACAATGTTTCAATTGAACTCTGAACTCTCAGTGCACCTGCGTATCCAGTGCAATCTTTCATTAAATGTTTCTTCCTTGACCATTCAAATTACATCTTTCAAAGAACACATCCATGCACCCTAACTTTCTGTTTTCAGAAATGGAAATGCACCAATCACTGCTAATGATTCATTAGCATTGGAAATCCACAGTTTTTTTTCTTTAGAAACTCCTACTGTTTCAACTGCCCTTTCATTACCACACTTCATCTGACTGCAGAACAACCTTCTCCCACCATGTTTAAGGTCTGGATTGTTGGACATAGTTACATCCACTGGGCTCAAAGGTATGCTGAGAACAGAAATTTACCTAACCTCAATTTACAAGATGTGGAAATTAAGTGGTTGGGCCAAAGAGGATTAAAATGTCACCAATTGATACCATTGGTGAAAACCTTTATGCATTTTCCAAAACCTGATCTGTTAATAGTGCACTGTGGAGGTAATGATTTGGGCACTTTGACAGGGGTAGGTCTGGAAATGCTTTTAAAGGACACCTTTGAGCAATTAATGGCACTTTTTCCTCAAACTGCCTTGGTATATTCCAATATATGCCAAAGACAGAAATGGAGGTGGTCCAACCAATTTTCTCCACAAATTGAGAAAGCGAGGAAGCATGTAAACAAATCTGTTTCAGCTTTCATGAGAGACCATGGAATCGGCTCTCTGTACAACAATAACTTGCGTTACTACATGCAAGATATCTACAGAGGAGATGGAGTTCACTTCTCAGATGAGGGCAACAGAATTTTCATTCTGAATTTAAGAATGTGCATTGGTACCTACTTATAAGTACCTAAATGTACCATAAACCCAAAAGCTCTTCTCAGAGCTACCCTTCATCTGATCACACACTTTTATTATTTTTTTTCTAACTTTTTTTCTGTAATTTTCAACAAACTACGCTCAAAGAGCGCTATCCGGTACGCGAACTGGAAGCTAACCGCGCAAAATTTTAAAAAAAAAGTTTTTTCTTCGCACATATAGTCCTCCTCAGCCACCCTCAGAAAACGTAGGGGGCCAAAATACTTGTACCATGCCCCCTTCTACCCATTCAGAACATTATTTACCCTCCATTTTATACCTTGATTCGACCGAAACACAAAATGGTGGACTCCCGTTACGCTCCTAGTTCGCGGACCGGACCGCTTTCCGGGAAGCGGTCCAAAAAAAAGGTGGGAAAGTAATTTACAGAAAAACGACTACAGACACTCTCACCAAATATAAATTAGCTCATACTACATCACAATCCCTTTCATTCTCACAAATTTGATTGAAATTTCATTTAGCCATTTAGCCTGTAGACCTCTCCAAGTACCGTGAGGTAAATTACTTCACAAAACACATCTGAACTGTTGGAATTGACAACCAATGAAAATGTTACTTTCATTTTCTACTTTTATTACCTGACATTTGATTGGTTATATACCTGTATATATATAAAGGAAGAGAAGGAAACACAGCCATTTTGACTACTACTTCTTGTTGTACATCACATTTCAATAGCTTCCAAAAACTTCAACTTCTTTGTGAAGGTAAGTTATAATTTTTAAAAATGAAATATATTGTGCACTATAACTTAATATAGTAGACTTTTTCTGCTAGATATACACTATCCCTCTGTAGTAGTAATGTATTTAGATAGACTTCTCTGTTATAGTTATGAATGGAGTTAGGCTTGTCTTGGTTAAATCACATACACTTTTTTATAGTCCTATTTCCACTAGATACTATACACTGCCAAAAGATAAATTCACTGATAAAAACTGCCTATCTAAAATTAATCCCAACAGTGCCCTATCTCTACTAATATATATTTTTTTAATCCAAATTTCAGGCAAAATGGAAGGCGAAAACCAAGTTTCTTTTGAGATGGACCTGCAAGAGAGCAGCCAGGAATTGATTGAACAAATTGACATGGAATTTATGGATGAAAGCTTGGATAATGAACTGCTGCAATGTGTCCAAGCAGTAGATGCCCTCCTTGCAAATGAGGACATTTTACAACCTCACAGATTGCAAACAATATTTCAAGAAAATAATGACATTTCAGACACTGAAATGTTAGAAAGTTTAATAAATTATGAAAAACAATCAAAATTAAAAAAAAACTTTAAAAATAAAGAAAACAAAAAAAAAAACAAAAACAACAAACAATGAACATACAGTCTTTGAAAAGTGTATCATTCTATTATCCTTATAGTACGCTGCCCAGAACGCTTTCCGGTTCGCGTACTAGGCGCTCATCGCGCAAAAAAAAAAAAAAAAAATGTTTGACCCTGCTGGGCCCTTTTAAAACCTCCACATAAAACCTAGGGGGTCAGGGAGGATCTACTATGCCCCCTTATGGAAATTTCCCCCTTTGTTTTGGCCTCCTCTTGTCTCTCGATCCTACCGAGAGACAAGATGGCGGCTGCACCGGACTGTTTAGAATGTTGACAGACACCGAAGAGCCAATCAGCTTTCCGTGCGCAAAGTTCCGTTACGCGAAAAGTACGCGAACCGGATCGCTGCCCGGAGCGCTGTTACAGATATATATCTTGATTTAAACGTTAATTTCTCAAAATCCACTGAAGCACATATATTGAGACCTAGCAAAGGCACATCGGGCTAACAGTCCCTACAATTTTGCCAAGTTTCGTGGAAATCCATTCAGCCGTTCGGGCTAAAAGTGAGTCCAACCGCCCTATGGAAATTAACATGGGAAAAACGCGTTTTGGGACCCCCCTTTTTATCTACTAGTGTGATGCCCAAAGTGCAAACCAAAAAAGAAAAATACTTTTGTGCATAACAGGTGTGAAATTTTTTTTTTAGGTGTAAATGAAGCCAACTGTACTTTTTTTATCTCTTAATTCTATGCGTTATATATATATATATATATATATTTCAGCAGGCGGGTGCTTTCAATGTGGGGGTGCTCCCACAAATCAATTCCCGCTTCACTTTCCGTAACTTCGGATTTCCATCCTCCAGGAAACAAGCACTCACGGGGGGTCGTTTGGGTTGTTTATTTTACCAGCAAACAGACACAGTAACAAACAGACGCGTTTCGGTAAAACCCTTCATCTAACGTAGATGAAGGGCTTTACCGAAACGTGTCTGTTTGTTACTGTGTCTGTTTGCTGGTAAAATAAACAACCCAAACGACCCCCGAGAGTGCTTTATATATATATATATATATATATATATATATATATATATATATATATATATATATATATATATATATATATATATATATATATATATATATATATATATATATATATATATATATATATATATATATATATATATATATATATATATATATATATATATATATATATATATATATTATTACCTACTGGCGGTCGCCAGTAGGTATATATAGTTAGGATTTTTTCCCTATGGGATTTTGAAAATTCTATGCCTAATAATGTTTGCGTTTGTGGACGGAATTGGCTGAAATTTTCAGGAAAATGGCACATTTTGTTTCTGAGCAGCCCTTGAAAATTTGGGGGGGGTTTGTGGAGGGGGGGCCGAGAAAAAAGGGGGGTCCCAAAACGCCTTTTTCCCATGTTAATTTCCATAGGGCGGTTGGACTCACTTTTAGCCCGAACGGCTGAATGGATTTTCACGAAACTTGGCAAAATTGTAGGGACTGTTAGCCCGATGTGCCTTTGCTAGGTCTCAATATATGTGCTTCAGTGGATTTTGAGAAATTAACGTTTAAATCAAGATATATATCTGTAACAGCGCTCCGGGCAGCGATCCGGTTAGCGAACCTTTCGCGTATCGGAACTTTGCGATGCGAAGCTGATTGGCCCTCCGGTGTCTGTCAACATTCTAAACAGTCCGGAGCGGCCGCCATCTTGTCTCTCGGTAGGATCGAGAGACAAGAGGAGGCCAAAACAAAGGGGGAAATTACCATAAGGGGGCATAGTAGATCCTCGTTGACCCCCTAGGTTTTATGTGGAGGTTTTAAAAGGGCCTAGGAGGGTCCAAAAAAAAAAAATTAAAATTTATTTTTTTGCGTGGTAAGCGCCAAGTTCGCGAACCGGAAAGCGTTCTGGGCAGCGAACTTTATGGATAAAAGAATGAAAGACTTTTCTAATACTGTATGTTAATTATTTGTTGGTTTTGTTGATTTTTTTTTAATATTTTTATTTTTTCAGCAATTTTTTATTGTTGTGATTGTGTTTCAAAATTTAATAACATTTCTTACATTTAACTACTTTATGAATTACATATAAAAATGATTAAAGACTCAAACAATTTTTTAATATTACATATAATTTTATTTTTCGGATTGTTTTTCGAAATTTAATAGAACGTCTAGCATTTCACTGTCTGATATGTGTTCTTGTTCAGTGAACATAAGTTCAAACATTTGACCGTCATCATAATGAAGTAAATGATCCACTGATTCCACACATTGAACTAATTCATGGTCCCGTGATTGATCCATGAAATCAGAGTCTTCATTGTCCTCAATTTCTTTTTCTGTGTTGGTCTCCAGAACAATTTCGAAGGAAACATTCTGCTCACCTTCCATTTTATTGCTGTAATTTGCATAAAAAATAAATATATAAGTAGAGATAGGGCACTGTTGGGTTTAAGTTCAGACAGGCACTTGTGAGTTTATACCAGAGAAGTAATCTATGGGCACTGTTTGGTTTCAGGCGTGAATTAGTACTATTAAAAAGTGCCTGTGAAGAAGCCTAAGTAAATTTATAATTATACCACAGAAACCTAAATCAGTCCATAATTATAATAAAGAAGCCTTTCTCAATGTCTAACTCTTACAGAGGGATAGTATATAACTATCTGAAAAAGTTTACCATATTTACTTATAGTGCACAATATACTTCAGTTTTAAAAATAACAACTTACCTTTAGAAACAAGTTGATGTTATTATTGATATTCTAAATGATATATACAACAACAAGTAGTAGTCAAAATGGCTGTGTTTCCTTCTCTCCCTTTATATATATACAGGTATATAACCAATCAAATGTCAGGTAATAAAAGTAGAAAATGAAAGTAACATTTTCATTGGTTGTCAATTCCAACACTTCAGATGTGTTTTGTGAAGTAATTTACCTCACGGTACTTGGAGAGGTCTACAGGCTAAATGGCTAAATGAAATTTCAATGAAATTTGTGAGAATGGAAGGGATTGTTATGTAGTATGAGCTAATGTATATTTGGTGAGAGTGTCTCTAGTCGTTTTTCTGTAAATTACTTTCCCACCTTTTTTTTGGACCGCTTTCCGGGAAGCGGCCCGGTTAGCGAACCTTAAGCGTTACGGGAGTCCACCATTTTGTGTTTCGGTCGCATTAAGATACAAGATGGAGGGCAAATAATGTTTAGAATGGGTAGAAGGGGTCATGGTAGACTTATCTTGACCCCCTAGGTTTTCTGAGCGTGGCTGAGGAGGCTTATATGTGCGGAAAAAAAAACTTTTTTTTTTAAAATTCCGCGAGGTTAGCTTTCGGTTAGCGAACCGGGTAGCGCTCCGGGGAGCGAATTTTGTGGAAAATTAGTGAAAAAAGTTAGAGAAAAATAATAATTGTGAGTGATCAGATGTAGGGTAGCTCTGAGAAGAGCTTTTGGGTTTATGGTACATTTAGGTACTTATAAGTAGGTACCAATGCACAGTCTTAAATTCAGAATGAAAATTCTGTTGCCCTCATCTGAGAAGTGAACTCCATCTCCTCTGTAGATATCTTGCATGTAGTAACGCAAGTTATTGTTGTAAAGAGAGCCCATTCCATGGTCTCTCATGTAAGCTGAAACAGATTTGTTTACATGCTTCCTCGCTTTTTCAATTTGTGGACAAAATTGGTTGGACCACCTCCATTTCTGTCTTTGGCATATATTGGAATATACCAAGGCAGTTTGAGGAAAAAGTGCCATTAATTGCTCCAAGGTGTCCTTTAAAAGCATTTCCAGACCTACCCCTGTCAAAGTGCCCAAATCATTACCTCCACAGTGCACTATTAACAGGTCAGGTTTTGGCAAATGCATAAAGGTTTTCACCAATGGTATCAATTGGTGACATTTTAATCCTCTTTGGCCCAACCACTTAATTTCCACATCTTGTAAATTGAGGTTAGGTAAATTTCTGCTCTCAGCATACCTTTGAGCCCAGTGGATGTAACTATGTCCAACAATCCAGACCTTAAACATGGTGGGAGAATGTTGTTCTGCAGTCAGATGAAATGTGGTAATGAAAGGGCAGTTGAAACAGTAGGAGTTTGTAAAGAAAAAAAAACTGAGGATTTACAATGCTAATGATTCATTAGCAGTGATTGGTGCATTTCCATTTCTGAAAACAGAAAGTTAGGGTGCATGGATGTGTTCCTTGAAAGATGTAATTTGAATGGTCAAGGAAGAAACATTTAATGAAAGATTGCACTGGATACGCAGGTGCACTGAGAGTTCAGAGTTCAATTGAAACATTGTTGTGTGAATTTGCAAACATGAGAGGTCTTCCAGGAGGTGGTTGCTATGGAAACAAGGCAGACAGGGCAGAGGGGGGAAGGGTTTTGATTTGAAAAAAGTGAGGGAAGAGGAATGATACTATATTCATGCATTGCGGCAGTTTTTTTTCACATTGCTTCATAGGTTGTTTGGGTTCATATTTAGAAGGCATTTTAGTGTCTTTGATGTTATTTTTCCCTTTTTAAATGGAAAGCGTTCCTCATGGGGCCCTGAGCAGTTCTTAGCCATGTTATTTAATAGGAAGTGGATAACATGGCTAAGAGCATTTGCTGGAAAATGCATGAATATCGCTGATTTTTCTGCTATATTCATGCATTGTGGCAGTTTTTTTTCACATTGCTTCATAGGTTGTTTGGGTTCATATTTAGAAGGCATTTTAGTGTCTTTGATGTTATTTTTCCCTTTTTAAATGGAAAGCGTTTCTCATGGGGCCCTGAGCAGTTCTTAGCCATGTTATTTAATAGGAAGTGGATAACATGGCTAAGAGCATTTGCTGGAAAATGCATGAATATCGCTGACTTTTCTGCTATATTCATGCATTGCGGCAGTTTTTTTTCACATTGCTTCATAGGTTGTTTGGGTTCATATTTAGAAGGCATTTTAGTGTCTTTGATGTAATTTTTCCCTTTTTAAATGGAAAGCGTTCCTCATGGGGCCCTGAGCAGTTCTTAGCCATGTTATTTAATAGGAAGTGGAGAACATGGCTAAGAGCATTTGCTGGAAAATGCATGAATATCGCTGACTTTTCTGCTATATTCATGCATTGCGGCAGTTTTTTTTCACATTGCTTCATAGGTTGTTTGGGTTCATATTTAGAAGGCATTTTAGTGTCTTTGATGTTATTTTTCCCTTTTTAAATGGAAAGCGTTCCTCATGGGGCCCTGAGCAGTTCTTAGCCATGTTATTTAATAGGAAGTGGATAACATGGCTAAGAGCATTTGCTGGAAAATGCATGAATATCGCTGATTTTTCTGCGATATTCATGCATTGCGGCCTTTTTTTATCACATTTGCAAGCACTTCTTAGCCATGTTATCCAATGGGAGGTGGATAACATGGCTAAGAGCATTTGCTTCAAAGGTTGTTTGGGGTTATACACCATTTTTGGGAAATTATTAACATGCCTATCTAACTCCCATAATCAAAATCTAAATTTGCCAACCGCAGGTGGGAGCGTATTTACAATAAATTTGCACCATGAAGAACGTAAAATAGCATACTAGATACTCAAATAACTTATAAATATGACCCAAAACATCTTATGAAGCACTAGTAGTGCATATTTCCAGAAATGTATTGGTTTTCATTTAATGATTTACTTCATTGGTAGGCCTTCACATGTTTTTTTACCTTGTTTTTTTTCAGTGAAAATCTTATCTGCAACCATGTGTTGGCCTCACCTCAAATAAACAAAACAGGTGATGGACTGAATGTGGATCAATGACACACATTCACCCCAGTCTAAAGATCAGGGCCTAAACAAATCTTTAGATAGGCTACATCTTATCGTCATCCTGAATTAATGATTAAAAATATTAGGGAGTGATTTATGAGTGTTGTATGCCTGTTTTGTACCATTGAGTGTCATTTTTGTGATGCAGTGCTGGTGGAAAATATTTGCTATGTTAAATAATTAGTACGGCATTAAGTTTTAGATGACTGTTATTTATTTACTGTTTGGTAATAGTGGTTAATAACATTTTATATTATATTTTTCCACAGATTCAACTGCAGATTCTTTCATAGTTTGGAAAATGCCTTCCAGAAGTCGAATACGAAAGGCTAGAAAACGTCAAAGACAGCAGGATGATGTTTTATTGCAGCAGTCCTCTTCCCCAAATACTTGTCAAAACACCAAGAAAGGTCCGGGTAAGAGCACGAAATCATTCTTAAGAAATATTTGTAGTAAAAAAAGTTTTGCTCAAAAAAATGTTTCAGTTCACAAAAAGAAAAATAATTTAAATGGAAAGGAGAGACCCATCACAAATGTTACTGGTAGAGGAAGAGATAACTCTGTGCATGATAGTAGAAGGAAACAACAGTTTAGGGACATTCGAAATCGAATGTTCCGTAATAGGATATTAGTTAATTTATTGAAAAATATTAAAAAGAAAGGCCAACAGAAAGCGGCATTTTATAAGAAGAAGAAAAATGTAGAGAAAATTATTGATCATGCTTTTGAAATTAAGCGAAAGTTGTTTATTTTGGTAATCAATAGAATTAGGAAACTAAGCAAGGTAATTTCTGATTTCAAAACAAAAAGTAGATGGAAGAGAGTAGTAAATCGTACTAACTTTTGTGAAGTTTTTTCCGGAGAATGGATGCATAGTTCAAGTTCTGAGGCATTTTTTAATGAGGAGACTTATTTTCAGGATAATGATTTGGTGCATGCAGTTGACATCAGTGGTCGAGCTTATGAAGTGAAGGATGGTTGTCCAGTTGAAAAAGAACAACTTGTGACAACAGAGACAGAAGAGGCGCTAAGTGATGAGGTTTTAGGAAGACGTCCTAAGGGTCCTGTGTACATTTGGAAGTGTAGTTCTATTTGCAGTGTGCGACAGGTTTCCATCAATTTGCTTTGTGATTTTATACGGACATTTAATAAGAAAAGTTTGAAGCAGAAAATGAAGTTGTTGCAAGATTTAGATCCTTGCAGACTGAGACAAATGACAGGTTTGCGTGGTCATTCACTGGCTTGTCTTTCCAGGAGAGTATGCCAGAGTGTTTTTCATCATTTCAGGATGCTAGCAGTGCATCATAATAAAGTGAGAAAATTAGTGAGAATGTTGTATTATGCTAAGAGTCCAGCAATTATGCTTAAACAATTATGTGCTGCTCTTTTGCATGGTTCTGAAATAGATGTGAAGAATATTTGTGAAGAAATTGAGTTTTGTTACTTTGGTAGTAAAGATGAGAATGTTCAAATTGACCCTGAAGTAGAGGGTAATGTGGAAGATAATGTACAGGTTTCCAGTACAGATAATTTTCAGAAGGAAATTGCCACGTTTCAGATGAAATCAAGTGAGAGGCCTAATTTCACTTGTGTATGTTGTCGACGCACTTATTATAAGAATCAGACTAAGGTAGTGGATTTATATGCAAAAAGTGAAAGGGAAAATAATAGTGAATGGAAGGATTTTGCCACATACTTGATGGTAGAAAATTATTTTGATTTGGGATCGGATCAACGTGTGTGTACTTATTGTTGTAATAAATTAAACCAAAACCAGATGCCTGCTAGGGCAGTTCATAATAATCTGGAATTGGTTGAGATTCCTTCTGAATTGAAGGATTTAAATACTTATGAATCTATTTTGATTCAAAGTATCCATCCCTTTCAGGCTATTGTAAGAATGGAGCCAAAGACAGGGAAGTTGCCTCCAGCAGATTTACAGAGAGGATTAAAGGGAAGAGTTGTTTATTTGCCTCTAGATTTGAAGAAAAACATTAACACAATTGGAATAGAAAAAGTGGAAGAGGAACCTCTGGTTATCTTGGTTAATGGGGTTCCGACAAAGAATAAGAAAATATGGCAAGATTTAGTGGATGTTAGGAAAGTCAAAAAGGCAACAGTGTATTTGAAGAAAAATAATAAGTACTATAAGAATGTATATGTTGCAGAAGAGGAAGTAAGTGATGAAGAGGATAGCGATTTGTGTGCAGGCCAAATTGAGAAAGTAGAGGCCTCTAAAAGTGAAGAAATATATGAACATTATAGTGTTCATCCTTTGCATTCCAAGGAAGTCATGGGGAATGCTATTGAGTTGTTTCAAATGAAACAAGCCAAAGGGAGTCCCATTAGTGTTTGGGAGGAAAGTTTGGAAGCTCGGTGTTTCCCACAGCTATTTCCCACAGGTCAAGGAGGAAGATATGATGAGCGACCTCATCAAATTCCTGCATCTGAATACCGGACTTTACGATTGTATGCAGAAGATCCTAGGTTTCGGCAATGCATTCCCTATTTGTTTCATCTCCTGTTTGAAAGCGATCTGTCTGGACTGTCATATGCAGTGAACCACATCTTAAAAAGTGGTATACAGATGCGAAACATCTCGGCAAGTGACTTTATGCATAAAGTCAATGTCCAAGACAGTATTTTGGATTCTCACTTAATTAATCTCATGGCGTGTCAGCGTGGTACTAATGAGTACTGGTACCGTCGTCATGGTGATTTAAAATGTATGCTGAGGAACTTAGGAACTCCAACATGGTTCCTCACTCTGAGCTGTGCCGAGTATGGCTGGGAAGACTTACTTGAATTTCTACGAGAGGCAAATGGAAATATTGAAAACATTGAATTCAAGACACCTGGAGAACTGTGTTCTTTGGATCCTGTGAATGTATGCAGGTACTTCAATCATAGATTTGAAGCTATGATGTCTTTCATCACAAATAAAAAGAATCCACCTCTTGGAGAGGTGTTGGATTTCTTCTGGAGAAAGGAGTACCAAGCAAGAGGTGCCCCTCATATACATATGTTGCTGTGGATCAAGGATGCACCTAAATTTGGAACAGATCCGGATGACTTAGTGATGAATTTCATCGAACAGTATTCTACGTGTGCTGTTCCAAACGCAACGGAGAAGAAAAGTCTAAGAGAACAAGTTCTACGTTTCCAAAGCCATCGTTGTGGAAAGTACTGTCGTCGTAAATTCAGAAACAAGGACAAGTTCTACACCAAATGTCGTTTCAACTTTCCACGACCGGTGATTTCTAAAGGAAGAGTGAACAGTTTGATGTCTTCGCTGCGACATAATGTGACGAGGAAATCACCCAAGAATACATACAATTTGAAAAGGAATGAAGAGTCCAAGTACATCAATGACTACAACCCAGTGATTTTGTCCATGTGGAATGCCAACATGGATATACAGTTTGTGGCTGACAACTGTATGGCTGTGGCTCGGTATGTGACATCTTACATCACCAAAAAAGAAAAGACCGAACTGAAGGATATGTGGGAGGACATTTCCCATGAAAAGAGCCTCAGCAAGAAGTTGTACAGTTTCAGTCTGAAGATGTTGTCGCATCGAGAAATCGGAGCTTACGAATGTTCTGATCGATTGTCTTCAGCAAGTCTCTATGCCAAATCCAGGAGTCTCGTTTGGGCGAGTCTTGGTCTTGCTGCAACGCGAAATCGAGTTCTAAAACCTGTTCGGGAAATTGAGTATTTGGCAGAAAAGGAACCAAACAGTACCGACATTTTGAAGACCAACATGTTGGATACATATTATCCAAATCGAAGCAGTCACCTTGAGAATGTTTGTCTATATGAGGTTCTCCAAAATTATATATTCAAGAGGAACATCAAAGAAGATATTGAGAAAGGAGTGTATGCTGTAATTGGAAGTGAGGGATGCCTGGTCAAGCAAAGAAAATGCCAATTAGTAAACCATCGAAAATTGAGTGGCGAATCTCCAGAAAAAAAGGAGTTTTTCTATTTAGCACTTTTGCAACTTTTCAAGCCTTGGCGTGCAGAAGAGGAACTGGTTGGAGATTTCCTCTGTTACGAAGACTCTTTCAATGCAGCCAAGGAGTCCATAGAATGTCCTGCTTTTTCTAAATATCAAGAAATGCTAACTTTGGAAATTGAGCAGGAAGCAACGATTGCAGCCGAGATTGCCAGAGACAGTTCTCAGGACAGTCAGAGTTCTGTTTCATTGAGTCAAGATCCACTTGGAGGACCTATTATCGAAAATGAAGCTGCCACTGCTATGAATGAAGTAGAAAGAGCCATGGCACATGTTCAGGAGGATTCAGTTAACTTACAAGACTTGGAAAAACAACTCAACGTTGAGCAGAGGAAAATATATGATGAAGTTACCAAGGAAATTGAGCACGGATTAAGTCATGAGAAGAAAGAGTGCTCATGTACGTCGTTGAAGCCTGTCCGACTGTACGTGAGTGGAGAAGCGGGAACTGGAAAAAGTTTCCTCATTAAAGCAATCTCTTGTTATTTGCAGGAAAGGACTGAGTCATCGCTGTCTTGTGTTGTCACCGCTCCTACTGGACTGGCAGCACATAATATTAAAGGTATTACTTTGCATCGTCTACTGATGCTGCCGGTGGAGCATGACAACAAATTACAATACAACAAGTTATCTGGAGATGCTTGCTGTGAAGTTTCAAGAGTTTTGAGGAAAATGAAACTACTTATCATTGACGAAGTAAGCATGGTTTCCAATGTCATGCTTGCCTTTGTGCATTTGAGAATGCAAGAAGTACTTAAAACTGAATATGATGTCTTATTTGGTGGGAAACACATCATTGTTTTCGGAGATCTTCTACAGCTGACACCAGTAAAAGGTCAACCTGTGTTCAAAATACTCACGCATGAAGATACCAGGAAGTGCCTAGGGAGCATTGGCAACGTCAATATATGGTTAAACTTCAATTATGCAGAACTGCATCAAAATATGCGTCAGGCAAAGGATGAAGATTACAAGAATATTCTACAAGATATTAGAATTGGAAAAGTGACCGAGCATGGGAAAGAAGCTTTAAATGCACGATTACTGTCAAATTTATATCCCAAACAAGAGATTGTGCCTGAGAATATTTTTCAGAAAATTACTGAGAAGAAATCCGGGATATGTCTCATGCCAACTCTTGCAGAATGTGCCATCTTCAACAACAAAATGTTGAATTTAGAAAAGCAAGAGATTGTGAAACTTGAAGCTATTGACAAATTAGAGCATATGGGATCAACAATTATTTTGTCAGACAATTTGAAATCAAAATTGGATTCATTAGAGAAGACTATATCTAAGACAGCGGGTTTTGAAAAGACTCTGAATGTGTGTTTAAATTGCCAAATCATTTTGAGACGGAATTTACATGTAGAAAGAGGTCTGGTAAATGGATCAATGGGTAATGTTGTTGATTTTGAGAAATACAGAAATAGAGATGGAATAGAATTTTTAAGAATTAAATTTGATGGCATTGAGGAAGTACAGATAATTGCTCGTTGTTCTGCTAGGTTTTTGCTTGTTAAAGACTTATATGTTCGCCGTAAACAGTTTCCTGTTTGCTTGGCATATGCGGTGACAATCCATAAATCGCAAGGTTTAAGTGTAGACTGTGCATTGGTGAATATTGGCAGTTCAGTGTTCAAGGAGGGTATGGCATATGTGGCATTGTCACGAGTTAGAACTTTATCGGGATTGTACTTGATTGACTGTGATGTCACAAACATTTGTGCGGATCTAGATTGTGTTAAGGAATACAATAGGTTAAGAAGAGAGTATGCGCCACATTTGCCTCAATATCCTTTGTTTGAGAAACGTGTGGTAGGCCGGAAACGTAGAAATAGCAGTAATAGTAGGGAGGTTGTTGCAAAAAGACTAAAAGTCAATGAACCGAAAGTTGTTAGCAGAAAGAAAGTGGATACTGTTGAAGAGATTGTTGGTTTTCAATTTGAAAACAGTTCTGGTGTCAACTGCTATGCAAATGTCGTTGTTAATGTTCTCTTTTCACTAGAGAGTTTAAAAGAACAGATTGTGTTCAATTCAGAACAAAGTTTATGCTGCTTGTTGAATTCTGTGTTAGAGAAATGTAGCACTGATCGAACAAAAGTAGAAAGTGTGTCTGAAGTTCGTTATCTGTTAGATGAATGTTCAGGTCAAACAGACTTCTCTGAAAATAATCAGCAAGATTGTCAGGAGTTTTTAATGTATATGCTTGATATATTGCAAGATGAGGGTGTAGATGTAGATCACCTGTTTGGGCTTTCTTATCAATGGCAGCATGACTGCGAGAACTGTATGGTATCAAGTACTACTAGTGTAGACTCAGAAAGATTTATATATTTAACTTTGCCAGACAGTAAATCAGTGTCCTTTAATAAGCTAGTAAATGCAGCGGATCACAACATGGAGTGTAGCCAATGTAAATGTGATATGATGTCAACATTATTTATACGTAGATATGGCCAGTATGTCATTTTAATGATGCAACGATGTAGGCCTGATGGATCAAAATTGTCAACTTTAATAAAAAAATTTGTGGCTTCTCAGCTGTCAATATCAGGGAGGACTTTTGTTACTGTAGCAATTATCTATCACGATGGTCCATCAACAACATCAGGACATTATACAGCTTACTTAAAGTCTGGAAACGGCTGGTCATTCTGTAATGATTCTGTTGTAACTTTCAAAAAAAAATTGCCGTTTGACCTTAAAAATTCTTACCTGGTGTTTTTAAAACCAAAATTTTAAGTAGAGGGAATGTAAGTCTGCAATGCTGTCTCGATTAAAAATCCAACTATATAAACCTGATGCAAGTAAGTCTGCTTCATAGTAAGCAGTATCAGTGTCATAGGAAAAGGAGAACATGAGTGACAAAGAAGAGTAAGATATTAGTAGTCCAGGATTGTGAAAATAATCTCAAATATTTTATTTTTGAAAGTTGCGAAAATAGAAAATGTCGGGATTTGATTGGAAGAATTACAAGACTTGCGAATCGCGGCAACATGATTTGGCCTAGTGGAAACATGTGATATAATGAGAGAAGTTTTTTTTCTATGTAACATATTTCACGTATCGATGGAGGTTTTCTTTCAGAAAGTGGCGGGCTGAAAATATTTAAAGCACAACAGAGTGGATGCTGTTTATAGGAGATCGTTTGACGTCATTGAAAGTAAGTTAATTTTAAGAAGTTTTGAAATCAGATTTCTTAGGTTGTATGGGTTTTTTAAACACAGTCATTTTGATTGTGTTTTTTTTTCCCCGCTGTTACATGATGAATACCTTCAAGTCACTGATTTAAGTGAAATTTGATACATTCTGAGAACAGCAAAAATAAACCATTTAACATGTATAATTAATGTTATGCTTTTTGTCCTTATGATATACATTTAGAAATGTGTTGTACATATGGGTAAGCTGAGTTCTGTAAATATCAATTTTAATGCTTAGAGTGCTGTACTTCTGGGTAGTGTTTTTTTTTTTAAAAAAAAGAGGCCTCACCTCAAAGAAAGCTCTTGAAAGCACACATCTTATTTGCATCCTAAAACAATCATTTACAATGTTAGACACAATTTTATGATGGCTTTACATCTTTTTTGCGCTGCTATTGCATCACTATTGTGAGACATTAGCAGTGCAAGAAAAACATCATGTTCCAAAATAGGCCTCAGTTCAGCAACATCAAGATACAGTTTCTTTCGAATATATATCTTTAGGATTGTGTAGGGGACGTAGAGAAGCAGAGACTTCTGTAAATGTCAAAGTTGTTGAAAAACTGTTTGTTTTTTAACCTTTTCCCTTGTCTTTTCTAATTTTTAAATACATGTTTTAATATTTTTTGAAATGTTTGTTCTTTGTTTTACAGATTGAAAGTATGAAAAAATATTTAAAAAAGGTAACAAGAATTATAAGGTAAATGTTTTCCTCTCTTTTTACCCGCAATGCACTGCTGATGATGTCATTGACACTATCTCTCATTTACTCTCTCTAGCTGTCTTTCTTTTTACATTATTCTCTGTTTACTTCCCTTATACTAACTCTTCTTTTTTTTAAAAAAATATTTTTTTAGTTCGCTTAAAGTTCGCGAACCGGTCAGCGAACTTGAAGCGAACCAAAAGAAATAGAGCTTGCCAGAGTGATAAACATTCTAGCAATTTTGTTTGAAAGGGGAGGTAGTTCTGAAAAGAACTGTTTTTTTTTGTTTTTGTTGTTTTATATTTTTTTTTTATTTTTTGAACATTTTTTGATTTTTTTGTATTTTTAGAACTGTTTTATGTTTTTTTTGTGTTTTTTATGGAGGGGAGACAACAAAAAACAGGCTTTCAAAACGGCTCAACTGGAGCAAAAAAAAAAAATTACTTTTTGGGTGCATTAGGGCATTTATGATTTTCAAATGCAATGTTCATCAGGTTGACACTCATGTTGCCATATGACAACATAGCACCACAGTAAATACAAGATAACTTCATATGCTGGAAGTTGGGTTGGATGTTTGGCACAGTCTCTTGTGCCTCTCTTCCCGTCAAAGACAATGTGGATGTAGATCTTGCCACAGGAGTTGCCGTCGGATTGTCTTCAAGATCCCTTAACTCAGCCCGGCTGTAGTTCAAGGGATGCCACCTGCTCATGTGACGATGCATTGTATAGTTCCCCATACTGTACTTCTTTTCTGTGCCTCTCGACAATCTGTGATCACAGATGAGGCAGGTGGCATATTTTGCATTCACTTTCTTTGATCCAGGAGGGATGGTGAAAAACTGCCAGATGAAACTGGTTTTTCGTTTAGAAACCCGGGGCAACTCTTCGACAAATTGTTGTTCCTCTCTGTCCTCTTCTTCTTCTTGCTCATCTTCCTCCTCTCTGTTAGTCATAATTTGACTAGGTGGTCCTCTCTTCTTATGAGGAGGTGGAGGTGGTGGTGGGGGTGCACCAGCTGCAGCAAGAATGGAAGCCATTGTGGAACTTCAGATAAATGGTCTTTCTCTCACCAAGATGAAAGTCAGAGTGAGGAAATAAGGAGGGGTTTACATGATTTGGGGAAAACAAAAGTTCTGAGCCAATGAAAAGTGTTATTTTTAGGTCACATGACCTAGTCATACATCATTTGGAAACCAAAAGTGAAATGAACCAATGAGAAGTTTGATAAACAAGTCACATGACCTGTTCCGCTTACGTTACGCGGCGCGCGCCGCGTCCCAGATCGCTTCCGGTTCGCGGTCCGGAGCACTTCCAGGAGCGCTAACGCGACGCGTCATTAGACGCATTACGCGATAACGTGATACGTCGCGCTTCCGCGACGCGTCACTGTTCCGCTAACGTAACGTTGACCGGTTCGCGGACTAGATCGCGGCATCAAGATGAGCTAACGGAAAGCTTCCCGGTTCGCGAACTAGAAGCGAAGAAAAAAATATTAAAAAAAAAATTATCAATAAATATCTAAATATATTTTGGGATTTAAAGAATAATACATTTTACAGCTACAGATGTTAGCTTTTAAAAAACCAATGAAATTCACCGAAAAAACCATAGGTTATAGACCATATATAGTTAGAAATTTGCATTTAAAAAACCATTGAAATTCAATGAAAAAACCATAGGTTATAGACCATATATAGTTAGGGATTTACATTTACAAAACCTTATTTTACTCACACAAAACCATTGAAATTCCATATATAGTTAGTTGCACTAACTATATATCGCGCACCCGCAATCCACTGCTGATGATGTCACATATTACATCATTCATGACATGGTCAGTGACATCACTGATGTCATCACTGATGACATCTCAAATGACATCACTGATGACATCACTGATGACATCTCAAATGACATCACTGATGACATCTCAAATGACATCACTGATGACATCACTGATGACATCTCAAATGACATCACTGATGACATCATGACACACCAATACCAGTTACTACATACGCACTCACTGATTCCTACGTCTACACACACATTCACTCATTCACCCATACAATCACTCATACATACAGTTACTCATTATTACAACACTATCATATGCACTCATACACCTATGCAGACACTCACACACTGCCACTCATCCATGGAGTTACTCACACACCTAGTCAGTCCTGTAAAGAATCAATCACACTTCCATTTCCTCATCTATACAGTTAAACACAGAACACCATACTTCAGTGACATCACTGATGACATCACTGATGACATCACTGATGACATCTCAAATGACATCACTGATGACATCTCAAATGACATCACTGATGACATCATGACACACCAATACCAGTTAATACATACGCACTCACTGATTACTACGTCTACACACACATTCACTCATTCACCCATACAATCACTCATACATACAGTCAATCATTATTACAACACTATCATATGCACTCATACACCTAGTCAGTCCTGTGAAGAATCAATCACACTTCGATTTCCTCATCTATACAGTTAAACACAGAACACCATACTTTTCACACATATACTAACACATACTTACTCTCTTATACAATCACTGATACAAGTACACATTGATATGCACAGAGTCACACACCTCCCAGCCAGCCACACACACACTCAGTCTTCCATACATCCACTCATTCTTCAATATGTAAAACATATTTAAACTTTACAAAAACACACAGACACTAGATGATGTCATCAGTGATGTCATTTGAGATGTCATCAGTGATGACATCAGTGATGTCACTGACCATGTCATGAATGATGTAATATGTGACATCATCAGCAGTGGATTGCGGGTGCGCGATATATAGTTAGTGCAACTAACTATATATGGAATTTCAATGGTTTTGTGTGAGTAAAATAAGGTTTTGTAAATGTAAATCCCTAACTATATATGGTCTATAACCTATGGTTTTTTCATTGAATATATATATATATACATATATATATATATATATATATATATATATATATATATATATCTTGATACCTCCGATCCTCTCTGCAGCGCTCAGCCGGAACACCACCAAAGGACGAATAACAGACTCCAAATGCTGTGGAAAATGCAGGTCTTTAATTAACCAGTTTGTCAGACGCGTTTCGAATACCTTTGTATTCTTTCTCAATTTACAAACATGTAGTCCACTTTTAGTTTTTATACAGTTTTTTTCTCAGTTTGTGATGCTTTCACCCCCTCCATGTGGTATATAGAAATGAAGGAAATACTTACCAGGTATGCATGATGGGACTTGTAGTTTTTACAGACCTCATTCAATTAATTTTATACTTAATTTGCACAACATTACAGCATAAATGCAGCATAGTGTAAAATGTAAAAATAGCGTAATGCAGGTATTATACCAATTATCATGACTTTGTTGAGATGCATGGTTTGATTTTATAGGTTACCGTTTTCAACATATATTTTCCAATGGATATAAATAAATAAATAAATATATACATTGATAAAATATACAGTACAAAAATATGTTTGAATATATATCTATCATTCTTCATGTAGCAAAAAATAACAAATAAATAAACATTTTGCATATACCGAATACAATATAAAAATAGTAATAAGCTATTTAAAATATTGCAACTCTAAAATTCTGTATAGTTATCACGGAATGAATTCCTGATTTTAATATTGGCTAACCTCATCAACCTGTGTCGGTCCGGTAAATAATGTGCAAAATTACGCAATGTGCAAAAGTACAAATTAAGTGCAAAATTTTTACATTATTTTATAGCAGCATGAAAGTATTTCCTTAATAAAGTGCAAAAAGTGATATAGTAGTTACAAAACTTCACCTAATCTGTGCTACTTACTAATGAAAATCTTGATTCATTCAAGATATTGTGTTTTAAAATTTATAAGCAAAAATAGATTGTACTTATAATATGAAAGAATAAAAACAGTATTGAGACAAAAAGAAAGGGTAGGGGCCAAAGTAATGTTATCAAAATTTCAAAGACATAGGAGTTTGGAAACATACAGGGAACAATTGCCGCTTCACTTTCCGTAACTTCGGATTTCCATCCTCCAGGAAAAAAGCACTCACGGGGGGTCGTTTGGGTTGTTTATTTTACCAGCAAACAGACACAGTAACAAACAGACGCGTTTCGATAAAACCCTTCATCTAACATAGATGAAGGGCTTTACCGAAACGCGTCCGTTTGTTACTGTGTGTGTTTGCTGGTAAAATAAACAACCCAAACGACCCCCGCGAGTGCTATATATATAGCGGTCGCCAGTAGGTATATATAGTTAGGATTTTTTCCCTATGGGATTTCTGAAAATTCTATGTCTAATAACTTTGGCGTTTGTGGACGGAATCGGCTGAAATTTTCAGGAAAATGGCACATTTTGTTTCTGAGTAGCTCCTGGAAATTTGGGGGGGGTTCGTCAAGGGGGGGCTGAGAAAAAAGGGGGGTCCCAAAACGCATTTTTAACATTGAGTTTTCCATAGGGCGGTTGGACTCACTTTTAGCTCGAACGGCTGAATGGATTTGCACGAAACTTGGCAAAATTGTAGGGACTGTTAGCCCGATGTGCCTTTGCTAGGTCTCAATATATGTGCTCCAGTAGTTTTTGAGAAATTAACGTTCAAAACAAGATATATATCGGTAACAGCGCTCCGGGCTGCGCTCCGGTCCGCTTACTTTTCGTGAAACGGAACTTTGCGCGCAGAAAGCTGATTGGCTCTCCGGTGTCTGTCAACATTCTAAACAGTCCGGAGCGGCCGCCATCTTATCTCTCGGTAGGATCGAGAGAGAAGAAGAGGTGAAAAACGAAGGGGGAATTTATTGAAAGGGGGCAAGGTATACCCCTCTTGACCCCCTAGGAATGTTGTTGGGGTTATTAAAGGGTCCCGTGGGGAAAATAAAAAAAAATGATTTTTCACGGTAGAAGCGCTTCACGGGCCGCGAACTGGGCCGCAAACTGGTAGCGAAACGGGAATTCGCCATTTTGTGCTTCGTTTTAATTGTTTAGAGACAAAAATTATCGCCGCACATCGGCCACAATGCATGAATATCGCTGAAAAGTCAGCGATATTCATGCATTATCCAGCAAATGCTCTTAGCCATGTTATCCACCTTCCATTGGATAACATGGCTAAAAACTGCTCTGTGCGTGAGCTTTTTTTTTTTTTTTTTGCTGCGTGACGTTTGTTAACGTTCGATTCGATGGAAATCAGGAAGTGTTGACCACCATTTTGTCACTGCGAGTAAATATTTTGTTATAAATGAATCCTTATTGATAAACATTGTCTGCGCCATCTTGCGTTTTTGTCCAATGCCACAATTTTGTCGTGCACGGCAGCCATTTTAGATGCCTTGACCAGGGCCACTCTCTGCACGCCGCCGATCCTCAGCATGGCTCCCCACCCTCGCAAGCATCTCCCCCACGCACTGGTCACCCCCGCTCTCTCTCTCATGCATGGGACATATACTTCCCCCCATCTGCGCTGCTCTTCTCTGAGAATCACACCCTGTGCCCGCCCGACACCTCCCTTTCACCCTATTCACTACCGCACCCTCTGACACTCCTCTTCCTCTGTGTCCGATTGTCCAGGCCGGACCTAGGCTATCACCTAGCCCTGCGGATGTAGTTTATGGCCCCAGCTGTAGAGTATCCAGACATGCCAACCCTCCCGATTCAGGCGTGAGACTACTGATTTCAGTGCTAGTCTTTCGCTTCCCGATTCCTGCAAGGAAAAACCCGGGGGCATATTACCAACAACTAGCGGTAATTTTTGTCTCTAACTTGTTTAGAGACAAAAATTATCGCCGCACTTCGGCGAATTTTATCGCACATAAACCTTGCTATTAGCAAGGTTTATCGCAAATGCGATAAAAAACGGCCGCAATGCATGAATATCGTTGAAAAGTCAGCGATATTCATGCATTATCCAGCAAATGCTTTTAGCCATGTTATCCACTTCCCATTGGATAACATGGCTAAAACTGCTCAGGGCAGGTGTTAGGTTTTGGAGATATTCGCGCTTAGCGCGAATATCTCCAAAAGTTGGTAATAGGAGATAGCGATGGTTAGGGACTGTTTCCAGTCGCTAAAATCTTGGCACGCCCACTTTGCATGTCATTAGTGATAAATATCACTGATATGCAAAGCGGGGCCCAAGATGGTCGCTATCTCCTTTTAGCTGTCACTAACTGGTGTTAGCGACAGCTTGGTAATAGGGAGATAATTTTATCTCTTTTTTTTGGGCTTTTAAAGCCAAAAAAGCGGAAATAAACCCCCTTGATAATATGCCCCATGATTTCTCTGGGGTTTCAGCTGACAGGGCTTGGTATTGTGTTACGTGCTAATTCTTCCAGGAAACGTCAGAGGGTCGATGCAGGGGTTCTAGAAGGGGTGATAAACCATTTAAGCCTCATGAACAAGCGCATGGTCTTTTAAAGATTTGTGAAGTACTCGGGGCGGCCGTGTGTGTGTGCCCTCTTTCAGGAGCGGGCGGGGGGGCACTGCCAGCAATTTGCAGGCCAGGCAGTGTTCAACACGTGCATCACCCTTTCTCTGCCTGCTATTGCGCTCCATGCTTCGGAAAGGTAAGAAAAAGAACGTGCATTTGAGTTTGAAATGTCCGATCTTGTAGCAGTACACTTGCAAAGCCCACACATGACAATAACCCGATTCAAGGCCCCATTCACCCGATTTTTTAAACATATATAGCACTCCAACAAAGTTAGATTTTAAAACTTTATTAACATTTAAATATAACGAACGCAACAAAAACTGTAAATATATTTAACCATTTTTTGAAATTAACCAGAACTATAACGATAACAACAACAACAACAATAATATAACTTTTATGCCTAAATTACGCAAACATTTAGCTAATCTGCTAAAGGGGGGAGTCACCATTTCTTTACAATAATCAATAATGAAAAATCCACATCAATAGGGTTGCCCGTTTTCTCGATGCAGCACTATAGTGCAACATACACAGCACCTGGGGTGTCAAGAGTGAACAGGTCTTTCTTTGCTCCTTAAGATGTTATCTGTGTCAACCTCTTCCGAGAATGCTGATGCGTTAGGATTTCCTTGTGTTTCTTAATAGCATTGGTGTCTGTACACTTCTTTGTCAATTCTGTCAAGATGATAACTGCTTCATAAACAGACGATATCTTTGTTTAGTCATTAGTGTTAAGTGTGTCTGAAACTACAGTGCCCTTCTGTTTTTTTTTCTTCAGGCTCTACAGAGTTTTGTGTGTTGTTCTTTTGAGCGACAATTATTCCAGAGGTTTCAGGTTCACTTGTTTTGTCCTGCAGTGAGTTAACAGCTTTAGAGAGTTCATGTTTATTTGCTATGTCCTGCTGTTCGTCAACTGCTTCAGAGACGTCAGCCTCATTTGTTATATTTCAGTAGATCCTGGACCTGCCCGGCCGCGCCCAAAATGGCGCCGGTGTAAATGGGACTCGTAACTGCTTGTTGTGTACTGGTTGCCCAACCTTGATATCACGAGATACATATGCAGTTTTGAAGCACATGGCGGAGGCTTGTCTGCTGTAGTGGGGCGCCCCTTTATCGTTTCAGTCGCCATTCCGCCCGCTTTTGCTACACTGTGCCTTTTCCGCCATTCAGCTGTTTAGCGCCCGCTCTTACGGCTACAGCGTCTCGCTCACCATGTAGTTGAGTTGCTCCCACTCTTGCGGTGCAGCGATAGGCGGCTTCCACAGGACTCTTAAAATGGCGGTCGGCTCTTCGGATTTGGGCCTAGTCCAGTAAAATGGCCCTGGGACACCTTGGAACTCGGACGCTTGTCTGCCAGGGCTTGGGTTCCATTCTCGAAAGCGACCCCTCAGCCTTGAAGATTGTACAAAAGTCTTGGGGGCCGTCGACTCCCGCAGGCTTCCGGTGGGGAGCGGCTGCCATGATTGCTTGCGGAATGGCCACGACGGAGCTACGAGATGGTGGTGCTCTCATGGTGACGCCAGCTTCAGTCTGAAACATCCAGAAACAAGGTGGGGCTTTCATCGTTTGGGAAAAAAATGTTTTAATCCAATGAAAAGTGTTATTTTTAGGTCACATGACCTAGTCTTACATAATTAGGAAAAGAAAAGTAAAATGAACCAATGAAAAGTTTTATTAACAAGTCACATGACCTGTTATGCTTACGTTACGCGCTGCGCGGCGCGCTCTGGATCGTTTCCGGGAAGCTGCGCCTTGCGCACCGGAGCACTTCCGGGTGCGCTAACGCGTCGCGTCATATGACGCATTACGCGACAATGCAGGTCCAGAATATAGTCAAAATGTCTCCACCAACCAGCGGTCGGAATACAACCGCTTTCAGCAGTCCAAAAAGTTTGGTTAAATCTTAAGAGCGGGAGCAACTCAACTACATGGTGAGCGAGACGTTGTAGTCGCAAGAGCGGGCGGTAAACAGCTGAATGGCGGAAGAGGCACAGAGTACCAAAAGCGGGCGGAATGGCAACTAAAACGGTAAAGGGGCGCCCCACGACAGCGTGTCTTCAGGTCAAACGGATTGTGGGACAAGGTCCAGAATGGAAGATTCTTCAAAAGGGAAAAAATTCCGCCGGGAGCCGGCCGCCTATGCCGGGGGCGATCTCAGGCCTCACCAGGGCAACACGACTTGGGGAGGGGGCAGGAGCCAAGCGCCCCCTCTCAGTCCGCGCCATCTCACCGCCCCTCGGGGGCCTCCGTCAAGCGGTTTAGGGAGGCACCGTATCACATTGTTTTCCAATGCAGTCAGGTCCACAAATGGACCCCACTTACTTTGAATAGTGAAGCTGCAGCAGTTGCAAATAAGGTTTAAACAGTGTTACAAGAGCTGCTTAGAACTCTGAAGTATGGCACTCAACAACCAGGACTTATGCCATTTATGTAAGGCAGTGACATGGAAGCAACTCAGGGACAAAAAGCATGAACGAACATTCACGTATGAAAATCTTATTTGGAGAAGGGGTAGAATCCAAACGCCCCCTGCCAGTTCGCGCCACTACACCGTATGTGGAAAATCTGAAGCCATCATTCTACAAACTCTCAACGCTTGTTATCAGTGCATGAGTTTCATGCTCGATCGATTGAGCTAGCCGGATCGGGCAATAAAAAGTATAAAATAGTTATGTAAATAGTTATTTAATAAAATGTTTTACTCTGTTTCTTTGCTGGTGTGTTGTGTATATTTATAATATTTGCATAGGGTTTGTTGTTATTTTGGGCGGTGTGGGTGGCGGAGTCGAGCTGTTTTGCAGCCCTCATGGTGTGGAGCTCAGTTCATTTCACTATTTTCGTATTTCTCATGAAGGGTTATTCCTAACGTTTGTATTTTACCGAGGTCAAAAAGAGATCGAATTAGTGGTCTACTGATTTTGCTCGATTAATTTTATTTTTTTACACGATTTTTCACTATCTGCAAAGACTAAACAGAGTATTGCGACTTTGTGCTTGTTTGTAAATAGAGAATGATCCAAAGAGAACCAATTGTAAAACAGTAAATGCTTGGATAATAATCAATCAAATGGAGAGACAAGCAGGTACGACGGATTACAACAGGGGTAAAGGTCTGCGTTAACTACCGTTCACTATCTGCAAAGAGAGAGTACTACTAAGAGAAAAGAGGGGAGTGGGGGGGGGCAGCGTTCAAAGCACATCAGCGTGCATAAACACGAAAACGTTTTTACCTATCACGTACTTGACATTTGACAGCTTTTGATATTTGCTATTAAAAAACCATTGAAATTCACAGAAAAAACCATAGGTTATAGTCCATATATAGTTAGGAATTTGCATTTACAAAACCTTGAAAATTCAATGAAAAAACCATTGGTTTTAGGCCATATATAGTTAGGGATTTGCATTTAGAAAACCTTATTTTACTCGCATAAAACCATTGAAATTCCATATATAGTTATAAGCGCTAACTATATATCGCGCACCCGCAATCCACTGCTGATGATGTCACATATTACATCATTCATGACATGGTTAGTGACATCACTGATGACATCACTGATGACATCTCAAATGACATCACTGATGACATCACTGATAACATCTCATTTGACATGACTGATCACATCACTGATGATATCATTCATGTGATAATACCATGAACCTCTTCAGACTCTAATATAACCTTAGATACAATCAGTGTAAACAGACAGTCACTCATCCATGGAGTTACTCACACACCTAGTCAGTTATGCCAAAAATCAATCACACCTCCATTTTCTCAACTATACAGTTATACACACCTTACTTATTCAAACATATACTAACACATATTTACTTTACTCTCTTATACAATCTCTGATACATGTTCACAATGATCCATACAGCCACTCACACATTCACTGGCTCTTATGCACAGTTATTTATAGATGTCAACTCTCACATGTACTGTGTTTTACATATGTACTTAATTTGACATGTAGCACTGAGATATCCATTCACTCACTAATACACTCATGCACAGTCAACCGCCCATACAGCTGTTTCCACATGCACTTTTGAATCTATACATATAGTGAATCAACTACTCACACATCTATGTACAGAGTCACACACCTCCCAGCCACCCATACACACACACTCAGTTTCCCATACAAATACTTGGACAACCAATCAATAACCCATACAGTTACTCATATAGCTACTGATCAACATATGCAGCAGTTTGTAGAACAACAGATATAATGATGCACAAATTAAAACAGTTTAGTCACTAACCCATGCACTCAGTGAGACACATTTAATCACTCAGTCATACAGTCAGTCATGCACCTACTAAATCCTTCATCCAGACACTTATATATCCACTCATTCTTCAATATGTAAAACATATTTTAACTTTACAGAAACATACAGTCACTGGATGTTGTAATCAGTGATGTCATCAGTGATGTCATTTGAGATGTCATCAGTGATGTCATCAGTGATGTCACTAACCATGTCATGAATGATGTAATATGTGACATCATCAGCAGTGGATTGCGGGTGCGCGATATATAGTTAGCGCTTATAACTATATATGGAATTTCAATGGTTTTATGCGAGTAAAATAAGGTTTTCTAAATGCAAATCCCTAACTATATATGGCCTAAAACCAATGGTTTTTTCATTGAATATATATATATATATATATATATATATATATATATATATATATATATATATATATATATATATATATATATATATATATATATATATATATATATATATATATATACTAGTCGTACCCTACCACATGTTGCTGTGGCTCACTCTGGGTAAATGGAAGAGACAGAAAAGAGTAAGCACACGTTTCTAATATGTTTAATTTCACAATGCTTGTGGGCACACAATATGTTTTTGTGACTATTGTCATGTTGTGTATATATAAACACGCACTAATGTTGCAAAGTGAAACAGCTCCTCCCCACTCCCTCCACCCACTTTCCGGTCTGCCATTCTGACACCAACTGTTCATCCTAATATGTGTAGACTATTGTCTCTATGCATCCTTTCCTAATGTTACAAAGTGAACTAACTCCTCCCCCTCCCTCCACCCACTTCCCGGTCTGCCATCCTGACACCAACTGTCCATTCTAATATATGTGGACTATTGTCTCTATGCGTCCCTTGTAATTGTTGCGCAGCAACCAAAGCGATAGGGTCTGTTCGGCCTTTTGATTAAAAACACGCGCGTATTGGACACACGCGGATTCTAATCCAACGTTGTGTGTATATATAAACACGCGCTAATGTTGCAAAGTGAACCAACTCCTTTCCCCTCCCTCCACCCACTTCCCGGTCTACCATCCTGACACCAACTGTCCATCCATATATATGTAGACTATTGTCTCTATGCGTCCTTTCTTAATGTTGCAAAGTGAACCAACTCCTCCCCCCTCCCTCCACCCACTTACCGGTCTGCCTTCTTGACACCAACTGTCCATCCTAATATATGTAGACTATTGTCTCTATGCGTCCCTTGTAGTTTTTGCGCAGCAACCAAATCGATAGGGTCTGTTTGGCCTTTCGATGAAAAACATGCACGTTTTGCACACGCGCGTATTCTTATCCCAGGTTGTGTCAAAATTTTGAAGCAATCGGTGAAGAACTTTCGGAGATTTGCGAATCCTGACACCAACTTTCCATCCTAATATATGTAGACTATTGTCTCTATGCGCCCTTTCTTAATGTTGCAAAGTGAACCAACTCCTCCCCCTCCCTCCACCCACTTCCCGGTCTGCCATCCTGAAACCAACTGTCCATCCTAATATATTTGTAGGCTATTGTCTCTATGCATCCCTTGTAGTTTTTGCGCAGCAACCAAATCGATAGGGTCTGTTTGGCCTTTCGATGAAAAACATGCACGTATTGGACACGCGCGTATTCTTATCCCACGTTGTGTCAAAATTTCGAAGCAATCAGTGAAGAACTTTCGGAGATTTGCGATTCCTGACACCAACTTTCCATCCTAATATATGTAGACTATTGTCTCTATGCGTCCTTTCTTAATGTTGCAAAGTGAACCAACTCCTCCCCCCTCCCTCCACCCACTTCCCGGTCTGCCATCCTGAAACCTACTGTCCATCCTAATATATGTAGACTACTGTCTCTATGCGTCCCTTGTAGTTTTTGCGCAGCAACCAAATCGATAGGGTCTGTTCGGTCTTTCGATTAAAAACACGAACGTATTGGACACGCGCTTAATCAAATCCAACATTGTGTCAAAATTTGAAATCAATCAGTGAAGAACTTTTGGAGATTTAAGATTTGAACAAATGAACATTGACATTTTTATGTGTCTGTTCGGGCTTTTGATGAAAAACACACGAGTATTCAACACACGCGTATTGGAATCCAACGTGTATATAAAAACACCCCCTATTTGAATCCAACGTTGTGTCAAAATTTCAAAGCAATCGGTGAAGAACTTTCGGAGATTTGCGATTTTGAACAAACGAACATTTACATTTTTATTTATATAGATAGATATTAAGATATATGTATATATATATTTATATATATGCATATTATATATCTTCACATATTTATATACACCTGTATATGCATATATATATATATATATATATATATATATATATATATATATATATATATATATATATATATATATATATATATATATATATATATATATATATATATATATATATATATATTTGGAGAGGTGTTTTTGGCATGCCAATATCATTGGTGCTATTTGACAAAACTTCATGAAAGTTTCTAAAGTGCCCAGGTGATTCTAGTTGTACATGGGAAGTTTTGGGTGACCTGTCAAGTGTGTGCTGAGAAAAAGGGAGTCTCAAAATAACTGAGTTTCCATGCTAATTCCCAAAGAGTCTTTAGACACGCCTGCAGCCCGAACTGTGGACTCAATTACAGCAAATTTAGCGGAACGGTAAGTTTTGTTCCGGAGTTCATGCTTTTTGTTATTTGTTGTAAATCTGTTCAGCAGTTTAATTGGTATTAAAGGAAAGCCAAATTTTTGTATATGGGTGGAGCCTAAGCACATATCTCATGGTGGGATCTGCTTGGCTGCCAGCAATACAGCCAGGAAGTGTTGGCAGCCACCTTGAGACCACTATACATGATAGCACCCCATTGAAATTGCATTGTAATGAATGGCAGGTTTTAAAGCTCACAAAGAAGAGAAAGTATGAAGGGTGATAACAGATTTGTGTTACAATATAAATCATTTGTTTATGGTACCACACTAATTGTAGGAATTCTGGTAAGTCTAAGGTGATTTTACCCTGTAGAAAAGCCTTCTGAGATTTCATGAATCATGCTTGAGAGAAAACGGCTAAACTTAGAGGTTATGAAAGGTGCTCCAGAAGCTAAAATGAGAGCATATTTTCTGCAAATTCACACGATCTTTGTCAGCCATATGAAAATGAAGTCTGACATTCTCAGTAAATCATGTACTTCCAACAGAGTGGACAGTCAGTTGATTTCCTTGTGTTATACTGCTGCATCTGAGTGTTCTAAAGAACAACTAGAGCGCTAACAGTGTTAATTGTGACAAACATATGGCACACCTGAAGCCATGTTGATCGAATCAAACTGGTAAAACTTAAAACATTTAATTTAGAAAGGAATTCAATGATGGGTTGCATTTTGCCATAGAAATTGTGGTTAGAGCTGTAGAAAAAAAATTAGGACACATTTTAAGTGAGTTCTCAACATATCAAACATCTTCCTCTTCTATTTCATTAAAACATTCTGACATGTAGACTGAAACAACACTTCGACACCAGCAGCAGACTGCCAGTTAACCTCCTGGTGATCAGAAGTTTAATACAGGATATTGAGCTGACACCAAAACTCGAACCTGGTTCCCCCGTTGCAAAGTCTGCAGCTCTGGCCATAATACTACATCCTCTCACTTAAGAGCAACATATAATCAAGTGATCAACGGGGTAACAAAAACATGATGAAAGCAAATTATTGCTTTGTCGCAATTTGACAACTCAAAACATATTCCTCATTTTGGTTGTTTAGAGCACTAACCCTCATTTCTATGGGAAAAAGATTCTCTCATGGAGGAGGGTGCAGAGGCAACAAGTGCCCCATGCTGGGCAGGCAGAAGTGGCAGCACAATGGACAATGGAGAGCAGGAGAAAAGGGCCAGGGCCAACAAACCAACCATGCAGTACAGGCAAGAGAGGCTGTGGCAATATAAAAGACCATTGAGGGCAGAAAGAAGAGGCAGTGGCAGTACAACCATACATTCGCCCATAGCATTATGGTAAATGCAGTTTGCAGTGGACGCTTACTTGTTATTTTGCAGGAGTGTTCCAGCAAAGTTGGTGCAGATTAATGCTGTCATCTCTAGACACATGTGTTTCTGGATTTTATCCGTCATCAGTAGAGATCAAAACATTATTTATTTCTGGGTTTGCTGAGCAGGCTGCAAAAATTCTCACAGGTCTCAGTACCTCTCACAGGTGCACAGGTGCATCTCCACTAGCTCGTCAGCTCAGTGGCTCAAGGGAGCCTTTTTAAACAGGAAGGAGTGGGAGCACACTACTGACCTCCCAGCACAGTTCACCCCTTAGCTTATGGTAAATGCAGTTTGCAGTGCATGCTTACTTGGTATTTTGCAGGAGTGTTCCACCAAAGTTGGTGCAGGTTAGTGCTGTCATCTCTAGACACATGTGTTTCTGGATTTTATCCGTCATCAGTAGAGATCAAAACATTATTTTATTCTGGAGTTGCTGAGCAGGCTGCCAAAATTCTTACAGGTCTCAGTACCTCTCACAGGCACAGAGGTGCATCTCCACAAGCTAGTCAGCTCAGTGGCTCAAGGGAGCCTCTTTAAACAGGAAGGGGTGGGAGCACACTGCTGACCTACCAGCACAGTTCGCCCCTTAGCATTTTGGTAAATGCAGTTTGCAGAGCACGCTTACTTGGTATTTTGCAGGAGTGTTCCACCAAATTGGTGCAGATTAGTGCTGTCTTCTCTAGACACATGAGTTTCTGGATTTTATCGGTCATCAGTAGAGATCAAAAACGATTTTCTTCTGGGGTTGCTGAGCAGGCTGCCAAAATTCTCACAAGTCTCAGTACCTCTCACAGGCGCACTGGTGCATCTCCACTAGCTTGTCAGCTCAGTGGCTCAAGGGAGCCTTTTTAAACAGGAACGGTGGGAGCACACTGCTGACCTCCCAGCACAGTTCACCCCTTAGCATTATGATAAATGCAGTTTGCAGTGCACGCTTACTTGGTATTTTGCAGGAGTTTTCCACCAAATTGGTGCAGATCAGTGCTGTCTTCTCTAGACAAATGAGTTTCTGGATTTTATTTGTCATCAGTACAGATAAAAAAATGATTGTCTTCTGGGGTTGCTGAGCAGGCTGCCAACATTCTTACAGGTTTCAGTACCTCTCTCAGGCGCACAGGTGCATCTCCACTAGCTTGTCAGCTCAGTGGCTCAAGGGAGCCTTTTTAAACTGAAGGGGGTGGGAGCACAGTGCTGACCTCCCCGCACAGTTCGCTCCTTAGCATTATGGTAAATGCAGTTTGCAGTGCACGCTTACTTGGTATTTTGCTGGAGTGTTCCACCAAAGTTGGTGCAGATTAGTGCTGTCATCTCTAGACACATGTTTTTCTGGTTTTATCCGTCATCAGTAGAGATCAAAAAACGATTTTCTTCTGGGGTTGCTGAGAAGGCTGCCAAAATTCTTACAGGTCTCAGTACCTCTCACAGGTGCACAGGTGCATCTCCACTAGCTTGTCAGCTCAGTAGGTCAAGGGAGCCTTTTTATACAGAATGGGTGGGAGCACACTGCTGACCTCCCAGCACAGTTCACCCCTTAGCATTATGGTAAATGCAGTTTGCCGTGCACGCTTACTTGGTATTTTGCAGGAGTGTTCCACCAACATTGATGCAGATTAACACTGTCATCTCTAGAGACATGTGTTTCTGGATTTTATCTGTCATCAGTAGAGATCAAAAACAATTTTCTTCTGGTGTTGCTGAGCAAGCTTCCAAAATTCTTACAGGTCTCAGTACTTCTCACAGGCGCACAGGTCCATCACCACTAGCTCGTCAGCTCAGTAGGCTCAAGAGAGCCTTTTTAAACAAGAAGGGGTGGGAGCACACTGCTGACCTCCCAGCACAGTTCACCCCTTATCATTATGGTAAATGTGGTTTGCAGTGCACGCTTACTTGGTATTTTGCAGGAGTATTCCACCAAAGTTGCTGCAGATTAGTGCTGTCATCTCTAGACACATGTGTTTTTGGATTTTATCCATCATCAGTAGAGATCAAAAACGATTTTCTTCTGGTGTTGCTGAGCAGGCTGCCAACATTCAGAAGCAGTGTGATCCCACATTGGTTTCCTGTTGTCAGGTCGTCAGTAGCTCAAGATACAAACAACGCCACTAACTTTTTCCTTGTGGCCAGCAGGGATGATGGTAGCTGATATTTCCCCCAATTTCCCTGAATGCAAATCCCAACAGAGGAAGAGAACCCTACTGTGTTAGGTCATGCCCGGGGGAAAAGGGAAAGGGAGAAAATAACAAACTGGGCTGCAGGTGCTTTTGTCCTTTCCTGGTCTGGTCTAGGAGTCTGGAAGGCGCCCTTCGGGATTATACTGCTGCAGTACAGGAGAAAAAACAACAGGTATAAGGAGCCCACACTCACTATACAGAATGCCTCTTGCATATATTCTCTACATCCACTCACCTGAAGGCCTGCAGCCAAGCTCTTATGAATAGACCAGCGAGCACTGAGTAGCATGCATAGTGTGAATCACAATGTGAATAATACTAGGGACCAGATAGCGAGTTTTTTTAGTACCCAAGGCAGTGATAATATCTCCTACTGTTGAAAGCACAGCATCAATATAACAATCTAACCTTGCTCCGTGGTGCAAAGGACACCACGTGATAGTGGTATGGAAGCGGTTACTCCTGTACTTCAAGTCTCCTGCGATGTGAAGTAAATACAATGCACAACAAAAAAAACATCCAGTTCACCGAACGATGCACACTACTAGCCTGTGCTAGATAAGTACAGCGGAAGGGCAAGACTTCAATAGTAAAACAAAGAACCCTCTGATACCTAATAGCGGTGTACTGACCGCTGTCTATAAACCGGGAAATACACGGGGTGAACAGCCTTTACAACAAAACTTTTCCAACGCACTACCATTACGACGCAACCATTACAATGCAAACCATTACAGTGCATTGCGCTGGGGGGCGCTCTAGGATAAGGAATACGTTTAATTTACTATCCAACACCTTCCCTAGTGTCTACGGGGACTGGAGTTGGAAAAGTAAATTAAACTTTTCACTATCCAGCACCCCAAAGCGCTATGCGTTGTAAAGTTTTTCGTAGTAAAAACTGCATTGTAAAGGCATGCGTGGTAAAAGCATGCGTTGTAACATCATACATCCATACACGGGCATGGGCTGAATGACTCTCAGCAATATGAGTACTGTGCCAAAATTGTGGACTGGGAAAAAAGCGCTCCAGCACGTCTTCCAAAAACGACTTAATCGGGACTGGAACCAGCTGAGCGGCAACTGAAAGAAACGCACCAGCGCTTCTCTCTCGAGAGCTCCGCTGGCAAACAGAGAAGGAATAAAGAAATGAAATGGAAGGAAGCACTCCGGCGCTCTTCTGAAAATACCTGCCCTTTCCCTGAAAAGTCCGCATGAGTCCAGGATCGGGGTCGGGGTCCGACGGAGCTTCTCCACGGAAATTAAAGGGTCTGGAAAACGCAGCACATCTTCAGGCTGAAATCCGGAGGGAAGCACCAGCCGCCATTTTGATGCCTAGAAACAGATTGTCAAGTACCTTCCTCATGAGGTGGAGGTGCTTAAGTAAGGGGCTGCCCTTAGCCTTGTTCTGACTTGCCCAACTGCCTGTTGGGAATTGTAGTGACCCAGGCTCTTCCGCAGCCGCCAGCCGGGTGTTTGAATACAAAAGCTGTGTGGATGAGCCTGTCGGGTTATTACCTGTTGGGCGATCGCTACACCTGTTTAAAAGGCTCCCGAAGCCATTTGAGCTGATGAGCTTGTGGAGAGGCACCTGCTCGCCTTGAGGGGTACTGTGACCTGAGAATACTTTGGAAGCCTGCTCAGCAACCCCATAGATTTGAAATGCCTAATCTCGTCTGACGACGGATAATAATCCAGAAACACGTGCATTGAGATAGCCAGTACTTAACTGCACCAACCTGGTGAAATACTCGAAAGACTTTTGCAAGTACACACGCTTGGTGAACTGCATGCACCACAATGCTTAGGGGGGAACCTGCTGGGAGGTGAAGCAGTGTGATCCCACATTGGTTTCCTGTTTAAAAGGCTCCCTCGAGCCATTTGAGCTGACAAGCTCATGCAGAGGCACCTGCACGCCTTGAGAGGTAAGATGACCTGAGAATACTTTGGCAGCCTGCTCAGCAACCCCAAATATTTGAAATGCCTAATCTCTGCTGATGATAGATAATAGTATAGAAACACGTGTATGGAGATGGCCAGTACTTATCTGCACCAACCTGCTGAAATACTCGAAAGACTTTTGCAAGTACACACGCTTGGGAATTGCATGCACCATAATGATTGGGGGCGAACCTGCTGGGAGGTGAAGCAGTGTGATCCCACATTGATTTCCTGTTTAAAAGGTTCCCTCGAGCCATTTGAGTTGACGAGTGTGTGGAGAGGTACCTGCGCGCCTTGAGAGGAATTGTGACCTGAGAATACTTTGGCAGCCTGCTCAGCAACCCCAAATATTTGAAATGCCTAATCTCTTCTGACGACGGATAATCAACCAGAAACACGTGTATAGAGATGGCCAGTACTAACCTGCACCAACCTGGTGAAATACTCAAAGGACTTTTGCAAGTACACACGCTTGGCGAACTGCATGCACCATAATGCTTAGGGGCGAACCTGCTGGGAGATGAAGCAGTGTGATCCCACATAGGTTTCTTGTTTAAAAGGCTCCCTCAAGTCATTTCAGCTGACGAACTCGTGGAGAGGCACCTGCGCGCCATGAGAGGTACTGTGACCTGAGAATACTTTGGTAGCCTGCTCAGCAACCCCAAATATTTGAAATGCCTAACCTCTACTGACGATGGATAATAATCCAGAAACACATGTATAGAGATGGCCAGTACTTATCTGCACCAACCTTTTGAAATACTAAAAAGTCTTTTGCACATACACACGCTTGGTGAACTGCATGCACCACAATGCTTAGGGGCGAACCTGCTGGGAGGTGAAGCAGTATGATCGCACATTGGTTTCCTGTTTAAAAGGCTCCCTCTAGACATTTGAGCTGACAAGCTCATGGAGAGCCACCTGCATGGCTTGAAAGGTAAGGTGTCCTGAGAATACTTTGGCAGCCTGCTCAGCAACCCTAAATATTTGAAATGCCTAATCTCTGCTGATGACAGATAATAATACAGAAACACATGTATATGTATGGCCAGTACTTATCTGCACCAACCTGGTGAAATACTCGAAAGACTTTTGCAAGTACACACGCTTGGGAACTGCATGCACCATAATGCTTTGGGGCGAACCTGCTTGGAGGTGAAGCAGTGTGATCCCACATTGGTTTCCTGTTTAAAAGGCTTCCTCGAGCCATTTGAGTTGACGAGCTTGTGGATAGGCACCTGCGCGCCTTGAGAGGTATTGTGACCTGAGAATACTTTGCCAGCCTGCTCAGCAACCCCAAATATTTGAAATGCCTAATCTCTTCTGACGACAGATAATAATCCAGAAACACGTGTATAGAGATGGCCAGTACTAACCTGCACCAACCTGGTGAAATACTCGAAGGACTTTTGAAAGTACACACGCTTGGTGAGCTGCATGCAGTCTAATGCTTAGGGGCGAACCTGCTGGGAGGTGAAGCAGTGTGATCCCACATTGGTTTCTTGTTTAAAAGGCTCCCTCGAGCCATTTGAGCTGACGGCTCGTGGAGAGGCACCTGCTCGCCTTGAGAGGTACTGTGACCTGAGAATACTTTGGCAGACTGCTCAGCTACCCCAAATATTTGAAATGCCTAACCTCTACTGACGACGGATAATAATCCGGAAACACGTGTATAGAGATGGCCAGTACTTATCTGCACCAACCTTGTGAAATACTCAAAAGACTTTGGCAAGTACACACGCTTGGCGAACTGCATGCACCATAATGCTTAGGGGCCAGCCTGCTGGGAGGTGAAGCAGTGTGATCTCACATTGTTTTCCTATACATAACAACAGACCCAATTCCATTAGGATACTCCAGATGTTTTTAAGCCGAAAAGGACTTTATTTCATCTGTCTGCTGCCTAAAATCAATATAAATCCATGGTGAAAATCAATTCCCCAAGTTTTTTCTAAAATCTCTCTCCTACCAAGTTCAAAATGTTGGAATGTAAGGTACAATGGAACACAGAGGGCAGGAAAAGTAAAGTAGGGACTTGGACTCGCATAAGAATAGGCAGGAGGGAGATGAATGAATGAATGAATATAAAACTTGTAAAGCGTTAACTTTGCCCAAGGGTGTCAAGGCTCTAAAAGCGGAAGATAGATGCAGACAGCCAAGGCACCCCTAAACCAATGTCTGAGGATACAGCCAAGTTTTTAAAATTTTACGAAACAGAGTGTGTGAACATTGTCCAGCAATTTCGTCAGGAAGAGAATTCCACAACTTAACAGCAGATGCTGAGAAGGATCTCCCACCCCATCTCAGCTGCTTAAATCTAGGCACGGTAAGAAGATGCTTACTGGCCGACCTGAGGTTCCTAGTAGGGACGTAATGATGAAAAAATGCTTTAATACCATCCAGTACAAAAGGGGGTGGTGATGGATGGAGCATCTGAATCAATCAAACACTCACACCCAGTCAAAAGATCTGGGTTGAATCCATCACCGTTCTTTAGCCCACTCTGCCACCCTAGTTCAGACATGGCTATATGCAAATCAGTTTGACCTTATGCCTCATGGGAACAGTCCAGCCCGAACTGCCAAGCCATGTCTTCTCTGGGCGGGAAACAAGCTTCTGAGGACCGGTTTCTGGCATTACAGCCGTCTTCAGCCCAGCTTGCTTGAATCCACTGGCAAAGTGAGCAAGGGACTCACGTCTGAGCATACCCTGCCACACTCATGGCGGCCAAAAGCAGTACAAGAGGGGGTGGTGATGGACCGAGCATCTGAATCAATCAAACACTCACACCCAGTCAAAAGATCTGGGTTGAATCCATCACCGTTCTTTAGCCCACTCTGCCACCCCAGTTAAGACATGGCTATATGCAAATCAGTCTGACCTTGTGCCTCATGGGAACAGTCCAGCCCGAACTGCCAAGCCATGTCTTTCCTGGACCGGAAACAAGCTTCTGAGGACCGGTTTCTGGCATTCCAGCCGTCTTCAGCCCGGCTTGCTTGAATCCAGTGGCAAAGTGAGCAAGGGACTCACGTCTGAGCATACCCTGCCACACTCATGGCGGCCAAGAGCGGTACAAAAGGGGGTGGTGATGGACGGGCTGGACTGTTCCCATGAGGCACAGGGTTAAGGCTGATTTGCATATATCCATTGTCTGACCTAGGGTGGTGTGGAGTGCAAAAAAACGATGGATTTAGGCCCAGATCTTTGTACTGGGGTGAATGTAAGACATTGTTCTGCATTCTGTCCATCAACTGTGTTTTTTGCAATTAATACCATCCGGGCCCTGGCCATAGTAGGCATAATGAGTAAGGCAAAGAACTTCAAACCTGACCCTACAATCAATTGGGAGCCAATGCACAGTTCGAAGGGAGGATGAGACTGAGTGAAGTTTAGGCACTTCAGTCACCAGCCTAACCGCAGCGTTTTGCACCAACTGCAGACGCTGCAGCTGTCCCTTGTTAATACCCAAATAAAGGGCGTTACAATAATCTAGTCTGGAGAGTATTAGAGCAACAACAACTTGTTTACGGGCAGCGAGTGAAATACACTGTGTGATCTTCTTTATGATCCTAATAAGCCCGAAACAAGTAGCCACCGTCCTGCTGATTTGTTGGTTTAGGGACAATGATTTGTCCAACAGGACTCCCAGGTTCAAACCATGGGACACAGGGCAGGGGCAAGTACCGAAATATTTGGGCCACCACTCCTCAGACCAGATGTTTGCCTTGTACCCAAAAATAAGAACCTGTGTCTTCTTGCCATTCAATTTAAGATAGTTTTTAGCCATCCATGATGATACTGCCTGCATACAGCTTTTAAAATTGCAGGCAGCATCATTGATGTTGTGAGTGATGAACACCATGATCTTCCTGTCATCCGCATATGATAACACTTCCAGACTAAAGGATTTTAGCACCCTTGCTGGAGGGGCAATGTAGATATTAAACAATGTAGGGCTTAACGAAGAGCCCTGAGGCACCCCACATAGGAAGAGGGTTGGGTCAGTGTTGAAACTGCCCAGTTTCACCGTTTGGGTTCGATCACTAAGAAAAGAGGCGAGAAGACTTAAAGCCGAGCCTCCCACCCCTATCTCCCTGAGGCGCTCCACAAACGTCAGTGGAGAAAGGGTATCAAAAGCTGGGGTAACATCCAGTAAAATCAGCAGGGTAGTATGGCCTGCATTCACCGGAGTGCAAATATTATCAAGCACCGTGGTGAGCGCAGTTTCGGTGCTATGGCCATTTCTAAAGCCATGTTGAGACCCATCAAAGATTTGGTTATCTCTCAAATAGGCACACAAATGATGTTTAAGGTGGGATTCAAGGATTTTAGCTGGAGCTGGCAGGAGAGAGATAGGTAGGTAATTCTTCAATTCCAGCAAATCCAGCTAAGGCTTTTTTAGTGGAGGCCTAACTACTGCCTCCTTCCAGGCTAAGGGGTATGCCCCTCCGAAATAGCCAGATTAAGGACAGAGGTGAGAGGCGGTAAGATGGCCACTTTTGCACTCTTTAAGACTTTCAGGGGACAAGAGTCCATTGCCGAGCCAGACTTAGTTCCTTCTAACAACTGGTCTGTCCTCTCCAAAGACAGACTTGGGAAGGAAAGTAGGCTGGGGAACTTATTGTTACTAGAGCTTTCCCCATGCCACTTTCGTACTGAGTGTCTGAATCCAGATTAAGATTTTGGGCTTCCAACTGGGTGTATATCTCTTGGATCTTTGTACGAAAGAAAGCTGAGAGCCTGTCACAGAGCTCCCGTGACACCTCACCAGAGTCGGTACGTGTAGGAGTAATCAGGGAGTTTACCATGTTAAAGAGCTCCTTAGAGGATTTAAAAGACTCAGAGACAATGAACCTTGGCTTCTCTTCCAGAATGGATGCCTTATATACCTACAGACTATGTTTATGCAGGTTTCTGCCTGAAGATGTAGGCTTAGTGCTCCACGATCTTTCCAGCCTCCTCCACTCCTGTCTCAGCTTACGTAGTATATCAGAAAACCACGGAGCGGAGGGTCTTTTCCTTGCTGAGTAATGGGTTTTTAAGGGGGTTAAACTATCCAGTATTTCTACTAGCTTTTTGTAAAGCTCAATTGCTGATGAGTTAGCACTTAGGTGACCTGGAATATGAAAATTTACCAAGGCGGAGGCTACATCCTCATTACTAAACAACTTCAGATTCAGTTTTTGAAGCATTATCTTGTTATCGGGTTGCAAAGCCCTCAACGCCGAAACCCACAGATTAAAAGGGATGGCGAAGTGATTAGACCAAGCTAATGGAAGGGGCTCTCCTACCCTAATACAGTGATCATTACAGAAAATCCCATCCAGGGTGTGGCCCTCCAAGTGAGAAGTGAGATTAACTAGTTGAGAAAAGCCACAACGATTCATATTTTCCAGAAGGGATAGGGTATCATGATTTGTAGAGTGCTCTAAGTGAAAATTAAAATCACCAAGCAGGGTGAAATTAATTGTGTCTAAATAAGGCTCCAGAAGCTTACAAAAATCCTGAGGAAAGAAAGCCCTAGGGCCCGGTTGCTGATAACAAAGCACTCCGGAAAAACTTTCGGTGGGGTGGGTATTAATAGAGAAGAATAGGGCCTGATATTGATCGGCCAGAGATGTGAGTGGTTCGGAGCGACAGGTAAAAGAGTCCCTGTACAGAATGCCCAATCCCCCACCGCGTCTACCTTCTCTATCAAATCTTATGAAGAAATATCCATCAGCGCAGAATAATCAAACTGACCTAACAGGGCAGGCGTCAGGAGTTACAGCAGCACAATATACCACACAGGGTAAGCAGAATGGCTGTGCAGCACAATGGACCATGGAAAGCAAAAGGGAGGGGACTGGGCCATGCACATGGACAACAGAGACCAAAGGGGAATGAGGCAAGGGCAGCATGCTGACTACACTTGATAGACAGGAGGGACAGTTGCAGCATAACAGACCATGAAGGGCAGTAGAAAGGGGGCAGGGGCAGGACAATAGACCAGGCGCGGTGGGAAGGAGGGGATAGGGGTCTACACATGGAAAATAGAGGGCAGGTGCAAGGAGGCAGTGATGGAGCAGATCAGTGATGTCATCAGTGATGTGACTGACCATGTCATGAGGGATATAATATGTAAGGTCAGTACATAGTTGAGGCCTAAGTTATAGTTAGCTCAGGTAACTATAACTGCTGAATTTCACTGGTTTTGTATGAGTGAAATTTAAGCCAAAGTAAAATGCCCCTGTATCCTTTGTCTTTTTCAGAGAAATTCTAAGGTTTTTTTAATTCTATTTCCTAAATGTAATGTCCCTCTAACCTTTGGTTTTTCAAGTGAATTTCAATGGTTTTTTAACTAATAGTCACATTTGCAGAGTGGTGGAGAAAGAGGCAGTGGCCTTCAACTACCTCTCAGCAATCCCACTGTCTGGGACTTAGTGGAGGTAGCAGGAGGGGTTGATGGCCCCCAAGGACCATCAGGAGTCTATGCGACTTCATCCCCTAACCAGTAGTGTTCCAGGTGGTGCATTTGTAGAGAGGTAGAGAAAGGGGGTGAGCCCTCTGACGACATCTCACCAATCCCGCTATGTGGTACTTGATGGAGGTATCAGGAGAGCTTGTAGGCCCCAAGTACCCTCAAAAGCCAAGGAGACTTCCTCCCCCAACCAGAAGTGTGCCAAGGACCATCAGCTTCCAAGAGGACTTAATCCCCGAATCAGTAGTGCACCAGGAGGCATGTTTACAGAGTGGTGGAGAGAAGGGGCATGGCCTCCGAAAGACCTCTAAGCAACCCCACTGTGTAGGACTGAATGCAAGTAACAGGAGGCCTTGTTGGCCCCCAAGGACCCTCAGCAGCCAAGGGCACTTCATCCCCAAATCAGGACTGCGCTAGGAGGCACGTTTGCCGATTAGTGGCAGAAGGCGGTGTGACCAATGAACACCTTTCAGCAAACCAATGTGTGGGACTTACTGTAGGTAAGAGGAGGGCTTGTAAGCCCCCAAGGTCCCTCAGCATCCAAGGGAACTCAATCCCTCAATCAATAGTGCACCAGGATGAGCATTTGCAGACTGGTGGAGAAAGGGGGTGGGGCCTCCGAAGACCTCCCAGCAGTCTTGTGGTGTGGGACATACTGGAGGTAACAAACGGGCTCCAGGCCCCCAAGGGCACTCATCATCCATGTGGACTTCATCCCCTAACCAGCAGTGCACCATAAGGAGCTTTTGCAGAGTACTGGAGAAAAGGGACGGGCCGCGGTTGACCTCTCAGCAATCCCGATGTGCTGGACTTACTTGCAGTAACAGGAGGAGTAGTTGGATCCCAAGGACCTCAAGAGTCATGGGTACTTCATCCCCAAACTACTAATGTGCCAGGAGGCGTGTTTGTAGAGTAGCAGTGAAAGGGGGTGGGGCCTCTAGCGACGTCCCGGGCCAGCTTTTTGTTGTTGTATTTTGCTGTTCTATTAGGGGAGGGCCGAAGTGTGGCCCTCCGTCCCCGGGCCGATTTTGGCCCCTGCTCCAACCAAGGGCACCCAGTTCATTTTGTTGGGGACCGCAGTGGGAACCAGAGGCGCCCACGGTCCCTGTTGGCTCCCCGCCTCATGTGGGAGCCAGCATTGCTTTTAGATATAGGGAGTGTTTGCTATGGCCTGGTGTGAAAGGTAAAGCTCCTGCCACCCAATAACAAACAGCCATGTCCTGGGGGTTGGCAACACAGGATATAGCAGGATCTGGCCCTAGGGGTTGGGGTCCCCAGGGGCATCTATGGCTCCAGGAGTGTGGCATCACAGCCCCCTCCTTTCTTCTGTGTAGGAGTTGCCCCAGAGAAGTGGTGGTCCCTGGGGCCAAGAACGGACAAGAAGGGGGGGACATGTGGACCCCGTCCCAATTATTTAAAAAAAAGATGGCCCCAGGCTGATGGTGGTCCTCGAGACCTGGGGTGGTCTCCAAGGCCCCCTCATTACATATTCATTAGGGCCCCTTGGAGGTGGCAGTCCCCCGGGCTGGGAGGGTCTGCGAGGCCTATCTAATAATACATTAGCCCCAGAGGTTGAGGTCCCGGGGCATTGGGTGTCCAGGATGTTCCACCCTATTTCTTTTTTTCGTATGTGGCCTGCTTTGGTGGTGGTCCATGGGGCCCAGGGTGGCCTTCTAGGCCACCCATTTCAGAAGAAATAAGCCATGGGGAGGTGGTGAACACTAGGGTGTTAATATGTCCCAGGAGGGGGTTCTCGTGGGCCTCACTTACCTTATTATCAAAATTCCCCTGGGACCTGTCCCACCCAGGCGCCGATGAATAACAATGCTTGGGAGTCCACTCATCATTTTTTTACATTTTTGGTGGGATCCGCAGAATGTTGTCATTTAAATGTTCTCTATAGTTGAGTACATCATAAATAATTTAAATATTGCCTCTAAGTTAAGCCTGGCAACTAGTATGTGCAAAACTACTTGGGGACTAAGCGGAAATTTATATAGTAACTATAGTTGTTCACCCAGACAAGGATTGTAAATGTAAATGTAAATGTAAATGTGTGTGTCTTGTAAAGTGCACTGCTACCCGGAGGCGTCCTGGCGCCATAGACCGCTGGGGAACCCTTCCTGGCTTTCCCTGTGAAATGTTCCCTCCTGGGTATCTCCAAGGTGAAACCAGGCATCCCCGGCGTTTGTGGGGGGCCGTTGTGGAGATGAGGCAAGCTAATGCCCAGAGTTGCCGAGTGTGATCCCTGGTTAGAGTAGACACTGAGGCGAGAATTATCGAGTCCGCTGACCCTGGTTCACGACCCTGCCGCATCGGGAGTTGAACCCTGGTCCCGGGCCGTCCTCTGCTTCCGGGTCTGCCGCCTCTAACCAGTGAGCCACACCACTCCAATATCAATATTATTTGAGGTGGTTTCCTACCCCTTCAGCTAATACTCTCAATTTATTAATGTTGGAAAATAGCCCTCTCTGAAGGGTTACCACATGTTTTTTGCCTTCCCCTGTCTCTTTCTTTTTATGACCTCCTTTGTCTTGGCTTTAGTACTCTGAGTACTTTACCATTGATAATCAGTGCTAGAGTGCATGTGCTTCTCCCCTAAACATGATAACATTGGGATATACAAAATTATCACATTTCCTTGACTTACAAGTCCCTCCAAAAGTGGTATATCATATTCCTGGGCCCGTAATCTAAATGTTACTAGTGGGCCTGCAGCACTGATTGTGCCAACCACACAAGTAGCCTTTCAAACCTGTCTAAGGCCTGCAATTGCAGGGCCAGTATGTGCAGTTTGCTGCCACATTAAATTTGCATTTAAACTACTTGCCTAGCCATGAACTCCCCTTTTATTACACATAATTCACCCCTAAGGTACAGGCCCTAAGGACAAGGTGCTGTGTAAGTTAAAGGTAGGACATGTACTTTTATGTTTTGCATGTCCTGTTAGTAACAGACAGCCAAATACAATGTTCACTACTGTGAGGCCAACTCCTCTCATAAGGTAAGATTGGTCAGTCCTGTTTTATAGGTTTAGAATAGTAATGAGAAATCCTCTTTAGTGGTAAAGCTGGATTTAACATTACTATTTTAGAAATGCATTTTTTTTTAAATAGGCATTTTTCTGCTCTTACTGTTCTGTGTGCCTTGAAGGCTGTCTCCAATACATATCTGGGGTGGGTGACAGCTACACTTTGTGCTTTCCCTCTAGACAACCACAAACACAGGAAGGATGGGTGTGACAGAGAACTTAGCTGTGTTCATTTACATTCTGATAGCTCTTCCTGGGCAGGAGGAGGGATGGGAAGCTTCCACTTACATCTAAAAGGGCATTGCCCTGAGTCCCACACAATGGGCTGATTACCCCCCCCCCCCCCTCACAGATATCCCGGCAGACAGAGCTGGGATGAAAGGGGATCTGTGCCCTTCAAGTGCCTGCTTTGAAATCACCCCATTTTAAAGGCACATTTGGGTATAGGTACTGGGGCTCTCACCCAACCAAGACAGTATACTACTAGACCTGTGAAAAACTCTGCCAAAATAAAGACTGTTGTGCTACAAGGATTGGCACTTTGCTTGACTAACTGTTCTGTAGGAACTGCTTCTCTGCTTTGCTGAGCTGCCCTACTACCTGCTAGTCTCTACCTGCTGAGACAAAGGCCTGGACCCATCTCATTTGAACCCAGAGTGACTCCAAGGGTATGCTGGCTTGCACCCTTTTTCTGACGTCTCAGAGCCATCAACGACTTCCTACAGCCCTGCTGCTGCTGGTTTCTGCCATCTGTGAGTCCTCCCTTGCCTGAGGTGGCAATCCAGTCCTGGGCTTCAGAAGTGGGTTCTGCAGATGTGCTAGTATCAAAATCGATGCAATGACGACTTTGCACTGATCATAGCTAACGGACTGCATGGCTCATCATTTACACAGCATCTACATCGTAAGGAGGTTCAACATCAAAGCTTTTATTGACTGCAAGGAATGGATCCTACGCTTTGCCTCCATCCATGGGATCAATGATGATACAGCACCTCCTTGGTTCCTCGCGTTGAGTGTCCGACATTGACGCTTGCTCCATCCAAGGTACTTTGTCAGCGGGACCTGTTTGAGTCCTGTAGTCACCCTGAACTTTGTGTTTACCCTGGTCTAGAGCGACCTTAAGTAACCTTTTTGCGCTATTGACTCATTGAATCATAACTCTGTTTCAACTTATGAGATTTTTGTTTTTGGTCTTGTTGTATTCATACAATTACTCTCTATTTTCCTAAACCTGTGTGGAATATTTTTGTGTTCTCATTATGTAACAGTGTGTGTGTGTGTGTGTTACACAAACACTTTAAACATTGCCTCTTAAGTTAAGCCTGCCTGCTCTCTTACAAACTACCAGAGGGTAAGCACGAGTTAATTTAAAGTGTGTATCTAGCTGACCCTGAATAGGATTGTGGTCCCTACTTGGACAGGGTGCAAACGTCTGGCAACTAGAAACCCAATTTCTAAAAAATAATAATAATAATAATGATTAGGATTAAGAACTCCTAACTGTATGTAAGAATGATATTGAAAGCTACCATTCAGTTCCTCCTCCACTAACAGTGAAAAGCCTGGAAGCTTTCTGCTTGCATGCCAGTTAGATGCTGTAGGCAAATCTCCTCATATAGTTACATAAAATATGCTAAAACCATTTGATATTGCAGTTGCTTAACAAAACCTAATAAACCTCTATTATTATTAATATAGAACATGGGAAGATAAACAGAGGTACATTCTGCTCATTGGCCTGGTTTTCTTACAAAATCTATTCTGAAAAATGTCAATATTTAATGTCTATGTTTTGCACAAAAAGGCTTATTCAAAATAGCACCTATATGCATATTTCCAATACTTTCTCCAGATATTACTTGCAGATGGAACAACGCCATCACTGCTGAAATGTAGGCTTTTCCATGTGATGTTTACATACCAGGCACGAGTTCGCAAAGGTCCATTCTGCTGTAATTATAGAAGAGCCCGGCAACCTGTCACAAAATATGTCAATGTTGCCTGCTTTTTCTTTCAGCTTTTATGTTCAAAAGGAATTAGGAAGTAAACAGTGTGCTTCTCTGCAGATGGCCATCGTCTTCCTTTGGTCCCGCTAAGTGAGAGAAGGCAGATGGCAGCTGGATGCACTGGTGGGGGTTATTGGAATGCAACTAGTCACCTGTAGCACATAATTGCAAGTGACTAGTGATTTTTCAAAATTAGAAATCACTTGCAAAAAGAAAATATCTGGTGTAATACCATCATTTGCCAATCACACTGCAGACGGTGTCATACAAGTCAAGTCAAGTCAAGTCAATAAACTTTATTCGGTTGTTCGTATTGACAACCATAAAAGTATCAGCCTGCAGACGGTGTCATACTCATTTCTGAGAAAATGCGGGTCCTGGTCATTATGAGAAACCAAACTAATACATTATACGCTCCAAGAAGCATTTTAAAAGTTATTGTTGTTCAGGAAAATTCAAATAATACTCATCAATGACTATAGAAATGTGGGGTTATTATTTTTTAATCAACTTTTTCTGGTTCTTTATTTACATTAAAAGGCAAGTTTAAATCACATCAGTCCTGCTGAGGTTTAGAAACAAATATGGGACTTAGACACCTTAACCATTAATCTTTCAAGCTGACATGACTGGCCCTATAAGGTGTATTTAACTGAGCACTACAACTTTCCAAAAGCTATTGAATGGATTCAGTAGAAAAGTTTAAGGTCTGACCACAGACCATGAGATTTGCTGATTTCAGGCATTGTATACAAGCTTCCAGTTTTGAGGCGTTTGAGGTACAGTTCTCCTTCTGAACTCAGTGTATATGACCCCCTTCTTGCAGCACTCAAGAGCCAGAGGCATAACTGAGACACGTGGATGCCACACCATGGGTGATTCAGCCTGTCCTTGTTAACATACTGTTCTCACAGTCAGAGCTGTAGGAGCCTTTAAGGAATAGCCTCTTAAATTGAAAATCAGATTTGTTTAGAAGCAATGAAGAAAGATGTGTGTCTGTGTGTGCATATAACTATGCATGTTTATGTGGATGTGAATGGTTATGGGCTCATGTATGTGTGTGAGAAGGCCAGGGGTCTTGATGGTGTCCATACCAATACCCCACATCTTGGGTGAATTCTTGGGATTATGTTAGCCATCCCTGCAATATAGTGGCCAACCAATGATATATGAAGAGGAATTCTTGGTGAAATTCTATCTATGCCTCCATTATAGTGGCCAAACAGTGGCATATATATTTGCTGGAATTCTTTGTGACCTGCTGATTATCTCTGTATGACAGAGACCATTAGTGAAACATTTTGGACATTATTGGTGGCATTCTAATTGTCCCTGCCTAATTCTGAAACATTATACCAGTGCCATTTTTCTGGGATTTTTTTAGTGACATTCAGTCTATCAGTGCACAGTATCATCTCATTCATGACATGTTAGGCATTCTTGCTTGCATAATGAATATCTATGAATACTAAGGGCACATCAGTGACCTATGTCTGCGCATCTTGGTGACATTCAGGCTATTCGTGCATTACAGTGACCTACTAGTGACAAAATTGTTGGCCTTCTTGGTAGCAAGCTGGTTTAACCCGTGGAATTGCGGCCATCCAGGAATACAATTGTGGGCATTATTTGGGTCTGCCGGCTACAATTAATGAACAAAGAAGGAGTGAGAGGAATCCTTTTGCGGAGGTCCATCATACATGCTTCCTAACAAGATACTCAAAACTGCAAATGATGGTGCTGCCTAAATGAGAGGCTAGATTTCTTTTTCAAATTCACTAGAATTCCTACAAAATTGACCCAACACCTTAATTCACGCGAAAGGCATGTTTTATCACAGAGTTTGTTAGTGATTAGACAAGCAAAGGGTACACATATTAATGAAGATCATTTAGGAAAATTCCTTCCCAGTGATGATAGGAATAATGCTACAAGTATGGGACCCTCAAAAGGCAGTGTATAATTTTCTTCAGATGAACAATCAAACTTGTTATTAGTGTTTTCCTGTCATATGACTAAAAGCAAACGGATGACCCTAAGAGTTTCAATTGATTCTATTGTTCTATTATATGGCCAACAGGTTTCTGCTAACATCTAGTGCGCAGAAAGAGTCAATAACATTTATCAGGACCAAACTGGGGTGTGACATTAAAACAAATGGCTGTCCCCATACACTCACTATGTCAAACACTGTGTATGGAGTTGGGTATGCATGCAGAAATAAATCGAAAAATAAACTAAAGTTTCTATTAAACCACCCTACGAATAATATTAACATTTTTGGAAATCTGGAAAATATAGCATACCTCTACTAAAAATAATACTTAGAGATATGATTTATTAACTAAAACAACCTTTTAAGACAGAACAACATTAACATTCTGGCTGAAAATGATTCTGTTTAACTGCATGTATGAAAAATATTAAACATGCATGTCGTGAGGAGGACAGGCTCTACATGTGTAGGGTTGTATGTATACATGCATGTATGTAAGTATCTATGCATGTATTTATGTATGTATTTATGTATGCATGTATGTATGTATGTATGTATGTATGTATGTGGTATTTCTATACAGCAAATCTAGCCAAAAAGGATAGGGGCATACCACATGCATGTATGAAAAATATTAAACATGCATGTCGTGAGGAGGACAGGTTCTACATGTGTAGGGTTGTATGTATACATGCATGTATGTAAGTATCTATGCATGTATTTATGTATGTATTTATGTATGCATGTATGTATGTATGTATGTATGTATGTATGTATGTGGTATTTCTATATAGCAAATCTAGCCAAAAAGGATAGGGGCATACCACATGGTTCAAGTCAAATATAAAGTCAATGAGTAAGAGGAGAGGAAGCTAGTTTGTAGATGATTGATGAATTGTGATGTAGTGTTCTTCTTCAACACTTTACTACAGTGGATCAGTGCTGGGGTGTTCCTGATTTATTAAGGATGTTAATTGAGATCATGGGTGCATAGATGGAAAAGTCTTAATATCTTATTTTTACTTTTTTACACTTCTTCGTCTATAGTCTGTTGGTGTCCTGACAGCGGGTGTGCCAGGATCCACAAGAGGTGGTGAGCTTCTCTGTAAGCTAATTGGGGTACTGGTCATGATAGCTTTGTAAAAGATGCACCTGCTTTGGAAGTCTGCAGGCTGGCAATGAGAGCCAATGGACTTCCATCATGATGGGGGTAATGGTGATCATATTTCTTCAGGCCCTGGATGATATGTGCTGCAGTTTGTAGGATGTCCCTAAGGAGCACTAGTGAGTGGTCTGAGACGCCATGGAGAAGAGTGTTACCACTGTTAGGATGGAAAAGTAGAAAGGCTTGAACAGCAATTCTGAAGTAACTTTCTGGAACAATGGTTGCACTTTCTTTAAAAGAGAGAGCTGGTACCAGGCCATATTATTCTTTTGGGCAATTTGCTGCTTAAATTTGAGGTTGGTGTCCAATGTGAAACCAAGTGACATGGAATTTGGTGAAAGTTATAGTTCGTAGCAATAAAGGTTACATTTATTCAGCCAGGTTTGCACTGTATCTGTTTTTTTGTTCTTGGCAATTAACAGGAATTCTGTATTCGCTGGGTTGAGCTTTAGGTAGAAGCTGGACATCTAGGTCTGGATGATGCACAAGCAGTGTTTAAGGTGTTTGATTTCTGTAGCATAGGAGACTTTCAAGAAGAGTTGTATGTCATTGGCATATTGGTGACATTTGAAGCTGTTATCTGCGAACAGAGCATAAAGAAGCTCCATGTATAGAATGAAGATGACAGGAGACAGTATGGAGCTTTGGGGGACTCCACAGGTTATCCAATCTATTGTGACCTGGAGGTGTGCATGTGAACAAACTGGTGCCGGTAGGGGGAAAACCTGTGAAGGACATTGCCAGTAAATCCCATTTGAAAATTCAGGGTGTGTAGGAGAGAGGTCCAGCAATTTCTCAGTACAGGGGTCATTTTTATCTGTGAGGAAGAGGACATCACCTATGATGTGTAAGGTTAACATTGATGTGATCTTGGAGTTGAACATAGACTACTTTTTCAATTATCTTGTCGATAAACCGTAGGTTTGAGAAGGGCCACTGGTTGACGAGGCCATCAGGGTCTAGGGTAGATTTCTTTAGGAGTGGGAGGATCTGGCCTGTCTGGAGAGCTACTTGGAAGATGCCTTAAACAAGGGAGGCACTGACATGGTAAGTAGGGGTAAGAGAGTATCCCCAACAAGAGCTTTGATGGAAGAGAAGGGTAAGAAATCATCTTCATATGAAGTGGTTTTGATAGAGTTGAGTATATCAGTGAGATCTGAGAGGGAAAGGACTTTGAAGTCAAGCAATAGTGGGATTCTACAAGAAGGGGTGGGTATAATATTTGATGAAGACTCAGTGTCATTGACATGCTGTCAGATCTGTATTTGTCAATGAAAAAGAGGTTAACAACAGGTCACTTCTCTTAGGAGTCAGGAATAGGTGGGTCTAGCAGAGGGTGGGTCCATGCAGCCATTAAACAGTGTTCTCTTTCTGTTGGTGGCTTCATTGATGTTATTGGTGTAATATTTAGCTTTAGCTGAAGGTGTAATATTTAGCTTTAGCTCAAGTGATCAGTTGTCTGAATGTTGTGGGCCTTCAGTATTGGGAAGCCCTCTGGAATCCTATTTTTCTTCCATTTCTTTCCTGTCTATGATGGTTTGTTGATTGTCAGCAAGGCCCTTAGAGTACCAGGGTTATGAATGTTTTGGCTTGCAGTTGCATGTTGTAATTGTGGTGTTGATGCTCACATAGTTTTCCAAACAATTGTTGAAGTTGTTTAGAAGAGTGCTGGTGTTGGACATGCAGTTGATAGGGTGAGAGATGAGTTCAAGCAATAGGTTGTCTAAGGGGAAGTATTTGAAGAATCTGTCAGTTTGGCATTCTCTTTTGTATTAGCCTTGGTTTGTTGGACACTGACCATGGAGTTAGGGATGGCAAAGTGGTCTATCCAGTCCAGTGGTGTGCTTTCACTGGATTGTTGGTGATGATGTGAAGACAAGGTCAAGGATATAGCCTTTGTATTGTGTTGGTTGTGAGACGAGCTGTACCACACTGAGTGAATCGATGATGTTGGAGAGGATGTCTCTTGTTTCTTCTGAGCTTGTTGTATGGAAGTATGACAACACCCAAGAGGGTGCTATGAGAATTTCAGATGGACGAGGTGGTAAGGAGATCTAAGAATTCATCAATAAAGTTCTTGTTCTGCCGAGGAGGCCTGTAGATGAGCTGGAAAGTAGTGGTCTGAGTTTAAGAGAGTGGGAACAGTATGTCAGAAGCTCCAGGGAGTAGAGTGTTAAATGGTTGCACAGGGTGCAGAACTAGGCAAGTGTGTGAGTGAGTCTTACCCTACATAGGGGCCTATTACGATGTTGGTTAAAGTTTCCTATAACCGATACTGTAGCGGTCTTGGGACCGACCGACCTCCAGTTGGTCTTCCGATCACCTAATTATGATGCAACCGAACACTGTTCGGTCGCATACTTCCATTTCTTTATGGCTCCCATAAAGAAATGGGTGTGTCAGTAGTCCAATTGCTATCCAGAGCAGTAGCCAGGGAAAAACAAAGTAAGTATTTTTCAGCCAAAGGTAGAAATCTTTTGTTTGTGGGAAACAGGCGGTGTTGGTAACTCGGTTTCACTTGGATCCAATGAGACAGTCTCAAAATCGATGAAGTAACCAGATACAGTTCGATCTATCTTTGGTAGCTAAGCAGGTTTTACAGAACTGGCAGATGGCTCCTGTTGAGACATACTCACATAGATGTCGGTATTAGCCCGAATTGAGATCTGTGTTTAATTTGTAGTTTTTTGTTTAATTTCAACAGGTTAGAGTTCCATTCCCTTGTTTGTAACTCCTTCACCGTGTAGAGTAGAAACTTCAAAGGTTATTAATCTAGCTGTTGAACTTCCCGTATGGTAGCAAGAGGAGATTGGTGCCTACCTAGGAGCCCACGCGGTCTACTATTGAGTATTGGCCACATAGTGTGGTTTGAGCAGATGAACTGAGACAAATCTCTTTTCTTTCTTGCTGGCAAGAGGGGAAAGAAGCACTGTTCTTGTCCCATCGACAGCCAGGACAGGTACAGGTGCTCTGGAAGATGGCCCAAATTCATCAAAATCTTTTCTTTTGACCAGGTTCCCAATCTTCTGGATCCAGGCAGATCTTGCCAGAACAACTTTCACTTGCCCAGTGGCAGTGTATTTTACGTGGACGTTGCTTTATAATGCCTGGAATTCATTGAGTATCTTTAAGACCCAACTGCCACCTGAGCCTAATTCCCTAGCTGTTAAGAATTGCTTTAAGTCCCAGTTCTTCTATCAAATTTCCCTCATGATGATTCAAGGAGAAGTACCGCAAGACCACACTTAAACTTCCCATGGCTTCTTTGTGAGCCCATGAGCTTAATAGAGGGCCACGGTCAGAATGTAGTGTAGGAATTTAGAGCATGAATCCACTGCCACCATAATGTACCTGTAATCCCCATCCAATTGTAAGGGGCTGCAGTAGTCCAAAAAAGACACATGCAAGACGTCTGTCGGATATTAGTAATGATGTTTGTAGTGGAGGTGCTACAGTGGTTCCTTTCATCTGTTGACAGATGTTGCACTAAAGAACAAAACCCTTGGTCTGTTTTGTGAGACCTGGCCACCAATAACGCTGCTTCAGTAGTGAAATAGTTGCAGCTATACCTGCCTGGGCTAAACCCAGACCCTCGTGTGCTGCTAGAATTAATCCTAATCTGCGATCCATGTTTGGTATTACTCTATTACCCACTCCTTGAATTTGAGCATACAGAATGTTTAGCGCCTCTAACTTGTAGGAGTACTTGAGTGGAAAGCCTTTGGGCAAGATTGAGTTGTTGTTGCGCGTAGAGTTCACAGCTATTATTCTCTATCCGTCTGTCCTCGTACTAGAACAAATGATTGCAGCAATGGCAACAATTCAAACTGTAACCTTGGCGGCTTCATCAACCAGTGAATTACCTTCAACAAGCACGCCAACACTCTGATGATTCAATGAGTAAATTACATGAGCCCATGGCAAGCCATTTTTCAGCTCTGCCACTTGTTCCCACATCAGCATGTGCTTTATTGTACAACCTTTGAAATCTCTAAACCCATTCTGGCCCCAATTGGTAAGATATTCATTGTATGACTGAACACAGTAAAACGAATCGCACACAATGAATTTGGAGAATTCCCGATCCATATTTTTTAGTGCCAGTATCAGGGCTTTCAGTTCTGCCAGCTGTGCAATCGCTTAGAGACTGCGCCTGTGAATTTTCAGAATGAAACTTGCCATCCCGCATATGTCTTTTCACAATCACACATGCTGTGCTGTATTGCTGTTTAATTCCTATGGCAGGCTGGCCAGATCCGTCATTGTAAATTATGTATTCATACTGATCCAGATGCATTATTTTATTCAGGAGAGGATATTCTTGTTCGTACTGCAGAAATGCTTGTGTTTTCCCCGTAGAATCAAATTTGTAGTCTACAATGCATCTGCTTCAGTGAGAGAATTAGCCCGCAGTATCAATCGTGGCTGCACTGACTTTGCTTCTGGAAAAGTTGCTTTTATAACAGCCTCTAAGGTTGGTACCGGAGTCACGACAATTATGCCCCTATGCCAATGCTTTTTCTCTTACTACTGCAGTCTGTACTGCTGTAAGTAACGTATCTGTGGATGCAAAATGCATTTCAGCGTTTGTGTACAAATGAGATTTGTATGCAATGGGTACAGTTTTGCCTTCATTGATGGTGAGGTTAGTGTATCCTGATTGACCCGCGACTATACGGATCACCAAATAGCGATATATACATGTGTATGTAAGTGTTTGGAAGCCATCATGTCAACTTGTACGAAACGGGGAATTTCTGTGTGTTCCTGTGTCCAATGCTGAACTGAAAAATTTGGTCTGATTTGGTTGTAGAAAGGTTTTACCTTTTTTGCGTAATCCAAAATGAATGTTCTGCCAAAATTTAGGAATCCTAAAATGGATTGTAAACCTTTCAGAGTTTTCGGAGTTTGGAGCAGTGCACATTTTTCTAAAAGATTGGCTGCCAGGCTTTTCCCTTCATGTGATAGCTCATATCCCAAAAATAGGACATTGATGGACAATTTTTTATTTTTTTAAAGTTAAATTTGTAGCCTACAGTGGCGAACCCCAAAAGGATGTTCACCCTGTGCAAGCGAGCCAATAACTCATCGTCCATCAGATAAATATCATCTACATAGGACAATGCCTCCTTATCAGAATTTTGAAGTAACTCCATTACTCTTGCTGAGACCAACCTGGGGCTATTCTTCTACCCTTGAAGCAGTCTTCATAATTGGCGGTGAAAGCTGAGCGCTGAGCGCTGAATTTGCTGTCAAATGTCAGCTTTCAGGCGCTATATTTTGCCATTTGAGATCTCTAGTGTAGTGTTGTAGTTCTTCCGCACAATGCTATTTATTAATGCGGCACTGTGTGCCTTCTATACTGCAAATGTCTTTGTGCATAGGTTCAAATGCCTATAGTCTTAAACTAGACAGTATGAATTGTCAAGTTTCATTACGAGAAACAAGGGTTATTCATGGAAATGGTACAATTCTCAATCACACCTTAATGTTCAAGTTGATATAAGATCTCCCTCACTTGTTTTTGTGGGTCATGTTTTATTGGCTACTTTCTCTGTTGAGTAGTAGTAGTTTTTAATGGGATTTCATGGTGAGGTGACTCAGCTTCCCACCCTACATGATTGCGGTATAATACGGGAGCTAGTGCTAATGCCCACTCCTGCGAATATGAATGTTTTAGTGATTCTGGAATGAGGTTGGAGAAAGCTGGTAAAATTACATCTTCCTCTTTTGGGGACTCCATGACAAACTCAGGTGGCCAGTATTTTTAAGCCAAAACAATATCGTATCCACAGGTCAGGTTCTCCCATAAGAGGCCTTTCACTTTCCTGGATATGTCTCCCTCGATTAGGAGACTAATTATGTGTAAACAATGTGGAACGTTTAGCCTTGTAGCTGGTGTCTCCACCATGACATATTCATTCAACGCTGCTATCACCAGAAATCCCATCAGGTTCTGGAGAGCAATTGTTACTTCTGCTGCACTGTCTAACATTGTCGGAGCCCGTTCCTCATTCAGAATTAGAGTCCTCAGTAGCCTGAGCATTTCTTTTTTTAAGGCATGCCACCTTCTTCTTTTTAAATTGAGGTTTACTTTTGGGTTTCTCCTCTTGTTTAATAATGTAGTCTGAAGTGCGATGTTTGCCTCTTGGCTTGGCTCTCTCTTCTGATCTGTGTTCTGACCGTCCTTCCCTCTCTGAGTTTTTGGATGAAGTCTGAAAGGAATGCGAGGAACGTTTATCAGTATCCTGTCACCTGTCAAGTTTTTTATTGTTATCACAGTTCCCAAAGTTGTATTTTCTATCAGGGGCTCCTGTTGAGGAGACCCACCCCGTGATGAATTCTGCTTATTATGTTTTGATTGTTTGTTATCCCATTTCTTTTTGGAAGAATCGGGTGCTTGTTTTGAGTTATCCTATACAGTATTACCCGTTAATTGAGGTTTCACAGGCATCAATCTGTGCTATTTTCTGTGCTATCCAGAACGGCATTTGCTCATGTTTAGTGGGCATTCTTCCCATAACTGCATTCAGGTCGAAGTTCCTTGCAGTTGACTAGCTTGAGTGACCCTTGAAGTTTGATTTGTAAGTGTTCTTATTACAAACTGTCTAAGATATATGTATAGCTTTACTATCTATTTGTAAAATGTACATAATTCTGCTGCTGGCAATGTATCATTCTCTGGATGCAGAGTGTAAACAGCTAAGAGCAGCCAAGTCGCTCCGTCTCTGCTGAGCGGACCAAGTCACGTGTTTTCTGTGGGGTGGGGGAGGGCACCTTTAAACCAATTAAAATGTTCTTGGTACATTAAAAGGCCTTCAATGTCCTTGTGTGAAGAGTATTCTTCAGCTGTCCCATCTGGAATGTAATATGAAACAAATAGGTGTGTGCATCCGCAGGTGGGAATTTGATCCAAGAATAGAATACCTCTGTCCTGAATGCCTCGTATTCCTCAATCACAAAGGTAACAGTCCCACCTATTGATGGGTGGCTATAATCTACTAATTTCATAGTAAGTGCATGTCTGCAATATTCTGAAATGTTAAGAGCACATTCCTGCTAAGCTTCCTCTGTACTAGCACCACTCGTACCAGTGTCTTCGTTGTTAGACATTATTGAATTAAGTTTTAAGAAAAAGAGATACATTTTTGCACAATGTGGGAACTATAACCCTTCAAGCTTGAACAAACCTACAGCCAATACATAGGATATGCCTACTCAGTTGCGGCTGCTTTTTCCTTCCCACTTTAGATGTCTATGCGTAAATGTTAGAAGGGGTCTCTGAGAAAGGATGACTGAGCTACTCAGATTACATCATTAAATAAGAACCAAACCAACATTGGCGGTGCCATGTCGTGTGGTTCCTACAAATCTATATAGGATCTGCGCGATCAGACAACATAAACTAAGCGATTTGTGTCCAGACTGATTCCAGACGCCCCCAAAGGATATATTAGCCTTTAGACCAGCTACCTCACAGTGCCACCATAAGCCCCCTAACCTTATCATGGAGCGAATAGTTTCTGGCAACAATCGAACCTGACAACCCTTGATCCTTCAGGGATCGTGGAAACAGTATAGCACTTTCCTCTCAATCAAACATCCTTATTTTGTGTCAGAGATATACATAGAACCAACAATGGGAACATTTTCAATAAGCATTCATTTAACCAGCATCATTCTATTATAAAACATGTTTGATGTGCTAATCATTAGACAGAAACAGATGTATAAGATTACACTCACCAACAAGTAAATAACTGGTAGAATTCTACCATGGTGCTAAAACTGTGAACATATGCAGGCATATAGACATGACGATAATCAAGCATACTCCTACAATACAAACCTTATCTAATTGTACCTAGCATGTATGTGGGTGTAAAGCCAAGAGTCCCCTAAGAAAGAGCCAACCCCATCACCCGATGGGAGAGAACGATGGACCCCGTCTTGATCTCGAGTTGGACACCCCACAAGGGATGGCGGTCCACTGCATTCTTGAAGCTTCTGCATGCAGGGACCTCAGCATCTTTTGTCAGCGTGGAAGCTTCTCCTCTCTCTATCTAGTTGGGTATGGTTCATTTATACCATAAAGATAGTCTATGAGTTCCTTACACAATCAATACGTTGTGAGTCTGATTATGTAAATGAGCCTTGAACAATACCTCCAATTATGCAAAGAAGTTCTTTCGTCCTACGATGAAGATGACCATGACTTTTAGACAGAGTATGTTCATGCTGTTATGCACTTCATGTACAGGGACTTTTCTAAGAATCTTCATGCATAATAAATTAGGCTAGTTTCAAGAAAACCGATAAAAACATTATCAGCACATAACTGGGTAAAAGATCAATGCTTAGAACTGTTATGCAGAGCAAGGTAGGACAAATGTAGGTAAAGGGTCGTGTATCTGCCTAGGCCTAGATTGGGATACATTGGGGTACATAACAGTATATAGTAATATTGATTTGAGGAATCAAAATGTTTGCTAATGTAAAAGTAACATATTGGGTCACTAATTAGGATTATTGGTTTATGAGACACATTGAGCTCCTAGGGCACTGTCAATAATATGGCCCCATGTGAACTGCAAAAGTGTTTTTTTGCAAACTTAAATGAACAATAATTGGTTTAAAAATATTTGTGTTGCACTGGTCCTTTTCCAACAGTTCACTGGAATACATACTTGCACTTTATAGGATATGCTGACAACTACTTACTTTAAAATAACACAGGACTCTTTGCAGCACAGAAAAAAAGCAATATTAACCCATCCAATGAGTTTTCTGTATAAACATTATGAATGTGTGAACCATGCAAAGTTGTTTTTAGGCAATGCCTTTGTACATGGATTCAACACTGTTGAAAGCAGCAGTTACAAACCTCTCTTTAATGTTTAAAAGGTAACTGTTTTTAATCTGATAAATTACTTTTTAAATGAGCACAGCAAAACAGTTTGGATTGCAAAACATTATTTTTAAAATCATAACCTTGCAGGTGTGATCAGATACTGAAAGATCTAAGGCATTTTCCTCTGGAGGTTAACCACAAGGACTTCTCAGGTTCAAAGGCAGTGGCTTCTCTCAGGACTTAGGAAAACTGAGCTTCTGGCTTCCAGATGCATGTGACCCTTACCATTGTCCCTGTCACCCTCAATTCTGCTGAGTCAAACCATTATGTAGTGCGATCATACCAGTTGATAGCTTTATAAGACTCTGAAGCAACGTATTATGTGTCATTAATTCTCACGGAGCTTACAGAATGGTCAAATACAAAAAAACTGGTTTCAGTTAACCAGACAGAGTTTCGCAGAGGGTTTGGAATAGCTATGAACATTCTAGCTGTTACCCTAATAGCAGACCAGTGCATGCGCCTTCGGACAAACATGATTCTCTTTTTCATTGACTTTAAAGCAGCATTCAAATGTGTCGCTCGGGCACTGGAGTAACGAAAATTGAGGGGGCCTCCCTGCAAGGTATGTAGAGGGCCCCCCTCCGGGCTCAATTAGGAGCTCTCCGGACAGAGGGCAGTGCCGAGAGGTCCCCTGGAGCTTCGGGCCCCCTCGCACCGCGTGGGCTGCGGGGGCCTGTGTTACGCCCCTGCGCTCGTGGCCTTCTGTGGGGAAATTAAGGTAGTGGGGCCTCCCAGTCTGAATACTATGAGCCATTGCACAACTTTACACACATACTTGAATTAAAATTGAAGATTTGGTGGATAGGTCCAAGCTGTGGTCCATTCTACTAGAGATAGGGATAGACGCTTCTCTGGTTACATTCATGGCTTCTTTGCACCAGGAGTTATTTGCCAAAGTACGGGTCACAAAGGAAGGTAGGTGTATGGACAGATTTAGGTCGGAGAAAGGGGTGCGCCAAGGGTGCATTCTGGCCCCCCTCCTTTTTACCATTTACATGAATGGTCTGGGAAAACATCTAGAGGCAGGGGTGGCAGACGTTCCGCGTGTAGGAGTAGTGCAGGTTCCGGTCCATCTATACGCGGACAATGCAGTCTTAATAGCGCACACTGGTATTGGCCTACAGGCCTTATTGGACCTCTTTGGTTCCTTCATGGAGAACCTGGACTTAAGAGTCAATGCAAAAAAATCGCACTCCATGATAGTAGGCCGACAGAGAAGTAAGCCTAGATCCAAAATTTTCACCTGTAAGGCAAGGTGGTTTCAAGGGTCTCAGTCTTTCCTTATCTGGGGGTCCTTTTCGATGAGAGGGGGTCCTGGGTTCCCCAGATAAAGGCAATGAGTTTATCCTTGGCCCGTTCCACATCTGCCTTGTTGGGCTTTTCAAAAAGGTTGGGAGCCAGGCCGATGGAGGCACTTTTGAAAGTTTATATTAGTAAGTGCATTCCCATCGCAACTTATGGGTCCGTTTTGTGGGGCTACGCTACTCATGACAAAATTCAAAGGGTAGAGAATGGGCTTATTAGGCAATTTTTATCCGTCCCTAAATCCACCCCTACCTTTTCCATCCATGAGGAAGTGGGTCTGCCCTATATTACGGACAAGCTGAAATTGGCACCCCTACTTTTCTGGGCTAAAACATGGCTCAATTCAGAACTAACCTTGAACCATGTAATTCTGTCGGATGTCATTTCCTTGGATCATGCTATGAAAATACCCTGGCTGAATTATCTAAATAACACCTTTGCATCCCTAGGTAGGCCTGAACTTTTTTGTCACCATCCAATATTAGGAGAGAAGATGTAAAATGGATTAAGTATCATTTTTTGGAGAGGGTACGCTTAGACAGAGAGCAGAAGGAACTAATGAAACTATCAGTAAGATCATACCTAGTGTTAACCACTACTCCCTCCCTCGAACCGTATCTAAAAATTGTCACCAAACCTCTTAATAGATTTTTATTAACAAAATTCAGGTTTAATATGATCCATTACTCATTAGGTTGTTACCAATCTTGGGCAAAACCAGAAGACGCTCCCCCCTGTGAGTGTGATAAATTTTCTAATCAAGATACCATGAATTTTATGATGTTCTGTGGGTTTTATACTACCGCAAGGAAAACATATTTGATACCTGTCTTGAGGGAGGCTGGCTTTATTCAAGTCAGGCCTGCATTAATTTACCTCCAGATAATGGGCAATACAACATTGTTTTCAGTGTTGCAAGTTTCTTAGCGGAAGCATTTAGAATCAGGAACAAACGAGTCCCACTGAATGTTCTATTTTAATCATGGTATTGTTTTAATTGATTTTAAACTATGTATATATGATGTATAACAGGCTAACTAGGTCTCAGCACTGATTTTGTACATAACTGAAATGTCAATTTTAATTCTGTTTGCATTGTTATCCGCCTTTTATGATTTTTTAAAAATTGAATAAAGTGTACTTTGACTGACTAAAATTGAAGTGGCTGATGGTACAAGATCATCAAGGCAAAACCCCATGGAAATGTACCTCAAACAAGACTGTGTGTTAGCCCAACACCTGATTAATTTGTTCATGGCAGACGTTTCCCCAAGACCCAACCAGGTAAATTTTCACTCAACACACCTAGGCCCTTTAAGTTTGACACACCTTTCCTATTTGGATGATGTAATATTGCTCAGTATGACAAGAGTGAAACTCCAAAGATCACTTATTGAATTAAAAAAAAAATGTCATTCTCAACTAACTTGAAATTAACATAATCAAAACCAACATAATGACCATTAGGACTGCCTTATGCATTCTGTAAACAGGCTAGGAAACTAGATGGCCTCCTCTTCAAACCACTATTGGCGGCTATAGCGTCTAAATTGCTACCAACAGTGATTTATGCATGTGTCGTCATGCATGGGAAAGATGCATTGCTTTTGGACTGATTGCAAGTTAACGCATGTAAGCGGGTATTCAAAGTGCCACAGAATGCTTCTCCAAATGAAATACGCTTGGAGTTTGGCCTCATGCAACAAACCCTAGGGAGAAGCTACTATGCATGAAACACCTGGTACAAAATCAGGTCAAATGAAGGAAGCTTAATAAATAACGCACTATGATTGACTCAAGAAACAGAACCTCATACTACTGACAGTGAACATTTGCATTCATCGATAAAAGCAAAAAAGGACAACAGAGCTCTGCAACAGACACCTGTCCTTCACAATGATTTGGCAAGTCATAAATAAAGCTGCCAAAATGCACTCTTATTCAGACAACAAGAGCAGACTAACCAGCTATGCCTGAATGGTCCTACAAACCTACATAGAAATCGGATTCATACTTGAATATGACATTCTTGGCATATATAGAGAGAAAGCTGATAAGAATCTGATTTGGCACATTTCCATCCTTGGCAGACCAACCATCCTGGAAAAATTGTGGTCCTATATCTTGCAGACTATGTGGCTTCACAGAGAAGGATTCTATTCATTTCATTTGTATATGCCCATTTTTTTTAAATAAAGCATGTGTATTAATATTAAAAAAAGAGTTTTAATTCCAGGGGCATATGATCTTGCAGGACAGCGATAATAAAAGGATTTCGCCCAGCAGACCCTCAGCTCAACTGTAAGATGATAAAATATTTGATTTGCGTATAACAAGAGGGAGAGAGAGGACTAGGTAGCTAGTCCGAGTCCCCTAGGGTTTATATGTGATTAAACAAAAAGGACTAGCTTAAGTTGACCAAAGTGTTACAGTACTCAAATTAGTTCTGTCACGGGCACCTTGTTGGTGTATTCATAAAGCCCTCACCCACCAACCTAGTTGGTGGCATGCTTCATCATCTCACATATAGAAAAACGCCTTAGTGTGTGTATCACATAGTCTGTACCACAACACTAAGTCTGTTTTATTTCACCACACCTTTTTAAAATCGGTCCTGAGGAAAGCCAGAATACTCTAAGGCACTGGCTGAAACATGTTGACCATCTGAAGGACGCAGGGGGCAGTAACTCGCCACCTTTACGCGTCCTGTAGCCTTACTTTTAACCGCTGGTGACGGCCCAGTTATTAAAATGTAATTTACCCTCGGGTACTGGGACCACCACCAAGCCGTTTTAAATCACAACTCACCCAACCTCACTGCACTCTCAGCAATATACCAGCTCCGCTGTAATCAGGCATCGTGGCACACCCGGGACATACTATGTGTCACTGGGTGGGCCCGATGATGAAGCATGCCACCAACTAGGTTGGTGGGTGAGGGCTTCATGAATACACCAACAAGGTGCCCGTGACAGAACTAATTTGAGTACTGTAACACTTTGGTCAACTTAAAATATTTGATTTAACATGAAAAAGCAATTCAGTCCGTTGCCAAATGCCCAGCGGGTAACTTTTGAAGGGAGGTGGTGTGCAAGAAGATAGGTTGGTCAAAGAATGAGGACAGCAACAGACTCAATATTGTTCTCTGGCAAAACGGATTAGGTTGATGATATTTTTACAACAAGGATGAAGGTGGCTATAGACTTAATATGGTCCACTGTTGATAATTTTACTAATTAGTCATGTATACACTAATTTCGAATGGCTTTTTATTTCTGACTATTTTCCAAGTGATTTTATAATTGTTATTTATCAGTGACATTTTGATGGATGTATTTCCCATTTAATGACTAAGGAATGCTCTGGCCTTGGGCGAGTACGGGATGTTTACGAAATCTTGTTTTTAGCCATGTATTAGATTTTATATAGTCTGTATTGTGGTTCTTTTGTAATGGTCTTTATTAACTAAAACAATAACGTTTAATTTGCTTCGATTCAGTACATAAAGCACAGGCGTCAATGTGCAACCCATTCAAACCAAGGTATTTTTTTGTTCATTAATCAATATTATTGTGAAAATAACAAATAGTATCTAATGGATGTGCCACAATGATTTAATTATATAGTAAGTGATGTTTTTGAAACAAAATGTTTTGTATACAAACACATATAGTATAGTTGCACAACAATGTGTTAATCATGGGAAAAAGTATAGTGCATGTGTATCAGTATTTCGTGCATGCGAATTTGTACGGTAAATATGCAAACTAGCAGGTTATGCTTAACAAATAATTCATTGTGCATGCAAATTAGCAAGTAATTCTGTCAAACCAATGGACAGTAACAATATATTATACATTCAGTTAGTCAGCTAAACGTCTTTATTTGGCTTAAAAAACGATACATACATTTTACAGAACTGTACCAAAAAAGAAATAGCTCTATTAAAATAATTAAGCTGGAAAAATGCAGGTACATTCTCGGTTTATTTTTTCTTCAGTTGCTGTACAAGGCAGTGTCACGTGAGTTTACCAAGGTCTCGAGTATATCTAGGATTTTCTGAATAAGTTGTATGCAACTGTTTCACCTTATCCGTGGTCGAGACCCTAATGGAATTTCTTGATAGCTCTGGATTCCCAATAAATGGAAAGAATCATTTGCATAACAGATCCACAGAATGTGTATAGCATTTTTCAACTGCTTACATTCTCTTATTATAGGCTGTGTAAAACGTGTCTATTGTTTGGCCCATATATAGATCCAAGCAATAGCGGCCATATTTTAATTTGGTCCACAACAAAGGAAAGACCCAGCTCAGAGTTCCATATATAGTTGCCACAACTCTATGGTACTGCAAGAAGTCTACACCCAAAAATATTCTCCAACTACTGTAATGGTTTGACAGTTATGTAGCCCCAAAGCCCTGCTCCATATGGTGTGTTCGACACAGTATACCACCACACACTCATCAAGAGACTACACCAGATCAGTATCCAGGGAGACACACTCCGATGGATCAAATCATTCCTCACAGATGAATGCAGAGAATCCCCCTACCGCCTTCTCCTTGGAACCCATGAGCACCTTCTACGGCATACCTCAAGGTTCATTCCTCATCCTCACCCTCTTCAACACCTACATTTGACCCCTAACAGTCATTGTCGGAACCCACATTCTCAACATTATTTCCTATGTAGATGATACCCAGCTCATCCTTTCACTCTCAGCAGACCCCACCACCACGAAGATCAACTTCTGCAACTGCATGAACAATGTCACCGACTTGATGAAGGCCAACTGTCTGATTCTTAGCACCGACAAGACTGAAGTCCTAATCTTTGGCAATAATGCCTCCCCCTGAAAAGACACATGGTGGCCTGCCAAACCCAGACTCACATCCTCACCCACAGACCACGCCTCAATTATAAAGCGCGATACTCACCCGTGAGGGTCTCAAGGCACTGGGGGGGGGGGGTGCAGCTCTGGATCATTCGAAGAGCCAGGTCTTGAGGTTCTGCCTGTAGGTATAGATGGTGGGGAAGCATCTGAAGGTCACTGGGAGCTCATTCCAGGTTTTGGCTGCAACATAGGAGGACGCTCTGCCTCCTGTTCTGGATTTGTGGTTGCGCAGGATCTCTTCGAGGGCGAGGTCCGTGGAGCAAAGGTTCCTCTTGGGTACGTGGCAGGAGACCCTCTTGTTGAGGTATTTGGGTCCGATGTTGTGGAGGGACTTGTTGGCGTGGGTGAGCAGTTTGAAGGTAACTCTCTTCTCGACGGGGAGCCAGTGGAGGGTACGTAGGTGCTGGGTCATGTGCTTGTGCCGATGGGTTCCAAGGACAAGTCTGGCTGCGGCGTTCTGGATGGCCCTTAGTCTGAGTAGGAGATTTCTATTGATTCCAGTGTAGAGGGCGTTGCCGTAGTCCAATCTGCTGGTAATGAGTGCGTGGGTGATGATTTTTCTACATTCAGGGGGTATCTATTTGAAGGTCTTGCAGAGGTTCCAAATGCAGTTGAAGCTGGTGGAGGCAATGGAATTGATCTGGCGGGTCATGGTGAGGGAGGAGTCGAGGATGATCCCTATGTTCTGTGTGTGGTCTGCAGGGTGGGTGGACTCCCGAGAGCAGAGGGCCACCAGGTGTTGTCCCAGGCATAGGTGGAGGGTCCGATGTTGAGGACTTCTGTCTTATCCGAGTTGAGCTTCAGGCAGATGCTTTTCATCTAGTCGGCCACATTCCTCATTCCTTCCTGGAAGCGGAGTCTGGTGTCCTCGGGGTTCTTCATGTGGGAGAGGATGAGCTGGGTGTCATCGGAGTAAGACACCATGCTGAGCCTGTGCTGTCTGACGATGTGTGGAGGGGGGCCATGTAAATGTTGAGTGTAGGGCTAAGTGATGATCCTTGGGGAACTCCGCAGTTGATCAGTGTGGGTTCGGGGAGGAAAGGAGGGAGTCTGATCCTCTGGGTTCTGCCAGAGAGAAAGGATCAGATCCAGGAGAGAGCTGTTCCTTGTATCCCTGCATCGTGGAGTCTGGCTGCGAGGGTGCCATGAGAGACTGTGTTGATAGCTGCGGAGGGGTCTGCAACTTTGGCATCATCCTGGACAGCAAACTCACCTTAAAATGACAGATCAATGCAGTATTCTCATCCTGCTTCCACACTTCATGCATGCTCTTCAAAATCTTGAAATGACACCCCATCGGCATGAGAAAAACTGTCACGCAAGCCTAATCACCAGCTGGTCGGACTACTGAAACACACTGTACACAGGAGCCATTACTGAACTCATGAGAAGACCCACATCACCTCACACCTTAGGAACCTCCGGTGTCTCTCTGCCTAGAAGGGATGCCAATTCAAGATACAGACACACACCTTCAAAGCCCTCCACAACCAAGGACCAGCATACATGAACCACTGCCTGAATTTCCACCAACCGTTCAGAGACCTCACCCTCACACAAATACTGAGCATCAACCAAAGCCACATAGAGGCTATTGCTTCTCCCACCTTGCCGCTAAGTCATGGAACAGCCTCCCCCTTCATCTCCGACCATCACCCTTGCTCGCTAACTTCAGGAAGAGACTCAGGACATGGCCTTTTGACTGAGCCCAAAAACCTAGCCATGGATACCTCACGGTTATAAGCTGAATTTTACAAATACAGATAGGCACTTGATCTTATACAAAGTTAACATGTCCCTAATTTGTTTATGATCAAGTTTTTGTGCAAATCTATAGAGCGCCTCTAGTGACCTAGAGAATTGCTGTTGTTGTCTATTTAGCAGATCGCTCCAAGCAAGTGAGGATTGGAAGGGGAACCCCAGACAGGTCAAAGTGTTTGTGTGCCCAACAATGGAGACCTCAATGAAATGTTTTCACAAAAGAGAAGACCCCACTAAGTTCCAGGGAACAGGGTACTGTCGACACTGTAAGTCAAAAATGAAATGGACATATTTTTTGTATTTTTTGGCCCGCTTTTCATAGTGAATGTGTATGTATTAAGTATTCAAACATAATATTGATGTTAAAGTATTGTCATACTAAAATATTGTCACCAAAATATCGTGAGATAGAATTATCGTCTGCAAGAATATCATTGTCAAGAATATCAATTTTAAGGTAAGTAATATCGATTTTTTCATTTTAATTAATGTTATTTATTTAGTTGCTAATTAATTATGTTAATTGTGCAATTACATTTTTTTATTTACATTTTAGGCATGGGTTGTGGGGTTTATAGGGATACAGGGTGGGAAGTAATTCTAATGTGATCAATTAATAATTATCTGTTAATTATTATTATTTATTTAATGGATAGTTAATTCTGTTAATAGTGTAAATATTTGTTTTATTTTATGTGCAGGTTGTGTGGTTTATAGGGATGCAGGGTGGAAAGTAAATTAATTCTAAATAGTTAATAATTAGTTGTTAAACCATATTAATTATTTAATTAATAGTGAATTGTTAATTCTGTAATATTTTGGTTTTATTTTTAATTTTAGGTGCAGGTTGTGGGTTTTAAAAGGGTACAGTATGGGCAGAAAATTAATTATAAGTAACTATTATTTCGTTTTTAATTAAAAATAATTATTTAATTGACACTTTATGGATAAAATTAACTAAAATAAAATAAATTAGTACATTTCTATTGTTAATACATTATTTATGAATAAAATTATTCATTTCAATGATTTTTTTATTTGAATTGTAATAATATTTGTAGTTATTTGTGATATGTGTTTTACATTGTCATATGTATTTATTTTTTTCATTAAAAATATATTTGTATTTTTTAAACATATTTATATTTTTAGGAACGGGGTGGGAGCACACCACTTCACCTCCCAGCAAGGTTCGCCCTTGGCATTATGGTAAATGCAATTTCAGTTACTTGCTTGCTTCAAGAGTGTTTGAGTGTTTCGCCACATTGAGCTGACGAGCTCGTGGAGCAACAAGAGACTGCATTTCCCAGAATGCCAGGGGCGAACCTTGCCTGTGAGGTCAGTGGTATGCTCCCACATCCTGTTGTCTATTTAAAGTATTCCCGTGAGTCATTGAGCTGACGAGCTCGTGGATGAAGCACCTGCACGCCAGTGAGAGGTACCGGACCTGATATAATGTTTGGCAGCCTACTCAGCGAACCCCAAATTACAAGACTGTATTCTCTACTGATGACGGTTAATAAACCAGAAATATGTGTTTAGAGGTCAGCACTATCTGCGCCAAACTTGGCGAAATACTCAAATATATCGGAGCGAGCAACAAGAGACTGCATTTCCCAGAATGGCAGGGGCGAACCTTGCCTGAGAGGACAGCAGTGTGCTCCCACATCCTGTTGTCTATTTAAAGTACTCCTGCGAGTCATTGAGCTGACGAGCTCGTGGATGAAGCACCTGCGCGCCAGTGAGAGGTACCGGACCTGATATAATGTTTGGCAGCCTACTTACCAAACCCCAAAATACAAGACTGTATTCTCTACTGATGACGGTTAATAAACCAGAAACACGTGTCTAGTGATCAGCACTATCTGCGCCAACCTTTGCAAAATACTCGAAAATATCGGAGCGAGCAACAAGAGACTGCATTTCCCAGAATGCCAGGGGCGAACCTTGCCTGGGAGGTCAGCGGTGTGCTCCCACATCCTGTTGTCTATTTAAAGCACTCACATGAGTCATTGAGCTTAGGAGCTCGTGGATGTAGCACCTGCGCACCAGTGAGAGGTACCAGACCTGATATAATGTTTGGCAGCCTACTCAGCAAACCCCAAAATACAAGACTGTATTCTCTATTGATGATGGTTAATAAACCAGAAACACGTGTCTAGAGACCAGCACTATCTGCGCCAAACTTGGCGAAATACTCGAAAATATCGGAGCTAGCAAGAAGAGACTGCATTTCCTAGAATGGCAGGGTGAACCTTGTCTGAGAGGTCAGCGGTGTGCTCCCACTTCCTATTGTCTATTTAAAGTACTCCCGTGAGTTATTGACCTGACGAGCTCGTGGATGAAGCACCTGCGCACCAGTGAGAGGTACTGGACCTGATATAATGTTTGGCAGCCTACTTAGCAAACCCCAAAATACAAGACTGTATTCTCTACTGATGACGGTTAATAAACCAGAAACACATGTCTAGAGATCAGCCCTATCTGCGCCAACCTTGGCGAAATACTTGAAAATATCGGAGCGAGCAACAAGAGACTGCATTTCCCAGAAAGTCAGGGGCGAACCTTGCCTGAGAGGTCAGCTGTGTGCTCCCACATCCTGTTGTATATTTATAGTTTTATTTGTTTACCTTGTTTTTGCAGTAATATCATTTTTTCTGAGGATTTGTTTGTTCCTAATGTTCCCCTGACTGGAGTGGGAGTTGTAAATCTTACCCCTCTGCAATCCAACACTTTCCCTAGTGTTGCACTGACTGGAGTGGGAATAGTAAATTCTATCCCTCCACAATCCAACATGTTGCCTACTGTTCCAATGACTGGAGTGGGAATAGTTAAATTTGACCCCTCTGTAATCCAACACTTTCCCTACAATTGAAGGTATTTGAGTTAGAATAGTAAATGTTATCCCTAAGCAATCCAACACTTTTCCCTCTATTGCAATGACTTGAGTGGGAAAAGTACATTTTACCCCGCTGCAATCCAACACTTTCCCTACTTTTGAATTCATTTGAGTGGGTATAGCAAATTTAACCCCTCCTCAATCCAACACTTTCTCTACTGTTGCATTGACAGGAGAGGGAATAGTAAATGTGAACTCTACACGATCCAACATTTTCCCTACTGCTGTATTGACTTGAGTGGGAATAGTAAATGTTACCCCTGTGTGATAAACAGTTTTCCTACAGTTATATTGCATGAAATGGGAGTAGTAAAGTTGATACATCTTTAGTAGAAGAATTTGGTTATTTGTGTATAAATTGCAGAGGTAATAGTATGTGTATTAAAAGTAAAATTATATAACTTATTTTATATTGTTGCATTTTACATTATTATGTTTTTGTCATGTTTAAAATTGTAATAATTTAATATTACTACATTTATATTATTTCTAATTATTAATGTTTTAAATTGTTATAAAATTGTAAGAAATGTATGTTGTTTATTTTTTATTTTATTTAAAATGTTTTAAAAAATATATATATTTTATGTTATTAGTATATGTAACTACTACAGTAAGTCATCATTCTATAGGAACGTTCCTACCTATACTTTGTTATTCTAAACCCATCTTCCGATTCCCTGCATATTTTGCTCATTTCTCTCTCTGGTTCTTTGGTGCTCTACATATCCTTCCCTCTCCTCCACTCACCTACCTGATTCCTCACAAGATAGCTTAATGGCCCTCTCTCTCTCAGACCTACTATTTATATGGACATGCTTCTACCTTAATTATTGTTAATTATTGTTTCCTTTCGATTGTTATCACTATACTGTTTTTTTAATATGACCAATCTGGCATGCTACCCCTATAAATATGCTATATCTATAATTTTTGTTAGGCTTGTTTGAACCTTTTATACTTCTTGAATGTTACAATGAGTGCTGATGTTCTATCACCACTTGCCTCGCTACTCTATCATTACTATTTTTACTATACTTCTATGTTCTAATATAACTACTTTGGGATGCTGCCACCATAGTTATGCTACCACTATAATTATGCTATCTCTATAATTATTGTTACTCTTGCTGAACCTTCTTTTCTACTTTTTGAATGTTATTCTGAGTGCTGATGTTCCATCACTACTAGCTTCCCTACTCTACCATTACTATTTTCATTATACCGCTATGTTCTTAATGTGACTACTTTGGCGTGCTTCCACTATCATTTATGCTATCTCTATAACTATTTCTCCTTTTGTTGAATTGCACTGGAACACTGATGCTCCATCATTATTATTATTGTCACTCTAGCACTACCATTAGCATTTCTCTGTTGTGTTTCTCTGTCCCCTCCCTTCTATATCTCTGACTTCTGGACTACACTTTGGATTCCCCCACCCCTCCACTTCCTCCCCACACCCCCTAGCATTTCTCCCCCTTGACCTCCCATCTCAAACAACACTCCTACCGCTCATCTCTTTATGTCCCACCCCCTCCCTTCTATTCCTTACAATTCCCCCTCTGACGGCCCTTCCTCACCTCCTGACCTCCACTCTCAAAAGCCGCCTACCTCTCATTTCTTTTGTCCCACCCTCCTCTCCTCTCTTTTTTCCTCCCAACTCCCATCTGAAGGCCCATCATCCCCCCAGTCTCCCGTCCCCACTCCCCCAGATCCCGCCATCTCTAGACATGGTCCCAGTTCCTGGAACATCGTACACCCATCCAATCATGCCTAGAAAACTTTTAAGCATAAATTACTGACTCATCACCCCGAAACGCTCATAGTTGACTCCTAACATAGCCTCACCGCGCCTATAAATACTAACCTCAATTTCTTCTCCAAATGCCCTTCCAATGAGAAAAGCATCCGCCTGAACTATCTCACAATCACCAACTCTGGCAATATCACATATGGTTTTAAACTACCTACCTCCCCATCCCTGGCTTTTAACAGAGAAATTGAAATCTCCATTTATAAAACCAGCAACATTCTCATTCAAGCACCCAAACACTACCTCAGCACCTTCAACCACCACTACAGTTTCCTGGCAGACCTTCTATCTAAACCTATCCCTAAACCCTCTCTCTCCCAACGTCGGTCACCCACATTTCCCTCCCACCAGCCCTGATCCTACACCCCCTAGACACCCTAATTGATCATCCCACCACCCAAATCCCCTCCTTATCTAACGACCGACATCCCAAAACCCACCTCGCTACTATTGACCTCTCCACATCTCCCTAATCCCTCTCCCCCGAAGGTCCACCCTCCTGACGCCCACAACACCTACTACGAACTACACTCCCCCACGCACGTGGAGATAATTAAGTCCCAGCTCCTTCTTCCACTGCTTCCCACCACTCCCCCACTATACCTATACCCCTACCACTGAAAATCACTCCCCCCCTCATCATGACCTCACCTCCCCCCTCCCCTCTCTTCAACATATCCCCTCCCCTGGCCTCACAAGCTACCTGCACGAGTGACCCCTCCACCTTCACTAACTCCCCTCTGAACCCACACACACACACCCGCCACCAATCAGGCTCTTGTCTCCGGCTGACACCGAACTCCTATGCTCCACCCCCTCCTCGCTGCCCGAGCTAACACTCACCCTTATCGCTCAGACACTCTCTAACATCAAACTGAACCTCTCAACTATTCATATGGAACTTATAAGACTCAGAGAGACTTCAGCGTTCTGAAGAACAAGGCCCTCCTCAATCAGAGTGGCCCCCCACCCTTGCCTCACTCACCCCTCCCAACATAAGCTCTGGAAAACTATTCCCCTCTACAACAGATCTTCTAGGCCGCATAGTGGTAGGTACAGTCTCTCCCTCTCTGCAACTAAGGACCTATACAACTCTTTACCTTCCCAAATCCCTGATCCGAATGCACCCCCCATTTCTCCATCATCCCGTTGATCTTGGGAACGAGCAGAACCCCCTCCTCTCCCATCTCGCCCAGACCTCCTACCCAACATACCACTATACACTCGTGCACTGCCGCCAAAGCCAACGCTAAGCCCCTACCCAGCATGCTCGTTAACTGCCGCTCTGCTGTCCAACATGCAACTGAAATATCCGAAAACCTCCTAGTGAATCCATCAACATCGCCTTCCTTACAGAAACCTGGCTTAATGACCACTCAATTGCCATCCTTGACCTGCTCACCCCCCAGGCTACTCCATCATTAGGAAAGACAGAACAGACAGAATTGGTGGTGGCCTAGCTATTGTTAACAAAAATGAAGTGTAACTCTCCTTTGTTAAAAATGCAGAACACTTAACCTTCGAATACCTTGTCCCAAACTCATGATTCAGGGTTTCTTCCCAATTTGCCTACATAACATCTACCACCCTCCGGGTGATCCACTTCCTTTCACTGAGGAACTATCCGACCTTCTTTCACAATCCTTTCTCTCCAACTCGAAAAACATCTTCTTTAGAGACTTTAACATTCACTGGAACAATACTGCTGATCCCACAGTCACACATCTCTTCAATCTTCTAGAAATCAATGGCCTTTGTCACTCACCCACCCACACCAAAGGTGCTACTCTCGATGCCATCATATCCAATAATTACGTGGCTACCATCCCCACAATCCTTCCCATTGACTGTCTGACCATCACCCCATCCTGTTCAAGATCGAATCAGCTCCCCTCCCCCCCATTAAAATCACCCACCCTTGAAATGGACCAGAAACCTCAACCAAATCCCTCCTGGGGAACTGGAGTCTAAACTACAAGCTCAACTTCTTCTCACCCCTCTCTCCCAAGACTCAAATGAGCTCACTGCACTCTTCAACAAGACCACCAGTGAGGTCATAGACCTCCTAGCCCCTCCCAAAATAAAAAAACAAGGAACCATTCCATCTAAAACTTGGTTTAACTCTGATCTCAATGACGAAAGGCGTTCACTTAGACTGACTGAACTATCTTGGAGACAACACCCGTACGCCACCCACCTTGCCTGTCTCAGAACCACTAGATCATCCTATAAAAAACACATCTTCAAGGAAAAGGCCTCCTTTTTCCGAATACAACTTGATCGGGCAAAAAACAGACCCAGAGACGTACTTACCATTATTTGCAACCAAGCATCCACAGCCCCCCCTAAACTAACTACCCCAACAAATAGATGTGCGGAAATTTCCACTTCTTCTTGGATAAAATTGCAAAAATCAAGCACTCCTTCCATCTAACCGAGATCACACCCAAGTCCCCTCTCGTTGCTGACAATACACTTATCGATCATGCCGTATTGACTCTGTCTCCTTATCCTTCCACTCCCCCTCTCGCTACTACCCCTCCAGATCACTGCCTTCCCCTCAGCAACTAAACAACTATGTATCTTGGTCTAATTTCCTCCCTGTGACTGAACTTGAAGTCTCTAACATCATACCCAAAATGAATCCGTTCTCACACACCAAAGACCCTATCCCCTCCAGTCTTATACAGAGTCCCAGCCACATCATTGCCCCTTACTGGACCAACATCATCAACACCTCCTTCTCCACAGGTTGTGTCCCGGACTCTCTTCAACTTGGTCAGATCAGGCCTAGCCCTAAAAATCACACCTCAGACCCTAATGACCTGAACAACCTCTGCCCTATCTCTAACCTACCTCTTCTTTCCAAAGCCCTAAAAAAATGTGCTCTGCTTCAATTAGGTAAACACATTAACAACTTCCACCTTCTTGACCCCTTGAAATCCGGCTCCGGAAAAGGCTGCAGCACGGAAACCGCCATGCTAAATATAATCAACAATATTCACGCTTCCCTTGACAACTGTGAATCCTGCCTACTCATTCTCCTTGACCTCTCAGCTGTCTTTGATACAGTCAGCCACAACTCCCTTCTTAACTCACTAAAGTCCAGCTTTGGCCTTAACGACCAGGTCCTTAAATGGTTCACCTCATTTCTCCAACACAGAACACAACAAGTCAAAATGAACGACTGTCTATCCAACACCTCTTCGGTTTCCTTAGGCATCTCCGAAGGTTCTATTCTCTCCCCTTCACTCTTTAACCTCTTTATGGAATCTCTGACCCTCATTCTGAAACAAGCAGGAATCAACTGCCACCTCTATGCCGGCGACACACAACTGTACTATAAGATTAGGTCCCACACTGATATACTTCATCTTAACCATACCTTAAACAAGATCCAACACTGGTTCCACTCCAACCAACTCAAACTCAATCCCAAGAAAATTGAAATCATCCTCTTCTCCCCTAAAAACAACAGGCTTCCCATTCAAACCTGGATCTTTGACCTCAATGCACTCAACTGCTTGCTCTCTTTGTCCAACTCAGTGAAATCTCTTGGTGTTACTGTTGACAAAAATCTAACCCTCAACGACCACATAAAAAACTCTGCTAAAAGAGCTCTTTTCACTCTCCGTCACCTGAAGAAAATCAAACCCTTAATCCCACTAGAAGACTTTAAATGGGTTGTCCAATCCCCGGTAGTCTCACAAATCGACTATGGGAATGCCATCCTCACAGGAACCCCCAATGTCCACCTAGCCCCACTCAGAGCTGTGCTCCACCTAGCAGCCAGGCTCTTCACTGGCTAGAAATGCTTTGATCACATCTCCTCTGCCCTGAAGGCTCTCAAGTGGCTGCCCATTGATGGTAGATACTCCTAATTGATAGCATGCATCACACATAAAGCCCTAAGCCAGAATGCTCCGTTGTACCTCACAAACAAACTTAAAAAAGCAGGCAGCTTCAGAATGATGAGGAGCATGAAAACTTTCCTCCTCATCCCCCCCTTATTCAAAAAGAAAACCAGTCAATCCTGCTCCTTCTCTGGAAATGTGCTGATCGTCTGGAATGCCCTCCCTAAGGAAATGCACTGCAACCCCTCCTACATTGCCTTAAAAAAAGACTGGCACCTCCTCTTCAAATACTGGGGTCCTTAAATCATACCTCTGACCTCTGAGGACCCTATCCTCCTCTACTTCAAACCCCCTTCAATCTCCCCATCCTATGTAAAAATGTATGTAAATGTATCTGCTCTTACTATGTCTCTGTTCATTAGACCTCAAAATAAGTTTTTTTTAAAAATTGTTTCATACTGTGCTTTTTAAGCAACTCCTGTAATCTTGTTTTTCGCACATGTAAAGCACTCTCTGATACCCCCGGGTCTAGCCAGCGCTATATTAAACCTTTCAAATAAATAAAATAAGTAAACATATATATTTGTTAATAGTTCTTTGTTACATTATTACGTATTACTACATTATTTAAAAATTCTGAAAGTATAATATATAATTTGAAAGTATTAGTTTAATAATAGTTTTTTAGCTATATATATGTAAATATATATATCTATATATTATTATGTATGTATCTTTGACTTTAAAAAAATGTATTTGATATATTTGTTGAACTATATATTAAATCTATTTTACTTTTGTTAAATTAATGTTACTATATAATATATTTAATATTTCAATTAATATATATTAAAAAAATTAGATTTAATTCAATGATATTAAAAACAACGATATATTTTTTCAATATTTTTGTATTTACCATTATAGTATAGGATGACAATATTTTTTACATCAATATTTTGGTCTCAATATTTTGGTATAAGTGATATTTTTGTAGTTGCTATTTTGACAGTGAACCTATGTATGATAATAGTACACATATAGAGCAGTACTTTGCAAAAATAAAGCAATATATTATGTATATGAATATTACATTCAAGTATGTCAACTAGTAGTAGTTGTGCACTGTGAAACCCGTGCATCACACATGCAAATTGACATCAAGTGCTTTCAAACTAAGAAGTTGTTACAACCAATATATTATACCTAAACCTGCACATTACAAATGTGAACCAACACTTTATGGGACCTATTACGATGTCGGTTGGAGTTTCCTCTGACCGACACCTTGACGGTCTCTGGACCGACCGACCTCTGGTCGGTGGTTCCGACTGCCTGATTACGATGCGACTGAACACTGTTCAGTTGCATACTCCCATTACTCTAAGAGAGCTTATGCTACAGCCAGGGCCGGCTCTAGGCATGTGCAAGCTGTGCACCTGCACAGGGCCACCAAACCCCAGGGGCCACCACGCCAATATATATCCTTAATATAATATTAATCCTCTGAGGATGGACACATATTTGCATGGTGGCCCCTGGCAGGGATTTGGCGGCCTCTGGCTCTGTTCCACTTCTAAACTCCCTGACCCCCTCCCCTCTTTACTGGCTGCGCGCTCCGCCCCGCCCGGACCCCCTCATCCGGGCCCCCTACCTACGCTCCCTGCCCAGGGCCACCATGAGCCTAGAGCCGGCCCTGCTACATCCATAAACCAGCCTTAATACAGGCTCCCATAAAGAAATGTGGGTGTGTGTAAAACCATGCACCCCATGATGCCTGTCACACAGTGCAGCGATTTACAGGGGGATGCCCTAGGTACTCCCTCTGCAACCAACCGTAGACCGATGAGGCAATGAGGCCCTGCTAGGGGCCCCTAAAACTGATTTCCGGCAGCATTTCTGTGGCAGAAAAGCCGGCACGGAAAGTCTGTCAGAAAATGACACCGCAATCCAGACGGCAGACATGCCGTCCATAGGGGATTACAGTGCAAGTCTGACCGGCCGGAAGACTATGAGAACTGGTCGGAACCACATCGGAATGACTTGTCAGTTCACGCTCCAACCGCCAACATCATAATTCGGCGGTCAGAACGCCACCTGACTGTGTTGGTCAGAAAGACTCAGACCGCGTTGGGAAAGCTTCCGACTAGCGCTCCAAAGCTTTTCGACTGACATCATAATCATTCCCTATGTATCTGTACCAAGCAACAATGTATGTCAACCAATACCGTAAGAATGCAAATTAACATATAATTATTTTAAACCATTAGGGTGCGCATTTCAACAAATATATTACACATACAAGTCAATAAATTATACAGTGAGCCAATAGACTATGCATATTAACCAATACATTAAACACCTGCACCCATGTGTTATTCTTACAAAGCAGTAAGATCTTATTATACATCACTGTGTACATTATGAGTGTAAACTAAAATATTAAGCATCCCAACCAATACGTTACACATTTTGATTAGTATGATATTCATGCACAATAGTAGAGCATGCAGGCAAACTACAATGTTAAGCATGTGAACCACTTCATTATTAGGGCAAAAAGCATATTGAGGATACACCTTCCACCTTTTACCTCTGAACCCAAGGAGAACATCTGTGATGTCACCCAGAGCTCATCCCTCAGCCACACGCTCTTCAACTCATATGTGACCCCACTGGCCAAGATTGTCAAATCCCACGGTCTCAACATAATTTCCTAAGCAGATGACACTCAACTCATCCTCTTACTCACCGATGCCCCTACCACCACCAGAACCAGATTACACAGTTGCAAGACACGTGTCGCCAACTGGATGAAGAACAACTGTCAGCATCTAAACACCGACAAGATGGAAATGTTGATCATCAGCAGCAGCAGCAACACATGGAAAGACTCCTGGTGGCAATCAGACCTAAGACACGGCCCTATTTCCTCCGCCAATGACAGAAACTTTAGAATCATCATTGACAACAAGCTCAGCATGAAATCACAGATCAACACCATCTCCTCTGCCTACTTTCTCACTTTGTGCATGCTACCTACTATCTTGAAGTGGCTACCCATGTGCATGTGACGCACTGTAACCCAGGCCTTCATCATCAGCCGACTGAACTACAGCAATACCCTCTTGCAGGAATCACCGTACACCTCGTACAGAGACTGCAGACCATACAGAACGCCACTGCAGACTCATCCTCAGCCTTCCCTGAAGAACCCACATCACATACCACCTCAGGCAACTCTACTGGCTCCCAGTACAGAAGGGATGCCAATTCAAGCTGCTGACCCATGCAAACAAGGCTCTATATAACCAAGGACCCACCTACATTAGCCGCTAACTGAACTTCGATCAACCGCCGAGAAGACTACACCCGCCTCCCTTTCTCTTGCCCATACTTCCTGTATTTACCGAAGCAGAAGAGGGGGACACTCCTTTTTCCACATTGCAGTGAAGATCTGGAACAGCCTACCCACGCAACTCCGGACCATCACCTCACTTCTGGAATTATGCCCATCAAGAACTGGTTGTTCGAATAAGCTTCTGGATCCTGAAAGTACCTGGATACCCTATAGGGTGAATAGTCATGCTTCATGAATCCTGATTGATTGATTGACTACAAACCACTTATTTGTGTGCAAGTACACCACTGTACCATATACACGCACCAGTATTGATATACACCAGTGCACTAAATAGAGACAGCACTGTTCTGTAGATATAAGCCGGTATATTGGGAACATAAATTGATATATTGTGTTTAAAAACACACACCTTAAATCATGGGTTTTCTAACATAAACCAATGTTTTTTATTGGTTTATGTTTGCATTCACCAACATATTGATTTCTCAAACTAATTTTACTATATAAGAGCCCATGTACTGAATGCAAACAAATAAAACATGTGTGAAACCAGTGCAGCATGCAGATAGACATAATCTAAGTGCTTCATATTAAAACCAACACAGGGGCATATGTACAAGGAAATGGCGCAGTGCTGCAGCAAATTTTGCAGCGATTCGCTACATCATTTAAAAAAAGCGGTGCACCCCTGTGTGTTCTCTTGTGATAGCTCTCTCTAAAATTAGCTGCCTAGTGCCAACACAGACACTCTTGCCCATATTGCAAGAGGGCCTGCATTGCAGGGAATAATTGTTTATGTGCCTGAAGGTGTACCTTCCTGCAAATAAACAATCAATGAAGGCAAGTTGCTACTTTTATGTGTGCTGTATTCAGCAGCACACTAAGAAGTAGCATATTGCCACTATTTAAGGACTGTTTATGTACAAGAAGTGACACCATCCTGTACATAAACAATCAGTAAAGGCGTTTACTCTTTCTTTGTGTGCTGCAAATTTACAGACTCTTGTAAATATAAGGCAGCATAAAAAAGCAATGCGTGTTGTGGTGGAACACCCACAACAACAATTAAATGCCCCTTTCATGCAGAAAACTGTGTGAAAGGGTACCATATTTACAAAGCGGCATTAAGCCATGCAAAGTGACTTAGCACCACTTTGTAAATATGGTCCAGGGTGTTGCGCCACCGGAACGTTATAAAAAGTGACGCTGCAGTGCCGCCACGGTCTGTGCAGGTAACTGAGGTGGGGCGGTGGGGCAAGGTGGGGGGTGGATTTCGATTGACGATGCAGAGGGAAAATGTAATAAATAATTAATCTTCCCTGGGCATCTTCCCTCGAAATCCCCCCTCATGCGGCCTCACCACTCCACCGCTGTTACCTTTCACGGACCGCAGCTGCTGCAGTGGCTCAATCCCCTTGTAAATATGCCCCATAGTTGCTATATTAACCACTATATTGGATATAAACCAATATTCGTCATATTCAAGATATTTTAATTTTTGCCTGTTTGTCACCTCATTCTCTGTGGAGTAAGGAAGATAAGACACTGAGCATTAGAAGTGAAACTAACACACATCATCCAATGACAAAGAGGCATGTGAGAGGAGAGGCAGAAGAGGCTCAGAGAAGATAAAGAGAAGACATAATACTAAAGTACACTGACTGAAAGCAATGGGAAAGGATAACAAGATGACAATGCAAAATGGTGATATAGGAGCAAGAGGATTATCCGGTACAGGAGAAAAAGTTCATTTATGGTGGTGTGGAGATGGTGCTGAGGGACACTCAGAAAAAGGAGCTTAAGGACCAAGTGATAGGAATGGAGGCTGTACCTAACAAGGGACCTGGGGCCCTAACACAAGCAAGGAAATGGGGCACCATACTCCCAGCTGGATAGTATTTGACAGCAATAGGTGAGTCCTCTCATTCTTGTCCCCCAGTTATATTGTACCTGCTCCACTAACGATGGTTATTCTACTGGAAACAGTTTAAGTGGAGAAGCATTGTAGCAATTGGAACAGGTTGCACAAGCAAGCCATGGGAGACTGAGCCATGGGTTTATCTTGATTTGGGAAGAGTGCAGGCTTTCTGGCTCAAGGCAGCAAAATTTATGGAAACACACAAAAGGTGATGGGGGAATGCTCTCGGTGTGTCTAACCACTGGCAAGTGCTTGGAATAGCATCCCAACCCATTGTTAGTTTGCTCACAATGCCATCTCAGTTTGGACTAAGCCATATGCAAATCATTCTCGCCCCTTCTCCTCAACGGAACAGTCCAGTTAAACTACCAGGCCAGACCCACCCTGAACCGGAACACAAGCAACCGAGCACCGTTTTCCCCCTAGTTATGGGCTCATCATCTGGTTACATCTTAGATTTAGTGACAAAGTGAGTACGGGAGCCAAGTCTGGGCATACCCATGCCACTTAGGCAGAACCAAAAGAGAGAAATAAAGAGAGTGGGGGGGTTGCATCAAAAACAGGGATTGAGAGCGAGGAAACCTGTACCCTAAAGGAGTGTTGAAAGTGAATTAAAAATAATCCCCAGTGGAAGGACACAACTCATCCAATCAGAACACTGAGAAACTAAAATTGTCCTGGGCAGAAAAAATACAACAATAGGGAGTAAACCCCTCAAATTTAGTGTACACAACTGAGATAGGCAACGCGTCCATTCAGTCATGAGCAAAGGGCTGAGCCAAAGCTCAATCTAGGTATATTTGAAAGAACAAGTCTGCCACAGGCAACTAAGGCTGTTTATAGGCAACATCTAAAAGGGATTGCTCTTTGTATACAATGAGTGCATTTGATAAAGATTAACATGTATGATGATAGAGAGTACTTTTCAGATGTACTGACTGCATGAATACCAGTGGTGGTGGAATATTGCACGTAATCAGCTAATTGAAAGAAGATGAGACTAAAATACTCCTGTGTTCTGATCCAAGATGTGATTGTCAGACTATTAAGCCATCAGCCGAACTTTCCCGAGCAGAAGTCCAAATTAGGTTAAACTAAAGCTCACTAGAATCAGTGACCCAACAAAATTTATGGGGATTCCCTGCAAAGTTTATGGACGGAGGCCCCCCATGCCTAGGACCCAGTCAGGATCTCTCAGGCCGGGGGCCTCGGTACGTGCAAAGTGCCTGTGAGGGCCCCCGGTGCTCGGGGACCCCGACACTGCATGAACTGTGGGGACTATTGTTACACCACTGCCTAGAGTATGTATAGTATACAATAAATCCACCCTGTGTGGGGCAGGCAACATACGATTCTATGTCAAAATTAAACATCGGTTTCACCTAATATTTGTTTTAAACAAATTCAAATTGATGAAAAACATAAAAGATCCTTTTGGACATACTTGAGATGCAGTAGCGACTCCTCGAGGGAGTGCTGTGTGGCGGTGGAAAGGGGTGGGGTGGGGGAGGGGCAGGGTGGTGGTAGTTTACTACCCCCCACCCGCCCCCCTCCACCTGCCCCGCCACAACGCCCCACAGCACTCCCTCGAGGAGCCGCTACTGATGAGATGAAAGCTGCTCCTCAGAGATGTACTCAAAGCTCAATTAATTATGTTGTTTTATTACTGAAATCTCAATTATTTAACCTTTTAATGGCGTGTTGGTTTTCCACGCACTGTGTAGTATTTACAACTTGTGCTTTTAAGTCTCTCATTCGACCTACAGTACAATATTCAAAGTATGGCATACTGTATAGGGTTCTTTAGGTTTTGCACTGGGTTACCATTTACTCAGAGCAATTGGCATGGCATGCAATCAATTTTGCACTTAAATGGTGCTGTGATGGGCTTAGTTACATTAATTTAGCCCCTCAAGTACTGCAATGGATGTGGAGTCAAGTGGTAAATCTAACCGCAGGAATTCTGCATTTCATCAGCATTTCATGTAAGATGCTCAAATAGAGTCTGTGACACTGTGGAGAGAGAAACTTGAGATGAATTCACTGTGACCCGGGTGGTATAATTATTCACTTCAAAGCTGTTCAATATTTTACCGTTATCCTAATGTACGAGCCTCCTGTTGTGCACACGTCAGAAATATACATTGTGTACTGCAAACAAGATGAACATTACTCTGGGCATAGTATGGGCATTCTAAGCAAAGCTGGATGAAACAGAATACTTAGGAACTCATTACGATATCATTTGGAGTTGCGTCCGACCAACACTGTCGTGAAACCCAGGTTCTAACCGGGCTCCGGTCGGCGGTCCCGAAACTGCAATTACAATGCGACTGCACATGGTGTGATCACATACTTCCATTTCCCCATTGGAGATTCTGTTAATCCCTGCATTGCATGGCAGGCACCCACAGTGCCAGCCACACTGTGCAGGGATTAACAGGGGGCACCATAGGTGGCACCTCAGCCCCCAACCGGAGGCCGCAGGGAAAAGGGGATCCTGCTAGCGGCCCCCAAATTTACTTTCCAACAGGTTTTCCATGTTTCAAAGCCCAGCATGGAAATCCTGTGGGAAACTGACATCGTAATCCTGATGGTGGAAACGGTGTCCTATGGGGATTATAAGCCGGTTCCGACTGGCTGACGGGCTCCTTGAGGCCATCCGAATCCAGCCAGAATGACCGTCAGGAATCACTTTCGACTGCCTAGATTGTAATTAGGCGATCAGAAGTGAAACCGTAGTTTTCGGTCGGAAAGCCTCAGACAAAAGGTCTGAGGCTTTCCAACTGACATCAAAAAAGGCCCCTTTAAGTGTCATTTTGTAAATTTGGCTCTGGCTTCTCAAAAGTGATGTTAATGAACCTGTTGGCAGAGTTGTTTTAGATGGACATTCTGTCTGACTACTATGTATGTATTGATTTACTGTTTTGGGAGTTCACAAGCATTCCCAGTAGTAGGTCTGCAAAGCTGGACCAAGCTTAGGTTTCCAAGCATGCTACTGGAAAAGTTATATAAAATCTCCTACTGGCTCCGGTTTCCCCTGTGCAGAAGTCAACATGGCATAGATTTAAGCATAAGTGGACTGTGGCACCACTGAGAAAATGAACATATTCCTCTTTATTTTTCTCTGCAGGGTAGATATTTTTCCTGGTGCAGAAAAAACTTCCACTTCTCTACCACCAAATATTGGGTGAGCCATTCACCTCCCCATGCTGGAAGGGGAGTTAACTCAAGTAAATTTTCAACCATTTCCCGGGTCTAGGTAGTAGGTACTGCCCACTTCCTACACTTGCATGCGTTTTGTTATTGTGGATTCCTCCACAATTGTGGTAGAGAAATCCATAATAGTAAATCCATTTATACCTGACAGGAATCCTTTTGTGAATTCCTAGCATACGTAAATGTACACACTTTTCAGCTATAAATGTACAGTTATGAGTTTAGTGGTCTGACAGCCAGAACACCGTGGCCGCCAGGAGACTGCAGCAACAGTGGTCTTCTGACTGCCATATTCCGAGTTTTACCATGATGCCCACAGAGATTTTGCAGCAGTGGTGATTACTTTCCCATATGCATCGATGCCTGTGTGAGCATTTCGACTGCATATGTGTCGAATGCACACAAATGCATAATACATGTGGAAAAGTACCACCTGCTGATTGCCGGAGTCTGTCCCATATGTGGGTGGTCCTGGCAATGGGTATATGGTGAAAAAAGGACTCACCTGTACATCGACACAAACTGGGTCAAAATCCCTGGGGTGAAGAAGCTGCTGTGTAGGGGGACCTGTAGAAAAGGATCCAAGTTGAACAATGACTGAAATCACAGGAAAGGGGTGAGTATGCTCCTCAAATCCTCAGTTTACACCAACTTGAAGCTGGTGGTACCATTGCTGTGGTCAGCTTGTGCAAAAGCCAACTCATGATACGGGCAGTGGTTACACTCCCCTGTACCAACCTACCGAAGCTGCTTTCTCCGACTGTGACCCTGGTGGTCTGAGGTGTTGTGGCGGTTGTCTGCAGTACAGCCACAGTCTTTCCAAAAGCAATCCGCACATCTCATAATATGGTGTTCCTACCTCTGCGCTCGCTGCATTTGGACCGCGGGTCCACAGTTCATGGACTGGCAAAATCACAATAAGACCCTTTGTCTAAGCCTAAACAATAAGTAGACTATAAATGTATTGAAAAATATGTACAATTTTGGGTTTGAGGTGCGAGTAAATTTAGAGAATCCCAGAAGGATTCACCACAACAAACTCACCAATATTTAATAAAAAATATTTCATAATAGTGTGGAAGTCCATTTGATGCTGGACTTATTCTATTTTAAATTTGCTAACATCAACATTGAAATGAATAACATTAGAGTGAGATGTAATCTTCCTTCGTATGTCTGAGAAATATCCAACTCCAGATACAAATTATAAGAAGAAATAGTGTTTTTATTGTAATAATGTGTGTAAATTGGGGTGAAAATCCTACTCAAGTAATAACCACTATCCTTGCCAAGATGAAACACAAAAGTTGCAAAAGTAACCTGTGCTTAAACCTCTGGTAGCTTGGCACAAAAGCAGCCAGGCTTAACTTAGAGGCAATGTATTAAGTATTTTTGCAACACACAAATAATAATAAAGTGAAAGCACAACACAAGATAAATCTCAAACCAATGTAGAAAAATAGAGTACATTTAAATTAATAAAATCGTACCAAAAAAAATGAAATCTAATCAGTAGGTAGGAATTTATAACGTTTTTAGTGTGAAATAGCACATAAAAGATCAAAGCATCATCTGCAGGAATCTGGTTGCGTAAGACTAGGGCAAAATCACAAGTTAATGACAAACACAATGGAGAATGTGTCAGATACACAAGGTGCATTGAGCTCAGTCTCAGCTTACCTTAGGACTTAAAAGAAATTTTGAAGAAAAGTTCCTGAGAAGGTAGGGGAAAAGGCAGCAGATGGTGTCTGAGGTGGAGTCATCATCATCAGGGAGCTGCTGGACGGAGTGAAGATTTTTACTGTCACGCCAACACAACCTCAACATCATCTCCTACGCCGACGACACCCAGCTGATCCTCTCCCTGACCAACGACCCCGCCGCCGCCAGAACCAACCTCCACGAAGGGATGAAAGACGTAGCCGAGTGGATGACGACCAGCCGCCTGAAACTGAACTCAGACAAGACGGAAGTCCTCATCCTGGGCTCCTGGCCCTCCACCTGGGACGACTCCTGGTGGCCCCCCGCCCTGGCCACCGCACCCAAACCGACAGACCACGCACGCAACCTGGGCTTCATCCTGGACTCCTCCCTCTCCATGACCAGACAAGTCAACACCGTCTCCGCGTCCTGTTTTAACATCCTGCGCATGTTACGGAAGATCTTCCGGTGGATCCCCACCGAGACCAGGAAGACGGTCACCCAGGCCCTCGTCACCAGCCGACTGGACTACGGCAACGCCCTCTACGCCGGAACCACCGCCAAGCTCCAGAAGAGACTCCAGCGGATCCAGAACGCCTCAGCCAGACTCATCCTCAACATCCCCCGAAGCAGCCACATCTCCGGACATCTGAGAGACCTGCACTGGCTCCCCGTTAACAAGAGAGTCACCTTCCGCCTCCTCACCCACGCACACAAAGCTCTACACGACCAAGGCCCGAGCTACCTCAACAACCGCCTCAACTTCTACGCTCCCAAACGCCACCTCCGATCGACCTACCACGCCCTCGCCGCCGTCCCCCGCATCCGAAGAGCGACAACAGGAGGAAGGTCCTTCTCCTACCTGGCCGCCAAGACCTGGAACACCCTCCCGACCGACCTTCGCCTGACCCAAGACCACCTCTCCTTCAGGAAGAAACTCAAGACCTGGCTGTTCGAGCAGTAGCAGCACCCCCCCCCCCCCCCAAGCGCCTTGAGACCCTCCGGGTAAGTAGTGCGCTCTATAAATGCCTTGATTGATTGATTGATTGATTGACTGTCAAATGTAGTCAAAGCTGCAGGCTTTAGCTGAGAAGGGACCTTTAGGGCCTACTTTTAGTGGTGACTTACATGTGTTATAAAAGGAAGGTTTAGGCCTGTCAAAAGGTTTATTTTGCTAGGTCATTACGGCAGTTTAAAACTGCAATACAAGTTGCAGTGGCAGGTCTGCAACATGTTTTAAAGTGCTACTTAAGTGGGCGGCTCAATGAGTGCTGCTGGCCCACTAGTAGCATTTAATTTACAGGCTTTGGTTCGTGCAGTACCACTTTACTAAGGACGTACACGTAAATTAAATGTGCTAATCAGGTGTAGGCCAATTGTACCATGTTTAAGGGAGTAAATACAAGCACTTTAGCACTGGTTAGCAGTCCTAATGCCAACAAAATCAAATTCAGAAAACAGCAGCGTTTAAGGCAACAAGTTAGAGGAAAGACCATAACAATGATGCCAGGTCTTGCAATACTTCATTAGAGCAGTAAGTAAATGTGAAATCATTTCTTTTATTCTACCCTGTGCTAATAACAATTCAGGTAGATCGGTTCTGGTGGAAACTAGCTGATTTATTCATTGGAATGCTTAGGAAGTGCTTTGTATTTTTTATGGTGAAAATTGGGTGCAATGTCCAAAATGATCACAAGTATGACAAAAGTGCAGCAGAAGGAAATTTAAGATCTTAGGCATGGTTATCCTGAAAGCCTTTTCAGCACAGCAAGTTCTTTTGAAAGGAGGCATATGAAAAAGTAGATTAGATCCCTCATATATTGGTTTAGGTGTAACATGCATAGTAAAGCCCCCTGTAGGAAGAGTGAGTAAACCGGTGATTACAGATTTGATCACCTGGTTATGTAGTCAATTGAAAATGAAAAATAAAATAATATATATTAGTTTTTATATTAATAGAAAACATGATGACAAAGAGGTAGGAGAAAACTTAATTAAATTAAACTTCAAATAGAGGGAATGTTCTCCTTCTATTGTTAATTGTGCATTATGGGCCTCATGATGATGGTGGGGGATAGACTCACCGCCATGGATCCAATGGGCTCAAGGTGCCTTTGGTCAGTCAGAGGGACTCGTATCCCTACAACAGTTGCAGTGCCTGCTCAAGCACCGCCAGAGGGATTACAATGTACCTTCCGCCCGCTGTAGTGGGTCCCCCTTCCCCCCTGGCCCTCCTACATGGGCCTGCCACATAGTGCAGGGACATGTACAGTGTGAATCCTTGGTACAGCGGCGTGTGCTGCAGATTGCAGATTACAGATTGCGACCACCTTGAAGGCAGTTGCATCCTCATTCCTATGGCAGAACTGCAGACAGCCAGTCAGGCGGTCCTATTTCCGAAAGGATCGTCCGACCCCCATCATAATGAGGCCCTAAGGGCCTGATTAGGATGGCTGGCGGACTTAAATCTGACCACCATCTCTTCGGAAACGAAACCACCCGACTAGCTGTTGGCAGTCCCACACCCGAAATCACGATGCAACTGCCTTCAAGGTGGTCGCAAAATGTAACTTTTGTATTGCAGTGTGTGCTGCGGCCTGCAGTACACGCCGCAGTGCAGAAGATACATTCTGTACATATCCCTGCATTACGTGACAGGCACCATGTGGTGCTTGCCACATAGTGCAGGGAAATGTAGGTGGGCACCATAGGTGCCCCCAGGGCCCATGTCAGATGGTCAGGGGGAAGGGTCCCACTACGTACTCCCAATGCCCCTTTCTGCCTGCTTTTTCATGGTGGGTTAATCACAATGAAATGGCGGCAGAAAGGGACATTGCAATGCCTACGGAGATGCCTGAGCAGGCTCCCCCCACTGTTGTAGGGATACAAGTCATATCGATGGACTGAAAGGCTCATTGGGCTGTCAGATCCATGGCAGTCGGTATCTCCGACAGCCAGACATCTGCCCACCATCCGAATGTGGCGGACGGTACACAGTACCATGATGGCAGTGGGACCATCACCGAAATGCTGTCGGTGGCAGTCCCACGATCATCATAATCAGGCCCTAAGTTCGGTGTAAATGTTTACTTAGAGACAAGTTGATAGCAAATTGGGGGTGCTAGTGTGTTAATATCAGAAAAGCATTTCATTTGAGAAAGGGTGTTTGTATGTTTTTTATATTGAAGCAGCCTCTATGTTGAGTCTATGCTTTGAACAGGGGAAGGTTTGATTTTGAAAACATGATACGTTTTCCTATTGAAAGCAATTTTCATTTTTTTTTTATCTGAGCATGAAATAGGATTTAATGCAAAAAAGATTTTAAATCAGGAAAACAAGCCGTGAGCACAATATTTCATGCAAATATCTCACTTGCTCATTAAGGTTAATAGAAAAAGAATATTTCAAACTTCAGTACTATATTCCATATGCTATGACCTCCTTGCTCGCTAGCAACATTATACAATACTGCAAGTAGTCCTGAAGCAATTATTTTGATTTACCTAAACATTTTCATTTCGAATTTACATTGCTAATAACTCTATTTAAATGGTTTAATGGTTCCCAATTCAAAACACATTTATAGTGTGATTTATTGTGCATTTCTTTAATTGCTTTCCTTACTTGTTGCATCTGCTTTACCCTTTTATATTCGTGCCTCGGATGTTTTAAGAATTTTTCGTATTCAAATTTTGCGCCGATGTAGGTGTTAGGTTTCTGTTTTGCATTTCAACATAATTTACATGAGCCAATATGTCAGTTATTTACGTAAAATTAATGTACCGTATTCAATTTAAAAATAAAATTCCACTTTATTTTTTATCTGGCGTACCAGCGGGCATGCAGACTGAGAATCTCAATGCACACACATTACAAGCCATTGCATATATAATAGAACATTCTACGATGTTCAAATGTTATTCAGTATTTCATGTAGCTGCGATGTATAATTTTACGACCGAAAAGGGCTTTTTGTGAATCAGATTCTAGGCCTGATTCACAAAAGTAAGCTTACAATTTGTAGTAAGTTTACCTACTGTTTTTGTATTCACAAACTACTGGTGTAATTTTACTACTAGTAACTTTTTTGAGTGCGTAGTCTCCGCAGTCATAGAATTATTATTAGTAAAATTACATTCGTAGTTTGTTAATACCAAAACAGTAATAAATGTAATACAAAGTGTAAGTTTACCTTTGTAAATCAGGTCTATGGGAGTATAAGGAGTGCAGAGACGCAAAACTCCACACTTAGGGGCAGATTTACAAGCCCCTTGCGACACTTTTAATGCCGCTGTTGCGTCACTTTTGTGACGCAGCGGCGGCGTAAACAATGCGCCATGTTGCGACTTATTTACATCGTGATGCATCTAGGCAGATGCGTCACGTTGTAAAGCCCTGCGCCACATGAAACCTGCGTCAGGTTTCATGTGGGCGTTCTGTCGCAGGGTGGGCGTTCCCTCGCAGGAAAGCCCCGTAAAACTTACACAGTGAAATCTACAAGATTTCACTGAGTCAGTTTTACGGCACTGCTGCGTCAAATCCTTACGCCTGCTTGAAGCAGGCATAAGGAGTGACGCACCAAGTTATGTGTGGGTGGCCCCTGTGCATTGCAGGAGTTGCGTCGCGCTTGCAACGCGACTCCAGCAATGCGCCGCCCTTACACCACAAGATGCATCACGCATCTTCCCTTCCTTGCACCATGGTGCGCCGCATTGTAAATGCAGCGCATCTGTGGTGGCGGAAGGAGGGGATTGCATGACGCATCTGTCCTGGCGCATCCCTGTTGATTTGCAGAGATGCGCTAGAACATGTAAATATGCCCCGTAGTTTGTCAATACCGAAAAGTAGTAAACATACACAAATGTGTATGGTTACCTTTGTGAATCAGGCCCCAGGTAGTTCCACTCTGCAAAATAACATTGTGCAGGAAAATGTAACAAAACTTAGGGTCCGATTCACAAAACCATTTATGGGTGAAGGAAGCAGTACTACAGGAGTACCCTTTTACATACTCTAAAATGCCTTTGTGATCGCCCACCAAAACAGCCAACACCCTCTTAGTAAAAGTGCAAAGAGTAGACAGTATTCTATTTGCAGTAATTTTATACGAATATTCTAGGAATATTTCCCTTGAATTCCCATTTAAAATATTTTGAGGTCAATTCACATAGGCATGCAGTAGTACATGGCTGGGGCTGGTGGCTTAGGGCCAGATGTAGGACGGCTATTACCGGTCGGTAACAGCCGAAATTAACGAATTTCGGCCGTTACCGACTGGTAATAGGGTTTTGTTATGTAGGGGGCCAATTTACAGATTCGGTGTACCGATTCGGTAATTGACATTCATTCCTGTGGGCCTGGAGGCCCATAGGAATGAATGGCAATTACCGAATTGGTAAATACCGATTCAGTAAATACCGAATCTTAACGATTCAGTAATTTTTACCGAATTTTTAGCTACATAGCATTTACCGATTCGAAAATACCGAATCAGTAAAATTCGGTATTTTCGAATCGGTAAATACTATTTACCTACATCTAGCGCCAAGTGGATTAATGTTTCCCCTATAAGTGTCTGTGTTTGACCTCATGGTCACAGTTTCAAATCCCAGAGGGTCTGCTCAGACTTTCATCCTTCAGAAAGTAATATAAGGAGCACCATCGAGTGAGGTAACAATGAACATTGGTTATTTAGTGCCAAGATGCCTACAGGTGAATGAGTGCTTTACAAATACACATTTTACAGTAAGGAGAACTTCTGCAATACTGCATCCTGTACTCATAAACTTTACATACTCCAAAGTGCCTTTGTAAATATGCCCCAATTTAATTATTTTTGATTAGTCTAAACCAGTCCCAGGTTTCTTGCAGTCCAGCTCATTGATTGCCAGTTCATGTACCCCGTACTCTAATGAATTTCCGTTACAAACTACAAACAGGTTCAAACCTTTGTTTATTAGCACCAAAATCTCCAACTTCCTTTAAGTAAAAATGCAAGGAGTACAATTCTTCTATTTATATAATTGTATATGAATAGTCTCCTGAATATTTCCATTGTAGATGTTTGGGGCCGATTCACAAAGGTATTTAAGAGTATGTCAAATAGTATTTCACAAGTACTACATGTACTCATAAATTCACTTTTGAATAGGCCTCAATGTTTTAAGTGGCACACAATAATATTCCCCCACCCATTTGCTTTTCAGTATTGTTTCTAAAGTCAATTAAGGATGCTTTAGATGAACATAGGCATGGTTTCGTTTTTAACAACAAGACCTCCACAAAGCAGTTTAAAATTAAAAACTCTATTACATATGGGACAAAGTGTCCCTTACGATACATTATAAGGGTATTTCAAATCACCAATGAGATCCATGATTACACAGAGGAACAACTCAGAAGTCCAACTTCCTTTACACGGGCATGGAACTCTGAGGTCACTTGCAATATCCTATAAAAGTATGGCAGAGGGTATTTTATTCCTAATATTTCAAGGTACGTCATTAATATTCACACAAACTTCTTCAATCCTTAAGGAGTCTTGCACCTTCATATGAAAGTGATAATGTGCTTTCAAACAAAAATAATAAACATGGAGTATGTAGTGTGAAATTAAACACACCAAAAACTGGGTAGTGATTTGCTGGAAGAAAAATATTAGAAACAGTTTAATATAAATCCGATTAAAAAATGGTTGTAGCTCTACATGAGTAGTAATACGTTATTACAGTTGTGCAGCTAAGTCATGTTTTTATTACGGGCGACTATATACCTCACAACACGAATAGGGAAATTAGAGACATCTTTTTTTTACCGATATTGGAAGCTTCTGTATATTATAATGCATTATGACAAAAAAATGTTTGGAATGTGGATAGCAGAAGAAGACACTTGCCCCCTAGAAAGAATAGAGGTTACTGTAGAATTCAGATAGGTCTAGGCACCATCAATCTAATGATAGAATGGGAAATGCCACCTCTTTATTACATTTAAACTTTGTGTTGTTTAAAAGGAATTTGATGATGCAAGTAATACAGTCCTAGAGGTGGCAAACCATAGGAAGAGTATTGATTTCCTCACAAAAACCTTATGGAACCTTAACTATACCATTATTCATTTTATTGAAAGAAATCCTATTATTAGTACAACAATGTTTAGAAAGCGTTGTTCATAGCATTGAGTTTGTAAGCGCTAAAACCAAAGCAATGCCGTGAGCATGCACATAATACAGATGTCTCAGATGGTTTTGCAATTAAACTTTGTTTTCTTTTCATTTTCTTTGAATTTTAGTTATATGTTTTTCAGTTACTTTCTCTTAATACCTCAGATTGTTTTGCATTTTCAATGATAGCTAAATATTACAAATAACAAACTTAAAGAATGTTTGCAGGGTGAAAATTCATGGGTCACATAAATACACTATATTATATGGCAACTGTATAAAGAGAAATCCTATCTGTCTGCTTGTGGCACATTGTAATTTAAAGTGGTGTCCCTGTCACTTCACCTTGCTCCCCGAAATACTCCCACTTTATTTTTCTCTGCCAATCATTTCTGTTTTCTGTTTCTGATTAATCCCTTTTCCAGATCCTCACTTCTTTCATTGTTAATCCTTTTTATCTGCTGTCTTTGTATTTTTTCATAGTTTCGAACACTATGGCTGCATTGGTGAAAGTTTATGATTAATGAACAACATTTTGAAACACAACACATCACATAGGGGCATCATCTTACCAACTTGACCTCTCCCATCATCAAAAGAACCACAAAGGATGATGACTTACACAAAACCAAAACCTCAGATCATAGGATGCAACGTAGGAACCAAGCACTCGCTGGAAGCCGTAGTAAAAGCAATGGTACCACAATGAAAACTACTATAAAGCCACGGAGCAATGATAGACAAAAATGTGCACCATGCACACATACCCCCTTAAACATGCATAGCATACAAATGATAAATGAACAGTCAAACTAGAAGTAGTTTCTGATTGAAGCCCACAAATAGGCGAACAATTGAAACCATGATAACACTAAGACCAACATGCGTTTTGGGGGGCAAATTTAAAAGTGGGCAGGCTTATGGCCTGAATTCCCATCTCTGAAATACTGATGCCTCAAGAATTTAAAATTCCAGAGGGCAGTTGAAACAAATCCTAAATATGAGTTAATGGGAAATAACATGCATGAATCTCTGTTTCTGCATTGATTCCTGCATGTTTTCTTCCATTTTGATGCATGTTGACACCCGGACATTTAACCTGCTTTCAACCTTATTCCTGTATTACTTGTCATCCCAATAAGGCACTCATAATGGCACCCTATGTGGTTTAAATAGGAAACTAAAAGTTGCAAAACATTAAGAAAGTACTTCATGTCCTACACTGATGACATCAAAGGACACATTATACAACTTAAAAACGTGTATGAATCTGGTCACTCTTTCATAAACATTTCAGCCACCCAATCAGCATGAACAAATATTGCCATCCCAATCAGTGCTAAATGTTTTAGCACAGATATTTATGACACATCCTAATGATTGTAGGATGTGCCCTGATAATGGCATATCCTATGATCAGGGAGGAACTGAAAATGGACACTCTAAGTTCAAAATAATATTATTAAAGGTAATATAAGATAATAACACAAATAACAAAAGTATCATATAGTCAATGCATGGTATACAATACAGAGAATATGTGAACTTCAAAAGAAAATGGACACTAGAAAATCTGTTTCATTGATAGACAAAAAATAATCTCTCAGTAAGGGAGGATTTTGACATTTTGCCATAAGCAAGAATTCTTTCATGTAAAATGTCCCCCCATAGTGTATATTCAGAGAGTATTAACATAAAACAACTTGGTTCACACATGAATTTTAGAACTTCAAACATAAGAAAGTAATGGTTAGTTAAATGGGCAGAATGTTGTCAATGAAACGTTTCTTTGTAATACGAAACCCATCACAGTTCTTCGTCAGTGTCTCGGAGGGTACCTGTGGTAGCTCCTTAAGAATAAATAAACTAACAGGGGCAGATTTACAAGCCTCTTGTGACACATACGCCGCAGTTGCATCACTTTTGTGACGCAGCGGCGGCGTAAACAATGCGCCACTATGCAACATATTTACAATGTGACGCATCTAGTTGGATGCGTCACGTTGCAAAGCCCTGCGCTACATTATACTTACATCAGGTGTAATGTATGCAGGGTGGGCGTTCCGTCCCAAGGAAGCCCATAAGTCTTCAAGATTTCACTGAGTGACTTTTACTTCCCTGCTGCATCAAATCCTTATGCCTGCTTGAAGCAGGCGTAAGGAGTGACCAGCATATTGGGTACAAGGTACCCCTGAGCAGTGCTGGATTTGCGTCTCGCTTGCAACACAACTCCAGCACTACATCACCCTTACGCCGACAGATGAGTCACGCATATGTCTATCCTTGCACCATGGTTTGCCGCATTGTAAATGCCGCGCATCCATGGTGGCGCATGTTTTTTTTTGAGTCATGCACAATAACTGGTGCATCCCTGCTAATATGCAGGGATGCGCCAGTTCTGGTTAATCTGCCCCATAGTTTAGCTGAAGCCCCACTGTTTGTCACCTCCTTTTGATCAACCACTACAGCTCTTTTTGGTGATGAGGGTGGGATAGGAGCAAAAGCTACCACCATGAGGACCCCACATTGGAACGGCTGACGGGAATTCATCCATAGCCAAATGTTTGGAATCTAAGTGATCTACAATCAGAAAGCTCTTTATCATAGAGGAATACAGACCTCTCCTAAACATCTAGATGAAAGACATTATTTTCACCGATTTCAACTTAATGGCACCGTGAAATCAATATGGCTGCTACCAAACAAGCAACACTCTTCATCACATTTGCTTCTGTTGGCCAGGTCTCAAACAAGAGTAATAACCCCAGTTTATCCACAAATCGGTGTGACATGGCTACTTCACAGAAAAACCTCAACATTTGTTAATCTACTGACTGATAAATACCAGATTCGTTTTGTTCCTTCACAAAAATAACTTCTAATTACATGGATGTATTTCAGCTTCAAATGTTTGACCTAGCTGAAGTCAATGTAGAGCCTAACAATTTATAAGCTACTGACTTCCTAAAAGATCGTGCACCTGCCTACATACTAAAACAATAAGATCATCTTTTTTTATTTATTAATTGACAAATATTCAGTGTATTAATCCCGGAATCACGTGTTCCCTGTGCTGCAAAAGAGGAGGTGATAGCACCCTCATCAAGAAGCCTAATCTTTCCCCAACTAATCCACCAGGTTTTTGTACAAATGCCAATATGCCCTGTTTTGTAAAAAATATATATATATATATATAAACAACTACAGTGTTTTCTGTATGAAAACTCTATATTAGCCTCAATACAATCTAGCCTAACATCACACCATAGTACCAAGATGGCTTTGCATGGTTTCTTGGATGATAAACTTTGAAATATTGATGAGGAGACAGCCTCACTCTTGATAAAACGAGTTTTATATGTGACCTTTCTGAGAATGGACGACACAGTTCTTTTAAAATGATAATAAACTGCGCGAAGTCCTTCTAAAGGGACAGTTCGTTGGTTCTACTCTTTTTCAAGGACAAGATCACATTAAAGGAAAACGGGCTGGATTTAAAAAAGAAAAATGAAAGTTTTCAGTAAAACATTTTTGGGCAGGCAGGGGTCCCTGGGACCCCTGACGCTCTTAAACAATATTTTCGCACCTATTAACAAAGGGGAATGGGTCCTTTGAGGACCCCTTCCCGTTTTCAGATGGTTTATCACCTACTTGAAGAAGGTGGTAAACTGTGAGTGTTTTGCGACCGCTAGTGCGGTTGCAAAACAATGGTACATACCATTTGGACTCGCTATTAGGAAGGGATGCCCTTGGCATGCCCCTTCGTAATAGCGAGTCGCGAACGCTGTTTTGCGAGTCTGTGACTAGCAAAATAGCATTGGTACATACCATCACCATTTTTTGCAGTCGCAAAAGGGATGAATACCAATTTGCGACCGCAAAAAACAGTCGTCCATCTGGCCCTAAGAGTATTCTATGAGAAGGGAAGGCTATTTATTCTGAACACCATTGACTTAAAGGGAGAATGTCTTTCAAAAGTGAAAATTAAGTTATAGTTTTTTATTCTCAAGCATCACTCGATCTGCAGGTTCGTACTGCATTAAATTGCTAAAACAAAATACATTTTCTTCACTGTATGCTCCCCCTTCTGTTTGGAAAAGATGCATTGTGTTGGGTGCAATCAATAATTTGAGACTTAATTGCTATAATGCTTTCTATGTGAGTCTCCCAAGGATCCATCCAGACTGGCACCATAGCCAGAGTCATTCTTGCACAATGTATAAGCGACCACGGCCAAGATTCTGAAAACTGCCATGGGGAGCAGTGCAGCCCCCTAAGAGGCTGTGATGCACGACAGGGAGAGAGCAGGAGAGTGCCATATTCACAGAGATATGGCACTCTCCTCCCCTCTTCCTGGTGCTGGTGCTGATTTCAGCTGCCATGCGCCAGACACACACCTTAGTGCCATGCCTGAGTGTAGCACAGGTTCTGTTCAGGAAGGGTACCTTCCTGTACAAAATACTATGCCTAAACACACTACAAAGCTTTTTCTACTTTGTATTTGTGTTGCCCATTGCAGCAGGCATGCAAAGTCTTAAAATAAAGGAGAAATCAAAACATTTCTCCTTTAACACCTGCTTTACAGCAGCATTAACTATTTCAGCGTCAAAAAGCATGGGTGGTTGCATCGAAACGCCCATGTACCACCCATGTAACACCCCTTGACGCAAACTAATGCACAGAAGCATTTCACACTGCTTTGCTCAACTTTTCTTTACAAAATAACACAATACCAAATAACGTTGCTTTGTTAATCCCCAAATTGGTTTATAGTCAGGTTAGCATTACAACACTAACCTGACACTAACCTTTGTGAATCTGGGTCCACATCTGATAATTTTGCAATTGGTTACCCAGGCTTATAGTGTCTGACTATAACAGGTTTAAAATCTTGTGTATTACTTTCAAATTTTTGCATCATCGAGCTCTGCACTAGGGGGATGTGGCCAAGTGCCAATGGAGTAGGGTGCAGGTGACAGAGCTATCTGCAGATGGGCCCCATACATCACCATTCTGATCCCCTTGACCGTCACGGGGGTGCCCATTTGTTAAAGGTGGCCGCTATCTACCCAAGCAAAGACACCCCAAACAGGGCCTGGATCAGCCCAGTGCGACAATCAGAGGCTGACCTCAGAGACCGCATGGTCGTGCTTTCAAAATGGCACGGGGCTCGTAGCTGACCTGGGAGTGTAGTCGCAGCGCCTTGGCTGGAGGGCTGTTGGACCATGACAGCAAGATCCCTCTGTAACGAGACCAACTGGCTGGGAGCCAAGCATGCCCCGAAGTAAGTGAGAGGCACCACAAGGGGTTTGAGAGGCGCAATATCTCTTCCGTACATGGAGTGAGCCGGCAGGGTCACAGAGAACACTTTGACATGTGAGGGATGCAGTGGCTCCCAGCAATCTGGAGGTGACCACACGCAAGCCTACAACAATTTTTCCTCTTTGGTCCTTGGGAAGTGTGCTGTAGTGGACAGTTCTATACACATTCTTGTATTGCTATGAGGGTCTTATATGTCATGTCTCCAGATCCTAGACGGTGGTGTGCCAGGCCTGACTAGGCCTCAATCGGCCTTCGTTGGAGCAGGCGCCAATCGACAACCTACTTTGCTGTTCAAAACACATTACTTTAAGTCACATTTAGACTGAATGCCAAAAGCTCTGCCTGCAAGGAGAGTTTGTAAGCATTTGGCCTTTGATGAGGAGCAGGGTAGCTGGAGGTACATGAAAAGAGCGGGTCCCAAGGGCAGATCCCAGACTGCTGACAAAACCCCCACATGGACCATTTTAACTCCATTCACCTTGCACAACTGGCACGTCTTGAGCGCTGCTGCCCACCTGTTTGAGCAGTAAGACCAGTTGTGTGCCAGATAGAGGTGATGGAGTGTAACTGGGAGTGCCTCAGCCACCCCCGCACAGAGATAGTTGGCTCGTATAAAGACGGAGACTGGGGGTAACACACCCTGATGTGCGCTATCCCGCTGATATGCAGTGGAGGAGCTGAACGGCACTGGTACACTGCTGGGAGACTTATCGCCCAGGCGTGAGGGCTTGCACAGGGGGTCTATGACCTAGGTGAGACACGTAATCAACAATTATCTTTGGCAAGGTCACCTGGAAATATATTTTGGACAGGGCTGGGCTGCCCCTGGAGATATTGCTGATGCCTAGTGCTATGAGGGGCCTCCTGCTCCACTGCCGGGGACCACCCTGAACAGTATTCTGCAGGCAATAACACCCTCTAGAGAGGCGCTAGATTCCAAAATTGACACGCTTGTGCCAGATGTGGGAATCCTGAAAGATGGCCAGAGGTGCCTTACACAAAGGGTTACGACAGCCGAAAGGACATTTGTGGAGGTTCCGCCTGTGGAGTCAATGCTGAAGAAGTGCCTCACTGCTAAAGAAAATCAGGTTAATACACTGGAATTTAGGGCAAAAGATGATGAAAATTGGTCATGTAGAAATAACATTAGAGTGCTTGGCCTGGCTGAACGCAAGGAGGGAGAAACATGCTGGACTTCCTATAACTTTGATTAAAAGATGAGGTTGCACCTGAGGGCCCCCCACCCTTCTTCGCTTGAGAAAGTGCACTGATTTCTGGCGTGGCCTCCAGCTCCAGGGGTGCCACCTCCACCTGTGGTGGCCAGACTGTTACATTTTAAAGAAAGGGATCACATCCTTCAATAAACCAGAACCCAGATCAATTTGCGGGTGGGGAACAGCTAGATCATGCTGTTTCCAGACTTCACCAGGGAGGTCCAAAATCATCAGTCTACCTTCCTGGAAGCTAAGAAGCACCTCAGGCAGTTGGGCATCCTATATACTATGATGTTTCCCGCCAGACTGTGAGTGACGATTACGACCAGGTGCAGTTCTTCCAGATACTGCAGGAGGTCTGGAATGGTTCAATTAGAACCCATCATCTGAAGATAGCCAAGCGACTGCATGAAGGAAATCGTAGAGAATTAAGTCATGGAGCAGAACAAGAAGATACCGCAAAACATCCCTCTCAAAGTTAGAGGTCGGCCACAAACAGTTACGTGAGATATAAATGGTATAGCCACAATGATCGGTGCTAAGGTGAGTCCCCCATCAACGCTGGGAGAGGCAGAGAATATAGACTCAGACTCTGATGGTAGGTCGCTATCTTCGGTGAGCTCTGTTGCTGGGCTGCAAGTGTGATGGCCAAAATGGCTTCCAAACTGCTGTAGCCTGTGTGCTCTTTGTACTTGCAACAGAATGTGCTATGGGGAGGACACTATCCACATTCCCCATGGCTTTTCTGAAGAGTGGCAGACTCCCCTATGTGGTCTGCTGATAATGGCTGTCTGGTTCTGGATGGTGAGTCACCTGGCTCTGGAAGCTCGAATGAGCACACCTCTTTCTAAATGAGTTGTGTGTGGTACACACACGAGTGGTTGAAGTTTAAATGCAAGTTTGGATGGGGGATGTTGCCTACTTATCCTGGGGATGGGGAGTTGGGGTGATTGTTGTTTGTTTGAATGTTATGGATATGCGAGCCGTGCCCTAGTAGGGCTATTGTGACAGTCCTGTCTTAGGCAGTTGGGTTCATGTAGCACAACCGGAGCTAGCAAGATGTGAAGAGTGGTCCGAGAGTACTATCAATTGAGACCTCCATGAGGTATAGGTTCCTGTCCTGGAATATACGGAGGATAAATATCATGTCTAAGAGGTATACATTGTTTTCCTACTTGAAGAGGAGGGGAGTAAATGTATAACTTTTGCAAGTAGTGCTTCTTAGGGCTTATAAGGGTTTGGCACTCTTGAGGAGATGGTGAGGCCAGGCATTTTACATTACCCACTTGGCATTCACAAGGTAGGCTCTTTTTATGGGTGTGTCCCGGAGTCACTTTTCAGAAAACTGGGGTACTAGTACACTCGTCAGGTTGCTATATAGTGGTGACAGGATGGTTCGCTGGACGGGTCCTTGCTGTGGTCAATGCTTATGCCCCGAATGTAGACCTGGGAGTGTTTCTTGATGAGTTGTCCCTGGTCCTTGCACCCTAACCGGTGCAGTCCATTATCGTTGGGGGAATATAATTGTGTGGCTTACTGTGCACTGGTTGCGTCTCATCCTCCTCTAAGAAACCCTCCAGGCAGCAGGACAGATGGCTGTCCCAATGGGGGCTGATAGATTCCTGGCGTCGCACACATCCAGCGTCCAGGGATTACTCTTTCTTTTCCGGTCTCCATGAGGTCCATGTGAGGCTAGATACCTTCCTCTGTTCCCTAGACTTGCATGGTTTGGCCCATGATACTGAATACATAGCATAGACCATATCAGATAATAATCCAGTGCTTCTACACTTGAATTGCAAACAGACAAGACCTTGTATCCCTATGTGGAGATTGAAGCCGGAATCCTTGGAGGGCCCTGGCTTACAGTCCATAATTGGAGATAGCATCAGGTAATATTTTGAGGATAATGCTGGGACGGTGTCCACTCCTGAGGTAGATTGGGATGGCGATTAGGGGGTGGCTATCAGGAGCACTTTACTAAATGGAGTGGTTACCCTCAAAACATCATTCAGTGAATCAGAAAGGTATAGGCCGTACCACCCAGAACGGCAACAGGACCTGATGAACTCCGAGGAGTTCCTAGCGGGTCAGGTAGAGAAGCTTCCATGCTTCAACTATACGGAGTACAGGCTCAGGGCACACATGGAGTGTGACAAAACTGGCTTGCTTGGCTCAAAAACACGACTAAGCAGGGGCCTGTAATAGTTGAGGTAGAAAGGGAGTATGGCTGTACAGATAGTCTGCCATTAATGATCACTTCAGGGAGCATTACCCTTGCTTATTCATGAACGTTACCACATAGCTGATGAGCACCATGGACGCTTTCCAGGGATCGTTAGACATGCCGGCACTCATGCGAGGGGGGCCAAACACCTGGGGGAGACATCACGCTGCAAGAGGTAAGGGCGGCTCTGACGGGTATGGCGTGGGGGAAAACACCTGTCATGGATGGGCTTCCTGCCGAATTCCACATCACATATGCAGCGTTGCTTGCCCCTAGATTGGTGGAACGGTACAGGGAGATCAGAGATGGGCAGCATATGCCGGCCTCGACTCACGAAGCGTTGGTGGTACCGTTACTTAAACCGGACAGGCCACCTCATGATTATAAGTGGTTTCAACCACTGTTGATTCTTAATATGGATTATAAGATCCTCAGCCAGGTCTTAGCACCTAGACTATTCCCCTGTATGACTAAGTTGGTACATCCAGACCAAGCAGGATTCATCCCGGGCTGCAACATTACGCTTAGCTTACGCTGGCTGTTGACTCTGATGTCGGCCGACTCCTTTGACCAGGCAAAAGCGGTGATATTTGTAGTAGACATAGGGAAAGCTTTTGATAGCCTGAAATGAGACTTTCTCTATATAATAATGGATTAAATGTGGTTGGAGAAGGGCTTCATAGGCTCGACCATATTACTACATACTGACCCCATGGTCACTGTGAAAACTGGCTTGGTGATTTTTGAAAGTGGGCCAGGGAACTAGGCAGGGTTGCCCCTTATCGCCAATGCTTTTCACATTAGCGATGGAGCCATTGGTGTATAGTGCAAAGACTGGCACCCATTACCAGGGATTAGAGGCTGGTGCTCGGCCCCACCACATTGCCATGTATACTTATGACTTGCTGCTTTTTCTCCAGGATGCTGGGGTAGAGTTGGCAGGGGTATGAGGTTGCTAGATCGTTTTGGATCGTTCACCTGTTTAGGAGTGAATTGGCAGAAATCACGGCTGTTCCCGGAGACCACAGATCGCTTGCCTCCGACAATGCTGAGTACATTGAATTGGGAAACCAGATGCCTGGAAAATATTCCCTGATGTGACTGACATGTTGGAGGGGACGTCTATCCAATCCCTTCAGGCATATGCCAAGTTTATAAAGACATTCCATCTGCCTGTGGCAGGGCACATAGTTCTTCTTAAGATGGTGGCACTCCCTTGGTTATTGTACTTATTTTACCATTTTGCTGATTTGGCTCCCAACGCTATGTTCAATGACCTGGATTCGGTGAACATCACCTTTATCTGGGGTCCAAGCCAGCGAATGGTGGCGCTGCCAGCTTTACAACAACCTGGTGGGTTGGTGAAGGTGGGCTAGCAGTCCCTGACTTTGAATCATACTGTATAGCGGGGCAGTTACAGTGGTTCACTCAGTGGATGGCTGGTAGACTGGCTACAGAGCAGGTGGTTGTCCCGTTTGTGCTGGATCTTCAGCAATTTTGCCGGGAACTCTTAGCTGCCTGACGTCCTCGCCTCAGGGGTACGAGCAAGCTTCCAGTAATATTGCGCTGCTGGGTAAGATGCTTGCAGAAAACAAGGACAAAGTTCCCATACTCACCTGATCTGCACTTAGGTGTCCTACAGCTACTACTGCATGTAGGAGACTGGAGAGGGTTGTCTGAATGGGCGGCAGCTGGCATAGCTAGAGTGGGAAATATATTTCAAAATGAAGACTCGCTTTTGTTTAAGGTATTTATTCAGTAATTCAATCTCCAACGGGAGCACTTCTTTCTTCACAGCATGGTGACAGCAGTGATCATGAAACACTGGGGGTAGTGCATGACGGAGCCCCCAAATAACAGGATTTGTCAACTTCTGGTCACAAACTCTGGCACCTCCAAGGCGTCACCTGCTTATACAGAGCAATTCGAGTAGATTTTTTGATGCCATTGAATAGGCTTTGAGTCAAATGGGAGGAAGATCTGTGGGTGCCAATACCATGGGCCTATTTGGTGAAGATCATGGGGAAGTCCCCCCAGTATATCTAGAAATTTCAGGTTCAAATTGATTAACTTCTATATTCTACACAGAGTATACCTTTCCCCAGGTATAATAAATAGGTTCTTCCATACAATGAGTGATGCATGTTTAAGGTTTGGGAAGTAGGGGCAGGGGTGTTCCATATGCTTTGGTCCTATCTGGCACTAACTGACTTCTGGGAGGGGATCACGTCCAAGGTCACTGACACGCGGAGGCAGGCTGTGCTGGCCTAATTTGCTCTAGGGGACCCACAATCAAACTGCTGATTTGTAAAGTTTCTTACAAAGGTGAAAATAAAAAAGGCAACATGGGACAGACAGGTGCCGAACCCACCCTGCGCCAATGAGTAGACAACCTCTGCAACTTATTGCTCAAAGGGCGCATTTGAAGACCAGCTCGCAAGCCAATTCCGTATTTACTCTGACCATCACCAAATTCAATTGCGAAAATGACTCACCCAAGATCAAGTACCCAAAAGTACCTTGTTAACATTTTGCAGATGACATTTTGTTATTGTCAAAATGTCCCACAGGTCTATTCATCCTTTTAGAGAAGTTCTCACTCTTCTGTAAAGATTAGGGATTAGAAATCAATAACAACTAAACGAAATACATGGTGTGTGGAGATTGAAAGAAGAAAATGAAAATAAATATATCTCTAGTAGGTGAGGTGCTAGAGACAGTACTTGAGTTTGATTACGTGGGAGCCAGATTAGAAGAGTTGCATAGATGGGAAGCCCAGTTGCAGAAGAGCACTATGATCCTAGAGCAAAAAGCTGGGTCCATCATAAGATTTTCTAATAGGGCATGTTCTTTCCCCCCTTTTGGAAATATATAATGACCCACGTTTGTGGGGCTGCCCTTTATGAAGCAGATATGGGGGCACTCCAATTTGGACACTCTGGAGAAAACAGAGAATACATTTGTTTAGTCATTATAAAAAATTCCCCTAAGTGCCCTAACTCTTCTAATCTACATGGATGTAAACCTCATGATCCTTCGCTGACATAATGGCATTGAGGCCCATACAATACGGGAAAAGATTGTGGTCGACTGAGTATCTAGAGCCCTATAGGGAATGGATCCGAGGGCTGCTGGATGGTGCCCATGCTGACAGGATTCCTTTTCATATCCACATAAAAAGCAGGGTATTCACACTAGGCCTAGGACACTTTTTTCAATATCATTCAGAGCTGCCATGTGAACCACAAAAAACATTAAAATCATCGTATTGGAACTATGTTTTGGGTGGGAAGATTTCAAGGGTTGTCTCTGGCAGCTTGAATGAATCTTTCTTATCACTTATATTTTCAATTGATTTTGACTTTTATCAAGATAGGTTCTCCAAACCTATTTCACGTAAACTTTATGTCAAGCTAAGGCTGGAGATGTTACTGTTAGCAACCTTTACTGGCTCATGGAATAACTAGAATGATATCTCTAATACCTCCCCGATAGGATGCGAGGCAGTGGAGACCATTGAACCTATTCTATTTTTCTGAATGGCCTAAAAAAGACAACAATCCTGGTGGATTAAACCCCTCTGTAAACTCATGGGCTTTAGGGGGTCATCATTTGGCCTTGAGGGTATGTAAATCTAATACCAGCGACATATTGTGTTCTCAATTGTCAAATTTCTATTGGCAATATGGTTTATCAGGTGAAAAGCTCTTTCTCAGAGTTGATGATTACTGCTTTGTGACAGGATCCCAGATTTTATTATACCAATGTCCAGAATTTGAATATTGCCTTTTTAACTTTTTAACCTTTTAATTGTGAAAACCCTCTTTTAATATCATACCTGTAATTTGAATGTATATATTGTTTTTATATGAATGTGTGTTTGATGCTTTTCATGGCCTTATATAAGCCGAAATAAAGGAATATGATGATGATGATGTTTTGAACAACAGGAGGGCGGCAGGAAAGACGCAGCGGGAGATGAAAGCCCCCCGCGGATGACCCCGGTAAGGAGGAAAAGGAAGGGGGCGTCAGGGGCTTTTCCTTGAGGTAGGGAGTGTTAAGTCAAGTGTTAAATCCAGTGCTGGTACTGAAAAACCTGGAAGCACTGGGGTACAACAGAAGCTCGCAGGGATGGACAGCAATAGACCACAAACAAATAATATCCCAAACAGGTACACCCTACGAAGCAAAGGTGCCTGGGGGGTGGACTTATCGCCCACAGAAATTTCTCCAGGCTGTACTTCATCAAAAAATATGCAAGTGGAGAAAGTGACCATTCATTCCCATTCGGAGGGGAAAAAAGCTATAAAAGTTGTTAAAACAAAAAACAAACAAGTCAAGCAAACCAACTTAGCAAGCTCCCACGTTACCCCTTCTTTGCAAACTTATTTCAAAGTACAAGCTCTAACTCGAGCTGTGAATATACAGATTAACCAAGAGCTCGAGAATTCTCAGAGATCAGATACAGGAGTTCTTTTAAACACTAGTGATAGTGAAGGCTTAAGAGTCATGGAGCAAGAAAACGATGCAATTCCCCTGGAAAACAGTTTTGCCTGTTTAACAGAAAGAGCAGAAATGGTAGACACTGAAGTTACACCATAGTCCGATCCCAACCAACAAGCCACAGCACAGCAAATCTCCAAAATTCCTAATGCTAACACAAATGCTCCTTTTACCTCCACCTTAACCCTCGCCTATCAAGGCAACTAGTTAGTCAGGAAGGGGGTTTTGGCGAGAATGCAATGGGGTCTAGCTCCACTACAGAGAATTTACTTCTAAGCTTGATCTCAGAAATGAGAGAGAAATTTAATGTATCAGAAAGCAATCAACAAAGGCTCCAAGGAGCCTGTGAAACATTGGAACAAAAAAAAAAAAGATATAATGGGTAGAGTGGAAGAAGTAGAAGTCGCAATCGACGACCTCTCGCAACGGGTCAAGGAGAACTCGGTAGAGATCAGTAGATTAAATCAGAAGGACAAAGCACTGGCAGACAAATTGGAGAGCTTGGAAAATAACGCTAGAAGAAATAACATTCGGATTCTAAATATCCTGGAAGACCTTGAAGGTGGGGACATTAAGACCTTTATAATTAATATTTTTAAATGATTCCCACCCTGAGATTGAGAAACTAATCCTTGAAAATGACATTCAGAGAGTACACGGAGACCCCATTACTAGATGGCCTGGTAAAAAAAACTTCAGGAAAATATTAGTAAATTTCAAAACATACTCTATAAAAGAAGCTGTTCTCTCAGAGGGCCTAAAAAGAGGGGAATACAACAGGGGAAATTGGTCTTTCCGAATTAGATCGGATATCTCACGCACCACACAGGACAGGCAATGGGAGTTGGGGAAACATATACAGGAACTGAAGACCTTAGGGGCCAACGCGAAACTCCAATTCCCCGCCTCCCTGAAGGTGATGTGGAAGAATAAAATGTTTAATTTCAGAGATCCCGAGGGGGTCAGTGCTTGGGTTCAACAGATTAAAAGCTCATCCTGTTAAAGAACAAAACATAATTACTACCTACCCATCAGGTGAGGTGAGAGTCCAAAGAAAAGAGGCACTCAGAATGCCTCTAGAGACGAGGGAGGGTTCACCAGGGAGGGATGGGGCGGGGGGTTTAAGGGAAAGCACATGAAAAACTCAAAGAAAAAATCTTAATCACAGGGTGGGGGAGCATTTGGGGAAAAAATCTAAAAAATTGTCCTCATTCACATAACATATATTTAGGAAATAAGATGCTGAGGCAGAAGGGCACCCTTATTAGTTTGTCTTTCGCTGACAACTATGGATAGATCACAAACCTTAAGGATTTTATCCTGGAACGTTAATGGCCTTAGTTTCCCTGCCAGAAGAAGGAAAATTCTGGAATATTTGCATCTCACAAACTACAACATTATGCTAATTCAGGAGTCACATCTCACAAAAGAAGAATGGATAGGAATACTTAAAGACCATAAGTGGATTGAGCATTGTTTCTACTCAACACAGTTGGCTCCAATAAAAGGCGTAGCTATTATTGTCAGGAGAAATACCCAGATGGTCATTGGGAACGTAGTGGCAGACGTCCATGGCAGATGGGTAATTGTTAGGGCAAAATGCAACTTAATCTGGATTACGCTGGTCAGCTATTACGGCCCCAATATAGATGACCCGACTCACCTCCAGTCCCTGTTCCCCCAGTTGGGAAATGCAAACAACCGTATTATAATGGGAGGAGACTTTAATGTAGTATTAAAACCCAATCATGACTCTACATCTAAATATAAAAAAAGCCAGTAGCACCACACAAAAAACTAGAAAAACCCTGAAACGATTAATGGCAGAGGGTGGCCTTCTGGACGTATGGGAAGAGGGAAGGCAAATTCCAGGGTCTGCAGGGGGAAAATTTACCTATCATATTAGGAAATACGGCCACCGCTCTAGCATTGATTTTTTTTGGGTGGACTGTAGTACCAGTAGGGATACGCTCAGAGTTACACACTTGCCAGAACATTTATCTGATCACTCAGCTGTTCTTCTGGATATTGTCTTAACACAATGCCCCTCTCCTAGAAGATGGACTCTGAGTCATGTAATACTTCTAGAGCCCTCAATTATTGAAAAGCTAAAAGTAGCTACAAAAGAGTTCTTTCTAATTAAAATAAACTCAGCAGCCCACCATATAGTTTGGGACTCATATAAAGCCTTTTTAAGAGGCCTAGTAACCTCTCTCTCTATTGCACACAATAAGAACGCAAAAGATGAGATTAAAAAAAATGGAAGCAAAGATAGTCCAAAAGTCCTTAGAATTAGAACAAACTCCAACTGATCCATCTAATATTCAACAGCTAACTCTAGCCAAGAATTAGTTAATAGACCGTCTAAAGGCTAGGAATAAAAAGAAATGGGAGGCAAGCAAACTAGCGCACCACAAGTATAGAGAAGTGTGTTGAAAGTTCCTGGCTTGGAAAACTAAATCTGACTATGTTAGAAACACTGTGAAGAGCCTAAAATGCTCGACCACCGGGAAGTTATTCGAGGGAGATTCCGATATCGAGGAAGCTTTTGTTAATTTCTTCTCAGATTTATATGTTGAAGACTTAAGCCCACCTAAAGAACAACTGGAAGCCTTCTTTCAAGATCTTCAACTTCGCACCCTTTCAGATACAGATAGCAACAACTTGAATAATCAAATCTTGTTAGAGGAAGTGCTGCAAGTTATTAGAATGTTAAAAAAAGGGAAAGCAGCAGGTCCCGATGCCATCCCAAATGAAGTATATATTATACTAAAGGATGAGTTGGCACCATTTCTACTTCAACTTTTCAATTTGATATACACTCTGGCTCAGGAGTTACCAGCATCCTGGAATGAGGCCACGATCACAATAATACCGAAACCTAATTAAACCCACAATTATGTGAATCTTATAGACCCATTTCACTTTTAAACAGCGATCACAAACTCTACACCCAAATCCTCACTAAAAGGCTAGACAAAGTTGCAGGCTCCATAATACATCCAGACCAGAGAGGCTTTATGAAAGGGAGACATTTGAATGAACTAACTCAAGACCTTATTGGAGCGATAGATTTGGTAAATCTATATGAGATCCCCTTGGCAGTTTTAACATTCGATGCAGCCAAAGCCTTCGATAGGGCCAGTTGGCCCTTTTTAATAGAAGCAATCCAATGCTTTAATTTGGGAGAAACTTTTGTAACAGCAGTAAAGGCCCTCTATGAAAATCCCACTGCTAGGGTCCTGGTGAATGGAAATTTAACAAAACAACTTAAAATTTCACGAGGGACCCAACAGGGTTGCCCCCTTTCGCCCTTACATTTTAGTATGTATATCGAGCCTTTAGCACTTAAATTAAGATTGTGTCATATTATCCCTCCTTTTAGTTGTATGGATCGGGAAAAAAACATAGGTTTATACACCGATGATCCTATGATTCTGACAAGGGATGTAGAACAGGCACTTCCAGAGATTTGGTTCCAGCTGAAGAATTTTGGGAAATGTCTAGATATGCCGTAAATCAGAAAAAAACAGAACTGATGATATGGAATTCCCCTTATAAAAGTGACCTTGAAAAACAACAATTAAGGTATCTCGGGGTGCAAATCATAAGAAATCTAGAAAAGATAGCCCAAATAAATTTTGATAAAACTCTGACAAATGTGCGACAGCAGTTGCAGACATGGGAGTCTCTCCCACTCTCTATTGTGGGTAGATCTAACCTGCTGAAAATGTCAATTTTACCGAAATTCACTTTTTTTGTTTGACACTATTCCCTTGGAATTTTCCAAAACTTGGTTTAGGGAAGCACAGGGGCTCTTTTCCTCTTTTATGTGGGGTAGGAAAAATCCCAGAATTTTTCCATAAAAAACTTCGGAGGGAAAAAGCTAATGGGGGTATAACCACCCCTGATTTATACTTATATTACTGTGCCTTTCATCCTAAAAACTCACACCAACTCTTAAACAATAGCCAGACCTATTCACCTCTATGTAAAGCCTTAACTCAAACACATAACACACAAGCTGATTCCTTTCTTTTAAAAGTTGGCCACCCCAAGTTTTTCAAAAGGTTAGACTGAAGATCCTTAAAGCTGCCACCAAAGTTTGGGTTCAAGTGAGGACACTACTAGGTATACCCTACTATAACGAAGAATCACCGATCTGGGACTCCCCTGGCACCCCGGCATGTTTACAAAACGCTTTGACCCTCCCTCTACGTAGAGCTGGGATAATGCGATGGGGAGAACTAATAGTAGAAGAGGAGTTAATCCCATGGCAGAGCTTCTCTGCTCTTACCAAACACTCGGTATCAAAATTTGGGTATTTGCAAATTCTCAGTTGTACTAAGTCAACAAGTAATGAAATAACTTGGAATGGGGATTTGGTAAAAGGGATTTGTACCAGACGAACTCGAAAGGAAGTGGCAGCATGGTACTGGCAAATGATCGAGAGTGGAGATAAGAAATTGAACTCATTCACAGAGAGCTGGAAGATGGACATGCCGGATGACGACCTCGAAACTCTTGGGCAAGTATCTATGTCTACTCATTGGTCGTATGTGAAAGCTGCCTCCCTAAAAATAAATAATCTTTTCACTGTCCATAAGGCATACTGGGCGCCACTGAAACTCTCCAAACTGGGGACCAGAACAACAAAGAAGTGCCCCAAGTGCGAGGAAACGAATGTAAATGAAGTATATATGTTTTGGCAGTGTCCTTCCATCAAGCTCTTCTGGGACCACGTGAGTAACATCATTTCTGTAATTATGGGCAGAGAGGTTGGGCTAACAGCGTCCACAGTCATTTTTGGGGTTGCGAGAGAAACAGAAAACCTACCCTTCTCAAGGAATCAGAAGGCACTTCTGTTTGTTCTGAACCTTTTGGCGCAAAGGGAGATGTGTGTAAAATGGATTCTACCAATCCCACCTACTAAATATGAATGGATCAGCTCAGTTCAACGTATCTCAATTCTTGATCGGACAAGCAAAAGGGCAAAAAAAAACGAAATTCTGGGATTTATGGAATGGCTGGTTTGAAGTTTTTATCCTCTCCTCATTGGTGTCGATTTAATTTGTATTAATTACATTTTTACTTTTGGGATTAACACATCTAGAGTTATTTATTTATCTTTCTTTCCGAACCTTATTTTTAGATTTTTCTTCTTTTTTTACTCTTTTTTACTCTTCACTTTTTTCTGTTTAAGGATAACCTTAGTTTCAGGAAACAAAATGTATGCACTTACTGGTCCAATGATTACAAATTGGCTTGCATGGCCGAAATAATGGGAAACCAGCAAGGGATAAGTGTGAAAGGCCTATTAAAGAGGAGGAGCCCTGGTTATTTCCGATTAGTCTTGCAGGAAGTAGTACCCGGGATCTAATCCACCCACCCTTCAGTGAGAAGAGAACGGGTTTCTTGTCCTTTCTTATTGGGCTGTAATGGTCGGTCTGACCAGGGTTACATTCTTGAATTAAGAGCATGTTTTGTAGAATGAGGACTAAAAAATAAAAAAATTAAAAAATGATGATGATATAGTTGAAAAATTGTTTGAAGAATTTCTATACCCTCCAAACATTCATTATTGTCAGTGGTACACAAACAAACTGTAAAAGTTCTTAAGAGTTAATTATATCCTAGCTCAAGAATGATTTTTTGAATACCGGAATTGGATGTGATGTAACTTTGGTAAGATCAATAAAATATGATTAAAATATTGCATGAAATTATTGCAATATATACAGGTTTGATCAGATCAATTGTTTCCTTACCACTTGCCCTGATTTGCATTTAATGGACAGACCAGTGTACATAGGTCAAGAAAGTATGTTTTCATATAGTGATCAATCAAAATTGTAAAATATAATTGCATTCTGTTTTGACCAGCTGAGTTCTAACAATCTTTGATTTTATGTGGGTGAAGGGCCATTTACCAAACTATAACTCAGCTCTTACACCCATGGTTTTAAAAAGTTTTTACCCAGAGCAAGGTCTGGTCATTCTGTATAGACTTCATGATGTAGATTAAAGAGAAGGGCATTTTCTTAGTCTTTGTACTATAACTGGAAGAGTATTGATGCATAAAGATTAAAGCAATTGTAGTAAAAAGCAACACTGCTTTAAACCATGATCCATCCATGTTCAGTTTTTTGACCCAGTCTGAACCCATGTGGACTTGACACCATGTGTCTGTATGTTGGAAAATTTCCCTTTCTGCAGGGTCACCCCAAACATTTTGCCTTCCTCCACCTTTTTGTCTGAACTCGTTTGTGCTGGCCTTAGAATTCTAGCACTTTATCACTGCTAACCAGTGCTAAAGTACATATGCTCTCTCCTCTAAACATGGTAAAATTGGCTCAACTCCAATTGGCATAGTTCATTTACTTATAAGTCCCTAGTAAAGTTCACTACATGTGCCCAGGGCCTGTAAATTAAATGCTACTAGTGGACCTGCAGCACCCATTGTGACAACCACCTACGTAGACCTCAAACCATGGCACAGGCCTGCCATTGCAGAGCCTGTATGTACAATTTCACTGCCATTTTGACCTGGAGAGATAAACCTTTTGTAAGGCCTAAACCTTTCCTTTTTATACATATGTCACCTCTAAGGTAGGCCCTAGGTAACCCAGAGGGCAGGATGCATTGAATTTAAAAGGCATGATGTACTTTTAAGTTGTACATGCCCTGGTAGTGAAAAACTCCCATATCTGTTTTTCACTATTGCAAGGCCTATCTCTCCCTTAGGATAACATTGGGGTGTCCTTATTGTATCTTTTAAGTGTAGTTCCCAATTGCAAAGAGATAGATTTTTCAAGTTTGGTGTCTCTGGACTCGCAACTTAAAATCACAACTAATTGTGAAGTTGTATTTTGAATCACAAGTCTAAAAATGTCACTTTTAGAAAGTTGCCATTTTCTTACTTTGGCCATTCTGTGCCTGCTCCTGTCTCTGGATACACATTTTGGGTGGGTGACAGTTGGCTTTGTGCATTCCCTTTAGACAGCCACACACAAAGGGAGCTTAGGTGTGAATGATGTGCCATATACATCCCGGTGGGCCATCCTGGGCAGGATGGGAGGGATGAGCCATACAAAGCCTCACAATTACACCTGAATAGGCTTGTCCCGCCCTCACACAATGGGATGCATACCCCCTATAGTGCATCTGGAGCCAGGGCACAAAGGGAGGACCTCTGTGTACCTTAAAGACCTTTTTTTGAAGTCTCCCTCACTTCAAAGGGGAAACTGGGTATAAGTACTGGACCTCAGACACCAGCCATTCAGTACACTTCTGGACCTAGACAGACTGCCAGGAAAAAACACTGCTGTGCTGCTGAAGGACTGCCACTCTGCTGGACGACTACTATTCTGTACTCCAGTCTTGCTCTGCTGCCCTCCTACCTGCTGTTCCCATGCCTGGGTGAGAAGGACTGGACCTGCATCACTTGAATCCAGCGTGACTCCAAGGACTTGCTGGCTTGCCTCGTGATTGAAGTCTCAGGGACATGAAAGACTTCCACCGCAACTGAATCTGCACCTGGACTCTGCCATCTGTGAGTCTGCCATGCCAAGTGGTGCCACCCCAGTCCTAGACCCTTGGCAGTGAGGCCTAAAGTGATTTTTCAGTCAACCCACGCATCTTTATCGGAACCAGTGCATCTTTGCTGTTCCAGGAATCTGAATCAGAGCATCTTCATCTTTGTGTTGATCTGAACCGTTCATCCTTGTTGCTTCGTGGATCGGAACTGACGCATCACCTTGGCTGAACCTCGCAAGCCAAGATTAAAGTACTATAGATCAGCAGGCCCAAGTGGGTCCCTGTTTCTGGCCCGGGCTCCATCTCGTTCAGCCTGAACTTTTGACTTTCCTCCGATTCAGTGCAACCAGATGCCCCAAATAGGCGCTTATTGTTTCTAAGATCTATTTTTATAGTTTATTCTGTAAAAATTCATATCTCGAGTTCTACTTATTGGATTTATATAGTTTTGGTCACTATACACAAGAAGGGTGATTTTTCTGTCCCATCCAACTACAGACCAATCAATTTAATAGATAACTTGCAAAAAAATGTTGCTGTCAAGTTCTGGATAAACTCCAGAGCTGTATGGACGAGAAGAAAGTGCTGTCCCCTTATCAAGCGGGGTCCTGCTCCAAAATTAGCACATGTGACCAGGCATTTAGATTTACTCTCCTGACTTGGAAATATGTGCTATTGAGAAAACAAAACCTTTACGTGGCATTTGTCAACTTAAGAGCTGTGTTCGACTTGGTGCCATGTAAATTGTTGTGGAAAGTAATGCTCGATCTAGGGGCTCCAATTGAACTGGTGACTCTGATAACCAGACTCCATGAGAACAATTATGCTCAGGTCAGATGGAGCACGCAAGGCAAATTAACTGATAAAATACCAATACAGCGTGGGTTGGCCGGCAGGTTAATGAACTGTAAGAATGACTCTCCTGCCTTGAATAGTATTAAGGTTCTAATCCTGCTCTTTGCAGATGATTCCTTACTTATTTCAACAACCCCACTGGGCTTTCAAGTCCTTGTGGATAGGTTTTTGGATTTCTGCAGGAGCAGGAGTTTGGAACTAAATGTTGCTAAGACCAAATTTATGGTGTTTGGCAAAACTAAGGGTAAATCAAGAGAGGTCAGAATTGCATTGGAACCCTTAGAGCGGGTGACAAGTTTTGAATATCTGGGCATCAGATTGAGTGGTACACTAGGCTGGGTGCAACAGTTGGAAAAGAGCTATTTAACTCTTGTCCATTGGTCAAAATCAATATTGAGACACTTTAAACAGTCCTATACTCGATCATTTACTCCAGCTCTTGAAGTGTATGGAGCAAAAGCTCAGAGTGGTGCTTTGTACTGAGCAGAGATGTGGGGGCATATCGATATAAATAAATTGGCGATATCCGAAAATATCTTTGCCAGATCACTCGTTTCAGTACCCACAACTACCCCCCTAATCCCACAGTTTTTTTACCTTCGGAGTAAAAGAATCGGTGACATGGCATCACTGAAGCCTTTATTGCCCTGGCTGCGCTTATGGACAGCGCCGCAGCTTTCTGATTACTGCAACTCCCTGAAGGAGGTTATAAACATTGGTGGTGCTAAAAGCCTTCCCTTGTTCAAGCACATTGCGAGTTGGTTTACAACTCTTGGTATGACAGAACTATGGGAACCCCCAGAGAAGGCAAATAGAGAGGATTGCTCAAAGTTGAAGATCAGGTATTGGATAGACATTTGTCACCAGGCCAGCAAATGGCCAACTAACTACCCAGTTTTTATGTGTCAATCCATGCCCCTCCTTTGAAACCTTTCTGGATCTAATCAAAAAGCCTATATGTTAGATTTAGGTATGGTAACCTTCTGCTACGGTTCTCTAGCGATCAGACTGCTGGATTATCTCTAGAACCTTGCCCTGCATGTGCTAAAACTTTAGACCCAGAAGAGCACATTCTTTTTTTCTGTACAAAATACAAAAAGATATGTAAGAGATGGATATGACCGACCTGCTTAAACATTGGAGTTAGGCAACATCATGGTTGCCTACAGAATACTGACAACTGATACCACAGGACCAATAGTTTATGCGGTCAGTCTTTTCCTATTCTCATTCTGGATCACACGGGAAAAGCTTCTGCATACTAGTGGTGCTGATTCTTAATTATAAAAATTAAAACCCCATGATTAAAATTGATTTGCCGGCTTAAATGAATTGTACGCTTTACCAAAAACCTTTTTATTATTGTTACCCTAGTGTTGTGCTCTTCAATTGTATGTTGTTTTATATGCCATTAGTTGATAAAAGTGTTGATAAATGCTTTTAGAATTTTTAGCTATGCACTTTTTTTGGTTTTTAGATATGTCTGATGACTTTTTTTTATTGTTCAAATACTTTTTAGTATTCGTACTTGCATTTGTATACTTTGATGTTTTTAGAACAACCTAATAAAGTTATTCGAAGGTAGTTTTTGTCTTGTTTTATTTATTAAATAAGGCTCTAGGTTTCAAGACTGGAGTGGATTCATTTTGCATGGGGTTTTCACTGTTTTACTGTTTGAAGTGTTGCACAAATACTTTACACATTGTCTCTTAAGTTAAGCCTGACTGCTCTGTTCCAAGCTGCCAGATGGCGAGCACAGGTTAAAATTATAGTGTGTGTGACTTACCCTGACTAGGATTGTGGTTCCTGCTTGGACATGGTGAATACCTCTGCTAAACCAAAAAAACAATTTCTGACACTTTGTGTAAAGCAATTGTTATCATTAATAGCCCATCATATATCTTGTGGCCAGGCAACTACTCCACAGTGTTGGTCTGTCAACCAAATAGAAACCTGTAGAATATACCACAAATGCTGCATGCTTAGGCTGTCCTTTTTACTTTTCTTACTTGCAAAGTGTTATGTTTAGCATTGTTTAATTGCCTAAACAGGTGAACCGAGGGCAGACACCTGCATATATCCCCAGCTATTCACATTCTGCTTTAAGATGGTAAAATTGGTATTTTGAGCATTTTTGTTTCTTGCTCCCTTTATGAGACATTTGATTTTCTTTGACTCTGGTAAATTGCCTCCTATTGCTAATCATTCAATTAGTTCTAACCAAATCAGTCATCTGAACTAAGGGATGTGAGGCATATAGCCCTTTTATATGATGGATATAGACTCCCTCTCATCTGGCTACATTTGGGTAAGTGATCATAGTCCTAGATTTGCAGGCTATTACAAAACATTATCTATGAGTAGAATTCTTTTTAGATGTTCAAGTATAGTACACCATAGCAGGCTCTTTTCTGATTCGCAAGCTTTCAGTAACTACACAATTCTTTCCCCACAAATAATAGGGCTTTTTTTCTGATTTTTTCTTGAATTTGTGCTTTATAATCTGGTGAGCCTATTTTGGCTAATAACAAATGTGTGCTCTCTTTTGTCTGCTTGTTCAGCCATTTCTTTCCATTTCCCTACAGAAACACCTCCAATTGCTGACCATCCTTTAAAAAAAGAAATACAGCTGGATTCTCTACATATATGGCCTTGCTGATGTGGTGTTGGATTTGTGTTTTATGAGCAGGTAGTCTTATTTCGGCTAATTACATGATTTTTTGTTCTTTTGATCTATTTGTTCAGCCCTTGCTTTCCATCTCCCTACAGGAAGACTAGATTTAAAGGCTTTAAATTGCAGAACAAACATCTTAAAAAATACAGGTGGATATTCTATATTTATGGCCGACGATTTTCTAACTCACTATCTGTACAGATAACGTGTTCACCAGTGCTTGGTGACCAGTACGCTCAAGATTGGCATCTCCGTCCATTAAATTCAATCAGGTCCATAACTTTTCGCTGAATTTAAGAGTACATTTTAAGGCCCCATTGTCGCTCACTTAGATAGCAATTACAAACATCCTATATACAAAATGAAGTAGGTCAAATGGGACAGTGACATTGTTAGAATGGAAGAGAAAAGATGCCCTTTGTTAGCAAAATCACCTGGTGGATACACATCTATTATGCCATTCACGAAAATGGCTCTTAGGTCTAACAAATTAGTTAACATTATAACTCCTCACTTATCAGCTTTCTTGTTTGGCACTTGTGGTTCAGGAAGGTTTCATACGCCTTTTACTTTTCATAGTGCATTCACATTGAGGCCATGATAGGATGTTCGAATGAATGTCTCCTGCTGTGAGAAGATCTGACTTTGTTTCATTTAGCCAAAAGGTTTTTTATCTGCTGGAGGATTCAAATTAAAATGGTATCATATCGAAGTCAAATTCAACTTCAAATAAATCTTTATTCGGAGTATTACAATCAGGAAAAGACAAAAAAATCACAAAGATAATAAAGACCACAAGGGAACAGATAAGGGTAATGGCCAGCCAAGAAATATTTTTTATAAAAACACAGGGTCAGATTTACAGGCCCCTTGCGCCACTTTTGCGTCATTTTTCCCATGTTAAAAGTGATGGGAAAGTAGCGAAACGGGCTTGTAAATCTACCCCACAGTGTGAAACTTGGAGTAATAATGTGCACATATTTCTCAAGAAAAAAACAAGACTTTAAACTTAACATACTCTAGTTAAAAATTATCACAACTGCGTAAAACAAGATTATGGTTAACGAAAATGCAATCTTCATCAAATCAATATTAGAAAGTTATAAATGTGCAATGATGCATACTCTATCTTGATGTTAAAGTGATAGTAAACAGCACATACTGACATCCCTAGTCTTACTCGTGTACCAAACTGTCATACATTGCTAGTGATTTTATTTTAACAATTGCACTGGTAATAAAGGTCAAAACTGCACAGCAAATATCAACAGTCACAAGATTAGGCAAAAAGTAGTAGGCCACTACATAAAATAAACATTTTTCTCCTAAGAACAGTCGTAGAATCAAATGTTTTCTGATATCAAAGTAAAACTTACTGTAGAGGATAAAGTGCAATGAAGACTGATTTGATTTCCCGTCACTAGGCCCTTTGGTAATTTTTTTAGACCAGGCATCTCTTTTCGGGGTATACAGTCAAAATATCGAGTTTTTTATTTCGAATTACATTAATATCGATTCAAAAATACAGAATGGACACAATATCGACTGGACAGAATATAGACTACAAAAATATTGACTAGAATAGCATTAATATCGATTCCAAAATACAGAATAGACAAAATATAGAATGGACAGAATATAGACAACAAAAATATCGAATTAGAGGTAAGTAAGTTAATATCAATTTTTTAAAGTGTTTTTTATGTTACTATATGTGTGAAAAGTGTATATGTATTTTATAATTTATTTTAATTAATTATTTTATGGTATTTTATTTTTGCGTAATATAAATCAGTAGCGGGTTGTGGGTTTAGAGGGGAATAGGGTGGGAAGTAATTTATTTATAATTAATTAAATATGTTAATTTATTTATTGGTATTTATTTAGAATTAATTGTTAATTAATTATTAATTGATAATTAATTAAAATTTAATTGGTAATTCATTGTTAATTAATTAATAATTGGTAAGTAATTAAAATATAATTGGTAATTAATTTTAATTAATTGAATAAATGTTAATCATGTTAATTGTATTACTTTCTTTTCAGTAGTGGGTTGTGGGTTTATAGGGGAATAGGATGGGAAGTAATTTAATTATAAATAATTACATTTTTAAATTTATTTATTGCCTATTTTTGTTGAAATTAATTAATTTATTACAAAAAACTAATAATTATTTTTTTTTAAATTAATTGGTATGAATATTTAATACATTTTCATTCATATATGAAGTATTTACGTTCCCTACTGTTGCACTCTCTGGAGTGGGAATAGTAATTTTTACCCCTACGCTATCCAACGCTTTCCCTACTGTTGCACTCTCTTGAGTGGGAATAGTAGTTTTAACCCCTACGCTATCCAGTGCTTTCCCTACTGTTGCACTCACTGGAGTGGGAATAGAAATTTGTACCCCTACGCTATCCAATGTTTTCCCTACTGTTGCACTCACTGGAGTGGGAATAGTACTTTTTACCACTACACTATCAACGTTTTCCCTACTGTTGCACTAATTTGAGTGGGAATAGTAATTTTTACTCTCCCGCTATCCAACGCTTTCCCTACTGTTGCACTCATTGGAGTGGGAATAGTAATTTTAACATCTACGCTATCCAACGCTTTCCCTACTGTTGCACTCACTGGAGTGGGAATAGTAATTTTTACCCTTCCGCTATCCAATGTTTTCCCTACTGTTGCACTCTCTGGAGTGTGAATAGTAATTGTTACCACTACGCTATCAACGTTTTCCCTACTGTTGCACTCACTGGAGTGGGAATAGTAATTTTCACCCCTATGGTATCCAAGGTTTTCCCTAGTGTTGCACTCTCTGGAGTGGAAATAGTACTTTTTACCACTACGCTATCAACGTTTTCCCTACTAGGGCACTCATTTGAGTGGGAATAGTAATTTTTACTCTCCCGCTATCCAACGCTTTCCCTACTGTTGCACTCATTGGAGTGGGAATAGTAATTTTAACCTCTACGCTATCCAACGCTTTCCCTACTGTTGCACTCACTGGAGTGGTAATAGTAATTTTTACCCTCCCTCTATCCAACGCTTTCCCTACTGTTGCACTCTCTGGAGTGGGAATAGTAATTTTTACCCTCCCGCTATCCAACTTTTTCCCTATTGTTGCACTCACTGGAGTGGGAATAGTAATTTTTATGTCTACGCTATCCAACGCTTTCCCTACTGTTGCACTCTGTAGAGTGGGAATAGTAATTGTTATCCCTACGCTATCCAAAGCTTTCCCTACTGTTGCACTCTCTGGAGTAAGAATAGTAATTTTTACCCCTATGCTATCCAACGCTTTCCCTACTGTTGCACTCTCTGGAGTGGGAATAGTAATTCTTACCCCTACGCTATCCAACGCTTTCCCTACTGTTGCACTCTCTGGAATGGGAATAGTAATTCTTACCCTCCCGCTAACCAACGCTTTCCCTACTGTTGCACTCACTGGAGTGGAAATAGTAATGTTTACACCTAAGCTATCCAATGAATTTTCTACTGTTGCACTCACTGGAGTGGTAATTGTAAATTTAACCCTCTCGCTATCCTATGGTAAATATATTGTATATTTTATTATCAATACTATGTATATATATATATATTAGTCTTGCAAACAAAAGGGTCCTTCCGGGATCCTCACTCATGGTCAGGTGGCGCGTTGTTCGGTGATCCCAGCCGAAAAAGATTATTGTTAAATCCACAGTGTGCTTCAAAGCAACACGCGCACTCGGTAGTAAAGAGGCTTAGGTTTCTTTATTCTCAGACAACGTTCCGCGTTTCAACACCAAAGTGTGTCTTGGTGACCAAGACACACTTTGGTGTCAAAACGCGCAACGTTGTCTTAGAATAAAGAAACCTAAGCATCTTTACTACCGAGTGCGCGTGTTGCTTTGAAGCACACTGTGGATTTGACATATATATATATATATATATATATATATATATATATATATGTAATATTTTTTTTCATTATATCAATTATCAATTAGTTTTAATGTTATTTAAGTGTTTTAAGTATTTTTAAGTTAGTTATATTTATTATTTTATTAATTTTAAATTACTTTTAACTATTTAAAAAAGTTGATATTTTGACTATCTATATTTTTTACGTTCGATATTTTTGATTCAATATTTTTGTACTTACCTGTTTGGAGTTAGGAAATCGATATTTTGGCATTCTATATTTTTATGCGTGCTTGCACGTTGGCTGGTGGGAGAGGCACGTCCTCATGCAGACCCATGGTGATGATTATTCAGAACATGTCATCAGATGGTGGCGTTTCATTGATGACGTGTTCGTCATTTGGAGTGGTACAAAAGAATCAGCCATTGATTTTGTCAGGAAGATCAATACTAATTCCCTCAATCTAGAATTTACGGCACAGGTCAGTGATTCTAAGGTAGAATTTTTAGATGTTGAGGTATTTATTGACCAAGGTAACATTTGCACTAAATTACACCGCAAAGTTACAGCTGGTAATTCTATTCTTCATGCCAGCAGCGCTCACCCTAGGCACCTCATAAAAAGTATTCCCTATGGTGAGTTTTTACGTATAAAAAGGATCTGTAACAGAAAGGAAGATTTGGACATTTGTCTACATGAAGCTAAGGAAAGATTCCTGAAGAGAGGCTATAGTCTAAAAGATCTCCAGTTGGCTCTAGACAAATTAAATACATCCAGCACAATAGAGGTCAGGGAGGTGTCTAATGATAGTCAGGTCATAACAACTGCTCCTATACCAGTAAGACTAATCACCACCTATAGTAGTCAGGAACATGATATTAGGAGAATTGTCAATAGACATTGGCCTATTCTCCACACTGACATTATTTTGTCGCCTGAATTACTGAACCAGCCTACTGTCACTTTCAGAAGAGCTCCATCTATGCGAGATGCTCTAGTTAAAACCAGTCCTGAGGTAACAGAAATGAAGAACTGGCTGACTGACAAGAGAGGCTTTGTTAAATGCTTCTCTTGTCGGGCTTGCAAATTTGGTGTAAATAAACAATTTTTTACTGACCCCTTTTCAGGAACTCCTAATAAGATTAATGGTTATTATACCTGTAAAACCGATTGTGCGGTATATGTCCTAGAATGTACATGTCAATTATCTTATATCGGTAGTACTAAACTCCCTGTGTTTAATAGGATCCTCCAACATTTGCGAGCAATTGTGAATTCGGATCCATCTTATCCGGTTGCTCGGCATTTTAAACTTGTACATCAAAATAAATTGGATGACCTAAAATACTATGTAATCGACTCTGTTCCAAAATCAATACGTGGCGGAGATAGGGAGAAGAAACTCCGTCAGTTAGAGAGTAAATACATTGTAAGACTAAACACCAAGATACCTAACGGTTTGAACACAGGAGAGGATATGGTTAATTTTCTATGAATACAATTTATAACATTTAGTTGGGACTAATAATAGCTTTATATGTATATCTGATATTGGGCTCAATATCAGATTAATGAATTTATAAGAATATGTTTACTTCATGTTGGTTTATGCTCCTCTGATACAGACATGCTATAGATGTGTATATATATGAATTTAGATTTTATATAGATGTGTAAAACATATTATGAATTTGTTGGATATAATGGATTTTAAATGGAACCTTTTATTGTATATTACCTAGTTGGTCTTCTAGTATGTTCTGGTTTGACTATAGGGTTTTCTAAAGAGAGGGTTATCAATCTATTATGAATTCGTCAATGCTGATTAGCACTTTATTAAGAATCCACGGAAATATCTAATCTATTTTCTAATTTTATATACAATTTTATACATATTTATATATATATATATATATTTATTTGCTGTGAATTGATCCTTTTTAATAGAATATATCAACTTTTCCAGTTTCAAGTTATAATACCATCAGTATATTTAATAAGAAATGTATCTCTGGGTGGTTGTATGCATGATTGCTTGATAAAATGCATCCGTTCATTCTCTAATTAATTTTTAACTTATCAATCATGAAAGGTTGTGTTCAACCACATGTTTTATTTGCACTAATGGGTTTTACTATGATCAATTGTTTTCAGATTTGTACAAGATGAATATTACATTTCATAGAATAGTATCGGGCACTTGCCCCGGATTTTTCTAAATTATTGAAGTTCATTGACCTTTATTAATTTTTGACATTTAAATTATGTCGAATAATTTATAAAATTAAATGGTTGAACTTCAGCAACAAGAAATGTTTTTGCACATTAGCACTATGTACTTTTATAGTCTATTTACCCTGTTCATGAAAAGAATGGGAGGGTTTTACATTGATTCATAGTACTTAAGGGTGGAGTTTTTCCTGACACGTCATGTGATCAAGGCCGGGGCAACCCGGTTGAAACGAGTCATGTTGTGGGAGGCTGAATAAAAAGCACTGTAATTTTCGAAAACCTGTGTGGTGGTCCGTTCCTGGTGGAGGAGTTCGCTTTTTCTGTTCCAGGAGTTGTTTTCCATATATATATATATATATATATATATATGTAATATTTTTTTTCATTATATCAATTATCAATTAGTTTTAATGTTATTTAAGTGTTTTAAGTATTTTTAAGTTAGTTATATTTATTATTTTATTAATTTTAAATTACTTTTAACTATTTAAAAAAGTTGATATTTTGACTATCTATATTTTTTACGTTCGATATTTTTGATTCAATATTTTTGTACTTACCTGTTTGGAGATAGGAAGTCGATATTTTGGCATTCTATATTTTTAACTCGATATTTTTGTATATCGATATTTTTGACATCGATATTGTGTCAGTGATCCCCCCTTTATCAGGTATAATGGCAGCCCTTGATATAGGGGCCCATCCAGGTATTGAGATACAGTAGATTTATTCATCTCATTAAATCCTCCTATTGTATCACATTTTTTAGTACATAACCGCTTTAATTCAGTTTTGCTGTACTGTTGAATACTGGCTAGGCTTTCGATGGCAACATTCTCATCAAATTCCATGAATATGTTTCAAACATGTGCCAACCACGGAATCTTATCATAGTGGCTCAAAGCTAGGGAATCCCTGATCAGTTTTCTGGTAAATTTGCTGCCAACCTTATTCCAGATGTAATACCACCCCACAAGGGCACACATATCTATTGTGTCCTCCAGGAAATAATACCCAATTCCATATATACATTATATGATGATGTTGATCTGGGGACAGCAAGGAGTCTATACAAGAAAGAATTTTCTTGTGCTAGCAAGGTTCAACACCCTCCCATACCTCATAGGGTTACCTCATATGTCGCAGTTGAAATACACTTGCTCTTGTGTAGCTTTGACATTTCACGTGTAGGCTTGTTACCAATTATTGTGGTGAATCTAAACAGTGCCTCGATTGTCCTTTTAAAATTGAGGTTGGCTAAGTCTATACAAGGTCCCAAGTATCCAGATTTTGAGAATATCACTCCTAAATAAGTGAAATATTGGACCTCCTCCAATCTGTGGCCCCACACGATAGGGGATTTCTTCTTCAGCCTTCCCCTCCCACACACCATCAAAAATGTTTTTGCCAAAAGTAATTTTTACATTTTTCTGCTCCATATCAGCAGTAAAACCACTAATCAATTTTTAAAGTATACTTGCAGTTCTAGATAGAAAAAACGCATCATTGGCATAAAGGAGCACTCCTCAACACCAACTGCCCACGCCCTTCACGCTAAGCATAGCAGGAAAGGGGGGCCTTACTTACAAGGCAGCGTTAAGCCACATTAAGGGGCTTAGCGATGCCATGTAAATAAGGCGAGGCCCTATCGCCACCACAACATCACTAAAACTGACATTGTGGTGGCAATAGGTGATTGTAAATATGCCCACCAGTGTCCTAATCTCCTTTCTATTTCTTGGAATAAGTTGTAAAGCTTTCTGGAGTTTACAGGTTATTTACATTCAGGAGTAATCCAAACATCCCGGGGCCTCACTTTTTTTTCCCAACAGTCTTTTAAAGCATTTCCATCATGATAGCTGCTGTAATGTTAGTGAAAGAACTTGCTATCTTGTCAGTGGTGGCCCTGGTTGCTCTCTTACCAAGAAAGGTTACTCAATTGATCCCTGCCCATTTTAAGCTTATCCCATTTTTCTCTGCAATATCAATATGAGCTGCCATCTGGGGAATTTTACATTGCCTATCAGGAAGGAATAAGCTGAGACTTAGGAGGAAATGGTCACTGAAGCTGGTAAGTTCAATAATTAGTGAGAAGAAGAGGTTATCGCCATTTATGGAGAGGAGAATAAGGTCTATATGGGAACTGCTTCTGTTTCCATAGAAGGCTGGTTGGAGGCTATTCCCACTCACATCACTTTGTTGCAGCAATTCTAAATTGTATTTGTATAGGAGCTCATTTAAAGAATGATCATATCTATTATGAGGAAAGTGAGCCTGTATATTGCTTCTGACATCAACTAAGCCACAGATTCCTGCGGATGAATAAGCACAGTCGCTGATATTGAAATCACCAGCCCAGATACATATACATTTGTTTCAAGCTCTTAAGTAAATGTTTCTAGCATATCATCAAGATTTTTGCCACCTCATGGTGATTGCTACAAAAGGTGTTATAATAATTTATCAAAACTAACCATAAATTTGTGTTATACTGTAAGAGTGCCAATTGAAAGTAGGGAGAGTTGGTGTACACCTTCTAGATGTGTACTGACGCTAGGGTAGACACCAAGATGGCCAACCCCCCCTTGCCCGCCATTGACTGATGGAGTTGCTGTGGTTGTAATCACAGTATAGCCATCTATTGCAAATGGTTCAGGGAGCCATGTCCCATGAAAACGTACAAATCTGTGGAGTATATTTGTTTGTTTTTTACTCCAGCCATGTTCCAGGGTCTCATGGTTAGTGTGCAAAAGGATGTTAATTTAGTAGTGTTCTCCTTTTTCACTACTAGTGGTATCTCAAAATACTCCCACTTATCTAGATCACTTTCCCCATGTTTTTCCCACCATCAATCTTGCTTCTCTAGGTTTGAAAGCAGGGCGAATATATTGGTTGTTTTCATGATGTTGAATAGAAAGTGATTCTCCAGTGGGGTGGTATAATAAGGACTATGATTTATAAAAGGGCAAAGGTGATTTATAAAAATAGCCCAGAGATAGTGCCATAATCCTTCCTCTAGTTTTGATTGTATTTGAGGTCTCAATAAAGATTCTACCACTACTGGATTTTGAAAATTCAGTGTGATACAATTACCATTATCTATATTCTGTCAATGGCCTACCCAGTGTGTTTTTCTCAACATGATAATTTCAGGATTCAGGAAGTTAGCGTTGCACTTGCGACCAGACATCCAATGAAAAACAAAAAAAGCTGATAGTTGTGAATGTTTACATAATTCAGAAGGACTCTAAAAAGAGGATTGGGAAATTTTCCAGAGAGGTCTGGTAAATCTAATAGAGCTCCCTGGGGAATATCCTATTTTTTTATTAGGGGATCTTAATCTTCATTTAGATCCAAGGAAGGCTGACTCTGTAATCTCAGATATGCTAGAGTGTTACAGTGTTCCTACCGCACATTTTCCAAAATGCGTTCAGTCATAGTTTGACAGGATTATGGTGAACTTTTTGGCAGAATTAGGGCTTGTCTGCCTAAATGGCCGATTCAAAGAGGTTGACCCAGCAGACCAAACTTTTTTATATGGGAAACAACAGTGCTCCATTAACTACATGTTCATACAGGCATGGTATTTTAACCTCTGTATGGGATTTATGGAGCTAAGTCTAAAGGAAAGCGATCACTGGGGGATGAAATTACATATAGTGATAGCGCCATTAGTGAGAGAACAAGCTAGTCCAATGGCACTAGATTTCCCTAAACGCTTAACAACAAGAACTGATGGGAGATATAGTGAGCAGTCAATGCAGTACCAATCAATCAATGATATGATTCAGGATAGGATTAGGTAACAAGATGGTTTCTAAAGTAAAAAGTGAACAAGAGTGTGTATTGAAAGTTGTTTTAGAAGGCAAAGGGCATTTGCTTTTTAAAGACGAGAACCCTCACTCACCCATGGGGTGACACGCTTCATCATTGGGTTCCCTCTTGCACACAGTGCCCGCAAGGTGCAATGTGTGGGCTACTACTCTCCCTAAGGAGAGGAGCTTAAGGTGTTTTCTACTCCAATGTGATGTGTGAGTGAGGGGCAGAGTGCTAAATAATATCGAAAAGAGTATGTTAAAAACACCTAATAAGGGGAAAATAACTTTATTGAGTATATATCCCCAATGGATGGAGTTAAAAACAGTGTAACGATAGGGATAAGGATGTTCCCTATCTAACTAGGTCAACATATTTCTGCCAGATCATGTAAATTCGTGGCATTCTTCAGGACCAATGTCTTGTCACTCTGCTATAATTCGTGAAAATTAATAAAACAAAAAACCATACTTAATTTCTATGTATGGATGTCTTCAAGACCAGCTTCAGTATGGTCTATTATCATTTGCAGATTGGCTATCAGCCTCTAACTTCAACAGGTCCTCTATCTATTACTGGGAATCAGATGTCCCGGGTGTATTTTCAAAATATGAGAGACCCCCTCCTCCTTATTAGGAGGCAGCATGGGACGCAGAGTCCCCTTGATTGTGGTGCTTTCAATCAGCAAAGATCCACCTAATTCAGCTTACAGAATCCAGTGCCAAGGTACAGGTGTAGGTGATTGATAGCACGGTGATCAGCAGGTCAGCAGGAGGTGGCTAAGGAATGATGGCCCTTTCTCCTTGTTGAGGGGCAGTATGGAATACAGAGTCCCTTTCGTGGCAGTGTCCTAATCAGCAAAGAATCACACAATTCAGCTCACAGCATCCCATGCAGCAGCACAGGTGTAGGCGCTTTATAGCAAAGTGATTGGCAGGTCAGTGGGAGGCAGCTGCAGAAATATGGTCCCTCCTCCTTGTTGAGGGGCATATGTAATCCAGAGTCCCCTTGGTGGTGGTGCTCCCAATCAGCAAAGAAGCACCCAATTCAGCTCACAGTGTCTTGTGCCCCGGTAGAGGTTTAGGTGTTTTATTGCGGGTGATAAGCAGGTCAGCAGGAGGCGGCTGGGAAAGATCGTCCCTCCCCCTTATTGAGGGGCAGTATGGAATACAGAGTACACATTGGTGGCAGTGCTCCCAATCAGTAAAGAAGCACTCAATTCTGCTCACAGCTTTGAAGTCATGGATATATATATAAATTGAAGAGCAAAAATGTGTTCCCTTTGCTAGTTGGAAATACAACCTCATCCCTAGTTAAAACTGGCCACTGTTGTCAAGGATCTCAAATTCCCATTCCAGTTTGTACTCAGCAACTCTTAATTGGGATATTTAACTTACCTGAAAGCCCCTAGTGTATGATACAAAGTGTACCCTAGGCTTGAAATGTAAATGTCACTAGTGGACCACAGCACACAGTGTGCCACCTACTATGGTGACAGTGTAAAACACAACTGCATGCCTACCACTTCAAATTCAACTGTCCCTGGTCACCTGGCAGCTAAATAGCCCCTTTAATGAGGTGTGAACTGGGTTCCAGAGGGAGACGAATGCCTCAGGTATGGAGAGATGGACCACCCTGCCAATTGAATCTAACGAAGGTTTGTTGCCAGTTGCCCAAAGATTCAGGCTGCTCCCACTCAAAGTTTTTTGCAGCAGCAAATCTGCTTCAGCAGGTCATGGAAGAGACAGTTTCCAGCCTCATCGAGCCCTATTTCGCTACAATTGCAGTCTTGTCCCTCTAGAAGAATCCGAGCTCCAACAAAGTGGCTACATCCGAATGTAGAAATCTGCCCCTGGCTATGGTGGCAAAAGTGTCCAACTGGTGAGGGACCTTCCTGGAGTGCAAATTTTTAATTTCTCCTGCTCAGAACTTTCTCGCGAAAGTTCATTGGCTTCACCGGGAACTTGTCTCATGGCTACCAGCCTTGAGGAGTCCTTCTTGGCCACAGCCAGCTGCCTTGCCTTGCCCTGTCGAGGATTTTTGACCATCTGCATCTGCTTTATGTACTTCAGGGGCACTTTGGTATTACAGAATGGATTGAAAACACTTGTGAAATCCCTTCTGTAATTTCTGTAATACTGATGGCATGGCCCTATGCAACTGAGGGATTTTTTGCCTCTGCACCTGTGCCGTATACAAACTCCGGCACAGAGGCAAACATGACAGTGCACAACAAAAAGGTGTTACACTGTCAGTGCACACCCTGTAGGCAGCCCTCTGAAGGGGTGAAAGGGGGGGCCCATGGACCACCCATAAATCACCCTGCATGCTCATGCAGTCCCTCACTTCACCCTCCATCAAGGGGATCTCTAACCCCTCTTCAAAGTTGTTCTGACCGACTTTTCGGCCCTCCTTTGAGGGAGGATGATTGGATATGACTCTAGTCTATTATCATTCTAGTGCAGGGATTAGAACTACAGACAGGGCCTATTCATAAGGCACAGTAATGCACTTTTGTACCCTTTTCCTTAGATCAGGGCTTATAAACTTATGTTAGGGGATAGATTCATTAGTATTAGTGATAATCCGTCCTTTTGCAAGAGTGTTAGTATACCTTCTATGGAGTTATGCTTATTTCGGGCCTTGTAGGCCTCAAACGGGAGAGACTCCATCTTGCTTTCTGCCCCGGCAGCTTGAGATGCTTCTAGGTCAAGTGTAATGTTTTAGTTTCGAAGTGTTGTTCGCTTGGAGAGAACCGGCTCAGGCTGGCCCTTATCGAAAGACTGTATTTTTCTCCATTCCGAAGACACAACATCAGGCCGGCCGGCTGGGAACGTGTCCTTGGTACGGGGAGGTACAAGAATTTGGTGGGTGGCAGGTTACTGGCCGTAACTTTCCATGAAAGGACAAGCTTCCATATTAGCGAAAGCATGAGGCAGTGAGTCAGTCAGTCTGTAGGCGGCAGCTAGCCGTTAGCATCAATGCCATTAATTATTTCCATAGGTGAACATTTTTTTGCATTCTAGTGAGGCCCTACCTACCCTCCCTCCCATTGGGCCCAACCACCCTTTTGTGCTTGTATTTTTGAGCGGGCTACTGCCCGAGTGGTTTGGGAGTGACGCAACAAGCGTCTTTTACATATTGCCCCCATCAATTGCCTGCAAGGGTCTCGACTCTTGCGCAACATGGCAGACAAGGATACGCTGTCCTTCACGGAAAGCCATATCCAAAGGCATTTTCACCACCAATAAGAGATTACACGACTGTTGCACAAATCAAGCTTTTTCTCGTGAATAGTCCATATTGATTGTGCTTGAGATAAGTAGGGAGTAGAACTTTTAGAAAAAACTGCCTACTCTCGCTTGCTTCCTAATTGTGATTGGTTCTTGCGAACTGTTTTTCTTTAATTTGTGTTCATGACAATCTTTGTCCATGTTATGTTTCTGAATATTCTTCCTTAATGGAGTTTTGTTTATTAATTTTATTGTTGCACTGTATATATGTATAAACAACTGTATGCATTCTATATGGCTGGATATGAGGTTGATGGTGATCTCTGTCTGTCGTTCATGAAACAATGAAAAGAATTGTTGCTAACTTAAGTATAAGTCAAAGACATAAATCAATGTCAAGGGTAAACTAATAAACTATTGTTTATCCACAACAAAGTGTTGCTTAACTCAGAGATTGGAGGCATAGGTGAACATTTTTTTGCATTCTAGTGAGGCCCTACCTACCCTCCCTCCCATTGGGCCCAACCACCCTTTTGTGCTTGTATTAATTATTTCCAGGCAGACAGTCGCCATTTTGAAGTCCGAGAAAGATCATGAAGCTGATACTCTCTTAGAAAGATTGAAGAGGAGAGAGAAATAGTGCAGAACGGCGAGAGAGAGAGAGACAACAGCTAATAAAAGGAAGGTTCCAGTGACTTGGAGGAAAGCAGAGAAGACAGAGCATAGCGGTGCAGACGTGTACTCATGACTGCTGAGGTGTGATTCTAAGACGAGCCAAGGCACAGATGAGAAGGGAACCTAGATGACTGCCGAACCCCGACTTCGTGTTCATAAGGTGACGTCTGTCCATAACCTATAGTGCGCACATTCTAACCTTTCACTTTTCTTTGCAGGATATATGTTATAGTATAGTATTGTGTTTTTATGATCATTGTAATAAAATACCCAGGTTCTTAGTGAACCAACATGTGCCTCGTATTCTTGTTCAATCAGGGTAACCTGGTCTTCTAGTCAGGCATTGTTTTCATGAACGGATGTAATTCCCGGTCAGGTAAGAGGTGACTGAGCAATGAGGGAGAGAGGGACCCCTTGATGTGGAGAATAGAGGATACATGCTTTAATTTGGCAAGTTATGGTAATTCCTGTTATTGTAGTATCATATCCCGAGTAGCCAATGAGAGATTCCTTCCAAAGGTATTCATAGGAGAGTGATCGTCGTTGGTAAGCGGCGTTAATGAGAACACAAGGTGGGAGACTGGTGCATAGATAGATCCGCCGGATTGCGGATTGGGCTGTGAGTGAGAGAACACTAGGGGGGACACTAGTGCTTAGGTCCGCCGAATTGTGGACCGGGCTGTGAGGAAGAGAGCACTAGGACTGCAGACTAGTGTGTAGGCACGCCGGATTGCGACTTGCCGAGCGAGCACTGACTGTGGTCAGTGTGTAATGGTAACTAATCAAAACTGCCCTAGGGTAGACTAGTCTGGGCCTAAGTTGCCGTGAGACTAACTGGTATGAGTGGGATATTGTAGAAAACCTATGCATGTATATTGCTATTTCCCCATCCTTAGGTACAAGACATAAATATATATCTACTGTAAATACGTTCTAAGGAGGGAGGTGATTACGTTCCGACTGGGTTGGAGGTGCTCTGAGGAGCTGATCCCATCTGGTCCAAGAATCCGGTTGTTACATCTGGCGTCACGAACTGTTTACGAAGCCTGTGTGCGCTGTATTGTTTTCATCTTGTTGGTTTGCGCTCGGCTCTTACATATTTTCTTTTGTATATTATTTGTTGATAATTGTGTATATCTATTTTGTGTGCTAAAATGTTTTCGCGGAAATCAAAATCTACTTTTAAATTACCTGTTGAAATTCCCGGCTGGGAATCAACGCCTTACGAGGCCTTGGCCCGTGAGTGGGCCGATTCTACTGGTTTGAGTGAAGATTGGACTTCTTGTTTGGAGCAGGCGGAGCCTGCTGATGTGGTTTCTTGCTTGCAGAAGGCACCGGTAGTGAAGGGTGATGAGCTTCCTATTTTAGGTCGCAGAGGTTGGATTGTTTTAACTGCATACAGAATTCTTCATGAGAAATTTGTGAAATTACAGCAACGATTTGTGGATATGGAAGAGAAGTTTGTTAAGGTGCAAAATGCGCATACTCTTTTGCGGTGTCAGAATAAATTGCTTGCCGACAAACTTGAAACTTATCAGACTATTGCCGAGAGGGCTGCTGTTCGCATTGCCAAATATAAGTATAGACACCGTCGTGGTCGTGTTTGTAAACGGAAGGTGCGTCTAGTCGTGGCGAAAGCCGGACTGGATTGGAACCCCGACGAATGGGATGGTAATATCTGGGACTCGAATGATTCTGGCTCCTCAGCTGAGGAGGCTGATAGGCGCGAGCCTTCTCGCTCCGGAAGTGATTGTAAATCTACTTCTTGTGATAAAAATGATGATTCTAGCGGCCGTGGTCGCTCTTCCCATTCTGATGACGTATCTCGTCCTGATTGTTCTTCTAAATCTATGGATCGGGCTTCTTCGGATGCTCGTCCGGAGGTTTCTGCACACCCGGTTTTTCGACGCAAATTACAACAGGCTCCTGGTAATCCAAATGGTATTCATATGGATAGTATTGAAGACTTTACTCAACAGGAAGTTAGTGACATTTTACAACGATTTCGACAACGGCCTGGTGAGGCCTTGCTTACTTGGATGGTGCGCCTTTATGAATTGGGCGCTGCAGGTATCATGTTAGATGCAGGAGATGCCTTGATATTTTGTTCTTTGAGTTCCGATTCTACTGTACAAGATCATTTTCGAAATTTTAATGGTGTTGGCCAAATTAGTCTACTTCAGCTAGCGACTGATGGCTGTAACCATAAATAACCTACTGAATCTGACTGGCCTGTCAATGACAAGCCGTGGTACACTTTGCGCGATGCGGCGCAGCGATTGAAAGAGGAGGTGATGAAAACTGCGATTTTTCTCAGTACTGCTGACAGGTTGTTGGATGGTTTATTGACATCTTCTGTGCGGAATCGCATTATCCGTTCTTCCCCTGTTGCTTATAAGCAGGTTATGATGACTTTGTTGATTAATCAAACTGGCAATCCTTTATCTATGGTGCTTGAATCTGTTCGTCAGCTTGGTGAGTTGGGTGACTGGTTTAAACCTGAGAGACAGTCCAGACCGGAGGGTCGTACTGCCGGAGATTATAAGTTCACTAGACGTGATATGTTTCTTGCCCTATTAGCTGATGGTGTGAAAAAGGAAGACATTGATGGTGAACCTAATAATCGCTTGTGGGACATGTTTCGCAAGCGTGGTCTGGATCGAAAGGAGGGTGCCCGGCGTGTGCGTAAGAATGATTGTGATCGTGGGTATTCTGATGACAGTGATGATGACAAGCGTCGGGTTGATTCTGATCGTCGTGCTGATCGGCGATATGAACGTGATGTGTCCCCTCGTCGTGAGAAGGAGAGGGGGCGAGAGGGGGAAAGAGAAAGGGGGAGAGATGATCGTGGCTACAACAGATATAGAGATGAAAGGGATCAGTCCCCTGAGTTGAGGAGAAGAAAGGATCGACACAGGCTTTCCGACCGTAATTCACAGTACTATGCAGATGACAAGAATCCATTTCGTAATGGAGATGGATATGAACAAGATGTTTTGATACCCAAGAAACATGAGAGCATTTACCCTGATTTGTCCTGGTTGACAGAACGCAGTAAGAATGACTAGGAAATAGGTCAAGCTCCAGTACGCAGGTGGGCTCACAAAGACAATAGGCCCTATGTAGATATTGACATTTTTTGGAAACATCGTAATATCCAAAGGGCCCGAGCATTGGTAGATACAGGAGCGGAGGCCACTCTTCTTCATGGTAAATCAAAGAAATTCAAGGGCCAATTTTTTACAATTACTGGTTTAGGTGGAAAGGAAACTCCCGCAGTGCAAACTACACTTGAAATGAGAATAGGCAGAATTCCCCGAAAAGAATATTCTGTATTAGTTGTACCGCTCTTGGAGTACATAATTGGAATTGACATTTTAAAAGGAATGTTTTAGCATTTAGATGACGGCTGTTATCAATTTGGAACTAAACACTACATATCGTCCAGACCCGTACAGGTTGGTCGTTTACGAATGCCCCCCATAAAAATCCCTCACGCTACGAAAGTTGTTTCTCAGAAGCAATATCGTATTCCAGGTGGCCATGAAGAGATTAGTGCCACTATTCAGGATTTGGTTGATGCAGCAGTTATAACTCCGGTTACTTCTGCTTGGAATAATCCTGTTTGGCCCGTGCGCAAGAGTGATAATTCTTGGCGCATGACTGTTGATTATCGTGAGCTGAACAAACATACACCCCCTTTGACTGTTGCGGTACCAGACATTATTACCTTAATTGAAAGAATCCAAAAGCATCCAGGTACATGGTATGCGTCCATTGATATTGCTAATGCTTTCTTTTCAATTCCGATTGCCCCCGAGTGTCAGGAACAATTCAGTTTTACATGGAATGGACGTCAAATGACGTTTAGAAGTCTTCCCCAGGGCTATGTACACAGTCCTACGATCTGTCACAGGCTGGTGGCAGAACATTTGTCCGAAGTATCTGTACACCCGCAAATTCAGGTATGTCACTATATTGACGACATTTTGATTCAAGGTGAAACCCAAGATCAAGTTCAGACCAAATTAGATCAAATCCTTGAGTGCTTACGTAAAAAAGGTTGGGAAATTAATCCTGATAAGCTACAAGGTCCATCCCAAAATGTAAAGTTTTTAGGGATAAATTGGCATGAAGGTCACAGAGAGGTGATCCCGCAGGTTAAACAAAAAGTTTTAGATTTTGCAGTCCCAAGGAATCGGAAGGAAGCCCAGAGCTTCATTGGCTTGTTCGGCTTTTGGCGTCAACTGAGGTTCCGTGACGATTTGAACCCGTGTTTTCAATGTTGTCGGAAATACATAATATTGGTATCAGCGAACCGCAAATGATCCATTTAGCATATCCTGGTGTTTTCGCTATGCTACGAGCAAGAGTACTCCTGTTATGAACACATTTCTGATCTACCCACGGCATCCATCTTAGATCATGGCAGCCATTTTGTGTTTCTTGCCCTCACATACGCAATAACCTCTGATCACCTCATTTCGATTAAGGACACGTAGCCTTAGCCGGAGATTCACCTCTTTCATGACACGTGCACCTTAAACCAGATCACGCTGTAGCTACATGACTCGACAAAGGCTGCCTCCTCTGCCCGAGGCCAGCCCAACTGAACTGGTTCTCGTGTCCATTGTCCCGATCATGATTAGGCAGCCGAAGCCGGTAGCCTTGCCCATTTACAACCCACAAACATCCCTTATCCCGCTTTTCTATCTTCCACACCTGGCTCCGTTCCTTTCTTTCTGAATCTTTATTAGGGGGAGGTAACGAAATTTACGATGAGGCGGTCCGGCTCTTGAATACAATATTGACAAGGGATTGTGATGAACTAGTGGGAACCCCTCTTCGTAGATGTTTTGTATCAGATTTTATCAACGGTTCCTGTGTACGCCAAATATTTATTGTTTATGACACAAAGGTTTTGGGAATGTACCAACATGTGAAGAATTCGCCTGAAGGCCAAAATTTAGTATATAAGGAGCAACCCTCTTTGTACAATTTGAACAGGCTCCTAGATACTGCCCATGCGTAGTTTCTGTGACTTCTGTGTCCCTGCAGTAATAAACCTTTGGTCTTTGACGCCACCATCGAGAAGCCCGTGTTTCTGTTCATTTGCGCACCAAGGCAGGTGGAACTCCGGGGTCTTTGGGTGTTGTTCCCTGACACCTCTGGACGGAACCAAAAAGTCCAGAACTCCAATTGGCGCCCAACGTGGGGCGACGTCATTCGGTACCGGTCCAAAAGCCTGAAGAGTTCGAGAAGCTTCGTGTGAAGATTCCTGAGGGAGGCGCCCCACTTCATCGATCCCGGCATATCGCAAAAGTGGCCCGAAGTTCTCTTCCACGAGGGTTCCCGTTCAGGACGGCTGCAGTGGGCCGTTGCCTTGACCGTCGCCCTGTCTTGGACCCGAGGTGCAGCCCTTAGTACAGCGAAACGTGACGGGTTTCTCCTTGGTGACGTCTTCAGTGCCTCAGTTAAGTATTTAGTGGTTGCTAGCTAGTTGGTTACTTCGTGAGGGTTGTTAAAATCCTTTTTGGTTCTTGGTTTGGTTTAGTTTCGTAAGATTATCACTGGTTGTTCTGGTTACGATAATCTATTTGGTTTAGTTTGGGTATCGATACATCAGTTTGGTTTTTGTAGGCCTAAAAGTTCTTGGTTCAGGTGCACATATCTGTTTAGTGTTTTGTTTGTTTTGTGTTCTGGACTGAAAAATGGTAAGTCGGAGAAACTGTATGTTGTCTTGTTTCGGTTGCAACAGTGACTCACGATTGGAGGACTCATGTCTGGTTCCTCCGATTGGGACTCCCCTATATGATTTATATTGTAAACATGGTGTGGGTCCTATATCTTATAATGAGGTGTGGGTCCGCTACACTGAGAAAGACAGTGTCCTTAGTTGGCCACTGCATGGTAGTTTTGAACCCGAAATTCTTGACAATTTAGAAGCGAAATTGTTTAGGAAGAAAGCCCGGCCGGCAATGTTTGATTCTTTCCGTTACTGGCGAAAAGAATCCAAACAGACAGAAATGAAGAGATTAAAGAAAGAACAGAAAGAGAAAGAAGAGTTGACTCTAGAGCAAGCAACTAAACAGTTGCAAGATAGCGAGTGTGAGAAGGCCATAGAGGTGGCCATTAGAGAGCATAATTTAGCGATTGACAAGTGCTATCCTGCCTTGCCATCAAAAACAGCTAAGATACTAGAGGACCCCGAAAACGATCCTCTGTTGTCTTATCTGTTACGGTCACCTCCACCGTATGCACAAGGTGCTACGGCTCCACCTGTACCTAATATTCAATTGCCGGTTGCTGGACAACCTGGTATTCCTGCTCCTGCCCCTCAGAATCAAGCTCCTGTACCTCCTGTAGTTAATGTGAATGTTCCTACGGCTCCTCCTCTTCCTGGATTGCCGACTTCTATACCTGTATCTGTCTTGCTTACACCTACTGTTCCACAAACTATTTTTCTCGATACTCCTACTGTTCCGCTATCTGTTCCTACCTCTACTGTGTTCTCTACGTCTGCGAGTGTGTTGACTCCACTTTCTGTTCGTCGAAGAATCACTGATTCTGTGTCTAATATGCTGTCTCCTTTCTATAAAACTTTAATCAAGACTCCTACTTCCGACTCTGTTCAGAGACGTAGTCAGCATCCAAGTACTGAGGAACGGGGAATTTTAGATTCCACGGCTCTCAGATGGATCTCGAAGAGTAGGAGATATAGTACGAGAGATGTGTTAGATACATTTATGCAGTGGAAGGAACCAACGCAACGGTATGTCTTTGATGAGATGTGTTCGTTGTTACGTGAGGAGATAGAAGAAGATGATGTTGAATCGAATTTAGAAGACTTAATTAAGGTTCAGAAAGAGTTTGCTGCTGGTATGATAGTAGGTGAAAATATAGAAGAAGCGATGGAACTGATCTTAAGTTTTAGAAATGATCCATCTCTTCGTTCACCAAGAGATTTAGACAAAGGTAAGACGAAGCTGAGTCGCCAATATCCAATGAGGGAGGTTCCTCCAATTTGGCGCGAAGCTGTGCAAGCTGACAATGTTAATGGTATTGTAGCCGCTCCGGCGCAATTCCAGAGAGTATGGATACACATTCCGTGGAAACGAGCCGAAGTGCTAGCAGTGAAACAGGCCTTGCCAGATCCGCGTAAGAATCCTGCTGGATATTACAAGGAATTAACACAGACAGTTGAGGCTTGTATAATGAACTTAGCAGACATTGATATGTTATTTGGAAATGTAGTTCCGCAACCAGTGTGGGCTAAAATTCGTAGGGAGGATCATCAAGTTGCCTTAGGTGGTGATTGGGCGGCTATCACTGCAGCGGATGGTCAGCAAACGGGTGGTGCAAAACCTGAACCTCTAATTGCTAATCTTCCGGGTAGGATAATCGACTTAATGAAGACTCTGATGCCCGCATTACGTGTTAATTGGGACAAGTTATCTGCATGCAGGCAGAAGAAAGACGAAAGTGTCTCCGACTTCTTCACGAGGTTCGAAGAGACTTTTGTAGATCATAGTGGTCAAGATATGAGCACAGAAGGAGGACAGAGACTGTTTGTCGATAAATTTGTGCATAATTTGTTACCTGAGTTATGCAATAAATTAAAGGATTCAGAGAGTGCGTGGGCTGTTTCTACAACTGCGCAAATACTTGCAACTGCACAATATTACGAAAACAGGGATAAAGAGGAAAAAGAGAAATCAGACAAGAAAACGAAAGATTTAAAGACTAAAGTTCTTTTGCAACAGGCGTATCCGCCTCGCACGAATCAGACTAATATGCAACAGAATTCGTATCAAAGGACAGATTATAGTTCAACGAGGCCTCAATATCAATGGAACCAGTGTGCGTACTGTAAGAAAGAGGGTCACTACAAGAATGAATGTCCGATCTTAGCGCAAAATAATGCAGCAGCAGCTCAGAGAGGTCGTGGTGGTTTTGTGCAGAATTCTAGAGGACGAGGGCGAGGTGCTATGCCTCCACAGACGAATGATCGTCCTTCCAATCACTTTGATCAACGAAATGGACAGTCAGCCCAGCAAAATAGATCTCAACAATATCTTGTTGAAGACTATTGTGAAGTGGATGAGGGATTTCAGCAAAATGGGTACTAGGACAGCCATGGACAGAGAGAGGGAGTAGTATCAGTTCCAGTGGATCAGAGTGGGCCTTATGTCGCAGTAGCAACATCAGGTGTAGTCGAACCGTTTCTGTTGGATACTGGTGCCGCAAAAAGTTCTATCATTCATGCGAAACTCCCTGGCGCACCTTTGTCCGGCTCAACAAATGTTTCTGTAGGTTTTTCAGGCGCCCCTGTTTACAACCCTATATCTGGTCCTTTGTCTATTTCTGTTGGACCGTGTCAATTGAAAGCACCCCTGATTTTGACGACGGGTTGTAATGAAAATCTGCTTGGTTTAGACTTGTTAAAACGACTATATGCGACATTGTACTGTACTCCGGAAGGGGTACAGCTTACATTGGGTAAAAGAATCACCTCTCCGATGTACTTGTCAATGGATGCACTCCCGCCAGAGCTGCGTTCACTCCCTGATTCTCTTTGGGCGACTGGTCCTAATGATGTAGGCCTTTTAGAAATACCACCATATGTAGTAACTTTGAAAGCAAATGTGAAGTTCCCAAGAATTCCTCAATACAAAATATCCAGTGAAGGTGAGCGTGCACTTTTACTAATTGTGCAAGATTTAATTAAGAAAGGTGTAGTTGAAGAAACTAGAGGAAATGTTTGTAATAGTCCTGTATTACCGATTTTGAAACGAACTGATCCTACAAAGCCTCCAGTGTATAGGTTTGTCATCGACCTCAGAGAAGTCAATAAGATTGTGGTGCCGCAGTTTCCTGTGGTTCCAGACATTACTGCCTTGTTAACATTGATTCCTGCTACAGCCACTTGGTTTTCAGTTATCGACTTGAAAAATGCCTTTTTCAGCATTCCGATAGCCGAGGAAAGCAGAGATATTTTCGGCTTCTGTCTAGGAGGTCGCAGTTTCAGATTTAAACGCGCTCCACAGGGCTATTGTGAGAGCCCATCTATTTACAGTCAAGCATTAAAAAGTCAGTTAGATTCTTTTGTCCTTCCTCCAGGTTCTGCTCTAGTGCAGTATGTAGATGATCTTCTAGTGGCTGCCGATGACAAGGAAACTTGCAAAGCAGCTACGGTTTCGTTATTACATCACTTGTCTAATTTGAATCACAAGGTATCACCTTCAAAAATGCAATACTGCTGCCAAGAAGTGACCTACCTAGGTCACCTCTTATCAAAGGAGGGAAGGAAGTTGACCCCAGAGAGAATAAAAGCAATTACGCAGATGAGTGTTCCACGCACACAGAGAGAAGTACGTGCCTTTCTAGGTATTACCTCTTACTGTAGGCAGTGGATCCCAAATTTTTCTCTTTTAGCGAAACCATTGGTAGCTTTGACTGGGAAAAATGTTCCGAGTCCGGTGCCATGGTCTGATGAATGTCAGGAGAGTTTTACTGAATTACGAAAAGCATTGTGTTCAGCTCCTGTATTGGGTACACCTGATTACAGTAAGCCATTCACGCTCTACGTTCACGAGAGAGAAGGTTGCGCGTTGAGTGTTCTGACACAGAAGTTTGGTGATAAACAACGCCCCTGTGCGTATTTCTCATCAACATTGGATCCGGTAGCTAGAGCGTTACCTAGTTGTTTGAGAGCTACAGCGGCAGCTGCGGCTTCCATTCGACAATCTGCTGGTTTGGTGATGAACAACATGCTAGTGGTCATGGTTCCTCATGCGGTGGATACACTCATGAATCGAACAAAGACACAACATCTTACTAGTGCGAGACTATCTGGTTACGAGCTGACATTACTAGCGAGTCATATTCAGATCAAAAGATGCAATGTATTGAATCCAGCAACGTTGTTGCCGGCTAATCAAGAGTCGAGTGATTCCGAACCACATGATTGTTGCTTTAGAACGGAGGAAGAGACAAAAGGACGTATTGACTTAAAGGATACCCCATTATCAGATCCAGATGGCACATTGTACGTGGATGGGTCATGTTTTAAATTGGAGAATGGTGATGTGACTGCTGCTTACGCAGTAACGACTTTGAAGACGATTGTGGAGACTGCAAGAGTGAGTCAGAATTCTGCCCAAGCTGCAGAATTAATAGCTTTAACCAGAGCGTGTGTTTTAGCTAAGGGAAAGAGAGTGAATGTTTTTACAGATAGTCAGTACGCATTTGGCGTGGTCCATAGTTTTGGCCGGTTGTGGAGAGAAAGAGGTTTCATTACGTCCCATGGGACTAAGATTCAACATGGTCAGCTAGTTAACGACTTGTTGGAATCTCTAACCTTGCCGACTGAAGTTGCGATTGTGAAGTGCAGTGCTCATAAAGCAATCACGGATGATGTTGGTCGTGGAAATGCTTTTGCTGATGAAATCGCTAAACAGACAGCTAGAGACATGATGAGTAGAATGTATGTTGCTACGTCCGCAAGGTGGATTGCTGAATCTGGAATGTGTGAGGATACAATGGAAAGTGTGAAAGAGATTCAGAAAGAAGCAACTGAGGAAGAGAAACGTGTATGGAGAGAGAGTACGGGCAAATTGGATTCGAATGGGTGTTGGATTGATTTGACAGAACAGCAGCGTTGGATGTTGCCTGATGCGTATGTGCTTGCAGTGGTGACGATGGCGCATGGAGTAGCGCATATAAGTTCTAAAGGAATCCGTAAAATGTTGGCTCCGGTCTGGAAGAATGATGGAATCAGTAAGTGTGCAGAGAGAGTGGTGAAAAATTGTATGGTATGCCTGATGCATAATCCTGGCAAGGGAACTCCAACTCCTGCTGGTCACTTCGCTCCTCCTTCCTGCCCCTTTGAAGTGATTCAGTTAGACTTCATTCACATGGATCGCTGTAATAATTTGAAATATGTCCTGGTGGTAGTCTGTGCTTTTTCCAGATGGATCGAAGCATACCCATTAAAGGACAACACTGCCCTATCAACAGCCAAAATTCTTCTCAAAGAATATTTCCCTAGATTCGGTATGCCCCGGATTGTATGGTCAGATAACGGAAGTGAGTTTATAGGGAAAGTTATGAAGAGTGTGTGTGCCGGCCTAGGTCTGAAACAAAAGTTCCACAGTGCGAACCATCCCCAGTCTGCTGGTTTAGTGGAGGGTTACAATGGCACCCTCAAACTGAAATTAGCTAAGATACAAGCATCCACGGGTTTAGCCTGGCCAGACGCACTTCCTTTGGCTTTGTTATCAATAAGAGCAACTGTACATTCTAGAGTGGGGCTTAGCCCTTATGAGATAGTGTTTGGCCGCCCGGCAAATATTTGGGGTGTGCCGAGACCTAAGGAGTTTTGTTCTCTAGAATATCCTATGTTGATAGACTACCTTTACGACTTGACTGCTAAATTGAGTCTTATTCATCAACAGGTTTTCGATGCTTTACCAAAGCCTCCGGAGAGTCCAGGGCATCAGCTGAAACCAGGAGATCAAGTGGTTATCAGGAATTTTGCGAGGACGAAGAACCTTCAGCCGAGATACATCGGCCCCTTCCAGGTCCTGCTTGCAACGAGGACAGCAGTTCGTGTGGCTGGTCGCAAGCATTGGGTGCACGCATCCCATGTTAAGCGTGTACCTTTGCCACTTCCTTACGACGACTGGGTGAAGAAGGGAATTGGTGCCTCCGAGTCTGAACGCACGCCAAAGTTCATCCCTTTCAGCGATGCCGAATTGATTACTGACACTCCGAAATCTGACTCTCCTCCTGAAAAGACTCCTTTGAACTCTGAACATTTGTCTCCTGCATCAGAAAAAACTCTGTCATCTGCGAACTTGAACACTGCAACAGATACCAGTGATACGCTATTTGCCGATCAAACAGTACCTGCGAAGCAAAGATATAATTTACGAAACCGTAAAATGGACAAATAAAGCAGGCAACTGCATATTGTGATATTTTGAAATATTGAACTTTTGCCTTCAGCCAGGAAGTTTGCTATTGTTTTATTGTTTTTGAAATTGCCTTGCCGTCTGGGTAGCCGTAGGGTCGTGGCTGTGTGCCTAGTTGAATCTGCGGGGGTCTGACACAAGGTCGATCTTTCTGTTAGTTCTGGGAACTCCCAGGGCTGATAGAGGCATTTTCATCTACGTACACATCATCAGTGGTCGCGAGCGGATTGTAGAAGATGGAGCTTCCTGCGCTGCAACGAGAAAATGTGATTTATGTTCGCAGAAACAGACTTTACAGAATTCTTCATAGCAAATGCTTTTTGATGCAATGTGCCATTACATTTTTAATTGTTTTGATAACGTTGGTGGGTGGAATCGTTTTCGGTATAAGTTTGATTTTTGTGCCAGTAACTACAGTACCTCCCCTTAATCCTGTTACTTCTACTATTTCCTCTATACACTCTTTTCATTCGTTTCCTGAACATGAGCAAGCCCGACGCTCAGAATTCATTAACAACACTTTTGTACAGCTCCTGCACCAACACCAACTAGTAGTTAACACTACAGACTGCTGGGTGTGTGGCTTGATACCCCACACTATGGATAAAGGCATTCCCTATCTGGTTTTGCCTTTCAGCTACAATGGATCATTTCAGGCCCTTCAAACCATCTTTGCTTATGCCCTTGAAACCTATCCTCCGCGTCCACCACGTTCCACTAAATATAACTCTGCCAACAAAGCCTTAGTCCAGGGAATTATTGACATGATCAAGGACGTCAATAATACTCCATCATACCCTAGAGACGAATTGCGAGTATATTTAAGTTGGAATTCTTCAGAGTATCGCCTTAGTTTGGGAGAAAGCAAGCGTAAAAGCTCAACTCCAATCTGGGTCGTACCTCACCGAGGTCAGGTTTGTTTGCAAGGTAATGGGAGAAATCCGAGAGCTCAGCTAGGGAGGAGTGAGTGCGTAGAGACTTATGTGTTTCCGGCTAACTCTTCCCCTGCTTTTCTTACTGCTAGGGGTACCTATTTCATCTGTCGAGACAGAGCTTATACATGGTTGCCTGCCGACTTTTCAGGTTCATGTTATATTGCTCGATTGTTGCCTCCAACATACACTGCTTCATCTGAATACCACAGAACTAGAGTAGCGAGAGGTGTCTTCAGCAAGGAAGATACCGCTGGTCAGGAAGCTGGAGACTTCTTCAAAGGCTTCCTTCCTTTCTGGGGGCCTATGGCCAATAGTAGAAACATACGTCAGCTAACACGGGTAGTTGAATCTACTATTACCGAAACTGCTGGTGCCCTTAGCAATTTGACAGCTGAGCTTCAGGCGGATAGACTCATGACGTTGCAGAACCGTATGGTTCTAGACGTTATACTTGCAGATCGAGGTGGGGTATGCAGAATGATCCAATCAAGCTGCTGTGTCTTTATTCCCAATAATGCTCCAACAGTCTATGAGGCGATCTCTAAGCTACACAAGATTTCCGACTCTATACACGTAGACAAGGGAAACTGGTCCTTCATGGAGTGGTTTTGGACTCTGATCTCAGTGTGGGGATGGAAGGTTCTAATGGTCATTGGTGTCATCTTAGTATTCCTATTCTCATGTTGCCTGATTATCCAGTGTGGTCCTGCTCTGTGTAGTCTTTGTGCTGCAACCTGTTTTAGGAAACCACCTGCGTTTGGAGAAAAGGCACGAGAAAGGATGATGATACAACAACATGTCACTGACCTGATGAGCATAGAATTAGATTCTGACATAGACTGATTAATTGCCTATGTAAGGGCAAAAGGAGGGTCTGAGGTTCCGTGACGATTTGAACCCGTGTTTTCAATGTTGTCGGAAATACATAATATTGGTATCAGCGAACCGCAAATGATCCATTTAGCATATCCTGGTGTTTTCGCTATGCTACGAGCAAGAGTACTCCTGTTACGAACACATTTCTGATCTACCCACGGCATCCATCTTAGATCATGGCAGCCATTTTGTGTTTCTTGCCCTCACATACGCAATAACCTCTGATCACCTCATTTCGATTAAGGACACGTAGCCTTAGCCGGAGATTCACCTCTTTCATGACACGTGCACCTTAAACCAGATCACGCTGTAGCTACATGACTCGACAAAGGCTGCCTCCTCTGCCCGAGGCCAGCCCAACTGAACTGGTTCTCGTGTCCATTGTCCCGATCATGATTAGGCAGCCGAAGCCGGTAGCCTTGCCCATTTACAACCCACAAACATCCCTTATCCTGCTTTTCTATCTTCCACACCTGGCTCCGTTCCTTTCTTTCTGAATCTTTATTAGGGGGAGGTAACGAAATTTACGATGAGGCGGTCCGGCTCTTGAATACAATATTGACAAGGGATTGTGATGAACTAGTGGGAACCCCTCTTCGTAGATGTTTTGTATCAGATTTTATCAACGGTTCCTGTGTACGCCAAATATTTATTGTTTATGACACAAAGGTTTTGGGAATGTACCAACATGTGAAGAATTCGCCTGAAGGCCAAAATTTAGTATATAAGGAGCAACCCTCTTTGTACAATTTGAACAGGCTCCTAGATACTGCCCATGCGTAGTTTCTGTGACTTCTGTGTCCCTGCAGTAATAAACCTTTGGTCTTTGACGCCACCATCGAGAAGCCCGTCTTTCTGTTCATTTGCGCACCAAGGCAGGTGGAACTCCGGGGTCTTTGGGTGTTGTTCCCTGACACCTCTGGACGGAACCAAAAAGTCCAGAACTCCACAACATATTCCACATTTGAGTCAGATACTGGCTCCTTTATATCGAGTCACTCGCAAAAAGAACGTGTTTGAATGGGGTGAACCACAACAGAATGCGTTTAATTTGGCAAAAGAAGCAATTCAGTATGCTTTGGATCTGTGGCCTGTGTGCGAGGGTGATGTAGATTTGAATGTGTCTGTGCAAGGTCTTTATGCGAATTGGAGTCTGTGGCAAAAACAAGGCAGACAAAAAGTACCATTAGGTTTTTGGACTAAAAAGTTACCTGAGGCTGGTGAGCGTTATACACCTTTTGAGAAACAGTTGCTTGCATGTTATTGGGCTCTGGTGGATACCGAGCAATTGACTTTGGGTCATGATGTAATTTTGAGACCTGAAATTCCTATTATGCAGTGGGTTTTGAGTTCGCCGAAAACTCATCGAATTGGACATGCTCAAGAGGCGAGTGTGATTAAGTGGAAATGGTATATTCAGGACAGGGCACGTGTGGGTCCGAAAGGTGTGGCAGCATTACATGAGCAAGTGGCGCAGGCGCCATCGAATGAGACTGGGAGTGATTGCTCCGTACCTGTAGTACAGGAATCTCCTGTCAAGTGGGGTAAGCCATTTGATGATTTGTCTGCGGAGGACAGAAAACATGTGTGGTTTACGGATGGTTCAGCGAGGTTCATTGGAGAGAAACGGCATTGGAAGGCAGTGTCCTATAATCCGAGCACACAAAAACTGCTGAGTACAACTGGTGAAGGAAAGAGTAGTCAATTTGCTGTATTATATGCAGTTTACCAAGTTTTGAAACAGGAATTACCTGGCACATGTCATATTTTCACTGATTCCTGGTCCACGGCTAATGGACTGGCGGTTTGGTTACCAACTTGGCATTCTCATAATTGGAAATTGCATTCAAAAGAACTGTGGGGAAAAGAATTATGGCAAGAAATTTGGGAAATGCTCCCACAGAGTACTGTGACAATCTTTCATGTGGATGCTCATACCCCGATAGACTCCCTTGACAAATTCTTTCATAACATTGCAGATGAGAAATCTAAAATTGCTGAGGCAGTGGTAGACATGCAAGATTCTGATTTGGCGGGATTGGCGAAATGGGCCCACCAGAAAGCAGGACATTTTGGAGAGAGAGCCACTAGCAGGTGAGCCGCCGATCGAGGAATTTATATTCCTTTAAATTTCATTAAAGATACTATTCTGCATTGTCCTATATGTCAACATTCTAGACAACGAAAAGTACCACAAATTGTTAAAGGTCATTTACATCGAGGAAAATTGCCCGCTCACATTTGGCAGATTGATTATATTGGTCCGCTCCCTATGAGCAAAAATTGTCAATATGTTTGTACAATGGTCAACACCTACAGTGTCCTTTTAGTGGCCTTTCCCTGCAAACAAGCTACCCAAGTGAATACCATTAAAACATTGGAATTAATCATGTTATATTATGGCGCTCCATTTCAAATTCAATCTGACAATGCATCCCACTTTCGTGGAAGATTGGTACAGGAATTTTGTGTGGAAAATAATATTGAATGGGTGTTTCATATTCCATATTATCCACAGGCATCAGGCCTTATTGAAAGAATGAATGGTTTGCTTAAAGAACAATTGCGAAAATTAACTGACAATAAGTATAAAAATTGGAGAGATCATTTGTTTCAAGCATTATTGATTCTGAACAATCGTCCCTTTCTGAATGCTGAATCTCCTTTAATGCGTCTGTTTCCCCCAAATATTGATGCGAAACCCAATACCATTGTTAATACTGTTATGTACTGGGAAATTTCCCCCGGAGCCCTGGCTCCATGCAGAGCAACCCCAGGTTCCGCAGGCTTGGACCTGCATGCCATGAATGATACTGTGCTTAAAAGTAAAGATCGAATTATTGTTGAAACAGGCGTTGGTGTCTGTATACCACCTGGAAATTTCGGACTGATTGCCCCTAGATCGGGCTTGGCCTTAAAAGGCGTTCAAGTACTCGGAGGAGTGATTGACAGCGATTATCAGGGAGAGATTAAGGTCCTCCTGCTGAACAGCAGTGAGGTTGATTTACCGATTCAAAAGACTGACCGAGTTGCTCAATTGTTAATTATGCCTGTTTTCAGTGGTGAGATTCAGAAAGGCACTGCCCCAACGTTGTTAACTGTGCGAGGCCAGAAAGGCTTTGGCTCTTCGGACAATCCTGGAGCGAGAATATGGGTGCAATCGCCTAAAAATCCCCCTGAACAAGCTGAAGTCATTGCAACCGGTCATGACAATACCATATTGGTAATGAGACCAGGGAAAGATAGCTGGGAAGCTGTCCCGGCTGACAAATGTTACCTACGAGAATGAATAATGCCTGTATTTGATTTTCTTTCAGATCATTCTCTGGACTGCTGCTGCAGGATGTGCCGGCGTTGGACTCCTTTTGGCCTGCAACGTCGGGAGAGGAGGAAACCCGCAGACTTTGGTTGATTCAAGAACCCGAGTACCACGTTCCTTCGCTGCGTGGGATTCATCATCGAACTTTTGGACAACTCTGGCTAAACGAGTTACTAATTCTCCGCATTTTTGCCTGACACCTATGCGTTCAGTAACTGATATTCTAGCGACCTGCTTGGTTGCTGTCCCCGCCTCAATGGAGACCTTGAAGCATATTTTTAATATATCAAATGCCCGACCCAATGTAATTCTCGGCGATTTTGCCGCTCACGAGTATTGCCCTTTATGTACTATTCTTTCAGATTCCATTCCCCCAATTCATTTTCAGATCACTACCTATAATATCACGCAGGGCGACTTGTGCTTTTTCTTGACCTGTGATCCTAATGCAATTACTGAATGTGTAAAACTGAAACTTAAAGCAGCCACCTCTTTTTCGACTCATGAACGAACTTTGTGTTCCCCCAGACCCCCGAAATCATGTGCTTCTGTTAAAAATAATATGACCTGTAAAAGTATAGTAGTTTCCCCTAGCCATTACCGTACAATGTTGTTACCTTCTGGTTGGTTATTTTCTTGTGGCAATACCTCTTGGCCCTATATTCCCGCAAATATTTCCGGAGGCCCGTGTGCCATCACTAGACTGAGTTTATTAATGTTTTCCTCACATCCCAATACCTATTCCCGTATTGTTCGTGATGTTATGATGCTACATGAAGCCTGTGATTCTTCCCTACATCTTTATTCTAAATCGGAATACCTTAGTTTAGCTATTTCCATTGTTGGTGTCCCAGCATTGGCTGTTTATAATGCCAAATCAATTGGGAAGATGGCCTGTTGGATGGTCAAATCAATTAATCAAACTTCTACAATTTTATCGGATATGTTATTAGATGCCCAGGGTGAACGCCGTGCTATTTTAAAAAATCGTGCGGCCATTGATTATCTTTTGCTAAAACATGGACATGATTGCTCTGATTTTGAAGGTCTTTGTTGCTTTAACCTTTCTGACCATACTAAATCTATTCAAGCTCATATTGACAAACTTCATGACTTGACTGAGGAGGTTAGAAAACACATTGATCAGGGTTGGTTTGACTGGCTATTCATTTGGTTACCTGACTTACATTCCCTACGACAGATATTAGGGGGTATTATGATTTCTATTAGTATTTTAGTAGCTATTTGCTGCTTTATTCAGTGCATTCCTTCCTTACTTCAATATTGTAGATTCGGCACGAGGACTAGATCAGTTAGTTTTGTTTCCTATTATTCTTCCACAGATGTTAGTTCCATATAGCGAATGATTAATAGACTAAAGTCAAGGGTGAAGTGTTCTGACCGACTTTTTCGGCCCTCCTTTGAGGGAGGATGATTGGATATGACTCTAGTCTATTATCATTCTAGTGCAGGGATTAGAACTACAGACAGGGCCTATTCATAAGGCACAGTAATGCACTTTCGTACCCTTTTCCTTAGATCAGGGCTTATAAACTTATGTTAGGGGATAGATTCATTAGTATTAGTGATAATCCGTCCTTTTGCAAGAGTGTTAGTATACCTTCTATGGAGTTATGCTTATTTCGGGCCTTGTAGGCCTCAAACGGGAGAGACTCCATCTTGCTTTCTGCCCCGGCAGCTTGAGATGCTTCTAGGTCAAGTGTAATGTTTTAGTTTCGAAGTGTTGTTCGCTTGGAGAGAACCGGCTCAGGCTGGCCCTTATCGAAAGACTGTATTTTTCTCCATTCCGAAGACACAACATCAGGCCGGCCGGCTGGGAACGTGTCCTTGGTACGGGGAGGTACAAGAATTTGGTGGGCGGCAGGTTACTGGCCGTAACTTTCCATGAAAGGACAAGCTTCCATATTAGCGAAAGCATGAGGCAGTGAGTCAGTCAGTCTGTAGGCGGCAGCTAGCCGTTAGCATCAATGCCATTAATTATTTCCAGGCAGACAGTCGCCATTTTGAAGTCCGAGAAAGATCATGAAGCTGATACTCTCTTAGAAAGATTGAAGAGGAGAGAGAAATAGTGCAGAACGGCGAGAGAGAGAGAGACAACAGCTAATAAAAGGAAGGTTCCAGTGACTTGGAGGAAAGCAGAGAAGACAGAGCATAGCGGTGCAGACGTGTACTCATGACTGCTGAGGTGTGATTCTAAGACGAGCCAAGGCACAGACGAGAAGGGAACCTAGATGACTGCCGAAGCCCGACTTCGTGTTCATAAGGTGACGTCTGTCCATAACCTATAGTGCGCACATTCTAACCTTTCACTTTTCTTTGCAGGATATATGTTATAGTATAGTATTGTGTTTTTATGATCATTGTAATAAAATACCCCAGTTCTTAGTGAACCAACATGTGCCTCGTATTCTTGTTCAATCAGGGTAACCTGGTCTTCTAGTCAGGCATTGTTTTCAGGAACGGATGTAATTCCCGGTCAGGTAAGAGGTGACTGAGCAATGAGGGAGAGAGGGACCCCTTGATGTGGAGAATAGAGGATACATGCTTTAATTTGGCAAGTTATGGTAATTCCTGTTATTGTAGTATCATATCCCGAGTAGCCAATGAGAGATTCCTTCCAAAGGTATTCATAGGAGAGTGATCGTCGTTGGTAAGCGGCGTTAATGAGAACACCAGGTGGGAGACTGGTGCATAGATCCGCCGGATTGCGGATCGGGCTGTAAGTGAGAGAACACTAGGGGGGACACTAGTGCTTAGGGCCGCCGGATTGTGGACCGGGCTGTGAGGAAGAGAGCACTAGGACTGCAGACTAGTGTGTAGGCACGCCGGATTGCGACTTGCCGAGCGAGCACTGACTGTGGTCAGTGTGTAATGGTAACTAATCAGAACTGCCCTAGGGTAGACTAGTCTGGGCCTAAGTTGCTGTGAGACTAACTGGTATGAGTTGGATATTGTAGAAAACCTATGCATGTATATTGCTATTTCCCCATTCTTAGGTACAAGACATATATATATATATCTACTGTAAATACGTTCTAAGGAGGGAGGTGATTACGTTCCGACTGGGTTGGAGGTGCTCTGAGGAGCTGATCCCATCTGGTCCAAGAATCCGGTCGTTACAAAAGTGCAGGCGGTTTGCCACCTACATGGTGGAACAAGGAAGGGCTTTAAAGCATCTGCTCCATATTTCACTGGAATGCACTGCCCTCAGGGAAGCTCAAGTTTAAAGCTGCCCTCAGGGTAGCTCATTCATTGTAGTAGCATGCACTTTCTCTGTGTGTGTCCTACACACCTGTTAAAGGGTGAGCTGTTTTGCAAACAGGGAAAGTACGCCATTTTTGTAATATCCACCCCTATTTTTATTTCAGAAAAAAATCACATCTCCCTTTATTGGTCCCTTGTAAAGTTGGTATCATTTTGTTCAATACATTTTTCTCTATTTTTATAAACTGTAGGGATATTTTTATTTTGTTGTGTCTTTGACTTTGTGACAGTTTTGGCACTTTTAAATGCTTTACTCATTATCTTAAATTAGGCTGGTGCCCTGTGCCATAACTAGAAGGGATTGAGTGCAGGTTTAAATCACTGAAACCTTTACCAGACCTAACAAGAATAGTGACCTTATTACTTAAAGTGGACTACCTTTCACTTCAACTAATAATACACTTTCTCTCCCTTTAGATTTATTGTTGGATTGCACAGATAGGGCAGTCTTTAGCGCTGGTGGCGCCTGGTGCAACAATCATTTTTGGTGTTCCTGTGATGTCTCCTCAGATTCTCTCACTACTACTGGGCAAGAATGCCCCTCATCTCTCCAATCATAGGTTATTGCTAAACACAGCGCCCCCTACTGAGGTCAGCGCTCCCTCCTGTGGTCTGCGCCAAGTGCAGCTGCAACAGTCACACTGCCCTAAGACTGACCCTGTGCACAGAATCAACTATTTGATACCTTTGTTTAAGCTTGACTTCAGATTGAATAGACTGTTTTATAAATAATTCCAGACTTTTTTCTGTAAGGAGTTCTCAAGATAACTATCAGTTCCAGATTCTGAAAGGTACTTGAGGGCATTTAAAATTTCTTGACCAATTCCAAGTCAAATTAGACTCACGCCAGTGTTTTTTCAATGGTTCTCTTTGAGTATACCAGGAATGACAACGTTGTTACCAATTTGGTTCAGTATAAACACATGTGTTAATCAATCAGTGGAATGTGTTTGGAAATTTGATTAAGTTGCAATTTGCCTGAATATGGACTGCTTGATGTGGTGTGGAGTTTATCTGAAGTCACCGCTGAGCATTTTAGGAGTCTGTCATTCTAAAATTGGTACTTCAGTGATAAAATTTTCTCTGAGTAATGAGAGATGTTGAGATTATAAAACTCATTCAGCGCTCCACCTTGCTTTAGGGGAATACTGTTTGGATTTTCTGGATTAACTGAATTCCTGTTAGTGACACCTAGTTAGATATTTGATATGGGGTCATTTAGATGTCAGGAAGCATGGGATCCTCTCTGACAGACCTCTCTTACTTGTGCAGATGTATTTATTAGATTGGTAAGCATTATTTCAAATCTAAAATATGAATGTGGCTTTTAAAAGCATTTGTTCTATGCAACTGTTAACAACCGGCCTCTCTTTTTTAAAGATTTAGGGCCATATGTATCATCAAACTATTTTGCATTTCCTAAATAGCAAATTTTAAGGAATCGCTATTTAGGAAATGCAAAATGGTATGTATGAACAAAATAGCATTTATTTTGCGATTCCTTAAGCTTCCTTAATTGCGAATTCGCATTTTGCGAATTCGCAATTAAGGAATATTTTCCAATGCATTCCTATGGGCCAGGAGGCCCATAGGAATGATTTCCAAATAATTCTCAAATTGCGAATTCGCAAATTGCTAATCGCAATTTGAGAATTTTTGCAAGGGTGCAGGGGTGTCTCAAGGAAACCCTGCTGCACCCCTTTAAATTACATGTGTGTGCATATGGCGCACATACATGCCCAATGGGCATGTATGTGCGTCATATGCCACCCTCACAAATGCACAATTGTGCATATTTACAAGAAATTGCAAATTACCACCATCTACAAGTTGGTGGTAATTTGCGATTCCTTAACCAAAATTCGCTAGCCAAAAATGCTACATACATAGCATTTAAGGAATCGCAAAATTGCGATTCCCTAAATGCTATGGCAAAATAAGGAATCGCACATGTTTGCAATTCCTTATTTTGGGAATGTTTCATACATCCCAAAACATGCAAAAAGGCCGTTTGCGATTCGCAAAGGCCGAAATTCTGCGAATTTCGGCCTTTGCGAATCACAAAAGGCTTAATACATGTGGCCCCTACTGAGTTCAGTTGCATGTTTTGTACAAACTTCCCTGAAACGTTGTTAAAATAATTCATTATAGAATAGGATTCTGAGACACTAGAGTTTGCTGTAGCGTTCTTATTAGTTTTCTGGCACGGCTGTTTTTAACTAGGAGCCTTGTTGTCCTGTATATTACAATGATATTCCTTTATTAGAGTGTTTTAATATTCATGCTCCATATCAAAAACTCGGAAGAACACAGGAGTACATTTGTAAAAAAGTTGCAAATGCATATGGAATTTACGGGAATGACCTATGTGAGAATGATTAGAATGTCCAAAAATTGCATTTTTTGCTTAGAAGATGGTTTGGTCCTTAATATTTGCACTCTCTCTCTCATCTCTCCCTTCTGTGAAGGGTGTCACTCCACCAACAGGTTACTCACACGTAGTCCAACAACGCAGCGCGTTCCTGATGTTTCACAGGAGACACTAACCGCTGCCTTGTACTCAGTGGTCCTATGCCTAACTGCTGCACCTGATCCAGTCTACTCCGACTTCTGCGCCCGCGGCAGGCACGGACTGGACGTTGCGGGTACCGGGCAATCCCCAGGTGCGCTGCAAGGGTGGGGGCCAGTTTTGGTCTCCTGGGGCCCGTTTTTGTTACAGGACCGTTTTTGCAGTTGGAAAGGCATCGCTGGTAAGCAAAGCCCAAGTTGTAATCATGAGCCAAGAAGACACGTTATGGGAGAGTGTGCACGAAGGTGGCCACAAGCATGGCCGGTCGATAGCACAACATTTGGGAAGGAGGGATAAATGAGAGAACTGATGCTCAGTGGACAGCCGTCCTGTCATAGTGACAGCCGATATATGAAATAGTACCCTGGGCAGGGACGGATTGGTACAGAGGGCAGTCAAGCATTGGCCGAAGGACTGGTGTCTTAGTGCCCTCTGTGGTCCAATTTACATGTATTTCCCAGCCCACAGAGGGAAATAGACAGGGAGAGTAAAGCAGCCTTGCTATGGGGGCCCTGTGATATGGCCTTTGGGGAATGATCAACTGTGGCCTCTCCTTGACCCCCTGTCAAGCATTTGTCCTGTTGTTTAACTGGGGAGCGGGTGATTGTTTGTGAGGATCAGACTTGCTGGGGGACAGGTGTTATTGAGGCCGTTGAGTCACTCTCACCTCGGTCCCCATGGGGCACACACAGCCCAGAAACAGTTTTTGTATTTGACACCTCACCCACAACCCTGTTTATTTAGAGGGTTTAGTGGGAAAGGGAGGAAGGGTTAATGCTAATGCGATGTTAATCCTAGGACTGGTTAACCCCAAACCAGTCCTAGGGTGCTTGTTTCTAGTCCAGGGAGGACCTTGCCTGGCAGTTCGGGCTGGACTGTTCCCACTGGGCGCAGGGTCAAAACTGATTTGCATATGGCTGGGTTCAAACTGGAATGGCATGGGGAGCAAAATAACGATGGATTTAGGCCCTGTACTGGGGTGAATGTATGACATAGTTCTGCATTTTGTCAATGAATCCTGCTTTTTTCCTACGGATGGACACGCAGCTGGGTCTTATGCCTAATCCCCTCCACTGCCAGTCCATTGGAGGGAGGGGGAGGGCTTGAAATATTTTGTAATAAAAGGAGCCTCACTGTTGTTCAATTTCTCAGGCAATGGAGGACTGGGAATGGCTTGGGTAATTTTGTAATAGAAGGTGCTTCGCTGTATTTTGGCTGCCGAGGCTGTAGGCCATTGTCACCTTGGCCCTGTGTCCTTCCCAAGAACAATATCCTCCCACTTTCATGCCTTACGTGTCCATAGGCATATATGGCCTGAATATCAGAGTTGCAGCGATGGGGAATCAGGTTTGAGTCCCAACGTCCTGTGATTCTTTGCAAATCACGTCATCTCCCATGGCCTTAAATAAAAAATCTGATCTTGTGTACTGTAATTGGTGCTTATGAATAGCACTCAAATAGCATTTGTCTTGGACTGAATTCACACCATATAAAACTGTCAAAAAGAAGAACAACAATAAAAAATAACCATTTGTTCATGCTTTACGGTTCTGTAAAGGTAACATGATGATTAAGGAGGAACCTTTATTAAAATGCTACGTATTTTTTTAACACAGCTTTTCTGCCTTTAGTTAGTTTAACTATTAGTCATGGGTCATTTAGGCAGCATCAGAACACCTTTTAAGGTGCTTTCCCTTATGTTTACTGTTCAAGGTACAAACTGAAAAAAATACCAGATTTGTGTGAATATGTTAATTTTGGACCTGAAAGAAAATGAAAATACCAGCTATGCCTGTAACAAACCATCCAAGTGTCAAACCTAGCCAGGTCAGGTGTTGTGGCCATTTCACCTCATTCGCCTGGCTAAAAGGTAATGTCTTATTTTCAAAGAGGGACAAATTAAGTGTTTCCATGAAAACTGATGCAAACCTTCTATTTAATTCCCCTTAGTGCCTCACTGCCTAGATTTCCTATGTTGCTGAGTCTGCTCTTTGACACTTACGTCATTCTGTGCCTCTTGCTAGATGCACCATTCTTCTACTGTTTTCTTTTTCCTATTCAGAGAGAGTCTACGCTTGCACTAACATAACATTTTGTTGTGTTAATATTTTCCAGTGACCCCCTCCTCATCCTGCAATGGGGGAGCATGTTGGGTGATGTTTGTGACTTTCCTTTCCCTCCCCAGCTGAAAGGGACACTCAGATGTCCTGCCTCACCTCCATATGGCCACACCTCTCCCTCACTGCCTGCATGAGTATGAGAAAATCAGGTCTATGTTTTTCTGTCTCATTGCTCTGACCACACCCCCTTCTCTATCAGCTAGTAAAACCCAGTTTCCAGATTGAAGTGAGGGTGAGAATTCATGGATTTCAAACCCGCCACCTGATTACCATGCTTAAATTAGCCAGGCGAGGGGCATAAAAGCAGATGGCCAGCAGCTTGCATCGGACAACGTAAAGTTGGACTCTACAGTGCACACCACCTGGAGGATTTGATCTAGAAGTCTCATCAGGAGGTCAAAGCAAATGTCCTGCCCAGCCCTCAGGTGACAAGAAGACCCATTTTCATCTCTTAAGGTCCCATTCATTTCCTTCCCTTCCTAGGAGGAAGGAACCATGCTTAGGCCTTCACTGGCCCGGTCCAACTCCTGAGTGCTAGGCAAAAGACAGTCCTGATTCTCCCATACAGAACTACAGAGTGTTCACCAAGCGTTATCTATTAAGTTACTCTGCTAACCAAGGCTCTGTGCTTTAGGTCTGCCCCAAAGCTTTACTGACTTACCAAGTCCAGCACCCAGTAATGAAGTGTGTTGTTAGCCGATCCCTTCCTGTGCAGCAAGAAGGGAAAGGTAGGAACAATTTTTATGGATTTTTTAACGCATGTTTTGCACAATTAACTGATTCATTTCATGCCAATCAAACTTTTAACTCTATTGTAAAGGCATCATCCAAAATGCTGAAAAGGGAATTATTTCTCTATATGCCAAGAATATTAATTTGTAACTGTTGCTTCATTTTTGTTTATAGTCTGTAGGTCATTCCTAGGCTGTAATGTGTCAACATATGTGTGTGTGTTGATTTCAGGATATATTTAAGACTTTGTGTAATGTGCTTTCTCTTAAGAGAACTGGTTGACCCTCATTCTAAGCTAGGCCCTGCTGAAGGCTTAAGCTTAATTTGCAAACTTGACACATCTTCCTTTGTGCAGCAGGTTTGCCCTTTCTAGCATATTGAGGTACATGTCATTTTTGCTGATTTTCTATGTTTTTCATGGTTATTGCCATCCATGGAGGAGTTTTTCTGCAAGATAATTGCCTCAAGTCTGTGTAAGTGCTTAGGCGCTGTTATGCCAAAACAAGTGGCTCTCTTCTGCCTGTGAGAGGAGGTGATTTGGTATTGCACAACTTTTTCTGGTTGTTTGTGTTTTGTTTACATGCATGTGGCCCACAGAACGTGCTTCAGATATGGTGCTCCAGCATGTGTCCTACACATGGATGGACATGTGAAGAATTGTGAGAGATTGTTACACAGATGGAATATTTGAACCAATATCACTAGTTGTCTGCAGGTCCCTTGAACCATGATTCTGGTAACAGAGGGGGGTTATAAATTCTTAGTGGCATTTGATACAAATTCTCTTTTGAAAATTGAAAAAGGTTCACTTTGCAGATTTACATGTGTTTTTCTATGGCCATAAAGTATTACCTATACCTCTAACACTCATTATCTACCTACCCCTTCTTCTTTCTATACCTATATATCTTTTCTGCCAATTGGTTTTCATTGGTGCTGTAAGAATGACATTAGAACATATAACTAAAGCTACAATTGCAAACACAATGCCCATGTGGTTTACTGTGATATTATGTGCTAGCTCACTAAGCATCAACCAAATCACCCTTACCTTTCCTCTACAAATACAAGAAATACGCTAATTACACTCAGAAGTCCATGTAAATTGTTGTTGCAATTTAATGTACACTATTCACCCAAGGAATGTTTATGTTTTGGAGCATTTTTCCAGATTGTATTATGTTATGATATAGGCTTGAACATGGGTGCTCAAAAATATTTTCCCAGGAGCCACAACATTTGGTCTGTGATGTGACCAAGGGCCGCATTGATGCCTGCAGGGTAGCAGTTCGGGCTAAGGCGGGTGTGAGGGAAGGGAGGCATATATATCTAGTGTCTGAATTGCACAATGTGAAATCAAAAACTTGGGTTTGAATACTGGCTTCACAACTTAACCAGATTGTGTAATCCTAGGAAATTGTTTTTTTTCACTTGGCCGACCTGTTTCTTCATTATCACATATGAGGACTTCAAAATACATGACCCCCGGGAGGATTGCCGTACAGAACCTTCTCCTTTGCTTGATTGAATAAACTATAATGTTGTTCATGTATAATAGACACCCAGGTCACCCAAAGAATATGCATAATAAGCATGAGCGAATTTTGCGAATCTGGCGTTCGTGAATTTTGCGAATTTGTGAACTCGCAATCCGCAAAATCCGCAAATTCTCGCGAATTTGTGGATTTTGTTTTGTGTTCGCAAGGATTTCTGCCAGTTCGCGAGGGTTTTGTACCAGTTCGCAATTGCGAACTTACATGTCGGCTCGCAACGGTCGCGATTATGTTGTTTCCACGTCTGGTTCATCATCACAGGTTCCCAGCACCCTCTGTTTCACCCCTGCCATCCTCTGTTTCACCCATGCAACCCTCTGGTACATCAATGCCATCCTCTGGTTCATCATCACTGTAGATTATGGGGGGAAAAAGCAAGCACACCAGCCCTGCTTCAACTGACATGAATTAATTTGGGATTGATTTATTAATGTGTCACTGTTTTAAAATTCCAGTCTGGCACCTGCTTCCTTATCTGTAATTTGCTTTATGTTGCAGTGCAATTTTTTTTCCAGGACCTTTTATGGCCCACTTGTGGCTATTCTATGAGCCTGCCTTGAGGGTCAGAGCAGGGTCATACAATTGTTGCAACTAGCAACTGAACTCTGGAGGGGCCCCAGTCAGGAAGCATGACAGGGAATGGGTACTAATGATGAGTTTGAACTTTTGAACCTGCTGAATGCTTTCACTTGTGCAAAACTCGTTTTTCTGCAAAACAGCATTACAGCAACTGTAATGCCCCAAACAAGCTTACTTGTGAAAGTTGATTTCTAATCCAAAAGTGATCCAAAGAAAGTCAAAAGGCCTCAAATCCCAAAAAGTGCAGGCAAATGTCAACCTGAGGAGTTTTTCTGATAATAATCATCATTTTCAGAAGGTCTATGCTGCTTGCTAGTGGATTTCTTGTGCAGAATTGCAATTTTTGTAATTTCGCGAGTGCGAGATTGTTGCTGCCTACATGTTCACAATTGCGAACTTACACCGCACGCCGCAAAATTGTATCACCAAGAAAAAAAAATCTGCTGCGTGCGAATTTGCGGATTTTCGGTAAATTCGTGAGCGTTCGCGGATTGCAAATTTACAGAAAATCCGCAAAATTTGCGAGCGGAACGGATTTTCCGCCCATGCTTAATGCATAACAAATGAGTGTTTCTTAGTTCACTACTGGCATTGTTGTCAGAGTGGGGAGTAGCATGTTTTTTTCAGAATTTATGTTTTAACACTATCACTTCTAAAAAAACACTTCTCAATGTACTGATGTCATTTGATGTACTAAGTTGAAATGGTTCTGCATGCTAATGAAATACACTACTTGAATTTTGAACAGACTTTATCATGCTTTTAAACTTTTGCTGCAAGTTGTCTTTAAAATGAAGGTGTATCTAAAGTTGAGTGGTGCAGGATGCCCTAGTTACTTCCTTTCTTTAACTTTAACTTCGACGTAACACGAATAGTGACCTTATTACTTTAAGTGGACTACCTTCCACTCCAACTAAAAATCCACTTTCACTCCCTTTAGATTTATTGCTGGATTGCACAGAATCAAATATGTGATACATTTATTCAAGCTTGACTTCAGATTGATTAGACTGATATATATATATAAATATTTTGAGATGTTTTTTCCTTAAGAAGTTCCCAAGATAAATATCTGTTCCAGATTCTGAAAAGTAGGTCTGAGGACGTTTAGAATTTATTGACTTGTTTCCAGTGAAATGACACTCATGCCAGTGGTTTTTCAATGTTTCTTTTTGGGTATACCATGAATGACAGTTTTCTTTCTATTTTGGTGCAGTATAAACATATGTGTTAATCAATCAGTGGAATGTGTTTGGAAATGTGATAAATTTGCAATTTGACTGAATATGGACTGCTTGATGTGGTGCGGAGTTAATCCGAACATTGGTACTTCAGTAATAACATTCTCTCTGAGCAATGAGAGATGCTGAGATTATAAAATTAATTTAGTGCTCCACCTTCCTTTAGGGAGATAGTGTTTGGAATGTCTGGATTAACAGAATTCCTGTTAACAGCACCTAATTACATACTTGATATGGGCCATTTTAAATGCAAGGAAGCATGGAATCCTCTCAGACAAACCTCTCTCTTACTTTCACAGATGCATTTATTAGATTGGCAAGCATTATTTCGAATCTAAAATATGAATGCAGCTTTAAAAAGCATTTCTTTTATGCAATTGTTAACATCCGGCCTCACTTTTGGATGCTATATTGAGTTCAGTTGTATTTTTTTGTACAAACTCTCCTGAAACTTTGTTAAAATATTCCATTATAGAACAAGAATCTGCTGCACTAGAGGTAACTGGAGTGTTCCGATTTTTTTTCTAGGAGCCTTTTTTGCCCTATAAAATTGCATTAACATTCCTTTATTATAGTGTTTTAAAAGTCATACTCCAAATCCAAAATTTAGAAGAAGATAGGAGTACATTTGTGAAAAAAATGTGAATGCATATGGAATTTAGGGAATGACCTTCCCATTTGATGAGATCTTTGAAAATTATTAGAATCTTCAAATATTGTATTTTTTGTTTCCAAGCTTGTTTTGTCCTTAACAATCAGACTCTCTCTCCTCTCTTCCCTCTGTGAAGGGTGTCACTACACCAAGAGGTTACTTACATGAAGCCCAGACGACGCAGCGCTATCCTGATGTTTCACAGGTGACACTAACCGCTGCCCTCTGCTCAGTGGTCATATACGTAACAACTGCGCCTGATCCAGTCTGTTCTGACTTCTGCGCCCTGGCTCTCCCAGTTAATCGATGTGTTGGAAAGGCATCACTGGTGGGCAAAGCCCAAGTTGCAATCATGAGCCAAGAAGACACTTCGTAGGAGAGTGTGCACGAAGGTGGCCGCAAGCATGGCCGGTCGAGAGCACGACATTTGGGAAGGAAGGATAAATGAGAGAACTAATACTCAGTGGAAAGCCGTTCTGTCATAGTGACGGCCGATATATGAAATAGTACTCTGGGCAGGCACGAATTGGTATAGCAGGCAGTCAATCATTGGCCAAAGAACTGGTGTCTCAGTGCCCTCTGTGGACCAGTTTATTTTTCTTTCCCAGCCCACAGAGGACACTGGACAAGGAGAGTGAAGCAGCCTTGCTTGGGGGCCTTGTGATATGGCCCTTGGGGAATGATCAGCTGTGGCATCTCCATGACCCCCTGCCCTGTCAAGCAATTCCCCTGATGGTTAACTGGCAAGCGTATGATTGTTTGTGAGGATCGGCCTCGCTGGGGGACAGTTGTTGCTCAGGCCGTTGAGCCATTCTCACCTCAGTCCCCCTGGGGACCACACAGTCCAGAAACAGTGTTTGTATTTGACAACTCACCAACGACCCTGCTCATTCAGAGGGTATGGTGGGCGAGGGAGGATGGGTTAATGCTGAGGCCTCGCTGTAGGGGTCAGGTGATGTTTTTAACTTAGGCCCTCTTCACCTCAGCTTCTGCTACTATGGGACATCAGCTGTGTCTTATGCTCAAGCCCCTCCCCTGCCAGGACATTGGAGGGCGGGGGAGGGCTTGAATCCTTTTATAATAGAAGGGGCCCCACTGTTGTTCGGTTGCTCAGGCTGTAGGCCATTGTCACCTTGACCCTGTGTTCTTCCCAAGAACAATATCTTCCTACCTTTATCCCTTATGTGTGCATAGGCGTATATGGCCTTAAGATAAGAATTGCAGAGATGGGGAATCAGGTTTGAGTCCCAACGTCTGCTCAACATCCTGTGATTCTTTGTAAATCACGCCATCTCCCAGGCTCTTAAATAAAAAATCTGATCTTGTGTACTGTAAGTGGTGCTCATGAAAAGCGGTCAAATAGCATTTGTCTTGGGCTGAATTCACACAATATAAAACTGTCAAAAAGAATACCAAACAATAAAAAACTACCATTTGTTCATGCTTTATGGTTCTGTAAAGGGAACATGATAATTGGAGAGGAAGCTTCATAAAAACACATACGTATTTTCTTAACACAGCTTTTCTGCCTTTGCTCCGTTTAACTATCAGTCTTGGATCATTTAGGCAGCTTCAGAACATATGTTAAGGTACTTTCCCATATGTTTACTGTTGAAGGTACAAACTGAAAAATACCGGATTAGGGTGAATATGTTAATTTTGCACCTGCCAGAAAATGAAAATACCAGATATGCCGGTAACAAACCATCCAAGTAGCAAACCTATCCAGATCAGGTGTTGTGGCCATTTCACCTCATTTGCCTGGCCAAAGGTAATGTCTCATTTTTCACAGAGGGATAAATAAAGTGTTTCCGTGAACACTGATGCAAACCCTCTATTTTATTTCCCTTAGTGCTTCACTGTCTAGATTTCCGATGTTGCGGAGTCTGCTCTCTGACACTTACGTCATTCTGTGCCTCTTGTCGGATGCTCCATTCTACTTCTATGTTCTTTTTCTTATTCAGGGAGAGTCAAAGCTTGCACTAACATAACATTTTGTTGTGTTCCTATTTAGTGATAGTGATGTTTGTGGCTTTCCTTTTCCTCCCCAGCATGAAGGGACACTCAGATTTCCTGCCTCACCTCCACATGGCCACACCTCTCTCTCGCTGCCTGCATGAGTATGAAAAAAGCAGGTCTATGGGTTTCTGTCTCATTGCTCTGGGCACACCCCCTTTCTCTATCAGGTAGTATGACACAGTTTCTAGATTGAAGGGGGGGGTGAGAATTCATAGATTTCACACCCACCTCCTGATTGCCATGCTTAGGTTAGCCAGGAGAGGGACATAAAAGCAATTAGCCAGCAGCTTGCACCATACAACTTAAAGTTGGACTCTGCAGTGCACACCACCAGCAGGATCTTATCCAGAAGTCTCAGCAGGAGGTCAAAACAAAGACCAGCTCAGCCCTCAGGTGCCCAGAATAACTGATTCAACAGCCTACATCTTCATCTCTTCAGGTATCAACCATGTCCTTTCCTTCCCAGGAGGAGGGAACCATGATTAGGCCTTCAGTGGCCTAGTTCAACTCCTTAGTCTTAGGCAAAAAAGTCCTGATCCACCCATGCAGAACTACAGATAGTTCACCCAGTCTTTTCTAATACTTTACTCTTCTAACCAGATGCACCACAAGGCCAAGCTTCAACTCAAGAAGGCCATAAAACCCCCTTGGTACCCCACTCTCCAAAGTACGTTGAGTAAAGCAGTACTCAAAGCCACATCTAGTGTGCCCCAATCGCAGTCCCACCACACTCAGAAGATACTGCACTAGGCTCAGTGCCTTAGGTCTGCCCCAAAGCTTTACTGATTAACCACGTCCAGCCCCCAGAAATGCAGTGTGTTGCTAGTCGATACCTTCCCGCGAAGCAAGAAGGAAGAGGTAGGACCCATTTTTAAGGATTTTTTAACCCATTCTTTGCACAATTAACTGGTTAATTTGTGTGCCAATCAACCTTTTAACCCTAATTTAAAGGCCTCATCCAAAATGCAAACAAGGGACTTATTTCTCTATATGCCAGGAATATTAATGAGTAACTAGTTTTTGGCTATAGTTTGTAGGTCATTCCTAGGCCGGAATGTGCCAACATATGTGTGTGTGTTGATTGCAGGATATATTTAAGACTTTGTGTAATGTGCTTTTTTAAAAGAGAACTGTTTGAGCCTCATTCTAAGCCAGGCCCTTTTCAAGGCCTAAGCAGAATTTGCAAACTTGACTCTTCTTTCTCTGTGCAGCAGGATTGCATTTTCTACCATGTTGAGGTTATATGTCTTTTTTTCAGATTTTCTATGTTTTTCATGGTTAATGCCATCCATGGAGGAGCTTTTCTGCAAAATAATTGCCTCGAGTCTGTGTAAGGGCTTAGGCACTGTTATGCCCAAACATGTGGCTCTATTTTGACTGTGAGAGGAGGGCCATTTGGTATTGCACAACTTTTACTGGTTGGTTCTGTTGTGATGCATGTGGCCCACAGAAAGTGCTCCAGATGTGGTGCTTTAGCATGTGTCTTACACGGAAGGGCATATGAAGAATTGTGAGGGATTGTTACACAGATGGAATATTTTAACCAATATCACTAGATGTCTTCAGGTCAGTTGAACCATGATTCTGATAACAGAGGCTAGTTATTGATTCTTCTGAACTCTTAGTGGCATTTGATACATATTCTCTTTTGAAAAGTGAAAAAGGTTCACTTTGCATGTTTGCATGTGTTTTTCTATGACCATAAAGTATTACCTATATGTCTTACACTTATTATCTACCTATCTATTCCTCTTTCTATAGCTATGTATCTTTTCTTCTGTCTACCTGATCTTTCCGTCTCTACCTTATTTCTCTCTCCATCACAACTATCACTACTTTATTTCTAGTTCTTCTTCACCTCCCTCATTATACTGTCTCTTTACCTCTCTGTTCACCTCCTCTTTCTCTCAACCCTTCAATCGCTGCTACTCAGCTGAACTGATGTTCACTGTCTGCCCAGAGTAGGACACACAGAGAAAGAGAGCAGCTGGTGCAAGGGAAGAGAGACAAGGCGGGGAAGAGACATAAGGAGGAAATTATTAGATTTCAGACAATGGAATGCTGAAAATCCGCACAAGAGCCTATTGGTTTTCATTATTGTTGTGAGAATGGCATTAGTAAACATAACTAAAGCTACAATTGCAAACACAATGGCCAAGTGGTTTACGGTAATATTATGTGCTAGCTCACTAAACATCAACCAAATCACCCTTACTTTTTCACTAAAAATACAAGAAATAGGTTGATTACACACATAATTCCATGTAAAATGTTGATGCAATTGAATGTACACTATTCACCCAAGGAATGTTAATGTTTTGGAGCATTGTCCCAAATTGTATTATGTTATGATATAGGCTTGAACATGGGTGCTCACAATCATTTTCCCAGGAGCCACAATATTTGGCCTGTGATATGACCAAGGTCCGCATTGATACCAGCAGGGTAGGAGTTGGGGGTAAGGTGAGTGTAAGGGAAAGGAGGCATATACATCTAGTGTCTGAATTGTACAATGTGAAATCAAAAAATTGGGATCAATACTGGCTTCACAACCTAGCCAGATTGTGTGATCCTATGCAATTGTTTTATTTCACTTGGCCGACCGGTTTCTTCATTATCACATATGAGGACTTCGAAGTACATAACCTCAGGATCGGTACTGTACAAAACCTTCTCCTTTGTTTGATTTAATGAACTATAATGTTGTTCCTGTACAATAGACAGTCAGGTCAGCCAAAGAATATGCATAACAACTATTTATTTATTTATTAATTTATTTATTTATGAGTTTTATAGAGCGAGAACTTGACCCGTTAGGGTATCAGATCGCTTTACAGGAAAATATAGCAATAAACAGAACAGGTTTAACATCAACCAGTTACAGATCGAGTAGTAGGGGAAAAGGTGCACGATAAATGAGGGAGATAAGGGCATGTATTTACAGGTTACATATCCAAATACTCATGACACGATAACATATTACAGATTACATTTACAAATGTTCAAGACAAGGCTCCAAGTTTCTGATAGGGTAACTAGATAATCCTAAGGGAGGCAATAGACGGCCATAGATCTGGGCCATGGTGATGATGGAGGCCAGGCTTGAGCTAGAAATGTTCCCATAAGGAAGGTTTTGGCCTCCCTTTTGAAGCAAGTCAGAGAGGGGATTCTTCTGATGTCAGGTGGGAGAAAGTTCCATATTCTTGGAGCAGCCCCAGAGAAAGCCCGATTGTAAGTTTTTTTTTTTCCAAAAGCGCGCAGGTTGGAGCAGGAGGTCTTTGGCAGATCGGGAGTTTCTGATTCCTCCGGAGATCCCAAGTTTCTGCGCCAGATATGCAGGGGATTTAGAGTATAAAGCTTTGTGTGTGATGCAAGTTACTTTGAGCTGTATTCTTGCCTCCAAGGGAAGCCAGTTGAGAGCCTTCAGGTGTGGGGAAATATGGTCGTATTTCCTCGTGCCGGTGAGTAGTCTAGCAGCCGCATTGAGGCAGGCTCTTAGAGGTGCCAGGGAGATTTTGGGTAACCCCAAGAGGGTAGAACAGCCATATTCCAGTCTGGAGATGACAAGTGCTTGGACTGCCATTTTTAGGTCTGGTTTACAAAAGGGGGTGGTGATGAACAGAGTGTCTGAATTGAGCAGACCACTCTTACCCAGTCCAAAGATCAGGGCTTGATCCATCACCGTTATTTATCTCACTGCCCCATCCCAGCTCAGAACCTGGCTATATGCAAATCAGTCTGTCCCTGGCCCAGTGCATCATGGGAACAGGGCAGACTAAACTACCAAGCCAATTCTTTACCAGAAAGGAGACAAGCTACCGGGGACCGGTTTCTGGCATTTCAGCCGTCTTCGGCCCGGCTTGCTTGAATCCTGATGGAGCAGTGAGAAAGGGACTCATGTCTGAGTATACCCTGCCACACCTATAGTGGCCAAAATCGATTTACAAAAGGGGGTGGTGATGAACAGAGTGTCTGAATTGAGCAGACCACTCTTACCCAGTCCAAAGATCAGGGCTTGATCCATCACCGTTATTTATCTCACTGCCCCATCCCAGCTCAGAACCTGGCTATATGCAAATCAGTCTGTCCCTGGCCCAGTGCATCATGGGAACAGGGCAGACTAAACTACCAAGCCAATTCTTTACCAGAAAGGAGACAAGCTACCGGGGACCGGTTTCTGGCATTTCAGCCGTCTTCGGCCCGGCTTGCTTGAATCCTGATGGAGCAGTGAAAAAGGGACTCATGTCTGAGTATACCCTGCCACACCTATAGTGGCCAAAATCGATTTACAAAAGGGGGTGGTGATGAACAGAGTGTCTGAATTGAGCAGACCACTCTTACCCAGTCCAAAGATCAGGGCTTGATCCATCACCGTTATTTATCTCACTGCCCCATCCCAGCTCAGAACCTGGCTATATGCAAATCAGTCTGTCCCTGGCCCAGTGCATCATGGGAACAGGGCAGACTAAACTACCAAGCCAATTCTTTACCAGAAAGGAGACAAGCTACCGGGGACCGGTTTCTGGCATTTCAGCCGTCTTCGGCCCGGCTTGCTTGAATCCTGATGGAGCCCTGATCTCTTGACTGGGTGAGAGTATTCTGTTTAATTCAGAGACTCTGTCCCTCACCACCCCTTGTTGTAAATATTTTTGTCCACCCTAAGCGTGGAAGGGTATGCTCAGATGTGAGTCCCTTGCTCATTGCACCATCAGGATTCAAGCAAGCCGGGCCGAAGAGGCTGAAATGCCAGAAACCGGTCCCCGGTAGCTTGTTTCCTTCCCAGTGTAAGAATTGGCTTTTGTAGTTTGGTTTGCCCTGTTCCCATCATGCACTGGGACAGGAACAGACTAATTTGCATACAGCCAGGTTCTGAAACTGGGATGGTGCAGTGAGCTAAAAAACTGTGTTGGATCTAGCCCTGATCTCTTGACTGGGTGAGAGTATTCTGTTTAATTCAGAGACTCTGTCCCTCACCACCCCTTGTTGTAAATATTTTTAGGTCTGGAGCATCGAGGAAGGGTTTCAATTTCCTATGTAGCTAAGGTGGAATCTGGCTGATTTGGCCATCGAATGGAAGAGGTCTCGCATGTTCAGGTTGCTGTCAAGGATGATTCCCATGAATTTGGCTGAATCCACGATGGTTGGTGGGCAGTTTAAGGCTGTGATGATCTTGATCCATGATTGAATCTCAAGGTTGGTATTGGGCGGGGAGATCAGGAGAAATTCTGTTTTCTTTGGGTTGAGTTTGAGTTCATTGGATGCGAGCCATTGGACAGTGAGTTTCAAGGCTTCGTTCAGGGAGAGAATCTCTTCGAGAGATGAGGTTTTGATGTAGATCTGAGTGTCATCAGCGTACATATGATAGGAGATATTAGCAGTGCGTAATACCTCGGTAAGCGGTTCCTGCTAGAGGTTGAAGAGGGTGGGGGACAGGGTTGATCCTTGAGGGACTCCAACCGTGACAGGGGATGGTGCTGATAGGGTGCTGTTGATAAGGAATCTCTGGGACCAGTTTTGGAGGAAGGACCTAAACCATTCTAGAACAGTGTCATTCAATCCCATCCTGAGTTTGAGGCTTTTGAGTAGTTTTTCATGGTTGACCGTATCAAAGGCCGAAGATAGGTCCAGGAGGATTAGGAGACAGGTTTTGCCTTGGTCAAGGGCTTGGAGAGCATCATCAACGATGCGAAGCATAGTGGTTTCGGTGCTGTGCCCTGGTCTAAATCCGGATTGGAAGTCATCGAGCAGGTAGAAGTTGTTGATGTGTTGACTTAGCTGCTGCTGCACACATTTCTCCATCACTTTGGCTAAGAGCGTGATGTTGGAGATTGGTCTGAAGTTTTCTGGGGAGGCTGGATCCAGCGACAGTTTTTTCAGAATGGGGAGGACTTGGCCGGCTTTTAGAGCGTCGGGCATCATTCCCTGCCTGAGAGAGGCGTTAATTATTGTAGTCCAGCTTGTAATAATGGATTGGGCAACGGCTGCTAGGAAGTTGGAAGGCAGCAGGTCATTAAAATGGTTATTAGGGTTTAAGGTAGATAGGATTTTAGAAACTGAGTTTTCGTCATAGACTTTGACGTCAGTCCAGTGAGCATGGTTTTTGGGTTGGAGCCTGTCAGGCGACATGGCTGGAGGAGGCAGGTCAGGAAGTGTTTGAGGGTATGTGATGGAACTGAGTTTGTTTCCAAGGGCTGAGATTTTGTCGGCGAAGAAGGTGGAGAATTCCTTTGAGGAAGTAAGAGACTTGGGGGATTCTTTTGAGGTTTTGGCCAGTTTATTAGATTGGTATTTGACCAGTTTGAAGAGCTTGTGGAGTCTGTTCTTGGCCTTTTCTAGTTCAGTTCTGAAGAACTCTTTTTTTGACTTGAGTATGTTCCTATTGTAGACATTTCCTGGCCTGGCGCAGGAGTTTTATATGTGCGGCAGAGGGGTGCTGCTTCCGGGATCTTTCAGCTTGCCGGAGGTCTCTCCTCTCATTATGGAGGGATCCAGTGAACCACGGGTGCCTGTCTTTGATTTGGATTCTTTTCAGTTTTAGGGGGGCTAGCTCATCCAGGATGTTCTTTATAGTCGCAGAGTAGTGATTGTTGAGGCCACTGACTGTTGTGATATGCGAGGGGGGAGGTCTGATTTCAGCGAGCCTCAAGTTCACTGCAGTCCAGGTTCTTGGTGTCTCTGATCCAGCATTTAGGGATCACCGGTTGCAGTGCCCTTGTCTTGTGGGTGCCAAGTAGAATGAAGGTGATGGCGTGGTGGTCAGACCAGTCGCATGGGTCTATAGAGATAAGTTTGACTGTTGATTCTCTAGAGATGGTTTTTGAGTGAATTGGAGACAGACGCCCGCTCTGTGTATCCACATCTCTGCCCTAAAAATGGAGCACATTTGGGAGTATTGACGAATCCAAGTCACCTTTAACTATATTCCTCCAGTTCGGTTGGAACACCATGTTTTATTAAGCGACTTCGAGTGGGCGTCGCCACCGTTCTCTATCCACATTTCCCATCTTCCAGTGTTTGACATCTACTGAAATAAGACAGGCCTTTCACCAGTGAACTTAAAGCTAGATGCACCACAGTCTTGGTTACTTCCATCATTGAGAAAATTAAGGATTGCAGTTCTTTAACCTGCTCACCCAATTGAAGTTAGCATAAGTGTGCATGAATACAGACTTCCTGAAGAAGGCTCACGCCGAAACGCGTTGAAATGGGAATGCACTTCTGTATTTTACAAATTAATTAGACTGTTTGTCATTATTCACATATATTGTGTTATATGTAATGGATTTTTGTATGTACTAAGTTATAATAAGACAAAAAATATTTTCTATAAAAAAGTTGACATAAAAAACAATAAAATATTCGAATGTATCAATATATTTTTAGTGTCAGTTTAGTCATTAGCGATTAGTTTTCTTTCTCTTTAGTTTAACAGGCACAAAACCCGGTGCAATTTTGCCCTTACTTACCCCAAAGATTCTCTAGAGATGATCCAGCCAAGAGTTGCCCCTTTTGAGTGGGTTGGTAGTGAGCAGGCTTGGGTCGGGGCTTGATCGGCCAGGAGGTATTTGATGGTGTTGACATGTGAATCCTTAGGGTCGTTCCAGTGCAAGTTAAAGTCACCCAGGAAAATATCTTTGGCATTGTTGGAACTCTTGGCTGTAATGATTTCCATGAAGTGGTCAGTGAAGGAGTCCTTCATGCCTGGGGGTGGTAAAAGATGTGCAGGTTGCACAGTTGGGTGGAGTTGCTTGCGAGGGTGAGGTATTCGCAGGATTCGGTGGTGTCCGCCAGAGGTTCCGTCACAAGAAGGTTAGAGCGGTAGATACAGGCAATGCCTCCTCCTTTCTTGTTAGATTGTCTTTCCAGCCTTGCGATGTTGTAGTTAGGAGGGACTAGGAGGTCCAGGCATGGGGATGAGGAGTAGTTGAGCCATGATTCTGTTAGGATCGCTAAGTCGAAATTTTTGTAAATGATGAGATCAGCAATAACCACGGCATGGTTAGCTGCCTATCGGCAATTGATTAAAAGACCAGACGGAGAAGATTTGGAAGGAGTTTCGAGAGTCTTGGCGGACAGGTGAACAAGTGCTATATTATTCTTTACCACAATTCTGTTGCGGAGGGTAGCTGGTCTGTTGGGGTTGATAGTGACAGTGCGAATGGCATGTTCGGCCTGTACTTCAAAAGGATAAGGGGTAGCTGGGGTAGAGTCGTAGTTGTTGTCAGAGTGGGGGGAGAATGAATGCTTCCGAATTCATCTTTTAAAACTATCACTTCTAAAAAAAAAACTTCTCAATGCACTGATATGATTTGATGTACTAAGGTGAAATGGTTCTTCATGTTAATGAAATAAACTACTTACATTTTGAACATACTTTATCATGCTTTTAAACATTTGCTGCAAGATGTCTTTAAAAGTGAAGGTGTATCTAAAGTTGAGTGGTGCAGGATGCCCTAATTACTTCCTAATTACTTCCAGAAGTCCAGTGCTGCTCTTGACCAGGGGTCGGCAAATTAAGGTCAGGAGGGCCACAAGTGGCCCCTGCTCCATACTTTGACTATTACTGGGCTAGAATGTCCATTCTTTTAGTATCATCAGTCTAAAGCGATTTTTTGCACAGTTTTCTCACAAACAAAATGTAAAGCTGTAAAAATAAAATTACAAATTATTTTTAGCAAATAACCACATGGCAGTAGAAGTACAGGAAGATGGATTATTTGGTAGTTTTCCTCTTTTCTGGTTGTTCTCACTAATACTGAATGAATGGCATACATGACAGGATGTTTTATGTTGTCTAGGGAAAGAGACAGAAGAGAAGAAAAGAAAAGGGGGTGCTGAAAAATTACGAGAGAAGAAGAGAAGATGACTTGAAGAAGAATTGGGAGAAAACAAGAACATTTTCGACATGTTTACAATGCAGACCAAAATGCTATATCACAATGCTAGTACTACAGCAGCGGGTCCTCCATCTTCAGGTGAAAATGTTTTGGCCAATACTTTGACAGAAGACTCCACTTGCAAGCACATGATAGAACAACATGATTCTGAAAGAATAGCAGTTTTAAAGTCATAGGAAGCAGGAGTCCTGTCTGTTGATGCAACTAAAGGTGCTCCTAGAGAGAGGGACTCACGAATAAATACTTCTGCAACACGTGGAACAAATGTGGAGGCAGCAATATAATCCAGTGCAAAGGCTACTTCAGTAGATGAAGCCACTGAATCAACTATTTCAGGGAGATCAGCATCCATTTTACTGAATTTTCCAGAAGTTGGGATCCAAGATATGACGTAGACACAAGGAATGGACCAGGCACCGATAGTTGACCTTTTCTTTCCACGGACATAGCATGATGAGCTTTCTGCGTTCTTTCAGTATCACCTAATCCACCTTCCGAAAGTCAACAGTTTAATGGTCAGTTGGCATTCATGAAGAAAGATGGAGTACACGGTTAAGCTTTTCAGAAATCCAAAATGTTTTCTTTTGCACAGTTTGCCTAAAATTTTGCAAATGTGGAGAAGGTGGTCCTTTGATTTGAGGGCTGAAAAACATTAGGCACATGTACATGTGCATTACAGAGCATGAAGTATTCCATTTTCACTGCACTGATTCATATATGATGACCATCTCTGGAGTTGATATAACCACTCTCCTCTTCTCTCAGCAGACAACAACTTGTGCAGTAAAAATCATAAAGAGGAGAGAAATATTGGAACGTGTGGTTTAAGATATGAAAGTGATTGGTAAAGATGACTCAGCTATTGGGGGAAATCAGAGTCTGTTTTTGAGTTGGATAACAATTTGTTTGATCATGGGAACTTTCTTGAACTCATCCTTCTAATGTCAAAATATGACCAACTTCTTAAACAACAAATTGAGTCCCTCACTTCCAAGCAAAACAGAACGGTGGCCATGGTGCGTCTGTGACCTTCATGTCAGAGATCACTATTGGATATGTAATAGAAACAATTTCCAAACTGATAAAAAGACACATTACTAAAGATTTAAACAACTCAGGTATGTATTCAATCCAGATAGACTCAACTCAAGATATAAATGTTACTTACCAGTATTCAGTTATCATCCGATGTGTCACAGACACTGTACATGAACGCCTACTAGCAGTCAGAAATTGCACTTTCTGTTCGAGTTGGTACAAGCTGCAATTCAACAAAATGGTCTTGACATAGATAAGTGAATTGGAAATTCGACTGATGGTGTTTCCAACAAGCAAGGCCAGTACAATGGACTCAGTACATGGCTAAGTAAATAATTCCCAAGTCACATACATGTCTGGTGTTAAGCACATGTGTTAAACCTTGTACTTATTAAAGTAACCCAAGCATCCACTGTGTCCACCTCTCTCTTTGGACTGCTTCACTCTTGTGCAGTCTTTCTCCGGGAGTCATATACAAGGATGAATGTGTGGCTTGAGCTTGCAAAGGATGGTTGGATAGTGCAGATCTTTGGAGAAACAAGGTGGTGGGCAAAATATGCTGCTCTGAGGAAAGATTTGGCTCATTCATTAACCCTGCCAATGCTATGTGGATCTAGAAAATACGACCATATCTCCCCTCACTTGAAAGCATTCAACTGGTTACCTTACAAAGCCAGAATTCAACATAAACTGGCATGTACTACCCACAAAGCGCTCCACTACAAAACACCAAGGTACCTAGCTAAGAAAATTGAACTCTCAGGGGGAAGCAGACCAGCTAGGAGTGCCAGAGAGCTGATGCTGAAACCACCCATCTTTCGGAAGAAGAAAACGTATGACAGAGCTTTTACCGGAGCAGCCCCCAGAATCTGGAACTCACTCGCTCCAAACATTCAAAAAATTCCAAACACAGCAACATTCAAGAAGGAAGCAAAGCTCTTCCTTATGAGCAAGTTTCTTCCTTAGGCTAGACTGTTCATCATCAGCATTGTGATTAATAACCAAACGTTGATTGTGAATTGTTTCTGATGAAGAACTCATGAAAAGCACATCAGAACCACTTGTATAGAAATACTGTTACACCTTGTTCCTTAATCATTTCCTAGAAAAAAAAAACAGTTTTTTTGCCAAAACTGCTAAGAGAATCATGTACTGGAATATTATATATATTAATGCTGCTATACCCGCTGTATTCCAAATGTACCTCATGTAACTATGAAGCGCTCTGATACCCAATGGTCACATTCGCGCTATATAAAACTTTATAAATAATAAAAATAAATAAAAAATATGTTTATGAATTTAGACAAAGTCCGTCATAATATTTAATCTGACAATCTTAGATTTGTTCCAAGTGTACAGGGCCAAGCCTTATATGCTGCTGAGGGTCTATGCAAATTTCAAACATTCATAACATCCCAATTGTATCCTCGCATTTTTGTTTCAACCACACCACTGTCTAAGTATCTTCAAACAAGCGGAATGGATATCCTGCAAGCACAGAGGATGGTGTCAAACACAATAAAACTCCTTGCCACAGATCACCCAAAGTTTTGATGCTGTGTACACTCCTGCCTCACAAATTGCAGACTGTGCCAACACAGTTTTCAAAGAAAGGAACTGCGACTGAGAAGCAGAAATGTCACTTCCTGAAGGGAGAGTGTCTTTTAAAAAAGATACCTGGGATGAGCACAAAGGATGAGCCAATTATAACCCTAGACAAAGATCGATTTCATATTGGGGTGTATAATACCATAATGGACATGGTTATTCAAAGTCTGACCACTCCTTTGAAGACACATTTAACTTTGGCAGCAGATATAGCATGCCTGAACCCAAAGAACTTCAATCAGTGTCTCCCACGCAATACTCTTGTGAAACTTTGCTCCTTGCTGCAAAACATAGATAGCTCCATCACTGTGTACATTTTAAAAGGGCACTACCTGAACATTATGACAGAGAAGGACAGACTAATGAAGACACATAATTGGTAGTAGAAGAATTTGACCAAGAACCTTATGCTGGACCTACAAAGTGCACTATTAGCCATGACTGTGCTGTCTGTTATTACTAGATCTTGAAAAAATACCTTCTTTTAAGCAGTGCCAACCATAATTTGTATTTGGCATACAAATATGTCTTGACCTTATCCTGTACACAAGTAGCCTGTGAGAGAAGTTGTTCTAAACTGAAGTGCATCAAAACTTGCCTAAGAAACCTAATTGGTCAAGAAAACCTTGAAGCCTTTATGCTCAAGTCAGTTGAATGGAATGTGCTGTCTCAGTTGAAAACCGGTGACATTATTGACTTAGTTGCAAAAAATAAAGCATTGCTACAGGAAATCTTGATTGAGTGTTCCCCAGTCTCCCCACAACCCAGAATGAAAGGCAGCATATGAACAAATCTGTGTTTTTCTGCACATGAACATCAACTGCTGGCTGTGGAACAAGTTTACTACTAGATTGTACAGATACCTTTTTTCAGCTTCTTTACAACCCAGACTGCCTTTTCCTTGTTTGTCAATTCAAAAGAATAATCGCAAGAATAACTGATACGAGATGTCACATTGATTTCCAAGTCTCTCCTTTTACCAAACATCACTCAATCCGCTGGGGAAAACCTAGTGAAAAGCTTGACTAGAAGCTGCAGATTTTTAGGCAAGAGACCTCATATACTACAAAAATCTGATTTTATGTATGTTGATTCGATTTGCTGAATTTAGTTTTTATTATTTCTTTTTTCTGCTCGTGTAAGTTATATACTCTAGAGCCTCAGTAATTAATTTGAACAAGAGAAGTATCTACATGAATGTCAAAGACAATAATGAGATTCACCCTAGTCTTCTGTAGATAGCCTAGTGAGGTTTTTAGGCAACAAGTACATACATTCAGGTAAATGATAGCAAATTATGCTGTTTGAGTTAACTTTTTTGGCAGTATGGTTTGGTAGGTCCTAATCAAGTGTTATTTTCTTTCTATAGGTTCTTTTCTCTACTATCCCCCCCCTGTATTCCGTGTAAATCAGAAGCTGACAAAGATCCACAGAAAATTCAAATTGACTCTACCCCTTCATGGCTAATCCTGTGAAATACTTTGGAGAAAAGAGGCCTACTTTCAGGAAAAGATCAGGTGTTGTGATTGAGCTACATTATGTTGGTTGGAAAGGCTCCCAATGGCAGTCCGATTCTCCTACACTGTGGCAGAACATATGTTTCCGACCGACTTGGAAACATTTTTGACCAACTGATCATGATGGAAAGGTAACAGTTTGGTCAGTCTGAATCAGTTCCGACCGGCACTTGGAGACTCCGAGTCGGTCGAAGCCAAATCGTACAGCTCTATGCACTGCGTTTCCGACCGACGTATTACGATGTCTGATTCGTACAGCCTTTCTGAATCGGTCTGTCTGACACAGAACAGCTTCCGGAAACTGACTTTGGAGGCCCCTAGTAGCCCCACCTTCACCCTGAGGCCTCCGTTTGGGGCCCGTGGAAGTACTCAAAGGAATCCTCTTTAAAACCATGCACAGTGTGTCAGGTATCATGGGGTGACTGTGACAGTGTGCAAGGTTTTCATCAACCACTCCTTTTTTCAATGGGAGCCTGTGTTGTCGGAACACCTGTTCCTATTGAAGTCAATAGGAGACTTTTCAAATGGCGTTTGGAACCATCGTAATCAGTCAGTCGGACTCGCTGAACACGAGTCTGTCAGAACCGATTCCGACATGGAGCTGGTTGAATTGTTTTTTTGACCAACATCATAATGAGACCCAAAATGTTCTCGCGGTTTTTCTAAGGGTACTTTAAGCTTTCAAAAATTTAGATATTATTTGTCTTCTTTCTATATGTAACAGTTCTGTTTCTGGCGGCCTCCACAATGAAGCAGGACAAGGGCATTTTCGATATAAATGCCAGAGCCCTTGCTGTGGAGATAATCCAGCCTTACAGAACGAGGCCAGCAGTAAAAGCCTTAGACAAGCATTTGTACATTCAAATAAAAGACTATACATTGTGATAGATCTAGATTTCTTGCTTTTGGATTTTTACTGTATATTTTTGTTGTTCCTAATCAAATATTTATTATTTGTGTCCTTGCGGGTTCTGTTTTCTACAAAGTCTTCTCTATTGACCATGGAAAGAAAAGGATGCTAAAAAATGTTCAAATCCTTTTAAGCCCAATGGAAATTATCCAGCAAATATTTAGGGCAAAATCTGCATACTTTTAGGTAAAAGACCAATCATTGTGAGCAGGAAACTTTGTATATATCTGTGAGTGTTTACACTTATGTAGTGTAGGCCCGATTTTTTCATCTGTTTATATTACAGGTTCTCTTCCCGCAAATCAGAAGTAAGGCCTAATTTGCTGGAATTAGAGAGGTGTTGCAATAAACACAAACTATACCTGCAAGTAAAAGGATAAATGTTATCTCTTTTTACAATCTGCAAGATCTAGTTTATATATGGGTAAAAAGTAAACTTACTCTCTTTTTTGTTGTTGTAGGTTCTGTTCCCCAATGTCCATTCATTGTGAATGGGCTAGAGAAGAACCCACAAGAGTTTACGGCCTGTTCATTCTGGGCCGTGGCTGATTTTGTTCCCAGATATCCTGACCTAACCCTTTCCCACTTGACTATTTGCGGGATTTCTGATTTGTTTAATGATCAATGTACAGCACAATGTTTATTGGAAATAGGTGTCTTTCCACCTTTTGCAAGATGTTTAGTCTTCAAGTAAGTATAAACAAAGGTATTACATTTTCAGCTCCAGTTATGGAGATGTTTCACAGAATTCTTTCGTCAAAATCTACTTAAATTCGGGTTGAAACCAGACTAGTGAGGGCACTAGATTATATTAATTTTGGGGAGCTTTAGATTCTGCGTTGCATATGTGACTTATACATGTTCTTTCTCTATCTATGTTATTACAGGTTTGATTCTCAGAGGTCCAACCAAGAGGATCATAGAAGAGCTAGCACAGTAAAGTCTTTGAGCAAAAGGTACTTACATTCAAGGAAAAGTAGACATTTTGTGATGGAGCTAGATTTAATTTCTTTTGAGTGTTTTGCAAAATGTTATTTTGACTGATATGCAAAATATATTTCTTTACTGTTTGTCATTAGAGGTTCTATACTCCAAGGCAGAGTTTCTGAGCTGCTCTTCCTCTTACTTTTGTCATTACAGGTTCTATTCACAGAGATTCCAGTCTAATCCTTTCCTTTTGACTTTTTACTAGATTTTTGATTTATGTGATGAGCAGGGTCAAGGACATAGCTAGTTGGGAAAGAGTATCTAACTACATAGTGCAGGACATTATGTCTGCAAGTAAATATTCAGTTTTCAGAGCTGCAGTTCTCCTAGTCTTTGCCAATGTTACTGACTCTATAAGCTTTAAAATGCTTAGTTTACCAAACATTTCTATGCAAATGGTGTTTCATGAAAGTGCACATCCCTCAAATGTGGGATACTTTTTTGGCAGTGCCCGAGCTAAATTTTGACCCAATCTGCCCGTGACTCTAGTCGGCAGATTTACAAAGAAGTGGTGTAGGGCAGCACCACATGTCATTTTACTGTGCTGCCCTATGCCAATTTGGAAAGGCAAGACTACCCCATATTTACAAGCTACAATTAATTTCTGTCTTTTCGGCCAGCGCCAACGCACAATTAGCAGCCATGCTCCAGTGCAAGCTCCCCATGCATCATGGTACATGGGTGTCTGTATTGTTGGCATGATTGTTTTGTGCAGGAAGCAGCACACATGGAAAGAGGAATAAGAGAAGAGAAACAATGTTATTTTGCATGGTTTGGACGCATTCCCAGATTTACAAATTGTAAATCTGGGAATGTGTCAAATACCATGGGTGTTCAGTGGGAACACCCACCGCAATGCCCATAGCCAGCCTCACCAATGCAGTGTGAGGCAACGCAGCAACTTGCTCTGCATTGTCTCACTCCATATCTACAAGACTATGAAAAGCCACGCAGGATGGCCTCATATGGCCTTGTATATATGGCTGAGCCCTGTACGCCACTGGACCATCACAAAAAGTGATGCTCCGCTGGTGCACAGGGCTTGTAAATAAGCACCAATGAGGATTAGCTGCATGGTCCCTTGAGACTCTGCACATTTGAAGAAAATACTAGACAGGAGTGAACTAGTAGGCAGATATTTGTGCCTCACTATGCAGTCAATCACATTGGACTGATTTTATTGTCAGTGGGACATATATCAGGCAAACATTTACTGGAGTCATGAAGTAACCTTAATTCAAATTAGACCTATCCACGTAACTTAGACAATAGTGTCTTCTTGTTGAATATATATATTCAAGTGATCTGGAGATGCAGTGTCAAAGTGAAGTCGAGGAGACAGGCACCAATACGACTATGGAGATCAGTAACCCCAGTATATCAAGGGAATGAAGCACAAGACGGTGGAAAGAAACATTTGATGACACACATGTAGTGTAAAAGGACTTCACAGATGTCTTCGGAGCCTGACAAAGTCATGAAGCATGTTGTTCAGGAGAGTCTGCAAAAGGCATAAAGTGTTTTTACCCAGAATGTTCTGGTGTTAAGTAACACATTAAACCATCAATGAGGCGTGAATTATTGACATAGAATGAAAGGTCAGCTGAGGGAGTAAAATCAGAGACCATTGGGAGGTAATGGCTGAATATTCAAACATATCATGGGTATGATGTTGCTGGTGTACAAGAAAATTTGGGGCTTTTGAGACAAACCAAATCAGAGTGAGGTGGATACTTCTCATTATTGAAAGGCTTGTTCCCCTACATAATGTTAAAGTAACAGTCATTCAGTTGGAGGGACTGTTTGCCTCAATGTCCACACTATTTGTACAAGTCATAAATGTGCAAACAAACTAAATGTAAATAACTGGTAAATAGATAGACAAAGTAGGAATTATAATGCATATGCAAGGTACAATTCTGAAAGCAACAGAGTTGCACCCCTTGGTACATCCTTTTTTTACACCATGACCTCTCCGTTTATATGAGCGTGCACCTATAGCGCAAAAAATATGCTAACCAATTCTGATCCACATCTCATTTAGAAAGTGCAAGAAATGAATATGCTAAGTTGCGAAACGTAATGGCTGTGTCTGTTGAGGTTTTCTGTGTACAATATGTCTTAAAATTGGCTTAAAATATCAATCAATCAATCAACAAAACTTTATTTGGTTTTTACAAAGAAAACCATAAAAGTCAAGCAAACACAGTTAAAAATTAGTACCACAAGCTAAAAGGAGGCAATACTGTGTATCCATCATATCCCCAAAACGTATATTGAAAAGGTAAGCGAATCCAGAAATAAAATGACATCATCACAGCCCCAAAAAATGCAGGATGAATAAAATATTATATCAGACACAGTAAGACCATTAATCAAGACACCATAAAATACAAGATGCATTACAGGGACTTTGTTAGAAACAGTCTTGTCAAAATGATAAAACCATCCATCATGGCCCTATGAGTTGCAAAAAAAATAATTAAGAGCTCTCATGTCACAAGCATAACCATCCGTACTGGCCCCGTACAAAGCAAGATAAATAACGGGGACTTTATTAAGAAAGATCTTAAAACAACACTGTGCCCAAGATTTATCCATGAAGAGCTAGTCACAGCTAGACCTGAGCCTGATCGCCGCCCTTAAAAAGCTAAGAACACATAATACAGTATTGTTTGAAATTAATTGTAAAAAGATAAAAGTGGGTCTAACCTGCCTAAAACGTGTTTTTTTTAAGAATAGGAAGAATAAAAGACTTTCTTGGTACATCATTAAACTACAGAACATTAAAAAAAATGCTTCATATCCTGTGAAGACTTCCCGTTACAGCCACAAGGTGGCAGGTACTGCCCTTTATGCACCGCATGAGGGTGGGCCAAAGATAGTGAAAGAGGTCTAAATGAAATCTGGTCAATAGAAAAAGGTTGTGGGTGCTTTTGGACCATAAAAGATAGGGCTCCGTTAAAGGCAGAGTTTTCAATAAGGAAGGCGTCCAGACAAGGGGTTCCGCAGCTCTATGTGCTCTCCATCCCAAATGAGCTTTCTAAAAAAGTTCTCCTTCATCTTAAAATGTAATCCAATCATTGGCAAGCAACTGGGACACAGTTAAGGCCTCTGTCCATTTCTCTGCTTCTGTCGTAACTATAATATTTCCCCAATGGTACAGAGCTGGCATTTTGACCACTCAAAATGTAATGTTCCTGATTTGTTTTTTAAACTACCTTGTTCTGCATTCTTTGCCATAATGAAAACATGTGAGGCTAAAATGATTGAAAGGGAGGAACAGTGACTTTGGCAAGCAGCACCCCATGGTTGGTGCAAGAACGTGAATACTTGCCACTTTACTCTCCATAAATGTTAGCTGAAATATTTAATTTATCCTTTTCTCAGTCTAGATATGTGCCTAGCAGTTAAAGGCATAGCTCAACACTACAGACTGAACAACAAAGACTATCTCAAAGTTACAGTCATGGTTGGGATTTAGTTGAAATAGGCAGCTTTATAACCTGCACTGATAGGTTGCCAAGTGCTTGGAGCTTGTAGAGGCGATCTCATGCCCTCCTTGGGGCTGGCACTAAGGCTGTTTAAATTTATGGCCTCCACTAGTCCTGACCCTGGCGTTGAGCCTGTGAAGGTAAGAGTGGTGGGGCCTGGTGGGGGGGGGGGGGGGGGGTTCCATGGACGAAGGTTTAGGGGAAATTAATTATTTATTTAATTTCCGTTCGTCATCGCCCGTCGGAATACCCCCACGCGACTCCACTGCTCTTACCTGTACAGGCCACAACTGCATTAAAACCACAGAAATAATGAAATGCTAGATTTTCAAATGTTGCTTTTAACTAAGCCAGGCCTCTCTAAACCCACTGGATAGAGTGCACTGATTATGCTGTTGAAGGGATAGCCAAATGTTTATTCTCACATTCTAAACTTACTCCTAAGAAACATCCTGCACTGCCAAATCATTGCACGTATTTTGTCTTTCTTGCCAATGTTAGCTTCATACATTTACACCTTGCTGAGATTTTTAGCAAAGTCTCCTGGATGACAAGAGTCTGCCAAATGCTTGCGGCATCTGAATACAGAACACAGGAATCGTCTTGTTCTTAGGCACTTTGGATGGAAAGAAGTGCTGCCAAAGCTACTTTCTCTGGAAGTAAATTATGTCTGCTGTTTTGTGACTCGTTTCTGTCATTGCATGCAATGACAAACATCAACATTTTAATGTAATAATGTGTTTGCTAAAGACATTTTAGGAAGTTTATATTTTTGGTGTAAATTTATCACATGACAAAGTAGAAATGTGTCTTAAATTAATTTAGCACATGAGTGTCAATATAAAAGTTAGAGAAAATGTGCTTTTATTAAACGTGCAAAAAGAGAAAAATGCTGTTAATTTCTGCAGAAAGTTTTAATTTCTGATGTTTTTTCAGCCTCACTGTTTTCCTTTGTTCCTTACTTCCCATTTAATAAATAGAAATGCTTCTTTGTAAATACTGATTTAATGTTATCATTGAAATGTAGAACCTAACATCTTCGTTTAATGTGCTGTTTGCTGAAAAATGTATTTCTTTCCCTCCTCACACCATATGACTTCATCGTATTTCAGATAGTTACCTCTGCCACAAGCTGATAATAAACAAGTATTTTGCTCATGATCTAGCCAAGACATGCTAGATATTAATGATTCATTTCATAGAGCGACCTATTGTTACACAATGGGACACTGAGCAACTAAAAGAGTAGTATGCAAAGGTTCTCATGAGAACCTTCTTAGATGTATATTTTTGTAATACACTGCACCAACATTCAAACAACATTTCAGCATGGAAATTGAGAGAGCAGACGACGGACTATTGGAAGATTCTTTCCTATTGGCTAGAGATGATCCAACATTCAGAGTGCACTTCATGTTTTGAGCTTTTCTACGTAGTACGTGTTACTAGTGAGAGAGGCAATGCATTCTACCAAATACTACATATTCATTTACAGTTATGGACATCAGGCAGATGGAATTGCCTTTGTTTATATTCTGAAATCACATGGGACTCCAATGGGGCCCTGACCCCAATCCCCTATACCCTACCTATCCGTATAGATAGAACAGAACAATATAGGGGCTGTCCTGTTAAATAAACCCGTCCTATTAGCTTTGTCAAGGGTCACTATATAAAGACATCAGGCAAGCCTTTTGGCTTCATCAGTGGGTCACTACATAGTAATAAAAGGCAAGCCTATTGGCTTTGTCAAGGGGTCCTCACAACAATAATATAAGGCAAGACCATTAACTTTGTGAAGGTGTCACCACATTAAAAGCTCAATGATCACATGTTAAAAATCATAATAATGTCATTAAACCAATATCCATCTTTAAATGCAATCATTACCGTCAATAAAGCATTGCAATGTTTATTGAAAGCAGCTGTCAGCAATATACGTCAATAAAGCATTGAAAATCAACATAACACATCTAAGTCTATCTATAACATGTCTTGGCTCAATAGAATACAGTTTTAGATCCAACCACTCGGGGTGTCAGCATTCCAAGCTTTAGATCAAAAGTTCCATATTTAGAGTGAAAAACTCTCCAGGGGTCATGAATTCAAGGACCCAGAAGATTTATGGGTAACTGTTAAATCCTTTCAGGGGGGGAATCCTGCAACTCATGCTACCCCCTCAAACAATTAGTCAACAGGGTAGTGGTGGCCCTACCAAGACTGGGGCACCATGCAGAGTAAGCGATCTGTGAACAAAGCCCAACCTGGGCCTTAAGGCGAGCTCCATTGCCGGTGCAGTGAATATTTTATTAGTGGACTCCTGCTTTGTTAGGGAGAGCCGCAATACTTAGGTAAGCAGCTTCGCGCTGTGGTTCTTATTTTTTGTTTTTGAACTTTTCCTTCAGATTGGGTGTCCAAATCTCAATTACAGCACCCACAGCCATCTCAGGTGTTATGGTAGTGCGGACAACCCAGTACTGTGCTGCCTGGCTCCTCAGCAACTTCCGGCATGGGCGAGGGAGTGTAATCAGGGCAAGGCACAACTCCTCCCCAGCCATCCTGTCAGGGAGACCCACTCCCTCTACACTCAGGCCCATTTAGTGAACAGACAGGCTCCTGTACACACTTCCTAGTGGGAGAGTCATCACCGGCCCAGGCAGCTGGAAACTCCCAGGAAGGCCTCAGAATATTTAGGCAGGAAAATGCTAACTTTCTAAAAGTGTCACTTAAAAAACCCAATGTAAAATCCGAACTTGCCATTACGAAGATTTTAAATGACAATCCAAATGAGTGAAAGAAGCATTTTTCTAGCTGCGACCAACCAGAATTTAGCATTTAATGCATGTATCAATGTAGCTCTATGATTCCCTATTGCAGCAGTCAGTCTTGCTACACTGACAATCGTTGTGGGTTATCTCACTGTAAAGACAAGTTCAAAATTAATTTCTAATTTTCATACTTTTAAAAATCTCCACCCAGACTCTAGCAGCATTAAAGCCCACACATGGGTTACTTATTAATATTTAAAAGTAAGGTTTAGGCCTGTAAAAAGGGGTATTTTGACAGGCTACATTTTCAGTTTTTAAACTGTTTAAAACAGTTTAAAACTGCCACAGGCAGGTAACCTATGGGCAGCTACCAGGCTGGGCATGACTGTAGTCCCTCAAGCGCCACCTGCACCCATGTGCACATGCGTGTGCACACATGTTAACTAATAACCAGCCCAGTGCCCCTTACTCTAGCTGTGTCGCAGCAGCCTTATCTTTAAAGGCTGACACTGGCGATAAACATGTGCAGTCCAATTTACCATGATCCATAAACTGAGTGATCCATAGCAAAAAATCTTTATGTACTAAATGGGCAGAATCCATATGCAGAAAGGTATTATTAAAAAAGAAAACATGCCAGGCAGATATTTGTGGACAGTTCTACTGCATTTTAAAGATGTGTGGAAGTGGGGTTAGTTTAATATACATGTAAGATATTGTGATGTGTTTCACATTCAGTTCCCTATTCCCACTTCTTGTTTTTATAACTGTCAGGTTTAATAACAGTATGCGCTCAGAGATCCACACATTTGTTAAGGAGTAAGGATCCTTGAGAAGATTAGTGAGGAAGGTACATCAGATGTGTCATTCTGGCTCTTTTATAGGTCTGTCTAAAGATGGCGTCAGCTGTCTTGAAGAGCGACTGTTGAGAAACTTGTGTTCTTAGATGAATAGCAACTGGCTGCAGAAAAAAGCCCAAGGCAATAGGTAGGTAATAGTAACTTTATTTGGTTAAAATAACAGTCAAAGTATACACAAAACGAGTAAAAATGAAGCACCAACAATCAATATACAAAGAGAATAGTACATGAAACTAATTTTTATGTGCACAAAAATACAGTGTCATCACACTACTCTTTAAAATATACTCAAAATATTCATTTAAATCTTTTCTTGTGGTTTGATAATATTCCTCCAGCCAGAAAATATACTAAAACTTGGAAGAGAATGTGAAAAATATAGCAAGTACTAAGATGAAAGCTATTTTTAAATATGTGTTACGTTAAAATATGCAGTAGCCGAAAGGCAATATATTTACATATGTTTTCCTCAAATATGCGTTGGGGGCTGTGGAACAAATACGTAAAGTGACCATGCATTGTGCAAATAGGCAGATAAGCAGCAATACATCAAAAAATACATCAATCTAGGGAACACAGCGATCTATACCATTTAAAACTTTTAGTCTTTTGAACCACACTGCTTGCAGAAATTTACTTACAGCAAATACTATTTTTGGCGACGTGTCACTTTTTAAAATTCTAAATGCTTCCTGGTGGCTACGGGTGGCCATGTCGCAGCAGATAGGAACTAGCCATTTGCGACTTGGGGGACAATACTCCCTGCAGAAAAACATCCCATGTTTCTCATCTTCAATACCCGAGCCACATGCAAGGCAAGTTCTGAGATCTTGATTAGTACACCATTTGCTAGTGAAGGACCTCAAGGGTAGGATTTCATATTGGAACTGTATATACAAATTCCTGGTTGAGGATGGGAATATTAAATCCAGAAATTCTTCAATCCTGGGGATGTGCTTGTAGGCAAGGAATGTACTAATTACGGAACCATTTTGACTGTTTATAGCTAGACGGTCATTAATGTAAGCCCAGTATCGGGTTTTTAGCAATTTGTTAACAGATTTTGAAATATGTCTAGGGTCGTCCCACAGGTTCTGCAATCCAAGTTTAGAAAACTTGATACAGACTTTACCCATGGAATATCCCTGGCACCTTGAGAGTTCAATAGTTTTACCAATGAATCTTTAATAACTTCAAGTTCAAGTGTGGACCAAAGTCTGATCCAGTATAATAATGTTTTTAAAATAGCCAAGTCAGCAACTCTTTCTATCCCAACATCCAAATACATTGATGTTAGTGGTGAGCTCGATGGTATACATAGAAGCCTTCTAATAAAGTCATTCTCTGCAATCGATATAGGCACATTCCCACAGCCCCAGATCTTCCCTGCATAAAGGGCAGCTCCCTGTGCAGTTGCTTGGTATGTTTCCACAGCAGGTGAAATTATCTGTGACATAGTTTGATTGTAAAAAGTTTAAATAGCATTACATCTATGGTCAATAATTTGCGTAGATTTATCCAGTTGACTCGTCCATCTTAAATTATCCATGAGTCTGACACTTAAGTAATCAAAGTTATGTACCCTCTCAAGAGCCTCGCCACGTACATGGATACTTCGACTTCCCTTCTTTATATTTCTGAACACCATAAACTTTGTTTTATTTATATTTAGTTCTAGACCTCTTGAATTACAAAAATCGAAAAACGTGTCAATTAAAATTTGGAGACCCATTGGTGATAAGAACCCTTGTTCTTTTCCCTGCATTGGAAAAACTGACCCAATTTGGTATACATGTCTTCAGTACTGACATATCTGCTTATTTTGGCATTTGTTTCACCCTCTTGCCTCTTAAAAACTAGGCCCAGGTAAATTTTCAATTATGCTGGAGAAATAGGAGTATCTTTTGTAATTCAATGACACTCTTTCACGCAGAACTACCAATACTAACAAGAAGCCTCCTGCTGGTTATGAGGAGTGACTTCAGGGGGGCGAATAATCCTACCACAAGATCACATTTAATCAGGGTTTTAAGTGGGAAAAAAACTGGTGATGCTCTAAAAGGGGTGTGGCAAATTTCTTAAAGGGGTGTGGCCTATCTGAGTAGGGGCATGGTCTAAATCAAGATAACTAGCATGGTGTGCTTAAGAAAACCATGAAGTCGCATCTGGCAAAGGATAATAAAGTAGGCAAAAAAGTATATTTATTAAATATAAGCCATAAAATACCAAACAATTTAAAAAAACATGTAAAAATTATTTACATTACTTAGAAATCTATTGCAGGATTTCCCAAAACCTTTGAAGATATTCACTGTGTCTATTTTGCTGGGGTTTTTCACAACAATTTTTTTCAGCAGACCTTCTACCTTTTGCCAGCCAACACTTTACATATAGCTTTGCGTCAAATGTTTCAAATGGAGGACCATTAAGTTTTACCCAAAAGCATGAAGAAATGGTTTCTACAAGAAGAGAGGCCCTTATTGGACTAGCAATTAAGTTCATTGCGCTGAAACCTCTCTCGCAATCCGCATTACTTGCTGGCAGGGTTTCCATGCAAACTACTAACTTTTTAATGCTTCAGGAGCTTTCTTTCCACCAACATCTTTGAAAAGTCTAAAGCTTGGATGGTATCTCTTGCTGGCAGCTGACACTCTGAACACAGTTTCTGGATATTTGTTTCACCATAAAGAATGGATTCATCACCAGAAGGTAAGTTGCCTGCATCTAGCACACTGAAGCTGGCTATAAGTTCTTTCTCAGAATCCGGGGCACATCGTTCATTGATATTTGCAGACAGACTTTGGTAAAACTGATTTGTATTAAGGGCAACAGAGTTTCTTCTACCATGGAAAAAAGGAACATTCTTGAATCTGCCCTCGTCAACTGCTCTCTGAGCCGCAGAAGCAAACTCCACTGGTGACTCCTTCATTGCTCCAAATATACGTACTTGGCCAACCAAAAGTCTGTGGGCATTGACAATTGTAATTTTCTTCCTCTTTAAGGAGAGTGATACGTATTTGAGCTCTTGAAGTGCATCACACATTATCCCCAAATCTCTGATAAAAGAATAGGATGTAAGCTTCTTCAAGAGACCTTCATACTTACTCCAGTCTCTTATGGGTCTGGATGTGTCTTTAGAAGCATTCTCAAAATGTTTGCACAAGGCAAGGAAGCAGTTCCAAACAGCTTTCACAGATCTGTAACAGGATACTACACATCTAGTATCAAGCATTTTCCCTATCTTCTGAAGCTGTATACATAGCTCGCTGGCGGCCAGATTTAGCTCTCTCTGTTTTTTTTAATGACAGGCTGTATGATGAGCCCGAGGGAACCCTGGTTGCTAGGGGATGCCTTGTGCCTCTTCAGATGCAACGTAGCTCCGCCTGACAAACCTCTGCGTTGCTGGGGAAACCCTTGTTGCTGTGACCAATCCGAGCGCGGCTCGGAAATGACGATCCGGGCAGGTGGTGGTGAATACTGGCAAGGTGTTTTCAAGGCTCCTTCTCAGAGCAGCGAACCCGGCCTCATGCACACAACACAACTCGAGGGGCGGCGGTGGAGTCAATGCTTACACAACGCTCAGGGGCAAAGCAGGTGCTCTAAAGTTCCTCAGCGGTGCGTTAATCCGCACAGAGCACAAGGCATTCAATCCTGGGGCAGATCCACTTGAGGCAGAGCAGGGCTCATGACCTTACGCCCCAGCCGTGTGCCGATGATCACACTGAGACAGGGCATAGCACACAGCACAGCTCCTCTTCAAGTTAAGGGGACACACAGCAGACAGTCCCTTGGTCCTCTTCCTCAGCAATCACAGCAACTATAGGTGAGCTCCCAGATACTCAGCATGGATTCCTTCATGATCATGAAGTTTCCTAATCTATTTTTACTATTTTACTATTTTTACTGGGGCTCCAGTCCTTCTTTTATACCCCAAAAGTCTTTGTTCTTCTTGTGTGAGGGGTCCTGCACCCAATCTAAACCAGTTCTGGTGCACTCTGCCAGTGCACCAGATTCCTCCTTTGTGAGTGTGGGCTAGGGCCATCAGACGCACCACAGGAGGTGGAGCCAGCATTGTGGCAGGCAGACACAGCCCTATTGAGACCCAGGTGCTAATCCTTTCACCACTCTACATGCAGATGGGTCTATTCAGGCTTGTGCTGAGTCAGCCAGCCTCCTGGAGCTGCCCCCAGCCCCTGTCACTCACAAACCAGACAGTCAATACACAACCGGGCAGAGGCACACAGAAAGGTTGAACAGGAAAATAGCCACTTTCTAAAAGTGCTATTTTCAAACGTAGAATTTAAAAACCATCTTCACTAAAGGATGTGTTATTAAATTCTGAGTTCAGGGATACCAGATTCAATATGTCTATCTTGCTGTTATGGGAAAATATGCAGGTTAACATGTTACACAGCATTCCCCATGTTATCCTATGGGCAAGATAGTCTTTCAAAGTGAAAAACGAAATTGGAAGTATTTCACTATCAAAACATGTTACTTACACTAGTAACACCAAAGAAAAACCGGGATGTCTGGTCACCCTACCTTTGACCTTTGAGGCCCGAAAATAGAGCCCCCTAAAGCCCCCTTTCGAGGCCCCCCAAAAATAACTGGGGGGGGGGCTCAGACCCCAACAGACTCCCCCACTTAAAGCCCTGCATTTAGTGAACTGCTGCATAATCCAATTCAGTATTCTCGTGACCATTTTCGATCTGAGGGTGCATTTTGAACTAAGAAATAAGTTGGAGGAAATCCTACCTCAAGAGCACATTTAGCGAGCATGTTCACTATTGGTGTTCTGTTGCATTTAGCACCATTTCTGATTGCAAAATGAATTTTTGCACCCAATTTAGACGCAAGGTGTATTTTCCCAATGCAAAATAGAGCTAAATGGAGAATTAGTCTTCTTGACGAATTATGCGTTATCTCGTGGAATTCTTAGCCAATTCTTCATGATTTCACTACTCTGAATTGCATGCAAGTTATGCCCACTCCTGGTAGAAACCTCTGAAAATTCTCTTTGGTTTGGTTCCCAATAGTCAATGCCTTTGGATTGGACATTTGGAGCTGTAGAACTTTCTCTTTGCGGCCTAGTTTTCTGCAAAGAGTATTCCACAGGGCTTTAATCGCTAATACATTGCAACTGTCTTGACATGATCATAATGTTCTTTTGTATCACATGAGAAGAGATATGATACAAGGATCAGAACTTCCATATGGTTTTTCCTCCATTGTATCCGTCCGCGACCAATACAAGAGGAGAAGGTGCTGGCCTACTGTCATGACCGAAAGATGAAGAGCTGCCCTGTCCGGAAAGCATCCATTACGAGAATGGGGTAACCCTTAAGGTATGGACCTGGGTAATTAGAGATATAAACAAACAATGGTCCTAGACCTATAGATTGAAGTACATTGATCAAATCAGAAAAATGAATAAATGTTCAAAAAAAACAGAAGCACCTATAATTAGTCTGCTGTCTGTAAATCAAAGACTAGATCTTTGGAAAGAACCTTACACCACGGTTATTAGAAAAATATTCTTGTTTAATTTTCTGTATTCATATTTTTTGCATGATTTTTGTCAATAAAAACATATAGGTTGCCTACATCCTGTAGCACCATGAGGCTCGGATATAGACTATTTCGCGCACGGAAACACGGGGTTCCAACTAAGAGGGAGTTTTTCTATATTAATTGGACATCCTGAAGCACCCTGAGGCTCGGATGGTTACACTGAAATCGAGAATACAGCGGGGTTCCAAATAAGAGGGAGTTTTTCTATATTAATTGGACATCCTGAAGCACCGTGAGGCTCGGATGGTTACGCTGAAATCGTGAATACAGCGGCTCCTCCGGAAAGCATTTTCCCCACCTTGGAGGCAATGTTCAGACACTATCAAGGTATCACCTGCCAGGTCCAAATAAGAAATAACGTCTCCATCACTTGGACCAAGATATGTTTTCAAGGTACCCTGTTGAGATGTGGTGAATTCAGATCACCCAAACAACGTTTTCTCTACTACAAAAGGGGTTATTTATTACTCCCTGGTTGCCTCGTTTTTGTTCCTTGTCCTGATGAAGACTCGCAATCCCCAGGTCCAAATCACCGGTTGGGAATAAGTCGAGTCGAAACGTCGACATTTTCAATATATACACCTTAGACCAGTGTCCCTCCAACATTGTAGACAGTGCAAGACTGTGGACATTGATACATGCATACTACAATGTTGTCGATTGCAATTTAAATGAATTTATCTTTGTTGGTCAGGTGCTCAATACTGCGAATTTTGAATGTTTGCGTCCGGTATTGATTGATTGTTATAATTATAAATTTATCTCTTTTTCACTATTGTGTAATTCTTTTTCTTCACCTCACTTGTTCACCCTCTTGAATCACACTTTTCCTTTGCACTTTCCTGTCTTGGGGCAACCTATATGTTTTTATTGACAAAAATCATGCAAAAAATATGAATACAGAAAATTAAACAAGAATATTTTTCTAATAACCGTGGTGTAAGGTTCTTTCCAAAGATCTAGTCTTTGATTTACAGACAGCAGACTAATTATAGGTGCTTCTGTTTTTTTTGAACATTTATTCATTTTTCTGATTTGATCAATGTACTTCAATCTATAGGTCTAGGACCATTGTTTGTTTATATCTGTCCGGAAAGCATAACAGCTGACCTAGATGACTAGTCAATGCCAAGGTTAGTCAGTGAGTTGAGGATAGCTCAAAATGGGGGCTCTCCCAGGAACTCCATGACTCTAGAGCTCAGGTGTCCTGCACTACCCTGAGTAGCAAAAGCTAATTTAACTAGATAGCACCAGAGAACATGTGTCATCATGATGTGGAGGTGACAAGGAGTATGACCTGATGATGATTCTATAATCTCCTTTTACTCTGATGAAGTCTGTATCACTGAGATTTGAGTCCATGATTAAATCCGAGATGTTATCCCCTCATATTAATCCTCTCATGTTTGTTCCCTTAGCTAGGGCTGGTTAGGCTGAGTAACAATAGGATCCTTCAATATATGATTTCAAATGTCAGACTTACTTTAAATGTAATGTTTGGTTACTATCCAACCATGGCATTATGCACTCTTAGTCATCCTTTTTGCTCTCTGTGGGTGTTGTCTAGTGTACATGGTGGCAAAGGACTAGTGAGTGCCTCACAAAAGGAACCCGCTTACCATGAACATGTGTGCCATAGATAAAGTTAACCAAACATGTTGGTACAAACATAGGATCAAACTGTGTAATGAAACAAACAATACTAACAGACAGTCTATTTCCACCTTTTAGTGTCTGTTGCTGTGATCATGAATGTACAAAATGTGTTTATTAGTTAGGAGCGGTGAGAGCCCCACTCAGATAGTCAACCCAGTCCTTGTCAGGGTGAAACCCAAAAGTCACTAAATAAACCTGTGCTAACTCTCTGGTACCTTGGCAAAAAAGCAGTCTAGACTATTTTAGAGGCAATGTGTAAAGTATTTACACAACACACACACTAATAAAGAGAAGACACAGTGCAGGAAAAATCCAAACCAATTTAGAAATTTACAGTACATGCCAATAAAACAGATTATATAAAAATTGAAAAAAATCCAATCAGTAGAGCTGGAGTTATGAATTTTTTAAGTTTCAGTTAAAATAGCACCAGGAAACACAAAGCACCACTTGCGGTTATATGATCAAGCTGCACTGGGTCAAAGTCCCAAGTTGGGGCCAACCGCGATGGAGCATTGATTTGATACGAGGACTAGGTTCATTCCAGTTGAAAGTTTGCCCTCTTTCACAGTCCGGTTTCATGCAAAAAGGCTCACCCCGAGCTTTGCATTGGGCAAGACACACTGACAGTCATTGCTAACATGTAGAGCAGGTCACCATCACAAATTCATAGTGGTGGTAGACTCAGGCAGTTGTTTGCTGTTGCAAAGAGACAGGACTTCTGCATTTTCACCTGGTGTCCATTTCTTGCAGTTTTGAAGTAGGAAGAGTACACTCTGACACCAGCCAAGGGTCCAGTATGTGGGTAGGCACTACTTGGGGTCAAGATTCTTTTCAGAAAAGTCCCACTGTACAGTCCAGTCATGTCCAGTAGCTGCTTGTCAGCTGTGCAATTGCAGGAGAGGCGTCTTGTGGCTTCTTGTGTCCCTGTAGCTCAAACGGCAGGTCAGTGAACTGACCCTTGGAGTTACTACATGTGTCTTGGGGTCGAGGCAAGCAGGTTCAGTCTTCTTTCTTCAGACAGCAGGTCAGGCCTACTTCTGAATCTTCCACAAGTTCAGTAGTGTTCTGAGGAGAGGTTCTGAGGGTGCCATTTTTATGCCTTGTGCCAGCCTGTATGTCTCTTTGTTTACCCTCTAAACTAGTTCTGGCCAATGTTTCCCTTTCCCCTGGGTCTCTGTGCAAACTGTTTAGGGTAACAAAGGCAGGAGGGTCCAGGTGTGGCCTGCATTTGCTAGTGATAGGACAGGCAGCTTCAGAAGTCAGCAAGGGGTAGGCACAGCCCTCAACTAATCTTTGAAGCTCAGGGCGGGCTGAGTACAACCTCCCTAGGTCATCCTGCTTAGGAAAGGAACACCCTGACCAACACCCAATGTCTTGTGTTCCTTCTCTGGAAAAAATACACATTACACCAAAGGAGAGCCAATGTCAGTCTTGTGACCCAGGACACTGGCAGAAAGGGACTTTTGGTTTAGACATAAAGGTGCAGGCTTTCTAAAAGAGCCATTCTCAAAATGGTAACTTAAAATCTGACTTGACTATTAGAGAGGAACTTAAATAGTCATTAGAATGAGTGGAAAAGATTTTTCTATATCTGCTCACAACCTGAAGTTATCAATTATTAAGTTTAATATTGTAACCCCGTGTAGGTCTGCTGGAGAGGTAGCCACAATGAAAAATGACTTTAGGAGTTTTTCATTGTCAGAAAATGGAAAATGTAAGTACATACTTCCTTAATTTTCAATGCCATACCCCTTGCCCTATGAGCCTTTAGGGGATACCTTAGGTGTAATCCATAATTATTAAAAAGAAAGGTTTAGGCCTGGCAAAGGGTTTATTTGAAAGGTCAAACTTGCAGTTTAAAACAGCACGATGGGCTGAAGTGGCAGGCCTGATACATTTTTTACAGTGCCACTTTAGTGGATGGCACAATCAGTGCTGTAGCCCACGTATACCATTTTGCAGTCCCCAGGTACATGTAGTACTGTTTACTAGGAGGGACTTATAAGTAAATGAAATGTGCCAATTAGATGTACACCAATTTTTAAATGTTTGGAAAAGAGAGCACAAGCACCCTACCACTTATTAGCAGTAATTTAAAATAAAACAACAATGGAATGGATAATATTCACCTATAATTACAATGGACTTGGGACTATAGCTAGCCTCTCATAAATGATTTATTTCATATATACATTTTCACATTCAATTTTAACACATCCTATCCCCACAGCAGTCCTCTAAAAGTTCGAAACAAGTATCATCAAATTCATTATTCTCATTACATCAAACATAACCAAATGAACAAACATAAGTGAATGAAAAAATATAAGTTAATAAAATAGGGAGTAAAATGCACAATAATAATAGTAATAATCATAATAATGCTGATAATGCAGTTTCTAAAGTGAGCAGGTACCTCATAAGAGGTGTCCCGGTGCTAGGTATAGGTATCTGCGGGCCTAAATGCAGCTATTAGACCCCCATGGCACCTGAGCTAAAATAAAAAGAAGTTTTGAGTATTTTCACAATTTCGGCACTAAATAACTGTAAGAATTTGCACAAATGCACACTTTCTTTACCTTGGGAACTCTTGTCAACATAGCCTCTGCCGATCTCAAATTCCTCACAGGAACATATGATCTAACAAAAGAGAGAAGTTACCATGGAACTTTGATGACAAATACCTTGTAACAATAACACAAGTCTTTGAAAGAGGATGTCTGCTTCACTGGAAGCCAGTGGAGATTCTTAAGCACAGCCGCAGTCGACATACACCTTGGCAGGTTTAATAAGAGATGTTCACCAGCATTCTGCACTCTTTATAGTCTCTTAATCTGACTATGCATGACTCCAAGATACAAAACATTTCAATATTTTCAATAGTCGAGGCTAAACACAATCAGTGCCTGAAGTACTCTGACTATAGACTCAAGATTTTCCTCCACATTTGAACAATAAAAAGCATTTTCTGCCACTTTAGTTATTTGGCCATCAAAAGAAAGTTTTTCATGGAACCAATTGCCAAGGTTCTTAACCTTTGGAACAGGTCACAGGGAGCCTAGGCCACCATGCAGTGGCCCAGATGTTCAATTGATTGCCCAAGGTCAGAACCTCAGTCATCCCTGTGCTGAATTTAAGGCAGTTCAAATCCATCCACCTGGCAGACTCTGCAAGGCAGAGGCACAGGGAGGAGGCCATGTGGGAATAATGCTGTGACAGTGTGATGATGAGCATATGAGATGATGGAAAACCCATAGCGTTCAATAACTTCTGCCAGTAGGATAGTGAACACATTAAACAAGGTTAGAAATTAGGAGGTGCCCTGTTGCACTCCTTGCTTCGGAGGCAGCACCTTTAATTGATAAGGTTTTTGTGACACCTGAAAGAGCGCCCCTGCAAGAAAGAAGTGACCCAACTGAATGCTTTGTGGCCCACCCCAAAGTTCTAGAGTCTCTCAATCAAGATATTATAGGACACTGGGAAATGTACGAGGAAGTGACGCACAAGACTGCACCATATTTACAAGAATGTGGTGCAACCTTGCATTTCCCACTTCGATGGCTCTAAGTTTAGCAAGTTTGTGCCAGCACAGGCACCATTGAACCATAGTGCAAGGATGTCTGCATGCAGGGGAGGATGGTTTATGCATATGAAAGTGTCCCTTCCTGCACATAAGCAGCCCTAAAATGCCATTCTTTCACTTTCATGTGTGCTGCTTCATGCAGGTGTTGCGATGGAAAGCCCACCGCAACACCCACTGCCCACACCTTTCACGCTAACCATAGTTTGAAAGGGGGACTTATTTACAAGACTGTGTTGAGCCATGTTAAGTGGCTTAACACTGCCTTGTAAATAGGGTGCAGCCCTTATCGCCACCACAACGTCGGTAAAAGTGACGTTGTGGTGGCGATAGGGGCTTGTACATATGCCCCACAGTGTTGAAAGCGGCACTGAGATCCAACAAAAGCAGTGTCACAGAATCCCCATGATCCAAAATCCGATGGATTGACTCACTCAGTAATCTATGCGGGGTGAAAGCCTGATTGCCTCCTGTGTAGTACTAGTAGGTCACCACTCTCAATAAAATTATAAAGCTGCTTAACAACAAACTTCTCCGTATTCTTGGATAAGTGTGGTAGCAGCAAAACCAGACAATAACTTTCTAGCTTGTTGGGGCCCAACAGAGGCTTATTTTAGGGGTAGAACGTCCACTCCATGCTTCCATAACCCAGGTGTCTGGCCACAGACCGGGGAGCAGTTAATCAACTCTCCTATTACTGGAAGGACCACCTCCTTACCTCTTTCCAAGATGGTCGGGGATGATGAGTCCAGCAGAGAACTTGACTTTACTGATGCATATAGCGCGGTCAACTTCCCTGGTTCGATAGGTCTCAAGTTCAACAATCTAGAGCTGTCCTCTGAACAGTCAAACCAAGCACTCATACAAGACATCTCTGGCTTCTGCAGGAAAGGAGGAATATATTTTGGCCACCTTTCCAAGATGAACTGGGCCAAGGAATGTAATCCTTCCTCTAATGGCTCAATTGAAGCTGAGACTTGTGATAATGATGAAAGTGACTTCACAATAGCACACATTCCATCTACTCGAGTCTACAAAGTGACTTTCCGATATTATGTTTTGTGAAATGTTTCAAATGGTTACATTTCCTAAACAAAATGAAAGACTCACTTATTTCATAAGATATATCTCGAGTGAACTTAGAGTTTATTGTATGTAAGAACCATGATACAGTAGTATCCTTCAATCCATGGATAAAAACCCGACCATAATGTTATCATTACCATCTATTTTTGACAGTACTAGTGACCTGTAGGTAAGGTAAGGTAAGGTTTATTGTTTAGTTAATTAAAACCTTAACAATTTTACTGTTTGAGACAACCGTAATTAAAACAGAGATCATTCATCAGTTCAGTGAATCAGCAATAAGATAGAATACACATTTAAAATCTACTGTCAATGGTAAGAGCTCTCTAAAAACCAGTGAAAAAGGTGCTAGAACATATGCACTGTTGTTTTGGACAAGACGGGCTAACATAAACCAGAAATTATCAGGTGTCAAAATAGCTTTATTTCTGGCAAAGTGCGTTGTAATTAAGGTTTGAAGTCTCTACGTCCAGGCTGGTCATGACCACTTACTGGCTGCTTTAAGTGCCGACCTCAAGCCTTCTGAGAGTGGACCCTCTCATTTCAGCATTGACTTCACTCCCTGGTCGTGTATGCAGAGAAACGTGACCAGTTTGCAATTCATTTGAGGGTCCATTGGATCTAGCCCATTGATAATAGCCATCCGGCAAGTTTATGTTCCTCTGCCTAGAAATGCTTTTCTTAATAAAGTGATTTGTGCTGAATGTAGTTTCTTGCAGATGCTTATCAGGTGGATAAGATATTCTTTTGGGCATCCACACAGGCAACACATTTTTGATTCAGTGGTTTTCCACCCAGGGGCATCTGCCAGTGAGGGATATTTTCCAAAGCGCAATGCCATTAGCTGTTTTTTTTAAGTGGGCTGAAAATGTCAAGTCTAAGTAAGCTGCCGGGTTGACGACTTTGTAATTGTTATGTACTGTCCAAGAGTGGGATCTCTTACTAAAAGTGCTTTTGTATAGTACAAGAGAATGAAGATTTGCAGCTTTGTTAATTATTGACTTAAATATTGAAAAGGACCGGTTCTTATTCCTTAGATCTAAAGTGCAAGTTGATTTTAGTGCATTGTGCAAATAGCGCTTGTATGAAAAAGCCTCGTTTAGTCTTGAGTCTACCGAATTTTGAATTAAGCAATACCAAACTTTTATTGATGAATATAATCTGCCCACTGCCTCGTTCAAGAAGCTAAATTCCAGACGCAGTTGTGCTGGAGAAGTCATTTGAGGAAGCTTAAAGACCGTTTTAAAGATGCTAGTCGTTAGTTTGTCAAGAAGGGTAGCAATTTTTCCGTGCAGGACTATGCTGGCGTATGTTAAAGTTGGAAGTGTTTTCGCTGTCATTGCCGCCAACAGTAGTTTAAAAGAATAGCCCTCCAATTTTGATGCCAGTGTCTTGTAGGCAAAAGGTAGTGCCCTAGCCCGTTGAACCATATAATGTTTCTGCACTTGCTAATTTAATTTAATGTCGATATAGATTCCCAGGTATTTGTAGCTTGACACATTCTCCAAGGGTATACCTTCTAGTCAGATGTTGTACGGACAGGCTAGCGGGTTGCTAATAAGCATAGTTTTGGTTTTTGCTATATTCATTTCTAGCTTATTTGCTGTTAGAAATTCCACAAGACCGGCTATTAGCCTAGTGAGGCCAAACTTGCTCAAACTAAGTAAAACGATGTCATCAGCGTATGCAAGGTGCAAAAGGGCTAAGATACCCAAATGCGGGGAGTGCAAGTTGATTCTATTGAATTTTACCAATAAGTCTGATACAAATACATTAAATAAATGAGGAGCCAGCATGCAGCCCTGCTTCAAGCCCCTGTTTGTGTATCATTTTCTTGAGACTCTTGATCCGTCTCCAAGTTTCACACTAACCCATGTACTAGTGTAAAATAGGAGTAATCCTTTTAAAATTCTTTATGGAAAGGTCCATGATTGTAATTTGGCCCACAATAACTTCCTACCCACGCTGTCAAAAGTAACGGTGGGTGGAGCTGGCGTAGTGCCTCTACACATAGCTCCACAGAGTCTGAAAAAACTCAGTGGAGCTACTTATAGCTGAGCTCTGCTCCTGCCTGGTCACTCTCCTTCCTGCTCCTCGCGTCCATCTCATTGAAAAAAACACTACGTTGTATGTCTTGCGCGTCCACATATACAAGACATACAATGTAGCGTTTTTTTAATAAAAAAAGGAAGAAGATGGAGCAGGAAGGAGAGCGGCCAGGCAGAGGAGCAGGCAGAAACACAGGTAAGTGCCTTCTTTTTGTTATTTTTTAAGTATTTTGAAGGGGAGAGGGAGCAGCTAACTCCGCCACAGAGGCAGAGTTTTGCCTATCTCCACATTCGCCATGGAGCGCAGAGTAGGCAAATCTCTGCAAACTCCACTAGCGGAGCAAAGTTACCCACCGAGGGTTAGTCAAAAGTGGCTTTTCGGTCAATGAGGCAAAGATGTAAACTCTGTTTATTTGTTTTGCATTTCTCTGCTATTGATGAGATGGATAGAATATTAGAGATTGTGCCAATGCCTTTTAAAAAGCCCATCGGGTTTATGGGCATCAGATTTTGGTCTTTAGACCATTCGACTAAATCTTCCAAAATCAAGGTGTATTTTAATTTGACGTCCATCAATGCAATAAGTTTGTAGTTTGAGGGGTACGATCTATCTCCCCCTTTTTAAATTGATGTTAAAATAGAGCTGTGCCAACTATCAGGAATTCTGATTAAAAAGTTCAACTTTGGGAAATAGATTCTCAAGGTGGGGGCTCTACAAAACGGGTTCATATTTAAAAACAGCTTGATGGATACCGGGGGGCCCTGGGGCACCGGCTCCTTAACTTTTATTTATTACGCTTGTTATGCTTTTTATAGCGTCTGCTAAATAAGGTGAATTATTTGAACTGGGATCTTTTGGAAGATCCGGATTGACATCCGTAATGTGAATGCAGGTGGATTCGTTACTAACCTCTTGAGTTTGGGAAGGGCTTAGGATGTCCTTCGTTGTCTGCGCCTGTTCTGGAGTGCGATGCCATGTTTTGAATTTTAGGGCTATGTATTTGGCCCAGGCCTTTACCTGTACATTTGATGAGAGAATGTTCAATGGCTGATTCAACTGGTTTATCGTGAGCCAGAAAAGAGTTACGGTTTCTCGCATTGTGTACTAGTTTTTACCCAAAAAACTGTCTGCACTTGATCTTTTGTTCTCCCATAACTTCTTTTTGTAAAGTGGTGTACCCTATTTGAAAGTGAGCAAGGTGCAGTATTAGTGGGAGTGTGATGATCGTGTATCGATTGAGACCGTGGGCTGTGGTACGTGTATTTCGGTGGATTGTCTTCTTCGGTTCTTCCATTACTCACACACATTCCCAAATATTGTGAGGCTGTTGCTAACTGCTGGCCGAAGATATCTGTGCATGATGGCTTGTTCGAAGTCTGTTGCTTTACATTCCAAAAGATATTGTACACTGTCAAGATTTCATTTTCATATGGAGTGTCGAGTAGATTTGTGTTAAAATCTCTGGTCAGTATTATTTTCCACGCTGGTTCTGAGCTATGAAAAACCGCTGTCTCGCATTGTGTACTAGTTTTACCCCAAAACTGTCTGCACTTGATCTTTTGTTCTTCCATAACTTTTTTTTGTAAAGCTTTCTTTGTGGATGGAATGTTTCCAGTAAGACGTCAGAGCTGTTTTTCCTGTGCAATTTCCTAGCTGTTCTTTTTATGTCCCTTCGTGATATGTGTACCTCACTTGGTAATCCTTTGTGCGGATTAGAGCAAAGTGCCTTGTGTCATGGATTTGTCCCAAGAGATGGTAGACCTGCCAGAAAATGAGACCATGCTTTTACCCAGTTGGTGTTCTTTGTTAGTACAGCCTCAGAAAGATGTTCTTTTATTAAGATAAACTGCTGCTGAGATCTTCCGCTAGGCCAGTTTAGGCTTTTTGCGTTTATTGTGTACAAGTTACCTTCCTGTGGTAATGAAGTTTGTAACTTTGGGAGAGACAGATTAAAAAAAATATGTTGGATGGAGTGGTCTGTCAGTGTGGTGTACTCTATTTGAAAGTGAGCATGGTGCAGTATTAGTGGGAGCGTAATGATCGTGTAGTCAAGTATCGATTGAGACCGTGGGCTGTGGTACGTGTATTTAGGTGGATTGTCTTCTTCGGTTCCTCTGTTAATCACACACATTCCCAAATATTGTAAGGCTGTTGCTCACTGCAGGCCGAAGATATCTGTGCATGATGGCTTGTTCGAAGTCTGCTGCTTTACATTCCAAAAGATATTGTACACTGTCAAGATTTTATCTTCATATGGACTGTGGAGTTGATTTGTGTTAAAATCTCTGGTCAGGATTATTTTCCACGCTGGTTCTGAGCTATTAAAAACCGAAGTAGTTTTAAGTAGGAGAGCGTTGTTGTGCCTTTTCTTTTGAGCTGTTGGCTGTGTACAGTATTTAATCAGTATCACTGTTGTGCTTGTTCCCAGATTGTAGTACGTGAGTTTGAGGAGTTGAATACTAGGATCTGGAGATGCTAGATGCTCCGATATGATTTTTAAAGCTAACGCAACATACACTGCCAGGCCACCCATTGCTCTGCCATAATGGCTACATCTTTTTGCTGCCACTGAGTATTAAGTAAAACTGACTAAGGGGAGATCTTCCAATGCCCATGTCTCTTGCAAGACTACTATGGCGCAGGAACACCAATCATTAAGGAGAAGACCTTCTTCAAGAAACTTTTTTGCACCAGCTATATTCCAGGATAAAATGTGGATTGAATTTTCATGAGTGTTGTTGATTTGTTCTGTTCCTTGTCATATTGTCTTCTTTTTGGCAAGCGTGCCTGGAAGCCAGTTCCATTGGTCAATGCTTCAGTTAGATATAACTTGCCAGCCTGTGGTTGGTCTGTTCAGGATCGCATCTGGACTGCTGCTTCCCTTTGCGTTCTGTAATATTGAGTTAACTTGTTTGTTTGTCAATGGTTTGTTTGAATCTAGTTGAGCTTCATGAGTTTGGAGTTCTGCCAATGACGAGGGGTTTCGAAGAGTTGTTGGTGTAGTTAATTTTATACCCCAAGCTGCAAATTGATTGGAGCTGTTTAGTATTAACTGAACTGCCTTGGTCGACTGCCATGTAGTAAGTGTGTGTTCTTTGGCGCCATTTTGTCCGGGAGAAAGGAACTGGACTGCCAGCAAGTCAGCTGTGCCTTTCCGCCATGAGTCTTAGTATGTTAGCTCTGTTTAAGATGTTGTGCATGCCTTGCGAATAATATTCTGGGGTCCAGGTTATCTGCTGCTCAGTGCTGGTGCCTTTGGGGTGTCTCCTAAGAGTTCCTTCGAAGTTCTAGTCCTCAGTATGGGATTTGCCAGGTTAGTGATTTGGAATCTTAGTTGGTGTTGCATTGGCGGGTCCTCTTCATCCACTTTCTGAACAGTTACGTTTGTTATGAATGCCTCAGGAAGACCTAAATGGTTACTATCTTTTAATTCCTGCTGCTGGGAGCCCCGAGTGTCGTCTGGACTGGTTGAGACTTCCGTTATTTCCAGCGGTGTTTCTGAATTCTGAAGTGGTGTAGGACTTTCCATTTTGTCCGGTTGAGTTTTTTTTCACTTGCAGCAGTAATTACCGGTTAGGTTAGTGATGTAGGCATGAGGGTGCCTGTTTAGGCCATGTCTCATTTCCATCCTTGACTGTTTGCGTCTTGATTTCTTGTGTACACAGATTCACTCTATTTACCGGCGTGTGTGTCTCCTTTTCTGCTTGTGTGTTGTTGCGGGCCGTGGCACTGAAGGCACTAGTTTGTTTTTTGTGAAGTCTTGGTGCTTCTGTGTTCGTTCCTTCGGGCCCCTGTATAAGCTCATTTTGATGGCCAGCGGAGAGGTTGGTGGTGGATAAGAAGAGCCCTTCTATATGAGATTCGTATTGTGTAGCTTGGTAAAAATTCAGATAAAGTTTGGTTATACTACCTGTCGTGTGCTCCCTAATGTTATTTCTTGCTTTCCTTTCTCTCTTTTTTGTCTTCTGGTCTGCAGGAGTGATTTGGATTGGGATGGAGTAGCCTTCGGTTTAAGCATTTGCTCTGCCTCTATATGGCCGACCATTTCTGAAAAAGACTGCTGAGCAATGTTGTTAATTCCCAACTCATTGGCCGGAGCTGCTGTTAGTAGCCGCTCTTTTGAGGATAGGTCTGTTTCGGTTTTGTCCGTCGCTGAGATGACCAATCGTTTATTATGATCGAGTATCTCCTTTAACAAGTTTGTTCAAAAGCATAATTTATCTAGTATAGGGCCACTTACACCTGTAGATACCTTCGGGGAGAATGTGGATTGTGCTCTTGTTATTAAATTAGTTAAGTTGTCCATTTTCAATTTTATCCCAGCAATGTACAATGCCATGATGTTCATTAGATCTATTTGAATGTCTAGTTTATCGGACTGCAAAATCAACGTGTCTGTTGATGCTTGTGATGCTTGCAACATTGGGGTGATAAGGTCCGTCTGGGTCGGTGACCATTCACTTGCCTCTTTGGTTGTTCATCCAGAGAGCCTCTCCTTTTCGATAACTTTAATTTCGGTCTTCTCCTGTGTCCCGTTATCTGGTGGACTTATGAGCCTGCGCTTTTCCTTGAGCCCCTTATCTTGTGGGTAAGTGAACATGGCCTTTTCCTCAGTATTCAGTGGTAAGTTTGTTTCAAAATCAGAAATTATATGGATCTCTGGAAGAAGACGTGGTTAGTGATTATATCTTTGAGACTGTGTTGCTTTTATGTTTTGCCGGGTATTTCGAGTTTGATTAGGTTGGGGGTCTTCCTTTTCATCACGTTTTGGCTCCTCATTTGGTGCTTCTTCGAACTTACATTAGAGTTGCTGGCGTCTTCCTTGTCTGATTGTTATAGTCGTAGGTTTGGCCCTGAAATGTCGAAATCCTCGTTACTCCAATGTAAATATTGTAAATTAGGTGTGTGGCCTTGTCCTGGTCCTTGTCCTAGAGCAAAAGGGGTTGCGCCTGGAGTCCGGTCTTGAGCTTCATTCTTTCGATTTATACCTAGAGTAGACAAGGTTCTTTCACCGTTGATGGTGGGAGGACTTAGTGGCTGCACGCAATTTCCCTTTTGACTTGTTCTGACCACTCGGTATGAACCTTAGCTGTTATTATAGTGGTATGCTGCAAAGCGGGGCCACTATCAATGTTTTCCTACCTTGAAACACTGTTTGGTGAGTTAAGGCAGAGATATTGGTCATTTGCAGATATAAGTGGTTTAGTTGATCCAATGGAGCAATGGGGGAAGTTCTCGGACGTTTACGAGGCCTGCCTAGGTGCTGACTTAAAGGGGGGGCCAAGAGGGTCATCAAGCCTGGAGTGTCTCTGGTTGTTGCGCAGATTGCTGATCCCTGGTCCTTCAGAAAGTGAAATTTAGAGCTTTGAGGTCCCTGAGTGTGCTTGATTGTTTTCCCAATAATTGATGCTTTAGGGGACATTAATGGGCTCCTTATTGTTGAGTCAGCTCCATTTGTGCTTCCTGTCTCCTTGGAGTTCTGCTTTGGTTTGGTTCCTTTTTTATGGGCAGCTGTTTTGTCACCCAATGTCTTCCTATCCTTGCCAGAACGTATGGCTAGCTGTAGTTGGTTGTGATGTCAGTTGGGATGTTACCCTTTTGGGTTCCTTTAGTTCTGCTTTTTTCCTTGTTGTATTTCTTTATTGGTTTTTTTCCTTCCTTGTAGTTTCTTCACAGGTGTTGCTTTGCTGGCATTGTTTTAGTTCTCTGTGCGTTGTGTAATTACCGAAGGGGAGAGGATTTGGGGGCTAGGCGAGTGATGGAGTCGTAAAGCTAGCCACTGCTTGTGTTTTGTGCAGCGTGCTCCCCTGCTGGATTGGGTGACGAGTAGATTATGACGACAGAGCTTTAGGATCCTCGATGTCGGGGTAAAGGAAAGCTCTAGCCTCCCAATAGAGTCTGCTACAGGTGCCCTTTTTTTGTGGCCTCAATCCAGGGGTTCTCATCGTTCTCTTTGTTTGTTTCTTGGGAGCACCTGCTGAGGGCAAACAGGCAAGCAGAGACCTAGCGGCGTCCCTGCAGGCCGCACCCAAACCTAATCGGGCCACCTCTGCAGGTCACCGGGTCCCACTCTTAGCTGCCACCGGTAATGGTGGCTGCGCTTGCATGGCCCCCGTGCGTGATTGTGCTTTATCCCAAGTTTAACCTTCTGGGAGGCTATTGGGAGGCAAATGGTCAAAGGGGGCTGGCTGGGGGTCGGCGGGCTGAGGTCCTTTAGTCCACCGCAGGGTAGAAGTCAGCCCCCAGGCTGCAGCTGTGTAGGTGAAGTGCGGATGAAGAAGGGGCGACCTGGAGGGAGGCAGGCAGTGGTAGAAGTGGGCGGGGACGGAAGGGCACGGCATGCCCCTACTTCTAAAAATTATTCCAGTCCGTTCCCCTACTTCTTACTTTCAAAAAAGCATCCCAGGACGGCAAGAATAGTCCTACTTAATAAAAACGATAACTTTTTCCTTTCAGCTTTCAGGAGCTGCTCGCACTTCTCTGTTGAACTCCAGAGGCTGCAGCAGCCCCTCCCTGAGCTCTCACAGGCTGAGGGCAGGCCCATTGTCATTCCGATTGAGGCAGATTATCCCCTTTCGAATGACAATGCGCCTGCCCTCTGCCTTTAGCATGTCATGTGCCAGTGAGATTGGAGTTAGTGATTACAGAGGAGCTTTCCTGGAAAGAGCGCTTTGACACCTCGTTGGGGGTAGTAAGCACTACTTAAATACAATTACAATATAATACAACTAGCGGCCCGTCCCGACGGTGTCCGGGTAAAAAAAGGCTAGGCAGCAATGGTTTTAGTATTGAAAATAACATTTACTTCAAAACTTCATGGCACACCACATTTCGTGTTTCATGAGAATCAGGAAGTAGAATAAATTCGTTGTCCGAATTTCCCGACCTCGATAGCGCGACATATGTCCATGAGTGAAGCAGTCCTCTCGTAAGTCTATCCCAATGACTTTGCATGTCTGACCTTGTGATTTGTTAATGGTGGATGCAAAAGCAATGTTAATAGGGAATTGTAAGCGTTTGAATTGAAATGGTAGATCAGTAGGGATTATGGGTATCCAGGGAATATGGGCTAACTGTCCTGCAGCAGGGCCAGTGAGAATAGTAGTCTCTATTACATAAGGTAAAAGAGATTTAACTTGTAGGCGCGTCCCATTGCAGAGATTTGGTGGATGTAGGTTTTGTAATAACATGATAGGAACACCTACTTTCATTTGGAGTGTATGAGGGGGAAGCCCTGGTTAAGTGAGTGGAGGAATTTTTGGGGATAATGCACAGCGTCTTGTGTATCTAATACTGTATCAATGGAATTATATATTGTGGTTTCACCTGTGAATAGTTGTAGTATGTGTTCATTAATATGATGCACTGCAGAGTTTCGGGCGGCAACTATAGATCTTTCGCAAATCCATGTGTAACCTTTGCTGAGAAGATGCTTGATGTCTGGGTAAACATGTTGTATGAGTTCATGTAGTGTACAGAGACGCGTACCTAAGTTTTGTATGATGGTAAAGCCATTTGTGTCAGGTATGTCTCCGTTGGCCACTTCTATTAGAAGATCTGCAAACTGTGTATCTCCACCTCCTAAATGTGTCCTCGTGTTAGTGCGCAAGGTAATAGATTGTACAGAGTTCCATAGGTGTGATGCTTTTAAGCATGCTTTTAGTATATCAGTCCGCGTTCCTGTAGGCACCACAGGAAGAGTTTGTCGGAAGTCACCAACAAACACAAAAGTAACACCTCCAATTATGTTGTATGAATTTCTAATGTCTTTGAGAGTTCTGTCAACTGCCACAATATGTGAGCGGTGTGTCATTGTACATTCATCCCACATGATAAGAGACACATTTTGAAGCAGTGTCCCCAAAGGTCCATTTTTCCGAATAGAGCATATTGAATCCTTTTCAAGGGAAACTGTTAGAGGCAGTTCAAAGGTAGAATGTGCTGTTTTCCCAGCTGTTCAGAAAAGGGGGTGGTGACGAACAGAGTGTCTGAATTAAGCAGACCACTCTTACCCAGTCCAAAGATCAGGGCTTGATCCATCACTGTTATTTAGCTCACTGTACCATCCCAGCTCAGAACCTGGCTATATGCAAATCAGTCTGTCCCTGGCCCAGTGCATCATGGGAACAGGGCAGACTAAACTACCAAGCCAATTCTTCACCAGAAAGGAGACAAGCTTCCGGGGACCGGTTTCTGGCATTTCAGCCATCGTCAGCCCGGCTTGCTTGAATCCTGATGGTGCAGTGAGCAAGGGACTCATGTCTGATTATACCCTGCCACACCTATAGTGGCAAAAAACGATTCAGAAAAGGGGGTGGTGATGAACAGAGTGTCTGAATTAAGCAGACCACTCTTACCCAGTCCAAAGATCAGGGCTTGATCCATCACCGTTATTTAGCTCACTGCACCATCCCAGCTCAGAACCTGGCTATATGCAAATCAGTCTGTCCCTGGCCCAGTGCATCATGGGAACAGGGCAGACTAAACTACCACCCCCTTTTCTGAATCATTTTGTCCACCATAAACGTGGAAGGGTATACTCAGATGTGAGTCCCTTGCTCATTGCACCATCAGGATTCAAGCAAGCCGGGCCGACGACGGCTGAAATGCCAGAAACCGGTCCCCGGAAGCTTGTTTCCTTCCCAGTATAAGAATTGGCTTGGTAGTTTGGTTTGCCCTGTTCCCATCATGCACTGGGACAGGAACAGACTAATTTGGATGTAGCCAGGTTCTGAGCTGGGATGGTGCAGTGAGCTAAAAAACGGTGATGGATCAAGCCCTGATCTTTGGACTGGGTAAGAGTGGTCTGCTTAATTCAGACACTCTGTTCATCACCACCCCCTTTTCTGAATCATTTTGTCCACCATAAGCGTGGAAGGGTATACTCAGATGTGAGTCCCTTGACATTGCACCATCAGGATTCAAGCAAGCCGGGCCGACGACGGCTGAAATGCCAGAAACTGGTCCCCGGAAGCTTGTTTCCTTCCCAGTATAAGAATTGGCTTGGTAGTTTGGTTTGCCCTGTTCCCATCATGCACTGGGACAGGAACAGACTAATTTGCATGTAGCCAGGTTCTGAGCTGGGATGGTGCAGTGAGATAAAAAATGGCGATGGATCAAGCCCTGATCTTTGGACTGGGTAAGAGTGGTCTGCTTAATTCAGACACTCTGTTCATCACCACCCCCTTTTCTGAATCAGTTTGTCCACCATAAGCGTGGAAGGGTGTACTCAGATGTGAGTCCCTTGCTCATTGCACCATCAGGATTCAAGCAAGCCGGGCCGGCGACGGCTGAAATGCCAGAAACCGGTCCCCGGAAGCTTGTTTCCTTCCCAGTATAAGAATTGGCTTGGTAGTTTGGTTTGCCCTGTTCCCATCATGCACTGGGACAGGAACAGACTAATTTGCATGTAGCCAGGTTCTGAGCTGGGATGGTGCAGTGAGCTAAAAAACGGTGATGGATCAAGCCCTGATCTTTGGACTGGGTAAGAGTGGTCTGCCTAATTCAGACACTCTGTTCATCACCACCCCCTTTTCTGAATCATTTTGTCTACCATAAGCGTGGAAGGGTATACTCAGATGTGAGTCCCTTGCTCATTGCACCATCAGAATTCAAGCAAGCCGGGCCGACGACGGCTGAAATGCCAGAAACCGGTCCCCGGAAGCTTGTTTCCTTCCCAGTATAAGAATTGGCTTGGTAGTTTGGTTTGCCCTGTTCCTATCATGCACTGGGACAGGAACAGACTAATTTGCATGTAGCCAGGTTCTGAGCTGGGATGGTGCAGTGAGCTAAAAAACGGTGATGGATCAAGCCCTGATCTTTGGACTGGGTAAGAGTGGTCTGCTTAATTCAGACACTCTTTTCATCACCACCCCCTTTTCTGATTCATTTTGTCCACCATAAGCGTGGAAGGGTATACTCAGATGTGAGTCCCTTGCTCATTGCACCATCAGGATTCAAGCAAGCCGGGCTGACGACGGCTGAAATGCCAGAAACCGGTCCCCGGAAGCTTGTTTCCTTCCCAGTATAAGAATTGGCTTGGTAGTTTGGTTTGCCCTGTTCCCATCATGCACTGGGACAGGAACAGACTAATTTGCATGTAGCCAGGTTCTGAGCTGGGATGGTGCAGTGAGCTAAAAAACTGTGATGGATCAAGCCCTGATCTTTGGACTGGGTAAGAGTGGTCTGCTTAATTCAGACACTTTGTTCATCACCACCCCCTTTTCTGAATAGTTTTCCCAGCTGTTAGCAAAGTGGCAGCTATTCCAGATGAAACAACAGCTAGAGCCAAATTCCCAGAAGATGGAACTTTGGCAAGTATGAGGTTGATTAGGTAAGTCTTTCCTGTGCCTTGCTTCTTTTCAACACTATCAACTATGGTGTTGTAGGCAAGTTGTTAATCGGGAACTAAGTTAGGCAAGTGTTGAGCAAGGTAGTTATTTAGCTCTGGAATATTGTGTGCGGTAGCGATATTGTGGTATCCAGTTAGGTTAGTTCGGACCGCTGGAGGCAGGCTGAAATCTTGTAAGGACTTCTCGCTTAATAGATTCAGTGAGTCTTCAATTTCTATAAGTCCTTGGTTTATGATTTCATTGTTGATAGCAGCCCGGGCCGACGTTGTCCGGGTATGAATTGCTGCCGGCCAGTACTATATTGTTTTGTAGGATTTCGTTTTGATAGCATTTCTTATCTGTGACAGGCCTGTGAAACGCTCCGATTCACAGTGCACTGCTGATGCACTTAAGAATGCACGTTCAGTAGTGTGTGAACTCGAGTTTCCATACTTTATTTTTCCTTGCAATATTATATAGCGCAAACTCGACAACATGGCATAAGCACAATTTACATTACAGAAGAAAACATTCATTTGTGGTAGGCACGGGGAGACAAAGCGATTTGCATGGAATCACAGGATGTTGAGCTGATGCAGAGATTCGAACGTAGCTCCCCAGCTCTAAAGTTCGCAATTCTAGAACTTGTGGCGGGAGGTGTATCTAAAAGTGTATGTTGGTGCTGGCCATCAATGAGAGAGACCTGTGCATTTTTCAAATGGGTGGTGAAAAAATATGAGTATGTTGCTGGAGATGTGGGCTGCCGTGCCACCAATGTACTTACCGGGGGAGGGTAAACACCGATTATTCCGCAACTTTCTTTCCGCATACCATCACTCTGCATACTTTCATTACGAAAGTACCATGACTCCGCAATGCCATTATAACGCATGACATTACATTTTATATGCCTTTACTACGCATACATTTACAACGAAATTCGCTGTAAAAGCATGTTTTTTTAAAATGTTTGGATAAGGTAAGTATGGGTATAGGGGTATATGTTTTGGGGTACTGAGGTATATGTTTTGGGGTGTTTGGGTATTTTAAGGGTTCAGATATAGTTTTGGGTTATGGGGTACAGGGGTAGTTTTAGGGTTTAGGGATAGGTATGGGTTTTGGGGTACAGGGGTATTTTTAGGGTTCATGGCTAGGTTTGGGTTTTGGGGTATAGGGCCATTTTTAGGGTTATGGGGTAGGTTTGGGTTTTGGGGTACAGGGGTATTTTAAGGGTTCAGGGCTAGGTTTGGGTTTTGGGGTACAGGGGTATTTTTAGGGTTCAGGGCTAGGTTTGGGGGTACAGGGGTATTTTAAGGGTTGAGATATAGTTTTGGGTTTTGGGGTAAAGGGGTACTTTTAGGGTTCAGGGGTAGGTTTGGGTTTTGGGGTACAGGGGTATTTTAAGTGTTCAGGGCTAAGTTTGGGTTTTGGGGTATAGGGGTATTTTTAGGGTTCAGGGCTAGGTTTGGGTTTTGGGGTACAGCGGTATTTTAGAGTTCATGGGTAGGTTTGGGTTTTGGGGTACAGGGGTATTTTTAGGGTTCAGGGCTAGGTTTGGGTTTTGGGGTACAGGGGTATTTTTAGGGTTCAGGGCTAGGTTTGGGTTTTGGGGAACAGGGGTATTTTTAGGGTTCAGGGCTAGGTTTGTGTTTTGGGGTACAGGGGTATTTTAGGGTTCAGGGGTAGGTTTGGTTTTTGGGGTACAGGGGTATTTTTAGGGTTCAGGTGTAGGTTTGGATTTTGGGGTACAGAAGTATTTTTACGGTTCAGGGGTAGGTTTGGGTTTTGGGGTACAGGGGTATTTTTAGGGTTCAGGGCTATGTTTGGGTTTTGGGGTACAGAGGTATTTTAGGGTTCAGGGGTAGGTTTGGGTTTTGAGATACAGGGGTATTTTTAGGGTTCAGGGCTAGGTTTGGGTTTTGGGGTACAGGGGTATTTTAGGGTTCCGCAGTAGGTTTGGGTTTTGGGGTACAGTGGTATTTTTAGGGTTCAGGGCTAGGTTTGGGTTTAGGGGTACAGGGGTATTTTTAGGGTTCAGGGGTAGGTTTGGGGTTTGAGGTACAGGGGTATTTATAGGGTTCAGGGCTAGGTTTTGGGGTATAGGGGTATTTTTAGGGTTTAAGGATAGGTTTGGGTTTTGGGGTACAGGGTATATTTATAGGGTTAAGATGGGTTAGTGTTTAAGGGTGTTGGGGTATTTTAAGGAGTAAGGGTGGGTTATGATCATGGGGTGCAGGGGTATTTAAAGGGAGCTGGGTGGGATTAGAACACAATATGAGACATGGCATGAAGGGTGGAACGTACCACACGCCCCCAGTGTTTGTCACGCCCACAGCACACGCCCACAGCATAACGCAGACACGCCCACAAGGGACTACTTTGCTGGCACGGTTCTTTTACCTTTTAAATGTATATGGTGGGCGTCTGTATAGCCTATGTCCTTCTGCTGCAACTGCCCTTTCCAACGCTGTATTGGGTGTTGTGATTGGTGCTGTGGTTCCTGAGATTACCCGCCTCAAAGGTTTGGGCTCTCTCTTTATATTATTAAGTATGGATGAGATCCAACTCTGAATGAAGTATGCTCTGAGGTTGATTGTGTGCATTGATAATTAGAATACCCACAGGGAAAAATCTTTTTTTACAGTAAGTGACTTTGTCAATGCCAGCCTGACCAACATTATTCAAAATGTATATACACGTCATATCCTTAATTTGATATCAACATTGAGAGCGGACTTTGCAACAGTTACTGTCGTGTATGAGACAACACAGCCATTTCGAAGTGGTCAAAACAGAATACATATATGCCGTATTTGCATGTCTATGAATCTATTCAAATTTCCATGTCAATGATTCTCATATGGTACTATTTACTACCATGATAGTTTCAGAGCGTATGTGGGGAATCTTGAAAATTCATATCACCCCATATTTATAACCAATCATGCTCTGAATGGGCTCACAAGTCACATTGGCATTTCTTAAGCCATAATCGCCATGTCGCTCACATAAAGGTTATTCCTTAAGCTTTCTTATAATGTTCAAATATAAAAGTGACGTATGCAAGAAAACCAATATATGAAAGTGAGTAAGTGATAAGAGAAAAGAGAATAGAAGGGAACGGGGGAGGAGAGGGATAATATTCATATACAAATGCAAATTCATGTGCAGAGAGATATGAAACCTCATATATCATATTCCCCTCATTCCTTGATACTGATAGATGACCTAACCGATGTGAACCCATAGTTCCTCTTCCCTATTATGTCCATATGGGACCAATGGTCGAAGTTCGATTATATACTTCGACTCCAGTTACCTCAGAGCTCTTAACCTATAACCAGAGTCGGTACCTGATCTACACAGAAGAAACTCAGCAATTGGCTGTTGCTCTTATGTTGCTCCGCAAAATGTCTTGCAACTGAATAACTGCTGTCCTTCCTAGTTATTTATCACACACATTTGCTACAAGACTCTCTTTTTTTGCCTGGTGTATCGTGCTGCTTACATAACATAGGTTGCACGGACACACCAAACAATAAACTGTGAAATCTATATTACAGTTGAGTAATTTAGTTTTATGTTTATTTGAACCTCTACCTGGGACCTGACACTCTTTAATTTTATCGCTTCTTTTACTTGCCTTGCACTTTAGACAAGGAAAGAAGCCTTTTATGTCTACAAAACTCTGTTCCCTGTCACTAAAATGATTGTGCACCAGAAGATCTTTGAGGGAGATAGTTCTTCTGTAGGTAATACTCTGATGGTGTGTGATAGTTTTACCAATCACTTCATCTGCCTGAAGGATACTCCAGTGTTTTGGTTGGAAGTTACGAGTGACTGGGAGAGTAATACGGAACACCAGAAGACAGCTGAGTAGTCTAGGAAGATTTAAATCATTAAGGCCCCAGGAGACTGTGACCATGTTCAGTGAGCAAGAGAGATTAGAGGCAGATGGAGGATTTATACGGTACCATCTTATGAGAACCCCGACCCAAACGTATTATTAGAATGGGCTGAGCATACAACAAACTTGGCGAAAGGCAAGGTGGAAATTTTGATCAAGTATGCAGTAAGTAATAGAGCTAAGCTATTGGAAGAAATCAAACGATTGGAAGACTTGATTTCGAAACATTCATATATATATTACCTACTGGCGGTCGCCAGTAGGTAGATATAGTTAGGACCTTGTTTTTATTCAAAAAGCGTTTTTTCTTTTTCCAATAACTTTGGTGCCGGTTGACGAATCTTCGCGAAATTTTCAAAAGTAATGGGGCGCTCCGGTTCGCTCCTATCTTGAAAACATCGGGGTGATTTGGCAAGCGGGGGTTGAGAAAAAAGGGGGGTCCCAAAACGTGTTTTGGCAATGTTAATTCCCATAGGAAAATTTAGACACGGCTACAGCCCAAACTGCTGAACTGAATTACACCAAATTTGGAAAAAGGTAGCTGTTGGTTCAGAAAGAACTCATTTTGTTAAATGGTGTAAATCCGTTCAGTAGTTCCTGAGAATTTTTTTAAAAAAGAGATTAAAAAAATGCATTTCGCATAGCAAACTTTACATACGGCTACAGCACGTACTGCTGAACGTAATTACACCAAATTTGGCAAAAAGGTAGCCCTTGCTTCAGAAAGTACTCTTTTTGTTAAATGGTGTAAATCTGTTCAGCAGTTCCTGAGAAATTAAAAAAAAAGGTTAAAAAATGCATTTCCTATAGCAAACTTTAGATACAGCTACAGCTCGAACTGCTGAACAGAATTACACCAAATTTGACATAAAGGTAGCCCTTGCCCCTGAATGAACTCTTTTTCTTAAATGGTGTAAATCCATTAAGTAGTTGCTGAGAAAATAAAAAAAATTAAATATCGATATATAGAGGCGTGGTGGATCCGCGCGCCATGCCAATCACGAGCTGCATTCTAATTGGCTGTCAACACTTAAAACTAGGAATTGTTGCCAGCCATCTTGTGCCTCGGTAGAACAGAGGCACAAGAAAGCAGTAAAAGAAAAATGTAAAACGAGAAAAGGGGGCTGGGTAGAAACACCCTGACCCCCTAGGCCTGCACAGGGGGTCCCATAAGAACCCCCGGCGCCCAAAAAAAGCTTTTTTTTAAAAACAAAATCTGCAAAATCTGCTTATCCGGCCGGGAAAATAAAAAACAAACAAAGCCTGGGCTCCCGCTCCAAGTCCCAATCCCCCCCACACTGCCCCGGTGATGCGCCACCTCCCCGGGGCAAGATAATTGAATTGCGGGGGGCACGCAGCCCCTTGCAGCCCCGGGGACCGCCACTCCCCGGGGCTTCTTTTTTAATCTATGAGGGGCCTCCAAGGCCCCCCAAGCCCTGAGGCTTTTAAAAAATATTTGCAGGGGCACATGGCTCCCCCGCAGCCCCGGGGCTTCTATTTTTTTTAAAACAACTGGTGTGGGGGAGCTCAAGCCCCTCCACAAGCCCCGGGGACCGCCACTTCCCCGGGGCACGCCACTTCCCCGGGGCACTAATTATTCAAATTCAGGGGTCCATAACGGACCCCTGAGTCCTGGGGACCACCACCCCCTGGGGCTGTGTAGATGTTAGGAGGGGGGCGCGCGGCGCCCCTCCTGGAGCCAGTGATGGCCCTGGGGACCTCCATCCCCCAGGGCTGGCTCCTGCAGTGTCTCGGTGTGCCCACCCCTGTGACACTGCAGTTTGCTATGGCAGGGCGGGAGACGTACTGCTCCCACCCTGTCATAAAAAACTTGGTTTGGGTTTTGGAAGAGAGAGCCGGAAACCTACTCTCTCTTCCAAAATCCAAACCAGATTGCATTTCCACACGGGGAGCTGCATGTCAGCAGCAGCTCCCCATGTGGAAAAGCAATGCCGGCTCCTGCAGGACGCGGGGAGCCAGCAGGGACCGTGGAGGAATTGGGGCTCCCCCATGGTCCCCAACTAGGTGGCCAGGCCCCGGGGGATGGGGTCCCCGGGGTCAGAAGTGACCAGGGAGGGGGGCCATGCGGCACCCCTCCCCAATAATAATTAAAAAAATAACGCAAAGGCCGGCCCGGGGGAAGGGGCCACGCAGCCCCCCTCCGTAATAATAAAAAAAGAAAATTGGCCATGCCCCGGGGGTAGCGGACCCTGGGGCCCGGAACTGGCCACGGGAGGGGGGCCCACGTGGACCCCTTCCTGTTAATATATATATTTTTTAAATTGGGGTCAGGCCCTGGGAGATGGGGTCCCCAGGGCCCCAAAACAGCAAAAATAAGGGGGGACACAGCGCCTCTTGCAAAAAAATATATTTTCTGGCGCGTTGTAAGATGGGGAAGTAATTCCCCTTGAATATGTGACATGTGTTCAAACACGCCCTGTGGCGCATTTTAAGTTGGGGAATTAATTTCCCTTCAATCCTGAGGGCCCCTGGGCCCTGGGAGCCAACTAGTCCATCAGGTCCCTCCAAAAAGCGCCAGAGGCCTGTGTTGCAAAGAGGTGGTCCAGGCCACGCTCCTTTTCACACCTTCCTTCAATGCAGCTCTGTGGCGCTTACTTGAGGTACCTGGTGGGCTTGTTGGACCCCATGGACCCTCATTAATCTAGGGGACTTAATCCCCCAACTTAAAATGCACCACTGGGCGCGTTTGCACAGTGGGAAAGGGAGGAGGCGGGGCCGAAGGTGACGTGTGCAAAGACGCCCTGTGGCACGTTTTAAGTTGGGGAATTAATTCCCCTTCAATCCTGAGGGCCCCCGGGGGCCAACTAGTCCACCAGGTCCCTCCAAAAAGCACCAGAGGCCTGCGTTGCAGAGAGGTGGTCCAGGCCACTCCCCTTTTTACACCTCTCTGCACACCAGCTCTGTGGCGCTTACTGGAGGTACCTGGTGGGCTAGTTAGACCCCAGGGACCCGCAGAATTCAAGGGGACTTAATCCCCCAACTTAAAGCGTGCCACAGGCGCAAATGCACAGTGGTAAAGGGAGGGGACGGGCGTAAGGTGACATTTGTTCAAACACGCCCTGTGGCACATTTTAAGTTGGGGAATTAATGCCCCTTCAATCCTGAGGGCCCCTGGGGGCCAACTAGCCCACAGGGGACCTCAGGATTCAAGGGGACTTAATCCCCCAACTTAAAACATGCCACGGGGCGCTTTTGCACACATGTCACCTCCCGCCCTGCTCCCTCCCTTCAATGCTGTGCAAACGCGCCCCGTGGCGCGTTTTAAGTTGGGGGATTAAGTCCCCTTGAATCCTGAGCGTCCCTGGGGTGCAACTAGCCCACCAGGTACCTCCATTAAGCGCCAGAGAGCTGTGTTGCAGAGAGGTGTAAAAAGGGGTGTGGCCTCTGAACACCTCTCTGCAGTGCAGCTCCCTGGCGCATACTGGAGGTTCCTGGTGGGTTAGTTGACCCCCAGGGACCCCCAGAATTCAAGGGGAATTAGTTCCGCATCTGCAAACATGCCAGAGGGTGCGTTTGCAGAGTGCTGCAGGGAGGGGGCGAGGCCTCCGGCGCGATGCCGGTCTTGTTTTTAATTTTATTTTTTTAAGAAAGGGGGCTGTGTGGCCCCCCTATTTTCCTGTTTTACTGGCCCTGGGGACCCATCCCCCAGGGCCTGACCCCAATTTTATTTTTAAAAAAAAATTAATTAAAAGGGGGCCGTGGCCCCCCTCCCAAGGCCATATTCGGCCCCAGGGACCCCATTCCTCAGGCATGGCTATTTTTTCCCTTTATTTATTTGGAGGGGGGCTGCCTTGCCCCCCTCGGCCGACCATTTATGGACCCGGGGGCCCCATCCCTAGGGGCTGACCCTCTCTGTTGGGGGACAGTGGGGGGGGTCCCAAATTCCCCCACGGTCCCGCCGGCTCCCTGCCTCCTGTGGGAGCCGGCATTGCTTTTCCACATGGGGAGCTGCTAAGATGCAGCTTCCCATGCGGATAAGCAATCAGCTTTGGTTTTTGGAAGAGAGAGAAGGTTTCCTGCTCTCTCTTCCAAAAACCAAAGTAGTATGCTGTGGGAGGGCGGGAGCCATGAGGCTCCCACCCTGCCATAGCAAACAGCATTGTCCCAGGGGTGGGCACCATGGGGCACTGCAGGAGCCAGCCCTGGGTGGTGGCGGTCCCCAGGGCCATCACAGCCTCCAGGAGGAGGTCCGCACGGCCCCCCTCCCGACATTTTCAAAGCTCCAGGGGGTGCTGGTCCTCGAGGCTTGGGGGTCTATCATGGACCCACCAATTAAAAAAATTATAGCCCCGGGAGATGGCAGTCCCCGGGACATGTGGGGGGGGTTTGATTTCCCCCACACAGGTAGTTATTTATTTTTTTAAATCACGCCCCGGGGTGTGGCGGTCCCCGAGGCTGTTGGGGGGGCCATGTGCCCCTGCCAATATTTTATAAAAGCCCTGGGGGGTGGTGGTCCCCGGGGTTTGGGGGGGCCTTTGAGCCCCCCCACCCATTTACTAAACAAGCCCCGTGGGTGGCGGTCCCAGGGGCTGCGGGGGGCCGTGAGCCCCCTGTAAATACTTTTGAAAAGCCCAGGGGATGGTGGTCCCCGGGGCTGGGGGGCCCGTTTGAGCCCCCCATTACAATCTTAACATTGCCCCTGGGACTTGGCACACCCGAGGGCTAATTAATAATGAAGCGCTAGAGCACGGGCTTTGTTTTTTAATTTTTTTTGGCCGTATCTGTTTTGCCCATTTAAAAATAAATTTTGGGTCCTGGAGGTCCTTGTGGGACCACCTGAACAGACCTACGGGGTCAGGTGTTTCTACCCTGCCCCCTTTTCTTTTTTTTTATGGCGGTCAGCACTTCCTGATTTGGAGTGTTGACAGCCAATTAGCATGAAGCCCGTGTTCCTTTGTTTACTGTGCACTTTCGACTGTGCCTTGGAATTGTGCCTAGGAACACAATTGGTTGAGCCTTTGGACATAAACATACTGGTGGACACCTTAAAGCCCCATGTGCATCACTGTCCACTGCATATTCCATTGCTTCTGACCACATTTTACAAGCTCTCCTAGGATGCTTCTGCTTCTGGTAGATTGGATCTTAGCTCTAACTCGGTGCAACCTCCACTGGATGTGTACGCTCCGTCAGTGGCTGCTGTGGGGGATGGTTGGGAACACATTTGCTCTATAAACTAGCTCTGAGGTGTGCCTCTGGGATCATCCTCTGCAGTTGCTGGGAACAGAAATGTTTTGCCAACCACTCTGAACACAAACAGTTGGATATTCAGTTTGGTTGGAACTTTTAATTTAACCTGTCCTGGCAAGGCTACAATTGTTGGTCTCGGTCAAACACTTTTTAGAGGATGCACAGGCTGGCTTTAGGAAAAAAAGGCAGCACCCTCAACCAGGTTTTTTGCTTCATGATGTTGTGCTGGAAGTATGGCACCCTGAAGAGGGATCACCAATATGTTGCATTTGTTAACTTGAGGTTGGCCTTTGACCTGGTACCAAGAGATAACTTATGGTAGGTATTGAATGCCTATGGGATACCTGGAGATCTTTTTTGGATCTTAAGAGTCCTTCATACTGATACTTTTGCAAGGGTAAGGTGAAACATGGGTGGCTACCTAACTGATAGGATCCCTATTAGATGGGGAGTAAAGCAGGGATGCGTACCTGCCCTGACACTATTTAGCCTCTTTATTAACTGGGCAGTTAACTGGTTATCTGGATGTATGCATGATGCACCCAAGTTAGGAGAAGTACCAGTCCCAATCTTAATGTATTATGAATTGAATTTGAAAGAGGAAATTGTTGTTACCAATTGAGGAATTCGGAAGGGTAGGGGCTTTTTGCACTTCGATATTCTCTGACGGGTCGGGAGCCTGGCTTGGCAGTCACTTCCTAGTCCACCTCCTTGACAACTAGAGGACCATCTTTAGGCAGTGCGCACTCTAGTCTTCTGGCACCCAGGGATATTTAAATGCAGGTGGATCGGACGCGCAGCCGATGAGCGCAGCGTGCACGCCTAAGGCAATCCCGTCTGCGCCCGTCAGCGTCCCGGATGCTGCCAGTGCCAGCCATGCTGCTTGATAGTCACCAGGTCAGGTGGTTAGAATACGTTACTCAGGGGATGTTCTTCGGGGTTGGAATTCCAACATCTGCCCCCGCCGGGGTAATTGGGATGTTTCCTTAGACTGCAACAATGCATGCCCGGTTTGTAGTTTTAGTATGCGACTGAGACGGGTTAGTTCTAACCAAGTTTGCTCCCCTTCTTTACATCTTAAGAGGCCTCCCCAATTCTTCAGCACTAATCAATGTACGGTCCCTTAGGAAACATTACGCTGAGGTTTTCAATCTCCTTGACAAAAGTTCGTTGTCCTGTTATTCATTATGGAGTCATGGCTTGACTCTACGTCAGGCCCCGTTGTTCCCCTCGCAACACCTGCGCTGCGAGGCCTCAGGGTAGTTATGCGCTATATAAATATAATTTTCATTTCATCATCATCATCATCATTTTAATGTGTGATTAATTAAAATCTTTACAATATTCGCAAAAAATAAAAACAACACAGCAGCAAATACAAAAGGCTAGTATAAATGAAGAAAAATCAGAATAGTCTGTCTCAGAAAATGTCCTCTCTGTGATCATGTATCTTGGATTAAAACATTCTGAGTCTGTCCGTATCAAGTCTTTCACTAGAAGACCTTTCTATCACATAGTGAACAGTCCCTGGTCTACTTTTTGTTCGAGGCGGCAGGAGCCTTTATCTGTTCCGTATCTTGTAACAGCTTTGTTACCTTCGCCATAAATTTTACTCCCCGGCATGAGAGAATAGGTGAAACACCACTCAGCCAGCATATCACCGCCTGCCTGCAGGTACGGATCTTCAATGTATTGAAGATTGCCTGTAGATATCTTCTTTTTAAAACCTGCAAAACTGGGCATACACATAGCAAGTGTGTCACTGTTTCCTTCTTGTATCCGCATAGTCTGCAGTTAGCGCTTTCAATTTGTTGTTTCCAAGAAGGCCTTAGAACTTTTGAGTGGTGCATGCCAAGTCGGAACGCTATCAAAGATTTTTTTAGATGTTGGCAGTAGTGTAAGGCTAGATAGACTTGTGGTTTTTGGGTGGTGTATGAGTTGACTACTGTCCAGGCGAGTCGCCGTTTAGTTAGGGTTCTTTTGTCTTTAAGCAAAGAAATCCTTTTTGCTGATCCGTTTACTACTTTGCAGAACTGCTTGTGGTCGATATTTTGTTTCCACACTTCGTGTATGCCCAATGTTGTCAAACTCGTGCTGAGAAATTTTCCCCATTGGGTGGTGTTGGGCTTGGCTTCCTGAAAATGTATTTCCTCCCAGCAAAGATTGTCCAATGACTCACTAGGGGCAGATCGGAGCTTGTGGCAGAATTTTGCAAATGTGGACATCGACCTGATTTCTTGGTTCTGCAAGCCAAATTCTAAGCAAACTTGGGCCTGCGCGGCTGCGTACGGCAACCCGAACACAACTTTGTATATTTTATTTAGTAAGTTGTTTAGTATCATTGATTCACCTTCGAGCCATGCAATTAGTCCATAAGACAAAGTTGGTATAATTTGTGCAGCCATTACTTTGAGTAAGTGCATATAATTTGGGCCTCCCACTTTCTTTTGCAGTTGCCTATATGCGTAAATTAATGATTGCGCCTTCCCTCTTAATACTTGTATTTCCCTTTTTTTTGTATTGCCCCGCTCAATGGTCATCCCCAAATATTTGTATGAGGCCTGCTCTTCGAGTTATTGATTGACCATCTGTATTTTAGTTTCTTCCCCTCCACAATTCGGAGCACTTTTGTTTTATCTTTGTTCAATTCCAGATTTTCTTGTGTTAAATATGAGGCTAACATGTTTACTAAGCGTTGCAGACCAACTGAGGTTTTGCTTAGTAAAACTATGTCATCGGCATACTGCATTATGGGCACAGGAACATTGCCAAGTTTCGGTGCGTGACTTTCCGTTGCATCTAAGTTACGTCCAATGTCAGCAAGGTATAAATTAAAAAGACTGGGGGCAAGGACGCAACCTTGTTTTAAACCGTCCTGTGTCTCAATTTTGTGAGTGAGGCTGGTGCCGTTCCCTTGTTTAACCTTCACCCATGTTTCACTGTATAGGCAGGTTATTGCACTTATTAAATTATCTGGCATCCCCCACTTTCTTAATTTACTCCAAAGCCTTGGCCTGCTTACATGGTCAAAAGCTGATTTTATGTCGACGAAGCAACAGTATAGTTGTTGTTTTCTTTTTTTGGCATTTTCCGTTAGCAGGCCCAAGGTGACCAGGTTAGTGGTTGTCCCCATCCCTAGTCTAAAACCAATTTGAAACCTAGGGATTATGTTGGTCGATGTTTCCCAGTCCTGCAGCTCTTTCAATAGGCACGAGGCAAACAGCTTGGCTTCGACATCTATTAGGGAGATTAGTCGGTAATTTCCTGGCTCTTTCCGATCCCCTTTCTTATGGATTGGATGGATGATGTTTCCTCTCCATGTTGCCGGAAGAATTCCTTTTTTCAAGATGTGATTGAATAATGTTGCTAAAAGTTCAGCCCAGAAGTCTATGTTTGTTTTGTAGACTGCTGTTGGGAGACCATTCGGTCCCGGTGCCCCCTCTGGTTTTAATTTTTGGATTAGCCTTTTTATTTGGTCCCGGGTGATTGATACTTCTTCTAATTTGAGGTTTGTTTCCAGAATAACGCTGTCGTGCTGTTCTGCGGTCTTGAACTGTCAGCATTGATCTCCATTGGTGCTCCTTGTTGTTTTTTTTCTGTTCTTTGGGTTTCCTTTGTTAAGTAAAGGTTTTTCACGTGTGTCCCCCATTCCTTGTTGCTGATTCCGGGATCCTATTGCAATCCGCTCCCAAGTTTAGTTCATTAATGATTGCCCAGAACTCTCTGGAGGATGCTTTTTTACTTGAGATCAGTAGCTTTACCCAGACCCGTTCTTTGTGTTGGGCTTTTGCTATCCATAATTTTTGCCGGTATGCCTTTCTCATGCTTCTGAGCTCTGTGGTGTTTAAGCATTGTCCCTTTGCTGCCGATCTTTGTGCCCTGGCCAATTTTCATTTCATTTCATTCAACACCTGAGGGATATAAGATTGTCAGGGCCGACCTCCCAGAAGGTCACTGTGCCACTGGATTCACACTAGCCTGGCTGCAGAAGGGTGACATACCCTGAAACTGATCCCAGGATGCTTGCTTCCGGTCCAGGGAGGACCTGGCCTGTCAGTTCGGTCTGGACTGTTCCCATGGGGCACAGGGTCAGGACTGATTTGCATATGGCTGGGTCCAATCTGGGGTGGCGTAGTTGGCAAAAGCACAATAGATTTAACCCAGATCTTTGAACTGGGGGAGAATGTTTGCATTGTCAGCATTACGTCTATCATTTGTTTGCTGTAACACTTTTCGCCCTAAGTCGGATGGGTATGCCCAGACGTGGGTCCCTTGCTCACTGTGCCACTGGATTCAAGTTAGCCTGGCTGAAGAAGGGTGACATACCCTGAAACCAGTCCCATGATGCTTGTTTCCGGTCCAGGGAAGACCTGGCCTGGCAGTTCAGTCAGACCAGGTTCCAATGGGGCAAAGGGTCAGGACTAATTTGCATGTGGCTTGGTTCAAACTGGGGTGGCGTAGTGGGCAAAAGAATGATGGATTTAACCCAGATCTTTTGACTGGGGGAGAATGTTTGCATTGTCAACATTCTGTCCATCATTTGTTTGCTGTAACACTTTTCGCTCTAAGTGGGATGGATATGCCCAGACGAGGGTCCCTTGCTCACTGTGCCCCTGGATTCAAGTTAGCCTGGCTGAAGAAGGGTGACATACCCTGAAACCAGTCCCATGATGCTTGTTTCCGGTCCAGGGAGGACCTTGCCTCGCAGTTCGGCCTGGACTGTTCCCATGGGGCACAGGGTCAGGACTGATTTGCATACGGCCGGGTCCAAACTAGGGTGGCGTAGTGGGCAAAAAAATGATGGATTTAACCCAGATATTTTGACTGGGGGAGAATGTTTGCATTGTCAGCATTCTGTCCATCATTTGTTTGCTGTAACACTTTTCGCCCTAAGTGGGATGGATATGCCCAGACGAGGGTCCCTTGCTCACTGTGCCCCTGGATTCAAGTTAGCCTGGCTGAAGAAGGGTGACATACCCTGAAACCAGTCCCATGATGCTTGTTTCCGTTCCAGGGAGGACCTGGCCTCGCAGTTCGGTCTGGACTGTTCCCATGGGGCACAGGGTCAGGACTGATTTGCATACGACTGGGTCCAAACTGGGGTGGCGTAGTGGGCAAAAGAACAATGGATTTAACCCAGATCTTTTGACTGAGGGAGAATGTTTGCATTGTCAGCATTCCGTCTATCATTTGTTTGCTGTAACACAGAAGGAAGGGGGGGCGGGTTGGCCATTTTTTATAAGGATAAATGGGAATTACGCGGGGATGTGAGCCTATGGGGAGGCTGCGAGGCTCTAGATTTTAGTATTCGTTTCTCAGGCCATTTTACTTTGGGAGGCTCTTTGCTGTATAGGCCCCCTGGTCCGGTGGGACCTTTTATTCAGGTGTGTGGGGATAACATAGCCTCCAGGGTCTTGAGATTCTCTCACTACATTGTTTTAGGGGATCTCAATATCCATCTTGACCAGGTTGAGGCTAAGGACACATGTGACTTCCTGGACATTCTCCATTTGGCCCAGCTGGACCAACGAGTTAGTTCCCCTATCCATCAGGCCAGCCATATACTGGACCCAATCTGCTCAAATTTTTCCATCTCGATCGGTGACCCATGTCCAGTTTCCTGGTCCGACCACTCTATGAAAAACTTTTCTTGGGACGTGCCGAATGCTGAGCCTGTGACGCATTCACTCTGCAAACCGGCATTTAGCAGAATTGACCCTGGTGCGCTCAATCATGTCTTGGAAACATCTAGACCTATCCTCTCGGGCGACCTTGAGGATCGTCTTTATGACTTCACCAATTGGGTTGCAGTGGACGCACTGGCCTCACAGTGCTCTCCTAGGTTGTCTAGGAAATCCCCTTCTAAACCCTGGTTCAGCCAGGAACTTAAAACACTTAAACATGAATGTAAGATTTTTTAACGTGAGTGGCATCGTACTGACTACTGCCCCACAGTCAAGCTGAAGCTCAGAACCAAGCAGAAGGTCTATTATGGGGCCATAAAATCAGCCAAAAGGCAGTTTTTTCAAACCGGATTGACTCTGCTAATAACAACGCTAAAGAAATCTTCGCGATTGTTAAGAGCTTTACTTCTCCCTTGGCTCAAGCTAGTGTCTCATCTACCTCTGTCTCCTGGTGTGACACTCTGATGAATTTCTTCTTGGATGAGATGCGCACTATTCAGGCAACTTTTTCATCTGGTGGCAATGGGTCTGAGGCAAGTGGTTTGCCCCCACCGGCTGGTGTTGAACATCGTTTGGATGTTTTCAAGCCGGTGGACCTATCTGACTCTCTTAAAATTCTCAAGAGTTTAAAATCTGGTTCACCCTTTGATCCTTGTCCCGCTAAACTGCTAGCAGCAGCTGCAGTGACGACTAATGCAGAGATGAACAGCATTATCAACTTGTCCGTCCAGACAGGCAGTGTCCCAGTAGCTTGGAAACAGGCTAAGATTCTGCCACTTTTAAGAAAACAATTGTCAGACCCTCTTAATACAGGGAACTATTGGCCTATCTCTCTTCTGCCTGGCTTGGCCAAGGTGTGTGAGAAGGTCGTCAACAGAAAACTTACAGCATTTGTTGAGAGGGAGGGCATTCTGCATCCAGCACAGTCTGGGTTATGGGCCGCCCATAGTACCGAATCGGTCCTGGTGGAAGTCGTTGAGGCTATTCGGGGGTGTCTGGACGCCAGGGGGAAGGCAGCATTGATTTTGCTCGACCTCTCGGTGGCGTTTGACACGGTCCCACATTCTCTTCTTCTCTCATGACTTTCTGGGATCGGTGTATCATGTACGGCCTGGAACTGGCTTAGATCTTTCTTGGAAGGGCGGGCTCAGCAGATTTGGATCCCTCCTTCCTCCTCCTCTTTACAGCCTGTGACCACAGGAGTTCCCCAGGGTTCCTCACTTAGTCCCCTTCTCTTTAACATTTATATGACTCCTTTAGTCTATTTGGCCGAGAGTTTGGGGGCTAAGATGATGGCTTTTGCTGACGACACCCAGCTGCTTTTTACGTGGGAAGATAGTGATGAGTCAGTTGCCTCGGTTCACCACTGTCTTTCTTCCATTTTTAAATGGTTGGCGGCTGCGCAATTAAAATGTAATGAGGAGAAGTCAGAGATTCTCCTTTACGGAAAATTCCCGCTGAATTTTCGAGAATCTCTCTGGCCTCCAGAGTTTCCCTTGCGCACCTCTGCTGGGAAGCCGGCCAAGAATTTAGGAGTATGGTTCGAGGAGAGCCTCTCCTTTTCATGTCTTATTAAGAAGTTGGCTGTCAACTGTTTTGGCTGTCTCAAGACCATGAGGTAGTTTTTTCCTCTTCTTCCCCAAGCAGCGAGAGAATCGGTCACTTGTGCACTTATCTTATCCCGGCTTGATTATGCCACGGGTCTTTACATAGGCATCCCGGGATATTTGTTAAAAAAGCTCCACGTGGTCCAGAATGCGGCAGCCAGACTTTTTCTGGGTGGGTCTGCCCCTTTCCCTCCGTAACTTGCAAAACCTAGCTGCATTCAAGAAAAACTTAAAAACAGATCTTTACCCTTAAACAGACTTTCTTATCCTCCTTGCAGGCTTTGCGCCGGAACACTCGTGAGTATCAGTGCGCGTTACAAATAAAGATAACATAACATAACAATATTCTGGGACGATACTCTGCCTATTTCTAGAACTCCCATTTGCCTTCGGTCTAAATTGGACTCCTTTGCTGCTTTCTGTAAAAAGAGGGGCCCTGAAATAATTCCATCAAAAACTAAATGTATGATGATAAATACACACAAATCCTTTAAAGCTAGAATGAAGATTGAATGATCCCCGGTAGACCAGGTTAAACACTTTGACTATTTAGGAATAAGATTGTTGGATACTATGAACTGCGGATATCAATTCGAGAAGAGCAACATAGCTCTTAACCAGAGAGCACTCCATATTGGGAGGAAACCCAAGGCTACAGCGGGTGGTGCAGTATAACCAGCTCTCCAAATATACAGATTCACAGCATTGGCAGCAGCAATCTATGGGTCCGAGGTATATTGGTATACTGATGCAACTGCTCCTACAACTGTATGAAACAAATGTATTAGGGGCCTGCTGAATTTACCATTGACCACAACCCTTCTTCCCCTGAGGCTGGATCTCGCTCTAAACCCTATCCACAGTTGACTCCATATAGGGGCTCTTTAGTAGATCTAATATCCTGTAATAGACAAGTCTGCACCCCATGGTTGAAAAATATTAAGAAGCAGTGTGAACTACTGAAAATGAGAGAACTATGGAACTTGCAAGCAGAAGTTGCCAATGGCATCAACCAGAAATTGAAAAAAGTGTATTGGGAAAGATCTATGTTGTGGTTCTGGTCTCACCATATAGTTGGGAGCCTGACTAGGCAGTTTCTGTACTAAAAATGCTACATTAAGATCCAAGTGGGACAAGTCAGGCTGCTCCCCAGAACACTGCTCTTATTGTCTGCTGAACAAAGAATGCGTAGACCATTTTCTCCTTTTTTGCCTCAGCTATTCACTGCTGCGTATGAAATGGATAATTGCAGTCTGCATATTGGAGGGGATAAGGCACTACTGGGAGGCTCTAAGAATTCTAAGGATCGATAGTTTTTGCAGTGGCACATTTCGTACAGTGGGTATGGAATATAAGTTCAAAAGGGCTGCCTTCAGGGAACCCTTAATCTCATATGAACATCTAAGGTCTAAATTGTATACATGTATTTACTTAAAACTCCTGTGCACAAGTGGGTAAAGATGGTTGATTGAGTAGTTTTTAATGCATAGAAATCATGGAATAATCTATCCCATCAGGATACCAAAATTCATCATGTGTCCTTGTGCTCTTGTATTTATGTGTTTAAAAGAATGTAGCCTGAAGCCCTGAATGTACAATGCTGCTATTTTGCTGCCCAAATTTGACATCACCTGTGTTTTTATGAGGCAGTAATGGTATTTTATTATGTTTTAGTTCATAGAACAAACTTATTGTGACAAATATAAGATACTATGGCTTACATAATCTCCTGCTGTTCTGGAGAACCTAGACAGCATAACAGAGCCTTTTAAGCCCACTTTTAGGTTTTCTTAGAGGTTTTTGCTGCTATTAGTTTTAGTTGTATAATCGGGAGGATGGATTGATAATGTTATCTATCACTTGGTATTAGCTTAACCCTCGACATTGTTCTTGTGTTTTGTAATATATGTATTTTAACATATTTTATCATGTACTTTCATGGTTATTCAACCAAAGTAAAGTCTATTGGTTGATTGACTTCAATCTATTTTAACATCTTAAATTGAGTTTAAATTTGTTTCTTGTCAGCTTTTAAATGTTTTATATTTTTAATAAATGCCATATCTTCCTTATAATTAGATAGCTTATTAGGCGACTTAGATCTGAAGAGTGGGTTTAATGTGTCTTTGTTAGGCCAAGGGAGGATTGCTGCCATTTTTACTATGTACACGTTTCCTAAGTTGCCTTCTCTTTCACACAATGACTTTTGACACACACATATTGGTGTGTGTGACAACGCAGGAGTAGCTTCTCTGAAACTACATTGCTTACAAATTCCACCTAGGAAGAACATTATTGCAACACCTTGAATATCACACACTAAGCCGCGAACACACATTGTGGAAATGTGGTCATTTTTTTTCATCCATAAACAGCACTGCTATCACTAGATCATAACAATGCTGGCCGGACTAAGGCCTCAGCTTGAGAGCAAAGATGCGTTTTGTTATAAATAAACAAGCATTTACAGATTTAGGCTTTGGGGCACTTGCTGTCATTGCAAGGTCACTACATGCTGAAAGCTCAGCCTAGCTGCTTACTGATCCCTCTGCAAGGAGGGATGCGCAACCTTTGACAAAGATGGGGACTTACATTCCTTCCCTTCAGGTAACTGGCTGGATCATCCAGTAGAGGATTCTCAGCAGAACACATACATACACCATATGCATCTAGGTTAGGGAACACATAGTAGGAGTAGGCTATATCTACAAATATATATATATATATATATATATATATATATATATATATATATATATATATATATATATATATATATATATATATATATATATATATATATATATATATATATATATATATATATATCTTATTTTTATATGCTTGCATATATACATTGTTTTAGCAAGATGGTGGAACTGTTCATTCTGTTAATTGTCTATTGCTGATCACGTTCATCTGCTTCTGTCCATTGATCATGGCAGCACATATATTCTATATAAGAGTCATGATTGTTCAATCCATTCTGAAAAACGCACCTCTATGTACTCCTTGTATATTTCTCTGAGAGAGCATGAGTGACTGAGTGAAAGGGTTCTAGACCTGTTATCACTATTCCTGGGGAGGCTCCGGTTGTTCATGTTCCGTGGTTGCCAAGACCATTTGCTAACTGTCTAGGTCTAGGGGCATTTGGTGGCACTGTGAGCTAGCTGGCATCTAGGACGACATATCCTGCAGGGGTGCACAGAATCAGTCTGGCACCATCCCTACATTTATGTTGCATAACAGATGCACAGTTCCTACTGAAAAGTGGGAACCTACACATTACAAGGACAGATAGATTACAATACCACACCAGGGTCCAGTACTTATCTTTTGGCATAGAGGGGAGTTCCCATTAAGTTGTGACAAGATAATCAGGAAGGGCATTGGCCCATAGGGCCTTTGAACAGCATTACAAATGTCATGTAAGCTGATGAAACCACAACCCACCTGTGTGTCTGGAGAATGTAGTCTTCTGTGACCGGAGACATCATATTAGTACATTACTAGATACAGAATGCAACAAAAGTTTGAGGTCAAATGACCCAAACACCCAAAAACAAATAGCAGCCAAATAGTTTTGAAACTGTCACCTACCCTCCTGTCCTGCAAATGCATTGCCCAGAGAAATGCCTGGCCATAATCAACAACCGTTCTCCAACAGTAAGTGTCAATCTATTCTAAATTTTGTCTGCACTTATCACCTTTGCAAAAACGTGAACAGTCAATAACCATACTCCAATGCATACAGACGCTCCACAGCAGCACCACCAGCGAGAGTTCAAATGTTGATATCCACCAACAGTGACACCAATTCAAAAATCTGCATGCAGTTCACAGAACATCCCTCTTTCAACTTGCCAACCACCCATGATGTTCTCATGTGCTTTGATGGCATAGTCAGATGCCACTAAACTGTGAGTGCAGAATTGTACTGACAACCTACATCGGACATTCTGGCCCTCATTACGATTTTTGATGGACTTGCATCCGCCCAACACCGTTTCGATGAAGGAACCACCCGACCATAGGTCAGCGGCTCTGCATACCGAATTAGGAAGCGACCGAACATGGTGTGATCGCATACTTCTAGTTTTCAATGGGAGTTTTTATTGCAGTTCAAAACCGTCGAAGCACAAGCTCCCATTGTAAAATGGAAGTTTTTGCAAATCCCCGCACTGTCTGGCAAGCACCTCACGGTGCCTGCCACATGGTGCAGGGATGTGAAGGGGGCACCATAGGTGACTCCCGGGCCTCAGCAGATGGCCAGGGTAGAAGTGAGCCCTGCTAGGGGCCCCCAAAGGCACTCTCCTATTGCATTTCCATGTCGGAAACGCTGAAATAGAAAGGCTGTCGGAAACGGACATCATAATCCCGATGGCGGAAACACCAACTTTAAGGGATTATGTGTGGCTTCCGACTGGTTGTTGGAATCCAGTCTGTTTGCCCATCCAGTTTACACTCCAACTGCCAACATTATAATTCATCAGTTGGAATGTAAACCTACCATGCCTGTCGGTAAGCCTCCGATGAGCGGTGGTGGCTTACCGACCGACATTGTGATTAGGCCCTTAATGTATAAACAAAAGCTTGTACTATTCATTCATATTTTTACAGAGGCATTGTTTGTTTTGCTGCAGGCACCCTGTTGCTTTTCCATGTGTATGATAACTGTAATCTGTGCTAAGCTCAAGGCTAAAACACTTAGCTTTCTTACAAATAAGTGTTTGTGATTTCATGACGGCAATCCTGTGTTGATGCATATTAGTAGGGTATGTTGACCAGCATTTTCAATGGCATTAAACGCCTTGACATTCAGTCTGTGTACAACCTACTATTCTGCATATGTTAGTGACTTACTTCATTTTGATTGTCCTAATTGATACTATTTAGTGCTCGCCAGATTGTCTATTTACATTTTAATGAATTGGATTTTCCATTTTTAATGACTTGTTTGCTGAATTGCAGGTGACTTTTTATGACTCCACTGATTACAGAGATAAGTATCCTGAATAAATGGAAACTATTCACATCTGGCGCAACAGGCAATTATATTAATGGCCCTGGCTCTCCCTCTACGATCAGCAAGCTTTATAAAGACGTAGCAATAATACTAACACGTTTCTGGTAAAGTGTCAACACTTTCTAAACAGCTATGCACCATTCACTTTCATTTCAATATTGTGGTATGTCTCTGGCTAGTAAAAACGTTTCCTCCTTCCTTAAAGAAAACTTACATTACACCGACATGTAAAGAATGTATGTGAAAGCTCTGATAACCTATATAAATAAGCACATGAGAAACATTGTTATTTGTTTAAAAACTCATGCTCTGGACAACGAACATCTGCATTAGATTAGATTAATAATCTGCATATTACCATCACTTAGTGTCATTACTTCTGCCCATGCTGATGCCTGACTCCCAGAGGTAAAGTAGGGCCTTTTTCAGAAAGGTAAACTCACACTTTTGGTGAAAGTTTACTGTTTTTCTATTCACAAAGAACAAGTTAATTGCGCATTTCAATAAAAAAAATCAAACATTATTTATATGTTCTTACAATAGAGGATCATAAAAGTTTACAGTGCAAAAGGACAATAAATGATGACAGTAAAACCATGAATTGCAGATAACAAATGCAATCGCAAAAGTAAAAATAAACATTAGAGTTTAGGTACACAAATATCATAAATACCATTTAAATACATCCATGAAATGCGCTGTTAAAAATGCAATCACAAAAATGTATAAAAACAGGGGGCCAGATTCACAGAACTAATTTAAGACAAAATCCTAAACTTACTACTTTTGGTATTCACAGAAGTTAGGATTTTGTCTTAAGTTTGTCTTAAGACAAACTTAAGACAGACTTAAATTCGGATTTTGTCTTAAATCTGTCTTAAAATAGACTTAAGACAGATTAGACATAATCCTAACTTCTGTGAATACCAAAAGTAGTAAGTTTAGGATTTTGTCTTAAATTAGTTCTGTGAAACGGGCCCACAGAGATTAAGGTAAACAGAGGTTATGAAAACTTTTATTTGAAAAGAAAGGAGAACCAATAAAGCCTAGCAAGTGATTAAAAACTAGGCAGGCGAAAAGAGCTAACTTGCTGTGCCAAAACAGATGAAATACCTTCTCGTAAAAGAAAGGGGACCATACCTATGTATGGTAAGAAAGGCTCACAATATGTTATGCAATAGACAAGGCAGGCGACACGATTTAAAACAGTAGAGATTTACGGAAATAAAGTACACTTTTCAGGAAACTTCCAACACCTTTACAAATATCAGAACATTCCTGGTGTTGCGAAGTAATCTGTACTCTGCATTTGCTAAATTTGTATTGCCTTAGGAGGGGCAATAAAAATCGCCTAGTGAGGGGAAGCTAAGACTTTCAGAAGAAAACAAAATGTAGCAGGGTTAGGGGGACTGCTGCTCATATGGGCAGATACAGATGTGTTATGGGGAAAGCTGTCTCAGTGGAAAACATAGTAAGCATCTGATAGACCCGATTATAAATCGGGTTAACCGCATTCTTTTTTCAAGTTCAAATAAGATGCCATACCCATAGTCCTTTGCAAAAGGCAATACTCTCGTACAGCTGATTTCATGACTTCAAGTCCCTCCCTCTGTGCATTTCAGCAGGAAAAGAAACAGTCCTTAACCCAACCTTAATTCCAGTAACGAAATTTGAGGGTCCCCCCTTCAAGGTACATGGAGGTGCCCCCTCTGGACTCAATCAGAAGGTCTCCGGTCAGAGAACTCTGCTGATGGGGCCCCCCGCTCTGCAGGGGCTACGGGGGGGGGCTGCAGGGGCCTATGTTGTGCCACTGCTTAATTCTGTTTTGTGATGCGCTCTGGTTGTTCATGCATATATGGAAAACCCATGGCAAGGGAAGTCTGTCTGATATATTCCGGGGGATTTTTGACACATTTGGGCAGGTGACAATCCAAAATATTTGGCCGGTTCGAATCAAATTCTTCGTTCGCCCAAAGTGAGCACCATAGTAGTAGCAGGATGAGCTTTAAAAAAACATTAAAACAAAAGCAAAGGTGCACCACAATACAAGGAAAAATATTAAATCCATGTCCAAAAGAGTATTCTTCAAAATTTCTTCTTTTCATTTAGACAGGGTTAAAACAACGATCTGAATGAATTAAACAGCTGACGCGTTTTGTCCATACACATGGACTTCTTCAGGGCTGTCGATTTAACAAATATATACATATAAATATGCAAAAAAGGACACTTGACAGAAACATAAATTATATGTAACATATAAACACAAACATACTTGAATGATAAATAGAATTTATGACAGAGACCACTATATACATCCATCTACATCGAAAAAACAAATGTACATAAACAAAACATCTATTGCCAGAATGCAATGCTATTCGTAACATAGCCACTGTGTCTCCATGACAGACAGTACTCAACGAAATTAGCAGTAGGAAGAAAGACAGAGGAAAAGAAAATTCCCTTTTTTACGGTTACAGAGATTTAATAGAAATGGGGAAAGAGGGGAGCAAAAGCCCTGTATTGTTGGTACTTAGTGCCTAGAAGAAGTTCAAAAGAACGGAAGAAAGAGGGGCCCAAATGGGGAGCGCACACCAAAGAAATATTGTAAAGGGTGTCACTAGTCCAGAGACATATCCCAAAGTGTCTAGGGAGTATGGTAAATATAATAAAAGCGAACCCACCATAAATAGTTTATATGAAAATAGGAAACGATAATTGAGCCAACGAGTTACACGAAATGGCTGGGGTGGTAGAGTCTTTCTCACTTATCTATTTGAAAAGGAGAAAACCATTAGTAGATGACCCCCCTATATGTTGGGGATGAGGTATCAAATATGAAGGCAGGGAAAAGATTTTTCAAGGCCAAAGTACTCACTTTTTATAACATAGAAGAACAAATTGCATGTATTAAGTGAAAAGGATGTAAGGTCAATCTGGTTAAACCGTCTTAGCCACATGTGGTATATTAACCATCCGAAATGCTATCTGGAAGAGGAAAAAAAGAAGAAAAGAAAAATATGATTGAAAGGCCCATTCTCTACGGGCGGTGAAAATCCATATGTGGGCGGGAGGGGTGAGAATATCATGCCCTGTATATTCACTGAGTCAAGCTTGTCGGGAACCCTTAATCTGGGTAAAGGACACAAGCTGAGGGTCAAGTCGTGAAGAGTCTAGGTCCACCCACTTTATCGTGAGCCCAAAATTAGTGGTGGTATGCTGTATCCGGCCTGAGGCAGGGAAGAAAAAGAGACACACTAGTGGTGCAATATTACAACCTATATAAAATGAAACAAAACAAGAATGAGAGCACCTGGATTCTAGCTCCTCATCGAAATTACAAAAAGATTGCAAAAAAATCCAATCTAAAATAGCTGTGTTTTAAAGTCAACTAAATAGAGTACTATGTGAGGCAGACACTTAAGCAACGCTGCATCCCAAAAGGTTGGTCTCAAGAGTAAATGGTAAAATATGGAGGTCCCTCTATTGGGCATGAAATCAATTAAAGGTTGATATTATAAGAGTTGAGGGAGAAGATGACAAAAGATAAAAGAAATTGGTCATCAGGTCACCATTTCATTAGCAGAGGGACTATATCCAGCAAGAAATGCAGCCTAGAGGCATCCAATAAAGCGGAACCCAGTTTGGGCTAACATCGAGAAGAGCGCTTTAAAACCCTATTGGTTTCTAACCTCTTACCTCAATAACCAGGGGAATTTGGTTGAACACTTCCACCGTTGAATAGCGTCAGGACGAACTGACTCCATGGGAGAAGGCTCTGGTTTAAATAGCCTGCGTCAAACATGCAAGTTGAAACAGCTGTGGGCCAAGTCGGGAAGAGGTGCCGGTCGCATGTGTGAGATGCAAACTAATGCGTTAACGGCCGCCATCTTATAATGGTAAAACATAAACAAATTGAAGCACCAATACTATATCCTGCAGGCTAATAGATGCTCAACCTTTATACCCAGGAGTCCAAGCGGGTTTATTCTAGGGAGAGGAAACAACATTTGTATGTCAAAAAAGGAGGTTAACGTCATGAATGGCTCAAAGCGTCCTTAATTGAAAAAGCCTTAACATTTAAACTCTGCATATTCTAGACCTAGCTCTTGATGAGAAACAAAATGTGAAGTGGATGTATGAACCCACAGCATGCGCAGACAGACACTATTTTCCTCTTTTTGCATACTATGGACTACCCTATATCCCCAGACCACAGAGCTATAGGTCAATATAGGGAGACACTTCCTCCTATATATTTCCACAAAGGGTGTAATGGATTTTTCCCTATAGAGGCAGATAATGGAAAGATAAGATAGTGCCCACAGCCCGTGTAAAACAGTTTGTCCTGTGTCTAATGCTTGGGCCCAGTTGCACACATCATCAAATATCAACCAAAAGAATGGAAACTGAATTACTTTTTCAGTTAGTCCTCCCTTAATGTGTTTGCTCCATGCTTAGGTATTTTAGGGGCTGCAGACCGTGGTATAGGTTTTAGTGAAGTTGGTATCGAGATCAAGCTCTTTCATAAATATCACTAACTTGGGGATTAAATTCATGTGGCCATTGGTTGTTCTGGCAAGCAATATGGTATGGCCCGCATGGAGGAGTGTGGCATGGTGTTTTATTAACCTGTGGTGCATCAGCCCCAGCATTCACCAAATTAATTTCCAGGTTTTTTATATTTATTAAAAATAAATTGGGGATAGTACACAACCTTGCAACACTCCCCGTTCATCTGAAAATGATGATGTGCACTCCCCGTGATCCCTGTAACAGATGCAGTTATATCCCAAAGAAGGTGCCTCAAAACGGCAATCAGTTCAGCCTTGAGATCTAAGGAGAGTCACTTGTCCCAAAGTTTAGACATGTTTCTGCAGTCAAAGCACGTGTGAGGTCCATAAATGCCAACTGTGGGGGGTCCTTTTGCAAATGTATACAGAAGGAGATGTAAGTTTAAGCATTGTTCAGTGGTGCTGAGGCTTTCGTGAAGCCATGCTGAGCTGGAGAGAGGGTGTTTCCCTCAGTTATCCACTTCAATTTCCGGCCCAGTAACACTCTCCCTGCTATTTTGATAGGAGAGTCAAGGACTGTAATTGGCCGATAACACTTAGGGTCATCGGTATTCTCCTTTTTGAAGACTGGTACACTTACACCAGAATGGCGGGACCCCAGCTGTACATGCAGCATTGATGACATTGGTAATCACTGTGGAACAAAAACCTGGTTTTCCTGAAAAAGGTCTCTGGGTATCCCATCCGACCCAGGGGCTTTCTTTGATTCCAGACTTATAACAATTGGACAGTCTCTGCACTTGTAGTTAGTGAACAGAGAAAAAATAGTAAACTTACAACAAAAGTGTAAGTTTACCTTTGTTAATATGGCCTTACACTTTAGATTAAGTTTATGTTTTTGAGTACGTTTACTACTTTTCAGGTATTCACAAACTGTAGTTTGTTAGAAAAGTACACCTTTGTGGTAGGTCCAGCACTACACATGGTCAATCAATGGCACTACAACACCATTCCATAGAAAATAATGGACGTAGAAAGTAGCAAACTTACTCAAAAGTGTAAGGGGCATATTATCAACAACTAGCGATATTTATTGCTAAATAAGCTTAGCGACAATTTTTTTATTGCCGTGCATCGCCGGATTTTATCGCAGAGATAGCGTGCTATTAGCAACGTTTATCTCAAATGCAATAAAATATCCGGCGATAGCGGCTTAATGCGTGAATATCGCTGGAAATCCAGCGATATTCAGGCATTAACGCCAATAGGGTCTCAACCTGAATATCCAACTCCCATTGGATATACAGGTTAAGAAGTGGTCTGAGGAGGCCTTAGTTTTCAGCGATAATCGCGCTTAGCGCAAATTTTTTCATCGCTACTCCTGCGTTGATAATAGGCGATAGTGATGTTAGCGACTGCTTTCAGTCGCTAACAGGTTGGGTACGCCCACTTTGCATGTCATTAGCGATAAATATCGCTGACATGCAAAGCGGGCCCCAAACCGCTCGCTATCACCTAGAAGTTGTCACAACAGTTTGCTAATAGGGCGATTAAATTATCGCCGCTTTGCGGCTGAAAATGGCAGCAGCAGCGGCGATAATGTCTTATCGCCTGTCTTTGTAATATGCCCCATAGTTACTACAAAAGTGCAGTTTATGAATAGCAAAAGTAAGTTTGGTAATTCAACAAAATGTACTACAAAGGGCAGTTTGTGAAACATGCTAAAAAAGTGTAAGTTACATGGCACCACAGCCAGAGTAAAGCAGTTGGTTTACACTTGTGTGGGTGGGTAATATCCCTCCCTAAACCCCACCTTGATCCTCGCTGAACCCATCTATCTTGTCCCTAACCCCATCTCCATTAGGAGCACTCCTGTCTCTTTTCCTACCCATTTCCTGTGTCCCTCCCCCATTTACTATTAAAACCTATACTTACGTGTGCAGGGCTCCTGCAGTTGGAGCAGAGAGCCCAGCACACATAAGTATAGGTAATGTACTACAAAGTGCAGTTTGTGAATCAGCCTCATGATATTATGATTTGTTTGTAGTGCTGGAGCAGAAATTTCACTTACAAAAAGAAACACACATTGAATTATTGGACCTGACATACTTGGAATAGTTTTCCCCCAACCTTTTGCCTTGCAGCCTTCTGTCTTTATTGACTTTGCTTTTGCTGAGCTCAGGGCTCTATGGACTTTACCACTGCTAACCAGTGCTAAAGTGCTTGTTCTCTCTCCTTTAAACATGGTGAAATTGGCTTAGACCCAATTGACCCATTGAATTTACTTCTACGTCCTTAGTAAAGTAGTACTATAGGTACACTAAATTAAATGCTACTATTGGACTTGTAGAGCTAATTGGCTAATTGTGCTACCCACTTAAGTAACCTTGCAAACACTTCTCAAGCCTGCCATTTGCAGCCTTCATATGCAGTTTTCAGCTGCCATTTTGACCTGGCAAGATAAACCTCCTCAAACTCAAAAAGATAATGGACGGAATGTTGAACATTGTCAAACATTCACACCAGTCACAGACCTGGTTTTAATATATCGTTATTATGTTCACCATGCCATTCCAGTTTGGACTCAGCCATATGGGCCGGGATGCCCGCCACCCCTTCCACCACCAATCCCAATGGGAGGAGACAGACACAGTTTGAACTTTTGGAAGGCAGGGGGGCCTCACGACCCCCCCGGCCGTATTTATTAAAATATGAAACAAAATTTAAAACTTTAAATTAAAACGTTTCATGTATCATGTACAAATTCAACTTTGATTACATTTGATGAACACAGGTATTCAGGCTAACCTTAACAAATCTCTAATACAAAGATTTCCTAACCGAGTCTAACATCATGACATAATGCATTGCATATGAATTTGTACATCCTAACGTTAGGGGCCAACGGCAAGGTCTTAACCGGTGTCAGGTCCCTATCACCAAATTCCCACCCTCACGTGTGAGTGGCGCTTGCGCACAGGACTTTACCCTCATAGCCAACTGTAACTTCCCTTGTCATGGGGGCCCCCTTTCACTCGACGCCATCTTAAGGTCGTCCGAGTACCCGTGCGGGGTATCCGTAAGAAGGACAGCGTGGACTACCCCCTTTCCCCGCACTCTCTTCCGCCGGAGCAGATATCCGGCCCCCGGGAAATTCTGTGGAGGGGCATATAGCCGTCTCCCCCTGGGATGGGCATATAGCCGTCTCCCCCTGGGAGGGGCCTATGGCCGTCTCCCCCTGGGCGACCCATTCGTAATGGGTGCCGCCCCCCGTGGGAGGGGCCAATGGCTGCCTCCCCCGGGCGCTCCCATCCGTAATGGGTGGCGCCCCCCCTAGGGACCTTGAAATCACTGCTCACCGATCATGACCTTACCGCCACAAGCCAGATAGTTGACCGACTATCTGGCCCCCCACACCTCCTATAGGTCATGTCTCCTCAACCCCACTAGCCAAGCTATCATGTCTCCTATCAATAACTCATTCCCCACCCTGGACAGGTGTACCCCATCATCAGAATAGCAGTGATCGCCCCAGATGCACCCATGAGATATGCTTTGAAGATGAGCAGAGCGAAACAATTTCTCCATTTTATTGTTGACCCTCTTTACCGAAAGGTTCAACGCTGTTGTGGACAAACCACCCCGCCATACCTTCCGTGGAATCATGTGAGACCAAGCCAATGTACATCCCGGGAGCGTCTTTGCTAACCAACTAACTGCCGAAAGTATGTGCTCAATTAAAATTCGTCTGCCCAACCGTACCAAGTCATTGCCCCCAATGTGAACTATGACTACAGATGGCGGTGACCTGTGCCGCCCTAATAATTCTTCCACAAACCTTTGCAGTTGGTCAATACACAGGCCGCCCTTCCCATGGAAGGACACCCTGAAGCCATATTCCTCAGATGTGTGGATCGCATCACCTGTCTTGAATATGTCCCCGGCACGCCTCACGTATGAGTGGCCCACGACCCAGACCACTCATCTTCCATTCCTTGTTCCTGAAGTGGTGGTTAGCTGACACTGGGCCGGTCCCAATTTCCGCCCTGCACCACAGGTTCGTGAAACTGTAATCCAAACAAAAGACAACAAAAGACAACAAGCGTGAGTGCACTTCATCAGTAAACGACAACATGTGCAGCGGCACGTACCGTTTGAAACAAGTCGAAGACCAGCGGCCTAACTGTTTAACATTATCTGCCTGCAGACCTTGAGCCGTTGCTTCCGTAGCGGCCCTATCCTGAATGAATGGGTCCCAAAATCAATCGGGTTCAAGCCCGCTGCTGCAATCGTGATTGCCAGCACCCTCTGAACCCCCCACGTTGTCAACCTCTGTTTTAGGTAGGCCTCGACATGCCTCACTGGACAACAGGGACTACCTGGAGCACGCTGCAACACAATGCTATTCCCCTGGGCCTCCTGATCCGTCTTTGACCTGGCTATCGTGATCAGCAGAGAATCCCCCCTCACTTGCGTGTGATCCCTGCGCAGACCCCCCTCCGTATCTCTTTTGTTGGCAGCCACTAATTCGCTCACCCACAGGGCCCCATAGAAAGCCAACGTGAACGCTGCCCGGAATAATACAACCTCGCTAGGTGAGGAGCATGTCTCCTCCAGTTTAGCCAACAAGGAGGTCAATCTGTCAAATCCTATTGGGTGCTGGTATCCTTTTTGCGCCCCTCTAAGTGCTGCCAGCCGCGCAGTGCCTTCCTGACTATGAAGGAGTCCGTCGGGTCCCTGATGCCATGTAGCTGAGCCATAAATGATATGGCGGCCGTATACCGACTGGCGGTTGCCGCCGACCGGCCCTCCTCATGAAGTGCCACTAAAAATTGGGTAAAGGACCCCTCCTGACCTCATCTATGCTCCCATGCCGGGCCCAAAAAGGCGCAGTACGAGCGGAACGACCCTTCATAAGCTTTCCTTGTCCTGGGCGCTAAACTGGCTGCCACGAGGTTTTGTAGTCCAGGGCGCCGATTTGCCATAATGCTTCGGGAAATGGCGCTGCCACTAGCTCCGCTGAGGGTAAACAATCCCTGAAAGCCTGCATTTTGAAACGAGAGAGCGCATCAGCTGCATTATTCAGTACACCCGGCACATGTTTTGCCCTGAATTGTACGTTTAATCTCAAGCATTTCAACACAATTTCTTTCAACAATCGCAATATCCATTTGCAGCGTGCTGCCTGCTGATCAATGCACTCAACCACAGTCATGTTATCAGACCAAAATACCACAGAGCGGTCCCTGAACTCCTCCGGCCATGCCGACAGGGCCACCCAGATGGGGAACAGCTCTGGAAAGCCAATGTTGCTCGTCAAACCACTCGTTTCCCACCATGCTGGCCATTTTTGGGCCAACCAACGGTTTCCAAGGATCGCCCCAAACCCTACGCTGCCCGCAGAGTCGGTACATAAGCCGGGCCGGGGCTTTGCTCCAGACTACTCGGCCGTTGAAATCCACCAGGAATGCCAGCCAAATGAGCATGTCCTGGCGAACCTCTGCCGACAGTCTTGTGCGATGGTGCCCTTGCTTGAGGCCAACCATGGCCTGGGCAATGGATCATGAGAAAGGGCGAGCCATCGGCATAACCCTCAATGCAAAGTTAAGCTGACCTACTGTTTGCTGTAATTGGTGCAGTGTCACTTTCTCGTTCCGAAGACACTGCAACAAGGAGGCCCTGAATTTGGCGATCTTCTCGGCCGGCAAGCGGAAGCAACCCTCCACGGAGTCTAGTTCGATGCCCAGAAACTCCAGGGAGGTAGTCGGCCCCACCGTCTTACCTGGTGCCAACGGTACCCCGAAACCCCGCATGAGCACGCAGAAATCCTGCAATGCCCGTGCACAGTCCCCAGAGCCCGCTGGGCCGAGAAACAGAAAATCATCAAGATAATGCATCACATGTTGGTCCCCTGTGGCCTTCGAGAATACCCACTCCAGAAATGAGCTAAACATTTCAAAATAGGCACACGAAATTGAACAACCCATCGGCATACACATATCCATGTAGTATTTCCCCTGAAATGTAAAACACAGCAAGTGCTGATCTCGGGGATGCACCGGAAGTAACCTAAATGCAGATTCAATATCTTATTTTGCTAACAATGCACCAGGGCCTAAGCGATTCAACATTACCACTGCGTCATCGAAAGATGCATACCTTACACTGCAAATGTCTGGATCGATCGCCTCATTAATAGAAGCCCCTCTTGGTGCCGACAAATTATGGATGAGCCTATATTCCCCCAGCTCCTTTTTCGGCACTACCCCTAATGGGGAACACACAAAGTCGGCCGTTGGTGGGTCACTAAAAGGTCCCACAAGCCAACCTCTTTGGCGATCTTTGTGGCGCCTACCGCCGGGTTGTGCTGCACGGATAGTTGGTTCTTACATGAGGGGGCCCCCCGAAAATCACCCACCGGGATCCTGAAGCCATACGAGAAGCCATCTCGCAGGATCCCAGCAGACACATGATCAGGGTATTTGTTCAGCCAAGGGGTCAAAGCCAGAATAACCACGGGCGATTGTTTGGACCTCCCCGGCACCGTATCAATCCTGTTTGGTACCCCCTTCTCCTCCGGTACCATTGGCTCTGGATCGGCAGCTAGTTTCTGGGTGGGAGGTGTTACCACAACCAGAGCACGCATGCCTGAACCTACACGTTCCTTGCGGCCTGTTACACATTCTCTTATTGAAACCCCAACATACTCCTCGCTTATTTCCGTTCCCGCCCAATCTAGGCTGAGACTCCCCCCCCCCGTAGGTTGGTCAAAAGGGCTGAGGATGTTTCTGTTGATAGGCCCTGGAGCCGTTTGTGCTCGACCCTGACCCACCCACCGATCCCGTCAAGAACTGTGCATGCCAAGATACAGTATCCAAACAATCCCAAGTCAGTGTTTCATTAAACTCTTTCACTTTTCTAAAAGCCATGTCATACCCTTTCCATTCTTCTCCTCCATACTTCTCATGGAAGCCCGTGATCCTGCTCTGGTAGCAAGCCAGGTCATTCAACAGCTCTGGTGTTCGCTCAGCGATTATTACAAAAAAAAATAGAAAAAGCCCTGATCCAGTTCATCATAGACTCTTCCACCCTGAATTCTGCCATTTTTGCCCGCCATACACTGGGGTGCCATAAATCTCTTGGCATATTCCAACTCTCGATTATCAGTCAACAATGAAAACATGTTTATGTATTTGTTAGCTCACACCATTTCCTTAATCGCTAAAGGAATATGTTGCGCCAAGTTTTCCTGCCTAGAGGGTACCGTGCCCTCCCCAATCATTGGGAGCGATCTCTTACCGGCTTCTGCCGCACCACCAGCCGTGTCCGTCGACTTACACCGATTTTCAACCGCGACCTGATTCGCCACCTGTGGAGAAATAGAAGGCACGTTCGCTGTCCCAGCACCCTGTGACTGCCTGAGCTGCTCAACAATCTGCCTAGTCTTCCACAGCCGTGGATCCCCCCGCTCCCTTTTTCAACCAGGGTAAAACAGCCGCCAACTGAAGCGCTAGTTCGGGAGGCATTTGGTCGCTATCCAGCGGTGTGATAACTACAGGGATTGGCAATCCCCCATCCGGTGTGGGTACCGGGCTGGACGCAGGTGCTACTGGGACCTCCATCGGGACTGGGGCCTCGCTAGGACCCGCTTTCCCCTTCCTCTTTTCCCCCCATTCCCCCCTGGGGTAATGTTTGGCAAAGCAGGCCCCACGATCCTTTTAGGTCGCCCTGAGGGCCCTGCTTGGGCCTCCACTTGTTTCCGGAGGGCCGCTAAGCCGCGACCCAGCTGGTCTACTTTACTGTGCGCAGCATTCGTTCCATCTCGGAGCTCTTCCCACTCTTCTTGCCAGGCATATCTGAGTTCTGCTTTCTCTCCGCCTGTTTTTCAGCAGCGACTTGGACTCCAGCTATGCCTTGACCACTGAAACAGAAAAACAATGATTACTCGTTCAAAAAACTACAGCTTGTTCCCTTGAGGGCTCACGAGTGACGAGTGGTGCAGCCTTCAGAGCGCAGGAACAAGAGGACGCTTTCCTGGATTCCCGTGCCTTTTATCCAGCAGTGGGAAGGCGGGGCCGCGATCCCATCCCGCCCATCGGTGCACAGACTTCCGGGCGGGTGTTTAGGACCACCCTTTTAGGCAGCGGGGACGTGCTCTGACCACGCCGCTATGGGCATACCAGCCGGGACACGCCCCCGCCCGCAAAGGTTTCCCGGGGGATCGGGGCACCCATCCATACGTTCGGGGTGACCGAGTGGTCTCCCCTTTCCATACGCAAAGCAGTCTTGACCTTGTTCCCCATGGGACCAGTTCAGGCTGAACTGCCAGGCCAGGTCCTGCCTGGACCAGAAAACAAGCATACTGCGACTGGTTTCGGATAAACCTCCTACCAGGCCAAATCTACCTTTTTAGTTTATATAAGTCACCCCAAGGATAAGCCCAACACACCCCATAGAGCATGGTGCAGTGTTTTTAAAAAGCTTGGCATATACATTTAAGTTTTACATGTCCTGGTAGTGACAAACGCTTAAATTCATTTTTCACTACTTCCAGTCCTACCCCTCCCATATGATAAGATTGGGTTACCCTATAACATTTAATAAGTGATAAGTTTGATTGGGAATATATGCAGGAATGTCCAGTTTGCCCTTTAAAGTATTGAAATGTAAAATCCTCTTTACCGGCAAAGTCGAATTTTAACACACAATTCTGAAAATTGCTCTTTCAAAAAGCTGGCCTTTTCTTGTCCTGCAGCCTGCTCCGGGGGCAACTCATTTGGTGTTAATGGCAGTTTACCTTTGTCTATTCTTCTCACACAGCCACAAAATAGAGAGACTGGGTAGTGGATGTGTGGTCACCTAGGCAGGATGGAGGGGTGGAGCTGTCACCTACCACACTTGTACTTCAAATTAGCTGCCACAGCTCACTTACAAAGAACTTCACGCTAGGTCATTGTGCCCTCATACAACCTGGGACCAGGGCAAGGAGACAGGAAATTACAGACCCTTGCATGGGGGAAAACTACAGAAGCTTCTCCTGCTTCAAAGAGGGTACCAGGTCTAAAAGTCGGACCTAAACTCCAGCTATTAAGCTCAGTTCTGGACCTGTGGAAGGACTCTCAGAGAAATGCCATGCTGTCTGTGGCCTGCTGTGTACTTCAGAAGGTTGCCCTGCTACCTGAAGCCAACCTTGTGCCCTCATAGGACTGCCCTGCTGGTTGACACCTGTTTTTCTACTTTCAAACAAGAGTACCATAATGACTCCAAAGGCTAGGTGGCGGGCCTCCTCGTCAGAACCTCAGGGACAGAAAAGGCTCCAAACATTTTAAACCTGCACCTGGACCTAGCCTGAATGTGACCTGGCCCTCCAATGTGGTGCCCTTCCAGTCCTGGACCCTTCAAAGTGGGGTTGAAGGAGCTGTATCATTCTAACTGAAGGTTCCAACAAATCTGGTGTGAAGAGAAAGGAAGCCCAGCAATGCAACACAGTGCAGACAGATATGATAATGATAAAAGGTACAATCCTCAGTGGGCCAAACTTGGTCCTATGCCAGGCCTGTGCTCCATCATGTTCAGCCTGAGCTTGTGATTGTGTCCCAGTCGAGCGTGACTAGATGCCCTCTGTTGCTGCGTTGCACCTTTTGGGGCTACTTTCATATACATCTTTAAAATTGCACATCTCCATTTCTACTGAGTAGATTATTGTTGTTTTCTTGTCAAATAATGTATAACAAAATGTGCTCTATTTTAAAAATTATTGTGGGATTTTACTTGATCTGTGCTTTCACTTTATTACTGTTTGAGTGCCCCATTATTACTTTACACATTGCCTCTAAGTTAAGCCTCACTGCTTTTGTGGCAAGCTACCAGAGGGTTCAGCACCAGGTTAATTTGGTGACCTTTTGTGGTTCACCCTGACAAGGATTGTGGCTATTGCTTGAGTAGGGTTTCACTCTCCCTCAACCAACAACACAAGCTTTCACATTGATGATCAGTGTTGGGATCCAGTACTTATGTGTGTGCAGTGCCATAAAGAAATTTGTGTAAGAGTAAAATCCCATATAAATATTTTGATACCATATTCAACCTCCTTTTAAATTTACTAAAATGGCAATTTTTTGCTTTTTCCAAATTCTCTCCCATTCTACCTGACTGCTTGTGCCTGTGACCCTGCCTGCAAGCATGGAATTTGAGCTCATCAACCTAGAGAACTACACTACAGCTAAGCACAGAGGATTCTGAAAGAGGATGGGACTCCCCACAAAGAGGAGGTCCATGAAGAAGCTCCTGCAGCCCTGAGAGCCCAGAAAGAAGGACGACCAGTTTCAAATTACAAAAGAGGATTAGGAGGAGGAGGAGGCTATGGAGGACACACATCCCGACCTGCAGTACCCAGGAGAGGAGGAGCTTCCCTGGAGGGCAGGAAGCATTGTGCCTTCCAATGGTCTATCCCTAGAAGAGCAAGATGACAGACAAGCTTAGAGGGCATTCCAGCTGCAGCTGGACAAGTTAAAACTGGAGGCAGCTAAGGAGGGGGCTGCTGCAAAAAGGGCCTTGGAGAAAGAAATACTAGCTCTAAAAAAGGAGAAGGCTGAGGAAGAAATAACCTTGTCAAAGGTAAAGGCTAAGGTGGAAATAGCCTTAGCAAAGGAGGAGGCTGAGAGGTCCTTGGCTGAAATAATGTTGCCACTGGTTCATGTGAACCTGAAGGAGTTGGACCTGAAAGCAAAACAAGCCCAGCAGTAATGGTTGAAGCATATCACCAGTGTCCACAGGAGAGATGAGATTTTGTAAAGTCCAAGACCTGGTGCCGGGCTATATAGTGACATAGATAAATGGTTTTCTGCATATGGGATAGGCGTCAGAATGTGCAGGGTCCCTGGGAGGATTGAGGAAAAATCTTGTGGAAGTGCATGCCCCTGGAGGGCAGGGACACCCTTGAAATGCCAACCCTAAAAGGCTGGACATGTACTTTTAAGTTTTACATGTCCTGGTACTGACAAACACTGTTTTCAATATTGCTAGGCCTACTTCTCCCATAAAATAACAGTGGGTCACCTTATTACATTTAATAAGTGATGACTTTTGATTGGGAGTAGGTAAGAATGTCTCTAAAGAATTGAGAGTCAACCCCTCTTTATTGGTAATGTCGGATCTTAGTCACAGTTCTGTAAATGCCAATTTTAAAAAGTTCCCATATTCTTGTCCTAACCATTTGGTGCCTGCTGCTGAGTTACATGACTCACCTCCCTTACTTGCACTTCAAAGGGTCTGCCACACTACAGTCATGAAGACATTTCTACTAGGTTATTGTCCCCCCAGACAACCTGGAACCAGGGCAGGGAGGCAGGAAATTCCAGACACTTCTATAGGTGAAAATGCACCCCATTATCCTTAAAGGAAAACGGGATACATTTAAAATAGAGAAATTAAATGTTTCTGTTTCTTTTTTTTAAGAGTAGGCAGTGGTTCATGGGACCATTGCCTGATCCTAAAAAATATTTTCGCATCCATTCACAACGGGGAAGGGGTCCCAAGGGGACCCCTTCCCAATTGCGAGCGGCTTACAATCTACTTGGGTGGTAAACTGAGAGTGAGCGAGACAATGCTGTGGCAAAACAATGGTACATAACATTCTGACTTGCTATTAAGAAAGGTGCCCTTGACAGACCCCTTCACAATAGCGACTCGCAAACACTGCTTTGTGAGTTACTGACTCGCAAAATAGCATTTGTACATAACAACACCCTTTTTTGCAGTTACAAACATGCAATGTCCTGTTTGCGACCGCAAAAAACGGTTGTACATCTGTCCCTAATTCCTACAGTCCAGCATATAATAGGCATACCCCCCTCGAAAATCTAGGTTATCTTGGGACTACGGAGATACCAGACCATCGTCAACAATGAGACCACCAGCTCACCTCATCAATATCATCCCCTTTTCCTCCTCCCCCCAAGATACTACTAACTTTAAAGAGACCAATTACATGCTTATAAACTGCAGATTGGCAACCAAGCATGCAACAGAAATAGCAGAAACAATCTTTAATCACGACATTGACATTGCATTCTTTATAGAGACTTGGCTAGGTGACTCCCCCTACCTGACCTTGGACATGCTAGTCCCACAGGGTTCTTAATCATTAGGAAGACAGGAAGGACCACCATGGTGGCGGCATTGCCAATATACATAAGAACAACATCAACATGGGTGAAACAGACACCTTCTCCTACACTTCATTCGAACATATCAGCGCCTCCATAAGGATGAAAGGCAACTTAACAATGAACTGTCATCTCCTCTACCACAAACCGGGTAACACACTATCCTTTGGCGAACACCTAGCAACCTAGCAGACATGATAGCACACTGCTCACTCTCAAACATCAACATCTTCCTAGGTGTCTTCAACCTTCAATGATACGATAAAACCAACACCCTGATCCAATCCCTAGATGACCTATTACTCAGCAACAACCTCTTCCAACATTGCAAAGGTCAAACCCCCATTAAAGGCTCAACCCTGGACGCCATCATAACTCAAGATGAAACATTAACCACTGGCAGCATTCTACCTTTCGACTGGTCAGACTACCCCATCACCCTATTTCACACCAACAATGTATGTCCCCTCCTAACGCGTAAGCAAAAAATCTTCACATTGTAGAGAAACTTCAGGTATTTCCTCAACTAGACCTTGAAAAAAGAATGGTGTCTTTACTCCCCCCCTTGTCAGAGAACCTTTCAACAATTGAACTCATCGCCCATTACAACTCAACAATGCCCTCCATCCTGGACCAAGTAGCCCCTCTGAAACTGAAAAAGGTGAGAAACACTCCCTCATGATCCTGGTTCAATAAAGAGCTCAACACTGAAAGAAGGCAGTTCAGAGCAGCTGAATGCCTCTGTTGAACAACTGCATCCACAGCCCACCTGGACCAGCACAGAGGGGAACACAGACAATTTCAAAAGCACATCACAAATGAAAAAGCTTCCTTCTTCTGCAATGCTCTAGACAAGGTCAAAAGCTGCTCAAAGGGGCTCTTCGACATCAGCAATCAACAAACCTCCAAGTCATCCGTAAAAACAACTCAGTTATCCAGCGAACGGTGTAATAAATGTGTCTCCTAATTCAATAATAATATCACGAAGAACAAGCTCTCCCTCCATCTTCAACAAAGAAGATAACCAATCTTCTCAAATCCCTTGCCATGTCCAAACCCTCCTCACACCTTAAGGACACCCACCCAGCCTCTCTAGCCAAAAAACTAAAACATGCTCTTACTCTGCTCTGGACCAGGATAATAAACAGCTCCCTTGAAACTGGAGTGATGCCAGACTGTCTCAAGCTTGGTGAAGTGACGCCAATAATAAAAATAAAATGGGTGCAAATCCAAACAACCTCAACAACTTCAGACCAGTTTCCAATCTCCCCTTTCTAGCCAAAACACTGGAGAGATGTGTTCTTACACAGCACAACCATCACACCAAAAACTATAATCTCCTGGACCCCCACCACTCGGGCTTCAGAAAGGGATGCAGCATAGAAATAGCATCTTGAACATAACAGACGACTTACACAAATCCTTGGATAAGGACCGATGCTGCCTACTCATTCTCCTAGACCTACCAGTAGCCTTCAACATGGGCAACCAAAGGCTTATCCTGGATTCCCTTAAAAAAAGAATTGGTGCAGACCGGGTTGTTCTGCACTGTTTGGTATCTTTCCTGCATAACCGCGCTAAAAGAATGAAAGTAGACAATCAGACCTCTGACACAACAGTGATAACATGGGGTCCCCCAAGGATCTGTCCGCTCATCAATGCTATTCAATATCTACATGGAACCCATCCTCAACCAATCAAAAATCCCCTTCCATGTACATGTGGATGACTCCCAGCTATACATAGAAACCTCCTCGCTAGAACACATCCATTGATTAAATGGCACCATCAAAGACGTTCAACACTAGTTATCGCACAACCACCTAAAACTGAACCAAGATAAGACAAAAATTCTACTCGTATTAAAGACAGAGAAGCCCCCCGATGCTAGAATGGATATACTCCATAGGTGCTCTCAACAGCACTCTACACTGGCTGACTCAGTCTAATCTCCAGGCTTCACTCTGGAATTCAAACTAACCATGAAAGATCATATAAAGAATAGTGCGAAGAGTGCCTTCTACAACCTTAAACTCCTGAACAAAATCAAACTCTACCTTCCGCAGTAAGATCTCAAATCTGCCACACAAGTGCTGGTGCTGTCTAGATTGGGCTGCGGGAATGTCACCCTCACAGGCCAGGAAAAAGTCCACCTTGTGCCCATCAGAACTACTCTCAATGCAGCAACCAGGATGGTCACAGGATTCAGAAAATATGACCACATCTCCCCCTCCCTGAAAGAACTAAAATGGATCCCGATTGAAGCTTGCTGCAGCTTCAGAATATTCTCCTTATCATACCCAAAGTCCACAATCAAATCTTTTTAGCTTGCGCCTTCTAAAGGAATGCCCCTAAAATCTTGAATTCCTTACCAGTACACATCAGGACCAACTCATGCTTCAAGAGTCAGTTGAAGGCTCTCCTACTCAACAGACATCTCAACTAGTGGATCATCATCATTCACCGCCCTCATATACTGATGTAAAGCGCTCTGATACACTCGGGTCTTGCCAGCGCTATATAAAACTCTTAAATCAATAAATACCCACATTCATATGCATACTGTCACAGATATGAATGCTGTTTAGTGAACCACTGCACCATCATATCTTTTAACCACGCTTGCTATTTGTGTACTTGCTTCAGTTCCCTGCACTGTGTTACATGGAAATCTATATTTGTGTGAAAATGTTGCTAACTTATATGAAAGCTGTTGAAGCGTATGGCGTCATGGCATGTGGATTTAGCAGCCGGTGGCAAGTTTATTAAAATAAACGGAGTCAAATTTGATAAACAGGTGGGATGTGTGGATTGCATTTTATACGCTTGAAAAAAAAGGCGTCCCTGCACCATAAATAAGATTGGCTTCCAGGAGGCCTCCAAAAATAAGGTTCTTAATTACTGCTTATTTCGAGGCAGGGGTACACTGTACAGAATATGCTCTCAGAAAAAAATATCTGTTTTGATGCATTCCTTATGAATGCACAAAGGCAGTCATTCCGGGGCACAAAAGAAATGTTTTGCATTAAAATGTTTTTAGCCAAATGGCTTTTTTTGGTAATTTCTTGTACACTGCATATGTTTTCCGAGCTAAATAGTGAAATGTAGTCAGATGGAATATCCATGCTTCATGTTAGAGAGCTGGATTCCGGAAACAAATACACTTAGAGGAATGCATATGACTCCCATTTCAAATCTTGCTACAGCCAGGACTTCTATGTAGCACACTGCCAGCCAAAGGCAGTTTCTTTCATTCGGGATGATCATTTGTGATTAACAAGGCCTACAAATTACCCTTAATATTAAAGTGTTAGAATAAAATGCAAATGACCCTTGGGAAGGCGCCCTCTATACATGCCTAGTAATGGCCCTAGGCCCTGGTTTGATCACTTACTGCTTTTATTTGCTTGCTGTATTAAAGTAGTGCAATTTAAATGTGCCTTTACCTTTTTTTTTACTTATGAGGTGTTATTGAGGATGCAACATTTCCAGATTGACAACCTCCCATGAGATCTTTACTTCTGCATATGAAATGCTGTAGTGTAACCTAAGATTCAACATTTCCAGGCTTGCATATTCCCCAGAGATACATTATTTAATGAAATAATTTTTATTGAGGAAATTGAAGGCAAATAACAATCATAATAATAGGTGTAACATTGCAATATAATTGTTACAAATCAGAGGTATTATAATTTGCAAAAAATGTAAAAAAAAAAATGTAAAAAGATAAAAGAGAGAAAAATAGAAATAGAAAGGAAAAAGAAGGGGTGGGTTAGAGGAAGGCTGGAAAGAGAATAAGAGGGAGTGTACAGAAAGAACGTTAAGGAAACAGTGAGTACAAAAATACATAGGTAGTGATGAGTAACCAAAATAGATCCGAATTGTTTTGATGGCATAACGACAATGAAGAGATAGTAGATATTCTATGTTCGTCACAAACAAAATTGCACCTTGTCAATTCCGATACCTCAGACACATCTTTCCAACAGGTCAGAATAACTTTAAAAGCAAGTGCAATAAAAAGATCCAATAACCAAAGTTTGTGGGAAATGTGTTCTTTAAACATGTAGACCAAATTGCTTTACAAAAGTTATATACTTGAGAACAATAATATAATAATTGAATTAAAGTAGCACTGGAAACAGAACACGACCAACAAAGTGGGGAAGCAGGCGAATGAAATTTGGAAATACAATCTAGGGGTAATAATAACCATATTATAAATAAAAAGCAGTGATTAGGTAACACGCACAGCTTTGGAAGTGTTGAAAACTTGAAGCTAAAATGTATCCAAATATTGAGCAGAGAATGAGAAGGCAAGATCAGTTTCCAATAAAACTTCAGTCTGATTCTTTGTGCTTTCAGAGGGTGATGTTAATAAAGGTTTGTATATGTAAGCAGCTTTAGGAGTACAGTCAGACTGAATATTATCAATAGGTATCAAGAGAAGGGGTGAGACTGGCTAAGAATGGAAACTGAATGTGAGTAGTTAAAAAGTAATGCGTAGCAGAAGATGGCAAATAATATTCTTTGAGAAAAGTACTTAGTAAGTTACATTGTGCTTGCAATTGCACAAAAAGTATATCAGAATTACCACTTATCATTTGGTTAAGAACAAAATACCCTTTTCTTTCCAATGTTTAAGGTAAAAGGATTTATTGCGAAGTTTGAGAAACTTATCATACCAGATTGAAGAGGATAGAAAGCATTGTTGAAAACATAGTGAGCTGCAGTCACTGTATGTAATAGGTGCTGGAAATATATTAAAACAGGATGTTTAGAAATAAAGGTACTTTTTGACATATGACGGACATCTTTGAATGAAAAGTCTTGCAGAAAGGATTGTTTAAATGCAATCCATCGTGGTATCGATAAGTCAGAAAATGAATTGGTTACGTCATAAAATTGTCTAATCAAAAAAGCAGAGTGATACCTCTTAATGTCTGAAAAACGAACACAACCTATATTCTTTCTTTGGGCAGTATAATTTACATTAAACAAAGCGTGGATGTGTGTTGTTGCAGAGAAATGATGTACAAATGGAGTTAATTTGTGAAAAATAATAATTAGGGATCTTAAAAGGTAGCATGGAATGTGAATAAAGGACACTTAGTACAATCATCATTCTAGGAGTATCCAATCTACTCCACCATGATAAATGGTGAGGAGACCAGGAAGAAAGTAACCTTAGCAATTTTAGTTTAAGACATATTGATAATATTGGAAATGGTAGGTGAAAAACAAACACCTTGATATTTAATTCTGGACGGGCACCAAGTAAAGTTATTATTTGCAAACATGTACTGATAACAGTGAGAGTTTAATGGTAAAATGTCAGTTTGGGAGAAATTAAGTTTATGTCCCTGGAATTTAAATGTATATCTTGTAATCAGGAATCTAAAGTTTAGTCTTGAGGGACTTGTGTTTACATCCAGAAATAAGTGTACTACAATGGATATGCTCCAGGAAGGGTTCTAGGCAAATAATAAACAGTAAAGGTGAGAGGGGACTACCTTGTCTAGTACCTCTATGTAAATAGAAATAAGGGGAGAGCTTATCTTTAACAAAGACTCTAGCATGGAGGTCCACATATAATAGTTTTATGAATCAAATACATTTAGGAGCAAAAACAAACCTTTGGATAGTGGTGAACATAAAGTGCCAGCAATCAAATGCCTTCTCTACATCAAGGGACAGAGCTGCAAAAGGGTCCTTATGCTTTTTCGCTCATGCAAGAATATTAAAGAACATTCTGGCATTATTTGTAGCAAGTCTGTCCTTAATTAAACCAGATAGATCGGGTTTGACAAGGAGAGGTATAACAGTTTCTAGGCAAGATGCAATGATCTTAGCAAATATTTTGCAAACATAATTAATTAACAAGCTAGGTCGATAATTCTTACAGAGGGTGTTATCTTTATCAGGCTTGGGTATAAGAATAATTAGGGCTTCCATGAAGGAACTACTAGCCTTTGAGAACATAAGGAAAGAATTAAATAACTCTAAAGGAAATTAATTCAATGGAAAAACTATCTGGACCTTAACTTGTTTAAGCGATTTGATAGCATCTATAATTTTTTGAACGGTAATATCGGCTTCTAATTTTTTATATCATTAGAGAGGAAGCGTTTTAGAAAGACAGTGATTGTTTTTTGTATATTGGAGTCTATTGGAGAAGTGGAGAAGTGTCCACTGTATATAATGATTGAAAAAAAGATTGGAAACTAGCGGAAGTTGGAAAATTGGAAGGAACTGTGGTGTTAGGAAGTTCATTACAAATGGGTCCAATAGTTTTATGCTCTGATTTCATTTCTAGTAACTAGCCAGCATCTTACCAGCCTTATTTTGACCTCCGCGGTATTTAGATATAACTTTGAGTAGAATGCTAAATCCATCAGTGATAACATTTTGTTACGGTTAGATTTGGCTATAATTAATGCATGTAAAACAGTGGAGGAGTTTGAAGTAAAATAAGTATGTTCCAATGTTTTAAATTGCTAAATCAAAGCAAGGAGTTTAACTTCTTTTTTTTCTAGCAGAATAAGTAATGGTGAAGACTGGAAAATAAGCTTTACAAGCAAGCATTCCCATTATTAGAAATAGACAATAGATGTGTTATTTTGCAAAAATTCCTTAATAAAAGCAATAGGTTCTTTTATAAAGTTATGATCTGACAATAGGTGGCTATTAAACCTCCAACAGCCAGTTTTACAATTACCAAGGGAACATTCAAAGGAAGAAAAGAAAAACGGGGCATGAGCCGACAAAAAATATTGAATCAATTTCTGATGATTGCATCGCTGGTAACTAAGACTTGGTAACTAAAATATAAATATTTCTGAACAGGGTATGGTGAACATTAAGATTTTTTAAATTCACATGAATCGGGATCACAATTTTTCCAGACATCAAATAATGAACGAGCGGTAGTGACTGATTGGTAATCCTTATCTGATTTGTCAGGAATTCATTTTCAGTTAGATTTCCTGTCCATAAAGGGGTCCAACAATTGTCTTAAATTCCCTGCTAAAAAAATTTGGGGATTATCAAAAGAGGTAAGTTTTATTTTGATACTATGCCAAAAAGTCAGGATAAGATTTAACTGGCCAATAATATTGTATAAAGAAATGCATTTATTATGAATGGGAGCAGTGATCAATGCTCATCGTCCATTGGTATCACATTCAGGACATACATTCTGTATTTTTAATGACTCATGACATAGGATGGCAAAACCATCCTTCCGGTTGACAGCTGGAAAAAAAAACCTGGAGGAAAACAAGAGAGAAAGAAAAAGGGCAGTAAAAGGATATAGAAAAAGCAGCCGATCAAGGAAGAAGCCCAGATAATAGTAGAAGGACATGAATATGCATCATGGGATGAGTCAACACCGGAACAATAATTACAACAGAGAGAGGAAACATACATTGGGAAACAGAAGCCATATATTCAAGAAATTAAATAAGAAAGAGTGAACAATCGCAAAAACAAAATTCTTAGGATTGCTGAACAGGTATGACCATAGTGTGAGGAGAAAGAGTCTAAAGAAAGAAGTTCAGATTCGCAGGATCATCAAAAGATCTTCTGGTGCCGTCATAACTAATTTTGCAAAATGAAAGTCTGAAAGATATGATAGATGATATTTAATTGTCACATTTGAGGTCAAAGGGCCCAAAACCCCTTTCTTCTGGCATTAGTTGCGTTAGAGAGATCTTGAGAGATAAAGATGTTGTGACCAGACCAGATGAGGTGATGTTTTTCTTTAGTAGCTTTCAAAATACATAAGTGGTCTGTGAATTCCAGGAACAGCAGATTGATTCCTCATGGTTTGGTTCCATGAGGATGAGGACGGCCAAGACAATGTGCATTTTGAATGTCCAGGAGTATTCAGGATACTGAGAAGACCTGGAAGAATTTTTTTTGAAAATCCAAGAAGGTCAGGACCTTCAATGGGCTCCAGAAATCTGTATATATGAAGATTATTTTCTTTATTCATATTTTCAAGGCCCTCTGTGTATATTTAAACATTTAGGATTTCCTGCACAAGAATAGAGATTTTAGTGGCCACATCCTACAGATTACTAAATACTGCTCTGTTTCGATCATCTTACTCTCCATAACAATCCAGCTAGCCTCAATCTGCCGAAGCTTTTCATGGTGGCACACATTAAGGGTTTTAGACCTTTCACTTCATCTAAAATAATGTCTAAAACAGGATTCTGCGAAGATAGGGTAGGTGACAGATGGTCATTTCTTGCCCTTTTAGATTTTGTGATAGAAGAAGTAGACTATATGACAGAGCTGATGGAAGTTGCTAATAAAGGTAGACCACCAAGAGAATAGTTTCCATTTGACAGCAGGATTGAAGACTGAGAAATATCACAACATTTTTCTTCAATAGTCACATGCAGCATATAAATGGGCCTTTATAGTTATGAAAGAATCATTCATGAGTAGTTCTCAAGGCCAACAGGCACTTCTGGCAGCAGGAGGTTTTAGATTTGCTAGAAAAATAAAGAAAAAATAAAGAAAAAAAACAAAATGACAGCCGCTTGTTAATAAAGAGAAGTAACCCCAGCAGCTCTGGGTTAATAATGACAATATAAGTGAGCTGGCAAGAGAGAACGAAAGTCATACATCTTCCAGAGCACCATGCAGCTACCCATTTATTAGGCAATTAAAGAAGACAAAAAGAAAATTAATGCTGCTTGTCAGTCAGCGTATTGGGAACACATCAGGTGGAATGCACACAAAATGGCTACTGTGTAGATCAGGTACTCACAGGGCATAACGTAGGCTCCATAAGCGGTACTTGCAATATCTTCTGTAATGCAGGATGCAGGAGGAATCTTTAGATATCACCATGTATTAGTGTGCCAGCTGGGAATGGCCACTTTGCTCAATTGAGGTTCTGTGTCACATCAGAACTGAAAAGTTCAATGCCACGTTGTTTGGCACAGAATCAAGGCCCCCCGGAGGTGTAGTGACATGTCCTGGCACGCCTTGGCCACCAGTGCAGCCATGGTAATTTGCTCTGGTGATACTACGAAGTTTCATAGTTATTCTTACTTTGGAAGTCTAGGGTAATAGTAATCCCTATTTATATATGCATGCAATTTTAGCATAGTTTAGTAGTGCACACTATTACTTCCTTTTGAAAAAGCGCATGCAAAATAGTGACAATTGCAGCTGCCACATCCATCATTTTATCAATATGAATTACAGAAGAAGAAAAGAAGTATCCACGTCCCAAACCCAAGTGGTTGGGTTATGTTTTGTAGATTTGCCGATCACACTTTTCACCCGTGAGGGATCCAGGCACTTAAGCAGGTGAGTTGGTCATGCAAAGTAGGTGTGGGTCATCCACAGGTGATCCCCTGGGTTGGTTGAAGAGCAAGGTCATCAGCTTCTTGTGAAAGTCTTGTAGTGAAGAAGAGGTCCTGATGTGTTGGAGGAGATTGCTCCAGGTCTTGGCGGTGATGTAGGAAAAAGTGTAACATCCAGTTCAACTACTGTGAATGTGTGGGTTATGTGCGGGAGAGAGAGACAGAGAGAGAGAGAGATGCAGATCACAGTTGGCTGGTGGGTTGGTAGCTGTATAGGCGATGGTTGAGGTAGGCAGTACCAATGTTGTGGAGGGTCTTGAATCAATGGGTTGGCAGTGTTCATGGATGGGGTGCCAGTGGAGCTCTTTGAGGTGAGATGAGATGAGGGTGTGGCAAGGAAGGTTAAGGATGAGGCTGGCAGCGGTGTTCTGAAAGGTCTGAGGTCTCTGTGTGAGGGGGGTGAGATTCTGGTGGAGAGTACATTGCTGTAGTCAGCCTGCTTATGATGAGGGCTTGAGTGACAGTGCATCTGGTGGTTTGGGGGAGGCACTTGCAGATCTTACATAGCATTAGTAGGAGGTGGAGCAAAGAGATGGTGATGGCAATTATCTGAGGTGCCAAGATGAGTTTATTGTCCAGGATGAGTCCTGGATTTCTGGCTTTTTGAAGGGTGAGCTCTTGCTTCCGAAGATCAGTTCTTCTACTTTATCTGAGGTGATCATAAGGCAAATCTGTTTCATCCAGTCTGCCACGCTGGTCAGGCAGTTCTTAAGGTTGTTTGTGGTGGTGTTGGCATTGCCCGTTCGGGGACAGGATTTGCTGCCTGTCGTTTGCATAGGATATGCCGTTGAATCTGTGGGCTCTGATGATGCCTGCCAGGGGTGCAGTGCACATGAGTGTTGTAGTACTCAGCAGATGAGTTTCTTAGGTTCTGAGGTGTATGTTGGGAGCCCGACTCTCTGTGTTCAGTCTGTAAGGAAGGAGGCTATCCGTTTTGGAGCTGTCCCTTGTATTCCTGTGTGGTGTTGCCTTTAGATGAGGGTGTAGGGATACAAGTGGTAAATCTTCCCTGGAGATGTATTGACCTATCTGACATTTCCAAAGCACAGGTATGTACCGTATTTAAAGCAGTATGGCACATCCCTATGTTTTCCCTATCGCTGGGGCTAAAATGAGCTACTTAGCACCACTGCATGCACCCTTGCAGCCAGTGCAACTGTGCCTGTGTTGCAGAGAATGATCGTTAGTGTGCTGGAAGGTATCCCTTCCTGCACATAAACAATCAATAATGGTGAGTTGTTACTGCATTATGCAGCACACATAGAAGTAGCAAATCATCATTATTTAATCATTGATTATGTGGAGTAAGGGACACCTTCCTGCACATAAACAATCATTAATGGCATTTTGTTCTTTCCATGCGTGATGCAGAATGCAAACACAGGAAAAGCAAACACAAGGAGAAATTAAAGTATTTCTCTTTGTTGCACCATTCTAACACCTGCTATTGCATGGCATTAGTTTTTGGCACTGCTTCAGATTTACACATCTTTGAAAACTTGGGGCAGTATCAAAATGCAATGGGTGTTCCCGTGGAACACCCACAGCAACACCCATTTCACGCCCTTTTCATGCAAAGTGATGTGTGTGAAGGGGCCGTATTTACAAGGTGGAATTAAGCCTCTCAAAGTAGCTTACTGTCTCTCTGGAATATGAAGGTTATAGCGCCAACAAAACGTGGCTCAAAGTGAATTTCTCATGGCGCTATCCCCTTGTAAATATACCCCATAGTGACCATGCCACATGGCACTCGTGTAAGAAGAGCCTTTCAAGTTAAAATCCTAGGCCAGATGTTTGATGTTGGAATCACTGCTGAACATGGTGAACCAGAATAAATATCTTCCCACTCTCAAGTGGAGTCAAACATGCATTGGGCTCTCCATGCAGTTCCCCTGCGATCCCCTGCCTGCTCATTCAGTCACCAGCATTCAAAGATTGGTGACTCCAGGGACACTTTCTTTCTGAGGATATTCTCTAACGCCTATTTATCCTGTTGGTACCATCCCGCCACACCGCCTTGGCTGTTGGGGTCTTAATATCACCAAGATGCCTCCTCTACACTGGGCCATCATGGCATTGCTATCCCAAAGATCAGCCTTTTCGCAGTTGACTACACCTGGGGCCGTATTACAGATGACTGCCCCAGCGCTAATTGTCGTTGTGCGCCTGAGTATGTCGTGTGTTTATGTGCGTTTGCATCTGTGCGCTAATACAATACGCGCACAGAAGCAAACGCGCATAAACTCAGAGTTCAAAGTCTGCACCAACATCACAGCGCATTACAGACCGATCCTCTCTAATGCTGTCGGGAGCATACTCTGGCACACAGCGACAATTAGCGCTGGGGCAGCCATCTGTAATACGGCCCCTGGAGGGCCTTGAACTACTATCTTGGGCTCTACATTTCATCCTGGTGATGATCCCGGGTTCCCAAAGGGATTTAACCCCTTCGATGCTTATGACGGAACGGTTCCATCATCAGCGTCGGTTGGGCTGTGCTGATGACGGAACCGTTCCATCACGACCACGCCCGTTTTTCTAACCTTCAGCACAGTGCGAAAATTCGCGCCGAGCTGAAGATGTTAAGTGTCATCAACTATTTCACGGACCCCAATAATGTTACATTTTCCAAATGATGCAGACAGAATGTCTTAGGTTATAATGTGGAGGCTATTCTTGAAACCATATTGTAATACGGGAGTGGGTGCGCTGCGCCTCCGTCCAATCTGTACACGATTTCCTTTGTGTTACTTACAGCGAAGTGATGTCGAGAAATTGAATGTATTATTTGATTTTTGACTTATTTCCTTTGCCCCCCCCTTTTTTTTCTTTTTCTTCTTTCACGTTGTCGTTATGGTTCTCATTTCTCTTGTTATTCTATCACGACTCTATACCTATGTGAATATGCAGTATGACTTGTTAAGCTTTCATGAATAAATAATAATAGGAAAAAAAAACTATATCACGCCCCTCAATAATATTTTTTACTAAACGAACCGTGTTGTTCTTGTCAAATTTAATATGAACTTGATCATCATATCACATGTGCATGTTCCATTTAAAAGAGCGCCAGGCACGTTTAACGCTGGCCCCCCACTGCACTGAATTCTGCTTTATTGTTCATATCTATTTTTAATTAAATTACTGTTAGAATGGTATGATTTGTCAGCATAATTTACTTAGGGACCGTTGTGTTGAGTTACCTGTCTACTGATGTGACACATCTCTTGGGCCATGTTGCTATATTACGCTTCTCTGAAACAGATTCACATCATGCAACACATGTAGCCATCACTTGTTTAGGATGTGCAAGGCTTGCCTCTTTTATGAGACTGATGCCTACTGGCTTACCGTAGCAAATCCAAACCACAAATGTCTTGGCACGGAATGTAAAATCCTAAAGACTGAGTTTTATTTCTAGTTCAATTGCACGTGTAGAAAGAAATGTAATTTATAGAGGTAAAAGCTAGCCTGTGTTTCAGTTGGTCATTGATTTCTCATTAATGCTGGTAAAGTCGATTATACATTGAAATGAAGGATATTTGTCAAGTAGAACTCTAAATACCCCATCAATGTGGGTAAACCGATGCCCCCGGTGAAGAAATGACGGATGTGAGTAACTAATGCCAAGCCAGAGTATTAGTGGCCTTGGCCCTGTCAAGTTACATACAAAATAAATTACATGCTATTCTGCTGAGTAAATGGCAGTGTGTGTGTGTCACATTTCATCTTCCATTCCTACAAGTCCTACCAAATGAAAATGATACACACACTAGATCTTTTTCCTCTCAATACCTTACAAGAGTTATGCTAGGGTGGAGAGACAGACCTGCAATGCACAGACAAGCCTGGACCTCTTAGCACCTTGCTTTTGCCTCAATGAAAACTCACTACTGGTACCTTCACCAGACTGGAGATGCCCTACTGTGTAAACTAGAGAGATGTGTGCCACCTGTTAAGTTGCATTCTACGAAACAGTACAATAAGGCATTATGTACCAATGCCTAATGAGGCAAAGATCTTAAAAGTGAGGAAAATGGCCAAAAACAAGAGATTGACAACAGTAAGAGAGTAACAATTGCACTGCGATCAGGCACAACATTATCTCAAATGACTTCAGATTGTAAGAGTACAAAACTTGAAATGCACACAAAGCAAACTACAATTGAATATCAAGTGTAACTGCAACAAATGATGGACGGAATGCTGCATGATTCAAACATTCTCCCCCAGTCAAGAGATCTCGGTTAAATCCATTGTTCTTTTGGTCACTACGCCACCCCAGTATGGACCCAGCCATATCATGGCTGATGAGAGCTGAAAGCCTGAAACCGGTCCTAGGATGCTTGTTTCCAGTCCAGGGAGGACCTGGCAGTTCGGGCTGGACTGTTACCATCTTGCGCAGGTTCAAGACTGATTTGCATATGGCTGGGTCTAAACTGGAATGGCACGGTGAGCAAAAAAACGATGGATTTAGGCACAGATCTCTGTACTGGGGTGAATGTATGACATTGTTTCGCATTCTGTCCATCAATTGTTCTTTTTGCACTTGTCACCCCGAGTGGGACTGGTATGCCCAGACATGGGTCCCGTGCTCTCCATGCCACTGGAGTCAAGCTATCCTGTCTGATGAGGGCTCAAAACCCAAAACCGTTCCTAGGATTCTTGTTTCCAGTCCAGGGAGGGCCTGGCTGTTCGGGCTGGACTGGGAGGGCCTGGCAGTTCGGGCTGGACTGTTTCCATTGGGAACAGGGTCAAGACTGATTTGCATATGGCTGTCTTCAAACTGTAATGAGCAAAAAACAATGGATTTAGGCCCAGTTCTCTGTACTAGGGTGAATGTATGACATTGTTCTGCATTCTGTCCATCAATTGTTCTTTTTACAATTGAACATCAAAACAACATTGATTTTGTGATGTGATGGATTAGGCACTCTATGATCACAGGAACCCAGGTGACGTGATTGCTCTGCCCTATCACTTCCATAGCCTAGTGCACACTGTTCCTTAGCAGCACTCTGCTAACACCTCACACAACTCAACAGGCCCTGTTTCCCAGCAGAGCTGCCATACCCCTCCCTAAAACAATCTGTGCTCTGATTGATATATCTTACTTCTCCATAACATCAGAACTCCCTGCGGCTCATCCATCCCACTTTTAAACCAAAATGAATTATTTAGTGCAAACCTTATCACACACTTATTGAGAGTAATGTCACCATGTATACAGAGCATTGTCGCAGTTTGTCTTGTGCCTGCAGATCACCTTCTAGACATTCAGGGATACACTTGAGAACAATGGAACAGAGAGACGGGGAAAACACTTGATTGATGTTTTGCTCTCCTTTTCACATAATCTATCAATTTGAGATATACTAATTTCTTGCTTTTCAAGAAGGTTAGAAAGGATGTGCAATGCAAATCCAATGTCCTCGTTGTCTTCTCACACACATTCCTCTCTGCATTTGTCGGCAGATTTACAATTCTCTCCCCTAATATTTAAATTCAGTTTGCATCTCAGTACAGACACTAATGAAGTTTTAGTTTTCACATTCATTTTTTAATAGTTCCTTATTCAAATCCTGCTAAGGTGTCACATCTTCAGTATAAACAGTAAGTGGACAGGATAGTGACATATCAGCAGGCGACGGTCAAGTGGATATTGAAGGAACATGCTAAGATTCTTTTAATGGCCCTATGTACATTGCATGTGAGTCAGTCCTGGGCATTAACATTGTTGTGCGTCCCACTCTTGTATGATATTGATGATGTCACCATGTCACTTTCACGGTTATTGGTTACATCCGTTGCAACATTAACTGCATCAGCACTTCTAGTGTTTTATGGTATACTAATTGTGCATCTGGTGGGTATACTCCTCACTGGTGATTTTGGTGTCACTGGCATTGCAGTAATGATCTTTCTGCTACATCTGTGTCAGAAGAGTCCGCATACTGGTGCATCACTTGCAGGAGGTTGTGGTGGTTTGTTTGTGTTTCATGTGGTCCCTTACCATTTAACATTAAAATGCTGTGTCATCTAAATGAGATTAAATGGAACCAGTATCTTGGCATCTAAGATGTTCCTCCAACCTCAACACATTAATGTACGCCAAAACAGCACAAATATCCAGTATTACTTTGGCTTTGGCTTCAGGTATTGGGTTGGTGGTTATCAATCTGTGTAGCTTAACTGTCACAATTGTATTTTGACACCTTTTTACGTGTTATTCAACTTTTTTTATATATATCTTCACTTCCTTGGGATAAGAGAAAAAAATAATTGGCTTTGTCAATTATGTTTTCGAGCTCATTTGCACTTTTTATCATATTTCCATATGTTCAACTATACCCCCATTGACTATTTATTGAGAAGAAAAAGATTTACACCAAGTATTCTTGGCAATCTGTGTCAGATGCAGATTCCCAATAGTATCCTTGGAATTCTTTAGGAATTCCTGCAAAGTCTGAAATATGATCTCAATATAGAAGTTAAAAAAATGGGAGCAAATGTACTAAATATTTTTGTTTTAAAACAGTTTTGTGTTTCTGGCTCTTGGTGTTTAATATTCCAAATGTTGTATGTTGACCAGGAAGTATTTACTCTATGATGTAAAATTGGGTTTCTGAGTCAAATACTTTTGATGCCGGGGGCAATCTCTGAACACGCCGGACTTACCTGTTGGGTCCCGCACTTCTTGCCAGCACCTGCCCAGCCTGCAGCCGCTCTCCCTCCCGCCGCCACATCTTCAACCTACAGCGGCCGCCGAGCGGAGGGGAACCAGGCAAACTACAACACCCAGCCTGCACAGCGGCAGGAACCAGGAAGCGGTCACCGCCCGCAATCACAGCGCCAGGAGGCATTTAAACTCCACACAGTTTCGGTGGAGCGGGGGCAATCTCTGAACACGCCGGACTTACTTGTTGGGTCCCGCACTTCTTGCCAGCACCTGCCCGGCCTGCAGCCGCTCTCCCTCCCACCGCCGCATCTTCAGCCTACAGCGGCAGCAGAGCGGAGGGGAGCCAGGCAAACTACAACACCCTGCCGGACCACGCCGGGCTAAGCCCGGGCAAAGGGCGGGCTCTCTGTGGCCCTCAGAGGCAGGAGGAGGCCGGGCTGGGCCATAGCCCTAACTTCTACTACAACAGGTGAGCAGGGGATAATCCAACATGGGGAAGCGAAATAACACGCCTACAGTGCCTGCTCCCACGTGTTCCCCCAACCCACCTTCCTCTTTTGAATGTTTACTCGAAAATGCACTAACACTGGTCTAGGAGGAAATAGCTAACACAGAAAGGAGGATGTCACTGGGTTATAACAATACTGTCTTACATTCACCCCAAGTAAATCCTCCCAACAACCTTCCGCTATCTCCTGTAATTTCCATCATGAAACCCTCCACCACATTAATATCATCGGAACTGCAGCTTGGGGATAGCAGTCCGGTCATAACCATTGACTCACAGCCTGACTGTGCTGTACAGCTCATAACCTCATCCCCACCTACGAACAAAAAAGTCGGTGAGGGTAAAAGGAAAAGGGGTCCTTTGAAATCGATTGTTAATAAAAGGAAGCAACCTGTCCGTAATAAGAACCAGCCAACTCCGCAGAGCATGTGGACTAGAGGCAAACAACAACAAACTGGGGATCAAACCGACAACATTGATATGCCGCAAACTGATGTACAAGCCCCGTCCATAACCATTTCCAGTGATGATCACAATTCCTTGGGCACACAGACTGAGTTTTTGACTGACAGTACTATTCAACCCAAGCCCAATGGGAATCTAATCGAGACAATCGTAGATACTGTTTTTAAACAATTGGAATGTCAAATGATCAAGCAATTTAATATTGTTTTTAAAAGGTTAGATAAATTAGAAAATTTAGTTAAAAAGGAAGAGGTCAAAAGGAAAGGGGTGATTAGCCTTGATCAGCTGAGGGGTGACCGCCTTTTGAAGGACCTGGAGTCTGTCAGTAAGGCTATTCTGTGCGGTGCGCCCAACACCAGCAGCAGCAGCACTAAGGTCGTTCCTAAACCTGCCAGTAGCACACCAATAGTCAACACTACATCCAGGCTTACTAATACAGGGCAAACTAAAACTGTCACTAAATCCAAACCAACTCCTCTCGTAGTCGCAGGTTCTTCTAACCCCATTATTACTCCAAACAGTACAGGACAGGAGGGCCGTAACATAACCAGCACTACTATAAATCCTGTGGCACAAAGCAGTAATAACGCCAGGAACGCCCAACCAATAGCTAGTAGACCCAGAAAATCTCAAGAACCTATCCTTCATTTACCACCTGACGCCTGCCCTTACGTTATAGTATTGGCTGGCGTCCCACCTCTCAAGGAAGGACAGGGGGAATCCTGGGTCCAGTTGAACAATAAGTGTATTGATTGGCTGACCAAACACAAGGGGGTAGGTTATGACATTAGGAATGAAATTCTGTCTGCCCGTCATGTGAGTTGGATTGGCCCCTTACGCAAAGACTTCAATGGGGACTGTATTGTTCTAAATTTTAGGCACCCTGGCACTGCTAAATACATACTTAACCATGATAGCACCAACACAGGACCTTCTACTGTTGTCACTTACTTGCCCTTGGGTTATTTTTATAGGCCCCCACCTATGCAACTCTTTTCAGCCCCACATTCCTTCCAACCTTTTCCAGCGCTGTCGCCTTTCCCACTTTTTAACAGATTCTCCGCATTGGCAGATACATGGAGTTTGGACTGACCATTAGATACTCCCTCTTACACCTTAGCTAATGATCACGCCAATATTGAGGCCCTTGTTGGCAACTTACCTATCTGTCCTAGTGCAACATTGTTGAACTCCTCAGACAGGTGAAGGATGTCATTTGACCCCACAAAAGGCATTTCTGGCCAAACCTCTACCATGGACTTTGATGAATTCTCCATTTTGAGTTGGAACATTGCTGGCCTCAACGCTAAAATGAATATAAAGTCTTGGACTGATTGGGTAACAAGCTTTGATGTCCTAATGTTGCAGGAAACCTGGTGTACAAGATCTTTACTCCTTGAGGGTTACAGCTGCCATCATTTGATTGTTCCATCTCCCCCCATTGGCCGCCCCAGTGGGGGTTTATCAATTTGGGTCAAAATTACAGCTGGTGTTTAAACTGAACTACTGCCAACCACCAACAGAAATTTTATGGCATTGAAATATACAGGACGGGTAAAGTTATGCTTTATCAATTTTTATAATAATGATTTTACAACCCATCCCAACATTAACTTTCTGGATTTGTTTACATTTATTGACAAAGTAGTGGATGGCCAAAAATATGGAAGCTTTGATGGCATTTGCTTGGGAGGCGATTTCAATGCACACATTCACTATAGTTCCCTGCCTTGTAGGAGAGGTGAAGAACTATTAGACCTGTTAGCAACACGTGACTTAGTTGATGCTATGGAGAAATTGGATACGGATGTGAACAATGTACCGCCCCTACCTACATCGGCTGTGGGAGCTCTACCACTATTGATTATGTCTTCATTTCATCTCTTCTTGAGGATCTCCTTTTGAAATCTGAGGTTATCACGTCTCCGTATAGCGACCACTATCCAATTTTAATTTGCCTCAAATCAACCAAAACACTAACGAACAAAACAGAAATCGGGGCAATAAAATGTAATGGCATTAACAGACAGGTTAAGGGTGGCTTGGAGGGGGATAGACAACCAAGGTGTCTTGGCTAGAGTCATTAAAAAACATCCTACTCTAGTCTCAGTATGTCTATCAACCACCAGCCCGGGGCTTGACATTGTTAACTCTTTTTGTGAGCTATGCAAGGTAATAAAAGGGGAAATCTCCAAACCAGCCCCAGCCCATACCAATAGCAATCCCAGGTGGTTCGACACCTCTTGTTCCAAAGCCAACCGGGAACTTAGGGCTGCCCTCACTGCAGTACCACGAGACCCGTCTCTGGTAAGGACTTTGAGATTCAGATACAAACATTGTCTAAAAACTAGATCAGACGAATTATTAAAAGATCACTGGGATTCCCTTGTCCGTACTGCAGCCCTACGAGACGTTGGAGGGTTCTGGAGGGCTGTTAAGAATCTTAGGTCACTGGGTTCTAACATCTGCCCCATTAACTGCAATATAACAGGGGATGCGTGGGTTGACCATTTTTCTAAGATCTATGACGCTTCTGCGACTGGCAACCCAATTACAACTATCCCAGTTATAAAGCCTTTAAATATTTTGTTGTCTGAGGTTGAGGATGCTATCATTGAAAGTACTGGTAACAAAGCTCCTGGTCCAGATGGTTTATCCATCGATCAAATTAAATCTGAACCTGACTTTTGGGCACCCTTCTTATTGAATGTCTTCAATAATTTATCCACCACTGCTGTCCCGGAAACATGGTCTTGTAGTACCATCGTACCCATATTCAAAAAAGGCAATAGACTTGATCCTGGCTGTTATCGCCCAATATCATTAATTGACAATACTCCAAAAGTCTTAGGCAGGGTCCTTTTTAATAGAATTAGTGCTTGGGCAGAAGAAAACACCATCTTACATCCCTGCCAGCTAGGGTTCAGAAGTAAAGTGGGCACGGTGGAACAGTGTCTGAACCTAAACCTACTTATGGCCAAATATACGATTGCCAAAAAATCACCCATATATTTTGGTTTTATGGATTTAAGTTCTGCGTTTGATTTTGTTAACCATTCCCGCATATGGTCAGTTTTGTTAAATTATGGTTTAGATGAATCTTTAGTTTATTTTCTGGCACACCTCCATAGTGATTTGAAAGCTCGTGTGCGTATAAATAATGATGGTGAAGTCTCTAATGACATTTTAATTGGCAGGGGGGTCAGACAAGGTTGTGTTCTGGCCCCCCTACTTTTTATCCTGTATATAAATGATCTGAGTGTTTGTTTGAGCAAATTAACCAATGATGTCCCGCAAGTTAACGGCAATTCTGTTCCTGCATTACTCTATGCGGACGATGCGGTCCTTATGGGCCGCACACCTAAAGCCTTGCGAATTTTAATTTTAGGTTTTGTTAAATTTATGGCAGATCTGGGCCTTTGTACTAACTTCAAAAAGTCATTTATAATGTCTTGCGGCCCTAAAATTTACAAAATAAGCCACATTCAATCAGAGGATGATATTTTAAAATGCACTTGCACTTTCCCTTATCTTGGTCTGTTATTTTTCAACACTGGCTCTTGGCAACCCCATGTCGCCTTGGGAAGGAATAAAATGAGCAAGGCCATAAACTCTTTAACCTCCCTTCGCCAACCCAAACAAGCAGACGTGATTGTGTCACTTTTACAAATTTATAGAACACAATGTCTACCTGTGGGCACCTACGGTGCCGAGATATGGGGTTACTCCAACAGCACAGAACTACAGAACGAAGAACATAGATTTTGTCGGAAGATTTTCGGGAGGGTTATAAGTGCACCAACTTACATCTGCCATAGGGAATTAAACCTCCTTTATATTGAAGATTTTATAAGATCCAGACCAGCATTGTTTTGGATAAAAATCTGGTGTAATTCCGCTGCCTCCCTGTCACGTGATATTATTAGGGATTACCTAAATTGTGAGAAGGCTAACTGTATACCTTGGTTTAGGGCTGTAGAAAATAGTTTATCAAGTGTGGGCCTGGGTCATCTTTTTACAGCCCCACAACTGATTGACCATACGCATAAGAATTTAACAAAAAAGGCTCTCTACGAATGTTACCGCAAGGAGAGGCTAAAGCGTGACTTGACAAAATCTACTACAATTAGATACACCTCCTTTATGGAGTTAAGTGAGAAACCATCTGCCCTGCCCCAGAGTTATCTACGCTTAAAACTAGGCAGATGGAATTGGAGTTTGCTATTCCGATTCAGGGACGGAAGCATTATAAACTTACTTTGTTTTCCGTTAGGTTTCAATAAATGTGTGGAAAACTCAAAATGTCCCTGTAATCTAGGTGGTACACAAAGTCTGCTCCATTTCATTTTCTTTTGCGGTTTCTATAGAATGCACACTTTGCACTTTCTAATGCCGTACTGTAGGAAAAACGCTTTGATCGATTTTAATCTAGCTTTTAAAGATTTTTTAATGTTAAAGACAGATGAGGCCATCTTCAGAGTGAGCAGCTTTCTTAAAGCAGCCGTACAATCACGTGCTTCTCTGCTAATTGATTGAAATATTTGCACTATGCACATTTTTGCACATTTGCCTATTGCACAATGTAAATTTTGCACTAAGAATTGTACTTTTGCACATGATAAAATTGTATATCGTCATGAGTTTGTAATAAGTGGGACGAAATCTGTGTTTTATGTTATTGCTGGATTTTATGTGTACTTTTATGGATGTTTTACAATCCGAATAAAGATCATTTGACTTGACTTGATGCAGTGAAATTATGTGTCCATTGAAATCACGGAAATCCATAATCTTAAACGTCTTTTATTCCCAAGAAAAAGTTCGTATATGAAGAAAACATACTGTACTCTTCAAATCCCTGTAAGTATAGAAACTATAAGTTATGCGCTGTCTTTTGCCTCTACTCATCATCATGCTATAGATTAATGTTTGTACATGCGTTGTTTTGGACAAGTACATCCAGCTGAATATTCTTTAATAAATAAATGAATACCACTGTGCTTCCTAAACCACTGCAGTGAATTTAAGTAAAATAGCGTATTTATATTTTATGAGTTTTTTGTTTTCCCCCGCTTTATATCCTGACTAAAATAGTTTTGAGGCTAAATGTGTGGCTTGAAGGTTTGTAAAACATATTTTTTTACCAAAAACTAAAGACAAGTGACAAAAGATGAGATGTCCTAGTTTTTGAATACTGAAAGTACATCCACATTGAGATTTAGGACTATCTTAGAAACCTAATTCAAAATGTATAAATCTGAAATTGCACTTCAAAAAGCAGCAGCTAATGCAACATAGTTACATATTTACGGCAATTCTAAATAATAAAGAGTGCTTTTAAAATGGAAGTTTAAATGGTAATTTGTTTATAAATTTAGCTGGCTTATTCATTTTGAATGAGTTGTTCCTAAAGTCAATACAATTTTGCTTTCTTAATACATTTTTTAACCCATTGGATGGGTTTAGCTGCAGCGCATAATGTAGACTAAGGAAGCATTTTTCTATATTTCAAGCCTCCAAAAAACTCTCAATCTAATGTTTTGCATCACTGATGTCATAATAAACCATAAAGCCAAGCCCAGCACGCCTGAAGTTAACTTTTTTTTATTTAAAGCTAGTGTAACAGCAGTGTGCACAATTTTCCCCTCTCTTGTGAGATACATTTCAAGATCAGCTCTTGATCGAAGAGTGCAGAGGGTAACTTGACTGTATCGCATGACTCTGTACAGCACTGTGAAAAGGTTACTAGAGAAGAATGGGCATGTCAGTGTCTCTGGGACAGCAGGACATGAGACTAAAAACCTCTGGCTGATTGCTTTGTCCCTTACAAAGTGAGAAAGGTCAAAGGACAGTGTCATGCATGAGCTTTCTCCTCTGCAGTGTACCAAAATGTGACAGAGTGGAGGGCAATATGCACAATTCGCAACGCCCAAAGTGAAAAAATATTGAGGGGCAGATTTACAAGGAACTGACGCTTCTGCATAGAGGCGTCAGTTTCCTTGCGTCGCTGCCAAATGTCCTTGCGCCACCATGAATGCGCTGTATTTACAATACAGTGCTCCATGGCGCAAGGATAAACAGATGTGTCAGAAATACTGACGCATCTGTTGGCACAAAAGTGACTCATTGTAGGAGCTGCTCATGACAGTGACACAACTCCAGCAATGTGCCACAACAGATAGGTGAGACCCATACAAAAAGCCCAGCGTCATTCCTTACGCCTGGTCTTAGCAGGCATAGGGATTTTGATGCAGTGAAGGCGTAGAGTGACTCAGTGAAATGTAAATTTCACTGCGTCAGTTCTACGTGGATTTTTTGCGTGGGAACTCTTAGCCTGCATACTTATAACTGGCACAGGTATAATGTGACGCAGGGCTTTACAACACAACGCATCTAGGAGGATGCGTCACATTGTAAATTGGCCACATTGTTTGCGTCGCCGTTGCATCAAAAAAGTGACACAATTGTGGCGCAAGAAGGCGCAAGCGGCTTGTAAATCTGCCCCCCTAGGCTTTTGCAGAGCTACTCACATACTGTGAATAGAATTTCACCTTTTTAGGGAATCATTAAGTTTCCCAGGAGTAGGCATTGGATTATTTGATAGTCGTAGGTTTCGAGGAGAACTATAGTAAATTGCGCAACGGTCCTATGGTTTACATGGAACATACTGAAGTTATGCGCCTCCGGAGGCTGTGCTTGGGGCGGTCTGGTGGACAACTTCTGGCGAGGGCCCAGACATGCACATTGGTATTTTCATTTGGGTTGTGTGCTTCTGGAACTTTCTGGGGCTGCCCATGAGAGTATAGTTTGATGTTTCTTTGCCTATCATGCCATGCTTTTCTTACACATACTCATTCCGTGTTCTTTAAATGACCTTGCAGACGTATGGTCCAGCATACTGCCTATTATTAACAAATGGCAATAAACACATGTTTAAAAAAACAAAACAACAAAACTACAATGAGTAGAATTTATGCATGCTGTATTTCTCACAGGTGGAACACTGGACAATGTGTAAATGAAACAAAACCATGCATTAGTATACACCCTCTTTATATTTTTCTTTCCTTACAATGGCATTACACGTTGGAGTGGTCTTTCCCACTTTCCTCCTTATGGACGTCCTTGTCCCAGTCTTGATTAAATGATGTGGGTGCACTTCTCAGACAGGCACCCTCTTGCCCACCTATAAGATAAAAGAATATCTTCCTCTTCGGTCTTCACAAAGGTAGACTCTGCCTACCTCCCCCTCCTAGATATAAAGCCAGCTGCACACAACCACATCTCCTGTACTTGTGTTTGTTTCTTGACAAACTCCCTGGTGCTGACAGTTCTGTAGGTTAGGAATACACAAATTAAGAAAGACGCTGCTCGGGTCCTGCCTGGTTCATACTGCCTTTCTGGGAAGAACGTTTCAGATGTTCTATTTATTTTCAGCAAGAGAGATTTGTTTCTCTGATGTGTTTTATTGGAGTGGGTAATGAGTGGCCTTTAACTATCTGGATTTGGAAGCACTGTCCAGTTTGCAGAGTGGAGGAGTTTTGGGATGCTTTACCCTTTCTTTAGACGGCAGCAGAAGGGGGAGTGTGAGATGTGAAGACCATCATTTTTGCTGTGCTTGACCCAGACCTGAGAGTCATCACACATTTATAGGAATGAGTGCCGTGTTTGTTCATGCTTACTCATCCATATGGCTTCGGTGCCTGGACCTGATTCGGTTCTAAATTTGTCTTTGGGGCATTTCTGATTGGTGTTAAGAAACGTTTTGATCATCACGTTTCTATCCAGCTGTTATCCTGTTAGATACTTTCTAGCCACAATGATGGGGACATCAAAAGAAAAGAAAACACTTCTTTCCTGCTATCAGTGGCTGTCTGTTCACTATAGATAGATAGATAGATAATGTTATTGCTAAATTAATTAAAATCATTGCAACGAGGCCACGTGTAAAAGTACAATATAACGTTTATATGTTTCAATATTATAAAAAGTAGAAACGGGTGATTTCAGTCGGTTGTCTAAACAAGGTTAAAACACCGCTTAAGCCTCTACAGATTTCAAGTTACTCAAGAGAAATCTTTGGATGAAGTGTTAGTGGAAAGGGCTGCAGAACAGGTAGAAAAGAAACATGCCCAGGATTCATTTTGTTTCTCTCTAGCTAGTTTCCTCCTTTTCCTCTTCGTCTTTCTCTTCCTAGCCTACTTGTCAATACGACATTGATGTGGAGGAATATCCAGAACATTTGGATCCTGATTGTAAGGGCAATATGTTGGACAGAAATATTTCTGAGGACTCTTAGCTTTCCTGAATGCTGAGCCCCTGTCATTTCGCCATTTTGACAGACCTCTTGCTCCCAAACTGCATATACATCCCATTGTAAAGAACTTAAACCATCATGAATGGAATGATTTTGATAAGGATGCCATCCCTAAATATATGTCAAGTCTCTGCCTAGAGATACTACCAAAGGTAAGTTTCTTCAGACCATAAGAGTTGATACTATGCTTGCTAACCTGGTGGAAAGGTCTGCAATGATACCAAAGTATGCCTCTCCAACAGTCCCCGTAGATCAATGTGTGGATTGTGCTCGACGTCGTACCTATCCTGGGTTCAATATTTCTCTGTGTGCTGTAACTTCTATATGTATACTTCTCAATCATTAGTCAAATTCCCATTGGCAGCTTTCCTCCCTTGTTCAGTAGGCTAATGATTGTTCCGATCTTTTTGATAAAATGTAGATTTAGGCTCAATTTATGTCAGAGATTGCCTATCATATTCTTCACTTCTCACCTGGCTGCAGGTGCTTCTTTCCTAGCTCCTCAGCAGGTTTTAGTTTGTGAATGTAAGTTAGAGAGAACCTGAAAGGCTGCCATCATGAAAGTCCCTAAATAAAGTTCAAAGCTTTTTGGTAAGGCACTTAGGGCCAGATTTACGACCAACAAAATTGTGCCTCGCAAATTGCTACTCTTTTGCGAGGCGCAATTTGCGAGGCGCAATTTGCCATGCACAACAGTGCGTTTAACACTGTTTGCAATTCCCAATAGGGTCGCAAATTGCAACTCTCATTAATATTAATGAGCCTCTCGCAATTTGCAAGCCCATTGGGAATGACAGGCCTTCCCAGGTATGGTGGCCTGCTGGGCTGGGACTGCTTTTAAACAAAGCAGTTTTTTTTAATGCAGCCCTTTTCCTTAAAGGAAAACGGGATGCATTTTTAAGGGCAAGTAGTGGCCCCTGGGATCACTTCCTGCCCTTAAAAAATATTTTTAGAGACAGTCACAAAGTGGAAGGGTCTCGCAATTCCTAAATAGCAAATGAATTGCGACTTGCGATTTAGGAACTGTACATGGCCTTGTAGGTTTTTGCATGCGCAAACGGGTCGCAACCCCATTTGCTCATGTAAAAATGGGTCATACATCTGGCCCTTAATGAGATACTTCACAAGGTTTTTTGAAGTGTGGAGACACAGTCTACCCTTTCTCAGCAAAGAAAAACAACCTCAAAACAGGAAGCCTTTTTGCAAGGGCCCATTGACATGGTGTTTCTTCCTTTCATCGTCACTGGTTGGACGAGTCCCACTTTTGTTCGAAACAGTCTCTCAGGAAGAGCAAGGGAAAATGTTGTGTTATTACCACTCGCAAGACTCTCAGCATTTATGACTGGTTTTTGATCTCACTTCCAGTGGGGGATGCCTTCAGTCTTAGACAAAATCAGTTTAGTATTGGTTGGTCCTAGAAGTTTTTCACCTGGCTACAGTTTGGTATTCTCCATCTCCTCTCCTGTTTCTACTTTTCTGGTTATTCCTGGGCCCCAAAGAAAATCAAAACACTGGCACTCATGGATTGTCCATCAGATATGCTTTCCAAGAAGGCAATCTTCCTCCACCCCATTTTGTAGAAGGGTTAGAGTGTCTAATAGGACATTTTCTTGCCATGAAAAATTCAGGGTGATACCAGATTATTATTATTGTATAAATGGTAATATTTACATTTTTACAATACTTCAAGATGGAGACTCTTGAACACAATATTCCTCTTGTTCCCCTTTGAGAATTTATGATATCACTGGACTGGGAGGTTGTCTATATCCATGCACCAATTCTACCCAGCCACTTCCAGTGTCTCAAATTTACAGAGAGGGATCTTTTTTTCAATTTCAGGTTCTTCCTTTTGGGATTTAATCAGCAGCAATGTCTTTATCAAGGTCCTGGAATGGGAGGCCCAGCATGATATCCTGGTGGTGTCTTCAGAGGAATGTATGTCTAACTATATATGTATGTATGTGTATGTCAATTATGGTGCCTTGTCGAATTTGGAAGGATAAGGAGAATATAAAACATGGATAAAGCTAATGACAGTGCCATGATTATCTTTGTTATTATGTAGAGGCAACAAGTATATTAAGACTGCCTATAGTTGCACTACCAGGGACTTTGTGGTTAGAGGAGATACACTCTCAGTGGTGGTTTTAGTATGGTTTCACAAAGCAAAAGTCCAGTGAGCAAATGCAGTGAAGCAAATGAATGAATGAATGAATGAATGAATGAATGAATGAAAATACCATTTATAAAGCGCAATAGCTACCCTGAGGCGTCCTAGCACTACAGACTGTGCGGGCAAGAGCAGTGTAATAGATTAATCAGTTTTAAAAAAAAGCAGGGTTTTTTAATTGTTTGTGAAAGAAGAGTAAATTGGACCCTGATCATAAGTGATAAGGAAGGGAGTTCCAGAGTTATATGAGAATGACCGACCTCCACATCTGACTCTCTTGATCCTGGATTCAGTCACCAGGCAAAAGGATGACCACCTAAGCTGTCTGGTAGGGTTGTAGGGAGTGGTCAATGAGTGATGGATGACGGCACTAGTTTTCCAATATGCTCGATGAGTGATGCAGAGGGTCTTTTCTTAAATTCAATTATTTCTCTGACAGGGAGCCAGTGAGGGCTCTTCAACCCAGATATCACAGAGAGTCGGCGAGGAATTTGAAGTAGTGTTCGTGCCGCACATTTTTGTGTGATCTAAAGCTTGTTCAGAGTGGTTTGGGGGGCCCCCAGATTCAAGGCATTCCCAAAATTCAACCGGGATAGAAGTAGCCCCTGAACCATAATCTGCTCCGCTTGGAAGGGCAGCAGGGGTAGAATCTTCTGCAAAAGCCTAAGTAGGCCAAAGCAGATAGCTGACAATGTAGCTGCTTGGAAATTAAAGTTAAGAGGTTTATCCAGCCAAATATCCAGGCGCTTGATTCTGTCCTTTGGTATAGGGACAGGGCCGAGACAGGTGGGCCCCATTGGCTTGATCGTGGGCGACGGGGGGTTACCTAAGAGCATAAGCTCAGTTTTTTTGCTATTGAGTTTGGTGACCTCCTCCAGGCAGACCCTAAGATCGTTGGGCGCAGTGTGTGATTGATTAAAAGCCACCACTAGCTGAGTGTCGTCAGCTTAAGTGATGATTTTTATTCCAAACAGACGGACTATCTCAGCTAGGGGCTCATATATATATTAAATAGCATAGGGATCAAGGAGGAGCCCTGCGGCACACCACAGTCGAGAGGCTTGCTTGGAGAGGTAATGTTACCCTCAAACACTTGAAAAGAGCAATCAGAGAGAAAGGATCCAAACCAGGCAATAGCTTTCCCTGTGACCCCTACGCTGTAGAGCCGCTGAAGTAAGATATTATGGTTTACAGTGTCGAAGGCGGCACTAAGATCAGGTAGGATTATAGCGGCCGATCCCCCCTGATCCCCCTCCTCCGTCACTGCGACCAACGCTGTTTCGGTCCCATGCATGGGACGAAATCCTGTCTGGGACATGTCGAGCAGGTGGTTAGTCTCAAGGAACTCTACTAGTACCCTGTTGGCATACTTTTCCAAGATCTTGCTCAGCCAGGGGAGTAGGGAAATTGTTTGATAATTACTAGGATTTCCCCGGTCTAGATTAGGTTTTTTGAGAAGGGCCTTTACCATAGCGCACTTCCAGGGGGGCGAGACAGAGCTTGTAGAGAAGCATTGAGGACATTGAGTATGGTCGGAAGAACATTGTGGGTGGCTGAAAGCAGAGTACGAGTAGGGGCTGGAGCCTGATTTTACCTGGCGCAGAAAAGGTTCTAAGGTAGTAGGGTTAAGAGCAGGGAAGGACTCGAAGATAGCCCGAGATTGTGTATCTAATACAGAGGGTATAGTCAACAAAGAATCAGTTGGAATAGGGGGGGAAAGAGGTGTAGATATTTTGAATTTAATGGAAAAAGAACTCGGCCAAATTGTTACAACAGGCCTGTATATTAGTGGGGTAAGATGGATTTTCTGGGAGCTTAAGGAGGGTTCTCGCAATGCTATAAATCTCTTTTGGTTTAGAGGCTGCTGCGTTGATTTTTCCTTCGAAGAAGGTTGATTGTGCCAGTTTGATTTCATTTTTATAAGTTCCGAGCATTTCTCTATAGGCAATTTTCCTGGAGGGGGAGTAATCCAATCTCCATTTCCTTTCTAATCCTTTACAGTTACGTTTCAGTTCTCGTAATCCAGAGGAGTACCACGGGGCAGTCTTTGTGCTGCGCTTACATTCAAAGCATTTCAGGGGGAGTGCAGAGTCCAAGGATTTAGATATCCAACAATTATACTCCTTATTGGCTAAGATAGTGTCTGGATTGTTAAGTGGCCTAGAGGTGTCTAAAGCTGTTAGCCAGTCATCCAACGGAAGTTTGGCCCAGTTTCTTTGCTTGAATATTGTGGTATTAGAAAGGGGATGCCGGTCAGGAGAGACCCAAAAGAGAGGGATCCGAAGGTTGTCTGACCAAGGGAGAGGGGTGGGAGTTCTCACTGTCAAATCTATCCAATTACTGAAAACAGGGTCAAGTAGATGACCTTTGATATGAGTCAGGTCAAGTACTAGTTGGGTCATTTACAGGGCGCAGAGACTTGCTATCATTTCTAGGGCAGTATGATTGGAGATAATATCGAAGGGAATGTTGAGGTCTCCTAATAGTCTAAAATTCGGTGGAGTACATGCTAGGCTGTCTATGACGGAGGGGAGGCTATTGGCAAATTGTCCTAAGGTTCCAGGGGGATGATATAGGAGTATCCCCGAGAAGGTATTGGTGGGACAGACGTCGTTCGCAAAAGAGAGACTTTCACAATCCGGTATCAGATTGGAGGAGCTGCAACACTTATAGCAGTCTCTATAAATGATCGCTAGACCGCCCCCTTTCCCTACTTTATGATCTAGGCGTAGTATTTGATACCCTTTGGGGATAGCCTGAACCAGATCCGGTTCTGATTCAGCGTTAAATCAGGTCTCTGTTAGGTATAAGACATCTGGGTTAAGTTCTTCTAAAAGTAGGTATATTTCCAAGGAGTGTTTCGGGAGTGAGCTACCATTTATAAGGAACATATTATGCAGATGTTTGGTGTTTTTTATTGGTGTTACACAATTGAACCCAAAACCACAGTGTAGACAGGCTGTGTGAGGGTCTGCTGGGTCCCAAGAATGATAGCAAGGTGCTGGGATTATTCCTCTTAATTCGCGGAGTGTATTCGGGCTGTAACAACTTGAAGCAGAAGAGAAAGGAGCAGGGGGTTGTGGCCCCTGGCCCCGGTCGACCGCGGACGGGCGCAAACGGGCTTGCCTTTGGCCCACCTTTGGCACACCTGTGGCCCACCCACTGCACGCGTCCGCTGCGCGCTCTGCTCTGCATGGTCTTACGTTCTAAAAAGAGGGTGGAGACTAGAGTGCCAACCCCCAGACTCCCCCAGAAATGGCTTCCCTCCACGCAATCGCGATGAGGACCCGCGGTGGACCGGGGAAGTAGCCGGAAGTATACCTTCAGAAGGGAATCCTCGTGAGTCAGGTATTCCTTTCAAAAAGAATATTTGTTATGGCGATGTTTCCTTTAATATTTAAAAAAGTATGGTGCACAATGGTAAACAGCGACAATTCAAGGTAGTTTAAAAAACAGGCAGTAAGACGGCACCAGGGGTCAATAGCTAGCGCAGGGTAGAATCACAAGTAAAATAATGCCCCCGCCTCACACGTCCGCTGCGAGCTCCGCTCTGCATGGTCTTATGTTCTAAAAAGAGGGTGGAGACTAGCGTGCCAACCCACAGACTACCCGGAAATGGCTTCCCTCCACGCAATCGGGAAGAGGACCCACGGTGGACCGGGGAAGTAACCGGGAGTATACCTTGAGAAGGGAATCCTTGTGAGTCAGCTATTCCTTTCAAAAAGAATATTCATTATGGCGATGTTTCCTTTAATATTTAAAAAAGTATGGTGCACAATGGTAAATAGTGAAAATTCAGAGTAGTTCTAATAACAGGCAGTAAGGCGGCACCAGGCGTCAACAGCTAGCGCAGGTAGAATCACATGTAAAACAATGCCCCCACCTCACACGCGTCCTCTGCACGCTCAGATTTGCATGGTCTTATGTTCTAAAAAGAGGGTGGAGACTAGAGCGCCAACCCCCAGACTACCCTGAAATGACTTCCCTCCACGCAATTGGGATGAGGACCCGCGGTGGACTGGGAAGTAGCCTGGAGTGTACCTTGAGAAGGGGCTCCTCGTGAGTCAGGTATTCCTTTCAAAAAGAATATTCATTATGCCGATGTTTCCTTTAAAAAAGTATAGTGCACAATGGTAAGTAGTGACAATTCAAAGTAGTTCTAAAAACAGGCAGTAAGGCGGCACCAGGAGTCAACAGCTAGCACAGGGTAGAATCACAAGTAAAACAATGCCCCCACCTCACATGCGTCCAACAAAGTAGATCATATGACATTGGTGTGAAACACAATTGAGCAAAACATTGGAACAAAGTGCAACAGAGCAAATCACCTTGGGGGCAAATCACAGTGGAGCAAACACAATGAAGCAAATCATACTGAGAAAACCCATGCTAAACTATTCTTCTTTGCCAGTTTCTGATTCCAGAGTCACAACGCGGGAGAGCAGTGAGCAGCGGACTAGGTGTTCACAGCATTGTTCACATCGGTCAGGCGGTCCGGGCTCTCAGCGTTAGCCGTAGGGGGAGGAGGAAGGAAGGAAGAGCATATGGGCAGACAGGTGAGTAGCGTTGTACGATCATGGGGGAGGCAGCTGTAGGGAAGGCAGCTCATGATCCTCTCCCTCTCGCCATACCGCTGCTTGCCTCCTCCACCAGTACCACTGTACGCCTGCTGCTCCCCACATACAAATATCTTTGACCACTTTGTCCAGCAAATCCTGCCACTGATCCCGTCACCATCTTCATACGATTTACTACCAATTAAGGGGTAGGTCATTGGGACACTGATTCTCAGGGTACTTGAAATTAGAAACAATTATCACTCAGCAAGACGTGACACGCATAGACGTGAGGCGGCAGTTGAGAGAGGCTGAACGATATGAGTTGCAGCTGAGGGCTGTGAGCCATGCGGGGCTAGTGGCAGATCCACCCATGCCCTATGCTTCAACCATCTCGGTATACAACGGCAGTGGCCCAAGTGGTGTTGCAGCAAGCGGGGTGAGGCTAGAGCTGCAGGATTAACCCTGGGGAAAGCCCTACGCTACGCTTGCGTAGTTTGTGAAGTTTCCGCTACTTTGCACTACGCGAACTGCACGTAGCACAGTGCAAACACACATAGCGTAGTGCAGTGGTCATTTTGTGCTTGCTCGCGGTCCTCAATGTCAAGTTGGCGACCGCGAGTAAGCAAAATGACATCTGGCGAGACTTTTTCCTCGTTCGTGATCAGCAACATCAAGTTACCGCTCACGAACGTGGAAAATAAACCTCCCGGCGAGATTCTCAATGCGAGGAGGTCAGGTTTCTCATTGCGAGTGGTCGCGTATGCTCGCGACTGCTCGCGATGAGAAACTACCAGTCCGCATTGAGAAAGCTGCAGCTCGAGTAAAAATCGACTCGAGCGGCAGAAAACTAGATGCTGTTTTCAATGATTGCACAGTGCCAGATGCTTGTCCGCACTGTGCAATCATTGAAAATGGCATCTTGCACAGAGCGAACAGGGTACTACGCAGTTCACGCAGTGCTACGCGTAGTTCACGTAGTGCAAAGTGCACTTTGCGTAGCTACGCGTAGCGCTACTTTGTGAACTACGCCCAGGGCTATACAGGACTCCTTCCGTCTGTGCGGAAGCGGCCAGCACTAGGTCAGTGCAGCTTGCTAGTTCAGAGAGGGCTGATCCCATTACTGTGCAGCACCTGCCACACCCCTACACCACAACACCACCACAACAAACTGACCCCACTTTAATCTGCCCTCACAGCACGCTAACTTTGCTGATTAGGGGAAGCCTCAAGTTTTCGTAGCCACAAGAAATAGTTCCATAGCCAAGCAGCTTCACTACTCTGTCAACCCATCTGAGGAATCACACAAGGCGGGGCTATAGGCTCGTGTAGGACAGCGTGGCTTAACAAAGAACAGAGAACAGACCAGGCTGCCCCAACTGCCCCCAAGCAGGGAGAACAGGTAAAAGACTCACTGACAGGCATTAAGGTACCCCTCCATTATGAGTTCAGCAAAGCAAAGAAATACACTGCAACAAAGTGACAAAAGACAGAAAAAGGCCATGGCCAGCACAACAGCTCTCGTGAATGTCAACAAAGTCCCCAGGGCCTCAAGGACTTTACGGGACTAGCCCAGGATCACAGAAAAAAACCAGCTACTAAAAGATGCAGCCGGCGCCATTTTCTCAACCACCCCTCAAACCATTGGGCTCCCCGTCCCACTAACACTGACAATTATTAAGCTGAATAATAAACCAGTCACCAAACAAGCAACTGGCTTCATTCAAGACCTAGACTAAGCCTCAACTGTAAATCAAAATTTAATGAACACCCTTGCTAGGGAACACTAGAGCCATCACGCAGGTGACATGAAATGCCCTGCTAAACGGGACCTAGCCTTAAGTGAAAGTCTACGATGCAAGACCAGTTTAAGTTGTAATACTTAAGAAAGGGCCACAAAAGGGGATGGCCACATCAGTCCTGCAGTGACAGCCTTGGACATTTACCCGGACTCCAGCAGCCTGCGCTTACAATCTTTCATGGGAGTCCAGAATTTTTCCCTTATGAGCCGGCCCATAAACAACCAGGGCCAGGACCAAACACGAAGCAAAGTCCCCTTGATTGGACTCACAAGTCATCCCAGGAAAAGACTAGGAATAAGACAAGTTCCGTAAGTCCTAGAACAGGAAGCAAAAGAAAGGCTGCTACCAGTCCAAATCATGAAATACTTTAACAACTGGGCACTAACTCTGAAGTAGAATCATGATCGGACTACTAATACCTCACGCAGAACAAATGGGACGCCCTCCTATCATCCTACAGACCAGAGACCAATTGGCTTAAGTCTCAAACTGAAGGGACAGATGCTCCAGAGGGAACTGCATTCACACAAGGGAGCCCACATATCTAAAATTGCAGAAAATCAGTGGTCAAGACTGAAGATACAGAGGGACAAGATACAACTGAGCCCACACAGGGGAGTCTTTATCTCTCAGCCACAGAAAAACCAGCAGATCAACTGATTAATGGCATCAGTTCCTCTTGTTAAAGACCATCCAAACAATGGTCAATGTGTTAACATACCACTCACTCAAAATGGACATTCAAATTGAGGTCTTGAACTCAGTTGCAACTTATCTGTCTGGGATAGATCAGAAAATAGCTGACCTGAACAACCTGACTGAAAGAGCACAAGAGAGTACAATGAACCTCACCTTAAAATGCACATGTTCCCCTATTTTGGAGAAATTAGGCTCCCTCCCCAAAGTCTTGTGAGAAGTCCTAGAGGACCTGTAAGCCACAAACAAAACAAAAACAGACAGCGGTCCAACCTCAAGAAGTGATCGCTTATTGTCTCACAAAGACATGCAGCCAGTTCCAGTCATTAGCAAAGGTATGGCCCAGGAAGAGTCTCGCATAGGGAACATCAGCTTTGTAAGCAAATATAAGGCAACTAGGACTTTGCCAAACAAAAAAGGTGAAACAACCATTGGACCTAGAGGAGAAACAACTTCCCCTTTGACACACCATCTAACAAAAAAAGAGGACCATGAAATCACTGGCTCAATAAAAAAGAGTCTCGAAACAAAAACCTGTCAAAACCAACTTGGCTGACAGACCATGTTTCGTTTACTCAGCATAACTCAAGAAATGCTGAAGGTAGAAGGGAATTCCCCCCAGAAACCCCTCCTGTGAACAGGCTAACTGTTGTACAACACCTCAACAACAACGGTGATCCCAGGGGGACTCAAGGGTTAATCTCTACAAGGGCTTCAATAGATTATTACCTTACACCCAAGATATGCCTGCCAAATGCAGTTAAGGGTGGCACTACACAACAAAAAAGAAAGACAAATGAAGACAAACAGGTTGAGATAGAGCAATAACCATCAGTGATGAAGGCCAAGGAGATGTAATGGGTGCACAGCACAGGGAAGTAGCACCTGGAATACACACTACTCAAAAACTAAACACAAGCTCCACTTCATCCTTGTGCTCAATCAAGCATGGTCAATCACCCCGTCTAGTAAGGACCATCAGCAACACTGAAATAGGGCTCAATCTTCGTCAAGCGCCACAAGCCTATCGGGATCCTATCACCTCAAATCTTCAGGAGAATCACACAACAGGAGCGGGTACAGTGGATACAGTGGCTCAGCAACGCCAATCACCAACAGTATGTCCAGAGACAGCACCCACTCAAACAGCTGTGGTTAACGTCCCACCTCAAAATCTATTTGTACCAGAGGAGGGTAACAGATTAGGATGGTACCACTTGGGCTGGGACTCTGTGCACATAATCAATTGTCAAGTGGGGCAGGCCCCAAGCCAAATGAAGCAGCCAGGGAGGGATGCCCAAAGAAACTGCCGCAAGGGGCCCACAAGTATTTCTCTGCTTCACCCAAAATATCGCTCATGGGGCAAGGAAGACATCTTAAATCACAGAAATATACTTAGACTCCTGATGCAGATCCCAACTTTAGCATGGGTTTTATCAGCTGAAATTGAATCAGTCCAATTCATCCCTGGACTAGGGCAACACAGTAACTCAATCAAGGTCACCTGGAAATCAGAAGACACTGCTTAAAAAGAGCAGATCAAAAGCAAACAATTCATGGACGGGGGGATTTTAGGGAAAATTAATCTTGAACCTGGATACCCGCTCCCGCTCACATAAAATGTACTGACTACAGAACAAAGACCTATACAAGCTCCATAGTCAGTCCTCAAGAATGTGACAGGTACCTCCTTTAACCCAGACTAAGGACGGGACCCATACACTGACTCCCAGACTCAGAGTGTTGAGGAGATAAATAATGAATGGGGATGAGTCATGAGCATGATTAACCTCTGACCAAAAATTGACTGATTTACCTCCCTGGGCACTGGACCAAAACAGACCACCTCCAACTTAAATCTCTGCTCATGGAACATCCATGGACTGAAAGCCAATATTAGCAATCCTGACATATTGTGATAGCTTCAATCTTTCTCAATATTAGCGCTTCAGAAAACCTGGGCACCAGAACCAATCTCAATCCCTGGATTCACCCACGACCTGACACCTGCTAACAGAGAAGGAAAATTTGTATGATGGAAAAGGTGTCCTGGGAGTATAATCAAGAGAACTCACAATGAGTTTCAATGCTCCAACAACTGAACACGACAGATTCCAAACAATTTATCTAACCTTCACAATGAAGGGGAAAGAACAGCACCTCACATTGATAAACATCTACATAGCACCACTACGGAAAGATCGCAGAAAGCTGTCAAAACAGCTAATAAACCACATCGCTTGGAAGGCGATCATCCAGAAATCCTACTAATAGTGACAGGTGATTTCAACATGACACTACTAGACCACAGCATCAAAATTGAAGTTATTGAGGCTCAGGAATGGAAGTGGGACATTCCTAAACAAACTCAACTAGGCACAGCAAGGAAGGACCATATGGCCACATCCCTGGTCGGGAAATTGGAGCATCTGAGGCTACGAGTTCAAAATTGCTGCTTCAACGAAGATAGTCCTCCAGCTTTTTCGTTCCATTGTCAATGCAGCAGCTCATTATTAGACCACAATGTGGTGTCTCTTCCCTCATTACACTTTGCTCTTTCATATAAAATGGGCTCAAGACGGGAAAGTGACCACTTACCTCTGGAGCTGGGACTGGCTATGTCAACAACAGAGAATACGTCTTCAGCAGCTGTAGCTGGAATCATATATTCAATCATCTTAAAAAGAATTAAGTGGACCTCAATCGAAAGACGGGAACATGAAGCATCTCGCAACTTAGAAAAATCCCCACAACTCAATGGCTCAATTACCGTACAAATGGGTCGTATTTACCACCACCTACACAGAACCGTTCTCCACCAAAGTAAACCTCGGAACTGCTCAGCCAAGACAAACCCTTTTACCTGGCTACAATTTATATAAGTTGCTAATCCTAAACATTGAAAGTGGGAAGTCAATAAGGCTTTGAGAGCAGTTCAGCGTAACACCTCAAGTGAACAAAACAGGGCCCCCTGAAAGGAACAAAGCGGGAATTCAGGTGTGCAATATGGGCAAATAAAAGAGAAAACACTGATACTTTTAGGGCTAAACTCATTTGGAACCTCAAGCATAACAACATGAGGAATTTCTGGCACACAATTAACTCTTTGAAAATCCCACCCATGGTCAGTTAGAGTGAAATGTTGCAGAACCCAAATGGGCTGCCTTTCTATTAGCCCACTTCAACCTTCAAGCAGACACAAATCTAAATATGCATGAGAATGGATCAGATAACTCAGGATCAGATCGCAGACTGGCCACGATGCAAGGGGCAGGCAAGTCAGGGATAAAAGCAAGCTCCAAGAGGTGCAGTGACAGATTTCTATGGGGCGTATATATCAGGACTCCAGGTCTAAATTGGATCCCCCATGCAATCTACAAAACCAACCTGGTTAAATGGGCAAGAGCAATGGGGCCACTCTTCAATTATAACCTAACTGGGGGACCAATCCCTCCTTCCTGGAGAGGTTTCAACATCTCACAAATCTTTAAAGGAGGGAACAAACTCGACCCAGGAAACTACAGGCTGATAGCCCTGGTTGACAATGAAGCCAAATATTACGCCAGAGTCCTACTTGAGCACCTTAGGGACAGGGTCAACTCGAATTCTATTATCCTCCATAACCAAACAGAGTTAACCAGAAATACAGGGACTATACCAAACATAATGGCCCTCTCTCTCATACTTGACCACTCTAGAGCCTCAAAGTTTTCCCTATGCCTATGTTACATCGATTTTCAGGTTGCCTTCGACTGAGTGGACCGGAACAGGTTATGGGAAAAATTGAAGACCTGGCAAATTCTACCTTACCTCGTGAGAATGATGGAAACCCTATATTCCAACCCGTGGGTAAGGATCAAACTGGGGAACAGATACAATCTATCAAGGGCCATACCAACAACCAGAGGGCTCAAACTAGGGTGCGTATTAGCACCTCTGCTATACAACTTATTTCTTGCTGACCTTATGCCAATGGTCTCTTCAACTAACTCACACGCTCCAAAACTAGGGTCTGCTCAGCTATCTATGTACTCTATGCCGATGACCTGCTGATACTAAGTAGAACATGAGTCGGGATGCATCATCTCATGAAAGCGATACAGGAGTTCACTGAGATCAACCGGATGAAAATAAATAACAAAAAAAATAAAATAATGATATTTGGGAAAAAGGCCTCCAAAGTGAAGACCATCTGGTGTTCTGCGGGGGAGCAGGATAGACGAAACAGACAGCTTCAAATATTTTGGCCTCACATTCAACAGTCTCACAAAGAGGATATCAATAACAAAGGGATGGCCCTCGTCGCAGGCCTTGTTCGGAAGTTTTGGAGCACAAATCCATCAATAACTACATCTGGGAGGAAGTGCAAAAAAGCTACGTTCGCCCTTTCGCAAATATCTCAACAACACTATCGAACTGCTATGCCTGGCGGAATTGTGGTTGACCTCAGTAAGCCTAGACCAATTCAAAAAGGCGGTATCAAAATCATCTAAAATGTCAGCATTGTTAGAAGACAGGGCAGCTCTAGCAAAACGCTCATATGCCTGGGTCGTATTGAACAGCTACACATCCTTGAGACGTCAGCAGTACCTTGTGGAAGCTCTAACTCACAAGATTAAAAAACTATTTCTGTCTCGCCGACTGAGTGGCTTCCTGTCGCAACCATTTAACAAAACCTGGCTGAGGACAGCAGGAGAAACGGCCTGTAGGCTATGTGGCTTGGCAGTCAAAAACCTGGTCCATATCATCTACCTCTCTAACACCACCCTAGAAATTCATGAGAAATTTCTTCGTCCTGAATGGACACAGCAAGGGGTGTGCACTTGCAGGGAATTTATCCTGACCTGCTACAACTCAGCAGATGCAAGCTCCATTGCCAGAACAGTCAAGTACATTCAAGGTGTGGAAAAGGCACTCACAACGGCAGGAAAACAACGTCAAGGACTATCACCCCAACCTGCCCTAACAATAGACTGATCATCACCCCCTGACTGAGGAAATAGGCACCTCCTTGCCAATAAAACACCCCTCACCGCACTTGCCCCGCACATTTCCATGGACTCTTGACCAATCAATTTTATTTCTTTCTTTGCTCATTGATGTACAACATTTTAAAGTCTAAAGTGTACATTTCTATTGATATTTTGAACGACCACTACCAGTGTTGCACTTTTTATTGATTTTTTGTAAAGATTTTAAATAATCAAACAATACAATATTGCTTATTATTATTACTGAGCAAAGCCAGTGGGGCAAAGAACAGCGGAACACAGCTCAGTGGAGCAAGTCAGTTTAGAGCAAAACACAATAGAGCGACTCATAAAAGAAAGAAATAAATGCAGAGGACACAAGAAGAACAAAATTGTCAAAATGCAGAAGTGCAAAGATTAACTGCTATGAGGACCTTTCCGCAGAGAGAGAAGCCTATAGGTGAAATTAGGTCCCTGCCATCGATGCAAGCTTTTAGAAAGGCCCTGAAGACATGACTTTTTGCCAAAGCTTACTCTTAGTTTTTTTGATCTGCCTTTTATGATTCTTTTGATAGGCGCCTTGATGCCCCCGGGCAAAGTTGCGCATATAAGTTTTTATTCATTCATTTATTTATATAGGGAACACGAGGAGGTGCCCCACCAGCATTGCCAGCTGGAGCTCAGGCAGGAACCTCCTTCACGGGGAACCTACAGACAGCCATTCAACTTTCAATTAATTAATAGATCTCGATTCTGGTGCATATATTTTGGTGAGTTTTATATTTGTTCATCCTTTTCAGATGTGTTGTTGGACTTGTTTGTTCTGCAATGTGCTTAGTCTATTGCAATTTATATTTTTTTCCGTAAATCCTGATGACTTGTAAAGACAAATGAGTTTCCTTTGCCAGTTACTGGTATTTGATATTTACATAAGGGTGTTTTCAGATTGGTAGCTGGGATTGTCAACTTCAGTTTTCGTATGATTACCTTTTCAGATGTTTTTGTCTTTTCGTGCAACATTGTGATGTAGAGGTTTGTGAATCAAGGTGCAATCTTTTTTACTTGATTGCAATCATATTCTGCAGGAGTGGGCATACTCATGCAAATGAGGAGCTAATGATCGAGCTCACTCTCTCTCTTTTGTGTAGCTGATTAGTGAATTACCTTCCCTCCTCACCTGGCCCTTTCTGACAATCCTGGCTTTACGATACCTTAACTACATTTCAAAGCCCTATAAAAGTAACTCAGGGCCCGATTCACAGAACTAACTTAAGATAAAATCCTAAATTTATTACTTTTGGTATTCACAGAAGTTAGGATGTTGCCTTAAGTTTGTCTTAAAACAGACTTAAGACAAAATCTTAACTTAAGTCTGTCTTAAGACAAACTTACGACAAAATCCAAAATTCTGTGAATACCAAAAGTAGTACGTTTAGGATTTTGTCTTATGTTAGTTCTGTGAATCGGGCCCTCAGTCTTTACACGTTAGTACCCCATAGGTTTAAGTGCTAATAAAATATGAAGAACACTTTACGTGCATTTGTTTCAAAGCTAGACGCCTTCATTTCTTTAATGGGAAATATGAACAAATGCTGCACTTCACAGCCTTTGAGCAGTATCCTGTAAAATGCGAATTGGCAATAACTTGATCCAACATCTCAAATCATAAATTTTTAAGGACACGATTCACAACATTTTTTTAAGTGGGCAGGTTTGAGTTACTCCAGAATCACTAGCAGTAAAAGTGAATCTATCTAACTCTTAGAAAAAAAAAGCTTTGTGAATTGGGTCTTCAGTACTTTCCTATGTTCACCTGCTGCTTATCTGTGTCACAGGTCTGAGATGAGAACAGTAGGGCAAAATATTTTTGCCACCTCTTCTCTCAACACTACTACTAATGATTTAAATTGGCTACTTCTCATAGCAGCAACAATCAAGAAAGAAGCAGATGCTTAATAGAACAAGGATTTTCACTAGGGCGGCAAAAGCCTGGATTTGAATGTGCGGCATAGATAGCAAATCCTAAATTGATAACTTCAGCTAGGAATATGCTACAAACTTCAAATTCAGACCATGGAGGCAATCCTTAGATCTTCTTACCTATTCTATTGATCCTCATTTTAAGGTATTGAACATAGTCTTCCTGAAACCTGGAAGTGCTTACAGAAGATTATTTGCATTTCTGTCTGACAATACATCAATTTCAATGTCACTTATAACATGCATCGAGCTGAGAAGGATAACTGCCTGACTTACAAAGCTACCCGGAATAACACATTTAGGAACGGAAGGAAACTTGTTGCAATGCACATTTCCCAGTAAGGTGAAATGTCCTACAGCATGATCATTTGAAATGAGATTCATTCCTAAAATCACTTGAGCCCCGCACAAAAAAAAAAATTAGGAACATGTGAGTCCTTGAGATTTTTCTTTTCTTTGTCACTTGCTGGGAGTAACTAGGCCCAATTTGCAGGTGGTAAATGGGCTGAAAGGAATTCAAAGAAGGGAACCCTGCTGCTAGCGTGTTTATATTCTTAGGTGAAAGGGCCTGTGGGATAGCTTTTATAAGAAAAATATCCCTGAAACAGAAACTAAGAAATCTTGCTGAAATCTGAGGGTGGGGAATATGCAAGAATTTTAAGTTTAATCAACAGAATTACTTTGTCAATTATTATTATTGTTATTATTATTATTATTATTATTATTATTATTATTATTATTATTATTATTATTATTATTATTATTATCGTTGTTGTTATAATCAATATAACTACACACCATTCACCAAGGCATCTTGGCTGTGGAAAAAAAAACTTAAACATGAAAAGGAGCAAGAGAACAGGGAGCAACCTAAATTGAATCAGCAGCAAGCAAACTAGCCAAACGAGAAACAGAAAAGGTAACCCTTCCTTCACATAAAATGATAAAATCATTTTTAAAAAAATTAAGTTTTGCAACTCCTATGTTTGCTAAATTAAACAGCACAAGTCGAAGTTACAAATAACAATTTAAAGATTGTTAATGTGCAGGAAGGGGGACCTCCTGCACATATACAGTCTTCCCCTCAATGCAGACACCCTTGCACTATGGTGCAAGGGTGCCTAAGTTGGCCATAGGCTGCTAAATTTAGCACCAGCGCAGCAGGAAATACAGGGCTGCACCATATTGTTGAGAATATGGTACAGCCCTGCATTTCAGACGTGGTGGAGCGCGTTGTTAAGCCAAGAAGGCTAACAGCGCGCTCCGCCACTTTGTAGTAAATATGCCCCTAAGTTAGTTTAAGTGGATTGGCTATCACAGAATTTTTAAAAGTTCCGAAATTGGGAAGGATATACAAATCTAAATGAAGATCCTCCGAGAGCTTGAGGCCCAGTAGGTGAAGGGTGTGCTTCTGTACCAGGTTCTTTGAATCTTGGACACATAAAAAAGAGGCAGCACTAAATCATAGGTATTGGGTGGGTTGCCAGGAGGTTCATGAGGTCGATTTCAAAGGCCGGCCAGTCTTTTAAAAGCCTGCATGGGTTAGGCAAAGTACTTTAATATAGACACTTCTTTTTAGAGAAATATTTTGTCTCTCCTGGGAAACATGATAAAACTTAAAAAACCTTTCACTAACCCAACAGCGATATTCTGGGGCCATTGCAGCTCTGAGGTGGATTGATCATTGACGCCAAGTTTAAGGTGCCAGAGAATGCAAGACCTCACCACCTGCACAAAACTTTCCTTGGAGATCAAAGTCCAAATTATCTTCCCAATTTACAATTGGGCAAAATCTGTGGATCAAACTATGGTACTTTCAGGAAGAAAGGGAACTCCCAAGTTCTTTACTTGACTCACAGAGCAAGATAGATGACAAGTTGTTTTGGTCATGATTCAGAAGACCAGGAGTCAGAGTCCCCAGCTAACTATTATTAACTCTGCCTTTGCTCTTTAAATTGCTAGGTGAGGGATAAAAAATAGATTTCCCATACATAAGGAGCATCGGACCTATATTATGTTAGCATGATGCATCTATACGTACCCTCTTTTCCTAAAACTATATGTATATATTTTATATGCGCTTGCAGGGGGGAACGTTTATTCGCTCTTTGCATATCTATTGCTAACATAGTAGGCCGAGAACCATACAGACACCATTTTCCCCACAATGCTAGAACACGGGCTGTGATCATGTGTTAGTCTCTGGCAGTTGTCAAGCCCCAGTTCGTCTGAATTACTGGGAGCAGCTGAACGTAGGCTGTCTGCTCGACCGTCCTGAGACTCAAGGTCGCATCTGGCTTTGGGTGCGATAAGCGCATTCCTGGAGGTGCTGTGCCTACACTCCTGGGCATAAGACGAAAGGGAGTCACCCCTCCTGACCTTCCCAGTAATAAATAGTTAAGCTTTGAACTAATCATGTGTGCCATATATGGTCCTTTCCTGGAGCTCGAAGGCCAACTGGTGTTTTTCCTTTTACAGTGATTATATGTGTTGAACTGAAAAGTATATAACCTCATGTTTGAATACGAGCCAAAAGTCTTCTCTGCGCACCTGATGGGTGAGGGTTGGAGAGGCTCCTCTATAGAGTATTTTTGCTTAATAAATGATTAAACTTTCTTCACTGCCAACTGACTGATTATTTGTTAATGGGTATGGGGCTATTGGTAGGTATAGCCCTTTATGTTATTTTTTGGTACTTCATAGGTTTGGCCTACTATCAAGAGAGTCCTGACTGACACTTTGAAGAATGTAGAGATTACCTGCTTATTGGTGGTTGTATACCCCCCGGCCTCAAAGAGGTTTGTGAAGGGGAGTTGTTCTCCAGCTTGTTTTTTGATTTATATTATTTGTAAGGTGCTCACAAGCGAGGGGTTCTTGCCTTCTGCTGATCCTCAAGTACTTAAAGGTCACTGTCCTATGAGTGGAGCATGCCTGACCTGAGGCACTTCACTTCTGATGTTGGGAAATGCAGAAGGTGCAAGAACTTGTGAAAGAGGAACTAGTAAACTGATTGTAATTGGATGTTGTGCTATCCTGCTGTGAAGTCCCCTGTTTATGTATTGAGTGATGGAGGCCCTGTGAACAAAGGGAGTTGCGGCTGCAGGGGAATCAGGGAAACTCAACATAAAACAGATGTTTTTCTCTGGATATTGCTGTACTGGGCCCTTTCTGCTGGTTCAACCCTGATTTTTGCCTTCCTTTGCTCAACCAGTTTTTGTTCACTTTTAGGAATCTGTGCAATTTACTCCTGCTACTCAGTGGTGGTAAATTGCTTTTGCATTTCCTTGAAAACTTTGTAAAAGTGATTTACACCTCATTGGCGTATTTATTCTACTTGTAAGTCCTAAGTATATATTCCTACAGGTACCCCAGGCCTGTAAATGAAATGCTACTAGTGGGCTGTATCACTCACTGTGCCACCTAATATAGTAGCCCCGTAAAACCGGTTTCAGGCTTGCCACTGCAGCCTGTAGTGCAGTTTTAAACTGCCATTTTTTATCTGGCCAAATAAACCGTTACCCAGGCTTAAACCTTCTGTTTTAATACTTATAAGTCATCCATCAGGTAGACCCTAAAATCTCAAAGGGCAAGGTGTCTGATATTAAAAAAGTAGGATATGTGCACTTAGTTTTACATGTCCTGACAGTGAAAAGCTTCCAAAAGTTGTTTTTCACTGTAGCAACAGTATCTCTCCCATAGACTAACACATAATTACCTTATTTCCCTCTTAAGTTATAACTTCAGTTTGGAAACAGTTAGAAAAATTATTCTTTCACTCATTCGAATTGTAGCCCAATTTAATAGTAAAGTCCGATATTAAGTTGCTATTCTGTCAATGCCACGTTTAGAAAGTTGCAGTTTTTCAGCTTAAACCAAATGTGCCTTTTTGCCAGTGTCCAGGACAATGTGTCAATGAATGGCTATCTTGTGGTGTGTTGTGTATTCCTTCTTGGCATGGGGACAACAGAGCCTTGGGTTTGGGGCAGTGTGTACCTCTCCTGAGATGATGGCCTTGATGGCTGAACTCATCCTTTCCTTAGCTTCCAAGGATGGCCTGGGGGTTTGTGCGCACCCGCTTGCTGACTTCTACGGCCGCCTGCTTTGTCACTGGCAAATACAACTGACATCTGGCCTGCCTGCCCTTTGTTACCATTGAGAGTTTGAAACGAAATCCAGGGGAAGGAACCAAAATTACCATAACCAGTTTAAGGATAGACAAAGAGAGGGACTCCCACATGCAGGCTGGCACTGGGTATAAAAGTTGTGTATCAGATTCTCTCATCAGAAAGCTCTTGGACCTGTGGAAGATTCAGAAGAAGGACTACCCAGCTGTCTGAAAATGGAAAAGTGGAGCTGTTTGACTTGAACCCAGAGTCCCAGAAATGACTCCAATGATCACTTAGCTGCCATCCTGTTTGAGCTACAGGGACACAACTCACTTCCCTAGGCATTCACAGTAACTTCCCAGCTGCCCAGCACCATATGGATATGCCTGAGCTCTGCTTCTGGCCTGTGCTGCAGTGAGTCCTGATCCTCAAGCAATACATCTAAGGTTCTGGACCCTTGGCAGCCAGTAGAGTATACACCTCCTACTTCAGAACTGAGCTACAGGTGAAAATCCTAAAGCCTGGGGCTCTTGCCAATCATGAGCAGGCTCCTTGCATTAGCAATGATGGCTGCATCTCCCATAAATGCAAAGTTATAACTGCCACCTGCTCTTCATGCCAAACACGGACTTTCCGCATTTCCCGCCAATGTGAAGCTCCAACGGAGACCTGCTCTGTGTGCAAAAAACAATCTTATCGCAGCCCGACAATTAGAAGTTCCAGCTGAGGCGTCCCACGTTGACTTGAACTGGGAGAAGGTAAACACTTTACCTGGCTGAACCTGGTCCCTGTATCCGACCTGTGTTCCATCATAGTCCACCTCAACTGGTGACTTCGACCCGGTCCAGCCCAAGCAGAGTACTGCAAGTGGTACTTTGTGCTTCTTGCTGCTTTTTTTATCTAAAACCTTAGAAATCCATGAATATGTTTCTAATAATTGCATGTTTGCTGTTTTTAGCTTCTATTTTATTTATTAAATTCTGCTTGCTTTAGTACTTCATGAATACATAACTTATTACCTCTAAGATAAGCCTGACTTCTTTTTTGCCGAGCTACCAGAGGTTAAGGCATATGTTTATTTAGTGACCACTGTGGTTCATCCTGAAAAGGACTGTGTTTATTACTTAAATGGGGTTCTCTCACCTCTTAACTAATAACCAGATTTCTTACAAATGCATAGCAGAGAAACCTTTATGAAGTTATAGAACTTTGCATGACAGTTGTGCATTACCAAAATATCCTCATGTGGAGGGCTAGTACAAGGTGATAAACCTAAAAAAAAAGACAGCCAAGCATGTTTGCAACATTTTTTAGATTTGTTAAGTTAGGAGATCTTGACAGTGAAGTTTAGGTTGCATTGAGTCAGTTAAAAAAAATAAAAACATAAGCCTTGAGACACCATTCTCAGCTATCATTTCTTACCTCAGCCCGGAGGATAATTGCCTTCTTTATCTTTTCTTAATGTTTAAAGGTAAACATATCGACCAGGATGAGCCACTACTTCTTGGCCACAAACCACGAGTTGCCTTTGACCCTTTCGAAAAAAATTGAACCAGGCTTTCTCATTCTTTCCTTGATTTAAGATTATCTCCTGATCCTTTTATCTACTTTTCTCCATTGTTGTGTCATCAATCATTCAAATAATAATAATAACGCTTATTTCAGTTAAAACCAAACATAAAAATGCACAAAGCAGAAAAACACATCACGTTACAGAATTCATTAGAATACAAATGAATCATGAATGGGCAAACTAAATGTAATTCCAGTACTTATAATCTTCCAACTGCATGACATGTGAAAGGAGAAGATAACATCTGCAATAAGAGTTTCACAAATTTCAAATGTCTTTATGGAAGGGCAACACTTTTCTCGTGTATTGAAATATTAAATGAAAAAAAAAACACAAAATGCATTATTGTTATGAATTTCCATGTCAAAATAACAATTATTACTTCTGTAGAGGCCCAACCCATCAGGTTACCTAAGTCAGTATTCTCTCTAAAATGTCTCCCTTAAATAAATCTGCTTTTACTTTGCTCCATCTGATTTACAAATTCTAAAGGCCTAACTATTGGAAAGTTTTTCAATATATTTTAACCATATTACTTCATGCTTAGCTTCCAGATTTAAACTATTCTGAATAATGTCTCCGGGCAGATCAGCCAGATGCTTGGTACACATTGAGATACATAAAGTGTTAGTGCTATTTTGATCCGGTCTTCCAGATAGCCTAAGCCCAATTCCTGATTTAAAATATATACTGAAATATCTTGAGGTAAAAGTAGCAGATGTCCTAAAAAAGCTATTCTCTTTGACTTGCAGACTGGAGAAACATTGGTAGTGCCCCCTACACCTGCATCTTGCACAACAGCATAGACACATTTACTATTGTGTGTGGTTTTCTGGAGTTGGACAGCCTTATTTTTTATATTAGTAGCAAACCTTTATATTGCCTCTAGTAGTAAAATGCCCCTTTGGTGTAGTCACAGCCATTTTTTGCTAGATTTTGGTGCCGTTTTTCTTTACTCTTCCACTTGTACACTTATGTCCAGTTACAAGAGCATAATCTCTGACCCCCTAAAACATGTTGAGATTGACTGCACTCCTGATTGGCATATTTAACTTACCTATAAACCCCTATTATATGCTACACAAGTGTGCCCGGGGTGTGTAAGTTAAATGTCGATAGTGGAATGCAGCACATAATGTGCCACCACTAAAGTCTCAATGTAAAGCATGTCTCCAAGCCTGCTGCTACAACCTGGGTACACAGTTGTAAAACTGTCAATTTGAACGACCAAAATAAATCTTTTGACAGACCTAAACCTTCCCATTTTGATATTTATAATTTAACTCTAAGGTATGCCCTAAATGCCCATAGATGAAGGTGAACGATATTTAAAATGTAGGATAGATCAATTCTGTGTTTTACATGACCTTGCAATACAAATCTCCAAAGTTGTATTTCACTTTAGCAAAGGTTCACTCTCCGATCGAAAATCATTGAGTTATATGATACACCTTGTAATGCTCAACTAAGCTTGGGAAGACCTAGAAAAATGATTCAAAGGCTTAATTCAATCGAAATATGAAATCAAACTTACGAGTCAAATCGGATTTTATGTTGCTATTTTGAAAATTGAACTTTTAGAAAGTTTTGATTTTCCTTCTTGAGCTAAATGTGCATTGTGCCAACGTTCACTGTCAGCCAGGAGCTGGATGGCTACTTGATTGGGTGTGAAGTGGCCCACAGTGCTGAGACAAAGGGCTAACATTCCACTGACAAGATGACCATCTGGGTTCTGCCAAGACACTTAATTACCTTTGAAGGATACCTGCCCAGTCACAGTCAGATCGAGCTCATACCTAAGCCCGCCCCTCTGTTGTCCTGCTACCAAGCCAGGCAACATTCCCAGAGGGAGAGAGCTGCCACTGGACCTGGTTGAGAGTGACCACAAGGGAGGATTTGCTCACTATCATAGCCACACCTCTGGCTTTTCACAGGGACCTCTGCAAAGGGGAAAAGGTTCCAACATGTTGGGTTTAGGTAGAGAGTGTCATGTTGGGAGAATTTACTGTAAAACACAAAGGACATGTTGCAAAAGTGGGTATGTCACCCCAGGGAACTTGCACCTCATTGGTTAGAGTGTGGCCAGGAGTTTCTCCCATCCAAATACTGGTATTGCACACTAATGTGGCATCCCCAGTACCGTCTTAAGAGCACTGCTGGGCCTGTAGAAGATAGAAGAAGGACTGCACCTTCTGTTGTGACCTGCGAGGAGCACCCCAAAGGACTGGACCTGCTCCCACATGTACCCAGGACTCCAAGGGCCAGATGTCTGTTTAGCTACAGGGACATACTATCTGCAAGAAGCCCACATTCCTGAGGCTGACCATGTCCAAATTGACTTGCCCTGGATTATGCTGGTAGCTTCTCCTGGAGTGAGTCTTGACCACTAAGTAGTGTCCCTAATGTCCTAGGGCCCTAGCATAAATGTCTTACCTCACATTCAAAGCTGGGATCCAGAAACTTTTTAAAGAATGTATTTCCTGGAGAACGGACAGAAGACTGAAACCAACCAGCCAAGTCAGTCTAACAAAAGGCTGCTAGGCCAAACATTCAGGTTACTTTCAATCTAAGCTTTTCTGCAGCAGCTAATCTATTGCAGAGTAGGTATCTACCTGTTCGGCTACAGCTCGCAGCCGTGCCCCACTGGATTATTCCGAACTGCAAAAAGGTGCCTAAGTCCAAAGGTAGAAATCTTCGCCAGGTGAAGGCGCCAAAAGTATCCATCCAGGGAGGAACCTTCCATGGGCTGAATTTCCCACTAAAAGTCAAACGCTTCACAAGGACTATGTCCAATGACTATCTTGCCTCTTGGATCCCACCTCAGCCACAGCACGCTGCCTCGCCTCACTTGGTATTGTTTGCTTCCATTTCAGAGAAGTCATAAGATAACATTTTCGACTGGAATGATCCTTATCTCTATATCTGACTCGCCCTCAACAAAAGGCAACCTTAAAACTGACTCTTGACCCAGTCTAGCCCAGCCAGTTGCCTGCGGTTGGAGAGTGGTGATTTTTGGTGTTATTTATATCTAAACCTTTAAAAAATCATATGTTCAATTCACTTTATTGTGGATTTTTGTCATTTTGGTATAAATTTGTTAAATAAAATGTTCTTTAAAAGCTACCTCGCATCTTTATGACCTTGGAAACAAACTCAGTCTCATTATTCTATATGTACACAGAGTGCCTCATTGATTTTTAATGCCATTTTAATATTCATTTAGTTTTTTACCCCTATAGATTGACACCTATCTGAAGTAATAAGAAAAGAGCATTACATTAAACAAGGGAATGCCTATGAGTTAAGCACAGTCTTTTATGTGAAAAACAGATGGCAAATTGAATAATATAAATGTGAATGGTTCTTTGAGAGTTCCCAATTCAGAGTCAGTAAAAGTCTTATTATTGAAGGTGTCACAGATTATCACATGACCATACAATACATGCAGTGCCATATATGCATCTATATGCATCAAGTTTGGGGTAAACACATTCACAATGTATACACTCAAGGCAATACAAATATCTGGATATTTATGTAGCATTTAATGCAAATATTTAGTCTATTTCCAGAGACTCACAATTTATTGCATATGATAATTTAATTTGCCCAGGACTGTCAAATGTGGTTAAGTGGGACATAATGATTAGAACCAAAGTCTGCATCTTATCTTGCTCAATTTTCATTAAACAGGGTTATAGAGCAACAAATGTAATATCTATGGGCCTTATTATGAGTTGGTGGATGGTGGTGGACTACTTACCGCACAAGGAAAATACAATACTGCAGCGTGAGGACTTTACCTGGTGTGATAAATGCCGCCTATTCCAAATTTGTACTTTTGGAAAATGTGCCATATCATATGGAATATGGCACTACGGCACCAAATTGGGCATGTGTTGGTATTTACAGGGCATTCTCCCCTCCCTTGACTGCAAAACCTGGAATTCTGTTATGTGTATTATCACAAATGTATTTGCTCACCTTGTAAATGGGGCTCTTGAAAGCACAAGATCAAGAGAGACTCAAAACTCCTTTCTGAATCCATTTAAGCGAAGATTAGGTAAAATATAATATACAGGTTCTCACATTACTCCAGCTCTAGACCCCTTGAAGGGCCCTCGTCATAGATGTAAAGGTGTAAGTAGGTAAAAAGGGATGATGCCACAAAGCTTAAATATCCAAACAAGTACATTCTAGTGTAGTAGAGAAGAATTGAGTTCTTTGGTGGCATAAATATGGTTGATCATGCCTTCAGTCTGAGCTTGTTAAAAGCATGCAGATAAGCTCAGTCCAGCAGACACAGCAGTACTGAAATAAAATCAGAGAAAGGGTTTGGCAGACAACATCACTGTGTTTTAAAAAGTGGTGTATTAAAAGATCTGTATCTGAATAAGCAAAACATGTGAAGCACTACAGACTATCACCATCCATTCCAACAGTTTAACAGGGTCTCGGACGTCCCAGGTGAGCTAGAGAAAGACTGGGGAGGCAACCACCAGTTTATGATGATACATCAGGTAAAAACATTTAGTTTTCACTGTAGTTATATAAATGCATTGGATACCTGGATTTTGAATCTAGTATACTGACTAATGGCTTAAAATGGAAGCCATACTAGTTGGAAATGGTGTTATTGGTGGAGAGAGTGTGAAAGACCACTCAAGCAGTCGACAAGCCTGTTCACGGTCGTACAGAGCACAATACTTCAAGCTTTCTCCTTTCCTTGATTGGGGAGCTCAAATGAGGTCACACCAAGTCTCCAGGGGCTGAGGGGCACATCTTGTGGATGAGGAACTCACTGAAGCACAGGCCAGCAGGGCTCAGGCTGGTCAAGTTGCAGGTCCAGTTGCAGGTCAGCTGGACAGATGCATGGAGGCCATTGGAGCTTGTTATGTCCCTGTAGCTCAGTCCGGAAGTCAGTCAGCTGACTCTTGGAGCCACTTCAGTGTGGGATGAAGGGTGCATACCGGAGAAACACAGAACCTTTTTAAATTTCAGGAGCAAGTTCCTGGGTAAGTAATGTGGGTACTGAAACTTATCAAAGCAAGGTAGGGAAAGGAAACACATTAGCGTTTCAATGTCCCGTATCCACCAACCAGCATGGCACACAGTCCACAAAGTCTTAGCAAATGATGGTAGTCTTCTGGGAACTCACCAGCAATTGCAGATGGGTATTGACATCTGTAAAACCTGTCAGCATTAGGGTAGTTTTCCCCCAAACGTTTTGGCTTCTTCCCTCCTATTGTGCTGAATTTGTTTTTACTGTCCTTGGGACAGTGCTAACTCCCTAAAGAATGGTAAAATTACTTACACTTGATTGACATTTTTGATTTACTTATAAGTCCCTAATAAAGTGGTACACCATATACCCAGGACTGTTGAATCCTACTAGAGGGCATGCAATTCTTATTATACCACCACTTAAGTAGCCACTTAAAACATGGCTCAAGCATGCCATTGCAGCCTGTGTGAAGTTTTAAACTGCCGGTTCGACCTGGCAAAATAAACCCCTTGTCAGGCCTAAAATTCCCTTTTAATACATATAAAGCACCTCTAAGTTGGGCCCTAAATAGCCCATAGGGCACGGCGCATTTTATTTGAAACTAGCTTACCCGTCGCACGTTGCTGCCATCTCAGAAGAAAGGAAATTTAAGGAAACTTAACATTCAATTTACATTGTGTCATTTTTATTGAAACTTATTCATTTTAATATGGAAAACATTTTAAAGTGTTGTTTTAATTCTGTCTATTTATTCGAGTGCTTGTGGATACACAGTATTTTTTGTTTTTCCGTCTGGTGCGTACACAAATAAATCAGAAGGTTTTCCGATGCATGAGCTGGCCACATACAGTTGTCCATGTGAGAAGCACGGATTCTCCTAATCTAGTCCACACACTTGCAGCGATTGTCCTTGTGCTTTGTTGATGGTCAATGCAAAATTGAGTCGCACCGGAAACTGTAAACGTTCAGTATTGGAAAGAATATGAGGGCCCTGTAAGGCCGGGGGCCGATATTTAACACATTTTTCTTTTTTTGTTTCTTTTTTTTTGCCAGAAACCTTCGCGGGAGTGTACTCAACAACTTTTAACATCTTTTTTTTTTTGCCAGAAACCTTCGCAGGAGTGTACTCAACAACTTTTAACATATTTTTTTTTTTGCCAGAAACCTTCGCGGGAGTGTACTCAACAACTTCCCAAAGTTTCATGCTGATCGGATGAATGGTGTAGTAATGCATAAAGGACAAACAGACAGACATACGTTCGTTTTTATATGTATAGATGGTGTACATGTACCCTTAAGTTTCACATATCCTAGCAGTGAAAAATTCATAAATTTGCTTTTCACGACTGAAAGGCCTACCTCTCCCCTAGGATATCATTGGGTTACTTTATCAAATTCAATAAGTGATAATGTTTGTTTGGGAGCAGATAGAAATGATGTCTAAAAAATGTAATTTAAAACCCTGTTTAATGTTAAAGTAACATTATAAATATGAATTCAGAAAATTAAATCTTTAGAAAGTTATCCTAACCATTCGGCGCCTGCAGCCTGATTCCTGGGCCACTTGACTAGGTGTAGTTGGCAGTTAGCCTTTGTGTATTACTCCCAGACAGTCACACAATAGGGGGATTGGATGTATTCAGGATTGGTCATCATGGCAGGATGGGAGTGCCCCACTTGCACTTCAAAGACACTGGCTTAGCCCACACACAAAGAACATCACACTATCTATTTGTGCCTCCAGACATCTTGTGATCATGGCAGAAAGTAAGCAAATCAAACACCATTTGTGGGGGGAACTCTTGGAGCTTTTTCTGCTTCACAGCTGGCACCAGGAATAAAACTAGGACCCTCAGATTCACTCTCCAGTTTATGTTTGGTCCTGTGAAGGACTCTCAGAGGCCTGTGACCTTCAAAGGACTGCCCTGTGGCACCAAGAAGACTCTCCTGCTGTCTGAATTTTGCCTTATGCCCTAAGAGGACTGTCCTACTGCTAGAGACTTGCCTATCCGCTTGAACCCAGGTCTACCACTCAAGGGCAAGTTGATTGGCATCCTGTTCAGACAAAATAGGCTGCAAACATCATGAATCCACACCTTGACCCACCATGAGTGAGTCCAGGCACTCCAACTGGTGAGCCTTCAGTGCTGGACCCTTAGAAGTGGTGCTAATGGTGCCCATATAGCCCTACTCTTTCCTACACCATGCTCTTTTTTGTCAAAGCGTTTTAGCTCTAGTGTAGATGGCCTCTAACAATTTCAGGCTTTCATAAGGACAGGTCTTACCCCGTATGAAGTTAGTTAAAAGTCAATAGATGTCCTCTACAAGTCAGTCCGATGATTTGTAAAAGGACAACCACAACTGCAAAAACACATGCAGGCCTACTTGTTGCAATGTAGTGAACACATATTAGTGCCTATAAAGATAAACATGGACTATTTTCCATTCATTATGCTCATATTCCATCCTCCCATAAGTATTTTTGAAGAGCACTATGTGTACAGACACAGCACATTTGCATGGAGGTTAAAGCATGGCTAAAAAATGTTTATACTGGGTAAAACTGCATTCATTTTGCAAAACGACATTTAAAAATATGTGACACACTGCACAGAAAACATAAGTGTAAACTGGTTGGACGATATGCTTATCATGGGATAGTATCATGCATTCATTTCGACAAACAACATATATAGTATGTGACACCCTGCCAAGCAAATGTAGGAGAGACACCTCTTCATTGTGAAACTGTATGGAAAGGCTCACCCTAAAACGTTAAGGGTGCTGCTTCATCGGAAAGCACAGGGGGCACGTCCCTGTAGTGACATGTTGTTGGGGTATATTAGTGTTCATACAGCCTTATAGCCCGCCGTAGAGGGCTATACCAGCTATTAAAGGCCCTCTCCAGCGTTAAAGGCCCCGAGCCGAAGACGAGGGCCTTTAACAAGGGGGAGGGACTTTAATAGCGGTATAGCCCATCTACGAAGGGCTATAAGGCTATTGGAACATTCTGTCACTAGAGGACAGAATATTCTAACAAAAAAACAAAGCCTTTTGGGAGTGAGAGGGGATTGGAATCCCCTCAGGTTGCCTTAAGCCTTTGTTTGTTGTTGTGAACAAAGAAACATTGGAATGTTAGAGCTCCAGGCTTATACCAGCCATTATAAGCCCAGAGCACTCCATTGTCTGCAATGGAGCTCCCAACATTCCAATGTTCTAATATAACATCATGTGTATTTGTAAAGTGCATGTTCACCTTGAAGGGAATCATGGTGCTAAATAACAGATGTTTATTGTTACCTAATGGTACTCATATTCATCATCTTTATTTCGGCTCAATAGACCCATACAAGTACACAATAACACAGCACCTTAAAAGGAACAAATAAACAGAAATAAATTATAAAATAAATACATAATAAGAACATACAATTCTCTGGAATAAAAGAAACGTTCAGCAGCCAACATTTCTGAGCGAAGGGTAAGAACAATAAAATAATAAAAACCCTGCATAAAAACATAGTTGTGATCACAAAGTTTGTACTCAATAGCAGGAAGCACAGAGAGATACTCTCTCGTCCTACTGGTGTCACAGATGGGCAGGCATTAACAATAGCCTAAAATAAGCTCTCAGCGGTGCCTTGCTAACTGGGCAACTAAAGTTATAATCTGTATTTGGGTTTCCCTCATATCACTAGGTCATGCAAGTGTGTTAAAGTAGACAGTCCAAAAGTTAGTAAAAGTTTAACCAATATAGTTTTAGTGTCATATAGGTCACAGCTGTAAAAGATGCTTGTCCAAAGAACCTTTTGTCTAATATTCCACACTGAGTGTAAAAAGTTGTAAACTGAATATACAACACTTCGCCTGGCATCTGACATACAGATCCTTAATGCTAAATGTCGGTGCTCTAAGTGGAGGAACTTGTAAAGAGAGATGGTCCAATGTTTGCGCTGCTTATCATAAGCAGTACAAAAGAATAAGACATGTTCTTCATTTTCAATAATCGGACATATCATAGGGCATAAATGATTGTTGTGCATGGCAGAGATTTTATTCCATGTGGCAGTAACGGTAGCTGGGTGTATTATTCCAAATCTGAACTTAATAAACAAAGATTTTACCTACGGGGCGCTCATACAGTCCTTACAATCTTCAATATGGGAATAACACTTGTTGGATAAATTAAGATCAGAAAATCTACCTGCAGGAACAAGGAAAAAATGTTTTAGCCCTAGTGTAAATGGTCTCCAAGAATTCCGGGCTTCCATGTCAGGTCTTACCCTGTATAAAGTCAATAGATGTCCTCTGCATGTCAGTACGACGATTTGTAAAAGGACAGCTGCAACTTCAAAAACACATGCTACCTATCCATCCACAGAGAAAGAATAAAGATAAGAAAAAAGATTTTTTTTAAATTGTAAAAAGAAAAATGTATTCATGGAGAAATGCGGATAAAATATGCTACAATAAATTTATATTCTAAAAACCAATCTTGTCACAATTGGTGCAACGAAATAAGTTTAAAACCTTTTTTACACACAGCAAAACCTTCTTACACTTTAAGGAAAGCACATACCATAAAAGTAAAGAGAGAAAGAAAAAGACAGTACCATTTTTCATTAGCTTATATACATTCGTAGACTCAAGTTTATCCTGGAATCTGATGAAGGAAAGATCCTAAAACTATCTACATATTCAGTGGCCTACACGAGTTGTGTAAATATCGCGTCAACACGTTTCGATGGAGTTAAGATTTTTGTCCTATCTTTCTCAAGACAACCTCATAAAAACTCTTTTTATGTTGATCTTGTATAGTTGCACCACAAATAGATCCTGTAATACTCTGCTATATTTTTATTCCTCGCACATCGGTGTAGATCCTAAATTAATATAGCTAATGGACCAGCAGCTTGAAAAGGGAATTTATTCATATCTACATCAGTATCTATTAGCTAAAAGGCAATTCTATATGAATCAAATGCAGTCAAATTATATGTTCCATTCTGCACAATTTCATTCAGTTCAGCATCACCTATAGTCAGATGTATGGTAATTGTGTTTTGTATCTTGGCATTCACTTGTTGACAAAACACAGGAGACAGAAAGCCACAAGGGGCTGGTGCCCTAAGGGATTCCTAGACTCTCAGTGCAGAGTGAGATTCTGCCGCCACAGCCATCCTCCACGCTATGGCTACCATTTGGGCACAGTGGCTCATTACAACAAAACAGTTCACAGTTGGTTCCTTTCCTTATATAGGTGGAATATTATGGCCTTGGTATGCAGGAAGTCATAGCTGTTCAATTAATATTTCAGTGGCATTGTGCTAGATGGCAATTAATAGCACCCTGGGTGTTCTTCCCTCCTACTTCAAAGCAGCAGATCTTTACAGTGAACAACCATTATTAAGATATTTGTATGCCAAAGGGTACCTTCAGCCTCATGGCACCTTTTGGAAAGGTGTACAAGCTAGTACACACATCAATGGCTGGTTCAAAACACAATATCTCAGACTCCATAGCTTGTATTGTCAAGGATCTGCTGCCCCCCTCACCCACGTAGAAGCAGAGTAGCTAGTGACCTTCTAGGTCAGAAACTTTTGTTCCTGGTATCCTGGTTTTGGGGGCCACTTCACTTGAGGCAAGCACTGCAGTTGACTCAAAAATTGATCATTTCCATTAATACCATACTTCTGGTGAGAAATCAGCTCTTCAATGCCTTTGTGATGCTGCTTCCTTCTCTGGGTACCAGAAGCACCACTAGAAGGGCACTGGACTTCACTCATGCACAACCCTGACAGTCTTCTCATCGGGAGCAACTCCAAAACATTGCTCAACAAGTCCTCATTGCTGATCACACTCTCCAGCACTCCCAAACTTTATCCAGAAATAGTGCAGTGGCAGGGTTTACATTCCTTCAATGTTAAGTTCTGCAAGTCTGCCCCAGGGGCAAAACAGGAGCCTTTGGTGAATCAGAGAGTTGATGCCACCATTCCTTTAGAGAATCCAGTAGAAAGTAGCGCTGCAATTCAAGAGTGGATGCTCCCGTATGACAAGGGTTAAAGAGGAGAAATGGGCATCTCTTCTCTTTTAAATGTGTTTCTCAGCTAGACTCCCCTGTGAAGAACATTAGAAGTGGAGAATTCTGTAATTAGCAGCATTCCACTGAATCTAGTGCTGCCAAATTACCACTCCCGATATTTTATACTACCAGTGGTCAGTTCAGCAACTGTCCTACACCTACGCAAAATGCTTGGAAAGGTCACAGGTGACAAAACGTCTCAAAATACGATCACACGAGCTATGCAGTGGTTATTCCAATTCTTTTCCTGCGCCTTTCCTCTCATATTTCAAAGTCTCCCTCTCCACCTTTCAGTGAGTACTACTGGAGACATGAGTCACTTCTCTTTCTATTATTCAAGCTAGAAACATTCCTTTCACTAATTAGCAAAGAGATAATATAATGTGAAATTCACAGGAACAACACATTCCTCTAGCATAACTTCTTCCATTCAGCAACAGAGGCTATTTTCCTTTGATCGCCCAGGTGGGGAGCACAGCAAGTTCCAACATCTATGAAGGTATCTGAGGGAAACTTACTTCATACACATATATGTGAAATAATCTAGCTATTGTAACATTGGACTTAGATCTGGATTCAGGCACAGGTAATGTATACTAGGCACAGGTAATGTATACTATGAACACATTTGTCTTGTACCATGTACCAATCGAAAGGTATAATTTAGCACATATTAGACATAAAGTGCAAAATCTGAAAAAGACAATATAGTATAAATTTTACGGAAATTGAATGGGGTACCCAAATTACTAATAAAGTATTATCTTCAATATGCATCAAACCATATATAGTTTAGACCAAGTCCAATCAACTGATAGGGTTACCCATGTACAGATTACAGATTAGGTTGGACAACTATTTACCTGTCTCATCCTACAAGTGTTAATGCATTTGTATATGTGTCATGTGCCATCTACCCACAAACTGCTTACCCTAGCTGCCTACAAGTAGCTGACCTTATAATAAAAAGTGGATACTGGAAGTTGCAGCTCGTAGTCAAATATCAAGGAACATTACAAGGAAGAAGTCTCTATTTGGGAACTAACCAGAGGAAGTTCAAAGGTTAAAGGTGCAAAGCAAACAAATTGGAGGTTTTTGAGGGGTATAATCTATATCCCTATGCTAATGTCATATTACATCAGTTTATTAATGCATAAATATGCTCATACAATAACTAGTGCCTATACATTTGACAATGTAATTTTGTTGCAGGGTTATGACTAAAATAACCATAGATTAACATTTTAGAAGCTCAGACTTGAATTAATTGAAGATTGGGAAACAGTTTGTAAATTGTCCTTCTTATGTAGTAGAGAGCTCCAGAGAGGCTGTGCTTGAAATAAGAAGCATTAACCTCCATGACTGAAGTAGCTGACATGTTGACTTCGGTATCTCAGATGTAATCCCGGTCCCCTGAAATACCTTTGTTAAAAAATTGTTGTCGAAAGGTTTTCATTTATGATTTGTGTTTTTGAATCATTAAAAAAGTAAGTTAGCTTGGGTCGAGATTGCTGACCCAGGCTTTATTTTTCTGGATAACATTTTTTAAAATGGTGGATGTGTTGCAGTGATGATGTAATATTTCAGGAACTATGAGACCTACATACTTCATTTTCATGCCAAAACATACGTTTTGGGGTCAATCAGTCTTATAGAGACAGAAAATAACCCCTCAGAGTAACCCTTCTGCCATTTTCCAAAATGGCAGCTATACTAGCGGAAGAAGAGACATATGTAGAAATACAACAAATACAACAAATAATAATGTTTTTTTAATCCTTGATGTATACACCAAAGAATGCTTGTGATCTGAACATTAAAAAAAATCCTATCTATCACTCCTGATTTAGACACATTTTCATGGTTCACTTTATTTATTTGTTTTGACAATCGCTTGTGGTACATTTGAAAAATGTTGAACATTTAAGGAGCACAACAGGGATATCTTTTTGTAGCACAGGTTTTGCAAGTACAAATACTTGTAAGTTCTGTGGGTAGAGGCTTTAGATATTTTGTAGGTCTTAGCACCCCATCAATATCTTCCCAACCAAATTCACATGGATCTTTCTCTACATATACATGACCCAAAACATTTACACATCTTCTGATCAAGTAGAGCAGGGGTACTCAAAGTACGGCCCGAGGGCCACTGGCGGCCCGCCTGGCCTTCCTTGGCGGCCCGCGGACCTTTTTTCCAGTATACCAACGTTTTCCCCAGGAAGTTAGTAAACCGAGAAGATATCCGCAGGAACACACGTAGTGAATACGTATACAATACCTATTCACTAAGTTTGCTCCTGCGCCCATAGTCTCTGCTTACTTCTTGCCTCTAATTGGCCTGCCTCTGTGACGTCACATACGGCACGAAGCACAGGGCCTTTAAAAGTCAGCTGCAACTAGCGCTTTTACAGCTGACTTTTAAAGGACCTTTCGGAAGCTTCCTGGATCCATGGTGACGACGTCCTTGCAGCCCCCAGCCCCGGAGAATCTTTGCAGCAGCCTTCTAGTCGGAGTATTCAGAGTTCCTTTACTCGCAGGTAAGTGTTCTGATTCTTGCCGCCTGCCATGCTTCTGACCCCCTCCTCGGTCCCCTTGTTTCCACCTCCCCACCCACACCCACTATCATAAGTGGTGTTTTGAAAACAAATTGTGAGCATGGAGGTGTCTCCCACCTCACTGCCGAGGTAAACACCGCAGCTACCGAGACAATGCACACTCCTTCCAGCCGGTGTTAATAGTGGAGGGGGAGGGGTGCTTTTGCATAAGAATGACAAACTTCCCATCGCACCTCAAGCCTCTCTCTCTCCCCCCTCTCTCCTCTCTCCATATCCCTCCCTCTTTAACCCCTGTTTTACAGGATCTTGGTATCCTGCATTACCCTTTGTATTCTCCACAACAGCAACCGAGGCACACAGAAAGGCAGCACTCCACAGACAGAGCACTTCAGGTTGTAGCTTCAAAGTTTTTATTCTTTTTTCATTGTTTTGCTTCTCAATTGGACTGAGAGCAAATAACAGTGCATCAGGAAAAAAAACGACTGGCGCTTTTCGGCCAGAGGCCTTCGTCCGTCTCATAGAATGTAAAGTGCAGAGTATATTAAAAGGGGCTTAACCAACCCCTCCCTCCACCATCCAAGAATTGTTTTTAAATTTTTATTGCTTTTTTGGCTAGATTGGTGATAGGGCAGAATGGGCATTTGTTCCTATTTTGCAAACGCTTCTGTAAATTGTGGGTTTTTCATTTGGGTAGATGAAAATGTCAGTGTAGTATCTGCTAAAATAAATACGTATTAATTATTTTACTTGCTGAATATTCATGGCATTGTACAGTTCAAGTAGTTGTAAATGAATCTCTTTTGCCCCTTAAGTCGGTACCAAAGTCTGTTCTTACAAGATTGTTGTTCTTCTCCGTCAAAGTCCTTTTGAAGTTGAGGTGGAGCTGTCACCCCTGGCAACTCAGCTGATTTGATGCTTTTTTTTTGTTACAAACTTTTCTCTGCAAGGTCCCGGGATTCCTCTTCAATCCATTTTGAAATAGCGCTGTGTCCCTGCCTTGTAATCCAATTTCTTTCAGGAATGTACTTGTATCTTTTATCTCTCATTACCTAGGATGGGTTCCAAATGGTCTGATGAAGGTAAGCCAAGCAAGTGTTGTTTTGTGGGCGTTTTAGTTCTCTTTAGCAGGCTATTTTTAGGTAGCGCTACTAGTTCTCATTGGTCACCTTGCCCCTAGAACCGTCTGGCGTGGGAAAGCAGCAAGCTCGAAGGATTGTCACCTCGGAGTGGTCTTGCACAGAAAGGCTAATCCCTGTCTGACCTTCCCAAAAAAAATAAAAAGGGCGTGGGCACAGCATTTTTGATGGCTCCCTAGATAAATAAGTGAGGGAGGGGCTCATGTTACACCTTCTGTAAACAATGCAGTCTGTTGAAGTCTCCCCCCTCTTTTCTCTCTCTCCATCCCTCTCTCCTCTCTCCTCTCCTCTCTCTCCATCCCTCTCTCCTCTCTCTCCATCCCCCTCTCCTCTCTCCCTATCCCTCCCTCCCTCTCGCACACCTCTTTCTCTCCTCTCTCTCTATCCCTTCGTCTCTCACACCTCTCTCTCTCCTCTCTCTCTATCCCTCCCTCTCTCATACCTTTCTCTCCTCTATCTCTACCCCTCCCTCTGTCACACCTCTCTCTGTCCATCCCTCCCTCTCTCTCCTCTCTCTCTCTATCCCTCCCTCCATATCCCTCCCTCTCTCACACCTCTCTCTCTCTCCTCTCTCTCTCCCTCTCCTCTCTCCATATCCCTCCCTCTCTCTCTCCTCTCTCCATATCCCTCGCTCTCTCACACCTCTCTCTCCTCTCTCCATATCCCTCCCTCTCTCACACCTCTCTCTCCATATCCCTCCCTCTCTCCCTCCTCTCTCCATATCCCTCCCTCTCTCATACCTCTCTCTCTCCTCTCTCCATATCCCTCCCTCTCACACCTCTCTCCTCTCTCCATATCCCTCCCTCTCTCTCTCTCCTCTCCATATCCCTCTCTCTCTCTCCTCTCTCCATATCCCTCCCTCTCTCACACCTCTCTCTCCTCTCTCCATATCCCCCCCTCTCTCTCTCCTCTCTCCATATCCCTTCCTCTCTCACACCTCTCTCCTCTCTTCATATCCCTCCCTCTCTCACACCTCTCTCTTCTCTCCATATCCCTCCCTCCCGCACACCTCTCTCTCTCCCCCTCTCTCCATATCCCTCCCTCTCTCTCCCCCTCTCTCCTCTCTCCATATCCCTCTCTTCCCCTCTCTCCTCTCTCCATATCCCTGCCTCTCTCTCCCCCTCTCTCCTCTCTCCATATCCCTCCCTCTCACACCTCACACCTATCTCTTCCCCCTCTCTCCTCTCCCCATATCCTCCCTTTCACACCTCACACCTCTCTCTTCCCCCTCTCTCCTCTCTCCATATCCCTCCCTCTCTCACACCTCTCTCTCCCCCCTATCGCCTCTCTCCATATCTCTCTCACACTGTGCACACGGGGTCTGGTGGCTCAGTGGACTAATGCGTCCACTGCAGGGGCCTGTGTTCTAGCTCATGGTCACAGGTTCAAATCCCAGCAGGTCCTGCCTTTCATCCACCTGAGGTCGATAAAATTAGTTGGGTAGCAATAAACATCTGTTATTCAGCGCTAAGATACCTATGGGTGAATGTGCGCTGGTATATACATGTGTGTGTGCATGCCATTTATTTCAAATCCCTATTGAGTGACACATTTCCTGCATAAACCACTGGCTTTAGGAAAGCTTCCTGTTTTTCATTTGCAGGCTTACCCATTACTTTGCTATTCAATCCCACTTAAGATTGCCCTTGTCTGCTAATAAAACAATATTATAAACATGTGATATGATGTGATTGGGTACTTATATAGCGCACTACCACTCCGAGGAGCATCTTGGCGCTGAGACTCCCTATATCTAGCAGATGACCATATCTAGATCGTCCGAGAAGCTGGAAGAGGATGTAGTTACATGTAGTTACATCTGCTTTGGAAATACAGCATTGTCTAGTGATGTTTTGAAACGGCACCATTTTTTTTACCCCCTCTAGCCCCACCCCCAATGGCCCCGCCCCCAAATGACCCCGCCCCCACCGGTGCGGCCCTCCGCCACAAACCACACTGTAAATTCGGCCCCCGAGAGAAAGTTTGTGAGTACCCATGAAGTAGAGCATTCTTTTAAAGTGTCAGTGCACAGAATTTGATGTCAAAGGACTGTCACTTAGTGGGACTGACCTCTTGAATTCACTGTGCAGAAGATTGTCAAATGTGTGACAGTCAGAACTCCTTTTCCACACACACAAGATATTTTTCTGTCTCAGTGAATCCTTTTAGAAACTTCAAACGGTCAGCAGTTAAAGCTTCAAGCTTTGTTACAATTTTGCTCATTGTGTCATCACCAATATGAATTTGTTTCTTAATAAGAATACTGGGCATCTCTGGGTAAACTTTCTTGTACAGAATATGGAGCTGGATTAAATGTTTTTTCTCACCTGTTCCATAACATATTCATAACTCTGACAATCATTGACTTTTGAACATTGCAACAAATCCAAGTAGTACATAATAACATCTGTGTCATTTGACTGTACAATGACTTGATTGGAATTATTTCGAACAGCTCACTCAACATGCGGCACAACACGGAGGTCAGCTTCCTCCAATTTGCTGTTAAGTTCTTGACCAATATGGCTTGGCCCTTACATCTGCAAACACCAAATACCCATTGACAATCATTCCACTTGCAATAATTGGAAATTCAGTGTTCACTAAAGCATCAGCAGTGTTTTGGCGATTTAACATCTTCAAGTTCATCTTGTTTGATTTTGATGACTAGAATGTATCAAGTTGCACAAGTAAAGGTGTCTAATTTGTGATGTAGGCCACGTAAATTGTTCCACTTGTAGACTTTCTTCTGATTCCTACACATTCTTTGACAGATAGTTCAAGATAACTGTCAAAGACAATGTGCAGTTCTTGCAAGATGCACACTGACTTTTATATCTGTGGAACAGTCTGAACAACCTCTATGAAGTTTTGCATGGATGAAATGTTGCCCATTCACAATTGTGACATATTGTCCACAACAACAGCAGTTTTCAATGAGGACATTTTTTCAAATTGAAATTCTTCAGGTGAAAAGTGTTTTTCGAGCTCATGTATGAATTTGTGCTTTACTGATTTGGTTGCAGCATCTCCATCAAATAATGCATTTGTTGAAAGAAGATCATGTGACAGAATGTCCTTGAAAGATTCACCACTTTCTTTTGCTAAATCCATTTCTCCATGTGCTTGCGAAAGTTAGTTTTTTGTAACCAATTTTGAAGTGGCTGATTCGACGAAACTCTTACAATTAAAACTTGGAAGTTTAGCTTTAGTGATTACATCAAACAGCTATCGCTTTAACAATACAAATCGCTCCTGCTACTGTTCTGCGTATAGTTTCGATCAATATTCCAGGACATCTAGCAGATGTGTCTTTATAATGGTACTAGCAGCCCGTCCCGACCTTGTTCGGGAGCAACAGGCTTCCCCGACCCCCGCCCGCCCCAATATTGTCCAGCAGCCCGGGCCCACGCCCGGCCCATCCCCCGCCTGCCCCGACCCCCGCCTGCCCCGACATGGGTCCCCTTACCTCAGCCACTGCTTCTCCAGCCTGTCCGCTGCCTGTCCGCTGCTCCTCACGTCACCGCTCCTCCCCCGCATCATGTCTGCTACTCCTCGTCGCGCTCCTGGACACCGCTCCTCCCCGCGCTCCTGACGTGAGCACGCACGTCGCGGCCGGCGCTACTTCGGAGGGGCTACTTTTTTTTTGACTGTACATTTTTAAATAACGTTTTTTTTTACATTTATATAGCCTATAACCATCTTCACACCCTGACGATTCCAACGGAGTATTGGGTGTGTGGATTGGTGCAGTGGTTCCCGAGTTTACCCGCCTCAAAGGCTGAAAGTTCTTCCTTTATTACAGTAGTATAGATTCACATCTTGTTGTGTAGTCGCACAGGCTCCGTCATTTCAAAGGGGTTTCCTTGCTGCTGCATGACATGAAGAAGACTGTCAACATGATTATTAAACGTACCCCTCTCAATCCCATATGTTCGTGGTGAGGAACAGTTTAACGATGGTCCAGTAAGCGGAGGAGCTACGCAGCAACCAAGATGGCGGCATAGGCTCCCGGCTCCGCCGACCTCCGTCTGCTGCTTGATGATCCTGCCAGATATCCTAATTTTACGCCCGACCCCCGTGTGGATGAACTGTTGCTGATTCTAACGGTGCGGTCCTGAGAAATTTATCGCCCAGATTGACGGAGTTTTGTCGTGTTTAAGATCTCGCCCTAACCCAGCTTCTGAGCAGGGGCCTCGAGTACTTGCCCAGCCGGGTTGCTGTTGAATAACATTGGCCGTGGGACTCAGACAGGGTCCGGTCTCTTGAATTGGAGGTTATCCTGGCCTGTTTTTCGTGGCGAGCGTCTGTTCTGTTTTATATTGAAGGAGTGGTGATAGTCTTCGTCTGTGGCTGTGGGGGGAGTCCCCGTCCCCGGCGACCCGGTCACCACCTCCCTGGTCTGCTGGGCCGGGGTCCTCGCTCGTGGTGGTGTACTGCTGACCGATAATGCACCCTCCGTTGCCGTCAATCCGCTCTTGCCTCTTCTCCCAGAGAGACCCGGCTCTCTGAGGAACCCGCCCATGCTTGGAACCGAGCGAGTGGAGGCGGATCGGACGAACTGTGAGCCGTCCTTGAAGACCATAATGGCCGCCATTGGGGCACTTCAATTGCATCTGGAGACCCTTGTCCATAAAATGATCGCTGGTGACTTCGAAACTGGGCGACCGAGTCTGGGCTCTATTCTATTACATGACTCTCAATGAACTGATTCTCCCACGATGCCCGTAGTACAGGAGGATGGAGACCCCTTGCGCGATAAAGTCTTGACACCATTGACCTGTTTGCAGAATACTTGCGGAATGGTTTCACTGGGGGTATCGCTGCATTCACCATCGCAGCTGATTATTGTGGAGCTACCTGGTTCTTCACCCCTTGAGACTACGACTAGCAAAAACCGAAAGTCACTACCGTCCCTTCCCGCCCTTGTGGTTCTTTTACATCTACGGAGGAAAGGATATCTGGACTGCATGTCGGTGAGGGAGATCTTACCGGTGGCGGTTGCTTGTAGAGACTCAATGTGTTCGACTGGTCTCATACTAATCTTAATTGAACTTCCTATGAACTTTGACTCTCCTGGGGCGGTGATGGTGTTACCGGACAGAGTCCGCATGAAAGATCGGAGGGGTCAAGGATGAGACTGTTGGTCTGGGTCTGATTTCGGGGCTTTAAAGGACAAGGGATTCGCTAACGTAATGCTTGCAGGAGGTTGGGCGGTGTTCAACGTCTCCCCTGTCTGGCTCTGTCGATAATATTTTTGAGTATTCTGTGGTCTTAGGACAGGGGTTGTTCGTTTCAGGCGGCGAGAAAGGTGACCGGGGGTTTGTATGACATTCTCCTCCTCCATTCTTCTTCTACTTTTTGTAGTTTAGTTAGTCGGGGCGACAGGCACGCTGCTAGTTGGGGTTAGGTGAAAGCCACATGCAGGGGTGCAGGGTGGGGGGATGGGTCTATAGTTTTGTTAGTTGGTTTAGTTCTTATGGTTTCTTTATCTCACGCTTTCCTTTCGCTCTCCTTTCATAACGTTGGGGTATTATCCTGATTTCGTATGTATTCTGGTATCTGGTAACCGTACTTCTTTTTCTATCCTGACGTCAATGGGTGGGCGGGGTCATTGCGCGGACGACTGCGTTGGGTTATAGATTGCTTTGTCGTACATCCTGTTTTGTGCTTGCTAGCGCAGGCACCTCAGTCGTTTCCTCTAAATTGATCTGTTATCCCATTTTTGTACCTGCTCACTTTATCATAGTGTTTGAATGTATGGTACCAGATATGTCTGTTTTCTTTTCCTTGCTTTTTAGGTGGGGGAGGGTTAAACATAAAATGAAGCCTTCGTCTTATCCTGTAACGTGTTGTGAGCTCAATAAAATGTTTATCCTGATCGCTGCCGGACCTCAGGGTTGTCGGCTGAAGAGCTGTGTCATTTGATAATATAGTGGATCTTATTCTTGTGTTGCGGCCGGCCCCTGCGGTTGTTGGCCCATGCTTGTAATTTTATTGAACTGTAAAATAAAGGTTTAAAAAAAAAGAAATGATGGTCCATTAAATTTGAACTTGTAATTTCTCTGAAAACATTGCAAATAAAAAGGATTTCATGATAAACTACCTGTCGTTGAGGAACATATTCACTTTTACGTGTCTGTCTAACAATTACCTTGGAGCTTTTCTGTGATGTCTGGATCGTCTGTTCCAGCTTCATATCTGGAGACACAACATTGAACTTTCCATCTCTGTCTTTCACCACAAAATGTCATTGGATGAGTTTTCTGTAGAGGTATGGTTTTTCCACCTTTAACTTCATTACTCTTTCTCAATACCGGGACCCATATTGCAGGTTGTTTATGCAATCAAATTTGTGAAACACAGTAATCAGTGACTCCAGAGCCTTTATGTACAGTTCTCAATCACCTTCCAAACCAGCATGTACCACGTTTTTCACTAGAGCTGTCTTGTGTAAAACATTTCCTAAGTACTTGCAAAGTTCTGATTTTTCTTCACATTCTTTGACATACTCTATGAATTTGACTTTCAGGTTTTCTGATAGCGAACTGAGTGTATTACACATTGCCTGACCTTGCATTATGTTTTTTGAATGAAATTTACCCTGTGCCTCATTCACTTCTCAGATAAGATATGCAAAACCTAATTTGTCGTTCTTGTTCCAGAAAGCATTCCAATGCAATGTTTTGATGGCCTCTGATATGATGAGCATTGCTTGTAACAAACAAACATAATGAGTTTTGCTCAATACTGACTGGACAGTTTTGCTTCCAGAGATGTCAGCCTCAATAAGTGCATAGTCTATACCACATCCACTGAAATACCTTTCTGCCCAACGCAACACAACGTTTGTCAAGTGGAAACCGCCCATCATTGGATAAAGATCATCAAATTCTACTGGATTGCTCATAACCAAGTCAACTGCAATAAAGAAAACAGCTTCATCGCTGAAATGTGGCAGGATAGGCTGGTCTTCAAGCTGAGCATGCACATTTTGGAATTTCTTTAGAGCTGTTTATACTGTTGAGTAGTTTGCAACCAGGGATGGTATTACTGGTCAAAACCCAATCTTCTTCAGTGGGACAGTATTTTGGGAATACAGAGCAAGAATCCCGGCCAATGGAGGAACTGGCTTTTCTTCATCCTTCGGTCCACACGAATAAGCAATAAGATAAAAAATAAATCAGCTTTGCGGACTGCAGCATCAGATAGAAGAAGATTCATGTCCTCAGCCCCTTTGAAACTTTCTGCTAGGCTAAAACATGTTGATGGCTTGAGTGATTGTGCACACATTGGCAAGGCAGTTGGGTTAGATGTTTGCAGCTTTGTTTATGCCTACAGCTGACAAAGCTTGTTTTCCAGGAGCTACTTCATTGGTAGTCTTGAAAAAGCACCATGGCAGTATCATGTGTGCTAGATGTTCTAGACAAATAAGAGCTGTCTTCGCAATCAAAATTATCAAGTGCATCAATTGTAAATCCTCTCTTTGTAAAGTGACTTGGCAGTGGTGTGCTGTCGGATTAACAAGATTTTACAGCATGAACTGCTAACAAGTTCCTGCTCAGTACTATGTCATTATAACTTGTTGATACACCAATCCTATTCAATAAAGGGATTAGCTCTCTACTTTTGCAGTTCTGATAGATTGCGTGGGCAGTCATCATGTGTAGTGGAGTTTTCTTTTTGCCGTGATGTAATTCATAAAATATGATGTGGAAAAGACAGAACAGTTGCACAGCATAAGCCTGTAAGTTCTGGGGATTGTCTTCAACTTCTTTACTTATATCTTCAAAGCCATCATCAATGTTTTTGGCTTCTGTTCCGAAATCCGAATTTGAGTTTGTAACACTTTTGCTTTGCTGATTTACATTTTGATGTAAAAAAAATTAACATCAGGTATTCTTGTTGACTCCCATGATTTGGGGAGCTCTAGAGCTTCACAAAATTTGTTATCAAGTCAAAAATATCAATCTTTCAGGATGTTTCTTAAAATGGTTCCTGCTGATTTTACTACATCTTGTGATCTTACATTGGCAGCAAGAACTTCAGGAGTCAGATCAGAATAAACTTTATTTGAATTTTAGCAAGAAATCCATAAAAGCTCAGAAAACCAAATAAATAGATTTATAAACTCTCTCCAATCACTAGCATAAGATGTTACAATACACAACTCAATAGGAAATAATGCAAAACATGGGTACATAGTTAGACAATTACTGTAAAATCTCACACATATCCAGCATACTATTATGTGTGCAAATTTCTTCATCACAAAGATAGTGTCCAAAGTTCGTTCTTATAAATAATGAAATACATCACTTAAGATTATGACATTATGAGTCATTGATGACATTAGAGTCATTCGAGATCAGGGAGGGACAGCTGTGCTAGTGTTACTGGATCTATCTGCGGCTTTCGACACGGTCGACCATTCGATCCTGGTCGACCGTGTCGAAAAAATGGGCATGCGACAGGCAGCAAAAAATCTACTGACCTCCTTTCTGTCTGAAAGAACACAGGCTGTCACCCTGGTATCGTTTCAGTCCGCTAACTTGTCTCTGCCTTGTGGGGTTCCTCAAGGCTCATCCCTGAGTCCGACACTTTTTAATATCTATGTGTCGGACCTAGCTAAAGTCATCAAAGCACACGGGATGATTTTTACCTCATATGCAGATGACACTCAGTTAGTGCTGGCCATCAACAATGATGGAGAAAGGGTGGCTGAATGTGCCCAACGATGTATGCTAGCAATAGGAGACTGGATGGCCTCCAATTGTCTTAAGCTCAACTCTGGGAAGATGGAGGTCGTCATTTTTGGACAACTTGCACCAGGCTGGTCGCCCGCTTGGTGGCCCTCATCTTTCGGAGCTTTGCCTAAACCTGTTCCCAGGGTTAGGAACCTGGGAGTTGTCTTTGATGAAAATCTTAACTTCGTTGCCCATGCCAATCAAATTGCGGCAACGGCTTTTCACAAGCTGCGACTGGTAAGGAAAATCATCCCTTTCCTACCAGATAGTGCTGGAAAAACCCTGATAAGTTCTCTGGTGTTATCCTCACTAGACTATTGTAATGGCTTATTTGCCAATGCTCAGATCCGTGTGGTTAACAAAATGCAGACCATACAAAATGCAGCAGCAAGACTGCCCTCCGGAAGTCCCAAACATAAATCTATTGCCGGAACAATCAGGAATTTCCACTGGCTTACGATCAGAAACCGGATTAAATTTAAGACATTATGCATCGTATATAAAGCATTGCACAAGCAGGGACCTCAGTTCTTCAAAGACCATCTGACACCCTACTGTCCCCCTAGACAACTTCGATCTACAACCTTGAAAAAACTACTGGTGCCACGCACCAAGACAGTCTCCTGGGGAGACCGCTGGTTCATGGTCACGGCACCCAGATTATGGAATACCTTGCCACCGTCAATCAGGACAAGTCACTCTCTCCTGTTATTCCGCAAAAGGCTAAAAACTTGGCTGTTTATTCAGTAACCCTCATATGAACCAGTAATGGAGAATATCGCAAGAAGTCTTAGCACAGAGATGCCCATGGGCATTTGTTCGTGCTTAATAAATATCATAAATAAATAAAAAAAAAAATTATGAGCGTAATTTGTGCTAGTTCGTTAGATATGAAATGTTAAGGAGTCAAATCAGCTGAAACACCATATGTGGCTTATTCTTTTTGTTAGACTGACAAAAAAGAATGTTGTCATTGTACATTCTCACCATAAAAATATAAATTTCAATATTATGGATCAATACAGTTTCATAAATGTTGACCATGATTTCTCTGATCTCACTGATTGGGAACCCATTGTCAAGATAAACAATGCGTTCTTACCTGAAGACCCCAATGTTGTGTGTCATGGAGACGTTATGGACCAACTTCACAGCACTCTACCTTACAACCTGTGTTGTAAGTACATCACTAGGAAAACTTAGTTCGGTTCAAGAAGGAGGGCCGGAGGATGGACGCTTGAGAAATCCTTGTTGTCCACCTGCGAGGCAACAAGAACAAACTTTGATGTGTCTTATTTAAATAACTTCCTATCCTCTTTTTTGTATCTCCCCAATGATCACCTATATAAAGTTTTACAGAAGTCATACCTGCGATCAAGGTTGTGTCTGTTAAGCATCCTTGGAGCTTGCAGCTGTAACTGCTAAATGACCGTGGAGCTTTGAGATTGAAGGCGTGGTTCACATCACTATTCTTAGATAACAAGATGGATTTATACTGTGATGAAAGATATTAACATACAATGAGTTATTTGTTCCCATGAGTTTTTCTTAAGATATTTACAAAACAATAAAGTGCTCTTACACAATGAATCAATCATTACATTTATATAGCGCACTACTCACCCGGGGGGTCTCAGGGCGCTTCGGGAGGGGGGGTCCGCTACTGCTCGAACAGCCAGGTCTTGAGCTGCTTCCTGAAGGCGAGGTGGTCTTGGGTCAGGCGGAGGTGGGTATGGAGGGAGTTCCAGGTCTTGGCGGCCAGGTGGGAGAAGGATCTACCTCCTATTGTGGCTCTTCGGATGCGAGGGACGGCGGCGAGCGCTTGGCTGGTTGATCGGAGGTGGCGTGTGGGAGCGTAGAAGTTGAGGTGGCTGTTGAGGTAACTTGGGCCTTGGTCGTGTAGGGCTTTGTGTGCATGGGTGAGGAGACGGAAGGTGATTCTCTTGTTGATGGGGAGCCAGTGCAGGTCTCTCAGATGTCCGGAGATGTGGCTGCGTCGGGGGATGTCGAGGATGAGTCTGGCTGAGGCGTTCTGGATACGCTGGAGTCTCTTCTGGAGCTTGGCGGTGGTTCCGGCGTAGAGGGTGTTGCCGTAGTCCAGGCGGCTGGTGACGAGGGCCTGGGTGACCGTCTTCCTGGTCTCGGTGGGGATCCATCGGAAGATCTTGCGTAGCATGCGCAGGATGTTGAAACAGGACGAGGAGATGGCGTTGACTTGTCTGGTCATGGAGAGGGAGGAGTCCAGGATGAAGCCCAGGTTGCGTGCGTGGTAAGTTGGTTTGGGTGCGGCGCCCAGGGTGGGGGGCCACCAGGAGTCGTCCCAGGCGGAGGGTGAGGAGCCCAGGATGAGGACTTCCGTCTTGTCTGAGTTCAGTTTCAGGCGGCTGGACATCATCCATTCGGCTACGTGTTTCATCCCTTCGTGTAGGTCGGCTCTGGCGGTGGCGGGGTCGTTGGTCAGGGAGAGGATCAGCTGTGTGTCGTCAGCGTAGATGATGTTGAGGTTGTGTTGGCGTGCGATGGCCGCTAGGGGGCTCATGTAGACATTGAAGAGGGTGGGGCTGAGTGAGGAGCCCTGAGGGACGCTGCAGATGACTTCCGTGGCTTCTGATCTGAACGGTGGTAGGCGGACTCTCTGGGTCCTTCCGGCGAGGAAGGAGACGATCCACTCCAGTGCCTTCTCCTGGATTCCGACGTTGCTGAGGCGTTCCACTAGGGTGCGGTGGCAGACGGTGTTGAATGCCGCGGAGAGGTCCAGGAGGATGAGGGCCGGTGTATCTCCGTTGTCAAGCAGGGCACGGATGTCATCGGTGGCAGCAATGAGGGCGGTCTCGGTGCTGTGGTTGGCCCTGAAGCCCGACTGGGAGGGGTCGAGGGATCCGTTCGTCTCAAGGAAGGCGGCCAGCTGCTTGTTGACTGTGTTCTCGATGACTTTGGCTGGAAACGGGAGGAGCGAGATGGGGCGGTAGTTCTTGAGTTCGGTGGGGTCCGCCGTTGGTTTCTTTAGTAGAGCGCTGAGTTCGGCGTGCTTCCAGCTCTCCGGGAAGGTCGCTGTGTCGAAGGAGATGTTGATGATGTCCTTCGGGTGTGGTGCGATGACAGCGTCAGCCTTGTTGAAGACATGGTGAGGGCAGGGGTCAGTTGGAGATCCGGAGTGGATGGTGTTCATCGTGCGGATGGTGTCTTTGGTGCTGATCGGGGTCCAGGTGCGAAGTGTGGTGGTGGGGGGCGTCGGTGTGGTCGTGGGGAGCGTTGGTTGAGTGCTGAAGCTGTTGTGAATGTCAGCGATCTTGTTGTGGAAGTAGGAGGCGAGGGAGTTGCAGAGGTCTTGTGATGGAGTGATGTCGTTGATTCCGGCATTGGGGTTGGAGAGCTCTTTCACGATGTTGAAGAGTTCCTTGCTGTTGTGTGCGTTGTTGTCCAGTCGTTCCTTGAATGCTGTTTTCTTGGTGGCGCGAATCAGTTGATGGTGCTTTCGGGTGGCGAGCTTGAGGGTAGTCATGTTGTCCGGTGTTGGGTCTCTTCTCCAGGCTCTCTCGAGGGCTGGGCAGTTCTTCTTGGAGCTCTTGAGTTCGTCGGTGAACTAGGATGCTTTCTTGCTGCCGGGTCTGCTGGGCGGGGTCCTCAGTGGGGCGAGGTCGTCTGCGCAGCTGCTGATCCACTTCATGAGGTTGTCGGCGGCCTGGCGGGGTTCGCTGAGCTGGCGGGAGGGTGCTGGCTCAGGGATGCGGCGAATTGGTTGGCCGAGATCTTGTTCCAGCTTCTTCGTGCAACCTGTTGCTGGTGGTGTTGGGTCGTGGTCCTTCTGAAGCTGAAGTGGACGCATCTGTGGTCCGTCCAGTGGAGTCCGGTGGTGTGGCTGAAGGTGATGTCTTTGCTGGATGAGAAGACGGCGTCGAGTGTGTGTCCGGCGAGGTGGGTGGGCGTGGTCACCAGCTGCTTGAGTCCGAGGTTGGCGAGGTTGTCAAGCAGGGAGGTGGTGTTGCGGTCATTGTTGTTCTCCAGGTGGAAGTTGAGGTCCCCGAGGAGGATGTAGTCGGTGGAGGGGAGGGCATGCGGGCTGATGAAGTCGGCGATGTCTTCGTTGAATTGAGTACGTGGTCCCGGGGGTCGGTAGATCAGGGTACCTCTGAGGGTGGTCTTGGGGTCGGTGTGGATCTGGAAGTGCAGGTGTACTGCGGTTTTGAGGGTGTCGTTGGTGTTGGTCGTGATGCGGATGGTGTTCCTGTGGATGATGGCGATGCCTCCTCCCGTCTGGTTGTCGCGGTCTCTCCGGGTGATCTTGTAGCCCTCTGGGATGGCGATGGCGATGTCGGGCGCTGAGGAGGCGTTCATCCAGGTTTCCTTGAGGAAGGCAACGTCAGGAGCTGTGGTGTCGAGGAGGTTCCAGAGTTGGACAGCGTGTCTGTGGACGGAGCGGGTGTTGAGCAGGATGCACTTGAGGTGGTTGCTGCAGGTGCTCGGCCTGGCGGGAGCTGGTGTAGTGCAGGTCCTGGTGCAGGTGAACTTGCAGGAGCGGCAGCTGAAGGGTCCGTGGGTGCGTCTCGGGGTGGCTCGGTAGCATCCCGGGAATCGGCCGGTGTTGAGTGCGTTGAGGGTGGCGGCTTCGTACGTCTGGCGGGTGGGCTGAGGTCTGCGGGGGCCAGGGGTCCTGGCGCTGGGCGCGGTCCAGGTGCGGACGGGCGCAGACGGGCTTACCTTTGGCGCACCTTCGGCGCGCTTGGGGCGCGCCCGCTGCGCGTCAACGCTGCGCGTTTGCCACTCTGCCATAAGTGGAGAGTGGGGGGGTGGAGCGTGGGAGGAGCAGCTGGGAGGCGGGAGCGGGGCGGCGAATGGGTGGGCGACACAGGGGAGTGGGCGGGCCGCAGGGGGGCAGCGGCGGGGAGGTGGCGGGAAAACGCGGCAGGGGCTGGCCTCAGCAGGGGGCCAGGGGACAACGGGGGAAGAGGCTGAAAAGGAAGCCGGTAGCGACGGGGAAAAACACAGGCAGAGGAGCCTAAACAAACGAAGACACAGCGGCGCTCAGTGGCAGGGGGAGGGGGAGGGAGGAGCAGGCAGCGCAGGCAGGGCACAGCTAGGAGCAGCGGCCGGGGACCAGGGGCACCGCTGGAGCTGGGGAGCAGCGAACGGGCCTGGAGCAGCAAACGGGCAGTGGCGGCTCTTGGCAGCAGCGGGGGCACACTAAGCTCTTACCAGGAGGAGTGAGCTTGGTGCGTGGGGTGACCGGCCCTGAGGGTATATCACATCCATGGTATGGAAGTCTTTACAAGCTTTTCCTAAAAACAAAGATTATGTAAAAGAAAAGAAAACATTGCACAAGTGCGATTGAAAAGATTGTCCAACTTCAAGGGATAACAACAGTCAGTTTTTAAGTCTCTTCAGATCCTGCTATTTTTTCCAAAGAGTGAGTCCCAAAAATGATTGCAAGTTTGTCCAAAAATTATCCCAAGCAAGAACATCTTACTTGCGGTGGGCGCTGATCTTTCAAAGTAAACTGTCTTCTTCTTTTATTTTTTCTACAGGTTCCAACCTTGATGAAGATGATGCGCTGCTCCAAACATCAGGAAATCGAATAAGAAAACAATGCGTCGTTGAACAGGTAAACGTCCTTGGATACCGGGTGGCAACCGTTGAAAGTCCGGAAGGATAAGCACCTTCTGGAAGCGGGTGGGGCATTAAATATTGATGCCACATCCAAGATGGCTGCTACCCAATAGTCGTACAAGTTACGTCTCACCGCAATGCGTTTGTTCAGAATGCTGCAGCAGACGCAAGGCGCACGGAGAGAAAGCCTGAATTTAGTAAGCCGTACTTTTTACAAGTCTGCTGCTGTATTCATATTCCATGTCTATTTTCAGCATGGCAATGAGTCTTCATAACATGTCAGGCCAACTGTTCATATGTAGAAAACACTCACAATATAACCGTGAGTCTCCATTATGTTTCAGACAAAAATGTTTGCATGCATAAAGCAATCAACAGACACAATGAATATGCAGAATAACCTTTAACATGAAACTCACACAATCCTCGGTAGTGATGGTTGCATGGAACAGGGGTGGGTTTCTTGCTGGGTTAATAAACCTTCCTGGCTCTATATTTGGCCCTACATTAGCAAGATCAGACAGGTCTCTATGGGCCTGCATTAGTGCCAGGACACCCATAGCCAGCACTCAAGAGTGGCTTTAAAACTTAATTTGTCCTCTCAAAGAGTGCAAACTTAACTGAAGGCTGGCAGTTACATTGCTGCTGGAAACTCATTGTACATTCATATTTTTGACTGCATGCACGCAGGCAGTTTGGGTGAACATACAACTCCTCTGCAAAAACATTCACCTATCTGTTTAGATCAGCTACTCAACTGAAAACTCCATCTTGGAAGAAACTAGCTGCAGATAAAAAAATGTTTTCTCTTTGAGACTCACATACTCTGTACTTTGTTCTTTCATCAATCCCTTTGGCCCTTGTTCTGGATAAACCACAGATAAAATGAAGATCCTCTGCTTTCTGATCAGTTGTTGGAGGTGGATGAGGGGTAGCCATCGATCTTCTAAGTGAATGGACACTGGGTTTGGTTGCCGTCGCTTTCCCAGACGATTCAGATATTTGTTGTGATTTACTGGTTTCTGCTATTTATTGACAATTTTCTTCTAGGATTTTTTTCCATTGTATACGACTTTGAGCACTTGTTACAATGATAAAATATTTGATCCTCTTCACCCATCAGTTTCAGTCTTTTGTGAACTTTGCATTGCTGTGTTTCTGCAGCATCTTATACTCTCTTCTGACCAGCCACAGTTGAGGTTAGCTTTTCTTTTGGATTAGTTTGGCATATGACACAATTTTCTTTGTTGAAGATGTCCTCGGATTTTGTTGTTAGCAACACTCTGTAAGGAGATAAAGATCCTCTACTACCACCTGCTTCGCTCACGTTTACAAATTTGAATCAACGGAAAACCTGAAACAAAAACAATATTAAAATAAATTACTAATATGGTGGCTGAAACACATCATTATAGAGTTGCCATTTTAGAGAATGGCAGACGGGTTGCTCTGAGAAGATTTTCTGCCTCTTTGAGACTATTTGACATCCAAAACCTATGGTTTGACAGCAAAAGGAAGTATGTAGGTCTTGTTGTTCCTGAAAAAATACATCATCACGTAACACTACCGCCATTTTTAAAAATGGCATCCCAAAAAAGTAAGCCTGGATTAGCAATGTCTACCCAAGATAAATTACTACTCTAATGATACAAAAACACAAATCAAAAATGAAAATCTCTGGACAACAATTTTTTTACAGAGGTATATCAAGAGGCCAGGACTTATGACTGTTGTGAGTGTGTTTTTGTACAGTATTTTTGGGTAAATTGTTATGAAATCATCAAAATCAAATTGTCTCTTTCGATCCATGATCTGCTCTTGGACGGAAGTCATATGACGTGTACTATGTTGGCAGGAATTTAGATAACTTTAAGCAAAAAACATATTTGTAGTATGAGCATTTATTTATTTGATACCTATTTCTATTTATAGAAAAGACCAAAAATTGGAACAAAATGTATAAAGAAGGACTAGATGACTCTTAAATGAGATACTCTTTGGAGTACTTGGATAGAAATTGTTTGAAATGTCTGGTTAATTAACAATAGCAGAGCAGCTCTAAGACAAATGGAAGCTGGGTAATTACAGTTAAAGATCACAATGGTTCACATTTAGCATGATGTTCAGTATGAGTAGCAACTTAAAAACCATATACAAGCAATGCAGGAGAGATCAATATATCAGGCAGCAGAGCAATTAAGGAGGTTGAAACGTAATAAAGCAATTAAGGATGTTGAAACATCGCATAAACATTACAGCTGGCAGACTGGATCCTTGTGTATGATTTGTGTACTTTGCTGAGAATTATGAATTCTTAATCCAGCTATATGTGATTGGATCAATGTAATATGTTGGTTGTTTATACCCACATTTTACTCTTCCTTAATTACCTTATTTTGCCGGGTGATCACTGGGGACACCAATCACATTTGTACTTTCTCTCTTGGCTTTATGATACTTAGTAATCACTTTATATATGATTAAATACAATACAAGTTAGCTGATATATTCAACATTTTGTAACATTAGATGGTGCAGTACTATATCTTCTGAATGAAATACAGACCTCTCCTGCATTCTTCGTGTATATAGTAATTGCTTTTCTATTGTAACCTAACACTAAATAAATCATACATGAACCATAGTCTTCAATAACTGAAAATGGTTAGACAGCAACATCATGGGTGTAGGCAGAGACATTTTACTTCATTCAATAAAAAGTAATATTTGTATGAAACATTTCCTTCAAGATGTTTAAGCGCAAGTATGGGCTTAGGTGCCTAGAGCTTGTCCGGAGGCAGCACATTTTCAGAAAGCTGTTCAGTTTTGTAAAACAGTTTCCGAATGGGTTTGCATTGGATGCATGATTGGCACTGATAATGACATGCCAAACAGGCAGTGTTGAAAGCTGTTCTGCAGGGTATCTTTCAGGTTATTAGAGTTCACAAATATTTGAGTTGGGAATGTGCCAAGCAAATGTCTTGCACTTATGGCTTGCTGTGTGTCACACATCTTAATCTTACTAGAGTGTTATTCACATACCATTTGTGGGAGAACCTGGCAGCTTTATTGAAGGAGCTGGGCTTTCTGTGGTTTGCATATTTTACCTAATATTTCCAAGAGCTGTTCCTTTTTTACAAATATTTAACATTAGAAGTAAAATAATCCTATAGAGGCTCCATGTGTATGATTAGAAAAATTATTCATAAACTCTTATTTTCAGCGGTATGAATGTCCATCCAGTAATAGGCTATAGTTCTGAATGCAGTGTGATGTGACACATACTACCTATATCTAAGAGCTTTGATTCATGTCTACTTTTGGAATTCTGCCTATGCAGTAAACTGACATGCAGGATCTGTATAAGTAATTGAAAATATTTGGAAGCCCAGGACCTATTCTCTAGTGTCATCCATGATACAGCACAACATTTTGGCAGACTGAGCCTCTTTTGTGTGATTTCAGTTTTTTCTTACTAAACAATAGTTCTTGTCCTCAACCCCCCTAAGAAATCTGTTAAACCCCCCACTCTAGACTCTGTCTCATTAGAACGGGTCAAAGAATTTGACTATCTAGCATACGTCTTTGTGATAGTATGAGCTGGAAGGCCCACCACCAAAAAGTGTTTTTAACCCATAAGAGGGTTGTTGGTGCTCTACTCAAAGAACAGCGTGCTTCCTCCATAAAACCGATTGGGGCACTTCTTGATATTTATAGGGGTAGGGTTGTGAGTGCAGCACTGTATGGCGCAGAACTTTGGGGAACCCAGAGAGTGGACACCTTGGCCCACCTAGAAAATAAATTTCATAAAGATCTGATGAGGCTACCCCAGAGCACCCCCACAATCCCTCTCTTGCTCGACGCAGGTACTCGCCCAATCTGCGAGCAAGCTAAACTACGCCCCTTATTACTGTGGTCCAGAATTTGGAACGTCCCCGAACTCCACAGCTATGCAGATGCCCTAAAAGACGTATTGTCCTTACCTGGCTGGCACAAGATCGCCTGGCTTAGAGAGGTCAAGAAGGCACTGTACATGCTTGGTCTAGGAGCTGCGTGGGAAAATAAAACAGCACCTTCCAAACATGAACTGAAGAAGGCTTATTGGTCTTGGGTGGATAACGAGAGACTTGGTAAATCAAACCATCCAAAAACTGTTGCCAATTATTTCCTGATGGTTAAAGATATCCCCTCCAGAGAACCATATTTGGACCTGATCCACAGTTCACATGATAGGGCATTATATTTTAAATTTAGGGTTGGGGTCTTACCTTTATGCCAGTTTACCTCTACTTGGAAACCACCCCTGCAAACTGTACCCTACTGCCCATTCTGCGAGCTAAAAACAGAATCCGTCGCACACTTTTTATTTGAGTGTCGAGCCTACTTGGCCCCTAGACGGAGGTGGTTGAAGCCTCTTTGCAGGAGCCTGGGAACTCGCTCACACCTGGAAGCTATAAGAATACTGCTTTCAGACGCAAGACCTTTTTTTGCCATCTGTTTGGCAAAATTCTTAGGCTGGGCTTGGCGCATAAGAACCGCTAAACAACTGACGACCCAATAATGTGTCCCCTTTTTAAAGTCATGTTTTCCTCGTGTAAAGGATCAGATGTTTTTTAATGGTATAATGAATTGCAAGTTGCTTTGTTTCGATTATCGTTTTTATACTGTGATGTTTTGCTTTTATGATATGTTTTTATATATCGAAATAAAGCTTACTACTACTACTAAACAATAGTGTGCATTATTATGAAGAGTTCATGCTAAACTTTAAGTATCATACAATGGTGGAGCTGATTTAGAAATTTCCATATGGATTGTGGAGACTGAAATAGTTCTAGCGTTGGTTTTCTGCTATCTACAGACCAATGATGTGAAAATCCATACAGCTGATGATTTACTCAATGCAGCACATTCTTTCAGTAACATTCTCCTGGATTTTCATCCCCTAAACTGTGATCCAGAGGAGCATTGTGGCTTTCCTATAGTACCATTTTCTAATATTTGTCAGAATATGATCAAACTCTAGGAGCATCAGTCTATTAAGCTAGTCATTCACTTCTTTTGTCCCTTTACAGTTAATTCCCTTGTACCCGATATTGTAGAAAGCATACTCTGGAATCATAATAATATCTGATTTACTGTCTGAGTTATACATAAAAGAATTCTCATCATATTTAAGCTTTTCATAAAGAGAGAACCTTCAGCATGGGAAATGAAAAATGAAACATCTGATTCACTTTGAGACAATGGACTACTTTCCAAGAATATAGCCTTTTACATTACATGGGTTTACAATGCATGCGATTACAACGGGGTCCTTACAACAACCGCGTTGTTACATCACAGTACCATGACTTGCTCTAGGGGGCGCCCTGGACTTAGAAATTGTATAATTTGCTATTCCACCTCCAGTGTGTGCAACAGAAGGGAAGGTGTTGGAATAGTAAATTATACTATTCCTTAGTTTAGAGCGATCCTTAGAGCAAGTTGTTGTAATGACTTGTGTTGTAATGGTACTGCGATGTAACAACGCGGCCGTTGGAATGACCGCGTTGTAATTGCATGTGTTGTAACATATGCAATGTGATTTCCCACTCCCCAGTTGCCTCCAACCCCTGCGCTGTACCTTAATAAATAAAGACCTGCAGTCCCTTGCATACCTTGTTGGAACAGGCTACAATACAAGTAACATCACTCCTAGCGGGGCAGCTGTTCACACTGCAGAGAATTAACAGAGTTCTCTAAACAATTGTTCCCCTTGGTGTGTTTGAAACCTTTATCCTTACAGGCTACACCCAATGCCCTCTCAATTTTAACCTTTTCCAGGTACAAGATCCACCAGATGCAATACGCACTGTCTCACAATTCCCACTTCTTCAATAATGGTGCGCAATTCTGCCAGTTATGTCATGGTCACTACTTTAACTTATACATAATGGCTATTTTGTAATCATAATGGGCATTTTGTATTTAAAAGTCCTACTTGCAAGTGTATCGAGTATTACCTGATTTCCTTGAAATACTGAAGCATTGTTTTTAGACACTTAGGGCCAGATGTAGGTAGGCATTTACCGGTCGGTAACGGCCGAATTCGGCCGTTACCGGCCGGTAAATGCAATTTGAGATGTAGGGCCCTGTATTTTACAGAATCGGTAAATTTACCGATCGGTACATTTACCGATTCTGTAAAATACCGAATCGGTATTTTTACCGATTCGGTAAAATTGATATGTAGGTGGGACTCTTCTGAGTCCCAAAGGGCTTAACGAATCGGTATTTTACCATGAAATCCAACCTCATGGTAAAATACCGATTCCGGTGTGCATGCACATGTGTGCATGCACACCTATGCCATGTGGCAGGCAGACCTGCCCCTAGGGCTTGTATGCCTGCCACATGGCACCCAATCCTGTTTAGGGGGTGCCAGGGGGTGTCAAAGTGACACCCCCTGCACCCTTGTGAAATTCGGTATTTACCGAATCGGTAAATACCGAATCGGTAAAGCCTATTGATTCCTATGGGCTTTGAAGCCCATAGGAATCAATAGGCTTTACCGATTCGGTATTTACCGAATCGGTAAATACCGAATTTTACCGATTCGGTAAAAGGGAACATCTGGATTCCCTACATACCAACCCCTCATATTTACCGAATCTTAATTACCGAATCGGTAAAATTCGGTAATTTTCGGTAATTAAGATTCGGTAAATGTTACTTACCTACATCTGGCCCTTAGGGCCCGATGTAGGTCGGTCGGTAACGGCCGAAAATCGGTATTTTCGTCCGTTACCGACCGGTATACCTGAAATGGTATGTAGGGGCACAATTTTACAGAATCAGTAAATTTACTGATTCGGTAAATTTACCGATTCTGCAAAATACCGAATCAGTATTTTTACTGATTCGGTAATTCTCCGATGTAGGTGGGACTCTTCAGAGTCCCAGGAGCCTTAACGAATCGGTATTTTACCATCAAATCCAATTTGATGGTAAAATACCGATTCAGGTGTGCATGCACAAGTGTGCATGCACACCTATGCCATGTGACAGGCAGACCTGCCCTTAGGGCAGGTATGCCTGCCACATGGCACCCGTGCCTGTTTTGGGGGTGCCAGAGGGTGTCAAAGTGACACCCCCTGCACCCTTGTGTGAATCGGTATTTACCAATTCGGTAAATACCGAATCGGTAATGTCCATTCATTCCTATGGGCTTTGAAGCCCATAGGAATGAATGGGCATTACCGATTCTGTATTTACAGAATCGGTAAATACCGATTGTTAAAGATTCGGTATTTCAACATCTGGATATACCTACATATCCACACTTTAGATTTACCGATTTTTAATTACCGAATCGGTAAAATTCGGTAATTAAAAATCGGTAAATCTAATTTACCTACATCTGGCCCTTAGACACTGAATTGTATTTAACTTGGAAACTGCTTTTACCTACTTGAATCGCTTTGTTTGCCTGTGTCTCTGACCTGCAGTGCCTGTAAGTAAGAGTGGGTCTGCCATTAGTTGGTCAGCATGCTAGTTTTTGCATGCATGAAGGCATAGAACCCAAAGCTTATGTGACTCTGTAGCGTGTATCAAGCATTACCTGATTTACTTGAAATACTGAAGCATTGCTTTTAGACACTAAGGGGCAGATTTACAAGCCCCTTGCTCCTCTTTTACGCCGCCGTTGCGTCACTTTTGTGACGCAGCGGCGGCGCAAAAGATGCATCAAGGTGCGGGGTATATACAACGTGACACATTTGGGAGATGCGTCACGTTGTGAAGCCCTGTCCCATAAGGAGATGTTTCGGCACAGGGGGGGGGGCGTTCCGGCACAGGAACGCCTCTTAAAAGTGGCTGAGTGAAATCTACAAGATTTCACTCAGCCACTTTTAGGCCAATGCTGCGTCAAAACCCTGCGCCTGCTTGAGTCAGGCGTAAGGCTTGACGCAGCATTGGACATATAGGGCCCCCCAGAGCATTGCTGGAGCTGTGTCGCGCTTGCGACACAACTCCAGCAATGCGCCACTTTTACGGCATAGATGCATGATGCATCTGTGCCGTTTTTGCCCATTGGTGTGCCGCATTGTAAATTTGGCGCACCATGGGTGGCGGAGCTGCAGCGCACAATAACTGCCGCATCCGTGGGGATGCGCCAGTTATTGTAAATCTGCCCCTTAATTGTTTTTAACTTGGAAGCTGCTTTTACCTACCTTAACTGCTTGGTTTGTCTGTGTCTCTGACCTGCGGTTCCCGTAAGTAAGAGCGGGTCTGCAATTTGTAGGTCAGCACACTAGTTTTCTTATGCAGGAAGGCATAAAACTTGATGCAGATGCGACGCACAGCGGACGTGAGCAGCGGGCGCGCCAAAGGCACACCCGTCTGTGACAGTCAGTGCCTGGAATGCGCCATGGGCCAGAACCCCTGGTCATTTTGTTCCCTACTGCTACTCTAGGGGGCAGCTACTTGCACTTAATAATGTTAAGTTCTGCAATTCCCCTTATGGGACGGTGAGAAGGACAGTAATCCTCACTGCTGTAACCTATGCAATTTCTCCTCCTCAGTTAACCCAATAGTGGCTTACCCAACAAGAACTATAATGAGGGACAAGTCTCCAACGCTACTAATAACGCGCTGACTTGTATCCTACTGAACACCAGATCACTGATCAAGCACAAATATGAATTTGAGAGCTGATGCAGACCTCTAACCTTGATCTGGTTTTTCTAAGGGACACTTGAGCCAACATCTGAGCAAGATTGGATTGCAGCTTTAGCAGCAGGATACAAATTAGCTAGTGTAGACAGGGAAGGGAAAAGGGGAGGAGGTATAGCGAATATTTACCGCTCCAGCTTTAAGGTCACGTTTGACCCTTCACAACACTTAGGAGTAGAAGCGCTGCAGTTCAACTTCAAATTTAGTAATACCCTGTCCTTACTTGGATTACAACTGTACAGGCCACCGGGACCTAGGGCTCCATTCACACAATCTCTGCAAACTTTCTTGGAATCATGTCTAGACTCCCCCACTTTTACGTTACTAGGTGATTTTAACTTTCTTCTTGAATGCAAAAGCAATTCGGACACTTCCCTTCTGATAGATAGTATGGCCGTTTTTTCACTCACCCAGATTATTACAGAGCCCACACATAAGGCTTGTCACACATTAGATGGGATTTTCACTAATAACTCCAACATTGTCTTGGAAAAAACACTGACGCTAACTTGGACTAATCACACGGCTATTGTCTCCAAACTCCTTCTTCCTGAGAAAATAGTGCCCTGTAACAACAGATTGCCTATTAATAGGATCTGAGCATAGCACAAAATGAATAAAACTGACCTAGTAAGGCCCTTGACTGACACCCTCCCTTGCTAGACCTACATAACAATAAGGCGGCTGAAAATGTCAATTGCTAGATCAGAACAGCAATCTATATCCTAGCCCCAGAGAAATCAACCAAACACTGCAGGAATCAACCGTCAGCCCCATGGCACAATACAGAACTTAAAAACATGAAGTCTAAGTGCAGATGTTTAGAACGTACCTGGAGGCTAGACTACAGTGAGTTGGGCAAACTAAACTATAGACTCGCCCTACCAGAATATAAAAAAGCAATCAAAACCACCAAAATGAACAATTTTTCCTCTAAAATAGAGGAAACGAAAAATTCGACTAGAGAGGTTTTGAAAACCATCACTTCTCCGTCCAAACTTCAGCGGGAGAATCAATTCTCTCCTGAACAAGGCTTTTGCAATAAAGTGGCCAACTTTTTCCAGACTAAAGCACAAACAGTCTACAAGGAGCTCTCAGGCCGTGCACAGGGCACTGCCTAAGAGGTGCCTAGAGAGGTAAATGTCTCTGGAACTCCAACTACCTTCCATTTGCTAAGCTTCTCCTCTCTAGCCCCTAAGAGAGTAAATGATTTACTACTATCCTAGTCTGGCCCCCATTGGATCCATGTCCTCCCTTAATACTCCATAGTATGCATTTGGCCCCACTCCTGAAAAACATTTGTGTCTCAGGAATTTTCCCTGTCTCTTGGAAGAAAGCCTGCATATGGCCTATTCTAAAAAAAAACTCACTAGATCCCTCCAAAGTAAAAAATTACTGGTCCACATCTTGCCTACCTCCCCTGGCCAAAATCTTGGAAAAATCCATTAATCATGAGCTGGCATGCTACTTAGAATCCAACGAGCTCTTGGACACGACCCAACATAGGTTCAGACCAAACCACTCAACAGAATCAGCCTTAGTATACGGCCACCGAGGAAATCTGCAAACAGCTTCACAGTGGGGGGAAGGCCATCCTCATCATGCTTGACCTCTCAGCAGCGTTTGATACCATTAACCATATGGCACTAATGCAAAGACTGGCGTCAGTAGCAATGAAAGGGATGGCTCTAACCCTGATCACTTCTTTCCTCATGAGGGAGCAAAGTTTATGCCGGGGTAATCTTACATCTGAGGCCTTGTCACTCCCTTGTGGAGGTTCACAATGCTTCGCACTGTCATTTACCCTAATCAACATCTGAGTCGCCCCTCTGGCTCAGCTGATTAGAGGACGTGTGTTTTCGTTCTTTTTTTATGCTGAAAATACTCAGATAGTCATATCTATGTCCTCTGGTGCAGAAATAGTGTCTGGTAGGTTCTACAACTGCCTGAAGCACAATATTGGGTGGACACATCAGAAATATCTTTAACTAAACACAGATAATATGGAGGTAGTTGTGTTTGGAAAGGGATCATCACTCTGGAATCATCTGTGATGGTCAGCAGAGGCAGGGAGTTGTCCTGATCCCATTGATAAAGTCAGAAATGTAGGAGTTTTGTTCAATGATCAGCTTAATTTCTCAGGTCAGATGAATCTCCTAACCTCCTCATGCTTCTTCCATCTAAATATTCTGCAAAAGATTCTCCCTTTCATCCCACAAGTAATGAAAAAAAGAGTTATAGTCGCATTCATTCTTTCAAGAATTGACTATTGCAATGCTCTTTTCCTTGGCATTTACAAATGCCTACTATCCAGTCAAGTCAAAATAAACTTTATTTGGCCAATAATGATCATAAAAGTACAATTGCACACCCCAAGAGTACAATACTTGATAAAAGGGAGAAACCGATAATTCATGTACAAATTTCCATGTGTAAATGGCAAAGCCGTAGTCTATAGTAATTTTTTAAAAAATATAAAAAACTACTACATGTCAAAATGACTATGCCTTCGAAGACCTGGATAAAGTGCATTTCTGTTACAGTACTAACAAATTATAAAAACAATGCCCACTAAAATATAACCATTCTAGGGACAAATCAAGTGTGTGATCACATTTTTTCCTTCGCCGTATGGCTACTGCTAATAAACTCGCAACCCCGAAACATCAGAGGTGAGGACAATATTTGCAGAAATATCAGGGCTGGCCTCACTTGTGCAAAGGTACAATATTTTAAAAGTGGTAAAATCCACAAAAAACATAAACTGTAGGAGACCTTGGTCTGAGAAATCCTCACAAGGGCAGGGCTTTAAAGCCCCAGGCTTCAAAAAACACTTAGGAACCATGAGGCACCAGTGAATACAATTGAACCTAAATCTAATTAAAAGAAAACAGTGGTGTGGATTTTTAATATAAGACCAGAAGAGTGAACAACTCTTCTGGTCTTATATTAAAGACCCAGGACTCCATATTATGTACTGTTCTATCATGTTTTTTTTAAAGTTCATTCTTTTCCCTTTCCACCATCCTTTTGGCTAAAAGTTGACTTTTAATTACTTTCAACTCACCACAGTGCATTTGTCTTGGATGTGTAAAAAGCTCAGGGTGCCCTACATTCACCAGCTTCTGTGTGCAACCCAGTCAAGGAATGTCAGCTGCCCTGTTGAGTCTCATATTATCTTCTCAAACTGTTTGGTTCAGCGTAGGTGTGGGGCTAGACCATATATTTAGCCAGCATATTAAAGGGGCCACTACTGTACAGTCAGAGATGTGACCCTGTCCTAGTTCTTCATGCACTATAAAAGATGGGGTGCTGGAAGATTAAGAAAATAGTTTCTGAAGGTATTTATCTTCAGCCACCTGCAGATCACCATCCTCCTTATAGCCCCATTCCTCACTGTCACCCATTGGTATAGGTTTCTCATTATAGACCTTCAGTAATTGTCATAGTGATTTGCTCCCGATTCTCCTGGCAAACTCCATTGTCACTCCTGCTCATCTAGACAGGATGGTATTTTATTTGTGATTGCTGAGCTACCCAAGACCCTTTTTCATCGACGACATACCCAAATAGGGAAATGTAGCACCATTTGTCAGTTCTCCACCTGTGCATAAGAGCATACACTTGTCACGCTTTATTTTGCCAGACGACATTATATGGGACGTCAAGAAATTGATAGAGAGGTCAAAAAACTAATTTACAAGTCCTTGCAGCACCATTGGTGTCCTTGCAAGTAAAACTACAACATCAGCATATAAAAGAGCTGGGATGAGTTTAGCACCTGCTCTAGGAATGTCTTTGCTAGCCTTTTATAGGGCAACCCCCCGAATATGAATATATAATGTAAACAAAACAGGGGCCAAAATACATCCGTGCCTCACCCGTTACTTTACATCCCAGGATTTTGTAAGGGAACCGTCTTCATTGTATCTGACCAATGCTCTTAAATTTTGGTAGGACCACTGCAGAAAAGCCATAAGATTGGCATCCATTCCCCTCTCTAATAATACAGGCCATAATTTTAACCTATTCACTTGGTCAAAAGCAGACGTTAAGTCCATGAAAGCTATGTGCATATTTCCCTTTTTAGCAAGTGAATATTTGCCGATAATCCTAAATAGATTTATGCATTGGTCCACTGTACCCATCTCTTTCCTGAAACCGTATTGCAGGTCAGATATTACATTACTTGTGTCTAACCATATTGTTAAGCATTGTAAAATCACCTTTCCCATAATTTTTGCAGCCGAGTCTAATAATGAAATTGGGCGACAACATGCAGGGTCATCCCTAGAGATCTTTTTAAAAATGGGTAAAATAACTGCTGTAGACCATGAATGCGGTGAACCCCCTACCATTGCAGCAGTAAAGACCCTAGCTAGGATCTTTGCCCACTTCCTCGGGTCAGCTTTATAAAGATCTGCAGGGACCCCAGCAGGGCCAGGAGGTTTTCGTCCTAATGTGTCCATTATGTTTTTCTGGACCTCAGCCACCCCAAATCATAGTGGACGCGTCTCTATGCTAGGCTCTCAGGAGGTGCGTTTTTTTCTGAATCCACTCCTCTATAGAGCTGCTCAATATAACGGACCCATACATCAGCATGGAGGACACAATCTGTTCTCACAGAATGCTGTTCTATAAAAAAGGACTGTTTACAAATGTTCAAATTTTGCACTATTTGACGAAACACTAACTTGAGTCAGATCGCGCCATGCTTGTTCCCATATCCTGTTTTTCCTTTGACTTATGTCCAGTTTTTAGGCTTTTCTACATGCCTTAATATGTTCTTCATCCTTGGATTGATGTTTTAAAAAACTCACTAGAGTTTTGTGGGATTTAGAACAGTCTCCGTCAAACCATGTTTACCCCTCTAGGGTCCCTATCCTTCCTCTCCCCCGTTAAACGTTCTGCAATCAGCTTTGTAAGATTGCCAAAAGCCCCTATTATCACACGAGCCTCAGCCTCAGAATCAAGACACAACTTAATATCTTCAGCAGCACCCTCTGTATATAACTTATCTAAAAAGTCCACCAGCACTATCTTCCCCACCTAATTTTCACGTGCCTGTTTATTTGTTTAAAATCCCAATTTGATAAACTCTTTCAGCTCTGTGGAAGACCAGCTCTGCCATCATTTCTGAAATCAGCGAGTTGCGATCACTATAGCAGCTCCACATGGGGGTTACTTTTAATATGTCAAGAAGCAGGTGAGCAGATACAATGATACAGTCTATAGTTGAAGAACAGCCCCTGCCAATAGAAGATGGTACTAACTCTGTCTCACCAGTGTGCTGAAGGCAAGGGAAAATTATTTTTGGCAAGTACATTTTTTAGCTGACTACCTAGGGCAGAGTGTTCAAAATGAACAGATGAATGAAATGAAATGAAATGAAAATCTATAAAGCGCAACTGTCACTCCTAACGGAGTCTCCTGGCGCTAGCTACAACCGGTCAGATAGATGACTGAAACCTAGATAAGCTTTTGGCAGTATTCCATGGATAACCCATAAATCCATGTTTTTAACTGTTTTCTAAACTGGCTCTCTTGTTTAATTGCCCTCAGTTCATTGGGCATGCTATTCCAAGCTTTGGCTTCCAGAACAGTGGCTGTCTTTCCGCCTCTGGTAACTAGCTTAAATGTTGGGACGCAAAGCAAATTAGCCGTGGTTGACCTTAATGTTCTTGTCGTGATATATGGCTTAAATCTTGCTGAAAGATATCCCGGACCTAACTTGTGGAAGGCTCTAAATGTTGTCAGGATCAGTTTGAACAGAATTCTCTTACAAATCGGTAACCAATGGAGGGTCTCTAATGCAGCTTTAGCCGAAGCTCCGCGTGGCAGACCCAGCACCAATCTGGCTGCTGCATTCTGGACTACCTGTAATCTCTTTAGGGTGGTTTTATTGATTCCCACAAGGAGACTATTACAGTAGTCCAATCTTGATGATATCAGGGCCACTGCCACTGTCTTTCTAGCTCCCAGGGGAATTAGACTGAAGAACTTTCTCAAGGTTTTTATAAACCCAAAACAAGCCCCGATCAGTTTCAGGACATGAGGCTTAAAAGACAGATCAGAGTGGAACCAGACCCCTAGGTTTCTAGCCACTTCCACAGTTGATGGCGGTGCTGTGGTGTCATCTGGCCACCAATCCTTTGGATGGAAAGGATTGTCTTTCCCAATTGGTAAAATGGCTGTATTGCTGGTATTGCAGCAGAGATAATTTTCTCTCATCCACTGCAACACAGCCGTCAGACAGTTTTTAAAATTTTCCTCTGCCTTGGTGTTGGCCTTATCCAATGAGAGGATCAATTGGGTATCGTCGGCGTACGAAGCTATCTCGATCCCATAGTTGGATATCAATGAGACGAGTGGGGCCATATATACATTAAATAACAGAGGACTCAGAGAAGCCCCCTGCGGCACCCCTGTAGAAATGACTTGTACTGGTGACCTGAATGATCCCAGCGTGATTGACTGTGTCCTGTTAGTCAAAAACGATGTTATCCATGACAAGGCTTGATCTGATATGCCACATGCTCTTAATCTGGTAAGCAGGACTTTATGAGAAATTGAATCAAACACTGCTGATAGGTCTAGCAATATCAGTACTGCCTTCTTTCCTTCGTCCATGATAAATTTGATGGTATCTGTTATCTCAAGTAACGCCGACTCCGTAGAATATTTTGGTCGGAAACCAGATTGGCGAGAATGTATGGCCTTTGATGTTTCTAGGTAGTCTGCAAGCTCCTTGTGAACAATTTTCTCTGTAATTTTACCAAAAATGGGTAACAAAGATATTGGTCTGTAATTGGTGATATCTAAGGAGTCAATATTTGGTTTCTTTTTTAAAGGTTTTACTATGGCATATTTCCAATCATCCGGAACTGACCCTGTGGACAGAGAAGAGTTCACAATCTCATTTATTACTGGGCTAACTATATCTATTATATGGTGTAGCAACAGCGGAGGGCAAGCATCCATTGGAGAACCTGATTTACAGGCCAAGATTGCATCTTTGGTCTGGGCAAGGGTGGCCGGTTCAAAAATTCGAAGGCCTGCTCTTTCATTGTTATTAAAGGTCCCCTGTGCTTCCAAAGAGTCCAAATGGTCATGATTCACAAAATTCTTTTGAATCATTTTAATTTTTTGATTGAAATGAACTGCAATATCATCACATAACTTTTGAAAAGAAGGGATTTCAACGTGCAGACCATTTGGATCAATAAATGATCTTACAATCGCAAAGATGTCTTTTTGATTTTGTTTTGCCGTAGCGATTTTTTCAAAAAAATAAGTATTTTTTGCTGACTTAATGGCCACGTGATAGATTTTCCTGAACTTTTTAAAAATCCGGCGATTGGAATCATCATACCCTCTTCTCCATCTGCGCTCCAATTTCTTGGATTGCAGGTGGAGTTCCTCTAGTTCTTTAGAAAACCAAGGGTCTTTATGTGGTTTCCTTTTACTTTGTTTTAATCCCTTTGGGAGGCCAGCTGGGACCAGTTCCTCCCCAATCTCCATCATCCAGGCCTGAAACCTACTAGAATCCTCCATAGGGTCTCCAGTAAGAATGGGAACTTAGATCCCTAGATCCCCTACCTAAAACATAATTAGAAGGACACAGGTGTACATTATAATCCCCCAGTAAAATAACCTCATAGTAGTCTCTTCATAATGCTCCCAAAAGCCCTCAAGTGCATCAATATGCTCGCTATCATTTACCTACTATCAAAACTCCTGCCCTTGCAGAATGCCGCAGCCCGGGTGCTTCTAAACATACTTAAATTTCATCCCATTTCCAATAGCAGGGACCTCCACTGGCTACCGGTCCAGCAAATAATTGAATTTAAGGTTCTCTGTCAGGTCTATAAAGGAACCCCGGCCGGAGAACTCGGCTCTGCCAGCGGAGTTTACAGAGTTTTGCCTACTCTGCGCTCTTTTGAGAACGCGGAGCTCAGACAAAACTCCGACTCCATGGCAGAGCAGAGTCAGCCAGTCTCTCCACCCTCCCTAATTTAATTATTTCAAAAAAGACACTTACCTCTGGGATGTCTCCTCCTTGATGCAGGCACGCAAGACATACTACATAGGGGTTTCTGTGGACGAGGACGGCAAGGACGAGGAGGAGAGAGAGATCATGGCGAGGAGGAGGCAGCCCAGAGACGCCACAGCAGGTAAGTGCCTTTTTTTAATAATTAAATTAGGGAGGGTGGAGGGGAGTGGAGCTCCACTTACTTTTTTTTCAACTCTATGGAACTCCACGTAGTGGCATTACGCTAGCTCTGCCTGGGCTTAGCATATACACCATACGGTGGAGGGCCTCGGAACTTACAGAGACTTTTTTACTGGCATGTCTCACGGTGGGGCTTAAGATCAGCCAGCAGAGGGCTGGTTCAGGTCCCTAGAATTCAAAGGACAAGATGAGGGGTAAGAAGTCTCTCCCATTGGGCAGCTAAGCTTTGGAATATTTCACTGATTGTAACTAGATTACAACCAAATGGACTCTTATTCAGGAAGATGCTTAAGACCGGTTTATTCCCGCCTAAGTAGTAACTACTCCCCCTCTTAGATGAAGCACACATTACACGTAACTTTCAGGACCAAGACACCTCTGCATTCGTGCACTTTATAAATGATTACTTACTTACTTACAGAGCCCAACAAGCATAAGGGGTATTCTAGAGGACAGCAGTGCTACAACCCAGCTCTAAACTCTGCTTCCTGGCATTTGACACTCGGTAGTGAGAAGTGTTTGCTGCATACTCTCCTTTAAAAGCTCATTACAATGGTCAACAGTATAATGCAGTTTATGATGTTTCCCCGCACCAGTGATGGAGTAGAGTGGGAACCAGCTGGATTGAAGGGAGCTGCAGTTGAGTGGTATTTTTATTCCAAAATAACTACACAAAGGTGTATTTCCTGGAGCTAATTCCATTCATGCTAAAGCGTTGTGCTAGTAGGGAGCAAGTGAAGTCCATTAATGATCACAACTGGAAGTCATAAATGATCTGGAATCTCGGAATCTCACATCTGGTTGTCACACCTCGCAGTCCATCAGAAGAAATAAAGATACACCCTTCACAAGCTGTTAAGAAATTAACATGATTTTAAAGTGTATATTGACTTTCTTAGGCTCTGATTGAGTCTGTGTAAGCTGTCTTGTTTTACATGCGCTATGCAAAAATGCTAAGTATGCATGGAGCAGTGTTTATTAATAACCATCGATTTCGGTCTGCAAGCGCCTCCTGGTGAATGAGCTGTTGAGGGATTGAGTCCTCATGTCCTGACAAAGTCCAGACTTGAGTGGCCTCAAGTCTGCACCTCAAAGACGCTCCACAATAGAAACACACTTGTTGTATGGCAACATGATAAAGCTCTACTAATGAAGTTCTGCATAGGCACTATCAGATGTCATGTGAGATTTTCCCTTAGTCAGTAAAACCCTAAAAACGTTATGCTCTGTCCCTGCGATGAACACTCACCTCAACCTCTAGCTCATTTCATGTTCTGCTGTAAATTGTATGAGGCACCAAGGAAATCTCTATAACTACCGGTACTTAAAAACCTGGGTTTTTGCCAGTATGGACCAGCTTTATACTTCCTAGAGTTGCTCCCAAAACCCCAAGTAACTTCTTCGGTGGGCGCCTTTCTGAAACCTGCAATTCTGTTCTCCTTAGGTTTTTTAGTTGAATAGAGTTTACACTGATTTGCCCTTTACAACATCATTTGCACTTCCATTTATTTTTGACTTTTTAAACGCTTCTTACCATTTTTATTATGTATTGTAAATCAACTTTTTCAGTTTCTAGCTAAATTTGAATAGTAATGTAACCTAGTGTTTTTAAATGTTTCTCTTTTCAACTTTATGATTATATACTATAGTCTATAATCGAAAAAAAGTACTTGATAGATGAACCATCAATGTCCATTATAAGCATCCTTAATATTACTAAAGATTGAGTTGAAAAATGAGGGGCATATTTACAAGCTCCTTTCGTCACAGGAAAGTCACTTTTTCTGATGCTCCAGAGGCTATAGGGGATTTGCCTTATTTACAAGGTGGCGTTAAACCACTTAGCCATTATTACCACCTTGTAAATAAGGCCCCATTTCACTTTATACTTAGAGTGAAGTAGGTGAGCACTGGGTGATGCAGTGGGCGTTCCGCCACAACACCCATTGATTTTGATGCTACCCCCTATTTACAAGGGTGGCATACATAGGAGGCAGCACCACAGTTACGACTAGGGAAAACCTAGTCTGAACATGGCGAAACAAGGAGAAATGCTTTATTTCTCCTTGTTTTTTGTTGTTTCTATGTGTGCTGCATTGTGCAGCACACATAGAAACAGCAAAATGCCATGAATGATAGTTTATGTGCAGGAAGGTGTCACCTTTCTGCACATAAATAATCATTACAAAATGATGCTTTGCAACTTCTACGTGTGCTGCACAATGCACATATAGAAGTTACAAATCACCATTCATGCTTCTCCATGTGCAGAAAGGGACACCATCCTACACATAAACAATTGTTCCCTCTACGCAGGCAACCTTGCACTATGGTGTAAGGGTACCTGCATTGGTGATAGGCAGAGCGTGGCGTTAGCATTTTGTGCTTAACGTCATGCTCTGCAATTCCCTTGTAAATAAGCCCCTCAATGTTTGGACTTGCAGGGCACATGGAACTGTTTGAAGCACAGAGTTCTACAAGCATATTGGACCAGATTCAGAGAGGTAAATTTACAAACGTAGATTTACTCACAGGTAAATCTATTACTGCACAGAACATTAACTTTCCCCCTATTTCTCAAGTCACCATTTTAGAGTATAAAGTTAAGGTGTAGGTGTAGTATATGGTTCGGCCTCTTAGAACAGGAATTATGAAAATGAAGTTACTACTCATAACTTGTCACATAAAAGAGGAGGTCTCTGACACCGGAGTAGTAACCTATCTATGCTAAAGTGTATAACAATGTATTCGAGTTTACTAAACTTTAAAAGAGTAAACATATTTTATAATAAAATATGAATGTAAAATAATGTTACTTTCAAATCAATCTAGAATTTAAAAAAAAGTTATATTAACTTAAATGTGTATTAAATAATTAAATAATGAATGATTTAACAAATATATATTTAATTTAACAATAATATCCCTAAAGGATGATTTTTAAAATCCCCATCTTCATTAAAATTATAAATGCTTTATTAAATTGATATAAATACTTGGATTTAATAAATTATTATTGACTATGCGGTCATTTTTGAAGACCCTGCCTCCATTATTATGTCTAGTTATGTGTGCAATAGGTGTGAGTAAAAAAGTGGGATGCTGGTCTTTCTCCAAGGTGGGGCTGAAGTACATTTATAACTGGTTTAGGACCTTTTGGCTGTAGTACCTTTGCAGTTTGTAAATAGCAACGATCTTACTCTTTTGGGTGTCTGTTTTATTTGTGCATGCTTCTCCATAAACCCATTATAACCCACCCTAAACCCCTTCACATTCAGCTTTAAGCATTGCTTACTTTGCAACTGCTCTCTCCTCCCCTCTCACATTTACCAGTAAAGTGTAGACCTACATATGAAGAGTTAATGATATCCTCACATAGGTTTGTGAATAGCATTTTGTAGTAGGCAACAATGTAGTCTTACCTTACATACTACAAACTGCAACTTTTGAACCTGGCCCATTGTGTTTCAGAAACCATCATACCAACATATTGTAGCCAGAAATTTGACGACCACAATATTGTAAAGGTTAGCTTTTACAGTTAATTATACATTTACTATTTTTACTTTGATGTATCTGTACTTTAAAATATATATAATTCGAAGGTACACAGATGTGGTCTTTAGAGTAGTAGATCTATACTTACCTATGCATCCTTACCCTCGTGATATTGTGGTAGCAAATACTGTCATAGAACTGTGTGTCCGTAACATAACCACCTATTTGTTTTAAAAAAAGTATAACTTGCACTCTACATCAAATCAAGGAACTCTGCAGCAAATAAACTGAGATATCTTACACAAAATAAAAATCAGTGACCTATAATTATATGCTATCATGTGCAGCAGAAATATTGACCCTCTCAACTGTTTATGGTTTACACCTATGACCAGAGTGTGCACTTGGATTTCTCCAACAAGTGTGTTAACAGAAATAGTTAATCTACCATTATTATACACAGAAAGCCATTGGATAATCCACCTCTGTTCTTTAAATTAATCAATTTTAGTACTGCCAACATATGATCCATTGAGTTTCTTGACAATTCAGCAGCTTCTAATGATATTACAATGTTACAGTCTTTGGAGATGTTGGGCCTCAGGAACAGAACCCATTGCATTCACAAAGTTAGGTTAAAGTAAATGCATGGACATTATGAATTGCAATACAAGAGCTGTGATGGAAAGCGGTTCGTAAGGGAAAGGAGGAGGCCAAGGGCTGTTCCTCATACTCTTTGTGATTCGCAAGTGGACTCATAACTACATTGATACCATCTTTCCAGCTGCAAAACATGGAATGATTAGCGGCAGGCGTGGACAGGTGATCACCATTCACAAAATCTAATCTGACAAAAATGATCAATAACATTGTGATTTTGCCAGGTACAGAGATAGGAAAGCTGGGACAGATGTCCCACCAATCACTGCATCCACTCTCACATGTCTCATTTACAGTGTGCCCCTCTTTGTGACATTAATCTGTCTGACACTGTCACCTTCTTGCTTCTCCTTGATGCGTCTCCTTTGTAAAATGTGTCCTCAACTCCCTGCTTACAGGAGAGCTCTGATAGTACAGTCAACTATTCTAAGCAGGTTAGATTAGTGTGATTCTTTATTTCTGGGCACACCAGAACATCCTGAAGTGACTCTATCAGATCCAAGCTGGGATCAGGTTACATTGTTGCACCCACAATACTCATCTGCACCTGTCACCCTGGATGCACTACATTGGCTACCTCTTCTAAGGGGTTATATTTAAATTCTTTGTATTGTTAATAAAGCTATTAACAAGATATGCCTAGGGTTTCTTCTATAGATATTTCATCGATATTGACCCAGATGCCATCCGCATGCTGCTATTGCAAATTTGCTAGTCATTCCTAAGTTCGGACAAGAGCGACCTGGAGGGAGAAGTTCTATGAGCGAGCCAAGCATTTCTGAATTAGTCTCTTGACTATTTAAGTGAACTTCTGGCATTTAGGGAGCTCAATAAAACCTGGCTTTGCACCCTCTAATTTGCTGGTTGCAGTCCAGTTTAGGTAACTATCAGTGCCTGGGCACCTGTATAAGTATCAGCTGTGGTCTTTAAATTTTAATACTGCTAATAGTAATATGCCTGTTCCTTTAAGAATAGGGGTTGCAATGCAGCACTTTGCTAAAGCAAGGTCGGGACAGAGATCTGGTGTCCATCAGACCTCCATCCCAACATTAACAGGAGGGATTGTACTACTGAAAAATGACAAAATATCGAAAGGCAAATGCATATAGGGAAGTATAGATTTACTATTTCTAACTCCACATCCACGTGCCTCGAAGATATATGTGCTGTTTGAAGGCTATGCAGCACACAAGAGCAGCTGATCAGATCACAATGCAAACACTGCTCGCTGACCAGCCTCAGTTGTGCATCAGGTCTGTTTTCTTGAATGTTTTGCATTTTATCTTATTTCAACAAAGGTAATGTTTGGATCTTTACTGAAATAAACTATGCTTCTAGCATTGTTGCTTATATTGCCGCATTAACGGTTTCCTTGGTAATATTTTTATATGATATGTTGTACTTTACTTTGCTTGAATGTGATTTGATAACACACCTTAGATGAACATGGAAAACGTACACAAAGGCAGACCTTAAAATGGCTCCTTTAAAGTTTATTTGTGAAGGTTTCTAATGGCCAGTGAACTGTGCATTTAAGTCAAACTGATAGGAGTGATGGAGGTGATAAAGAGAGTGCACTTGATTCCCATAGAGTCAGCATAAGACAGGAGTATTGAGTTCAGTGGATGATTTCATACCATTAATCTTCCATTTCTCTTTTGTAAACTACTCCTTAATCACTTTAAACATCACTCTCACTATCTCACTTTCAAGCTAATGCATTTACTGTATGATAAGTTATTTTAATTTTACTCAGATGGCTGGAAATAGGCCAGGTTTTGGATTATTAAAAGAAATGCTGAACATACCTCTCATTTAAAGTGCATTAATTTTGCTTTGAGATGGTGCTGGCAGCACCCATTATCTGCAATATATTTTAAGGAACTCAATACAGGAAACAAACATTTCCATGTGCTTTATTTGCTATTTAGAGTGTGCAGTTGGAATATTGGTTCTCTTGACCTACACAAGTTACTGATTTAACACTCAGGGAATTACAATTAGAGTTTGTTATTAACTGAGAATTTGTCAATTGTTAGAGAACATGCTAAATTTACAGCAGAATCTACTGCCTTAATTTCCTCAGTCATATTATCCATTATATAAAGACAAGTAACTCATGAGATTTTCTGCAGCTTTTTACACAATGAAGAAAATATTTGCCACTGTGCAGAAATCTCTAGTGTTACACATTCACTGATCTTTGGAGAGCCCCAACCCAGGAAATTGATTTACCCCTGCCTTTGAGAGTAGTATATTTTTGACAGTTTCTACAGCAGGACTCTGTTATGAAGAAGTTTGTAAAGGCCCACAAACTAGTTGGTGTGCATATACCTTCAGGGAATACCCACCATGAAATAACCACTCCCTGGCCCTGGAGGTGCAGATTACTTATATACATTTGGTTTCTATATCTATTAATGATTAGTAATCAGAAAATGTAATTGTGGTAATTCCCTTTAATTATGTTTAATTAGAAGGCCACAATTAACTCAGTTTTTACTTACCTACCATCCCTTTCAAATGATGTAAAATGTATTGAACAGGAGAGGAAAATATTGCTAAATTGAGAGGAGTCAACTCAAAAGGCCAAGTGTTACATGTTGCAAGTTAGAGCTAGCACCTGAATTTCAGTGACTCCTAGCTGTGGTCCATACTTTGGTAATCCTCCATTAATTTTACCACATTAGATATGTATAAAGCTATTTTGTCATAATTCTTTTAGGCACCAGTTTTGTTTTCACATATTTCTGAGCAGGGAAAGGCGGTCAATTAGAACCCCAGTGGGCACTCTTCCAAGTCCACATGGGCAGTGAATGACCCTTCTCTACCCACCCTCCAGCTACCCACCTGCCCTGTTTTGAGTTATCCACTACATTTTTGCTGCCAAGAAGGATGGAGCACTTACATCAGAAAGGCATGCAGGAGGGCTTCCATGGCATGCTATCCATTCAGCATTCTTTTAGGTTTTTCAGAAACAAATACGTAAAGTGAGATATTATTTCTAAAAATTTTAAAAAAGGCCCTGCTGAGTTGTGTAACAAGCATCTAAATGTTACCAACACTATTTGCCTTACTTTTCTTCCATAATAGATAAGAAACAGGAAAAAGATTACTTAGATTAAAGATGGTAATGATAAGGTCACTGCATATGATATATTAAAAACCTTTTTAGATCTTTATTCAAAGGATCAATTCCACTTTTCTCTGCTGTACATATAGATCATGACAAACAAAAACATCCCTGTAAAATGACCAAATAGTTAAGGGTGTGCAAAATTATAATTTGCTTTGTGAAAAATTACACCTGTGAGACATTTACCACGTCTACATAGGTGGTGCTAAATGTGCCATGTCATTGTCACTGGTGGTGATTTGTACTTCAAATAAATAAGCAAAACACTTCACTACAGGGTGTCCCTCGGTATTCAGTATTCAGAATTCTGACTGCCCTGGAAGTTCCAATAAGGGCTCATTTGAAGCTTCAGGCCCAGTCAGGGCTCTTGCAAGTCAGATATGTTTGGTTGAATGCCCTCCTCTATCACTCGCTTTACATGGATTACATGAATGTCTTGTTCATTTCCCCCTTATTAGTAGGGCAGGGGTGTGGGTGACCTGATGTTCGTCTGGTTACTCTCCCCAGATGCGTGAAGGGATCTGGAAGCTCCTCTCAAATGACCAGATGGCCAGGCTCTGTCCTCAGTGGGGTACAAATGTCTGCCACTGCCCTAGACCAGACCTCTGGTGGACCCCTTAGCCGGGACAGTGGTTAATTTGTAAAAAGAAAGTTCCATGGCTTCCCTCAGGAGGCAGCTTGCACCAGCTCATTTCTCCTGTTTGTGCCACATAAAATAGAACCAACTACTAACCATGAAAGTGGGGAGAGGATATGGAGTAATGGCAAGAGCTGCCGACTTCGGAGATGGGAAACCAGGTTCAAGTCTCCGCATTGGCTCAACATCCTATGATTCTGGGCAAATCACTTAATGTCTCTGTGCCTACTATAAATGTCCTTAACTGGTGCTCATGAAAGGTGCTGGTGTTGATGATTAAGTGTCAGTGATGAGCACCGTAAACCACCAGCTCAAATTAAGCACTGGGCTGGGGTCAATGTGCTGCACCGCCTTGTCTCAGAGTGCCTCTGTAGGCTAATGAAGCCGGGGAGCGCTCCCCAGCTTTCCTGGGGTGCGAAACTCTGAGTAGACCCTGGTCAGAGCTCGGGCTTGCCGATAATGCATTCTTCACCCTGCCGAGTGGCAATGTGCCTGGGCCAGGGTCCAAAGGCCAGGTGGAGGGTTTTCCTGCTACACTTGGATAAGAAGTTCTGAGCAGGACCATGGATAAATTCCCCTGCTGGCCCGGAGGTGCAAACCCTTGGTCCTGGTCTCTATTCTCTGGTCCGATGTGTTGAAAAATTCCATGAGCATGATCCCACAGTCCTGGAGAGGCCTCCCCCACCTCACTAGCGGAAATGCTCTGAGTTGACCCTGGTTCAGAGCACTGGCTGGACTATGGATGCAAGCTGTCAGTCCTGGGCTCAATTCTCCATGTCTCAAAGTGTCTGGGACTGGGTCCCCCAGGCCCAGGGAGGGTGCAGCGTCTTCAGGATAATGATGCTCTGTCTGAGCCTTGGGTCAGAGCTTCAGTAGTCCATGGGTGAAGGCTCCAGGACCCAGGGACTATGTGACTTGGTACCATGTTTTAAAGTGCTCAGGATGGATTTCTGCTGCTTTGCCAGATTAAGAATCTCTAACTGGCACTGAGTCAGAGCTCTGGTTGGTCCTGTATGATGACCCCCGGTCAGGAAGTTGACACACCCTACCACAGGCCATTGGAGTCCTCTCCTGCTTTCCAGTGGTAAAAAGCTATGATTGGGGCCAGTAGAGGTCCATGGGGACCTTTGATCTTGGCTAGGCCTCAGGGTGGGCCCAGAGTCCCTCTGTACTCCTCCAATTTAAGCAGGTTATGGTGCGACCAGATTTCCAACTGGTTCCAGGCACTGGCCATCTGACGATGCTCACAATAAGAATGAATGGAACTGCCAGATCCCTGGGTTGCACTAGAAGTCCTGATGAGGTTTCATTTGAAGATTCAAGACCAGTTAATACTCTAGGAGGTAGGATACATTCACTTGAATGTCCCACTGTGTTCATGAACTACATGATTGGCTAGAGGCCTTCCTCCATATCACTACAGGCAAGATGATTGAATCTGTCAGTTGTCTGGCCATTCTCCACAAGCACTGAGCAGGCCCAAATTAGTAAGAACAAGATCCTTGGGACCTCTCAGTTGTTTGGTCATTCTCCATGGGTTCTCCGAGGGCACTGGCTGGCCTACCCAACGCCCCCCAGGGACCTGAACCCTCAGCTGTCATCCAGCCATTAATGATAAACCATTTTGGAAGCCACACTTCCCGTAGGAGAGCAGCATCCAGGTAAACAGATGGCTCAGGATGCCTGAAAGTTCCAATGAGGGCTAATTTATTGCTTGAAGCCCGGCCAGGCATCAGATATTAGAAAGGCTAGTGGCCTTCCTCCAAATTAGCAGGGTCAAGGTGCTCTGGACCTCTTGGTCATTGTTTGTTCTCCATGGGCATTGCAAATGCCCTGGCCAGCCTACCATGAGCCTGTGTCCACCCTCCACCTCTTCATAAGTAACCTTTCTAGGCACCAACCTTCCTGGACAGCAGACAGGGACCTGAAATAAACATCTCAGGGAGGACGACAATTTAGTATGATCAATATTATGTTCATTTAGGGGTGGACTACCTGGTCAGCTTTGGTGTTGTTAAAAACAAAGAGCTTCCTCCCTTCGTGGGATTATGCAACATGAGAATGCAACTTCCGGGGAAGCCCAACTCTGAAGTGTTCCTTGCCACCTAGCAGAGCAAATGACAGGGTGCCTGGCAGCTTGCTCCCTAATGGCCTGACCAGAATGGATGAAGGGGCTGGGTGCTAGACCTGGATGTAACTTAGCTTCCCAAGCCCTGTGCTCCACACCATTTCCCCAGGTCCACCTAATGCATTTCTGCAGAAGCTTCCATTGAGTGGCCCTGCTGGTTCATTCTGGTGGTAAGGGCTGAAGCCCTGTGCTCCACACCATTTCCCCAGGTCCACATAATGCATTTCTGCAGAAGCTTCCATTGAGTGGCCCTGCTGGTTCATTCTGGTGGTAAGGGCTGAACCCCTGTGTCTCAATCAGGCTTTACCTTGGCACTGACTCTCTATTCCATTGCTGCAAAGCAGATAGGTCCACCGGTGCTGTGGGATCACCTGTCCACCCACCCTGCAGATATCAGGGCCTCCCGACCCATGCAGGCTCTCAAGGGGTGGGTAAGTTGGTCTGGGATGGGCATGCATCTTCTCCTCCAGCAGGTGCTGATTGATCCTGGCAGTATCATATTCTTGCCTCAAATATTAAGCCAATCATGTGTGAGTTCACAGGGCCTGTACAGTGAAGCTGCAAATGGTGCATTTCATCAGTTATGGTTCATTTGAAGGATTCATATGTTAGTTTGATAACTGCTGTAATTCTAGACCTAATACATACCTACAAGTGTTGAACTCCTGGGATGCATGCATTTATCAGACCAAGACCAATCTGAGCTCTTCCAGCTGATTTGGTTACTCTAGATCATCTCTGGCTGATAGCATGACCCATTGATGGCAATTATGCATGTGGATGTCAGCCCTATCACCTTTCAATGTTACTTTCTGAGTATTCCATGGAGACTACAGATAACAGGGAATCAGGTTTCAATTACATAGAGGAAGACTGAGAAACAGCTACCACATCCGAGGAAGGCAGATGACAAACAAATTACCCACTCACAATTTGACAAAGTTGGCGAAGGAAAATAAAAACACAGGACTCACTTCAGGTCATGTAAGTGGAATTAAAATACTTTAAATACTTTAACAAGGATCCATTGGATGAAGTCTGGAACCAGCCGCTGCAGTCACTCCAGCTCCAATAGCATGTATTAATTTTTTGCACTAAAAACTCAATCCAGAGAGGGTCTATGCCTTTCCCAAAATTGCATTATCCACAGTGCATACATTTACTCAGAAAGTTTCCAGATTAGAGCCTGAGCTGTGTACAACCCAGCTCAGAAACACATCGGGGCATATTCTCAAGGATTTATCGCTGAGTTATCGTCACTTTATCGCAGCCAAAGTGGTGATAAATTCATCGCCCCATTCACAAGCTGGTGCTCACAGCCCATATCACCAGTTTACCTGTGATAGCAGCCGCAAAAAACATCGCTATAGATGACCCAGCCTAATATCGCTAATAAGATGCAGAGTAGGCGTTCCTGAGCAAAACGCTGCGACAACACCACTCCGCAACATTTTCAACTATCAGCCAGGTCAGCGATAAGATCACAAAACAGGCGATGAGGTGCATTAGCAGCAGGAAATTAACACCTGCTCTGATCTGGTGTAAAGTCGGACGACAATCTGCACCAGAAAAGGGAGCCCAGGCCAGAGCCACACCAGAAGAACAACAGGTGCCATTGAGCTACTGATCATGCAGCTCGGAGCCCCAAGAAGGCCACAACATCCAATGCCACCACCCCCAGGACCGCAACCCCCCCCCCCCCCCCACCCCCTGGACCTCTCAGCACACCCCCACCAGAGAGGCAGTACAGACAAAGACAGCAGACCATCAGAAAATGCACCAGCCTCACAGACCTAACACCAGAGGATGTCATTGCTCACTGCAGGCTCGAAAGTACAACCATCCTCTGCATCCTGAACATCATTGCCCACAGGCTGACGGTACCCACACAGCGGATAACTAACATTCCTCCGCAGACAAAGCTGCTGGCTGTGCTGCCTCTGTTGGCCTCTGGTGCCTTCCAACCAACAACTGCCAGAGTCAGAGGTGTCTCACAACCAGCCCTATCAAAGTACATCACAACTGTCTTGGATGCCATCATCAGCATGGTACCCCAGTACCTTCACTCCCCTAACACTGTTCAGGAACAGCTGGAGACCAAGCAAGCCTTCCATGCCATAGCAGGCTTCCCGCACGTGTGGGGGAAAATCAAATGCACACATGTCCTGCTTGTGCCCCCTGCCGACACTTATCACAATTACTGCTACAAAAAGCACACATATTCCATCATTGTACAGTTAACAGTGGACCACCGGGGACTCTGTACCAGTGTTGTTGCCAAATACAGAGGCAGTGTGCATGATTCCTACATCTTCTGACAGTCCATCATCAACCAGCACTTCCAGGATGACACCTACGTAAATGAGCTGCCCGTTGGTAAATACCAAATGCACAGACCACACACCCCAACTCCACAATCATGGAACTCACAAGTCTGGTAATGCACACGTTACAAACTCACATACAACATGCCAAACAACATGCCCACCCACCAGACACGACAGCACAACTTACTGTGGTAACCTGGGCTAGCCATGTACATGAGCCATCAACGGCATGGCACCTCAGCCACACAAAAGCAAAATGTGGGGAGAGGAAGGAACCAGGCATGTGCGAAGGAGGCAAGTGACCCATGACTGAGAATGTACACAATGCCAAGTGTGTCTTGGATGTGCTGGACAGACTGCAGTATGCAGACCACAGACATATCCATGTCGACATACACTGCTAGTGTTTGGAGTGTAGTGGACAGTGGACGCAACCATGTCACCCCAGCCAGTGGGGAAGATCGCGAAAATGTAGCTTGTTACGTCCCCCCCTGTAAGCATGAGCGGAGTGGGCTGGCCTGGCGTACGCCAGGCCAGCATAGGGGTGTGAATAAAAAGCATGTAGCTCTGGGCGTGGTTCTCTTCCGGAATGCCCATCGTGTCAGCCAGGGCGGTACCTCTCACCCGCCACGAGGCAGACGCTGTCGCTGTGAGCATTATTGCCAGTGATCCTGTGCACCTGCTCCAATCCCGGGCCGCTGGTCCCCGAACCCGTTTTGCCCACCCCTGTGCACCCAGGCCTCACTGCTCACCTGCCGACACCAGCGTGTATCAAAGAGGGCCCACCATGTGTCGGGGCAAGCTCCAAGTCCGAGGCCCGCGACCTTGGCAGCTTACTCCGACCACCACGGCCTCTGTAACACAGGCCTGCAGTACTCCTTTCTCATTGACATACTCCACCGCTGCCTCCGGACTACACTATGGTCAAGTAGGTCACATATTTGGAACTGAGTCTTAATATCATGATGGGCGAGTTCATATATTCAATGGACGTTTGATATCACTGTAATCCCTTCGATGTGATGCCACCAAGTCTGTGTATAGCATTCCAACCACACATGCCTGTGGTCCCTCGCTGACTACTGCCTTCATCCCACACTGTAGTCAAGTAGGTCACACATTTGGAACTGAGTCTTGATTTCTCAATGGCAGCGTTCATATCATTGCACGCAAGGAGAGGTGTAAAAGGAAGACATGTTACAGTCCAGAGTTAAAAAGGATCATTGTTACAGAGGTGATCGAACACTACCAACAACTGCTCTGGTGTCACTAACTCTGTGCATCGCAAGCCAATGACACATGGCTGTGGGTCCCTGCTGACCGCTGGCTCCAGCCTACACTGCGGTTGAGTAGGTCACACATTTGGAACTGAATCCTGATTGATTTATCACAGAGTTTATATCATTTTACAGGCTTCATCCCAAACTGTATACCCTTTCAGCTCTGGTGCCACTAAGTCTGTTCCCCGGCATTCAGGAACAGTCTCTGGTTGAACTTTGGTGGCATCTGAGTCTATGGACTGGGGGTTGTCTTCATAATCATGTAGCTGATACGGGCTTGGTGGTAATAACAAGGCTGTAGCATTACACTCCTCCATTTGCCGCTTCCTGCCAGCTTCTTCCCTCTGCATCATGCCCTGAAGAACACCTTCCACTGTCCCCCACAACCCTCTGCTACATTCACCTTGAACATCGACAACGACCCAATAGGTTTGCGTGGCCCTATCGCAGTGCACCGCAAGTCACCGTCCCGTGGCGGTGTGCCTGTGCCGGCTGCAGTGCATCCGGAGACACTAACTCTGTGCAGCTCAAGTCAGGGACCCTGTCTAATAGAATATTGGATGGCCTCTGGATGGATGGCATTGGGGTCATCAACGCCATGTGTCTGTGGCCCTGCGCTGTCCACTGCCTCCAGCCTCAACTGGGGTCCACCAGAACTCACATATCAAATCGATTCCTGACCGGCCCGGCCGTCGCATCACCGCAGGAGGCACATAACACCACCACCATGACCACCTTCAAACAACAACTGCCAGAGTTAGATGAGTCTCATTCTCATTCATTGACTTTATTATTTTTTTTTCCAATTTACAAAAACCATAAAAGTACACATATAAAAATACATTTAGTTTGTTAAAACGAGGAGAAAATTAAAAAATGTCAATATTATAGATTAAAAGCAGCAGGATAAATGTTTTCAGAATACATTAACTGAATCAGTCTAAAAAAGGACACCTGTAATTGCACAAATGTTTGAATACTGTGATTGGGAAATAGGATATAAAGATGGTAAAGTTTCAGTGCAGCATAGGGAATGGATTTTAACCTAAACAGTCATGTCCTTTAATCCACCTCAGTTCTACTCCAAATTTTTCCAATGCCTGATGCAGAGTTTCAAGAAATGTGCAATATTTTTAGTCATATACTCTGCATCCAGGACCTAGACCTCTTCAACGTCTGTTCTCGTGGTACATCCCCACCAGAACACTTAGGTCCGCAACCGCCTACCTTGTGAAAATACCCAGATGCAAGAAAGCCAGGACGGGGGAAGATCCTTCAGAGTGGCTGCGGCCAAGCTCTGGAACAGTCTGCCTACCGAAATTCGCCAAATTCCACACCTCCTACCATTTAGGAAGCGAATCAAAACATGGCTCTTCCCCCACCCCCCCCCCACTAAGCCTGCTCGCCCATAATTCACCTCCCCTGCCCAATAACCCAGGAGTAACTACCAGCGCCAGGATACCTGCCAGGTGACAGCCGCGCTTTATAAATGTTTTAAATAAATAAAATAAATAAATCCAAAAATTGTTAAGGCAAAAAAAGCTGGTCGGCAGTATCTGAGACCTAAGATCTTTAAGATAGGTTTTATCCAGCGACTCCTAAATTCTTTATAGAATTTACAAAACAGTACAATATGTATAGAAGACTGCAAAGAGTTATCGTCGCAGGGGCAGGTTAACGCTATTTTCGGCCATTCATTTATTTTTGGGAAGAATGTTAAATGGTGAAAAATGTTCAGTCTGAACCGGGTCAAGACAAACCTATCATAGCTGCTTAAGTTATATGTCAGATAAGGTTGAATACTTAGGGTCGTCTGAATTATTAAGTTCTGTTGGACTGAGCATTTATTTACTTCCCCCAATAGCCTGAGCCCTTCCAGGTGGCTTATGCATTGTTTCTTAAACACTCTCCTGCGAATCTGTGCTATCAAGGTTGGATTCTGATAATACTTCTCAAGCCCCAGGTCAGAAAGGAAGTGTTTTACGTACATGAGCCACTCTATCTTGTGTGAAGTATCTAGGCCGAGGCAATGGCCTGATTTAGCGTCGTTTTAGGGTGTGACCAAATACGGTGCCATAACAGAACCAGTTGTGATTTAATTAAGTCAGTAATATAACTTATACCTAGATCAGTATGGCAATTGTATGTAGTGGTGCCATGTGGAACTGCCAATAAGTATCTTAAAAAGGCATTTTCCACTTTCTGTAGTTGTTCTACCCCTCCATATCCCCAAATGCCTGCCCCGTATGTCGCTGTGCTAATACATTTAGCTTTATATATCTGGAGCAGCTCTGATGGTCATCTCTTTCCTAACCTCTGCAAAAAGTTAACTAGTGATGTTGTCGCCCTTATAAAGAGGATTTTCCTGGCACGAATTTCTTGTTTCCATGTTCCCATCTCATCAATTGTTATCCCTAAGTATGTATATGTCTTGGTGGTGTCTAACTTAAATTTGTCTATAAAAATAGTTTTTTGTTTTTTCGATCTGGTCCCACAATTCATAACGAATGTCTTTTTGATATTGATTTTTAAATCTAAACTGGCCATATAATTATAATATCTATTAAGGGCTCGTTGTAACTCGGGAAGTACGAGCAAGGATCACAGCATCATCTGCGTAAAGCAAGGTGGGTATTGGGCGTTTAAAAAGCTGTGGTAAATCCTGGCAGCCCTCCAACATTGCTTGTTCCAACCCGTTGGTGTAGAGTGTAAATAAAAAGGGGGCCAGGACACAACCCTGCCTGACCCCTTCTCCACATTGAACGGTGCCGTAAGTTCCCCAGCCTTGCCAAACCTAACCCTTGCTGTTGCATTCGAATAGAGATCTCTTAAGTAATTTACTATTGGTGTATCCACACCCATTTTTCCTAAGATCCGCCACAGCTTGTCGTGGCTCACACAATCAAATGCGGCGCTTAGATCGACATACGCCATGTGGAGCTTCCCTCTTTTGGCTTTGATATATTTCCCCATAAGAAGCGCTAAATGAAGGCCTTGCTCCACGGTGCCCAATCCCTCTCTAAACCCAAATTGTAGGTCTGACACTACTTTGGTATACTCTGCCCAAAGCTGTAACCGGTTTAAAATGATACGGCCTGCTACCTTCCCCAAAGAGTCTAATAATGATATGGGGCGGTAGCAGGCCGGATCCTCACGGTCACCTTTCTTAAAGATTGGCACTAAGATGGATTCTGACCATGATTTCAATGGGCCTACTGAACAAGTAGCCATTAAGACTCTTGTCAATAGAGGGATCCATAGGTCCATGTTGTGTTTGAAAAGGTCAACTGGGGCACTGTCAGGGCCTGGGGCCTTGCCACCTTTACACGCCTTTAGCGCCTGTTCAACATCAGTTAGGGAGATCTCCAAAGAGATGAGACTACTTTGAGTATAGGAGTAGACTTTTGACATAAAATTGCCATTGTTTACATAATTTGTCTCATCTGTGTAAAGGCCAAAAATACTGGAGAAGTGTTTAAATCAGCGTTCCTCCTCAATAGCGATTTCTATTGATTGTGCAATTCTCGTATCTAGAAGAAACGGGGCTTTGACAGCCCTCCAGAAGGCAGTATTGTCTTTGTCCTTGCAACTTTTATGCAGCGTCTCCAAGTTTGTTTTCTAATTTCCACTTTTCTAAGCTTAACAGCCTTGTTGTATTCCTTTCTTAACCTGCTTATTTCATTTCTATCCCTCGTAGCCTTGTTTAAGGTGGTTTTTAAGTTCAAATATGCTTTGGTACAAGCCTTATTAAACCAGCCTTTGGTTTTGCCCTTACTTTGGTTATGGCCAGCATACAAAGAATCATTTATTGCTTTCGTTATTTCTTTAAAATTACTTAGGACCTCATTTGGTAAAGTTAGAGGATCCAGACATATTAATATGTAATCAAGGGATTCTGGGTAATTACTTGTGGGTCCACTCTGTCCCATTTGATCGAATACCCATTTACTTTATCAATTTTCAAATTCCTTTGCCCATACTTTCTCTCTAAATTGTTGGAACCTCATCCAGAAGGACAAAGTATTAGTATACTATTTGGGTAGTGATCACTAATCGCAATATTGTGCGTACTAAAATTCTTAAAGCAGGAAAAAAGCCTACTAGATACAAGAAAAAAATCAATTGTTGTGTTGGCTCCTCTTCCATTAAAAGTCTGTTTAAAAAGAGAGGGGGGACGTCAATTAATTTGCAAAGCTCATTTCCAGTAAGCAAAGTGTCTCATTTAGACATCACCCACTCTGTGAGTGTAAGAAATGAGTTAAGTTTACATTGTTTTCGTCTAGCAAACTACAGTTTGAATTTCCATTTAATCCACAGAACGTTAAATTGAAATCCCCTCCCCATATAATGCAAACATTCTTGGGACTTTTGTGCTGTTGTTCCAAGAGGGCGTTGCGGATACCTTTTAGAGTTTTAATCAAAATATCTTTTTGGAGGTTGTTATAGAAGTTTACTACGAGGAGCCGTTCTTTCTTACAAGTGTCTAAAATTAAAATTTGGAAATGTAATTCTGATTTAAAGAAAGTTATCTGATTTATCCCCAGGACGTTTGAGATATACATGGTCAAACGCCCCTTTGCTCTTCCAAAATTTGAGGGAATGGCAGGGGTAAAATACGTTTTATATCCCTCACAGAGTATTTCCGTAGTGGCCCAGGTTTCCTGAAAGCATAGCACGTCAAATTTCCCAGTAAAGTTTGACCATAGATCGTTCCCTATCTTAGAACTAAGACCCGCTATATGCTATCTACATGTCTCTTGCCATGTGCAATCAACCGTACATCAGTTTCAATATTCATTCCAGCCCCTGATATTCCATGTCTGTCCTCCAAATTTATATGTGGTTCAGGATTGCTGTACCCAAGGTCTTTGACTAATTGGAAGCGTTGTCGGTCAGCGCCACTACTCTCTTCTACGTCCAATGTCTTTTCATCCACATATATCAACTCAGGTGTTGTTTGTTTTGCCCTAAGAGGCAAATTTGAACAATACCGTTTGTCCAGTCAGTCAGTATCCTCAAGCCCTGACAGGGTAGAGAATCTGTTGAATATGGGGTAGTTATATCTATATCCTCCACTGGTCTCTTTGTTTGTAGGGCCTCTCTCTCGTTCATAAATATGTGTCGGGGGATAAAAGAAGCCTAGCGGAAGTACATTTATCCCTTTAGCTGATACCAAGAGGGTACCGACCATTCGAAGAATCTTTTCTACTAACAATGGTGTTTTAAGGGTCAGAACGATACAATCCCCTGGCAGTGTTTTCCTAGTCTTAGCCACCCACTGCACCCTCCTAGCCATCTTGAATTCAGAAAATAGTTGCTCAACCAGCTCAGTTTTCCTTCCTAACCAGTGTAATGTTTTATTTCTTAAAGTGTCCCATGGCTCATTTTCTGTAGTTTCTAATTTAGGGACATTGGCCAGGATGATTATGTACGGTGTTGCCTCAGGAGGTAGATCTAGCTGTTGGTCGATCTTCATCCTTACGCTTGAGCTTCTATGAGCTTGGAATATTTCTGCATGTGTCAGGTGCTGGGGCTTTTCAGGCTGTTGATTAATCCCAAAAACAGTAGGAGTCCCCAACTCCCTCCCCCTCCCACCCCCAACCTCAGTTATAGAGTGATGGTTATAGTACAAGTTTTGTTGAGGGAGTTCTTTCCTGGGGGATTTGGGCGGAGCAGAATATAGCACCGCTTCCCTCGATCTATGATCGGAACAATTATCTTCTCTTATCGGGATACGTTTTATTCCATTGTTGTTGTTATGAACAATGGATGGCTGTTTGACGTTTTTTCCTTTGTCTGTATGCTTGTCTAATGTGTTTTCAATAGTAGTTAGCCTGTCACTCATCTTGTCTAGTGTAATTCTCAGATAGAGGTCGAGTCTTTCCACTAATGCAGTTAGGCGCTTAATATCATTGCCAGATATACTCAAACTATTGTTTACTTCCCTTTTACTGCTAAATGCACCTTTTTTTTGGCCTGCCTTTCTTTTTCCCTGGTTACCCGTTTTTGTACCACTACTAGGCAGAGCTTTAGAACATTTTTGTGCTGTTCTCCCCTTCTTCCATAATTGAGGAAGTCGGATTTTTGATTTTTTCTGGGGAGGCTGCACTGGGGAATCTGGGTCTTTTAGTATTTCATCGTTGTTAAGTTGAATGCAACCATTTAAAGGCAGTTTTGGTTTTGAGGAACACATTGAATCCCCTTTCCCTGAGTCAGTGGTAATACAAGATGAGCCTGACTCAACTGATTCCTCAACAGATAGAATCTGTTTATCTAACGCCCCCATATTCCCTGTTAAGTAACTCAGAAGTGTTTGTTGTGTGTCACCACCGGGGCTTTTATGGGGCAGGGATTTCTTACTAGGGAGTTTTCTTTTGCCCATTGTTAAGAGAGGTAAGATAAAACAGTATAAGAAAATCCTAGTGCCAGCAATCAAATGGGCGTGATAAAAAATGCCAAATAATGGTATCAAACTACCCTCCAACCCCCAGGCCACATCAAGTAAACAGCACCGCCTCAGAGTCAAATATGTTATATACAAATTAATAGGCAGACAAGCAACTCCTTACTTCTATTTTTGAATCCCACTGTTCCTCTGTCCACCGTAAAACCAAGAGGGTCGGCCCAGCCCAGCCACATTCGGGCACAGATGGGCAAGGACGGGCCCGCCCTTGGCCCTGGCTTTGCCCGGGTGAGCTTGCGCGCGTCCCATGCCACGGGACCCCCATGTGGTTCTTGTCCTCCCAATGGCTTCTCCTCTCGCGAGACAACGCAGCCCTCTGGATGTTGTAGTCCGGGCTGCGCGCGGACCGTGGTTGAGGAGTAGAAAAGGCTGAGATGTGGCGAGGCTGAGGCAGCAGGAGAAGTCCCCACCGCTCAGGGCTTCCAAACAACTGTGGCAATGGGTGAGGCAAGGTCAGGTACGGCAGCTCAAATACTGCAGGGCAAAAGAAAAGAGCGTCGCGTGAGTCTTACTGCCAGACTATCAGAGTTGCTCACACCTGTTGTGGATGCCATCATCTGCTTGATACCCTGCTCAGCTCTTCAGGTGCCACTAACTCAGTGCACCACAACTCATGGACCATTTCAGATTGAGCTTTGTGCTGTGGAGAGCTCATGCAGCAATGTCACCTCAGGAAGTGTGGGAGACCTGGGACGATGACGAGGAAGATGATGCAGGCGTAACACACCCCACTGCAGCTGCATCAGGAATATCCCGAGGGGACACAATCTTAGTCAATTTATTCACATGAGCACGCTCAGCTCTAGTGCCCCAACCTCAGTGCACTGCAACTCACGGACACTTCTGTTTGCATATTGGGTGACCTCTGTACTGGCTCCGGCTACAACCATGATGCTTTGCAGTTGTTTCTGTAATGATGGTGTTTTCTGAGTCTGTTTTAATAGTGATCACTGTTCAAGTTGTTGCCAGCACCAACCACTCCATGAGGGCTGGCTTACATTCTTCCCAAACAGATTTAGCACAGGCCTCACTGTACATATGACCCTGCCAGTAAAGGTGCTGGGCGCACATGCCCATAGCCAGTTCCACATACTATGTGAGTGAGTCTGTGTGGTCATAATGTATGCATAAGTGTCCGAGGCCCTACAACATTACACTGTGCTGTGTACAGCGGACGCAACCATGTCACGGTATACAGCGGGTAGGACCTTGGACATGTAGCTTTGTCGTCACCCGCTCAATATACAGGAGGAGTGGACTGCGCCGTCGTACCAGGTCCAGCGTGGGGGTGTGAATGAATATTTTGGGGTTCACTACAGGAAATGTGCAAATGCATATGTCTCTGTCAAAGTGTGGCTCTCCGTTGGGAAGTGTAGGTAGTCCTGATGGGACTTAGATACCCACGGATGTGTTCTAGTTCAGATTTCATGAGGTAGAACCCCACCGCACCTGTTCGTCCACCTCCTTCTAGCAATCTAACACCTGGCATTGGAATGCGATGTGTGCTTCGGTGAAGTGTTGGGAGCCAGCCGTGGTGGCGGGTGCTTTCTGCTGTGTGGTCTCTACAGGGGGTGGGGTCTCCTCTATGTAGCTGGGCTGCCCTGCTCTTGGTGGTGGGTTGCCTAAGATGTCCATGAGCTGTTGTAGGGCATCGGTGTTGCAGGTGTGGAGGTCCTCTTCAGCATCACCGATGAGTTGTCTGGTCTGCCCTGCTGGAGGTGTAGTTTTTCCCTCTGCAATGTGAAGGGGAGATGCATTTTGACATTGTGTTGACATGTATGTTGGCGCATTGTGTAGGAGAGTAGGGTCTGGTTCCTATGGTTACCCCCTCTTTTTTGCTGTGATTCTCTGGTTTTTCGAATTTAGTGTGGCTGTGGACCTGCTAATCAGGCCCACAGCTCAGCTGTTCTCTCTATAACTTGATACCATGTACTTTAGGTACACCCCAGATTGGTTACTGGGTCACCCTTGTGAGCCCCTGTATAGTGTACCATAGGTACCCAGGGCAGAGGTGCACCCTAGGCCTACCAGGGGCTGCAGCATGTATTGTGCCACCCCTGGTTTGCCTTCCAAACTGACACCACAGGTCTGTGCACACAGCCTGGGTAAGGTGGTGTAATCACCCCTTACTTAGATATCGTATACCTATATCTATATATACATATAGAAACATATACGCCTATAAGTCACTCCTATGGCAGGCCTTAACAATCCTGGAGACAGAGTGCTTGGTTTTATGTGAGAGGGTGCCCTAGCATGAGCTGAGCCCCTCTGCAGCTTTTGGAGCCATCTCCTTATAGCTGTTCTATGATATAGCCACACCATATACTCTTAAGTGTATTATTATCCTCACGGTTAATGCTAACTTTGGTTTGGCTTTATCAAAAAATGTTGTGTAAGGTGTCAAACACTTTGAAATACTACCCCCACTACCAGTTCTGGTGGTGGGGGTAGCATTCCACCCTTCTAAAGGGAGAAGACATGTAGTTACTGGTTTACCCGGTTAAAGTTAAACAGAGCTTCAGCATCACAAAATGGATGCTGCTGCCACAGACACAAGTCTGCCCTCCTGCTGCTGGACGAAACTTCGATAGGGGAGGCCTGGACTATAGGTTTCCTGCCCAGGGAGGTGCTGACACCTCCCCAGATAGGCTTTTAGTGTATTGGGGCAGGGAGGGCTGCATTCAGTGAAATGCTTTCCAGACACTGCCTGGGGCACACTAGCTGCTCTATGCATTTCCCAGTTCAAACAGGTTGCTGGGGCACTCAGCCCCAGCTCTGGTGTGAAACTGGACAAAGGGGAAGGGATGTAACCACCCCCTCCCCAGGTCCACCCATAGGAGGGACCTTAAAGTTAGTCCAACCCCTAAACTTAGTATAAGTATAGGATCCCAGTCCCTAGGACTTTAGATTACCCTGGATGAAACTCTTAAACATATATCTTGGACCTTCGACATTCCATTTCGACTGGAAGATGGAAGATATCTCCCTTGTGGTCAAGGAGTGACCACCCTGTTTAAACAGGCACCAAAAGCATCTTTGCCAGTCAGCATTTTTGAGGTTCCCGCCAGATCCAGAAGAATCTGCAACAGAGGACATGGACTTCCAGACATCTCTAACCCAAACATTCGCGCAAAGCTGAGACCCGTGGCAGACACGAGAGACGTGGAACCAGAACTCCTGGACATCCTGCATTTTGCTACCTGTATCAAATTCCTCAGGTATCCCAAGGTTGTGCATTGGGGTGCTTAAAGCCCCAGACCCGAGCACCTTTTGCATCGAAGCACAGAGCTCCACACTCCACGAGTGGCCCGTGGGCTTGCTTTGTACATTTTCGCTTGACACGTCTTTCCAGTTCCTAGTCCATTGGCTAGTGAGGCCCCAAGAAGACAAACCTTTAATCTAACTTGCTTTCCTGGTTTCTCTAGGCTTGCTCCAACTTCCCTGCGAAGGAGTAGTTCGCCAGACCTTGCTGGTCTGCACCAAAGCCAATCTTGACATCCTGCATGGGTTGCGTTTGCCAAGGCTTGTTGGGTCCCATCCGGATACCGACACCGCAGCAACTAGATCCTTTGTGGGACAGCTTGAATCCAGCTCCTGGTTGTCGTCGATGCCTCCTGGTCCTCGTGGCTGAAGAGACAAACTTCACCTTTTCACCTGAAATCACCCGACAATGGTGGCATTTTCCTACCACCGCCCTGGTCACTAGCAAGTGGTCCAGACTTTGTCCCTTCTGCTTTCAGGTTCTACAGATCTTTGGTCCACCCTTGGATCCACCCGGACACTTTTCCTCTGGTCACCTGAAGCACTTCTTTGCAGATCTCCATTGAAATCGATGACGAAACCCGACACCAAAAGAGACCTATGCAACCGGCTTCCATGGGTGAGGTAACACGAGTACTCTGGTAGTCTCGAGGGTATTGGCCCTCCTAGTGTCTATGTCCAAAAGGGTTCCATCGTAATTTACTTAGAAGTGTCCTTAAATTGTAAATTTGTAACTTGTTTGTTTCCCATAGAAAGTCAATGGTAACCCATGGCTGTGTCTAGTCACTGCACGCGTCTCCCATGGGCCTCCTTCATCCTAACTTTTGGTTATTTAGAGTAGCCCCAGCGATTCCACAGGCCCCAGGCCTGCTTTCTAATTCTCACGTGGTTCTTATACCACTATTTTAGTATATGGTTTGTGAGGCCCCTAGGGCAAAACTTATACTGTGCAACTTATCGTATGCTAATTAAGTAACTTGCATTGTACTTTTACCTCTAATCTCATAAAGAGTACAGAGGGGTAGTGTTTAGAATAAATACATATATATTTGATATATACCTTGCGTGGTGTGCTTTCATTTGGTACTCAAGGGATTATATTGGTGAAGCAACTTGCTTAATTCGCTCTCTGAAGTCTTAGCCTGAAGACTGCTCGCCACTGCTACCCCTAGGATAGCTTTCTATGAGGTTGGCTTTACAACCACCATCAATAAGGGTTGATTAGACCGGTGAAAGGTGCCCACTAGAACTAGTGGACATCATATGCCAGGCTAACTTCTCACACATTGTTCAAGTTTATGCAGACTGCATGACAATGTACATTGTGACTGTTTGGGAGGAGCTGTATATTTGATGTGGGACAGTGGACCTTTGGACTACATGACGGATGTGAGGTTGTACACGTACATTTTCATCTCATAGTTTCCTGCTATGTCAGATGCGATTGGCCAGTTTCTACGCATGAGCAGACCCATTTTTGTCCTTTGTTCTGCAGTGTAAGTGTTGCACTTTGTATCACATTGTCGTCAATGTAGAGGTGCTGTTATTGCTATGTGTGTGTGCAGCATTGGGGGAGAGTTGCCCCTGCAGCTGTGATTTAGATGCCTCTAATCCATTTGAGGCAGTGTGCCTTTGACAATTGTTCTTTCACGTTGCTGAGATGTTGGCGACTTGGGTCATTTGTGCTCTTGGATAGCTATTGTACTCTTGCGCATTCTTTGTCTGAAGATGTCTTGTTGATGTCAGGGGTTTTCTGTGCAAATGGATGTGTCAGAGTGTGACCTGCTCCTTTCCGGATGTGGTCCACACTCTGCCAGTGTTGTGTCGTGCACAATGTCATGATGATTGTACTGCAGCCATGCTGATCGTCATGTAGTGTGACTTGTATTGTCAGTGTGGCTCACATATATGCTTCTGTGCAGGGTTTTGCACGTGTGCATGTGCTGGTTATGGGATTGTTGATGTTTGGGGTGGGACCCCTTTGGGCACATGGTGGACGGGGGCCTACTTGGTGTTTGTATGTGTGCTGCAGTGTGCCACAGGGATCAGGGACATGATTCAGTGTCATTGTGGGTGTGCAGTGTGCTACACATCATTGTGCATGTGTGCCATTGTGCCCTTCTCCCACCATCCCCCCAGTCCCTGGTTGTTACTCACCCTGTTGATGTTGTGTCAAGTTCTATTGAGCTGTGTCTGGACTCCCAAATCCTTGCACCATCTATACACTGATGACTGTGGCCACCATTTCCTCCAGCTCCTCTTTTGCCGCAGTACTGCCACCTCCAGTTGCTGTAGCTGTCTTCCTGTGACAGCGGGTTTGTGCTTGGTTCGGCTTTTCACATCATGCCTGCATCTCTTGACCTCCTCCATTGACCTCATAAACACTCCGACTGCATTCACTTTTATCAAATTGAAGTTCAGTTGATGGTAGTGTTCTGTCATCTCCATGACGCTGATCCAGTTTTCCTGCGGACTGCACCCCGTCTTCCTCTTCCCCTTGGCCTTCCCCGACCCCAAAGTTACTTGCTGGTGGTCTATGGGGATTGTGGGGTTCGCATTGACCTCTGTACTCAGTCTGGGTGCATCCATGGTGCTACACAGTTTATTTATGTTTCCCTCTGTTTTTGTTCTGCTATTATGTTGCCTTTTCCCGCTTGATACGTGGGAATTGCAGGCCTGTCGCTGGTTTTCACTGATTTTTGTATCGCGATTGGCCTAACTGCGACATTTTTTTGCATCCGCGTTTTGCATTTTTGCAGCGTCTCGTTGACTTTATCGCGGATATTTGACGCATTATCGTGAGCCTATCGCATAGTACCGCAGTGTTGAGAAAACAAGTTAACACAGCGTTATTTTTCAGCAATATACTGCGATGTGAAGAGTTTCGTTAAGCTTATTTTGCAATCATTATCACACATTCTTGAGAATATCCCCCATTGTAATTGCATCTCTGGTCTTCCATTGCTCCTGTGTCTGAATACCATACATTAACTTGTAGGTTTTCTAAATCCATGTAGATTCTCAGTTAATGTTAACTATAGACAGCACAATTTCAGAAAAAAATGTGTGGGCTGATTTACAAACATTATTCACTGGGTGCGCGTCACATAAGTGATTTATATCTGCAGTAAATGTTTATTTTGAATTTACTTTCTAGTGCAAAACTTGTTTTATGAATTAAAGTAGTCTGAAAGTAACGTAAAGTAGTGTTTTGCATGGGTCTGCACTAGTTTACGACAAGGGGAGGTCCATCGGTGGAATGTGGGTATTTACCTGGTTTTTGACCCACTGCTCTATCCGCTAACAATAGTAGACAGGGCTTTGTGCCAAAAAATAACACCTATTTGAAGCTGACATTAAAAAGAAGAAATGCTTATATTTACCCTGTTTCCACTTTGGGAGTGACTGCATTGTTCGGTACGTATCCAAAGTAGGGTAAGTTTAAAAGTTAGTCCAAGCACAGTATTTTGTACTTCCAGTATACGGCAAACACCTTTACTATGGTGCAAAGGTATGTGAATAGTACAAGGGAGCCAGAGTGTGTGCCAGTGTTATGGATTTAGAGACACAACACAAGGGCCAATGCTGAGGGACTTTTTTAGAAGAGAAAGGCTGGAGGTTTGAGGGTGAGCAAAAACGACCAGCTAAATTATATTTGCAACATAGAAAGGTTTAATTTCTTTTCAAATATTTCATGTTTTGTTTATAACACATCTTTTTAGTGCATGGAGAAGGAACAATTTTTATATACAAAATATACACCATATACAACAATATCCTGAAAAAAGCATTTCCATACTTCAATCATGCATGGCCGTCCAGTCATACCATACCACATTCATACACAAAAATTAAACAGTAACAAACAAAGAAAATGAAAAAATGATGGATCCACGTATTGGTCAGATGTCAATTGGAACAATCCCTTTTGATTTTACAATTCTAGAGTCTTTTTTAGTGAATCAACACCGAGAACCCATTTCTCTGGGCATTAATGAAGAGATTTAAATTTAAGAGCAGAATGTATGGACCAAATACGGGGATGAGGTGGTCGACGCGTTTCAAACCCCACTCATTATTGGGGTTCTCCTCAGGACCAGTAGGTTCTGAAAAATTAATAAAAAAAGGTACTTAGTGGAGGGTTCCATGTAATGTAAAAAATGAGAGATAAAACCCCGTGAACACAACAGCCTACCTTGACCTTTAAACCAATCGTCAAGTAAATCCAAGGCGGCGAGTCAACAAAGGTTTCAGAATAGAGTGCACGTAGTAGCTGTGAATAAAAGGACAGAGTGTGCCACATTTAATACCAAGCGCTCGCTAGCACTCAGAGTTAAGCCATTCCACGAATTGGTTCAGTTCCTCCTGGTTCCCTGTCCAAATCAGGAACACATCATCGATGTACCGCATATAGTTAGTAATGCGGGAACTGTGTGGGTTGTCATTATATATGAATTTCTCCTCATATAATCCCATAAACATTATGGCCAGCTCTGGCGCAAAGGGGCAGCCCATCGCTACCCCTTTGGTTTGAAAGAAGAACTCTGAGTCAAAAGTAAAAAAGTTCTTCTGTAAAGCAAAACGAGACAGGTCAATTAGAAAGTCTGTGGGGACCCTAACTGGTCTCTCCCGGCTGTCCAAAAAGAAGGTCAAAGTTTCCAAGGCTTGTTCCTGCGGGATTTGAGTGTACAATGACACCACGTCAAGGGTGACCAGTAGCTGTGTTTTACTGTCAAAGGTGATATTAGCTAATCGATTGAGAAACGCCGTGGTATCTCGCAAATGCGCTGGAATAGTATCAATAAAAGGCTTCAAGAAAAAGTCGATATATTCTGCAACAGGTTCGAAGAGGGACTCACACCCGGCTGCCCCTTTGCGCCAGAGCTGGCCATAATGTTTATGGGATTATATGAGGAGAAATTCATATATAATGACAACCCACACAGTTCCCGCATTACTAACTATATGCGGTACATCGATGATGTGTTCCTGATTTGGACAGGGAACCAGGAGGAACTGAACCAATTCGTGGAATGGCTTAACTCTATGAGTGCTAGCGAGCGCTTGGTATTAAATGTGGCACACTCTGTCCTTTTATTCACAGCTACTACGTGCACTCTATTCTGAAACCTTTGTTGACTCACCGCCTTGGATTTACTTGACGATTGGTTTAAAGGTCAAGGTAGGCTGTTGTGTTCACGGGGTTTTATCTCTCATTTTTTACATTACATGGAACCCTCCACTAAGTACCTTTCTTTATTAATTTTTCAGAACCTACTGGTCCTGAGGAGAACACCAATAATGAGTGGGGTTTGAAACGCGTCGACCACCTCATCCCCGTATTTGGTCCATACATTCTGCTCTTAAAATTAAATCTCTTCATTAATGCCCAGAGAAATGGGTTCTCGGTGTTGATTCACTAAAAAAGACTCTAGAATTGTAAAATCAAAAGGGATTGTTCCAATTGACATCTGACCAATACGTGGATCCATCATTTTTTCATTTTCTTTGTTTGTTACTGTTTAATTTTTGTGTATGAATGTGGTATGGTATGACTGGACGGCCATGCATGATTGAAGTATGGAAATGCTTTTTTCAGGATATTGTTGTATATGGTGTATATTTTGTATATAAAAATTGTTCCTTCTCCATGCACTAAAAAGATGTGTTATAAACAAAACATGAAATATTTGAAAAGAAATTAAACCTTTCTATGTTGCAAATATAATTTAGCTGGTCGTTTTTGCTCACCCTCAAACCTCCAGCCTTTCTCTTCTAAAAAAGTCCCTCAGCATTGGCCCTTGTGTTGTGTCTCTAGCTAAATTAGGCTCAGCCTAGCTGAGTTATGAGTCAAGACCCCGGTTGTTTTTTGAAGTGTTATGGATATAGCAGAACAGTGCCATACCTTAGTAAATATGGGCTCTCCTGCTCTTTTCTTCCCACACAATACAGCACAGGAACTTTTGTTACTGCACTGCTTTGTTAAACATCTTATTATGTCACGACAAAAAATCGAGGTAGCATCAACAAGAGACAATTAATCCAGATGTGTGGATTTCTCAACCCCTTAACACGCTTGCATTGTTGTTCTGTGATGCACTAGAAAATCACACTGCTAGTTTACTTCCTACCCAAAGCAAAACAAAGCGTTACATGAAACACTTTGCCAGCACCATCACAGGATTGGCAAAGATCAACCAAGAGCAAATCAAAGATTGTGCTCTGGCATTGTCAAAACATCGGTATTAAATCACTTGCAAGGATGCTGAGCTTCCAGCTGGACTCCATGTGTTCCAAAGCCTGTATGTGTTGTTCATGTAATGCTGGATTTATAGACTCTTGTCCGTGCTACCTTGATTTTTGGTTCTGATGATGACCATCACATAATAGGTTCTATAGGGTCGAAACTGACAAATGTACTAGAGAGCTGTTTTTAATTTGATGTGGTATACCATAATCTTATTCAGAGTGGTGTTATTGAAACTTGCATTCTTATCCGCCTCTAGTGTTGTACATATGCTTTGTATATAGCACTTGCACACTTTAGCTCACTCATTTACCTTCACTCCATCGTTTCTGTTGGAACACATTTTTTGTGATGGAATGTGTTCTTATAAATATCTTTAAGACGGTTTTAGAGCAAATAAATGTGATACAACTCCATATAAAACCAATCTATTAATGGGTTTTTTAATCCACCAAAGAAATTGAGGCTCACACCCCCCGAGGGGACCAGTGTTTTAATTTATTATTGTTAAGTTAAATTAGACCTATTGTTCAGACTAGGGGAGGGTTAGCGTTTTATTAGAAGTTGGCCTTGGATATGGAGACTGAGATGGTCTCTATGGAGACTGAGATGGTGGGAGAGACCATCCTGTACCAGGCAGACAGGACTGATGTTACAGCTAAGGTTGTCCAGATGATTGCTCATTTGTTGGGAGGTGAGAAATCTAAGAAGTCTACCTACTTTCCCAGAACATGGTCTTTTGATTGCCTCACCTGGTGAAAACAGATTTGGCTGAACCTTCTTTCATGATGTGTGTGCTCTCTAGTGTAGCAGATCAGACTGTATCCTGACTTTTGGTGAGAGAAGACCTCTTCTTGATTCTGCTAATTTCCCCTACCCAGAGTGTTAAGCTTCATGCTTTGTTCACCTGATCCTGACACATTCCGAATAGAATTTCCCCTTGTGACCTTTGATACATTCAATATTTAGGGAAAGTTCATATAGGGAACTTCCTTTAAGGAACCTGCTTGGGTGAATTTGTTGTTGTTGTAGGTGATACTATTTTGCATATTTTTTTCATATAAGAAATAAATTCAGACTGCATTATCATTTTAACCTGTACGCTCTTATTATATGCTCGCTTAAATTCTGCTGATTTATTTAACCTGTGATTCAAACTACATTATTAATAAAACCCTTACGGTTCGTACTCCATCCTCTCTGTCATTCTTGTGGAGTCATGTTGGTTTCACTGTACTTGAAATATATTGCTGATGTTTGCTTCTTTTTCACGCTTCAATTCATCAATTAAGGGTCCATATGACTCTGGGAGAAACTTATTCGAAGACTTTACTAAGAGACAGAGGGGTATATTTAAAAGAATTTGCACTCTGCGGTTTTGCCGCAATGGAGCATCAAGTATTTTACCGCTGCGGTACGAAGGTTACTAACACCATGTTAGAGCCATATTTACAATATAGCGCTCTATGGTGTTAAGAAGAGTTAGCAGTAAAAAAAAACTGACGCAGATGTGTGGGCTGAGTTGTTAACCCCTTCGATGCTTGTGACGGAACCATTCCGTCATCAGTCACGGTTGGGCTGTGCTGATGACGGAATGGTTCCGTCACGACCACACCCATTTTCATAGGGGCCCAGCACAAGAGGAAAATATTGCCCGCAACGATGCGGTTAAAGAAAAATCACACTACAGCAGAAAATATGACACTCGCTAATTAGCTGCTAGAAAATATATGCTAGCCATCCTAACATCACGTCTCTGCACCTAGCAGGGGGAAAAAACGCAGCTGCTTACAAAAAAATACATTATGCTTACTGAAAGCAGCAATAGGGCAGCCAGGAGTGAGTGCAGCATAGGACAACAGCCCCACCTAACCCACTACTAGCCAGGATGACCAGCCAGAGGCCCAGGGGAAGAGAAAGTGCAAGTTCAGTCAGGAGGAGAATGACATCTTGATCACAGAGGTTACAGAGCACCAACTCCAGCTCTTCGTCAGCTCCAAAGTGTCATTGGGGAGGGAAAAGACCATTTGGCCGTCCATAGTGGACAAAGTGAACAGCGTTGCTGGAGTGAAGAAGACATTGACTGAGTGTAAGAAGCACTAGCATCATTGTAAGCATCGGCATGATTGTAAGCGCAAGATAAAGGAGAAACTGGCAATTAATCTCAAGGCAGCATTGCAGACTGGAGTTGGTAGTTCGGCACCCCAGGAGGAGCCAGATTCCTTGGAGTAGCAGGAGCCCACAGTATTCTCTGAGGAGTCAGTGGTTGAAGCTGTGGGACAGGACAGTGCTGGTTGTGACGAACTACATCAGCAACAGAGTAGGTTCCAACACGGGCCAATTTGGGTAACTGTATAATGTTGTGCAGTCCAGTCAGCTATGACCCTGCACTTGGCACCATTGTCCGCAAGCCAAAACATAGGCTCCTGCCTCATTAATGGTTAGACGTGACATCAATGGAAGACTCCTGGGAATTTTTCTAATATGTTGGGGTAGGGCAGCATTGCAAGCCTTTCCTATGTCAAAGGAAAAGGGAAGGAATGGGCTGTATCAACAAGATATGGTGCATTCCTGTCCTTGAATGCCCGCACCGGCGCACAAACAGCAGACGCCTGCAACAGCAGGCACCCATGGAGCAAGAGTACCTGCTTTGGTGATAGCCAGCTGAATGAACAACAGCATAAAGGAAACACAGGGATACATTGTATTGTTTTAAACACAGCACAACCCTGTGTTTCTAATTCACACAGCTTGGTGCAGCAAGATGATTTCTGGTGCTGAAACCACATGTCTATGAAAGAATCCAATCTGTCTCACATGGGCCCATGGTCAATAACCTAGCCTCAAAATCCCTAGCATAGAATTGGTATCTCACAGGAGAAACAACTCAACTGAGGGAGAGGAGGATATGAGGGCCATGGGTAGTACCTACACATAGGGACATTTCAAGAGTAACATCCATACTCGCCTAGATTAAACTACATGGCACATAGCTGTCCTTTCATGCAGGCTCAGAACACACAGGTGTCAGCTGCCATGATAGAGACCACCTGAACTCCTCTCAACTACTAACTATGACAGGGTGTGGGGCTGCATGCAAGTGATGTACACCAGTAGACCAGGGGGCATATTTAAAGTGAAATGGCGCTGGCGTCAAAACAAAGAAATCTGCAGTGGTGAGCTGCACCATGGCAAAAATGCATGGATGGGCTGTATTTAGAAGAATATGTGCCACCCCTGTGCTCACCCCTGCGCCGCTGCAAAAAGAACAGCCTTGCGCTCACCCATGCACCTTGAGACCATGTAGCAAGTGTGTCTGTGTTGGTGCTTGGCTGTTTTTATCTGTGCCAGCGCAAGGGAAAACACATGGGATGTGAAGTATCCTTGTGAATATGGTGATTTCCTGTGTTTTGAGAATGATAAAGGTTGACGCAGATAAAGTGCTTGCACCACTGTGTTTTGCCATTTCTATGTGAATATGCCCCTCAGTTGGTATATGTCACCAATCCCAGCACTACTACCATCTGGGGTGCTGCCTGACACATGTCATTCAATAACAGCCTGCCATGTCATTCCATTCGATATGGTCGCTCATAAGGTAGGTGTTGTAGGCACATAATAGTCAATGTGTGATCAGGCTGACAGCCCTGTGTGGCAGTAAGTCGACTACTAGGTGCTAGGTACAAGTGCATGGGTCTGATGAAAATGACGTGTGACACCCTGCATATAATCAACTCTAGTCCTGATGAAATGGCTTGAACGTCAGTGATGGTACTGTGACTAGTATGGCAGGGCACTTCCATTCAGAGCAGACACACAGTGGTAGTGAGAAGAATGCTGAGATCCTGTCATCTGAAAGTGAAATACAGTGCTATTTACATCCTTACCCTTGTGTAACAGCTGTCCTACTAATCAGCGAGAACCTCAAAGTGTATGTATTGCACCTTGATTGTCAACTACATTACTCAAGTCAACATCTAAGCGACATCAGCAATAACATTTCCCAACTCATTGCAGAGGAGGAACCCTCATCTCCTGTCCAGCACACTGCCCCGGCCTTCAGTAATGATGGAGATGATGACAACTATTGCCAACCAATGACCAGGACACTCTCCAAGAACTCCTGAACTCCCTTGGCATACCATCTCAATACATGGGGAGGGTCAGTAGCATTGGGGTGTCTCCACATACCCCGCCTACCAGCCAACAGGCATAACCTGTCACCCTAACTAGACCCCTGGACTCCAAGGACCCACAGATACCTTCTAACATACTGTAGGAGGAGTCCAGTGGGGGTTGGTAGAGCAGAATTAGGTGCAGATGCGGATGGAGTCTGTGATGGCCACCATGAATGGCCACCATGAGGCACCTACTTTCTGCTCCGGGGCCTCCAGCAGTTCCTGGCTGACAACGCTGGTGTCATGAGTCAGAGGCATGAACAACTCCCTGCCAAAGTGGCACTAGCGAGTTAGGCAACCAGCTGGGGGTAATGAGAACAATCCTAGTACACATGGACTGGACATAGAACTTCCACTTTGCTGCCATGGCTGCCTATGACCACAAGGTTGCTGCTGTGCTGCAAAACCAGCAGATCCTCCACGCTACTGTATTGCAGCATTCGCTGAAAAAGATGAAATCTGCTGCAGGCACGGGTTCCATGTCTTCCGCCCCGGATGTGTGTGTGCCTCCCATGGCTGCTGCACCTACAACACCACCCTCATGGAAGATATTTATTTAATCAGAAGATGAAATTTGGAAAATACCTCTTTCCTACGAATAAATCTCTGGGAGCATTCATCTCTACCACATTCCCAGTTTCTCCTTTGCCCTGTGCTAATGAACATGCCAGGGAACATCTGCAGCCACTGTCCTCATTTTGACTTCGCAATGTTCAACTTGGCCATTTGTGGGCTCACAATATGGCCTTTCTTCCCTAGTGACATTGTCGTCATCCTCCTGACTGAAGCACTCCGCTCCTCTACATGTCCTGTGACATGTTCCCCACATGGACTATGTCTGGACATCCTCTGGCTCTAAATATCTTCTGGGGTTGTTCTCCAATTAACTGTACCTGTGAGCCTTTCAACATTTGCACATGTAAATAAATTCACTTAGAACTACCTGAGGGTTGTCTTTCAGTAGGGGTCAGGGCTAGGTTGACCATTGGCCATTCTATGAGGCACATACTCTAGCTACTTGCCAAAGGAACATGTTTTTTGTGTAATATAGTTGGTGAACACTTTTTGTGTGTTGACTAGCAAGTGCTTACTCAAGGTTGCAAGCATCAAGTTCAACTGGTGTTGTGCAGTCAATATTAATGGTGAATAAAGTCACCCCACAAGTACACCCATGGTAACAAGCAAGCATACAATATTGCAATACTCCAAGTGTGAGTGGGTATGGGGAAGCAATCAGAATGTGATTTCAAAAAGGAACTAATTTGGCAAATGCTTTTGACCACATCATCCCTCAAAGTTAATGTCACATGACACACAGACACAGAGATATTGTATGTGAACACATGATTTGTATTGTTACAATTTCCATCATGGTAGCCTAGTTCACTGGTTAACAATGTCTCATAGTTAAATGATGTAAAGTCAGGGCCAACCAGGCAGATCCCTGTCCATAGATAAATCACCTACTCACACATGTTCAAAACACTGCTAGCAAAGACATATGCATGTACATAACATTACCTGAGCACATATGCTAACTCTTACACAGTAAATCGTCAATTAGACCTGTATGTAGCAAACAATGGCGGGCAATGCCAATAGAAAAGTAAAAAAATATAAACTACCTACTTATACTAACCAACTATTCTAACCTAACCTACACTATCTTAGCCTACCTACTATCTAAAACTACTGTAACTTAACCTACCTTACTCTACACTTTTAGCACAACCTGATAAACATCGACCGTCCACCCCCCTTAAGGCACATCTTCACACACGGACAACAGAAACTACACCTATACATTATCTACATACACATAGAATCCTAAATATTCATATATTTGTATTTTTTCAAATGTACATATTTTTTATATACATGAAACACATCAACCCCCACTCCAAAAAAACAAAAACCCTACCCACTTAAAATGTAACCAACCCCTACAAAAACCCTAAAAGCACTATTGTTACAGTATCACTATACTAACATAAACTAAGCTGTAAAAACATTGTGTAGGACACAAAACACTATGAACAGGGGGAGGGGCAGAAAAGGTCCCCGTGGCTATGGTCACTTTGGTTTCCCACTGCCTGCTTCATCTCATGGAGCAGTGTCAATGCATGGTCCATTTTGGTTTCTAAAACTGTCACATGTAACATCAGATCAGATATGTACTTTTTCATGTCTAGTTCTATAGAGCTAGGCCATCCTGTGGCCTGAGGTCTGGTTCCATGTGGTTGTGATGGTCCACTAGTGCAGGTACTGTGTACAGGTGGCATGGATGTACCTTTGCTGGAATGACCACTTCTGCCAGAGCTGACCATTTCACCCAGATCTCCCCTTGTGCAGTGCTGGTGGACTGAGCAGGAAGCTTCACCACTTGCCTTAAGCTTACTCTTCCTCATAATGTGTGCCTTTACAGATCATCTGAGGTGGTGGTAGCACTCCTTTCTCTTGCTCTGCTGCTACAGCTGCTCTAGGGTCATGTTGTCTGTAAAAGCAATATGGATAACTGACAGTCAAAGGGTGACTAGGAACAGGTACCAACATCATGAAACAAAATTGTTTACACCACATATAAGGTAGCAGCCCCTACAGACTAAATGCATGTTACAGCTTACATTGACCATATACATGCCTATTACCTATCATATCAGATAAACTGTGCCCTAATAACAAAGGCAGACCAATTGCTGGACAATGCAATTGCAATATCATGGCACATCTAGGTATGACCATGTCAGTACTTAGTATGATTGGCAACAATGCTCTTTGGTACCCAGGGAATGGTACACATATCACCTTCACTGCACATTAGTGTGCCTTTCTGCATCCTGCAATGGCCTTTCTTCCACAGAGATGTGCCTAAGTAAGATGTGCAATGTCTGGAAAGTACCTGTATTCTCTCAACAGCGTAGTGTAACTGTTATGGAAAATGCCCATCTCAAGACACATTGCTAATGATACTGTATACTTAACAGGTATTACATTTATCAATGGACGCTCACATTACATAGAGGCATATGAAACCTCTCCTATCTGAACTGTTGTAAGAACATGGTGGACCATGCCAATGCTCATTACATGCTCCCAATATCATAGCATATGTAACTGACATGCATTTCGAATTGTTCACTACCACATCCATGTTCAGATGTGTATCCACTACCACATATATCTGCCTGGTCTGCCACTGTTATCATGGTTTCCATGTCAGATCTCTATCATGTGGTCTATACCAAATTGGCAACGTTTTCTCCTTGGCAGTAGTCAAAGGTTGAGAGACAGCAACACTTAACATCTACTTTTCTTGATCTATTTATCTTCATACAAAGTTTATCTGTGTTTGGGATGCACATTAAATCTGGCAAGACTCACAGCATCTGCCATCACACTCACTCCTTGCACTGCACAATTAGTAAGTATGGGCGAAATTTCGCGATCCGCGAATCTCGTGAAATTGCAGAAAAATCTGTGAATCCTGAGCGGACCGGATTTTCCAAAATTGAAGTATAAGAAGCACTTACAGTGTTACAGCAGGTGCCCAAGTTGAAGATAATTTCTTTGTAACCATTTACAAAATGGTTACAAAGAAATTAACTTCAACTTGGGCCCTTGCTGTAACCCTGTAAGTGCTTCCTGAGCGGCGCCTCCAGAGTTCGTTGCCTACTTGCAACTATTCTCTGACCCTGCTCTGACCCTCCAAGCAGGGTCAGAGAATAGTTACAAGTATGGCACAATGCTCCTGTCACAAAAATTAAACCCAACAGGAAGCACTTACAGATAAGTAAGCAGGTGCCGGACTTGAAGCTTAAATTCAGTAACACGTTAACCAGCCCCAAATTAATTTGTCTCGGTTGAGGCTGGGCAGGTGTGCTTTCTCCCCATAATCTACAGGGGTGAACCAGAGGGTGCAGTGATGAACCAGAAGGTGCAGTAGTGAACCAGTCGGTGCTGCGATGAACCAGAGGGTGGGAGTGGTGAACCAGAGGGTGGCAGTGATGAACCAGAGGGTGGCAGTGGTGAACCAACGGGTGACAGTGGTGAACCAGAGGGTTGCAGTGATGAACCAGAGGGTGGCAGTGGTGAACCGGAGGGTGCTGTGATGAACCAGAGGGTGGCAGTGATGAACCAGAGGGTGGCCGTGGTGAATCAGAGGGTGGCAGTGGTGAACCAGAGGCTGGCAGTGGTGAACCAGAGGGTGGCAGTTGTGAACCTGAGGGTGAGAGTGGTGAACCAGAGGGTGGCAGTGATGCGCCAGAGGGTGGAAGTGGTGAACCAGAGGGTGCTGTGATGAACAAGAGGGTGGCAGCGATGAACCAGAGGGTGACAGCGATGAACCAGCGGGTGACAGTGGTAAACCAGAGGGTGGCAGTGGTAAACCAGAGGGTGACAGTGGTAAACCAGAGGGTGACAGTGATGAACCAGAGGGTGGCAGTGATGAACCAGAGGGTGGCAGTGATGAACACGAGGGTGGCAGCGATGAACCAGAGAGTGGCAGTGATGAACCAGAGAATGGCAGTGGTGAACCAGAGGGTGCTGTGATGAACCAGAGGGTGCTCTGATGAACCATAGGGTGGCAGTGATTAACCAGAGGGTGCAGTGATGTACCAGAGGGTGCTGTGATGAACCAGAGGGTGGCAGTGATGAACCAGAGGTTGACAGTGGTGAACCAGAGGGTTGCAGTGATGAACCAGAGGGTGGCAGTTGTGAACCAGAGGGTGCTGTGAAGAACCAGAGAGTGGCAGTTGTGAACCAGAGGATGCTGTGATGAACCAGAGGGTGTTGTGATGAACCATAGGGTGGCAGTGATTAACCAGAGGGTGGCACTTGTGAACCAGAGGGTGCTGTGATGAACCAGAGGGTGTTGTGATGAACCATAGGGTGGCAGTGATTAACCAGAGGGTGCTGTGATGTACCAGAGGGTGCTGTGATGAACCAGAGGGTGGCAGTGGTGAACCAGAGGGTGACAGTGGTGAACCAGAGGGTGGCAGTGATGAACTAGAGGGTGGCTGTGATGAAGCAGAGGGTGCTGTGATGAACCAGAGGGTGGCAGTGATGAACCAGAGGGTGGCAGTGATGAACCAGAGGGTGGCAGTGATGAACCAGAGGGTGGCAGTGATGAACCAGAGGGTGACAATGGTGAACCAGAGGGTGGCAGTGATGAACCAGAGGGTGGCAGTTGTGAACCAGAGGGTGCTGTGATGAACCAGAGGGTGTTGTGATTAACCAGAGGGTGGCAGTGATGAACCAGAGGGTGACAGTGGTGAACCAGAGGGCGGCAGTGGTGAACCAGAGGGCGGCAGTGATGAACCAGAGGGTGGCAGTGGTGAATCAGAGGGTGCTGTGATGAAGCAGAGGGTGCTCTGATGAAGCAGAGGGTGGCAGTGATGAACCAGAGGGTGGCAGTGATGAACCAGAGGGTGGCAGTGATGAACCAGAGGGTGGCAGTGATGAACCAGAGGGTGACAGTGGTGAACCAGAGGGTGGCAGTGATTAACCAGAGGGTGGCAGTTGTGAACCAGAGGGTGCTGTGATGAACCAGAGGGTGCTGTGATGAACCAGAGGGTGTTGTGATGAACCATAGGGTGGCAGTGAATAACCAGAGGGTGCAGTGATGTACCAGAGGGTGCTGTGATGAACCAGAGGGTGGCAGTGATGAACCAGAGGGTGACAGTGGTGAACCAGAAGGTGGAAGTGATGAACCAGAGGGTGGCAGTGGTGAATCAGAGGGTGCTGTGATGAAGCAGAGGGTGCTGTGATGAAGCAGAGGGTGGCAGTGATGAACCAGAGGGTGGCAGTGATGAACCAGAGGGTGGCAGTGGTGAACCAGAGGGTGACAGTGGTGAACCAGAGGGTCCTGTGATGAACCAGAGGGTGCTTTGATGAACCAGAGGGTGGCAGTGATGAACCAGAGGGTGACAGTGGTGAACCAGAGGGTGGCAGTGATGAACCAGAGGGTGGCAGTGGTGAACCAGAGGGTGCAGTGATGAACCAGAGGGTGCTGTGAATAACCAGAGGGTGGCAGTGATGAACCAGAGGGTGACAGTGGTGAACCAGAGGGTGGCAGTGATGAACCAGAGGGTGGTAGTGGTGAACCAGAGGGTGCTGTGATGAAGCAGAGGGTGGCAGGGATGAACCGGAGGATGGCCGTGGTGAACCAGAGGCTGGCAGTGGTGAACCAGAGGGTGGCAGTGGTTTTACCAGAGGGTGACAGTGATGAACCTGAGGGTGGCAGTGATGAACCAGGGGGTGGCAGTGATGAACCAGGGGGTGGCAGTGATGAACTAAAGGGTGGCAGTGATGAACCAGAGGGTGACAGTGGTGAACCAGAGGGTGGCAGTGGTGAACCAGAGGGTGCTGCAATGAACCAGAGGGTGCTGTGATGAACCAGAGGGTGGCAGTGATGAACCAGAGGGTGACAGTGGTGAACTAGAGGGTGCCAGTGATGAACCAGAGGGTGGCAGTGGTGAACCAGAGGGTGCTGTGATGAACCGGAGGGTGGCAGTGATGAACCAGAGGGTGGCAGTGATGAACCAGAGGGTGACAGTGGTGAACCAGAGGGTGGCAGTGGTGAACCAGAGGGTGCTGTGATTAACCAGAGGGTGCTGTGATGAACCAAAGGGTGGCAGTGATGAACCAGAGGGTGACAGTGGTGAACCTGAGGTTGACAGTGATGAACCAGAGGGTTGCAGTGGTGAACCAGAGGGTGATGTGATGAACCAGAGGGTGCTGTGATGAACCAGAGGGTGGCCGTGATGAACCAGAGGGTGACAGCGGTGAACCAGAGGGTGGCTGTGATGAACCACAGGGTCGCGAACAGGCTGGACACGTGGAAACAACATGGTCTCGACCATTGCGACCACACAAGTAAATTCGCGTTCCCGAACTTGTAAAAAACCATCACGAACCGGCAAAAAAAAAACATCTGCGGGTTCGGGGAATTTGCAAAATTTGCGAATAGCGGTTACGATTTTGCGCAAATTTGCGTACCGCGAATTTGCACATTTCACCCATACTTAACAATTAGCATTGATGAAGGCACTCACCAGTGAAGTTGGGGTCCTTGAAGTTATCCACCTGACACTGTGTGTTTATTGGGGTCCACCCACACGACACAACATGTAAAACACATCAGTAAACTTAGAACACCTATCTGATATGCAGCAGAAGCAAAGTACATATGCATAGGTATTGGCTATGTAATGCTTCAAGGTATGAGTAATACAATGCCACAGTTGACATGCTGAATGATACACATTGATAAGGATGGCTGAAGTGTACACACATGTGAAGAGCCAAAGCATGCCCCTGTTGGCAAATTTGCAGAACCAGGCCATGAAACTTATCACTACCAAATGTCACTATGGTAGCTGGCATTGATGATACTCTGCACCTCCATACATCACAGACCATACTCAGCAAGGTAATGCAATACCCAGGCCCTCTTAAATGCTGACACCAGGAAATGAGTATGCTATGTATTTGCTCCCATTATGCGTACTTGTTCCCTGAGTTAGGTGAGTTCTGTACCTGTGAGTTAAGCTGAGTGCATGACATTGTCACACATGTTCCATGCATCATTAAGTTTGAAATACCATAATTGAACAATAACACATATACAATAGGTTGAAATGCGTCATATTCAGGCTAGCATACCCTTGGATACAGTTCAATGTGTGTAGGCTCCCATCTGACATACAATGGGCCTCTCATACTAGAGATATGTACTATGTGAGTCTCACGTGTAAGGACAGCTCCAGACTCTGGCCTCAAAAACACCTCCATGAGCCATGCAAAAACAGCTTATGGGATTTGCTATGCATTCAGAGGTATGTAGTTAGTCAAGTAAGTACAAAGCACAGTGTAGCTATAGTGGACATCAAGCAGCCATACCTTTTACATAAGAAATGCTGTTCAAGACCAGTGATGTGTTTTTTGCGACATTCAGAGGTTAGCTAAGAAGTGTAAGCCATGGCAGCCGTCATTAATGCTTGACAACCCAGGGAGGTATGCCAGGGAGGATCATCGGCTCATCCTAATGGGCCTGATTTACCAGTCCTTTGCTCGGCCAGTGCATCATGTTTGACTATGTAAGAAGTGACATCCCAGCAGGGCAAGGGGCTTGTACATAAGCCCTATTATTTGTACCATATGTTCCGTAATGGCCCATCACAACTGTACCTGACAAATGCTGTTTGTGAAATAAGCAGTTCTGGAGCAGATCTGCACTACCTGGTCTATCTTCATCTTAGTTGTCTGGATAGGCTATGGGCATGTACGTCAGCTCAATGCTTCCCTGGGACTCTTTTGGTACACAAATACTGGTGTGGGCTGCAGTTTCACAGATAGCACTGGTGCGCAGATCGTGCCAACACTGTAGCCAGGGCATTTTCCGCTTTTGCATGGGGGCATGTTTAATTTGAGTCAAAAGTCATGTGAGCCATACTTAATGTTACCACAAATCATCAATTGGTACATGAGACACATATGATATCAGGCAAATCATGTATACTTACGAATTGCTCCACAAACTTCTATGCCAACATAGTCCAGGAGGCCATACTCCATGCTGACCACATTGGCCCGAGATGTTTTAGCTGTTGGGTGTTGCTGTCCACTCCGAACATCCTTTGCATCTGCAGGTGTATATACTCCCAGCGTTGTTTCTGGATCTTCATGGGGTAGCATTGGATGACATGGCCCCCATTGGCTATCATGGCAGGAAGGTCATCCATGACCAGCCACAGTAATATCTTAAAAATGCCTGCTCAGTCATGGGGTAAAACTGACTCTTCCCAGTATGATACCATCCAAATCATAATACCCAAACAAAGCTGGAAACCCCAAAATCCCACTACTACCCCTTTAACAAATTTACCACAAAAGATGAACAACCAACAGCATACAGGACAATACACAGCAATATAAAACAATTTAGCACAAAAAAACTCAAGGGACAAGCAGGGACAACAGGCACGATGAACCAGCTCTAACCACACCAAAACCACTCTTTAGCATAACGAAAAGGCCACCACTCCCAAGCTCAGACAGAAAAACTGTGACTTAAGTGAAAATGAAAGTAACTTAACAGCTCCTGGTTTGCAGCATGCAGGATCCGTTACATCACTTTCCTTTATCCATTACTTCATAATCTAGATGCATGTGTCACGCTTTCAGCCAAAAAGTTGTTCTTTTTAAGCTACCAGTCAATCTGTCGATTTCACACATGGCTTGACAAGGTAAATTGCAGTTTTTAGTAAACGTCGGGTGGGAAGCGTCATTTTCTGCTGATGTGATGGTTGACAAAACGCTCAATAGTCATGCATCATTTTTTTGACCCGATAGGTCACAAGTGTTTTTTTGGGTGTATTGGGATGTGGCATGCATGTAATAATGTACAGGGATTGCAGTGTTGGGTGTGAAAAGTGGAGCTGACCTGTTTATATTCTTTGCATGTGTTTACTATGTGTGCTGACAGTGAACAAATGTGTGAGTTAATGCTGTTCAGGTATTATACTAAGGATAGTGCCCAAACACTAGGCATATATACAAGGGGATTGCTCCATGAGAACGTCACTTTTTCTGACGTTCTGGTGGTGAAATGCCCTGCAGCATATTTGCAAAGCAGTGTTAAGCCACTTTGAGTGGCTTAACGCCACTTTGTAAATATGGTACCCTTTCTCACACGCATCTGCTTGAAAGGGGCATGCAATAGGTGTTTCTCTGGTCGTTCCAAGACAACACCCATTACGTTTTGATGCTGCCCCAGATATACAAGGATGTGCAAATCTGTGGCAGCCCTAAAAACTAATGACTTGCAAAAGCAGGCATTCAATTGGCACAAAGAGGAGAAATACTTTTATTTCTCTTCGTTTTTGCTTTATCTATGTGTGCTGCATTTTGCAGCACACATAGAAAAAAAAACTGCCGTTAATGATTGTGTTTGTGCAGGAAGGGACACAATCCTGCACATAAACAATCATCTCTGCAATGCAGGCACCCTTGCACTATGGTTCAAGGGTGTCTGTGTTGCTGCTAGGCAGCTATTTTTAGCGCTAGGGAAAACATAGAGGTTTGTCCGTATTTTTGTGAATACGGCGCATCCCTTCATTTTGGAAATTGTGCAGCTCAGCGATGTAGATTTTGCCGCAGCACAGTGCTGCACAATTTCCTTACATCCCACTGTGGTAGGTCAAGGGTGCACCTTAACAGAGGTGCCCTTCGTGCTAAATTAGTTTTAGCACCCATTGACATTTTTTTCTCTCCCTGCCATGGGGTCAGTGCACGTACATCCACTACAGCTCAGCCTAATGTCAAACAGCGATATGTTCTACAGTGGTGACGTCAGCATATGTAGACCAAAGTGTGGGAACTGTGTTCCCATGCATATACTATGTAGAACACTTCAAAGTCATCATTCTACGAGTGCCCTCTACTATCGGCCACAAGTATGAGGCTGTACAATGGTTAGCAGCAGGAGAGACACACAGTCATTGCACACTGTTTAAGTCACCACACCATGTTAATTGTGAGTGACAATGGAGGACTATCTGCTACAGGTAGTTGGCATGCACACTATTTCATTTGTATCAGATGGTGTTCAGACAAAACATGGAGTCAGTAATACTGACTGACCCAATTATCGAGTTGGAAATATTATGACACAGAAATCTTGTGAGCAAGAATATCCTGGACAAGAATATCGATTTTAAGGTAAGTAACATCGATTTTTTTAAATGTCGAAGTCTTTAATATCATTTGCAAAAATATAGTTGTTTAAAATACCGATTTTTTAATTAGTGTTATGGATTTTAGTACATATTTTAAATGTATGTGATGTAATTTTTTTGCAAAAGTACTGTTTATGTTTTTTAATATATGTGTTAAACTTTTAGTACTTCTTATGTTTAACTTAATTAAATTTTGCGTCTTTTAGTTCCGTAGCAGGTTGTGGGTTTATTGGGAAATAGGGTGGGAAGTAAATTAATTAAAATAAATTAATGATTATATTTTATGTCATTATATTTATTTAATTGATATTTAATAGTGTTAATTGTACTTTTTATTTTTGAGGGGTAAATTTTATGTGTGGGTTGTAGGGTTTATAGGGGTAAAAGGTGGGAAGTAATTTATTATTAATTAATTAATAATTAGTTGTTAATTAATGTTAATTAATTAATTGATAATTAGGGCAATTATATAATTCGTTTAGGTGCACATTGTGGGGTTTATGGGGTAAAGGGTGGGAAGTAATTTATGTTTAAATAATTATTAATTACTTGTTAATTAATATTAATTAATTGATAATTAATTATGGTAATTGTGTATTTTTTAGGTGCAGGTTGTGGGGTTAATGGGGTTAAGGGGTGGAAAGAAATTAATGTTTAATTAATTAATAATTAGTTGATCATTAATATTCATACATTAATTGATAATTAATTATGTTAATTGTTTATTTATATTTTTTGGGGTGTGGGCTTTGGGTTTATAGGGGAAAGGGTGAATAAGAAATTAATTTTACTCAATTTATAACTAGTAGTTAAATACTACTAGTTATTTAATTGAAAATTGATTTTAATTGTGTAATTATTGTTTTTAAAGTTCAAGTTTAGGTGTGGGCTGTGGGGATTATAGGGATAAAGGGTGGGAAGTGAATTCATTTTGATGAATTCTAATTTGGTTTTTAATTAATGCTATATGTTTAATTGATAATTAATGATGTTAATTGTGCATTGTTTTATTATTAATGAATATTAATGTAATACTTAATTGCATTGTGTGTTTTGTGGGGTATATTGTGGTAAATATATTCATTTTAATTAACTAATAATGAATATTTAATTAATGGAAATTAATTTGTTGATTACATTTTACAATGATAGTGTAAAAAAAATTGTAATTGCAGCTTGTGAGTTTTGAGGTGTTATAGGGTGGGAATTAACTAAACTACATTTATGACATAATTAAGGTTTTAGTTAATAATTAATTTCCAAATAAAAATATTTATTTGTATGAGATTTTTATTTTTATTACATTCATAATAATATTTGTAGGTATTTGTAATATGTATTATTATAATTTGTTTTTCTTTTTTCTTTTTTAATGTTAAGTATAATTTTTTGACATATTTGTATATTTTTTATGTACTTTGTTTTAAAAATATTTTTATTTTGTTGAAGATATTTTGTTTGTTTTCAATGGTAAACTGACTGGAGTGCGAATAGTGATTTTACCCCTCCGCTATCCAACACTTTCCTTACTGTTGCATTTATTGGAGTGGAATGGTAAATGTTACCCCTCCGCAATCCAACATTTTCCCAACTGTTGGACTATCTAGAGTGGGTATAGTAAATTTTACTCCTCCGCATTCCAGCGTTTTCCCTCATTTTGCACTAACTGGAGTGGGAATAGCACATTTTACCCCTCAGCAAACCAACTTTTTCCCTACAATTGCACAGAATGGATTGGAAACAATACATTTTACCCCTCTGCAATCCAGCGCTTTCCCTACTGTTGCACTGATTGGAGTGGGAATAGTACATTTTACCCCTCCGCAATCCAATGCTTTTCCTACTGTTGCACTGACTGGAGTGATAATTGCTTTTTAATGGTGAATTACAAATTATATTGTTGTGTTAAGTGTAGTGCAAATAGTAAACTTGAATGAAAGAATAGAAGCTTTATTCGATTTTGTTTTTTAAAATCATGAAAGCATACAAAAAATAACAGTAATTAAAAATAAATATATACATTCAACAAAAACATAACTTCACATTCAAAAAAGACATAGCCCCAGCCTCAGGATTCGGCGGTGAGACATATTTTTCAAGGGGGTTTATCCCTATCTTGAATAAAGATACACGAGTTTGTCCTTTAAAGTGAGTGAGCTCAAAAGTTGCGGCAATTGTGCAATGAAACAAATCTGTTGGCAACAGAGAAACTAATACCACTGGGTACCTGGACTTCCCCACCCAGCGGGTGGTGGTAGGCTATTGTTGTTCCTAATCGGGGGATATTTGGAATACAGGGATAGAAATCATGTAAGTCCCAAGTCTGTATTGGGCCATCCCCTTCTTGGGCTGGACAAGATCTTAAATATGGTGCGATGTTCCGATTCCTGAATCTAACCAGTACCAAGTCCCCTGAAATGTTTTTTGGTAGAGGGCCCAACCAGCCCACCCTTCTCACACTCAGGATTCCGACGTCTTTGTCCGGTGGTAGGGGTCTATTCCTTCCCATCCAGAATATAACTTTGTTCATTAGGTCCAGCTGGCTTTCAGATTTTCCCAGCGCACGTGGTGGCACTCCTGTGAGGACGGACACATATGGCGCTGCTTGTGGCGGGAGGTGTATGTTTGGTGCATTGCGTACTGACTTGGCCTCTGGGGGCCTTGATATAACAGGTTTGGAAGGAGCTTTGAAAGTAGTTGAACCTGGAATTATAGGAGATAATGGAGTGACTTGCTTGCTTTTAAGGATGGCAGAGAGCTTAGCTGATGGGAAAGTGGTGGTTGGCTGGGATCGGTTCGAGTTTACAGGATTATCGATGGGTTTCAGGATGGCCGTGATTTTGTTCTCGAGACCCAAGAGCCTTTCCCCTATAGCGTTGATTTGTTCTGTTAGTGGGGAAATGATGGTTTTAACAAGTTGTTCAATCTGAGTCAGAAGAGAGATCTGGGAATAAGATATTGGTTCGTCCAGTTTGACATCAGTCTCCATGGTGGTAGGGAGATTATGAACGGACATCGCGGGGGTTACAGTTGGTATATGAGGTTTTGATTGAATCCTTTCGGCATTGTCCTCAGTGTTATCTCTATTGACAGGTAGTAACCATGAAAGTACAGAGGCTTGTGTGTTGACTTTGTTCAATAAAGAGGGGGTTTCCTGTATACTGCCTTTAGTATTTGTAGTGCGGGTGCCTTTGGCGAAGAAGGGTGAGTCCACACTAACATATTTTGTTTTACATAGTCTATTTAACTCACCCCACGGGGACAGGTTCTGCATTCTTGGGGAGTTTAGTGGAGGAGATAGTGTACTAGATGGGGAGTAACAGGGGCAGATTATGTCTGTAACATGCACAGTAGGCCGGGAGCTTGTGGTAAGCGTTTGGTGCATTTGCACCGCATGACACTCCTGCGCAGCTGGGCTTGTTCCCCCCTTACAGGGCATGATCACAATGGCAGTAATGATGTTACGATAAAATGTTAAGTTAAAGTATGTACACTATACCTCTTTTTGCAGAAGTTACGAGGGGGGTGGCCCGTCCCGTCCTAATTGGTCCACGGAGGGCCACAGAGGGCCCGCCCTTTGCCCGGGCTTCGCCTGGCGCCGTCCCGCACGCGATCCCGCGACGCGGATGCTGGAGTCCTTTTGAAGCGCCTCCTTGCGCTGGAATTAGGGGTGGCGGCGTGTTCCGCCGCTAGGGCGTCTGGGTAGTGTAGTTTGTAGACCCAAAACGCCCCCCTCGCACTGCGGTCGCTGGTCTGGATATGCGACGGCGGAGGGGAGCGATGGAGCTGCGCTGGTTCCTGTGGGCTGGTGAAGGTAAAGGTAAGCCCCCAAATGTCTATAGTCCCCCTGCTCCACCGATGCTGGAGTCCTTTTGATTTAGAAAAGGGGGGTGGTGAAAAGGGGGGTGGTGATGAACAGAGTGTCTGAATTAGGCAGACCACTCTTACCCAGTCCAAAGATCAGGGCTTGATCCATCACCGTTATTTATCTCACTGTCCCATGCCAGCTCAGAACCTGGCTATATGCAAATCAGTCTGTCCCTGGCCCAGTGCATCATGGGAACAGGGCAGACTAAACTACCAAGCCAATTCTTCACCAGAAAGGAGACAAGCTACCGGGGACCGGTTTCTGGCATTTCAGCCGTCTTTGGCCCGGCTTGCTTGAATCCTGATGGAGCAGTGAGAAAGGGACTCATGTCTGAGTATACCCTGCCACACCTATAGTGGCCAAAAACGATTTAGAAAAGGGGGGTGGTGATGAACAGAGTGTCTGAATTAAGCAGACCACTCTTACCCAGTCCAAAGATCAGGGCTTGATCCATCACCGTTATTTATCTCACTGCCCCATCCCAGCTCAGAACCTGGCTATATGCAAATCAGTCTGTCCCTGGCCCAGTGCATCATGGGAACAGGGCAGACTAAACTACCAAGCCAATTCTTCACCAGAAAGGAGACAAGCTACCGGGGACCGGTTTCTGGCATTTCAGCCGTCTTCGGCCCGGCTTGCTTGAATCCTGATGGAGCAGTGAGAAAGGGACTCATGTCTGAGTATACCCTGCCACACCTATAGTGGCCAAAAACGATTTAGAAAAGGGGGGTGGTGATGAACAGAGTGTCTGAATTAAGCAGACCACTCTTACCCAGTCCAAAGATCAGGGCTTGATCCATCACCGTTATTTATCTCACTGCCCCATCCCAGCTCAGAACCTGGCTATATGCAAATCAGTCTGTCCCTGGCCCAGTGCATCATGGGAACAGGGCAGACTAAACTACCAAGCCAATTCTTCACCAGAAAGGAGACAAGCTACCGGGGACCGGTTTCTGGCATTTCAGCCGTCTTCGGCCCGGCTTGCTTGAATCCTGATGGAGCAGTGAGAAAGGGACTCATGTCTGAGTATACCCTGCCACACCTATAGTGGCCAAAAACGATTTAGAAAAGGGGGGTGGTGATGAACAGAGTGTCTGAATTAAGCAGACCACTCTTACCCAGTCCAAAGATCAGGGCTTGATCCATCACCGTTATTTATCTCACTGCCCCATCCCAGCTCAGAACCTGGCTATATGCAAATCAGTCTGTCCCTGGCCCAGTGCATCATGGGAACAGGGCAGACTAAACTACCAAGCCAATTCTTCAAGTCCTTTTGAAGCGCCTCCTTGCGCTGGAATTAGGGGTGGCGGCGTGTTCCGCCGCTAGGGCGTCTGGGTAGTGTAGTTTGTAGACCCAAAACGCCCCCCTCGCACTGCGGTCGCTGGTCTGGATATGCGACGGCGGAGGGGAGCGATGGAGCTGCGCTGGTTCCTGTGGTCTGGTGAAGGTAAAGGTAAGCCCCCAAAAGTCTATAGTCCCCCTGCTCCACCGATGCTGGAGTCCTTTTGAAGCGCCTCCTTGCGCTGGAATTAGGGGTGGCGGTGTGTTCCACCGCTAGGGCGTCTGGGTAGTGTAGTTTGTAGACCCAAAACGCCCCCCTCGCACTGCGGTCACTGGTCTGGATATGCGGAGGGGAGCGATGGAGCTGCGCTGGTTCCTGTGGGCTGGGGAAGGAAAAGGTAAGCCCCCAAATGTCTATAGTCCCTTTATTAAGTCTTTTTTTTGTGCGCTGTCAAATATTTTGTTACTGTTGTGGTGTGTTAGGTGGGAGTAATTCTTTTTATATTTATTCAGTAGAAGAATGTTTTCTTTATAATGTGGTGCGAAATGTATATGTATTTGTTTTAATTTGTAATAATTGATTTTATGTTGTAATGTATATAATTATGTGTTTTAATTATTATAATAATAATAATAATATTATTGCAATATTTTTTGTTTCTAACTCATTTTTAGTTACATTGTAAAATATGTGCGTTTATTAATTTTTTTCAATTAAATTGACTCAATTCCTAAATATTTTTATTTATATTTAAATGTGTTTACATATATTTTTCAAACTATGCTATGTATAATTTGAAAAATTATATTATTAAATAAAATAGTAATTACTATTTTTATATATGTGTAATTTATATATATATATATATAGCAATTATACATACATAAAAAATAGAAACTACTATTTTAAATAATAATATGATATATATATGTGTGTGTTTACATTTTTAATAGGAAATGTTATTGTTGCATTTGTTAAAATATACATGTAATTATTTTTTTAATTATATTAATTAAAATAGTACTTTATATTTGTTATATATGTATAATATTACCTACTGGCGGTCACCAGTAGGTAGTTATAGTTACAACCGAGTTTCCATAGGAATTTTTTTGTTTGTTTTCTCAATAACTTTGGCGCCGTTTGATGAATTGTCACGTAATCTGGAAAACTAATAGTTCATTCAGGTCAGCTCCTGTCTTGAAAGTTTGGGGGTGATTCGTGAAGGGGGGGCCGAGGAAAAGAGGGGTCCTAAACCGCATTTTCTCCATGTTAATTTCCATAGGAAACTTTAGACACGGCTACAGCCCGAACTGCTGAACGGAATTACACCAAATTTGGCAAAAAGGTAGCTCTTGGTTCAGAAGGCATGCTCGCCAGGAATGCGCATGCGCAGGCTCCTGTGCATGCGCAGTTTCAAAGAAGAAGCCGCGATGGGGATGTTTGCAGCTCAATCAGGTAAGTTTTATTTAACTTTATTTGTAGCCTGTAAATATAATTAATAAGGTGGGCGGAAGGCGGGCGGGAAGCACGAGGCGGGCGGGAGGCGGGCGGGCGGGCTCGCGAAACAGAAATATTGCGGAGAGGCACGGAGATTTGTTCAATCTCCGTGCCTCTCCGCGATAGTCCCTTCCGCGACTTTCGCCCACCCCTAGTTGAGTCCTGGCAACAACGGGCCACCAACACCTTTGAGGTGAAATAGAAAGGCAGTAGTAGAATATACACAGCCACACTACATCACCCCAAGGGAGAAGGAGAATAAGGGCGAGAAGAGAGAAAAAGATAAATGACGAAATGTTATCAAACATTTTATTTCTTTTAATATTTCTGTTTTCAAAGACTCTGCGATGTAGAGATTCGCAAGGGAACAGTTTCTCCTGAATTCTGTTTGTTTGTGAACAGGTGTTGCTGATGTTAGATTTAAATGCAAATAAACAAACAATGGAACAACTGAATATCAAACACACGTTGAACTTTTTAGAATCTTTTATACAAATACCTAAAGTTTCGATATCTTGATAACTCTTGATGTACATAAATAATAAAACTTTAAACGAAATATGATTTGTTGAAGAAATACTTTTAGTTAGTTATTTCCTACAATACAAAAAGCAATTTCAATGGTTAATTCCACCATTCGGATAAATAGTTATGTATTATACATATCTACTATCCTTTAATCTAACAACTTAGAAGTCCGTAATATTTTTTGTTGTCACAAAAGAAGAATCCCGAGCTGGAGAAGGGAATCTGGATCACAGGCTGGAGACAGGGAAATGACTTGCAAAAATGAAACTAATCGATTGTCAAAGGGCTGGGTGGGATTTATATAGTCTTTGGTTACAAAGTAGTCTAGGAAAGCAAAGTGCTGAGGAAGCATGTAGATATCAAGTTTTCAGTTAACATGTGCTCACGTTTTGACTGTTTGACATGTGCACATGTTGGGAAGGGTTGAAAACTGTTAACCGCTAAAGCTTCTCATTTGCATCCTTACACGTGTTAACTGTTTGACATGTGCACACGTTGGCACAGGTTGAAAACTGTTAACCGTCAAAGCGTCACATTTGCTTTCTCATGACTAAAAACACCTAATACTTGCTATGATTCTTAATACAAGACATATGAAGAAACTATGGCTCAGATTACAAAAAATGTAAAACAACATAGGAAACATTTTACATTAGAATGGTTTAATATCTTGATTAGTGCGAACTAAGTTTTAATCATGGTTGAATTATGAGTCATGACACAGTACTGGTACAGTTATTTTTTTAGTACAGAAGTATGCATGTATTTATGTAATTCACTGAAAAAAACATAGGTTTCAGGGATGTTATAGTTAGAAATTAGCGTTTAAACACCCATAGAAATTCACTGTAAAAATCCATAGGTTTCAGGGACGTTATAGTTAGTTGGACTTTATACTCATACAAAACCAGAGAAATTCAGATGTTATAGTTGGTTGAGCTAACTATAACTCGCGCCCCCGCAATGCCCTGCTGATGATGTCACATATTACATCATTCAGGATATGGTCAGTGACATCACTGATTACATCACTGATGACATCTCAAATGACATCAATGATGACATCACTGATGACATCATCCACGTGACAATCTGATGCCACCTCCTCACACTTCAATATAACCTTTGATACACCCTCTCTAAAATACAGACTACCATTTTCAAAATCATAGAGACACCAATACCAGTTACTATATACCCACTCACTGATTCCTAGGTCTACACACACATGCACTCATTCACCCATACAGTCACTCATCAATACAGCACTATAATATGCACCATACACCTATACAGACAATCACAGACCGCCACTCATCCATCGAATTACTCACACACCTAGTGAGTCATGCACAGACTCTAATACATTTCTGTTTACTCACCTATACAGTTATATACACACCACCTCACTTATTCATATAGATACCAACACATACTTACTCTCTTATACAATCACTGTTTCACGCACATACTCATCCACACAGCCTCTCTCACAATCACTCACTCTCACATATAGTGATTTATATACTCCAACGCCTCACATATACTGCTTTTCACATATGGAGTTAATCACACATGTACCACTGAGACATTCATTCACTCACCAACACAGACATACACATACCCACCCACCCATACAGTCCCTCACAGATGCACTCTTGAACCTATACACCCAGTCAATCACCCACTTACACACCTATGCACAGAGTCACACACCCCCACCCACCCACACCGACACTCAGGCACCCATACAGATAGAAATCAATAACCGATATAGACACTCATGTAGCTACTCACCAAGCCATGCAGCCACTTACACACAAATCGACAGACTAATACAGACATTCACACAGTTTCGTCACTAGCCCATGCATTCTGTAAGACAAGTTTAATCACTCACTTATACAGTCAGTCACACACCTTCTAAATCATGCATTCAGACAGTTATACACCCACTAATTTTTCAATACAGATTGGCGTGTATATATATATAGAACATATTTAAACTTTGCAGCAACACACAGTCACTGGATGATGTCATCAGTGATGTCATTTGAGATGTCATCACTGATGTCATCAGTGATGTCACTGACCATATCATGAATGATGTAATATGTGACGTCATCAGCAGTGCATTGCAGGGACGCGAGTTATAGTTTGCTCAACTAACTATAACGTCCGAATTTCTCTGGTTTTGTACGAGTGAAAAGTCCACCTAACTATAACGTCCCTGAAACCTATGTTTTTTTCAGTGCATATATATGTATATATATATGGGGAAATGCTTAGGCTGAAGCGCATATGTAGCACAGAGAAAGACCTGAGAGTAGCACAGGAACAGAGCAGACATTGGTTCTTGGAGAGAGGCTATCCGCCCAAAATACTTGAGCAAGCAATCGCCAAAACCACGATGCTTGACCGTGGCGATATACTCAGAGACAAGAAGCCCATACCAACCACTGTTAGCATAAACTCAGGTCTTGAAACAGATAATACACCTGAGTTCTGCCTGATCTTGGGATATAGCAGACAACACAAAGAGATCAACAAAATAGTGCAATCCAGCTGACCACTTGTTTTAAATGATCTGGTAATTGGACCCCTGCTACCGCGGAGGGTGTCCATTACGCACAGCAGAACCCCCTCCATGAGGGACTGTCTGGTCTCCACTAGCCCTGAAACTATTGAGAATAAATCTTTGTTGCAGACACATAAAGGGTTCATAAGATGCAAGACATGCAAAGCTTGTGCCCATGGAGTCAATACAACATTGTACACTACTCCTTTCAGTCTTGGTAGCCGTAAAATAACTAAACTATTGACTTGCAAAACAGAATATACAATTTATTTCCTCTCATGTCCATGTGGCCTTCGTTACATTGGGAGCACGAAACTCCAGACCCACTAAAGAATCCTCCAACATCTCCGTGCCATAGCCAATGCAGATAATACATACCCGGTAGCTAAGCATTTTAAGGATTTCCACCAATCTAACAACAAAAGCCTTAGTTACTTCTTGATTGAAGCTATACCGCCCAGTAGGAGAGGCGGAAACAGAGAAAGCAAACTTAGGAGGTTAGAAACTAGGTATATTCTATAATTAGATACCAAGAAACCGAATGGACTCAACGTCACGGAAGATCTATACACATGTCTTTAAATATACGTTTCTGATCCCCCTTTTTTGTTTTAGCTATTCATGCTACATCTTATATAGAACTGGTCACAATTTTTGATACATTTTTTGACATTGTTTGAAAGTTCTCTCTCTATATAGTGCAGCCTAGTTTACACAAACAGCAGATTACTTTCCGTATTCACATAGATATCTCTTTTTTTTTATTGATATTCCATGAATTGAATAGCACAGAATATTGAAAGATATGCACATGGATTTTTCTCTAGGTGGCACTTATGGCGTACACCCTTATCTGTCATAATAGATGCAGCAAGTTACTTGATTGTTTTAGTACATACACTGATAACAATTGTATAATATTTATATTTATATATTTATTTGTATATATATAGGTGTTGAATTTTAATGATCATCACTTTAACAATGTACATAACTTATGAGCTGCATTTTTGACAGGCGGAGGAAGGCAGCTATATTTAATGGTTTTAAACTGCCCTTTAATTCATGTGTTCATCAAAGTAAACTGCGATATATATATTTATTTATTTATTTATTTATATAGTATATTCACATGCATATTTATATTCTTCTGTTTATTTATTTATATATTTTATGATACTAGTCTGCACTTTTGAGATGTACTATGTCAGGAATATGATGATGCATTGTAATTGACCGGCACATAACATTCTAGCTAGGATATATACCTGGGTGACCAGTAATCTACCCGATTTTTTAAAAGCATATTTAAGCCGCATGTCAACCACAATTATCAGGATTTCCGAATAGGATGTTCACTAGTAGTAATTCATTATGAATGGCAAGTACAGTGATGCATACTTTACTTTACTCATGTCTCCATTTAACTGTATTAGACAGTGATTATATTTTCCACTGCACACTATTTAAGAGTCAGGTCACCAGCAGCAGTGGGTTCCTGATTATGATTTAATTTGCACTTTGCACTTTATTGCACATTTACACAGGTTTTAGTCCACGTGACAGACTACCATGAGCTTTGATGAACGAGAAATCCTTTTTTTCGCCTGTGAGATTTATTCTTGATTTCCAATGATGATTTATTGGGGATTTTATTAATTTCGATTGTATTAATACCAATTTTTTAAGGTCAGAATCTTTGCAATGTATTCGAACGTTGTTTGGGGCGAGTATTTCGTGAGTTCTATGGCTCGACTTGTCATGTGGTTATTATTGAATGCACTAGCACTTTAAAAACATGTACACACTCATTGTCGAGTGAACAAGCGACTTTGGCTGCGAAATGCGTCTTTTCAATACAGGAATAAAAGAACTCTAAAAGCCCATACCTTGGGTCCGTGTCCATGTTGCGGCAAGCGGCAAAAGTCTGCGTGAGTCTTTTTTTGGAATTTGGCATATAAATATATATATATATATATATATATATATATATGTATATGTATATATATGTATGTTTACATTTTTAATAGGAAGTTATTTGTTGTATTTGTTAAAATATACATTTAATTCTTTTTAAAATAAATTAAAGTTCATTTCTAATGTAGGTTTATTTTCTAATATTTAAATTATATATATTTTAAAATCGATATTTAATACAACTATATTGTTGTAAACAATATTGTTTTCAATATTTTTATATTACCTTTTTAAGTATAGGGAGTCGATATTTTTATATTCTATATTTTTACTGCGACTTGGTTTACATCTATATTTTTGTGGTCGATATTCTGTCAGAGAACAGTACCAGATGATGCTCACTGCTGTTTGTTGCACATACCTACATACATCATCTGTGTAACAATTAGTAGCAGGATAAATGTGTATGTTTAGGTGTTTACAGTGACTATGGAATGAAAATGTATGCACAGAGGTAGTGCTCATACATTTATTTACAAATAGATGAACAATGTGTGGTCTGTCATCATTGTGTGTAATATCATGTCCATCGCTCATGCTGAGGTGAAAAAAATGTTGATGATGTTGTCCCTCCACCATGTTGCAGCAACTGATGGTACAGGTTGATGAGGCTCCGCAAATTCCTCCTTCTCATAGTCTGGCAGTTCCTGCTTCCCATTTTTCATCAGCTTAAGGCCATGTGTCCTTACACATATGTTGTGCAATATGCAGCACACCAGTATTATTTTGCAAACCATAGGTGGCGAGTATGGCAATCTGCCCCCAGAAGCGGAAGTGAGATTTAAAAACTCCAAATGTCTGCTCAATGATGGACCTGGTGCTGCATAGAGCAAGATTTGTATGTCTGCTGGGCTTCTGTTTTTCAGAGAACTCATGACCCACAGAAGCAAAGCTTGGACTTGATCAATTGCAGAAAAGGAGGTGTACAATTACTTAAGAGTTATGACAAGGGATCACCCAACATTCAAATCCATTCTGTTATGTGACCTCATTGACTCATACACCTTGCTTACTGTAAAAGACGTGCTATGACATTGTGTGGCATATATGCAAGTAGGGATTGGAAATGACTGACACTGCTACACATACAGGTGTGCTGTCCTATGTAATGCACTTACTATTTGTCATACTGGTGAGTGCCAATGTCATGTAGGTGATGGTGAGAGAGTCAGTTTGCCATTGAGTAGACACATCTCACATTCATTTATTGTGTCTAGTATTGGCTACTATTGCCATTCCTGAACCTATACCTGTTTAATTTGACAACATGTAAGAGGAGCAGGTGATGTGACATACTTCAATGACACTTTTTTGGCATTGAGAGTTAGAGTCAATGTTGTTCAATACGTACTGCCAAGGGAAGGATAGTGATTGGATATCAATTTGTGACATGATAGAGTATACATGGCAGTGTACGGTTCCCACTATTGTGACAGTACACAAGGGGTTAGAGATATGTGTTAATCATTCGCTTTCCTGTGCAACTTGTAGAATGACTACACTACAGTGCCATATTGCTTGTGGACAGTGAAGGCTATATTTTCCACATGATTCAGTGCCCACGGTTTTGTGGCTGCACTGGCAGAATATGTGCAGCATTGCTCCAAGACTGACACAAAATTCCAATGATAACTGTATTGTTGGCTGTCATGAGAGATGTAGTTTGTGCATGAGGCTGCACCTTGCTGCACAGCTAGGAGCCTTGGATGAATGATATAGGGGTTTGTGTGCAACACAACGGTGTGCACATAAGATGTGATGGGTGTATATGATGAGTGATATAATGTAGCATGATAGACTGATCTTGTGAGGTTTATATATGACAATATTTCTCAGTTTCATAGGTCTTGGACACATCTCATGACCATGGGATTAATATGTGGACACACGGACTAGAGACAGGGATTACAAGGTGTTGTATTTGTGTGGTTCTTTGACACTATTGAATGAACACACAGGGCCTTATTTAGCAGTTGTAATATGGCTGCGCTGACCTGCATCCGAAGTGAAGGGGTGGAATGTGCCTTTGTTTCTTAACTTACAGCATATCCACGGTCTCCCTCCACATCATCACATTGCAGTGATTAGTGCCTACACCCCCCTTACACCATGGTGCATGTGTGTCATCTAAGCATCCTCACATGATGTCATGCTTTAAGGGACACATCCCAGCACCAAAAACACAAAGGGGTCAATTACTATGTTGGCTGGAAAGGCTCCGAAAGGCATTTGGCTTGTCCGAATCCAATTCAGAAGCCTTGTTTACGACTGATTCAGAAACATTTCCGACTGATTGATTACGATGGTTGGAAACCATTCAGACTGTTCTGACTCACGTTCGAACAGCATTCAGAGACACAGAGTCAGCTGGAGTCGACTCGTACATCTCTACGGGCCGCATTTCTGACTGAGCTATTATGATGTAAGATTCGGACAGCCTTTCTGAATCAGTTCGTCCGACACAGACTAACTGACAGAATCTGCCTTTGGGGGCCCATCGCCGGCCTGCCTCCCCCAGAGGCCGCCGGTTGGGGCCCGTGGGGGTACCCATGGGTCCCTTCTTTCCAACCATGCACAGTGTAGCAGGCACCATGAGATGCCCGCCACAGGGTGCAAGGTTTTTCATGCCCACCCTTTTTTTCAATCGGAGCCTGTGTTGTCGGTTGGAAACAGGCTCCAATTTAATTTTCTTCTTTTTTCTTTCTCTTCCATAGAAAGAGGACCGCGCATGGTATATATTTGCATTGGTTACAATGTATCATGTTTGGTTATATCTATTTTTCCTCCTTTATCTTGAACCACAATAACTTTATCATCTGGAGTTCGTCCCCTTCCTCCTTTTCTTTTTTAGGTCGAGCATTTGAGACCTCTTGTATATACTTTAGTATATACTTATATGTGTATCTACTTTGTGGGCTCTAGAGATCAGACCTAGGATTGTCTGCTTCCGCTTAGGGACTTTTTTTTGTGCTGAACTGCCTGTATTTAACTGTCTTGATAGAAAACGACCAGCAGAGGTCAGTAAAATATCAGAATTGCTTTCTGCTGAGGAACTTTCTTTTTTTAATTTTTCTGGCAACTGCCTCTATTTAACTTTCCTGATAAAAAAACGAATAGCAGAGATCAGTAAAATACCAGAATCACTTTAGCATTCTCTAGATTCCAGTCCATAGAAATTGTCTTCCATGAGCACCTGTAGACAATAATATTTTTTTCAAATCTTATATTTTCAGTGACATGACCACCGAAGGCCCTGATTTTATATTAGAAATAGAGCTTAGGACTATACAATTTCCATCTGAAAGGCAACATTTCTCTCAAATGTGTTCCCATACCTGGTGTGTCACACAATTTGGTGCTTACTTTCCCTCCATGTTAAAGAACAGTAGATGTTTAAGTACCCAGGCTAATGTGCTGCATAGCTAAATACATATTAGCTCCCGAAGGCGAGACCGATTGCATTGCAAATGCTTGTTTAAGACAATGATTAAGTTTAACCACTAAGGGTCCGATTCCGATCTCGTAGGAAAGCAAATCGAAAGACTCATGTCCGGACTGCTCTCCTTACGACTCGTGTCAGGGGAGTCCAACAGAACAAGTACGATGCATTTGAATGCATCCGGATACAATTCGGTTGGACTCCCATTGACTTCAACGGGAGCCTGTGTACCAAACACATACACAGGCTCCCATTGACAAAAGAGGTGGTTGGGGATCATTGTGCACCCTGTGGTGGGCACCCCTTGGTGAATGCCACACTGTGCATGTCTGAAAGGGGGACCCATGGGTACCCCCACGGGCACGAGTCAGTGGGCCCCAGGTGAAGGGGGGCTGCTACAGGCCCCCAAAGACCTGTTACAGCAGCCTTTTCGATCCGGGCACAAGGAATCATAAAGGCTGTCCGATTCGTTCTTCGTACTGCCTCGCTTGGAAAACCTACTCCATAGAGTTACACGATTCGGTTCCGGAGGGCTCTTTCTCTCCGTATGCCTTCCGGAAACTATTCGGTCAGCGCTAAGGGTTTCCAAGCAACGTACTTGGCTGTTCGGAATTGGGAACGGGTTGGTCGGAAACAAGTCCTCTGGATCGGTTTAGGTAAAACCAAATACGATTCGGAGCCCTTCCGATAGATTTCGGAAACGGGCCCTAAATCTATAATTTCTTGACAATCATTAGGAGGATCTAATACTTGTAATAACAAATCCTTGAGTTCTTCTTGCAGGACTCTATAAAAAAGAAACACATATTTCTCCTCCGTCCAGTCTGTTTCTGTAATTAATCTATTAATAGGGGAGATATAATGTAATAGGTCTAATGACCCATGCTTTAAACTTAGCAGCTCATTATCAGCTGCCTGGAGAAATGCATGTTTGGAAAAAGAAATTCATGGCATTGTCAAATGCTATGAAGTTAATGCTATGAAGTTATATAATAAAGGATCCTTGCATTCTACTAAGGGCATAGACCAGAGAACAGCGTCCCCTCCTAGATATGAAAAGGCAAAAGCCACTTTAGCTGAATAATCTGTGAAGGCTCCTGGCCTAGCCATAAATTGTAGATGACACTGATTCAAAAATATTCCTTACTTGTTTACATCTCAATAAAAGAGCTCGGTGGCACCAAAAGAATGGGAGGAGGTGTAACTACATTCATCTGAGGTGGTAGAATCATAGTGTTGCTTGACGAAGCTCGGTCCGAGGCATTAGGCTGTGGAGGGAAAAAACTATGAGATCTTAGGCTCGGTTCTGATCCAGACGCGTTGTAGATGCCCAAGGATTAAGTTGAGAATCTTTCAGATGCATTTGAAGTGCTGTTATATCTTGTCTTAGATCATTATTTTCTGGCTGTAAAGCTGCAAGCATAGTAGCTATAACAATCAAACTTATCTTCTGCTGGGAGGGTTCCATACCTTCTGGGTGAAGTGTTATTACGTGGGCTTTGCCTTCTGTAGGAATCTGATAACAATGCAGCACTTACAATATTGCCTGCACAGTTTACTTCATGGGGACGTTGTGGACTCACCTTTGTATTCCCTACCTTAATGCCTGTGCTACTTGTTAACACGGGGAAGTTGGATAGAGTCTGGGAGGAGGGCCTGGATGGGATGTCATAGTTTTTGGGGAACTGAGGCAGTTCTCAACCTGTCGAGATTACCAGAATCTACTTAGAATTTGCTTTGACTCAATATACTCCTCTGAAATTTCTTTGATTTTTTAACTGTTACTTCCTGTCCCCTCCCTTACCCGCAATCAACTGAAATAGATAGAACGTCCTTAGGATTAGTGGTGTTCAGTAATGTAATCGTCTATCTTGCGTATATTTAAGGGGAAGGTATCACTGGTGGGAGATCTCTAAAATACAAACACAACAATCTCACATTTATGCTTAGAATATGTGGTGGCCGGCAGAGATGGGAGATCCACCAAAACCTGCGGTTAAAGCTAAGAACCTGGAAGTGTGGTTCGACAACAAACTTTCGCTCTCAGCACACAAATGCAACTGTCTCTGCCTCCTACTTCCTCATCAAGAAAATAAGGAAGATTCTTCCTTACATCCCGGTAGACACTAGAAAAACTGTAGTAACATCGCTGATTCAGTCTAAACTAGATCACTGTAACAGGCTTTACCTGAACATACAAAAGCAGTGCTTAAAAAAGCTTCAGATTGTTCAAAATACAGCAGCTCGGTTACTGTCCAACACCCCTAGGTCAAATCTGTATCTAAAGAGATTCACAGCCTGCACTGGCTTCCTGTAGTACAACGCATTAAATTCAAGGTGCTGTGTCTGGCCTTGGTATGAACCAACCACACATCTTTGCTATACAGAGGCTAAACTCCTGACAGTGCCCAGAATTTGCACATCGTACTGGGGTGGCCGCAGCTTTCGCTTTGGCTCCTCTAAACTCTGGAACACTCTTCCAAGTGAACTCAGGAGTGCGAGCTCCCTCTCCAACTTCAGGAAAGGACTAAAAAAAACTGGTTGTTCCAGAACTAGAAGTCTGAACGGGCTCACTGGGTCCTCAGCGCCAAGACACCTCCGGGTATTTGATTGATTCAGATGCTCCGTCCATGACCACCCCCTTTTGTACCGCTTTTGGCCGCCATAAGTGTGGCAGGGTATGCTCAGACGTGAGTCCCTTGCTCACTTTGCCACTGGATTCAAGCAAGCCAGGCTGAAGACGGCTGGAATGCCAGAAACCGGTCCTCGGAAGCTTGTTTCCGGTCCAGGGAAGACATGGCTTGGCAGTTCGGGCTGGACTGTTCCCATGAGGCACAGGGTCAGACTGATTTGCATATAGCCATGTCTGAACTGGGGTGGCAGAGTGGGCTAAAGAACGGTGATGGATGATTAAACCCAGATCTTTTGACTGGGTGTGAGTGTTTGATTGATTCAGATGCTCCGTCCATGACCACCCCCTTTTGTACCGCTTTTGGCCGCCATAAGTGTGGCAGGGCATGCTCAGACGTGAGTCCCTTGCTCACTTTGCCACTGGATTCAAGCAAGCCAGGCTGAAGACGGCTGGAATGCCAGAAACCGGTCCTCGGAAGCTTGTTTCCGGTCCAGGGAAGACATGGCTTGGCAGTTCGGGCTGGACTGTTCCCATGAGGCACAGGGTCAGACTGATTTGCATATAGCCATGTCTGAACTGGGGTGGCAGAGTGGGCTAAAGAACGGTGATGGATTAAACCCAGATCTTTTGACTGGGTGTGAGTGTTTGATTGATTCAGATGCTCCGTCCATGACCACCCCCTTTTGTACCACCTCCGGGTATTCGTCCGTTTTATAAATCCCAGTAACATTAACATACATCGTAAATAGCGGTTCTAATCAATGAATTATACGTACTGTGAATACAACTGTTGATAATTATGTTTATACGAATTCTTAACCCCACTTTAGGTTCACGGGTGCTCTCAATTAATCTTATTGCATCGTGCGTAACTGAGTTCTTTGCAATGTTCGTATTTATTCATACAATACGAGTTTTCCAATGTTGAGAAATATTCAATGTAGAAAATTTTGAGAATAACCATTAAAAAAAGATTAAAAAATTATTTGTCTTTCCTTCACGGAATTAAATAGTGCAAAAATGAGTCTTTGATATGGAAAACAATCTTGAGCTTACTTGCTTTGGGTAACACCAATGACTTTTGTGCTTTCTTTCTTATTTCTACAGGATGTGGATGCCAAGAAGACTGACCAGAACCGAATCGGGATGCTCTCCGACTTTGAATATCTTCAGGTAAGTGGAGTGTCAGAAATTAATGCCGATTAGTGTCCAAGCCGAATACCAACAACCGGAACGAAGATTACCGCCTCACCGATGTTGTACAGGCAACTGTCTTGAGGAAAAGCACCTTGTAGACCATTGGGAGTGGTTTATATGGAGAAACCACACCCAAGATGGCTGCAGAGTATTGAGCTCTCGCAAGAGCTTATTTCCCATTCTTTTTTTTACATAGCTGGACGGTGCACTGGAAAGCAAGGCAATGTGTTTCTATAGATTAGATTGTATCATGGAATATCTCAGATATCCTATATTCAATCAATGCTCTAATCACCATGAGAATGACCCTTACTTGCAATACAGTTTACACTCTAATGTACACAATCAATCAATCAATCATTACATTTGTAAAGCGCACCACATACCCGTGAGGGTCTCAAGGCGCTGGGGGTGGGGGGGGACAATCATAATACAAGACAGTTTAAACTCTTATGTACACAATCATGATACAAGATTAAGAGACTACATAGCTGTACAGTGAAGCCCAATATATTATAAATGCATTATAAATTGCTGATGCACGGGTTACTGGGTGGGATTTATAGACATGCCAATAATTCCTGGGCGACATGCACTCTGTGTAACAGCACTCCTGAGCCAGTATTGGGCAACGACTGCCTCCCTGAGGTCAATACGGGTTCTCTGGTAGTATGTCGGGTTCCTTCTCCTGTGCTGTCTCTGTGGTGGTGGTCATCTTGGTGCTTCGAACTGCAATAGTAGTAGATTCATGGCATAGTTGAGCTTGCTAAAGTGATCTGGTTATTTTCAGCTTTTATACATGCATCATTTTTGTGCCTGCTTTTCTGTAGCAGTAAAAAAACTGCCGCCAATGATATTCACAACAAGGGGTGGTGAGGGACAGAGTCTCTGAATTAAGCAGAAAGCTCTCACCCAGTCAAGAGATCAGGGCTAGATCCAACACCGTTTTTTAGCTCACTGCACCATCCCAGTTTCAGAACCTGGCTGTATGCAAATTAGTCTGTTCCTGTCCCAGTGCATGATGGGAACAGGGCAAACCAAACTACAAAAGCCAATTCTTACACTGGGAAGGAAACAAGCTCCCGGGGACCGGTGACCTGGTCCCCGGTAGCTTGTCTCCTTTCTGGTAAAGAATTGGCTTGGTAGTTTAGTCTGCCCTGTTCCCATGATGCACTGGGCCAGGGACAGACTGATTTGCATATAGCCAGGTTCTGAGCTGGGATGGGGCAGTGAGATAAATAACGGTGATGGATCAAGCCCTGATCTTTGGACTGGGTAAGAGTGGTCTGCTCAATTCAGACACTCTGTTCATCACCACCCCCTTTTGTAAATCGATTTTGGCCACTACAGGTGTGGCAGGGTATACTCAGACATGAGTCCCTTTCTCACTGCTCCATCAGGATTCAAGCAAGCCGGGCCGAAGAGGCTGAAATGCCAGAAACCGGTCCCCGGTAGCTTGTCTCCTTTCTGGTAAAGAATTGGCTTGGTAGTTTAGTCTGCCCTGTTCCCATGATGCACTGGGCCAGGGACAGACTGATTTGCATATAGCCAGGTTCTGAGCTGGGATGGGGCAGTGAGATAAATAACGGTGATGGATCAAGCCCTGATCTTTGGACTGGGTAAGAGTGGTCTGCTCAATTCAGACACTCTGTTCATCACCACCCCCTTTTGTAAGCCAATGATATTCAGCGCCTGTTTTCAAAAGTACTACTGTTTCAGAAAATCCTTGTACATACGGAAGTTTCAGTTTTGCACTGCTTTTTCCGGGGGAACGCTTACCTTGCATGTCATTACCAAAAACTGCCACTAGTAGATCTGGCGATGAGAAAAATAGGCGCTAGCAGTGAAAAAGTGATGTTAAAGTGCTATAAAATCACTTTGTATATATGGTGTAAAAAAAAAGATGCTTCAGCGTCAAAAAAAATGACACTGTGGCAGTGTTAGCTCCTTGTAAATAAGCCCCTGAGATTCAAGAAACTCCACTCTATCACACACATTTACCAGCTGCTCAGGGCAGATCCAAAATTGTATTTCAGGTTGGAAGGGATACACTTGATAATTTTCATATTACAACACACACTACTGACAGGAAATGGGTCAGGGTGGTAAGATTGCATTATGAGGACCGTCAATTGCACAATGATCGCTCTTACTCGCAACCTAGGCGGCACTGATTTACCGGGAATTACCAAGACAACAGAATAATAATTGTGGTAAATTTCAGCTTTGACATACTCCTTACAATAATTAAAGAAAACGACAAAAGTATGAGTGTTTACTCAAGCAATCCTGGCCTCTTTTTGCAGCCCTAGATGTTAAAATTGTAAGTTGAAAAAAAAGTCAAGAATTGCGAGCTCCCTGCATGTTTCTGTGAACTCTAATCACCCGCCATTATTCATGCACGTTAGGACATTATGCATTTATATAAAAAAAAGTGATTCTTTCATGAATGATGGAACAGCGTGGAGCCCAGGGTTGTGTATCTGTAGGTGAGTTCAAAGACTAGTTTCCATTCTCTTAAGCCCAAGGGGGGCTCAAAGAAAGCTTGCTTTTCCTCTGATGCCGCGTTTTGCTCTGGGCAAGCTTACATGTATGTGACCCAACTGAAGCGTCGCGAGGCATCCACCAAGCCGCATAAGCTTTCGCCCGCTGCCGAGCATGAACCAAAGAGCAACCCCCGCCTTCTATAAACCTCCTCTAGGTGCAGAATGTAACCGGATGTGCTTCCCACGAAATTGCGCTTTATCTCAAATGTGTTCCTAAAAGGAAGTTTCACTTCATGCTTCACTTCAAATGGCATGTTTGTTCTCTGAAATATCACTGGGATTTGCATGCTTCTCGGTCAATTTAGGGTAGACGAAATTGGATAAAATGTGACATATTCTTTGAGGCTGCGAGCGCACATGATCCAGTTCAAAACTCGTATGTTGTTTCTCAGCAGTCTACAATGTAATATTTCCCATGCGTGTCCTATACAGTCGTTCGTTTTATCTTTTTTTTCCGTCAGGGAATATTCTATAAAGCCGTTCTTTGCTCTTAATGGAATTGTAGGTAATTATGCAGCTATCAATTCCATTTGACACAAGTTCTACCATTTAGATCTTTTTATATTTTTAAGTGGGGAAGTTAAGAAGCAGATAATATGATGGATAAAAGGATTACAATCTGCAAATTTTTTCAATTTCCCATAATCTCGGACTACTTTAGTATCTTTATGTCTGCTACTTGTTCCAGTCCATTCCTGGGTCAGGGGCGTCTCTAGGCTCATGGCAGCCCTGGGCAGGGAGCGTAGGTAGGGGTCCCCGGAAGAGGGGGTCCGGGCGGGGGGGGGGAGCGCAGAGGCCAGTGAAGAGGGGGAGGGGGGGTCAGGGTGTTTGGAAGTGGAACAGAGCAGGAGGCCGCCAAATTCCTGCCAGGGGCCGCCGCGCAAATATGTACCCATCCTCAGAGGATTATTATATTAAGGATATATATTGGCGTGGTGGCCCCTGGGGTTTGGTGGCCGTGTGCAGGTGCACAGCTTGCACGTGCCTAAGGACGCCCCTGCCTGTGTTTTGTTAGCACAAGTCATGCACCAGGTACGCCTTCCGGAGTTGGACAGTGACAACGAGAACACGCAGTATTTGCATTGCCTATCCACACAGAGATACCCAGCATAGATGCACGCATTCACACATATAGACAGATATGTTGTGGAGCCGTGGAACTTCCTAGCATGGGCACTCTATTTGGAATCTGTGGGTGTGTACAGACTGGGAGGTTTGAGGGACAGTTTGCCTGATGTTGTGGCTGAAGTGCAACCGAATTAACGTACCTCTGTTGCTCCTAAGGTGTCCAGTTGTGTCCCTGGATATCTAGGGGCATATGTACAAGGGAAGTGATGGAAAGAGGCGTTAGCCTTCCTGGCTTAACACCTCTCTCCAGTATACAAAAATATTTTCCTTCCTGTGCAGACCAATAGTATTAGACTCAGAACCTTATCATACAGTTGGAATTGAACCTGAAGTATAAACCTCAACAAACAAATTGTAAAATATTTGTCTTCACTTTATTAAAACTGGCAATTAATGCCACGGATGTCATAATTTTTGCAAACATATAATACAAAATTCACAATATAAAAGACCTATTGTTACACAAAATACAAAATGTACATATTATAACAAATCAAATACAATATAAAAACAGTCCTTTTGTCGACGCGTTTCTGTGTCTTGATCTTATTTTGTGAACACCTTCCTCAGGACAGGTTAAAGAAATATAAAACACTTCAAATTTAAAAAGCATATATCTTTAATCCTTCTAGTTATCCTTAGAATTGGACCGATTGTTGGCTTTTGGTCCTCCTTGTAGAGTGTTCAACAGGACATGGACATGTTTATTTCACGTAGGGTTTTTCAGAAATATGGGGTCATCATATTTTAATGAAGGAACACGAACGGAGACCGACGAAGACGCACTCTCACTGAACGCCAGGGGTATTTTTTCACAAAATGCACATTTACAACTGCATGGTGGTACGAAAGGACGTACGGGACAGAAGATAAAAGGAGGATTGTTATCCCCAGGAACATCAATATTAAAATATGATGACCCCATATTTCTGAAAACCCCTACGTGAAATAAACATGTCCATGTCCCAAATTTGAAGTGTTTTATATTTATTTAACCTGTCCTGAGGAAGGTGTTCACAAAATAAGAGCAAGACACCGAAACGCGTCGACAAAAGGACTGTTTTTATGTTGTATTTGATTTGTTATAATATGTACATTTTGTATTTTGTGTAACAATAGGTCTTTTATATTGTGAATTTTGTATTATATGTTTGCAAAAATTATGACATCCGTGGCATTAATTGCCAGTTTTAATAAAGTGAAGACAAATATTTTACAATTTGTGTGTTGAGGTTTATACTTCAGGTTCAATTCCAACTGTATAATAAGGTTCTGAGTCTAATACTATTGGTCTGCACAGGAAGGAAAATCTTTTTGTATACTGTTTGCACTTCCCAGTCCTTTCTGGCACAAGGGAAACTCTTTCTTTTTTGAAAAGATTAACACCTCTCTCCACCACTTCAGAAATGCAGGGCTGCACCATATTTACAAGAATATGGTGCATCCCTGCGTTTCCCCCCGCGCTGGTGCCACACTTAGCAGCCTAGCACCAACGCAGGCACCCTTGCACCATAGTGCAAGGGTGTCTGCATGCAGGGGTAGATTGTTTATGTGCAGGAAGGTACCCCTTCCTGCAAATAAACATCCTTTAAATTACGTTTTGCGAGTTCTATGCGTACTACTTAATGCAGCACACACAGAAGTTGCAAATCAGATTTTTTTTAAATGATTCTTTATGTGCAGGAAGTGGGACCTTCCTGTACAAAAACAATATTTTGCCTTTTTCTATTTTTATGTGTGCTGCACAAGGCAGCACACATGAAAACAGCAAAAACAAAGAGAAATTAAACATTTCTCCTCGTTGCGCCAGGGTAAAAGCAGGTTTTCCCTGGTCTTAATTCTGGCACTGCCTCCTATTTATGCCTCCCTTGTAAATAGGAGCCAGAGTCAGAATCAATGGGTTTTCCGGTGGAACACACACAGCAACACCCATTGCCCTACCCTTCCAAGCTAAACATAGCGTGAAAGGGGGCCTTATTTACAAGGCAGTGTTAAGCCATGTTAAGTGGCTTAACGCTGCCTTGTAAATAAGGCGAGGCCCCTATCACCACAGGAACATCACAAAAAGTGACTTTCCAGTGGCAATATTGGCTTGTACATATGCCACTTAGGGCTAGATGTAGGTAATCACAATTTACCGATTCTTAAATACCGAATTTGACCGATTCGGTATTTAAGAATCGGTAAATGTGATGTAGGTAATTAATTGGTAAAATCTACTGATTCGGTAATATTCCTTAATGAGGAATACCTTCCCATTCATTCCTATGGGCCTGGAGGCCCATAGGAATGAATGGGAAGCCATTCACTATTACCGGTTCGGTAAATACCGAATTGGTAATAGCGGGAGCATAATCCAGGGTGGCAGGGTGTCACATTGACACCCTGTTGCACCCCTGAATTGTGCATGTGTGCACATGTGGCACACATACATGCCCCAAGGGCATGTATGTCTGCCACATGCACTTTAAAAAAAGCGAATAATTGCTTTTTTAAAGGTATTCAGTATTTACCACCAACTTGTAGTTGGTGGTAAATAACGAATCCTTCAAGCAAAAATGCACTCACTTGAGTGCTTCCTACATAGGTGTTAAGGATTCGGTAATTTACCGATTCCTTAAAATAAGGAATCGGTATTTTACTCATTCCTTAAAATAACGAATTGGTAAATTACAGAATCCTTATTTATTATTCAGAGCTTCCTACATTAGAAAGGGCTGAATACCGGTCAGTAACAGGAAAATCACCGGTATTAAGCTACCTACATCTGTCCCTTAGTCTCTTGTGTCACCCAATCTCACACTGGCAATGAGTAGCAGATAAGAACAGAATAAACCTGCTGTCTGAGGGAAGCTGACGAGTGGTTTTGTCACTTGAGCAGAGTCTGTAGGCAGGTGACAGGAAACATAGCAGAGCAGCAGAGGACGCCAGGGCTGGACTGGGAACCAAAACTGGCCCTGGCAAAGAGCTTAGCCGGCCCCCCTGGGAGTTGCCAAGCTGTTTGCCAAGGCCGGTTTCGGACGATTTTGTTACAGGGCAGATTTGCTGCAAAAACGTCCCTATAAGAAAAACGGTCCCCAGGGGTCCACTGGGGAAATGCTCGGTGCCCACTATGGTGAGTCTGGCCCTGGAGGACGCTCGTTCATCTGCCTTGAGCACAGTTTAGATGTTTAGGCAGTTCCATTCAAGAAATGGCCTCTATGGAATGCTGACTGGAGTGTGTTGCAGCTCAAAGGTGAGGACACAGTGCGTGACACAGTATAAAAGGATAAAGATAGTCAATGGAACACAATGGGCCCGAGTCACAAAGGTAAATGTACGCGTTTCTTTAAGTTTATCAGGTTTTTGGTATTCACAAACTACAAGTTTAATTTTACTAATAGTAATTTCATGACTATGGAAACTTTGCACTTGTGATGGAAACTCAAAAAAAGATAGTACTGTCAATTCTTTTTAATGTGTGGAGTTCTGTGCTATGACTGTGGATGCTCCAGAATCATAAAATTACTGATAGTAAAATGAAACTTGTAGTTTGTGAATTCCCAAAAAGATAGTAAACGTACACAAAAGTGTAGGTTTTACCTTTGTGGAACATTTACATTGTACACTCATTATATTTCACTAAGGAGGATGCTATGTGCCACTACTGTTCGTCACAATCAAGGAATATGCCTAGTAACCCCACAATGGCATGTGACACACTATCAAGGAGCTGTGCTTGTGTCACAAAGGAGAAGCCAGTGAGGAAACCATCCTTTGTGCCCTGGACAGATGGATAGAAGACATTGTGGTATTGGTCAGGAGGTTGGGGCACTAGCTGCTAACAAGTAAGTGTGGCTGCCTGTCAATGACAAGCCCACTATTGGTTCTGTCAGTTAATCACCATGCAAACTGTTCATATTCCCAATACATTTTTAAGAATGTGCAAAGAGATACCCCTGCTTGTCATGATGGAGAAAAGATAATACTCAGTAGCGAGCTATTGAAGGACAATAATGGAAAACATATTTTATTGAATTAATGTGATCCTTTAAGAAACTTGAATTGGACATTTAATTTTGTGGAACAACTGTAAAAGCATCTTGCCTCTGTTCACGTGCAGTCCACTCTAATTATGTTTCAGGGAATGGAGGACAAGGATCAAGGGTTAGTACAGCCTTGCTCATAAATTACCCATAAGAAATTAGGCTAATAGTTGAAGCTTTTTTACTTTATCAATCTTTATTTCGAAGATGAACTTCATAAAAGATACATACAATACAAGTTTAAAACCTTGGTAAAAATGGACTTGAAAGTTTAAAATGCTAAAGGTTAAAACATCGGGAACACGAGAGTTCTAAGGTCAATCATGTACAAAGGGTCTTTCACCAGTCTAGTCGGAATTAGTGGGCCAGTTTCAGACACTATCTTCTGTAGTGCCAGACGGCATTTAGATACTTAGCTACAGCGAACACAATAAATTCCGACAGGTCAACTTTGAGAATTCTCAGGGCCTCCGTGCACTTTGTAAAGCCCAAGTTCCTACAAATTGGTATAATCCACTTTTTCCGTGCCTCTCTGTATGCTGGGCAAAAGAACATCAGATGCGGCTCTGTTTCATCTGTCACCCTGCATGCGGGGCATCAAGGGGATACCACCTCGTTCCATTTAGATGTAAAAGTACAGATTGGGAGAGACCCATGCCTCCATTGGAGGTACAGCTTCCTTAGTAGCACAGGGTAGATTTTGTCAAGTGCCAATTCCAAACTGTAGTTATCCTTAATAGTTAAGAATGACTCCGTTAGTGTTCCCAAGTTGGGCCGGGCCAAAAGTGCCGCTCTTTTGTGTCCGCGATACACCTTGGCAATAGTCTTGTTCGAAGTCAAAGTGCAAACAGACAATGGATCCGTCCAGAGGGTGTGTAGTCCCAAGTCCTCCAAGCTTTTCCTCATGAATTTCAGCCACAGAATGTTCCCTGAATGGGGAATGCTGAGCACCTCCTGAAGCTCCTGCCTATAACTAATCAGTTCTGGCACCGCCCACAGCCTGCGCCAGTAAATCAGGGGTCGCAGTGCCAGTTCTTCATCTAGTGGTCTAATTCCTAGATCCATTCTAAGTGGGACCAAGGGTGTACTGGGGGGTAGTCCTACTAAACACCTAAAAAATCTATTCTCTTCCTTTAGTATTCCATGGGATACAGCGTGCCCCCACAATTCGCTGCCATATGTGGCAGCACCTCTTGCCTGGGCCCTATAGATGTGTAGTGGGGGGCCTACCTGTTTAAGGGATGACCTGTTTTTCCCCATCAGTGTTAGTATCCCCCCCGCATGTTGTGTCAGTTTCAGTATCGCTTTCTCCTGGTGAGGGCCCCACGTTAACTTTTCATTGAGTGTTATTCCCAAGTACTCAAACGTTTGGACCCTTTCCAGTGTGCTTGTCCCTATATGAGGGGTGGAGTTGAACCTTCGAGGAGGATTGAAAGCCATAAATTTCGTTTTCGAGGTATTAATTTCAAGGCCATGTTCCTTGCAGAATACCACGAAACCATCCAGGACGCGCTGGATCCCCTTGGGCGACTTGGAAAGCAACAGGGTATCATCAGCAAACATGATTGCTGGTACCCTGTTGCCTGCCAATTTTGGTGCGTCTGAGTTCTGTACCCCTTCCAGGTGGGCAATAACCCCGTTGACAAAGAGGCAAAACAGGGTTGGTGCGAGCACACAACCCTGCCTTACACCCCTGCCAACGGGGAACCTATTGGAGAGAGCTCCATCCTTCCCACATCTCACTTGGGCAAAGGTGTGAGTGTGCAGACAGATGATCATGTGTAGGAGCTCAGTTGGAACCCCCAATCTTGACAAGACTTCCCACAGTTTCCCTCGGGGGACCAGGTCGAAGGCCGCCCTTAAATCCACGAAGACCGTGTAGAGGCTGCCACCCCCCAACTGTACGGTCTTCCAGTGGATAAGGGACAGCCGAAAGACCTGATCAATGGTAGAGACCTTTCTTCTGAACCCTGCTTGAAGAGGGCTCAGAATGCTGTTCTCCTCAATCCAATCCGACAGACGGTCCAGCACAAGCCTAGCAAAAAGCTTCTGCGGGACGTCTATCAGGCTGATTGGTCTATAATTGGCCGGGAGCAGAGGCGACCCTTTTTAAATAGTTGAAGCAGATGAGTAGCCACCAATAAGTAATACTCACAACACTTGTCAGGGTGAACCACTAAAGTCATTAAATAAACCTGAGCTCAACAGCCTAGTAGCTATCACAAAGAGCAGACAGGCTTAACTCAGAAGCCAATGTAAAGTATTTATGCAGTACCAAAACAGTAATACATTCAAACACTGCACAAGAAAAATCCCAACCCAATTTATTAAAATGTGTACATTTTATTGAATAAAATAACTAAAATGGCAAAAATCCAATAAAGGAAACCTCAGTTATGAATTTTTAAAGCATACACGTGAAAATAGCGGCAAAAGCGTAAAGCACCAACAGCTGTCATCTGGTTGTGTTTGGCCAGTACCTAAAGGCAAGTTGAGGTTGACTGTAATGGGGCGCGGGTCGGATGCAGAAAAAAAGTTCAAGCTGGTGGGAAATTTTACCTTCGGACTTAGGGCCTGATTCAGTGTTCGGCATGAGGATTATTCCATCACAAACATGCCGGATATTCCTTCCTCCGTGATACAAGTACCACTGAATGCAATTCACTTGTTATGCAGCAGTGGGATATCATGGGTTAGTGATGGAGTAACCTAACAAACTTTTAATCAGACCATTAGTCTCTGAAATTGAAGCCAACAATCCTCAGTGCGCTAAGGCAGCAGTTTGTAGCCAAAGGGGGTCCACTACGTCAGATAGCCTTTGGATGAGATTCAGTTGAATCTGTTATTTTTTGGGTGGGAAAGCTTGAAGCGGAAGAAGTTTGAATTTTGTGTCCGAGATAATTCTGGCAACATCGCCCAGTCAAGATTGTTTACCTTTGGGCTTAGTCACCTTTTTGGATCCCAGATTCTTTCAGTAGGGCAAGGCTGCAGGCTTTAGCCAAAGAGGGCTCCACGATGCTGGATACCTTCTCCGTGAGGTCCCGCTAAATTGGATTTGCTGTCATCGAAAAGCTTAGAGCAGGAGAAACCCAAACCTTGGCTCAGAAGCAATACACTTATATGAAGATCTGCTTGGCAGGCTGGTTCCTGTTGTCTGGAGGTTCTTGAAGCCAGAAGGTTTCTAAGTCCCAGTTTTTAAGAGATGATAGGAGGAGTACACATTGACACTAGCCAAGGGTCCAGAACCTTTGGTACAGCACTTGGGGGCAAGAATCACTCCAGCAGAGGACAGCAGCAGGCTCTAGGGCAGGTCCAGCTGGAACTGGTCAGCTGGGCAGTTGCAGGAAATGGCATCTTTAGTTTGTTCTTTATCTGTAGCCTGAGGAAGAGGTCAGATTTATGACCCTTGGAGTCCACTTTTTTGTTTTGGGAACAAGAGGGTGAACAAGTCCAGTATTCTAGGCTCCTCTCAGGCTATAAACACTAGGTCCAGTCATCTTCTGTTCTTCCACAGGTCCAGAAAGTGGTCTGAGGAGGGTACTTTGATTGGCATATTGATTCCTGGCACCAGCCTGTGGATGGGGGAAATTCCTTGCCACACCCTAACCCATGGGGTAAAAGTTCCCAAGAGTAACCCTACCCACCTTTGCTGAAATTCCCGTATGCTAACTGAAAACAATCCCACAATACCCATATCTGCCTCAAACCAAGATGGTAGAACCTTTCTTCCCCTGTGCAGAGCTCCTGTGCCCACCTCGGAGGTATGGTCAGAGGAATGAGCAAACCCTCCTCCGCGGTCATTCTGAACCAGTTCTGCGGACAACTCCCCTTCCACTGGGAATGTAGTACAGGTGTCCCCTAACATTTGCCTATGACATAGGCCTCTTTAAATGTAATAACATTCATTGCCACAGTTCAAATGGTCATCCTGCCAGAGAAACTCATACACCTCCCTACACCCTTTGTTCTTTTATGGGAGCAGTTTTCACATCTCATCTAGGGGGTTATTCAGCTTGCAAGTGACATTTGAAGCCCATGCAAATGGGCCTTCATTGGCTTTAGGATGGGAAATGGTGACTTTCTAAAAGTACCTTTTCCAAAATATAAATTAAGATCCAAGTTCACAAATGGATTGTACTTTTAACAAATGTTTCAAAATGTCCAAGAACGACATTCATAACTTCCAGCCATGCTAAATTAAACATATTTTAACACCTTGGCTGCTGTGACTTTTCCCCTCCTGTGCTGACATTCTATGAATCCTCATTGTTCATGACGAGCTCAGCTCGTCATAAGCACAGCTCAACCGTGCCTCATGACGAGCTGAGCTCGTCATGAGCATCGAAGGGGTTAATAGCTTTTTAGGCTTTTTTCATTGTAAGGACATGTGTAACATTAACATTTTACATGTCCTACTTTTAAATACAGTGCACCATGGTGTATGGGCAACAGGGCCTACTTAGAGATGGCTTTTTAATGATTAAAAGGAAGTTTTTGACTTGTCAAAGGTGGTTATTTTAACTGGTCGAATTAGCAGTTTCAAACTGCACAGCCAGACTACAAATGGTGGACCTGCAGTCATGTTTGTACACAGTGGGTGCTAGAGTCCTCTAGCGGCATTTAACTTTCAGGGCCTGGGCACGTGTTGTACCATATTCTAGATATTTATAGATAAGTTAAATATATGAACCAGGGGTATGACGATGTTATCATGTTGAAAGTGGGAACACAAACACCTTACCTCTGGTTGGCAGAAATAATTGCACAAAGTTCTACAGTCAGGAAAAACTGTTAAGGCAAAAATCTAGGGTCACAACACACGAAAGATGGTAATTTCCATTCATTAACCCTGTCATACATGAAGTCAAACTTGGTAATGCTCAGCTTTTGTGAGGGATGATGAATTGAGGGAGGAAAGGGCAGGGTGTGATGAGAAAAAGGACCCACTACTGAGTGGTGGCGTATTTTTATAGGTGCAAAATTGCTGATCCCTAATTTTGCAGTAGCTTTGAAGTGTCATTGTTGAGGTCGGTCATTTGAATGTATCCTCCAGACCCTAGGCAAATGTTACTGTGCTCAGCTTAGCACTGGACCAATAGATACAGAAATTTCACCCACAATCTTCCTTCCAGATCAATCCAGGGGAAACACCTATGCGATGGACTAAATGGAAGAAAGCTTTCAACAATTATGCCAAAGTGTGTGGTTCCAACATAAGGTTGACCATTCCATGATCTTGACTGTATCATGAACCTCCACAGGTAACCTCCTATACTGCGGGAAACTGGCTCCACAATGTGCTGTACTTTTATGCAATGGATATAACCCTTTAAAACAACTTGTTAGTAAACATCATTAGAAGCACAGAATTGTGTGCTAGGTAACACCTTGGGGTGGTAGGTGTAAACAGGGCTACCTGAGTACCCATGTTTTGTGGTCAATACAAACTATGGTAGATACAAGTCACGTATTATAAACATCTTAGAGAACTTTAACGAAAGTGCGGACGTTTCTCCTTCTCTAGGGGAACAATGCCCGAAATTCTGCAACTAAATCATTAGAAGCATCTTCAGCGCTACCAAAACCTTACTGAAGGCCATCTTGCCAGTGCTGTATTCACAAATGCCTCTGTCACTAAACAACTTCGGAGTAGCCCTCAAGAGTGACCACATTCTTCTAATCCTGACGCCTGGACAAGCTTGTAGTGAGTCCCTGCTCATCCTAATGTGTACCCCAAAACGCCAGATGCTAACAGCCACCCAGGGCTTCATTCTCTCAGCTGACATCGCCAACTCTTACACAGGGCTCTATGCAATAATGTTCTGCAACACCCACATCAAATTCCATTAATAAACAGCATGTTTCAAAACGAAATTCTGCCTGTTCTATAACATTTAGCTAAGTAAGCACTACCTTCACCTCATTCAGACTTTGATGCCTAAAAGCTCAACTTCACCAAAACCAAATTCCTCTTACTCATCAACTCAACAGACAACAAATAGTCATAGTCCAGCTCAACAATTTGCGTTTTGAGAGCTTCAGTCACCACCTAATAATTATTAGAACATTGGAATGTTGGGAGCTCCATTGAAAACAATGGAGTGCTCTGGGCTTATAATGGCTGGTATAAGCCTGGAGCTCCAACATTCCAATGTTTCTTTGTTCACAGTTCTGGCTATGAACAAAGGCTTCAGGGAACCTGAGGGGATTCCAATCCCCTCACGCTTCCAAAAGGCTTTGTTTTTTTTGTTAGAACATTCTGTCCTCTAGTGGCAGAATGTTCTAATAGCCTTATAGCCCTTCTTAAATGGGCTATACCGCTATTAAAGTCCCTCTCCCTTGTTAAAGGCCCTCGCCTTCGGCTCGGGGCCTTTAACGCTGGAGAGGGCCTATAAGGCTATATTATTTCCAAAACTCCCACATCCAAATTCAAGAAACACATTGGGAAGAGGACCAATACGGCATGGTACAGCTCTCCCTCCTTATAAAAGTGAAACCATTCCTGACCATTTCCCAACATTTAGTGATGAAATAATTACTGATTTTGGGGGCAAGAGCCTCATCCATTCCAACTGTCAGATACACCTTGTTGGTGGGTAAGATTAAATAGAAATAGGCCTGGGTGAAATTGTAATTTCGTCAGAGGAATCAGAGGAATTTTAGTAATTTTGTGTTACTCTTGAGATACAAAAGTATAGCAAAATTAAGTCTTTATGCCTGCACATAATTTGTAATCATTTTGTGAATAAATGCCTTCCCAAGAACACAGGAGCAGAGCTCGATAGGCTGCTGGTCGGTGCTGTTCCTGTTCTGTTTATTTAGCACTATTTTTTACCCTCAAACTGCTTTCTCTGGTTCATTTATGATGCAAGTGTGCATTTTGTTTTAGAAAAATAGCTCTAAATGCAGGGTTATGCTCCTCGCGTAATTCTGTGTAATCTCGGGCAATTTTGCTGTCATTTCACATAATTGAGGTACAGCAAATCATGTGAGTTACGCCCAGCTCTACGAATCAGCATCTAAATGGCACTGGAAGGCACGTCCCTAGGAAGAGAGAACAATACTATATAATGAGGAAGATATATTTGATGTTTTCAGAAATAAACTAATTCTGTGGGAGTTAGTTTCTGATAAAGAAAAATATGACAGTGAGTCACCACGACATGGTGAGCTGAAGACCTTTCCCATTGTTGAAGACAATGGGGCCTGTTGCTTCAGAGGAAGAGCTTTAAGAAACACATCCTTGCTGTTTGGCAGTGGTTTTTCAATACTGTGACCCGCCTCTGCTTGGGAAGTGGGAGTCACAGCGCAGTAGAGTGATGGCCAGCCTCCCAAGGCATCAATGAGGCCAGTATCAATCTAGACTCAGATAACGTTTTTAGAGGGAATGTTATAAATAAGCAAGCCCAAAATGTGGCATCCATTTGTATTTTTTAAAAGTCAAAATCATCTCTGTAACAAAAAAATCGAATTTAATAGTTAAGCCAGGTAATAGGTAGAAAATTCCAAACTGGAGAAAAGGAAGTGGTTGGAAGAAATTCAAGGAGATTCTGAAGAGACAAAAAGATGATGTTGTTATTTTAAGAAAGATTCTGAGATCCTGAAAGTTAAATCAATCAATGGAAGTCTTTAACTCCCTGGCTTTTTTATTTGTCCTGGCCTTTTCTCGACTTAAAATAAAAATGGCTTAACTAAATGATTCCTATTATAGGTTAGTTGAAGGTTCAAGATGTTTTGCAAATTGCACAGACTCAAAATAAACAAATACGTAACTAAACAAATATATAAATCACTGTTCACAATCAAATAGGAGAAAAGAATGTTTAGCTAATGCATAACTTTCAGAGGTTAAGCCTAATGTCCTAACAAATATTTTTGATTTAAAGTATTACATGTACTGGCAGAGAAAAACCAACAACCTCATTTTCACTGTGGCAGGGTCGGCCTCCCTTAGGAAAACTGTGTGTTACATTATACAAATGTATAATGCTTAACTTAATTTTGGGGGAACCTAGAACCTTAATACAAGGACACATTTTTATGATAATTTAAAATACAACTTAATGGTCAAATAAGATTTATATTACTAATTTAGAAGCAACACTTTTAGAAATGCTCTCTGCCGAAGCCAAATGCACCTTTCTGCCAGTGTCTATGTCATCTGACTGTTAATGGCTCTCCTGTGGTGTTATGTGCATTTCTCCCAGACAGTGGACAAAAGGCTTGGGTGTGGAGAGGTGTTTTTCTTCCCTGAGCAAGATGACCTTTGAGGTTATGCCCATCCCTTCCTGAGTTTCAAATGGTGCCTATCCTTTCACTAGTAGATGTAGCTCACACCCAAGCCTGCCTTCCATTGTCTTCCTAGTCAGCTTGGCGCCAAACCTAGTGGGAGGGGTGAGCTGCCCCAGAACTGGTATCGAATGAGTACAAGGGGGCTTTGCCTATCATCATTGACATAGTCTGTGTGGACACAGGAAGCTCTGACCTGAAGAAGGGTTCTGCAATTTTGGGTTTAGGTATTGAAGGGGACTGTGAAATAGTTTACAGTAAAGCACACAGCAAGTGCTGGGAACTTTCACCCCAGTTGTTAGGGAGTGTCTCCCGCACCCACAAACTGGCACTGGGAAAACATGTGATATCTCCAACCTCCCTCTCAGAACACTCCTGGACCTGTGAAGAATCATCAGAAGAATGTCTGCTCTGCTGTCTGATAACCCTAACCTAAGGCTGGACCTGTTTGACTTTAACCTAGGACCCACAAAGTTACACTAAGGCTCAGTTGACTGACCTTCTGTATGAGCTACTGGGACACATTCTACAGTCCTTTCCTGCAGCTTCCCAGCTGACCAGTTTCAAGTGGACCTGCCCTTGACCCTGCTGCTGGACTCTCTTGGAGTAAGTCCTGACTCACAAGGGCTTTCTCAAAGTCTCAGTTCCTTGGCTGGTGTCAAAGTGTACCCCTCCTAAAGGTTCCTCAAACTTGGGACTTGGATTTTTTTTGACAACTTTTTGCTCTGAGAGCCGATGGGGGGCGAGTGCTGAACCGACAGAGGAGCATCAAAGCTGGTACAAAAGTTCTGGTTGCTCCCATTACATTATTCTCTGCAGCATCAAATTCACTTCAGCTGGACTTTGTGAATACGGTGTCCAGCCTCATAGAGCCCTCTTGTGATATAGTCTGTAGCTTTGACCCTGTGGAAGAATCCAAGTTCCAAAAAAGGGACTAAGTATGAAGGTAGAAATCTTCACCGGGTGAAGACACAAAAAGTATGAGGCTGGCAAGGAACCTTCATTGGGTTGCAAAAATTCTAATTTTACCCTGCTCTGAGCTTTCCAGCAGCTGTCCAATGACGTGGAGCCCTCTTTGGCCACAGCCTTCTGCCTTGCCCCACTGAGGACTAGGTCTAAAGGTAAAACCCTTCGCCGGGACAATGGTGGGATCACTACATGTATATAAACAAATGTATGCATGTATATGTACCAATACCTCAATGAGGTAGCCACATGCCAATAAAGGGCCATTCTATTGTCTCACCAATGGGATAGTGGTGAGAAGGGCACTGTAGATAATCCGTATACATAAAAAAAGACTATGTCATGAATACCAAAACAAATCGTCCATTTTGGGATTAATTATTTTAGTTATCTCAATATTACCTCAAAAATTGTTATAAACAAAAATGAAATAGATTGTGTTGTCACTCATAAATGAAACACCTTGTGGTATTCTGAAATGAATGTACCAGAACAATGAAAACATAGATAAGGGCCATCGGCAAAGGAGCACAGTCACCATCACTCATATCGATCCTGATTAACTCAAATGCCCCATAATCTCAAAGTATCCATTAATCTATATAGTATGCTGTCATGAAATCAGTGTTTACTGCATTGTACTCATATTCCTTCCTCCTATGTCACCATATGTGCATTTTTGTTGCGGCTTTAAGTGAGTACAGTATGTTGGCTACGTGTTCCACTGTGGAGAATGCCAGCGTGAGAGAGTAATTGATGGAATGTTGCAAGGTGATATCAATATTATATGAGATCTAATCTGATTTTATGGACTTCCTCTACCAAAGTGTGATGATAGGCATGGAAGAAAAGTTTCAGGTTGGGTTTATGCTTGATATATGTGGAGTGGTGTGGCTCACTGGTTAGAGGCGGCAGACCCGGGAGCAGAGGACAGCCCGGGACCAGGGTTCAATTCCCGACGCGACAGGGTCGTGGACCAGGGTCAGCGGACTCGATAATTCTTACCTCGGTGCCTACTCTAACCAGGGATCACACTCGGCAACTCTGGGCATTAGCTTGCCTCATCTCCACAACGGTCCCCCACATACGCCGGGGATGCCTGGTTTCACCTTGGAGATACCCAGTAGGGACCATCTCACAGGGAAAGCCACGACGGGTTCCCCAGCGGTCTATTGCGCAGAGATACTCCTTCGGGAGTCGATTCTAGCGCGTTAGAAACCCACAATTAAATATAGAGATTCAGCAATGCCACTTGATCTGAACAATCCCCCAAAGAAAAAGTTACAGCTGTATACGCAAAGCAATATAACTGTCCCTGGCAGATATTCTCCTCATTCTGACATCTACATTGCAGATGTGTTTAGATGTATGTGAGGAACGATTTCTGAATCATTTAGCCCACCCTCCCCCAAAATAATTTTTGTTTTTTGAATTTTTGGTTTTTGGACCAACTGGTTTTTGGATTTCTGCTGTGAATCTCTCTAAACTTTTGTGGATTGGGCCTGTAGGTAGGACACCCCCAAGGAAGGTCCCCTGAACCTTGTTGTACACAAGTGTCTTGTAAGTGACCATGAGGCTGTGGGGCCCAGGAAGTGCAAGCAGAAAGGGTGAGCAGCATTGAGGGCCCCATGGTGCTGCTCATGAAAGCCCTGAGCAAAATGGAACTGTGACCTCAGACAGAGGAAATGTCCTGGGTGTGAGGAACTTGACGGGCAGGAGGACAGTTCCTGAACGCTTCATCACCAAAGGAAGTTCAGCAGTAAAGTCCAGCTCCAGGAAGAGCACAGCGTTTTTAAATAGCAAGAGGCCTCCTACTTGTGACTGGAGCACGGCTCCAGGAGCAAAATACTGAATATCCATCAATGGACCCAACAGGAACAGAGAAATCCACAGTTGTTATTTCCCCTGTTTTGAAAAGTGTTGCGCTGGTCCCAGTGCTATGAAGGGTTGGGTGTCCCCTTGGTCATAGGGGATGCAGTGAGCTGCATTACACCCCTACTGATTGTGAGAGATAATTTGACAATACATGCATTCTAATGTCTTACATTTAACATTAAGCTTTCTTTTGTCCCAATCAAAATTGCTTTGTATACCTTTTCTTAAATAAGGTTCCATTATCTAATCTGGTCACACAGAAAAAAACTTTTCAAACAATTATACATAAACACAGAACCCCTCCAGAGAGAACTGTAAAGGCCATAACTCAATCAGTGATGTGACAAAAGGGAGCAGAGTGAGCAAATATAAGGCTGAGCATTGCAGGTTGATACTTTGCATTCTCTCCTTCATTTTCCAGTGGCACTGGCACTAGTGTTACGGGATGCCTTTCTATAGCTTATAGCGGCACTGCTTCCTCCTCCAGTGGTTTGCCTGTGCTCCCTTTGTCCCATGGAGATTTTAATTTGAAAGTGGATTATCCCACTTATAATAATTATAAGGATCTCAATAGGTCCTGCAAAGAGTTCAATCTACATAAATTAGCTTATAAACGTCTCCCCTCTCACTGGCCACACAATTAATCTAATCCTTGCTGACTATAAATTGGTTCGGTATAATTCTTTTCCCATAGTGTCCTGTTCTGACCAAATAATTATTCTATTTAATGTACTATATAGAATAACTCTCCCTTACAGATATCCTTTGATGGTGCAGGAAGATGCTGCAACAATACTTGAAAATACATTTAAGCATTCATACTTACTTGCAGGACCTCCTATCTTCCTTTTTTCCAAACCTATAGGCGAACACCGACTCTGTAGTGCTTATCAAGAGTAGAATGCTATTCCACCCCTAATCCCACTTCTCCTCACGATGTGAAGACACTTAAAATATTCATTAAAATTAACTTGAGGGGACCATAAAATCTGATGACAATATATGATAGCGATGACTGGAAAATAGCCTTTATTACTCACTATGGTCATTTTGAGCATTTAGTGAAGCCATTGGACCTTCACAATACTTCGACCTCCTTCCAATATTTTGTTAACAAACTCTTCTGGAATCTTATAGATATGTACATAATTCTCTATTTGAGTAACATCCTAATATTCTTTGATGCTTAGAGCATCATCCTCCGCATGGTCTAGAAATGCTTGCCTGTTTGAGAAAGCAGTCATTTCAGTTAAACCACAAAATGTATGTTTGAAGTCCCCAACATCACTTTTGCGTTTTGAGATCTCAGACAAGAAATCAGTATAGGCTCTTCTGAGATAAAGCTGTTTTAGAACTGCTAATCCCTGTCGGTGAAAAAAACAAAGGTTCATCAAGTTTCCTAATTTTTATTGGCAGGTCGTGCAAGACTGTTCTAGCATCACACAACTGAAAAAGCTGACTTCTTTTAGTTGGGGAGAAGAACAACACATTCTAAGACTGATCCAGCATTCACATCTTCCCCAAGTCTGAGACATTCTGATATAGTCTTGCCTTTTGTGGTACAAACAGTGCATCATTATTTGTAATAGGGGCAGTGTCTGTGGTAGATAGGCACCCATGGCAGAAGAGATGTTGGAATTGATTGGTCAATATTTTTTCAAACCATCAATGGAAAAATACAGACATTTACTGCCAACTAAAGGTTAGAGAACATAGCTGATAGTAGTGGATTACTTCACTAAATTAATTCCACTTAAAGTTCTCCCCAACTGTAGTAGAGTAGAAGTAGCACATATATTCATATTTCATATCTTTATTTGCATGATATTCCATGATAATTATTACTGACAACAGGAATCAATTCATGGCTTTTTTTGAGAGATCTAATTGAAAGTGTGGGCGCCAAGCACTTCAAGTCTCACATGGCTCCCCATCTCATACCAGTTACCATCCATTTGTTCATTTCTCAATTTTTTTATTTTCTTAGTTACCCTGCATTAGTTTCCTGCCATTCCTTCTCAACTGTTGCACATTCTATTGTTCTTTATATGTTTAGGTACTCTTCTTTCTCTTCCAGCCTCAGATTCACTCTGGTCTCAATTATGCTGGTGTTGTGGTCTGCCAAGGGCATATCGTTGCAGCATTCAATGCAGAAAACAATAACCTTAAATTGCACATATGTTCTTATATCTCCTCCATCCTGTTATCATATCCTTACCCGTTGTCTCCTGTTTACCCTACAGCCAGTTCAATGATGTAGCATTCCTCCATCACCAAAGTTTCTCTGTGGAGGCTCCAGTCAGTGGCAAATTGATTTATAGAGTGAAATTCAGTCCAGTGATTCTCCCTCATTCCCTTTCCTTGTTTTATCCCTATTCCTACTGCAGCTTCGCAAGTCACCTATCACCTGCATATGTTTTCAAGGATAGTAGGGTCTTTTAGCGGGTCTGCACTTTTGTACATTTTATTTCATCCTCTCCCACTCCCTTTGTCATTGTTTTCCTGCTTCTTATTTCTCCTTCTTTCCCCCTTTTGTGGTTTTCCCCTATCTGGGTCAAAATCTGTTAAGGAAGAATTTTTACTAGTCCCCAAAATGTGTACCAGCTCAAATTACTCACAGGGTCTTCCACACTACCCTGAGAGTCAACTGCTAAAAGTGTACTTGCCCTCAGTTTGAGGATTCACAGTATAGTGTCCCAAAGACAGCAGAAGTGAAAGGGCCCAGTTCACAGAGCTGTGGACCCATAACTTCACACTGCCCTGAAACCACCCAGGCAGGATTTCATGCAATCAGTGAGTATCTTATCAGTCAGTCAATCCCAAAAACTTTATTCACTATGTTTCGGTATCATAAAAGTGCATATATAAAAACAAGCATTAGAACACTTTTATGCCTTCAGTTTCCGCCCATTAAAATACGATTACATCAAGTTTTTCAATGGAGCCTTCATTTAAAGAAACACCACACCTTAAAAAATCTAATCTTAAAAGTCCCTGTAGCAAAAATATGATTAAAGTGACCATATTACATTTAAAATTAATTGACCCCCCCCCCCATTTAACGGATTCAAATCTTCAAATGCCAATGTGCAACCTTGTAGGATATTACATCTTCAATCAAAAACTTTCCAGTAAAGTGCTAGGTGTACTCCTATAAGGAAGTTCAAAGAGACCATTAAGTTGCACCTTACATTGTGATGTGATGCAGAAAAAGCTGAATGCAACAATGGCTTATTGTTAAAGGTAGGATGCAATTGAACAAGGATTTTGCACGTTCTCAGTCCTACACTAAAGCAATAGGCTTATGTCTAAAAATACTACTAATGTCTTACGGAGCCATTTATTAAGGCTGGAATTTCATGGCCATCCCTGCTATGTTCTTTTCATAGAGACACAAATCTTCTTAGCTATAAGCACTGCCAGCTGAAAACAGCCATATTCTGCCAGACCAACTGGCCTTCAAGTAATTGCAGAAATGAAGAGCAGGTCTACACTGTCTAAAGTTGTAGCCTTTTAGCAGTGGTACAATGTACATTTTCCTTGGGGTCTCACAGATTGAGCAGAAATACACAATGATTTTAAGATACCTGTTATCAAATAAAGCAATTTTCTTTTTTGTTTCACAATGGCCTTCATTATGATGGCGGTCGGACGAGTGTCAGACCGTCATTGTATCGGGATGAGAGACCACCCGACATGTAGTCAGCGTCTCCACCAACCAAATATGAGACCACCACTGTGTAAGCGGTCGAAAACCTGCCCTTTTCTATTGCAGCTTGCGCTACAGCTGGGAAAAGGGCAGAAGCACAGGTTGCCGGAGAAAAAAGCATATTTTGTAAACATCCATGCACCCTCTTCCAGGCACAGGTGGTGCCTGGCACACTGTCATGGATGTTTGGGGGGTACCTCATTTCCCTGCCCGGGCCATATAGCAGTTGCCCATGGGTGATGGGGGCCCTGCTGTGGGCCCCAAAAGTCACTTTCTGATGGCCTTTTTATGGCTGTTGGCTACGCCATAAAAAAGGTTGAAAACTGATATTCTAATCCCTACAGTGGTGCCTCCACATGCATCACCTCCTTTGTAGGCAATTAGGCTCCAACCACCACTCGGACCGGCTCCTTGAGCCTGTTGGAGATGGCGGTCGTCTCCCTCTGATACTCTCCGACAGCCAGTATCCTAATCTGGGGGTCGAACCGCTGCCTCAGATGTCTGAGAGATTACCAGCCACAGCAAGTCAGTGGCAATCCATCCAACATCATAATTAGGTCCAATTGCCAAATTGGATTGGGTAGAAGTACTGTCAAATGAACAGGCGCCCAACTCCTTCAAAGAAGGGCAATTCTGAAGATAACCCACCAGTAGAGGTAAATAATTAGGATTGAATCTGGTAAGAACGAACCAATGCTGCTGATTCTCTACAGTCGAAAAGTATGGTTGCAAGCCTATATAGGAAGGGGTTAAATTATAAGAATTATAAGAATTTATTGTGACTTTGTTGCTCATTAGCCTTCGCTCTTTTTGCCTCAGAATACACTAGAAATGTCTGCTTCAACTTTGCCTTGCAGTGCGCCACAAATGAGTATAGTGAGGTCAATAAGCCATTGAACCCAATTTCCTTCAGGGTCATTTTAACATATGCAATACAGGGTATCCAGGTTATGTTGAGGACTGTGAGTAAATTCAGGCAATCCTTGAGCACCCATTCGCTTGGTGTTGCAATTTCCCTTGTCCAAATTGAGTACCAGACAAAGTTCGGGGCTAACTTAATTTTGTCTGTGTTATAGATGCTTCCTAATTCGTTGTGACTTACAGCGTTGGGGCAGCTGTGTTGAACTACTAAATATTAATTTGTATTACCCTATCAAAACCAGAAATCTCAGCCTTGAATGTCAATATCCTTAGTCCTTAGAGTAATAAAACACTTGGTAGAAGAATAAGAAAAGCACTAATATTTGATAGACTCTTTACAAGGTTTTCCTTGTAGCATTGCACAGTGACGTCCGGCTTGGCTCGCGGGTGGGGAGGCGATCATGGGGGTAATGCGGGGTTCACGATTGCTGGAGGGAGCTTAACAAAAAAAACAAGCAAATAACTTACCTTTATGCTGGTTCCAGTGTTTTTGGCCCTACTCCTGCTCTCCCAAGAGGGCCGACCAAATAGTCATTGTGCCCTTAGGAGTGGGCAAACCACTTTTCCCCTGCACCATGAAGCAGAGCAGCCCTTCCCACCTGCCCGCCCGGAAACAAAACATAAAATTACATTAATTTAAAGTTATTATCAATTTATATTTCTTTTCTTTTCCACTCCTCAAAAGCAGTGGGATGCCACTCCTCTGCCATAGCGGAGGAACCTCCACTGGCTTTACATATATCAAATGTTATGTCCAATGAAAACAATGTTTAACTGCACAAAATAAAACATTCAGTTCAGAGCTTATAGCAATCAACCATTGAAGCAGCCAGACAAAAAATTTCAACAGTAGAGCCGCGAGGAATAATTATTTGTTGCTATTGAGCATTTAAAGATGCAAGACAAAAGAAACATGATCAGCTAAAAGCTTTGCATAAATCTTCCCACACAAATGAAGAAAAAAATGGATCTGTAAGATGTGCTTTTCCTAAAATTATTCGTATTTTAAGGGGCAGAGTGCTCTAGAAGCACAGTGCCTACTTTAAGAAGAAATGCTCTTTACTGCAATCCATCAAATAGCTGAAAGCTGCAGTAAAGGAGAAAATGAGTGATGATTTGATGCATTTAACTTAAGCATCAAATGGGTCTGACGGCTTTACCACTTAGTATTCCCCGGTATTGCAATATCACTTCCTTATTTTTTGCAATGAAAAAGTATTAACCAATTTCCACTTTTTCACTTATTATGATATTCCAAATTCAAAAAACATAATCCCCTTCAAAATTTCAATGGAGTCGAAAGAGGGCCGAATATATCTAAAGCTTTGGAAAATACCTGCATAATAATCCCCATTTCCTCTGCCATGCCTAAAACAGCCTCTATCCCTCTATGTTGCTCCCCCTTGAGTGTGTAGCAACAAATCTTTACCAACAAAATGGGTCACTATGCACTCACAGTTATTTGTGCAGAGTAATAAAAATGGAGAGAAACTAAGCTACAAAAGATTTTTTCATCAGAAACATTTCAGGAGGTTCCATGGAAGAGTAACATCACACACCTCCCAAGCATTATTGGAAAAATCTCCGGCAGCTAGGTCCTGCATGACTATGGATCAATGATAAACTAGTTGCAATGTAGTCTGTCTTCTAAACATTCACAAAATGGCTTCTAAAACATAATTTTCCCTACTGTGGTTGGCATACAAAATCTCTAGTTTTAGTAGTGAATGATAATTACTTGTCTTTCAGTTTCTAAATGATATAGGCCCATTTGATCATGACACCTCCAAGCACAATAACCTTAAAATCCTCAGAAATGAAGATCCTGACATATTGACTTTGATCTTATCTTTGCCATTCCTTCATGAATTCACTCTTTTATGGTTTGTGTTATTATGGTCTACATATTCCAGAAAATGTGGATATATTAGGAGACCACAATTAAAGGTCCATTGTCCATTGTCCTATTGATGAATCCCAAGTTCTTGAAAACATTACAGTGTGTGAATAGGTTCAAGATTTTCACCTCTGGTTTTCCTAGGCCCTTTCACTCTGAAGATTCGCTATGCATGTAACACAAACATTATAAAGTTAGAGTAATGTTTGGGCTAACTATAATATAAAAGTCCTTACCTATATTACATAAAGATAGATAGCTGGTCAGGTCAGGTGTCAATTGCTGACAAGTAGGCAGATCATCTAAATTGGCTTATTACATGATACAATTATAAATATTTGATATTTAACAGACATTTGCAAAATTACACAACATCCTTAATTAACTAGAACAGGATTTTAGAGATTTGTATATTGACTTTTGCAATCTGAATAGCAACTCCTCTAAAAGATTATTGCTTGATAGATGATTCCCACATTCAACTGGGAAAAATACTTTCTAAGTTTAAAATATTAATGGGTGCCACTGCTATCACAGCTGTACTCACAGCACTGAAGGATTCCCAAGCAGGCACCATGTTTAAGTTTGCTGCTTAGCAAATGTTTTGGTGTACGAAAATAAATAACCAAAGTGTGTGAGGGCCATTCTACATGTTCTCTTGACACGCCAGCTGTGCCTCGCATGATAGACAAAGTCATGAACAATCATTAACAGTTACTCTACCCTAAATAGGGCAGGGTGGCCATATGTATGATCCGATGGTCATGAGGCATATTGCCCACCAGGTGATTGTTCTGATTGCTGTAGCAAGCTGAAGCTCTGCCAATGGTAACCGTGCTTTCCCCCACTTCTGAATGGGAAGGTGAAAAAATGGGTTTGGTGGATCAGGAGGGCCACAGTTTTATGTTGTTCTCTCTGCACTCCGAAAGCCTAAAGCTTTTTACCGTAATGGGAGTCAATTGAAATAATAGGTTTCATTGACAAAGATATTTGTCAACCAACATTTCACTTCAGTGCATAAATACCTTCATTCATAACTTGAGATTCCATTCATGATTCAACGATTACAAATCTGCCAACATGGGTGCTGTTTGCCACCATTTAAAATATATACTAATTTGATAGATTCTGTGCAAGTAAGTCTCCTGTCAGTGGTAGGTTTGTGGGTTTTCTTTGGGTTGGTTGATATGTAAAATGTAGAGAACACTGACAAATACATGTGCTTTGGGGTATTAATTTAACCTATGTCGGTGTTGTCTTACTGTGAAACCAGTCATACATTATTCCTGTTGAAGGACATACAGGTAGGTTTAACTTTTAAAGATATCAAAACCTTATATACACATTTTTGTACACAAAGTAATCTCTGACAGTCACAGCTTTCCAGGGATACTTGAAACTCTGTGAGAATTTGATGAAAGTTGAGCCTTTGCGAGGAGCATATGCATTATATTAATCAAATACAATACTAATGTTTGTGCCTGCTGCTATGACAGTACTTTTTTTGCTATTAAAAAGCACAGGTGGCTATATCATTGAGCATGACATAAGAAACTGAATGAAAATCTCAAATATATATTTTAGTAAGAACTGTTCTTCTAATAGAAAATATTTCATGATATGGACCCTCGGACAATACAGTCCTGTCATTTTGATTGGACCATACATAATTATTACTGTTTACTGATGAATATGAAGTGCACCTTTACACTTTCACATAAAAACGTCTTCAGATTAAAGCCTTTAACCCGTTTACTGCTTCGAACATTCAGCGCCAGTGCTGAACGTTCGAAGAAACGGGTGCGGCCAAGTCGGCTGTTGGACGTGCACAGCACCAGGGAGGTAGCTCGCGCGACGGCCGAAGGCAGCAGCGATAGGGTTAAATACTTTTTAGTAACAAGCACTTTAAATGACGAGATCATACAACACTTCAAGCCATTTTATGGCAAACACTTTAGGGCTGATCATGATGTTGGTCGGAACGTTTTGACCGACATCTCTGTTTTCCATTCGAACCACCTAATAGCAATGTAGGCGGTCGGAATTGAAACCACACAGTCATTCCGGCTGCATTCTAATGGGCTCATATAGCCTGTCGGCCAGTCAGAGGCTGCAACTTAATCCCTGAGGATGGCAGTACCGCCGTCGGCATTAAGTTGTTGGTTTCTGACAGGCTTTCCATGTCGGGCTTTTCAACACGGATAGCCTGTCGGAAAGTGACTTTAAGGGCCTACATGGCCATTGGTTGGCAGCAGAGGGGCACCTGTGGTGTCCCCCTGTTCATTTCTGCACCGGTGCCTGCCACGCGGTGCAGGGATTAACAGAATCTCCCATTTCTCAATGGGAGCTTGTTTTCTGGCCGGTTTATGGCCGCAGCACCAGTTCTCATGGAGAAATGAAAGTATGTGACCGCACCATGGCCAGTTGCATTGTAATGGCAGTGTCGGGACCGCTGACCAGAGGTTGGTCACTCTCGAGACCGCAGCAATGACCACGCAGCATCATAATAAGGCCCTTTGTGTGATGTTGGTGACACAACTGTACGAGTGCAATATTACTTTTACATATGATAACATTCTTAAAGTTTTATTCATGAGTTTTTTGTTACCTGGTCAAAGATTGAGTTGCTCTTTAAAGTATATTAAGTATTTGTACATACCAATGATGTCGTACTCTAATGTCGACATACAATATAAAAAAATTATTTTGTACATGTTGATTTAACCATAAAAAGGAGTGCGAGGAAAATGAAATATTACTGAAGACCAGCAGACAGAAGTCATTAGCATATCACATGGGAAGGGCATAGAAACATTAGGGTGTATTCACAAGCTGCATTTAGTACTACATTTATTAGTACTACAATAGTACTGCTCACATGCTACAAAATGCTATTCACAAACTCGTGTGTGTAGGTCGCCGCCACTACCTCTCTTATCTTTTTGGTTCAGAAATCTCAACCCTGACTGCGGATATATGCACACATATACGCCTAATTTTAGTAGCAAATATGGGGGGGAAAGCCGGAACACTTGGAATACTTACTAATAAAAAGGAGTGGTTTTAGGTGGAGTAAAGATAGATTAGCTAAGTAGGGTTTAGAAGGGGAGCTCCACCACCCATAAAAGAGTAAGCATATTGCTTGGTCACAATTTGCACTTCTAAAGTTACAGCAGATAAAAAGGTCCACGTAAAAAGTACTCCAGCTCAGACCTGGAGGAAGTCTAGCACCAGATATGGCCAACTACTGGTAGGGCAAAACAGTCCCACAGAAAATAATGGAAACAGGAACTTAAAATACCACCCCATAGGAAATAATATTAAAACAAATAAAAAAATGTGTAAATAGATATACATGTAATGAAAGGTTACAAATTGTATATAAATACAAATTTATATTATTTTATTTTAAATATTATCATAACCTTTTCATTTGAAAAAAATGCAACTATAGTTTATTTAAAAAAAATCACCAGTTTAAATTTTCTTTGGGAATCACTGAATAATTTTTAATACAAAAAAATGAATTATGACATTTTACTTTAGGGGGATTTAAAAAGACATCTTTAAAAATCATTTTAATGTAATTGAATATATCTGAATTATTTAAATATTTAACTCAAAATAAAATAAATAGTGTTCTAGCAGTTTATAGTTTGTTATATATTTAAAATAAAACACGTTTATATATTAATTTACAACAAATGTTCCATACATATATTTAAGCTATAAAAGAAGTTAAATAAACTTTGCAACTTTCCTTTTAGAATTAATTTTACACATGTAAATTTAGCTCCAGCCCCTGCATTCAGGGGGCGGGAACATTTAAGTCTACACTTTGGAATAAAGTTACTCCCTAAAATGATGAGCAGCAAAAAGGAGTTATTTCAAAGTGTGGAAGTACATTTACATGTGTATATTTACTGATGTATATGTTTAACTTTGTGAATACTCCCCTTTGAGTTTAAATATGTGAGTATTATATGGTGTGTATCCAGGTAAAAAAGAAATTGTGTTGATATATTAACAAAGATGAAAGAAAAATAAATCATGAGCCATGATACCTTGGTTTACTTTGGGATTTAAAGCCCAGATTGGTATCTTTAGATCAATTTTGCAAAAGCAATGCCAGTTTTTGAGGAATGATCGAGTTCTGAATGCATAATATAGAATTAACTCTTTAGATTAAATGTAGATTATCTCTAAGGGGCCGATTCTCATTCGGTAAACCAATCGTACGACCGAATCTAATCCGTAGCCCTTTCCGTACGACTCGTACAATTCCGTCCGAATTGCGTAGCATGATTCGTTTGAAAAATATACGACCGAATAGTTGCAAACGGTTCCAAAAGCAAGGGAAAATCCATACGACACGGACCCTCACAGTGAACCGTACGAATCATAAACATGCTGTACGACCCGACAAGTATGATCCGGACCGGGGAATGAGAACGTGATTGGTACGGAAAACGTTGCGTATGAGCGATTCATACGGAGAGCCACACAATCACATACGCACCATAGCCCTGCAATCATGGGGTGTACGCACCGTACCCCTACGCACCGTATCCCTGCAATCATGGGGTGTACACACCGTACCCCTATGCACAATACCCCTACGCACTGTACCCCTATGAACCGTACCCCTCATTCATGGGGTGTACGCACCGTACCCGGGGTGGGGTCAGTTTCGTACGTGGTTCAAGTCGAAATCTGCTTTTCCAGATGTTTTGAGCACCCATAGAAAAAGAGTCGTACAGAGTGTTGACAAGACGAATTGTACTTGCTGAGTCGGAAAATGCTGCTTCGATCCATACGGACGTCGCGTACTGCGTGTTCCGAATGCGATTCGTACGGATTTTTAAGTCGTATGGTCTTTTGTACAATTCATACGGAGATCTGCTTTGATTCCGAATCGTACTTCATCGTACGTACGGGGACGTTTAAGGGTACAATTAGTACGGGAAATATGTTCCGTACGACTATTTGTAAGGGATTTTACCGAATCGGAATTGGCCCCTAAATGTACAAGGCATCTGAATGATAACCAATTTTGGGTACCATTCTTGTGAAAGAGGTGTCCATTTGACTAGAGAAAGATTTAAATTACGCTGGTACTTTTGCATAACAAAATGTATCTAAAATTACTGTGACTATTGCATTATACCAATACGTGTAGTTTTAGGGAGGAATTATAAAGTAAGATGTACCATTCAGTTAATTTTCCAACATGAGCATTATTTCGAGTAGATGTTTTACCACACCAGATTGTTCAAGAGCAAATTTGAGTGTGAAACAACCAAACGTGAACAGCAGTGTTTTGAGTGCCTTTAACATTGGTGGTCACCAAACATTTAAGGTCGATTTTTTAGCTGAGTAGCCGGTTCGGGCAATTGTTCAATGCCAAACTACAAATCTGGTTGTTCGAGGTTGTTTTTTAAATGTTAGCAACTGGAAGTCAACTTGAATATTTACCCAAATTAACTGTTTGAGTAACATTTTGAGTGCAAGATGTATTTCGCATAATTGTGCATAAATTCAAACCACTTTGCAGTAATGTTATGTGATTACGTTGCAGGAAAGAGTTTTGCTCAACTCTACATTTACCCACATAATAAAATAATGTTTCATCCATGGCTGTCAAATAATATATGCAATCTATGATTTCCTTGATAGGAAATATTTTGAGTATAGAAGAGTTCACAATCACAGATTTGATAAACTGCACTAAATGCTAAATATTCTGAACAACATATACGTTGTTTTAGGAAGCATAGTAAGGAAATTAAGAAAGAGAATACAAAAGCATGTAAACATTATGCATGATCCAAATGATGATATCTTTTGCCATTGCATTTTTAAAAGTAACTACCTAAAGTATCTATTTTATATACCACATTTCCATTTAGATCCCTTGCTCATGGGCCATCTGAGACCGGGAGATCATTTAATTGGGCACCAAATATCCAAATAGATTGATGGAATGTCATGACGTCCTTGATTTTGAATTAATTAAAGGTAAGTCTATATGATGCTTCGATACATATGGCAATTGGCTTTGGCAAGATGATGTTGTTAGGCTGTCATGACAATACATTCCTTTATATAGCTTCTTAGCTTTTGAAAGTAGTAGGTATAAATAATATATTTGAAACATCTAGCACAATAGCATAAGATCACAGTGCATACATCTTTGAGGATTTCAGTACAGAGTGGGAATTATGGTCTAATAGAAGGCTTTGATAAACACAAGTAAGAATACTCTGTACACATCGAAGTGATAAAAAGTATTGAGAGCTGTGAAACATTAACCTGAGTCACGAAATTGATGTTTCATGATGTTTCAAAATGTTGGACTATTTGAAGATATAGGTGCTTTAAACTTAAAGGTCTGTTAATTTCTGACTATCATTTATATGTTATCCATTAATGTGATGGAATATGTGTGTTGTCCTTATTTGGCATCTCATGACGGCAAGGAATTATATACTCTTTGAAAACCTACAGAAAAAGCAGCTCAAAAACACTGTACACATTTTAAAAAACTGCATAATTATTTAGATCTCATCACAACTACAGCATCTCTGCAGTAAAGACTGGCTGCTTGTTAGAAATTGGGTTTCTAGTTGGCAGAGGTATGCACCACATCCTAGTAGGGACCACAATCCTAGTCAGGGTAAGCTAGATACACACTGATGATGGAATTCCATCATCTAGTGACACTGGATGTGGTGTTGTTATACACCCAGATACCCCAAGATGAAGGTCTGGCAGTAATTCTTTCCTTCCTTGGAAGTAGAGAAAGACCAATACAAATACCAACGGAATTCATAATAGAATTAGCAAGTTTTGCACTAAAAAAATAACTATTTTAATTTTAATGGAGAGTTCTACTACCGAGTGAAAGGACGAGCGATGGGCTGTCGTTTTGCCCCTGAGCTAGCTGTGCTTTTCATGGCAGGATATGAGTTTGTATATAACGATAATCCATTTTTGCAATTTATCAGAAATTGGACCCGTTATATAGACAACGTTTTCATGGTATGAACTGGCAATGAAAAAAATCTTTGCGAATTCCACGAATGGTTGAATAACAGAACAGAAGATATAAAATTCAGCATGAATCATTCAAGGACGAAAATGGCCTATCTTGATGTGGAAATGTATCCTGCAGAGGGAGGTTTGGTCACAACCCTTTTTAAAAAACAAATAGACCGCAATAAAGCCTTATATTTCTCAAGTTTTCATCCAAGGAACCTGAAGGAGAATTTGCCCTGTGGGCAATTCCTCAGGGTAAGAGGGAATTGCTACTATAAGGATGAATACATACTCCATGCCACAAAATTGTCAGAAAATCTGAAAGAGAGAGGGTACCTGAAAAAATTGTTAAAAAGGGCAATGAAAAGGGCATGATGGAGTGCAAGAGAAGTCCTCCTGGAAAAAAGGATAAGACCATCAGTAGAAAGAATTGTTTGTGTTTCAACATTTTGCCCAAATTCTAACCTTTTAAAGAAAGTGATTAACCAAAATTGGCACTTAGTGAAAAATTTGGATCAATCATTAAACATCAATCCTCTTTTTGCATTCAAAAAAGATTGCAGCCGGGGGGGCGTGGCTAGCAGCCGATGATGGCGGCAGCAAACTAGAGAGGCTCCCGTAGCAAGGCGGCTTCCCGCATCAATCCGCATGCCTATCCGCTCAACAACGAACCCAGAAGGGGTGCCCCGGGTCCGGTGACCGAACGACATTTGGAGGAGAAGTTTGGGAGCGTTGACGGCCCGGGAACGGGAGGAAACAGCTACCTCAGAGTGCGGCCTGGTGGCGCGAGTGCAGCCGCGGTGGCTGGGTTGGGACCTGCCCGGACGGAAGTGGAGCATTGTCGGCGCTGTCAAGCGGAAGTGCCCGCGGCGAGCGCAGACCCACGACAACGGAGCTTGACACTTGCAGATCCTTTTAGATCGAATAAGGGGTTGCGATAAGTGTAACTGAAGTTGGAAAGTAAGTGCGTAGTCGCCGCCATCTTACATCTCGTCCACCATTGTTGGCACAAACTCTCTCACCGAAGGGACTAGACGCCATTCTTGGATCTCAATCCTGAACAACTAGTGCGTCTACCAACTAAGAAGACTGGACACCGCCGAAACAAGGGCGGCTTAACAGACCATCCGCCGTGACCGATCCACCAGCAACACGCCGTGGCTGACTGCACGCACCAGCGTGTCACTATGGCAGGGAAAGGACTCCGAAACACCACCACTCAGGCTAAGCTCGATAAATTTGCTTATGATAAACAATCACTCTCCCAGCCGGAGCAGCGCAAATCTATGGGCAAAGGCACGGAAGGAGACAGGGCAAAGAAGGCTACCCTGGAAGATGTCTTGCATGCCCTGGCTCAGGTACAGGCAACGGTGGGAGCGACCGCAACAGAAGTGACCCTGATACGAGCGGACCTCCAGAAGATGAGTGAAAGAGTGAAGCAGGTGGAGGTGGTAGCTAAATCATTGGTGGAGGATGTCTCAGATCTACAGGTCGCAATGGAGAAGCTGCAGGCCGACAATAAACTGCTGAAAGAAAAGCTGGACGATCATGAAGGTCGCTCCCGGCGGAACAACATCCGCATTTTGGGGGTCCCAGAATCTGAAACCACAGGAGCCATGGACTTGTATGTGGAAAATTTGATAAAAAACCAACTAGCCCCCAAGGGTCTCTCTAACTTCTTCACCGTGGAACGGGCCCATAGGGTACCTGGGGGAACGCCTAAGCCAGGGGCCCCGCCGCGTCCGATCCTAGCGAGACTTTTTAACTTTAGAGATCGCGACACCATCCTCCAGGCGGCCAGAGTGGCACCAGCCATTCAAATCCAAAACTCGCGGATATCCTTTTTTCCGGACTATACAGCGGAGGTGACGAGACGGAGGAGAACTTTTTTGGAAGTGAAAAAGACACTGCGCCAACAGGAATTGCCGTACTCTATGTTGTTCCCAGCCCGGCTACGGGTGGTCGCCGACAAGAAAGTTTGGTTTTTTTACTCCCCCGAGGCAGCAAGAGACTGGCTTGAAGGATGGCGCACAGTGGAACGCACATCTGGTAGACAGCGCAACAGACAACGGAACGATAGCCGGCCTGGCTCACAGACTTCAGTTGGAAGAAGCGCGAGTGCATCACCGACGCAGGACCTGTCCGAGGCTGCCGGGGGCAAATAATGTCATCAGGCCGTGAAATGTTTGGACACTGACTCCCTACCACATTGTTTGCTCATGCAGGTCGTTTGTGGACGCCGGCCTGGGTACTCCGAGGGCAGCAAGGGAACCGCCTGCTTTGGGAGACACTCTCCCCCAACGTGCAAGTACTCTGTTTGTGGGATGGGTCAAGCGCTCTGCTCAGTTGGGGTGGCGGGCAGTTGAAGGTCCGTTAAGCAGGGAGGCAGGGAGGGAAGGGGTGGGGGGGGTTGTTCTTACTTCGTCGGAAATTCACTAAGTCGGTCAGGAACTGGTGTTTACATTGTGTGTGGCGTAACTAGAATGGTGTTACTGCAGGTACGATTGATCCTCTTTGGACGGTTTGCATGTGGCTGCATGATTAAAGATGGCGGATGAACAACTAGTTGCCACGGGGAGTGATGGGTCACGGTCGAATGGTTCCTCCCTTAGAATACTTTCTTGGAATGTGAGGGGACTAGGGGATAAGGTGAAACGCGGCCTGGTACTAAACGAGTTGAAACGGCACAAACCCCAATTAGCACTCTTGCAGGAGACACACTGGATAGGAGGGGCTACTAAGGCCTTAGATAGGAAAGGGTACAAGATGATTGTGCATTCGGAGTTCTCATCGGGCTCCCGGGGCACGGGAGTCCTGATTAAAAAATCCTCACACTTCATTCCAATAAGCACGAAAACTGATAGTCAGGGATGCTTTGCAGCATGGCTGGGACAATGGGATGGTCGTCCGCTGACAGTGGTTTCAGTATATATCCGCCGTCCCTACACTCAGTAATGCTTTCAGCCCTTGGTGATTTTTTGTTGTCTCTCCCCGAGAGTGATGACATTTTGGGTGGGGATTTTAATGCAACGGCGGATTTACAGCTTGATAGGTTTCCGGTAACAGCTTCACCTGGGGGACCCTCTCGGTTTCAGCGATTCCTAGTGGCAATGGGATTAGTAGATATTTGGCGTCACGTTCATCCTCATGTCAACCAGTACACGTTCCATTCCACAGTCCATAACAGTCTGTCCCGGATTGATTACTTTTTGGCTTTAGGGGGAGGAATACAGCGGGTCGACACTGCAGACATACACCCTAGAGGCCTCTCAGATCACTCCCCGATAACTCTAACCATTTCCACCCAGGCAAAATCACGTCGCCGCATATACCCCATTCAAGCATCGTACCTCAAAGTCCCAAAAATCAAGAAGGCTCTCCAGAAGGCTACAGAGCAATACTTAGTTGAAAATGTGGCAACTGTGGCCTCCTCCGAGGTGCTATGGGAGGCCTACAAGACAGTGCTAAGGGGGCAAGCTATAAGCTCAATCGTGGTCCATAAAAAGGAACAGGCGGCTGAACAGTCTACACTTGAGCTAAAACTGCGTGAAGTAACAACTTAACACGAGGTTAACCCTACAGAGGACACAGCACATACCCTTACACTCCATCAGCGATTATACACAGAACAGGGGCACATTACTGACACACAGAATCGGGTATATGACGTAGGCGATAAGGCAGGAAAGATGCTGGCCTGGCATGATAAAAGAGGGGGTAGCTCCAGAGGGATTCAGCAGGTGAAAGATAGGAATGGCGTGACGCAGACCAACCCTGAACAGATAGTGGAAGCACTGGCGGCACATTTCGAACAGGTGTATACTCCTGAGAGGGAGGTGACCGCGGTCATGGCCCAGGGTGCATTGAGTGGGATAGATATCCCAGTATTACAACCGGAAGCAGTGACTGACCTGGATGCGGCCATAACTAGCGATGAAATACAGCTGGCCATACGAGCGCTCAAACCCGGAAAACCTCTCGGCCCAAACGGCATTCTGGTGGAATGGTACCAATCCCATTCTGAGGACCTTAGTCCGTACTTGCTCGATATGTATGAAGAATGCCGAGAGAAGGGTGTGCTTCCACTGGACCAGAGAACGGCCACTATCGTGGCAATACCAAAGCCCGGTAAACCACAGGAAGAGTGTTCCTCTTACCGCCCCATCTCCTTATTAAATGCAGAAAGCAACATCTTGGCTAAACTCCTGGCTAACCGGTTGATGGCTCATCTGCCTGATCTTATCCATCCAGATCAATCGGGATTTATGCCTCATAGGAACACTGCACTAAATCTTCGCAGGGTTCATTGGGTGCTGGCGAGGGCAGACCAGATTCGCGACAGCGAAGTTATACTGGCCCTGGATGCGAAAATGGCTTTTGACCTGGTGGAGTGGAACTACCTTTTTGAGGTGTTGTCTTGCATGGGCTTCGGCCCGAACTTTATATTATGGATTAGGCTGTTATATGCGGAACCGGTGGCACACGTGGTAGCGAATGGCCACATTTCACGAACATTCTTGCTGGGGAGAGGCACCCGGCAGGGCTTCCCCCTATCCCCCTTGCTTTTTGCGCTAACCCTGGAACCACTGGCTAATCACATAAGACAAACACCCTTGCTTAGAGGAATACAATGGAGGGAGGGGTGGGAAGACCGCCTGTCCCTATATGCAGACGACATGCTGGTGTACTTAACAGATCCCGAACAAGGTGTGCCGGCTCTTTTGAATCTATGTGACGAGCATGGCAGAATTTCGGGATACACGATTAATTGGAGCAAGTCGGAGTTGTATGTACTGAAAGGCCAGATCCCGACGCTCAGGCCAGACTGCCCCCTGAGATTAGCTGGTTCCTCCTTCAAATATTTAGGGATCCATGTCACGAGGGATCCACTGGAATATACGAAATTGAATTTGGCGCCACCACTGGAACGCCTCAAGCAAGATGTTAAGTTCTGGGCGGGGTTACCACTGACCATGCTGGGAAAAGCAGCACTGTATAAAATGATGTCGTTGCTCCGCTTTCTGTATATCCTAGATAACACGCCCTTTTCGGTGGCACTGGGATACTTTAAAAAGGTAGCCGCGGTTGTTTCTGGGCTGCTGTGGGGCAATCAACCGGCACGTATAGCGCAGGCCAAACTACACAGAAGCTGGTACGATGGGGGCATTGCATTGCCGAATCTGCACCTATATTACTGGGCGGCGCAGCTTAAGCCCATTAATCAGTGGCTACATGCCTCACAGTCTGATCCAGCTTTTCAAACAGATAGGGCGCAGCTGGGCATTAACAACATACTTGCCCCACTCTATGACCGACGTAAAATAAGACTCTTAACAGGACCCACCAAACTCACTGTGGAAATCTGGCATGTGGCGACGGCTGCATTGGGCTGGAAGGGGAAAATTACCAAACTCACCCCGCTCTGGGACACACGTGCCTTGGGAAACCTGAGATACAGCAAAGGCTTCTCCCACTGGGATTCGATCGGAATATCCACGGTGGGCGACATGTGGGAGCGGGGCGAAGTTATTTCATTCACCCGCCTGAGGGAAATATATGACCTAGGGCCACACGAATCATATCGTTACGTACAAATACGCCATGCTCTGCTCGCGGCCATCCCCTCCGGGTCGACTCTACCAGAGTCCTCCCCGCTGGAGAATCGCCTCCTAACTGACTTTATGGTAGAAAGAGCGACATCGCTGACTTATCGTAAGCTCCTGAACAACTTGCCTGACCCGCTGGTTCCCCTGAAGGAAAGATGGGAGAGGGAAGTAGACGCCCTAGATGAACACGAATGGAATGAGGCATTAGCGTCACCAAAAGAGGTAGGCATCTCAGCTAGGATGAGACTCGTCCAACTCAAGGTCCTACATAGAGTATATTATACAAGAACACTATTACATCGCATCCACAGAATACAGCACCCTTTCTGCCTACGTGGCTGTGGGGAGGAGGGTTCCTTTTTTCACACGTTTTGGGACTGCCCACGCATATAAAATTACTGGCGGCAAATATTGCGCACTGTGTCACACGCCCTAGAGACCTCGCTCCTCCCAGAACCAAGGCGATGTCTCTTAAACGTGTGGGAACCAACAGACTTAGACAGAAGAGAGATATTGCACAGCGTTGGGGGGCGGCAGAACTACCAACGAAGTCGCAGTGGTGCATGAATATGGACAAGATAATGATAACTGAGAGGGGGTATACTTAAGCCGTGCGTGCCCAGGCAAATGGAATAAGGTGTGGTCCCCGTGGATTGTGTACCGTGGCGACATATGTGACCCTCTGCCGGAAGATGACCAGTTGGAATTGGATGATGAGGGGGGGGTGGAATGAAGGGAGATGGGAGGGATAGGAATACCATATGGGTGAAAATGGCGGAGGGGGGATTGTCCTCCCTCACTTCGAACAGGTTTCTCGGACAACACATAGCTACATATACTGTCCTATGAATCTTTCGTACAGCTAAACTGCACTATTACTTTTCATTGACCGCATTGTGATTTCCTGATTGTTCTTCTTGTTCTTTTCAAAAAAACAAAAAATGAAACCTTACTTAATTTGCAATGTGATTTTGGCTAAATACCTTCAACTTGATTTCGTGATGAGCCTTTTTTACAGTAGCAGCGTAATTACTGTGTGGACTTCCATTACGCATGGCTATCACTGCTCTTTATTAGCGGCCGGCCCCTCGGGGTTGTAGGCGACTTGCTGTGTAACTATAAGAAGGTACAATAAAGGTTTTTTAAAAAAAAAAGATTGCAGCCTTGCCAACCAAATAGTCCGTGCAGCCCTGCCTCAAAGAAAACAGATTGCTGTTAGGGACAACGTAGGCCTTTCTCCAGTTTCAGGCCACCATAAATGTGGGACCTGTATTTGCTGTGCCACTACAGAAGAAGGTGTTTTGTTCACACATAACTCGACGCATTGGAAACACGAGGCGTTTACCAATGGCAAATCAAGAAATGTGATCGATGGAATGAGATGCCCATGCAATATGTTGTACGTAAAAATAACCAACCAAGAGGTGAGATTCAGAATTTCACAAAAACAAATCTAGAATGAACAAAACGTGCAAACGGCTCTGCTGATCAATCATTGGAGATTGAACAACAACACAGAAAAGGATTTGAGAAGATCCGTGATCTCTAAAGTAGAACAGGACCCCAGGGGCGGAGACATGGAGACAAAACTCTCCAGGAGAGAAGCCATGCTAATAGTGAAATTTAATACAGCGGTGGACGGGTTAAACAAATTGTCAGAAATCTACAAACTGGGCTGAAAGTTCTACTGACATATCATACACGCTTCGTGCCTATAAAAGGTTGATGGACAGGATATAGCGGGAAACTGGTTCGTTGAGTGCCAACTTTATCAAGTAAATTATGCCATCTATCTTAAAGCAGTCACAAAAACAGAAAGTACACAAGCCCACCTCTAAGTTCACATGGCGGCTGTTCTAATTACGTTTTAATTTTATTCCATGGGAGCAATTGATAAGTTTAATCAAAATGGACATCATTGAATATCGGATCTCACATTTGTTTTTGAAATTGGGTCCTGTACATCCGGAAAAATCAAGGGCATACCTATGCATCGTGTATGTATTTAGAGAATGCAGTTGTCAATAAAGTTCTCGTTGAACTCATGCGGCAAACTACAATCCCCACAAGCGCTAATCTCACAGAGAACGGATACGTGGTGTGCAAAATAAAAGCCGGGGTATGTTTGGATCAATGTTCCAAAATCTACGAGCTTTCATTGCCTGTGTCACACAAACACATAAACAGTAGAAACATCCTGCAATTACCGAAAAAGATTGCAGCAGAAATTTAAAGCTCTCATTGCAGTTATAGGCAGTACTACAACTCCCAGAAGTGCTAAACTGGAAGTGTGGCGCATTTAAGACAACCGATTGCCGGTTCAGCCGTCAACACGCAGCGCAACCCGCGGCCGTAGCAATTGAAGCGGCCCACTGAGGAATTGAGGACTGGTCCCTTAAGCAAAGATATAGGATTTGAGTAAGAGATACCCCGCACAGACTGCCTTCCATTAAGAGAGATCGCTAAGGACTGCTATAAAATTCTTGTTATTGACATTGCAGGTGCTGCCCTAGACTTTTCAAAAAAACAGAGACGAGTGGAGTCAACACGATCCCAAGATTCCCAAGTGAGTATCCAGGCGAATGTAAACCTTGCACACACTCCCATGGAATTAGAGCAATAGGTTTTTTAACAGAAGGGTTTTGTTTTTAGGAATAACTTGCTGGCGACACAAGATTGAAAAGAGAGGAATTTCATAATGAACACCAATGTAAGAAAATATCCTTGAAGGTGACATAGTGTAGATTGGAATTGATAAAGGTTTGTTTTTCGATTCTTTTCTTCTTTTTTTTTTTTTTGTTACAGATGGCATGTTTGAGCTTGCTAGATCAGCTGATCTAAACCGGTCTGAGGTAAGCAAATGTTGCAAAAAAGGGAGCAGATTGCAATGGGAAGCCGGCTAGGGCATCTATTGAGAATGCAAAAGTGTTTTTGTCTTTTTCCAGCTTTTAGGTTCTGGTGAGAACCCTGAGAACTGAGGGGGTTTGAAATGCATAGACCTGCTTTTTTGGCCATAAGAATTGTGAATGAATTGAAATTGTTTGATTTATTGTATATATGATGTAACACTTTTTCTATGGCATATTTGTGAATGTTTCTAAGAGAAACTAATAATTTTTTCATAGTGTGAATGCTGGGTGATGTGGTGAGTGAGTGACAACACAGTATGAGTATGCATTGAATGGTATGACGTAGGAGGAATGCATGAGAAGAATGCTAATGATAATGTTTTTTAACTAGAAGGTGTTTTGTGGTGCGATGTATAAGGGTTTGAAGAATTGTAGCTTGTTTGTTATCTATATGTGAGAAATAATTTAAATAAATGAAAGGATTCATTTTCAACTGAAAAAGAGGTCTGGGGCACATGTTATTTGATTTTCAATATGGCCCCTCGATAATAAATGAGTATGAATAGGCATCAGTACTGGCAATTGTTTAGTTCTTTGGACCTTTTAAATTGTGGCACTTGAACAATGTACTATAAGCAACTTGATCAATGTTACTGTTATGATCTTTGTTCCTTTTTGTTTAAGAATAGACTCAGTTAGACTTCATTACAGGACTCTAGGTGCTGTGTACAGCCTAAGATACTTTATACCATATACCAATATTTTATGTATCAAATAGAATGTATAATTTATTGGCCCTTTGGGGGCCAATAATGTTGTATCCCTCAAGGGTATACTGAGAGTCCATCTATTTTTAATAAGTTGCTAAAGAAATCTTTGGAAGATCTAGATTGCCTGGAAAATCAACATTGGTCCAGTACATTGATGATCTTCTAGTGGCTGCAAAAACACAAGAAAATTGTGTAACAGACACCATTACACTTTTGAATCGTTTGGCAGATGAGGGACATAAAGTGTCACCTGCAAAATTACAGTTTTGCAAACAAGAAGTGAAATACCTTGGTCACAGAATTGCAAAGGGAATCAGACAAGTCACAGTTGAAAGTATAAAGATGATTCGAGCAATACAACCTCCAACAACACAGAGAAAAGTCAGAATGTTTCTAGGAATGGTAGGTTATTGTCGTCAATGGATTAGTGGATTTTCAGTAATTGCGAAACCACTGCAGAGACTGACAAAAGCATACATAAAAGACCCGATTACCCTAACAAAAACTAAGTTAGAGGCTTTTGAGCAGCTAAAGAAAAGTCTGTGTGAAGCTCCAGCATTGGGAATGCCGGACTACGACAAAGAATTTGAGCTGTACTGCAGTGAAAGGGAAGGTTGTGCATTATCAGTTCTGATTCAGAGACATGGAAAACTGAGAAAGCCAATAGCTTACTTCACAGCTGTTCTTGATCCTGTTGCTAAAGCATTGCCAGGTTGCTTAAAAGCAGTGGTTGCAACAAGTGTAAGCCTTGAGCAGAGTGAAGGAATCATAATGGGGTTTCCTGTAAAAGTGTATGTACCCCATTCAGTTGAAACTCTTCTTACCAGAAGCAAGACACAATATTTATCGAGTGACAGATTGACCAAATATGAAAAAGTTATTCTGGGATCAGATAATGTTTCGATTGCGAGATGTGTGAATCTAAACCCTTCCACATTGTTGCCTGATGGTGCCATCACTGAAATCAAAAACGAGACTGATGTTGACCATGAGTGCTTGGATGTTTTAGATTACTGCACCAAACCTAGGAAAGACATAAAAGATGTGCCCTTGCCAGAGTCAGACTTTGTTTACTTTGTTGATGGCTCCTGCCTAAGAACAGATGAGGGCATTATGAGAGCAGCATATTCAGTCTGCACAGTTGCAGGAGTAGTTGAAGGTTCATCTCTTGAAGGAATTCGTTCAGCTCAAGTGGCAGAATTAATTGCTTTAATTCGTGCATGTGAAAGAGCAAAAGGAAAAAAGGTTACCATAGTGACTGATAGTCAGTATGGATATGGCGTAGTCCATGACTATGGCCAGCTTTGGTCTTAAAGAGGTTATTTGACTTCTGCGGGAACACCGATTAGGAATGCAAAATTGATCAAGAGATTGATTGATGGCATTCAATTACCAGAGAAAATTGCTGTTGTAAAATGCGCAGCACATAAAAAGGGTGAAGACTATATTACTAAAGGTAATTCCTTTGCTGATGTGATTGCACTTTACTGTGCGAAAAACAATTTTTCAATTAATCGGGAAAAAGACAATGAACACGTTTTGAACTCTCTCATGCTACTATCTGTAGTTGAAACATGGCAAGGAGTAAAAGAGCTACAAGATGAGGCAGAGGATTAGGAAAAAAACACATGGCTAAAAGCAGGTTGCAGACAGAGGGAAGAAGATGAGGTTTGGGTTTACAAAGATGACAGACCTGTAATGCCAAATTGAATGATTGCTGACATGGCACGGATGTACCATGGTCCAGGACATTTAGGAAGAGACTGTATGATCAGGTTGTTCAGACAGACATGGTATAATCCAAAATTTAGGATTATTGCAGAGTCACTTTGCCAGAGATGTTTGATCTGCCAACAAATCAATCCAAACAGAAAAACAGTTGTGAGCATGGGAACCATAGGACGGGAGGGTGGTCCTTTTACCAGGTTGCAAATGGATTTCATTGACATGCCACCCCACAATAAATTGAGATATGTCCTAGTGATTCTCTGTCTGTTTTTAAGATGGGTAGAAGTGTTCCCAACACGTCACAGTGACTCAGTTACTGTGGCAAAATTACTTTTGAGAGAAATCATACCGAGGTATGGATTTCCAGTTACAGTTGAAAGTGATCGTGGCACACATTTTGAAAACAGATTGCTATAATTGATTTGTGAAGCCCTGAATATAAAACAAAAGCTACACTGTGCATGCAGACCAGAAGCTTCAGGTGTTGTTGAAGAAATTAATGGGACAGTTAAAAATAGAATCGCAAAAATGTGCCTAGCTACAGGAATGAAGTGGACAGATGCACTTCCACTTGTCTTAATGTCTTTGAGAAGCACACCAGATAAAAAGACAGGTTTAAGTCCTCATGACATTCTTATGGGGAGAGTAATGAGACAAGCATTTATACCAGTTGGAAAAGTTCTTAGCATAAATGAAAGTGCAATTATGGAGTACTGCAAGAACTTGTCTGATGTGGTAACTTCTGTATTCCATCAGGTGGGAACTGATGTAATTTCAAAAGAAAAGGAGCAAGCTCATGATCTGTTACCAGGAGACTGGGTGAGAACAAAAGTACATCGAAGAAGAAACTGTTTAGTACCCAGGTGGCAAAAAGCAAGACAGGTGATTTAGTCACAACAAATGCAGTTAAATGCAAAGGTTTGAAAAGGTGGGTGCATGCGAGTCATACCATTCGTGTACCACCTCCTGATAATCCAGATGAGGATAGTGACACAACAACTGATTCAGACTCTGAAGAAGAACCTGAAGAGAATCCAGATTCTGAAGATCTACAAGAAGGTCGGCCTCTGGAAGATTCAGATGCGGATCAGGCATTGAATGAAAAAGATATCGAGATTGTGATTCTAGATTCAGAGAATAATGAAAATCTGCTAGAAAAAGAATCTGAGTCAAAAGAGAATCAAGATCAGGAGAGTATTGAAAAGCAGATTGAAAGCTCTGAAAGCAGGAACAAGAATTCTGAAACTGGGAAGTTAGAAGTAATTCCAGAAGAAGAAGAAGACGAATTACCGAGTACCAGAGTATGAAAGTGATGAAGAATCTGAAATAAGAAAATTCAGAAAAAGAGCTTGGAAAACTGAATGTAATGAAACTGAGCCAAAGAAGAAATTCATAAGAAAAGGAGATAATTGGCCAAAAGAAAATCTAAAATTCAAATTGGTGAACAAGTCAAAAGAGCAAGTTAATGAAATATCAAGTCAAAAAGGTAAATCTGATAAGAAAGGTCAGGCAGGAAAGAAAATAGAAGGGATTAGCAGAAGGGGAAAAAGACCATTAAAGCCAAAACAAAAGTACAAGTCCCCTGAATGGACCTATATAATTATACCACCAGTAGTGGAAATCAGTAGTAGTAGTCAGGAGGATTTGGAAGAAACCAGTGACATTGATTAGAGTAGTTTTCTTTTAGGTTGAGATTTATTTTTCGCATAAGGCTGAAGAAATTGTGTTCGGTGACACTAGGTCGAAGAAATTGTGTTAGCTGGAAAAACACATTGATGTAAGACGCAAGGTCGAAGAAAAGCTGTTAGAGGGTTACTAAAAAGAAATTTAAAGGGGGAGGTGTATATAAGTATATACTACTTTAAATTTTTGTTTTTGATTTAAGTAAAAGAGAAACTCTTGTAAAAAAAAAAGATGCCTAATACTGACAATTCAAGGTGTGCTATTTTTAGCAGATGCTGTAAAATGTCTTCCATTTATGTGATCCTAATAATTTTGTTTTGGTTAATTTTGTCAGTCATCTTTCCCTTTGGCATAGACAAAGAGGATTACAAAGCTAACATGACAAGTAAAACTGAGACTAAACAAGCTGTTCATGATGTTGCAGGTAAAACTAATAGAGTTATTGAGCACAAACCAGAGATCCACCCAGATAGATCTGTTGGTGATTTTTCTACTAATTCTTTCTCAAGACTCTTGTCAGAATATGTAAAAGTCATGGATGTGAAGGATTGTTATGTCTGTGTGAAGCTTCCTGCTTCTGTTTCAGAGGGGGTTAAGTATAACATGTTTCCCCTTACTTATGGCATTACATGCAGTGTTATAGCTAGCTTGTTCTATCAAACAGGTCGTCTGAAGTACTATTACTCGGATTATGATGACATTTTTGCTAACCAGAAAGTTGTAAATAGCTTGAACAAAGTTAGACCTGCTAAACAGATGAGGGAATTCTTTTTGGTGACTAATGAACTTACCTATGAATATGCTTATAAGAACCATTTAACATGCAAAATGAAGGATGAAGAAAAATCATTTCTGAAATTTATTGAGGAGAGAAGGGCGATTTATAAGAGAAATGAGATGCTGAAAAAAACTAAATCTAAATTTTGGCAACTCGAGGATGAGAAGCTCAATGGTGGACATAGATATTCTGCTATTTACATAGATGATCCTGTTAGTGGAAAATTCTGTATTAGGAGAGACAACACATTATATGACAATTATTTTGTGGGTGCTAGTCAATGTGAGGATACTTATCGTATCATAGGGGGATGGGGATTTAAAGGTGGCAAAGACCCAATTTTCCCTGGAATTTATTTTGTCTGTGGGAACAAAGCTTACTTTAGCCTTCCAGACCAATGGTATGGGATGTGCTATCTTGGTTTAGTTTTTCCAAACAATTTTCATGTGGACAGAAATGCAGAAGGTTCATTCGAAATTGGCAAACACCTGAACAGGTACAGGAGGGAAAGTTTAAAAAAAATCATGGGTGACATATTTGGTGCAATAATTCCTATGGTTGGAATAACCCTGAATGCAAACAAGATTAGAAAGGTTTCCACAATTGTAGATAGGTTGTCCACAGACACCGCAAGTGGTTTTCAATTAGTTAACACAGAACTTGTTGCCACAAGAAGCATGGTTATGCAGAACCGTCTTGCATTAGACATTCTGCTAGCAAAAGAAGGAGGAGTTTGTGGGATTTTACATGTCCAGCATTGCTGTATTTATATCCCAGATAAGAGCCAGAATATAGAGATGCTTATCAAAAACATCACTGAATTTCATTCAGAAATAGAACCCATGGAAAATTACAATTTTTCAGAACGTCTGGCAAAAGATTTGCAGCAATTGGAAAATGGTTTCGAGAGATTGGCAGGTCAATCATTGGCAAAATACTTTATCCTGTAATAATCATAGTTGTAGTGACTCTTTTGTTAAAAATTAGTTGCATGATACACAAGAGGAAGAAGCATGTGAGGGAAAAGAGAAGGATTTACAAACTCAGAAAGGAACAGGAGAAGGACGATAGAAATGGAAGAGTTTCGTAGAGCACAATATGAGAGTTGCAGACAAACTGCTGAGACAGGAGTTTAGAAAATACTAATACAAAGAGTGTTCAAAACATGTTGTCTTCAGATTAAAAATGTTTGTAAATTTTTGGGTAATGTTTGGTGATTTAGAAATCACCAGATGAGGGAGTTGATGGAGCGAGTTTTAGAAATTAAATATGTTTTGATTGGCAAAGTTAAACTTCCATAATAAATTAATTATATTAATGAGTTTTTGCACAAATTTGTACTTATTCAACTTAGTTTAAAATGCATTCACGACATAAGGGGATTAACATTATGTGCTCTTTGTTGCATTTGCGAGTTAGTTGAAAAAATAATAAACTAACTTTGTCTATTTGTATTGTCAACAATAATTGCGGCTGTTTAAATATTGGCATGTGCCTATTTTAAATGTGCTTTCGTCTATGTCGTGTCTTTTATGTGGCAAAGGTTTGTGGAGATTCCTGGGAGAAGAAGGTTTTTATAAATGCTGCTTTTATGTGCTTAAAGCTAGATAACATAAACTAATGGGTTAACATTAGTAAAGGGGGTGGGTAACAGAATGACTTTCATTACACAAATTAATTAATGTTTTGTGTTTCTTTGCATACTAGTTTCTGAAAAAGAGGCCTGAAGTCTAGCTTTTAAAATGGGTGTTTGTAATCCTGTCGTGATGAGCCGAGCACTGCCAAAGAATGGAAAAGTTTGTCTCATTTGTGTTCATCAGTAAACAAATAAAAAGAACTGTGCAAGATGCGCTCTGTGTTGAATAACTCCAAGGACAGGAAGCGGCAGAACAGCCAAGCTGAGGAAGCAGCGAACTGTTATTTAATATGTTGCAAAATCCTCGGAAGCTAATGTCGCTTGTGGACAAAGGACAAAGACATTTTAGAAAGGCACAATTTTGGATTGAAAAGGCAATGAGCTCACATGGACTGACGGCTGTCAGCCAATCAAAATGCTGAATGTCAAAGAAAAAGTATTATTTTAGTTAGTTTTAGATAGAGAAAAGGTATAAAACTTGGCCCCTTGGGAGGAGGGTTGCTGGCTCGTTCCTGAATCTTGAAGGGCGTGAGATGCTGTCGGACTTTTGTCTCACGTAAGGAAAGCTGAACTAATGACTTTTCCTTTTAGGTTCTAATAAGTTTAGTCAGGGAAATAGAATTTAGGGAATGAGACCTTTTCTGCTTTAATACTTTTCATGCTGACTCGTTTTGAAACGACAGTCTAATGTGCCTTTACTTAATAAAATGATGCTTTCTTAATGCTAATAAAAAGATTTATTTACTAAGATGCTCTTTATTTGAAAATAAAATTAATAAAATAGATTTTGAAATGACAAGCTGGTCTTGTTTATTCTGAGTCTAGCTACCATCAGTTGATCCATTGCCTAGGTGAATTAATTAAATGTTCTTATATGATAATGACAAACTGCAGTTGTATATAAAGTGTAAATAGTTTGTGAATAGTTTCGATTAATTAGGTCACATGATTCAGTTGGCCAATATTTGTCTCAGTTATTTATGGGCCTTGTGAAGAGTTTATGATTAATGGTGAGTATCATGGTGTTGGGTAGTGCTGTTGAGACAGATTTTCTATAGGGCCGCTGGATCACTGCTGCTGTGTACATTTTGAGCTATGAATCTGTGCTAACAAATGTTAATCCACCACCCCTTCCCCCACCCTGAGGGAACCTTGGACTGCTTCGACCACAGCTATCCTGAGAGTCAAGTGTCGAAGGGGTATTTTTGCCAAGTTCCTCAGGATCCATAGTAAGTGGGGCTTGGAACATCTGGAGTTAAAGGCCTTATCCCCCACATTTGGGTCCAGTAATGCCTGTCTGCCCCCTGGCGCTCTAACAGGGGTTCTGACAGGCTATAGGTATTAATGTCCCATGCATAAACTTCCATCTCTTCCAGTGCAGGCAAATTTTGTTCTGGACTAAATGCCTTACATGCCTCTGCAATACCTCTAAAGACAAATCAAATTAACAACTCACCCACCTGCTGGGCGCTACAAGGAGCAAACTGCTGAACATGCAAAGGCTCGATACAAGATAACTTATGAAAGGTGTATTGCATGAATGGTACCTGACTTCGAACAACCTAATAAGGAAATTCATTATGGGCATTACTCACAAAGATAAACATAAAGGTGAACATGTCTCATAAGTGCAGAACTCGGCTGCTAGATTGATACTGAATCTTCCAGCAGTTCCCCTTTTGAGCCCTCTCTCCACTTCCTTCACTGGATTCCAATCAAAAAACTGTGCCCTGTTCAAACTTCTCTGCCTGGTGTCCTAGACCCTGCAGGGGAAGGGTCCTCCCCCCTGAGGCAGAAACTCCAACCATATATCCCGGCAAGGCAGCTTAGATCGAGTGATCTATTGCTCCTATGCCCAAAACGTATCAGAACTAGGAGGTTCAGAGGCTGCGCCTGCTCATTCTTCCATCACTGAAATAGGCTACCCTTATCTATCAGAGCATGCACAGACTTCACTACAATAAAAAAAAGTCTGAAACTTGACTCTTCTCTCAGTTATTTTAACTCCAGTTTGCTCCCACGCTGTAAGGGCGACTAGAGATCCCCTCGGGAATGACTTGTGCACCTAACAAATGTAATAAATAAATAAATAAATTTGTATTCTGCTACACCTATGAATAACTTTACATACTTTTTTGCTAGTCACGATTTCAAAGTGGAAAGTTACTCCCAAGTGTAGACTTGCATACTTCCATGCCTTGATGGAGTCTCTAACACCAGAAATAACAATTGTAAAGTCAATCAATTGCAGTTTTTCTCACATAGGAGGAAACATTTCCCAATATGGTGTAACACTCCCCTCTGGTATAGTATATGGAACAGTATTAAACACTATAAAATATTGCAAATATTTTAGTTTAAATTATTAATGAAAACTCATTGTAAATATGTATTTTAAACCAAACACTGACAGAACAAAATGTTACACCACATTAACTCAAATGTGTATTAAATAATGAATCATTTAAAATATACATAATTCATTTATAAATGTTAGTTTAAAAAACAATTTTAAAAGCAATCCCATCTGCATTAAAAGTATACATTGCACTTAATATATATTCAAATGTATTAAAAGTATGTATGTAATTAATTTTAATTATTTTATTTTTACATTTAAATGTTTCATTTAGTTTTACATGCAAAATGTATATTCAATTTTATTTTGATATCATGATTAATATTTTTATTTCCTTTGTGGCGTTATTTTAATTCCCTTCCACAATTATCTTTTATGGGAGTGTGTTGTAGTACCTGTGAGAGGCCATGTGTGCTGCTAGGCTTAAGCCAAAGCCTATCTGAAGTCCCTTTAATTTAATTTTAGGATTTTTATGCTGTAGCAACTTTAGAAGTGTAGTTTGTGAATAGCAATTTTCTTACTCTCTTGTGGGTAGGTGTTTGTGTTGGTGTAGGGATTTTATGTAGTCTACATTTTCATTTTCATTTTTAACTTAGGATCTATTTGAGATGGTGGTTTGCACATCTTTTTTATAATCATTAAAATGTGCCATGCATGCACTTATTATTAGTAGACATTGTTGTTCTATAGTCTGTCCCATTAGTTCCAGGAACACACACATATATGAATGCAATATCCTTGTTATTATGTGTTTGAAGGAGACAACTTTATCACTTCAGATTCAGGTCCTAAATCAACCAGGGTCGCGGTGGCAGTTTGTGAACCGCCAGAATGGTGGTCCACCCATCGTATTACGAGTACGGAGGTCAGACTGCCCCTGGACTGCTGCAACTGCCGGGATCCCCGATCCCACGGCGGTGGTGTGGTGGACTGGGGCTGCAATATGCTGGTGTTGCTGCAGCGTCACCATCAAGCATTTTGCAAATATCATCACTGGCCTCCTTCAAATGGCAATGAGCCTGCCATTAAAAGGGTCGCTGTGAGGAAACTCAGGGAGCCCTGATAGGGCCCTCCGTTATGTCTGTGCATGGGGGTACATGAAGGGGGCACATTTTGTGCCCCCTGTATTTTTGCACCCCTTGTTCTACATGAAAAAAGCACATTATTGTGCATTCCTTTCCTTGCAGGAACAGGCTGCGGACGTCTCATGGCGGTGCATGTCTAGGGCACTCCTATGTGCCTTAGGTACACACTGCCATGGGACCTCCGCGGCAGGACTACCCGACCTGGATTCCAGTCGGAATCCAGCAGGCGGTCTGACTACAGGTTTGGCAGTCTTCCAGCAGGGCGCTAGCGTGGTGGCCTGCTGCAAGACCACCAAACTCCTAATCAGTCCCTAAGTAACATTGTTATTCTACATCTGTATCAGAATGTGAAAAGACCAGTGTTTTATTATTTAAACTGTACCTATGTTTAAGTAAATGAGATGCACTTCAGACCGGAGTTATCATGAATGCAGCAGAGAACTATGAATGAGCTTCAGCCCCGTAGGCCCCGACATTCATGCTAAGGAGGAAGATAACTAAATAAGCAGAGATGTGTGCAGGCGTGCACATTCAGATGCCATGCATTTGTCAATGCACAGATGCTTGCTTCCTGGGAAATTACACAAAGGTATGTGGTTAGATCATTCCAATTAGGTGTGGCAAATGGATACTTCCACTATGCTCTTGTTAGAGTAGATGTGCTGTTTATAAATAGGAGTTGCATTGGGAACAATGAACATGGTTTTTTTTGGTGTATTTTCAACATTCTAATAATGCTTATAACAATGATGTGTTTCATCTGTCTACTAACCTGAGTTCACATTTTATTTACAAGGATTAGACATTTTCAATAAACATTTAAAAATGTATTATTGTTTCTTTTCTTTGTAACACTTTGGCATGCAAATGTGACAATTAAAAGGGTTATATGAGTAGACTAAGGATCTGATTTAGATTTTGTTGGATAAGGTACTCCGTCACAATGGTGACAGATATCCCATCCGCCGAAATATAAATTCCATTAAGTCCTATGGGATTAACATTTCAGTGGACGGGATATCTGTCACCATTGTGATGGAGTACCTTATCCACCAAGATCTAAATTAGGACCTACGTCTATATATTGCAAAGTTTTGTTAACCTAATACTCAGACTTACTTAATTCATTGGAAACGTATAAGAGTATTTGTATGTCCCTCCCTAGCCACATCCTTACCCCTCCCATAACCCATCTAATTTTGATTAAAGTATTCCCCATTTTGCAGCCACTCCTCTGTCTGTCCCATTTATTACTAAAGGATAGACCTACATGTGCAGAAATGTCTGCACACATGGCAGAGGCCTATGTAGTGAAAAGAAAGGAGTGAGCTGGTGAAATTCTTTGAATGCAAGTAAGTAAATATCATTTTGTCCCACATGTGTAGTACTAGTGTAGTACTACTTGATGTACTGCAAAATGAAATTTGTGAATAGGCTCCATAATTTTGTTTTGGAAACTTTTTAGGCATAGAATAGTACTTTTGGGGAATATGGTGGATCACTGGGATGCTCACACTTTGACAAATACTATGGCTTTGTTTCTATGTAGTTTATGTGAAGGTATTTATTGACTGTTCATGATATTGCAGTTATCTATCTCCAGGTATATTCCAAGACAATATTTGAATGCAGATGGTGACATTGGTGACATGTTATCCTTGCATCCCTATGCGATCTTTGTGAGGACCCCAATTTGTGATTAGTGAAATGGCACCTTTAGGTCTACAGGCAGTCTTTGGGATTGGAATTACAACCTGTAGGTTACATTCCATGTCATATCCAGAGTTACATTAGTGTTGTCATTGAGAATGCCATTAGTGATGTCACATATGATCTCACTATGGTTGTCCTCCATGATTCTGTGTAGATGAATGGAGAGATTGATGCATAGATGGATGGACGCATGGATAGCTGGATGGATGGATGGAAGTATAGATGGATGACTGGATGTAACTTCATTAAGAATCAATGTATTACATCTAAATACATGCTCGGGTTACAGTAAAACTGAAGCACAATCTGTTTTCTAAACGCAGTGTGGAAAATTGGCTATTTAGACAACATGTTGAGTTATAAATATCAGAAACAGAAATATCTAAAAAAATTGTAATACAAAAATATTGTGATGCAGAAATATTGTTGTCAAGAATATTGATTTTTTTTCAGGCAAGTAATATCATTGTCAAGAATACCATTGTTGCTATGATCGTTTTTAATCAAATAAAAGTAAAAAATATTATCTTAATGTTTTATAGTTCCTATATTAATTTCTGTTTTATATTGTTTGTATAACGGTTAATATTTTAAGTTATTTATAATATTTAATTTCATTGTTAATAGCAATTTATAGTGTTGTAGTAGGTTGCTAGGTTTGTAGGGGTATAGGGTGGTAAGTTGAATAAGTAACAACTAATTAACAATGGATCATTAATGTCTTATTAATTACTTAATTGGTTATTCATTATGGAAATTGTGTGATAATTATATTTTTTAGTTCTATATTAGGTGTAGGCTGCTTCGTTTGTAGGGGTATAGGATGGGAAGTTAATTAAGTCATAATTAATTTATAATTAATTGTTAAGTTATGATTAATTGATTATTAATTATGTACATAGTACAGTAATTACATTAGGCTGTACAGTTAATTATGTAATAAATAATAAACAATGAATTATTAATTATTTCTTTATGTGTTTACCTTTTTTAATAACACAAATATAGTCAGTACATGGACAATCAAGAATCAGCAATGCATAGACACAGATCAGACATTGCGGTAATATAAGTAACATAGTAGAATGTGTTATTGACACCGATAAGGCTGCAGTTAAGTTGGTCATCTCAGGGCTACATGTATTTACAATCATATTTAATAATCTGGACCTCGGGAAGATACAAAGAGAACAAGGACATATGTCGACTAGGAATATGGGGATAGGGAGGGGGGAAGTGGGCACCTCGTCTTCTTTCATTACTCGGGCTTTGACCAATTATGGTATGTCCCTCTTTCTCTCCTTCCATACTCAACCTGTAATATTTTAGCCAAGGGGCCCAGATTTTGTGAAACTTTCAGGGGCATTCTCTCGCTTATTAATTAATTATGAATTACATAATTTCTGGAAGGCAGTAGAGCGAACACCCATCAAAAAAGTAGAGGAGGAAGTGACTGCGCCTTATAACAAGAAACTGAATCTGGGCATCACCCTGAAAGAAGTGATCTCAGGTATTAAAGCTAGCTTAGGAGGAAAGGCGCCGGGCCCTGATGGGGTTCCGGTCGACCTCTATAAAAATAACATGGCTTTATGGGGCCCACTCCTTACGCAACTTTTTAATGCTTCCTGTTCGAACAGACTGGTACCGACATGGTTTGAGTCTATTATTATACCTATTTTTAAAAAGGGCGATAGAACTAGTTGCACGTGCTATCGGCCCATATCATTATTGGACTCAACCATTAAGATCCTTGGCCGAGTGATTTTTAAATAGATTGCAAACATGGGCAGACGAGCACACAATAATTAGTGACCTTCAATATGGCTTCAGGAAAGGCCTTGGCACTATTGATCAGGGCTTTAACCTGCATATCCTTTTGGAAAAATATACTAAAGTAAAGGACGGCCGGATGTTTTTAACTTTTGTTGATTTATCATTCGCCTTTGATTGTGTCACCCATAGTAAGCTCTGGCTGATATTGGAATGACTGGGGGTTGAGGAAAATATAATTTTTTTCCTCAGGGACCTTTATAAAGGGGCAAGGGCTTCTATAAGATTTGGTAAGAATGGAGAGTGTACTAAGCCCTTTAGTATAGCAAGAGGAGTGTGGCAAGGATGCGTCCTTGCCCCCTTTTTATTTACCATTTACATCAATGAACTGGAAAGAACGTTGCTGCAGGAATGCCGGGATATGCCATTGGCATCAAATCGATCAATACCAGCATTATCATATACAGACAACGCGGTATTGATGGCTAGGACTTCTCAGGCTATGCAAAAAATTGTAACATCCTTCACATATTTTATGACCAATTTGGATCTAGGAATCAATTGTGCGAAAACTTTCTGTATGAACTGCGGTTCAGGGGCAGATAAAAAGAAGAAAATAATGTACATTCATTCTAAACCTTTGGATTTTACTCAAACTTTTCCCTATTTGGGTATTTTGTTTGATCTATCTGGTCTATGGAACACTGCAATAAAAACACGGAGATTGCTGTTTTCCAAGTCTATAATGGCCCTGATAACTTTTAGTAGAGAATGGGCAGAAAACCGATCAGAGAACTGTTATGTATCTATAATGCATCTTGTGTTGCAATTGCCATATACGGTGCAGGTATTTGGAGACATGCTAACTGAAATCGTTGCAAGTGGCAGAAAACTGTTTTATGAGATATCTTTTAGCAGTCCCGGACAGTGTATCCACCTATATTTACCACGCTGAACTTGGACAACCGCACCTAGAAGATGTTATCAAGGTACAACCGGTTCTTCTGTGGCATAGGGTATTGACCACAGAGGAGTGCTCTTTTAACCGTTTAATTTTGAGGGATGCGATAAGTCTCGACAATGTACATAGGATGAAATGGTTATGTGACGTAAAGACGTTTCTCATACAAATAGGCCGCCTAGATTATTATGAAGATCCTTTACTGATGTGCCAGATCCCCAGGAAAGAATTGAAAAAATTTTGTATGACGCACCTGGTGGATCTTAGGACCAAACTGGAAATTACAAAAAACACGGTGGTTGCCAATCAGTTAACAATGATTACGAATGATATCCAACCGTATATTAAGTTACAGATGAGAGATTTTTAAATGTTTTTATTAATACGTTTTAGATTAAACATCTTATTTAGGCTACTAAGATTTCCAACTATGAATGATTGGACAAGGCAACTTACTAAATGCCCATGCGATGATTTGTCCAACCAATCTGACATGCATATCCTGTTTTTTTGCAAATTGTACACAATCCCTAGGAAAAGATGGATATTGTCCATACTGAAGGACAAGGATTTTAGTATTGTCCTGCTTTTCTAGCTATCCAGAAGTTAGATAATATATTAACTGTTGCATCTGTCTCTGCGTTTAAAAAAAATATTTATCTCACGGAAATCAATATCTGTATGAAATTTAATAAGCCTACTTTACTGGAAATGGATTGTTTTTATATTTCAAATGGTCATGAAATTATTGTACTTTTATGGTTATCTATGTATAATAACCGAATAAAGTTATTGAACGAATGAATTACTTAATTATTAAATATGTAGATTGTGTAATATTTTTTTTAAATATTAGGGGCAGGCTATTAGGGTTGTAAGGGTATAGGATGGGAAGTTATTTAAGTAATAATTAATTAACAATTATCAATTTGTTATTAATTATTTAATTGAGTATTAATTATATAACATGTGTAATAACTTTATATATTAGTTATATTTTAGGTGTGGGTGTTGAGTTAATGGGAATATAGGGTGCAGACGGTAATTTAGTAATAATTGATTAGCAATTATATATGTATTATTAATTATTTAATTGATGATTATGTACATCATGTCATATTAAGTTATATTTTAGTAGGTCATTGCTAAGTTTGTAGGGGTTAGGGTGGAATGTTAATTTAGTAAGAAATGAAGTAACAGATTTTATTTGTTAATTAATTAATTGTTCAATTGTGTTATGCAACATTATTGTATCTAAATTTTAAGTGTGGACTGCTAGGTTTGTGGGTGTTAAGTGTGGGAAGGTAATTAAACAATAAACACATACCTTTTTTTAATTGATAATTAATAAAGTGTTCAATATTCATGTTTTATTTATTTATCTCTATAATTTTTTGGGGTTAATTAATAATGTTCATAATAAGAGTTGTATATTTGCTGTAAATTATATAGGGTTATCAAAGTATTCAATATGTTTGAAGTGAAGTATTTTCTCTATCATTGCACAGACTAGGCTGAATAATAACTCTCACCTCTCCGAATTCCAACGTTTTCCCTACTGTTGCAACAAACTGCAGTGGGAATAGTATTTCTTAACCCTACACAGTCCAACACTTACCCTACTGTTGCACAGACTAGAATGAGAATAGTAAATCTTATCCTTTCGATGTCCAATGCTTTCCCTCCTGTTACACAGACTGGAGTAGGAATAGTAAATCTTACTCATCCAAAGTCCAACAATTTCCCTCTTGTTGCACATAATGTAGCGGGAGTAGTAAATCTCATACCTCTAAAATTTAAAGCTTTCCCTCCTGTTGTAGAGACTGCAGTGACGATAGTATTATTAACCCCTCAGAAGACCAACACTTTCTCTACTGTTGCACAGACTGGAGTGGGAATAGTAAATTGAATCGCTCTGAAGTCGAATGCTTTCCTTACTGTTGCATACAGTACAGTGAGAAAAGTATATTCATTATTCCCAGGCTTCAATACTTTTCTTAATATTGTTTAAAATATCTTTTATTTGTTCATCTTTTGTGCTATAATATTATAATATTTGTTTATATATATATTTATTTATTTTCATTTTATAATATTTGTAGGAAATGGCTTTTTTGGCATTTCAATTTTTTTAAGTCCAATTAGCTTTATAATTTATGTAAAGTATTGCATCTGATATGTTCATTTTTTTTGTCTAATGCAACTGGTGCTCATGTAAAGTGCTCTGATACCTTCGAGCCGAGTTTGCGCTTTATAATCCCCCCACAAAAAAAATATATATACATGCCTTTTATAGTAGTAAATTGAAAGAAATATCCCAAAAATTAATTATAATGTAAAATATATATTTTTAATAATAGTGTCACATTTTATATGTAAATATGAACATTCAAATACACATGTATCTATTCGTTATATAAGTATATTTATATATAGTATTGCATTATTTCAGCTTATTTAAATTGCATTATATTAATGTTATACATTGCAATATTTGAGATTGACGATTTTAATATATATATATTAAAAAACAATATTTTTGAATTTTTTAACTATATTAGTGGGAAAGAATTCATTTTTTCGTTAGTTTTGTACTTACCACTTAAGATCTCTGGCAACCCATTTAAGATCTCTGGCTACCTTATTGGATGATTATGAGTCCAACAATGACACACCCTACCATCTATTAATCCTTGGTGATTTTAACATTCATGTTTGTAAATTCAATTGTATGCAAGGTATAGAAGATGAGTACGGCCCGCAGGGGATAACCCATTTTGAACAGACGAGATATGGGGCTTATCTAGAGACTTTTTTATCTGTTTACAATTTATTCTGCCCGGCACAATCAGAAACTTTGCCCCCGGTTCCGACATATATTGGGCAAGGACATCGAAGCATTATTGACTATATTTTAGTCTCATGACCATTGATGGACCTATTAGGTACATTTTGCGTAATGCATAGTTGTTTGAGTGATCATAACCCCCTCAGTTTGGCTATTAATATTCAGGCTTTTGAAAATGTGAAACCTCTGGCACTCATCTCTAATTTTAATATTGCCACTAAAGCTCAAGATCAAAGGCTAAGATGGGAAGTAATCTCCCCGGAAAACTTCCTTGATAATTTATATAGAAGTCAATCCGAGGACTTTAGTTTATGCTCGAACTTGGATTCTGAACCATCAACAATTCTAGGTGCTTTTGACCGCATAATGAAACAGGTAGCGGCCAACGCTTTGTTGTAAATCAAGGCCCAAGATACATAAAAACTGGTTTGATCAAGCGTGCATTATTGCGCACACTGTACTCCTGGGGGCGTTGAAAGAGCCCACAAGGGATGTCAACATGGTCATACAGGCTAGAAGGGCCTATAAAACTGAAATTAAAACAAGAAAGACACAGTTAAAAGAAACGGTCTGGGACTAACTCAGCCAAGCGAGCGTCTTGTCCAGTAGCACCAGATTCTGGGGAGTGGCTAATAGCCCAATGTATGATGAGTCAACCAATTCTGTTAAAGACTGTCTTATTCCTCCAGAAACGTGGGTCGAACACTTTAGTGGCTTATTTACTGACGCGAGCCAGATGTTGTCTACCTCTCAAGGGGAAAACATCTATGCCTCAAATGTGCTTTTTACAGATTAGGAAGTGATGAGGCGATTATGTCTACATCAAAGGGAAAGGCACCAGACTCAGACAGTGTACCGGCTGATCTTTATGCAGCATATCCCACTGTATGGGCTTGGATTTTGACTCTTGTTTTTATTGCTGCGACTAAGGTCGGCTTTCCCATGTCTTGGGCTAAAGCTGTTATAATTCCAATATTAAATGTATTTATTTTTAATTTTTTTTAATTTTTGGTTTTAAAGATTTTTATTTACCATCGTAGAAAATGATACATAAAGCATTTCATTGGAGCGACCCCCCCACCCCCCACTCCTCAATGAAAGGAGAAAACTACGTATAGTTTAGAGAAAAGATAAAGACACAGTAAACCAAAATGCACAGGGAGCACATACCTTTAGGAAGAAAAAAAAACAAGAAAACCACGAAACTCAGGAGTCAACTAAAGAGGAGAAAAAAAAACTAGATTACACAGCTCTTGGGAGGAGAAGCGGGACGAAGTGCTAGTTAGCCTGACTGTGACAACCAAGAAGTCAATTTTTCCCACACCTCCAGTCCCTTTTTCCGTCCTTTCCAACCTTTCTTTGCATACACAGCGATTTCTAGGTGATACATAGCAATAAATCTGGTTAGCCAATGTGTGAAAGATGGGGGCTCCGGGTCGAGCCAGGCATAGGCCACACAGAGCCGCCAAACTGTCATCACGGTAAAAATTAGACCATCTCTTTTAAACCGAGAGGTCTCGGTCTTCGTTCCTAACAGAATAATAGTTGTATTCAATGTTATAGGCTGAGTTGTAACTTCCCTTAAGAATTCCTGTACACAATTTAATGTAATGGAGAGTTTTAGGCATGTGGAAATAATGTGGATAGAGTTGGCCCCATATTCCGAGCATCTAGGACATAGTGTGCCTTGGCCGGTCCCCCACTTTGCAATTGAACTAGGAGTGAGATACAGAAAAAAATTAGTTTTAAAATGTTGCGCCTGTAATTGTGGCTGAGATTAAAATGTTCTGTGAACGGGAGAGTGAGTTAAAAAAGTGCTGCTGGGAGTATCAAGTTTGTTGTGCCATTTGTCAGCTATGTTCTGTAAGTCGTCAGGGGTCTGCCTATTTATAATGTTATACAACAGGCCAATTTGAGGGGTTAATTGATTTACGTAAGGTATTAAGTAGATCAATTTCCCTAAAGCCTGAAGCCCCCCCTGCCTTCCTAGACAAGAAGTCAAATACAGAGAGATATTTAAATGCGTCTTCATTTTTAAGTTTACATTTGGCCAGTAACTCAGAAAAGGGATTACCCCTTCACAGGTGAAGAGATCTCCCAGTTTCAATATACCGGCCTTATGCCAGTCTGAGAAGTAAGCCCTGCCAAAGATGGCAGGTAGGCTGCCATTGTTCAGCATGGGAGTATAAAAATTGAATCTACCCAACCCGAAGATTTTACGGATACTGCGGAAGGTTTTAAAAGAGTTTAGTAGTGTCCTAAATCTCACCCTTTTATAGTATCCGTAGGTGGTTTCCCGGAGTAAACAGCTCCAGGATTGTTCTCCCAACAGTAGCGGGAAGGGCAAGGGGAGCCCTGATGTCTGAGGGGGTGGAACCTCTTTTAACAGTTCTGAGCTGTATTGTAATACCGAAGCCCAATAGTAAAGAGTGATTTTAGGAAAAGACCAACCCCCTCGCTCTTTTGGTAAGCATAACTGCCTTAATGCCCTCCTGGGTTGGAAATATGATCAGATAAACTGTGTGAATATTTGTTGAAATTTTTGCAGGTTTGATTTACTGAATTCCAGAGGTATTGTACGAAAGAAATATAGGAGTTTGGGAAAATATGTCATTTTTATGACATTATATCTGCCGACAAGGGTTACATGTAGGTTATTGATTTGTTTCAGAGCCTTCTTAGTGTGTGAAGACAGAAGAGCTAGGTTGTCTGTAACAATCTCATCTAGTTTTGAATATTTGGCTTTGGAAACCACTCTGTAAGCGGTCCAGGGTATTTGGCTATTTGTTATTATTTGGGTTTTGTTCTGGTTCAGGGCATAGCCAGAAAGCCTCCCAAATTGTAGCGCCTAATTTTCAAGAGCCACTATGGCGTTTGAGGGATCATGTGAGGTGATAGCCAGGTCATCGACGTCAGCCATGATCTTGGTGCAGCTACCTTGAAAGTTGACTGGGGGGATCTCATTATTTCTCTCTATTTGTTTCATAAAGGGGTCCAAATAAAGGGCAAACAGCAGAGGGGAGCATGGGCAGCCCTGCCTGGTGCCCCGGGAGATCTCAAACTACCTGGTTAGTTGTCCATTAATGGAGACACAAGCTGTTGTTTTTACATACAGGGCTTGAACAGCCTGTGTGATCTTTGGCCCAAATTCCATTCTCCTTATGATTGCCCACAAAAATTGCCAGGAGACCCAATCAAAGGCTTTCTGAGCGTCCAAGAGTGTGAGTGATATCGGGTCTCCAGCAGCCTGTGCAGCGTCAAAAAGAGTAATGGCCCGTCTAACATGCTCAGTTGTTCCTTTTTTCGGGATGAACCCATGCTGCCACTCTGAAACCAAAGATTCCACCACTGAAGAGATTCTGTTTGCTAGCACTTTGTAGAAGATCTTTGAATCACAATTAATGAGTGTAATCGGTCGATAAGAACTCATCTCTAATGGAGATTTATCCTTCTTTGGTAAAATAGCTATTGTGGCCATGGACCAGGATGCTGGGGGTAAAGCCCCGTTAAAAATAGAGGTTATTACTTTCATAAGAATTGTCTTAATTTGTGGGGCGAAAGTCTTATAGAACTCTACTGGGATGCCGTCCAGCCCAGTAGCTTTCCCATCATGCAGGCTGTTGAGGGATTCCAGTATCTCATCCCATGTGGGGGTTAAGTCTAGCCTTTCCCTATTCTCTAAGGAAAGAGATCTGAGGTCGATCTCGCTAAGGTAGCTGGTAGTCTCGTTTGAGATTAGGTCATTGGGACCATGATTCTCCTCAGTATAAAGTTTGGAATAGAAGTCCTGGTAGTGCAATTGTTGATGATTGAAGATGAAAGGTCAAGCCTAACAAGGGTGTGATACGGAGCAGAAAAGAAGGTATACCCAGGCTGTGAGGGATTCAGTCTTGCCCAACAATCTCTTAGGCCATGCATCTGCGCAAGATCTGTCAAAGCCTGATATACCAGGGGTTTCCTGCCCTTGTACTTCCAGTGGCTAACACTATCCCAGTTGGGAGGTAGATGTAAATTAAGATCACCACAAAGGACAATGGGGGTGGGTCAGTGTGCTAATTCCCCTGAAACCAAGTTGATGACTCCTGGATCATCTACATTACTCCTGTAAATTGAGCAAAGGGTGAAAGGGGGGTTATTAGAAACATGACACTAAGTGATCACCCATCTGCCTAGGGAATCAGCCTTGATCCGGGGTGAAGAGATAGAAAGTCTTCTCTCAGCCAGTATTCCCACCCCCCTGTTTTTAGAACCCTGAGTGGTGGCCCCCAGGACTTGGAAACCCAGGAAGTCTAATAGGTGCATCTGGGAGTCCTCGATATGAGTTTCCTGTATACAGTTAATATCCCCCCCAGAGAACGAAGCCCAAGCGCCACGTTCTGCTTTTTCAAACGACCGTTTAGCTCACATACGTTAACAGACAATTCTTAATGAGTCTAGCTTAGCCATTTAAGGAGAAAAAAAAGAGACAAAAGAATAATAACACAACAGACTCCTAATATCTTGTCCTATACCATAGCAAGAGTGTTTTGGATATACATGTGTATGTGCAAGAAAGATTAAAAAACTAATGCTTAATTTTTCTGTGCAAAACTTTTCTCTTGAGGTGCCTTTCCCAACCCTCCCCCCCCCCCTTCTTTGAGCAATCAGGCAAAGCCTGAGTGATGGTAATCAACTTGAGCCCCGATTGCCAGCCACACTGGACTGATAGAAACTTTTGCACTAGTTTATCAATTTGGCCGCGTGCCCCCCTTTTTTTTTTGACTGTGCTGAGTGAAAAAGTGGAGTAGTGTGATAATAGCATAAAGAATAAACAAGCCGCATAAGAGAGAAGAGAGCGAGTGTAAAATAAAGTCACACAATGCCAAAGTCAAAGTCAAGGAGAGTGCTGCTTAGGTCTGATTTTACTCATCGGACAGAGTGAAGTCCCAGTTCCTGAATAGATCGATGTTAATAAGGGAGGAAGTAGAACTGGCCAAACCCTAAGTTAGGAGTTTTGTCATGTTGAGTTCAGGCAGAGAGATACAGCCATACCTGACTTATATAAACAGACCCCATCACTTGTTCGTGTTAATAAGGTTCAAGTATATTATGCTCCCCTGGCTATTGACGTTCCCAAAAGGCTTCTCTAAGGAGGGGTCCCTGAGCCCTTGCCCTTGTGATAATTTCTCAGAGCAGAATACCCTTCACATGATATTTTTATGTGATTTTTATGTAACAGTACGCTGGAAATGTATTGTACCATTTTTAAGAAGGGGTAACTTTGAGCAAGTTAGGCCAGCGTTAGCCTATCTTCAAATGCTTGGTTCCACGGTTGTGTGTTTTGGGGTAGCTAGCTATATATTTCAGGGGCAATGAGGCGAAGGTATACACTTCAATTATAGTGTTGTCTCTCTTCTCCTTTTTTAAGTATTTTATGTAAAATGGATTTTCTAAATGAAGGTTTTAGCTGTGTGACAAACTTTTTAATATATTTATGAACATCAAGGGCGTTTTTTGATGGAAGCGCATATTGTTGGGTGGCAAATGGATTTTTTGTAATTGGCATTTGAATTGTACTCAATGTTTGTCTTATTTATAATGTGTTATAGGTAGCATGTAATGTGATCTGTGCTTTGATGGTTTTAAATTTTAAACGAATGGAGTAAACTAACTTTGACTTTGAACTTACCACTATAACTAAAGGGAAGCAATATTGACATCGCTATTTGTGACAGAATACTTTTGTATCACAATATTGCTGTTTGTGATTTTGTGTCAGTGATCCAGAAAATTAAGATGAAAGCTACATATTTTTTGCCTTCACTAAGTGTGCATTGCATAGCCACTTTAAAACACAGGAGGACCATTTGCATGTGCATACACTGTGATGGATCAAGACATGGATGTTGCTATGATTGATCCTAGTATGTCTGTTATAGGTACAAATGCATCTTTTCTGTTACTTTCGAATCTATGTATCCGTTAAGGTTTTCCCCACCCAGAATCTCTCATTAGAGATTGTCTTAAATAAATGCTTGTAGAAGTCTTTTGAAAATGTCATTATTTATTCTTCCTGAGCCTGTTCCCTCCCTATCAATCCTCTGCACTGAAAATTAATACTGTGAATCATCTCATTAGGAGTTTTCTACTGACGATTCAGGTTGAGAGCAGAAAATGTGCTCAAGGAAGATCAAAGCATCCTTTTCGCCAATAGAAACTGCCCCTTGTCTTGAAGGCATCTTTGCATTTTCAGATTTTTATTTTTTAATCAGGCACAGGGTTCCTTATGCATATTAGAGTTCTTTATAATGCAGTACAGTCCTATATGCTAAATTTGCATAGTCTGCTCACTTGCATTATGAGAGGTGAAGTGGCAGATCTTACCAAAGTCTGCTTTTTCTTCTTATTTCATTTCAACACATAGGTACAAGATCACATTTATGAAAAAAGGCAAGGCATTTAGTTTAAAGAGAGTTCAAATTCATTGGAAATACCGTGTTGGTAATCATGCAGTATAGGTCAACAACACACTTGTTCACCAAATTGTTCTTTACTTCGGATTATCTATCTATCTATCTATCTATCTATCTATCTATCTATCTATCTATCTATCTATCTATCTATCTATCTATCTATCTATCTATCTATCTATCTATCTATCTATCTATCTATCTATCTATCTATCTATCTATCTATCTATCTATCTATCTATCTATCTACCTATCTATCTATCTACCTATCTATCTACCTATCTATCTGCATTTGTGTGTGTATGTATGTATATTTGTGTGTGTCTGTGTGTTTATATATATAGATACAGAACTAACTACGACCAACACAAGGTAATAGATAGATAGACAGATAGACAGACAGACAGACAGACGGATAGATAGATAGATAGATAGATAGATAGATAGATAGATAGATAGATAGATAGATAGATAGATAGATAGATAGATAGATAGATAGATTGTTGAATGAGTGGGTGTGTGAGTGCCTGATTGGATGATTCAGTGGGTGCATGGCTGCCTGTATAAGTCATTGATTAGATGTCTCAGTGAATGTATGGGAGAGTGACTGGTTATGTGAAAGTCTGCATCTGTCTTACAGGTGGTGTCTAAGTGGTTGTATGGGTGTGTGAGTGGATATGTGAGTTTCAGTATGGGTGAGTGATTGGTTGTTTGAGTATCTCTTTGGTTGTCTGAGTGGCTGTGTGGGTGGGTGATGGGGTGTGTGACTGCCTGTATTGATGAGTGAGTGGGTGAGTCAGTGGCTCTATGGGTTAGTGAGTGTGTGCGAAGGGCTCAGTGAGTGAGTGTGTGTATGGCTGTGTCGGTGAGTGAGTGCATGTGTGAGTTGTATATGGGTGAGTAACTGGGTATGTGAAAATAGTATAGGTGAGTGATGTCGTATGTGAGTGACAGTATGGGTGAGTAAGTGAATGTGAGAGTGGCTGTATGGGTGAGTGTGAGCTTGTGTCAGTATCTGTATACATGATAGAATAAGTGTTAGTGTCTGTTTGAGTAAGTGTGTGTAAATGTACGGGTGAATAGGTAGCTGTGTGATTGACTGTGTAGGCCAGTAGGTGTGTGACTAACTATATGGATGACTGACTCAGTGTGTGAGTATGTATAAGCGGATATGTCTGTGACTGTATCAGTGAGGAAGTAGATGGGTGACTTGCTGGAGGTAACAGGAAGGGAAGTTGGCCCTCAAGGACATCCTGGGGGCCAATTACCTCACCTGTTACCTCCAGTAATTCCCACAGCGGGATTGCTGACACCTTGGTAGGAGGCCATGTCCCCTCTATCCACCACTCTGTAAAGGTGCTTCCTGGTGCAATACTAGTACAGGATGAAGACCCATTGGCTACTGAAGGTCCTTGGGCCACCTACCCCTCCTGTTACCTCCAGCAAGTCCCTCACAGTGGGCTTGCTAAAAGGTGGTCGGAGGCCACTCCTCCTTGTCCACCACTATGCAAACGCACCTCCTGGTACACTACTAGTTGGGGGGTGAAGTCCTGTTGGCTCCTGAGGATCATTGGGGGTCAATTAGCCCTCCCATTACCTCCAGTAAGACCCACACAGTTGGATTGCTGAGAGGTCCTGAGATGCCATGCCCCCTTTCTCCACAACTCTGCAAACACTCCTCCTGGTGCACTGCTGCTTGGGGGAAGAAGTCCACTTTAGTCCTGAGGCCCTCAGGAGGTAAGGGAACCTCATTCCCTAATGCAACAGTGCACTGAGATGCCTGCTTGCAGAGTGGGGGAGAAATGGGGCATTGCCGCCGACCACCTCTCAGCAGTCCCCCTGTATGGTGCTTACTGGAAGCAACACGAGGCCTTGTTGGCCTCTAAAGACCCTCAGCAGCCAAGGGGACTACCTCCTCTACCCAGCAGCGCACCAGGAGGCAGGGCTTCTGGCAAGCTGCTGGCTTTTTAAAAGAAAATATTTTGCTACTTTTCTAGGAAGGGGGGCTGCGTGGTTCCCCTTACCTGGACCATTTTGGCCCCGGAAACCCTTCCCTGGTTTCTGTGCCATGACGAACAGCACGCACGTCGCACAGAAACAGAGACCGAAATGAGCCTTTACGCTCATTTCAGTTTCACTTTCTATGTGCTCAGGGGGCTATCTCAGCCCCCTGGGCACGTAGAAAGATGGGAGAAGTATCATTGGAAAGGGGTGAATCTCCCCTTTCCAATGCCCCAGGAGGGCAATCCCCAAGCAGGGATCCACTCACTTGACACCAGGGAGGGAGGAGCGGCCCCTTGGGCAAGGGCTTTTGCTCCCTCCCAATAGTTTTTGTGTAATTTAGTCTTTTTGGCTCCCCTGGGGGGCGGATGGGGGCAGTAATCCCCATCTGCCCCCCTGGGGGTACAAAAAGCCCACTAGACCCCAGGAATATTTATTTATCGCCGCATAATTGATTAGGGTTGGGACAGCCCACAAAATTTACAGCCTTTCTGCCCCCCCCGGGGGGGGCAAAAAGCCCACTATACGACATGTATGCACATGGGGCATCAGCCTCAAACGTGCCCCCTGGGGGGGCAAAAAGCCCAGTGGATGCCAGGGATTTTGTGGGCAAATTTTAATTAGGGTGGTGGCATTGGCATGCCTGTTTTGGGCAGCCCCCACCCTAAATAAAATTTGCCCAAAAAACTCCCTGGTGTCTAGTGGAATTTGTGCTGCACCTCGGGGGCAGATGGGGGCATTAGCCTCCAATCTGCCCCGCCGGGGGGGGGGGCAAAAAGACCAGTAGACGGCAGGGATTTTTTGGGGAGCAAATTTGAATTAGGGTGGGGGTTCCTAAATTAAAAAAACTATTGGTGGGACGGTACGAAGGTGGCATTGCATTACCCGATATCAAACTTTATTATCAAGCATCCCAACTGGTTGCGATCAACTGATGGGCACATGGGAAACATGAAGAACCGAACTTTTGCACAGACTGGTAGCTTATCGGGCACGATGGCTATATCAGAGCACTATGCACAAACCCAAGGAAACTAAATCTCACTGGGCCTACGGCGCGCAGAATTGAAACTTGGCAGACGGTCAATAAGCAATTGGGTTGGCACAATAAAGTCACACACGCTACACCTCTCTGGGAGCCCGACTTTCTGGATCATCTGATTGCCTGCCCCGGGTATGATAAGTGGGATCTGATTGGCATCTCAACAGTGGGAGACATGTGGGTCTCGGGGGGACTGTAACTCCACCACAAAGGGAACCAACTGTGGCCCCATAAAGCTGTACAGCCCATTGAATCCAATGCATGAAGTTCATGTACTTTTTAATGCTTTTTCTCAATTTTATCTGTTCATATTTTCACGCTTTTAAATTCAATTCATCCGTTTTGACGTCCATTTTCAAAAAAGCTCAAGAGCATAGGGTGAATTTCAAGCAATGATTTATTTTCAAAAAGCCCAATGCATTTCGGGAAATAACACTCTTCAGGTGCATCTAGGAATACAAACAAAATGCTTCATTTAATACAAATGTACCAACCGAGTATATTGTAGTCACATAACAAAGCGCATATGTCAGTAAAAACAACAGTGACCCATCTTTATATCCAACGCTTGTACTTGGTACCTGTTAACATCCCTGAGTTTTTGCCATCCTAAATGTTCTGACAGCCTACAAGGATACTAAATGACTCCACATTGTAAAATTGCAGTACACCCCTTAACTGTGTTAAGAATCCTGTTGGACTTTAACAAAAATAAACCACCAATTCCAAAGTATCTGACGCTTACCATGGCATACTAGTAGATCTTTAAGAACCTCAGGTAAACACTTGCCGTACAGCCTCAGCCATCTGAATACAATGACTCATTATTTCCGTTTCGTAACGTGCTATCGCACGCTTGTTTTGTTTAGCTGCCAGCATACTATCTCGTGAGACTGGCTACCTTCAGAGACCTCCAGAAGAAATACCACTTGCACAGACCGAGACATTCCAATATTTACAGATCAGTCATGCCCTTAAAGCGGTGCTGCCCTGAGGTGATCCACTCCCTGAGGCCTCTCCACTAGAGGATAGGCTACTATTGGATCCCATGAATAAAAAAGCCATATCCCTCACGTATATAAAGCTGATTAACAACTGCCTGGGCCCACAGGTGCATCTGCGGAAACACTGGGAGTCAGGCATGGGTGTATTTGAGGATGACGACTGTCGAGATTCCTTGGCCTCCCTAAGAGAGGTGGCCATCCCTATGAGAGTATGTCCGGTCCAGCTGAAGATCGTGCATAGAGCTTGCCTTGATGCAGGTGATTTAGTCAAAATGGGCAGGCGAGCAGACCTCTCATGTCTCAGACAATGTCACCAGGAAGGAACCTTTTATCACTCCATTTAGGCCTGCCCTATTGCGCGATCATATTGGGACACAATTACTAAACAGATGGAAAGGGTGGGGTTAAGACGTTGACGGCCTCCCTAAACCTCTGTTGATTAAATGTTTGGGATGCCACTGACCTCACACAGACCAAGAAAACATGGGGATTACTGGGTTGGGCCATTGCAACACGCAACATTGCACAGAAATGGGGAGTGAGTGTGATTCCTAATGTTCGTGATTGGGCAGTTGACATGGACAGAGCCATGAGAGCCGAAAAAGATGTCTTCAAGCACAGGGGATGCCCTAAAAAATGGGACCTAACGTGGGGTATGTGGAATAAATACGGGGGGATATATGTCTGTCTCCAACAGTTGAATTACACTGTGATAGAATGAGACTTGATAATGTGTCCACTATCGACAGCCCATCTTAGAATGGAGAAATAGGATGATACTGATGTAAGGTTGACGAGCTCGCAACGTTTACATACCTGAAGCATTTCATGACCTTAATGCATTGCTGTACTGCTGTTTTATGTTTTTGACTATTAATTTTTTTTTAAGTTAAAAAAAATGATTTGTTGAGATCTGTCTGCTGGACTGCGGTTGTATTGTGGATAAAGCTGTGATTAGGTAGTTTATATTAATAGTTAATACTTTAATGATGGTGAATCTGCAAAAGAATGAGGAACAGGTTAATATAAGTTAGATGGTAAGTTGTTAAGGCAAGCAGTGGAAGCTGATAGAAAGGATTTTGTGGGTGAGTGGCAATAGGGTTAAGAAGGGATGGTAAAAAAAGGTGAAGGTGGAGAGTTTTGTATGATTGATGACCTATAGTGGGGGAATAGAGCGATGAAGGGAACTTAAAAGGTGATGTAAAAGAAGCTTATGGTGGGGGCAGATGTAAAATCTTAGACATAGTGGGCTCTAGAGGGCGTGCAGGCAAGATGGCCGCACTGGTGTTAGGCTCCTGCAGGCAACATAAACCAACATTCATCCTCTCCCAACTGCCTGAATCGGTCAAAAAAAATAACGAAACTGGAGGTCGTACAACAAGATTGCACTGCAGCCCCATAGCAAGTAAGATGGTTGCTGCTTGAACAGGATAGTGGATCACCTGTGGTAGGGCCCTCACCTTAGGATTGCTGGCGCCTGGGGCCTCCCCCACAGCTGGCCCTGAGAACTGTGGCTTTGCGGGATGGAGCAAGAAACGCCCTCCGCCTTAACAGGAACTCTGTATTCCCAGGAAATGGCAGCTGTTGGTCGGAGGGAAGACAGCGACTGGAAGATTATGGGATGAGCGAGAGAGAGTGCGGATACCTGTGAGGCTGCTGATCCTGAGGAGGCCCTACACTCAGGAGGTGCGTGCAGTGGCAGCAGGGGGGGGGTCCGGAGAGGAAGCGGGTGCACCTGCTGCATCGATCCCCTCCGGGTCCGGTGGGGCATGTGCGGACAGGCACGGCCTTGGTTCTCGGCCCACTCAGTTATCACCGCCTGGAAAGCAGTACAGATCTGGTCCCCCTGCTGCCTGGCTCAATAGCAGGGAGAGCCGTCCTGCAGTGTGGCTGAGTGTGGGCTCGGAAGAAAAATAAATCAAACAAAAACGGGCTGGGGTTGCAATTTAATTCACAACAGCAGGTGAATGGTAGCCCTCTCCCTGGGAGCGGGGGATCGTTATCATCTTTTTAAGTCTGCCTGCCCTAATTATAACAAAGTAATTATCAGCTCCTGTGCACACGCTTCCATGTAGTTTGAAAGTTCATGAACTGTGGAAAAATCAAAGCAAGTATTGTCTATTTGTGTATTTTCTTAATCTTTATTGCAGAGAACACCACAAAGTCCAGCCAACACGTGTTTCGTCGTAAGGGTGTTAACCCTCGACTTCTTCAGGGCTGTAAATAACAGAAACAGGACTCATATCATTATGAGTATATTTCTTTTGCACAACAATTGTGGTGAACAAAACCCCTCATCACCTAAAGATGTCACACTATACCTCTAAATGTTATCATGTAAAAGAACAATTGAAACAAGGTGGAAATTATCACCTTCACAGTGGGAGTCATCCAAGAACCATACACCATAGGTCCAAATACAAAAAATTCCCACAATTATTCTAAAAGTTCAGGGACTCACATATACCGTAAGAGACAATTCTAGATTGACCATTGTGAAAGGGAAGAGCCCAGGAGTGTGTGGATTAAAATTCAATTGAGCACATGGGTAGCAAGTAAGGGAAAACGTACAGTAAATCACCCAACGAATTGCAGTCCATAGTCAAATGACTGCGAGAATGCGCGCACGTGAGCCTGTGAATCAAGAGCATCTTAAATGTCTCACCCAAGCTAGTGGAGGAGCCTACCTGTATAGTTCCCATGAGGAAATTCAATGCCTATAATCCAATACAAAAGGTCATGTTCAATATGGAATGGGAGGAAGCATACAGTTGATAAAACTACAACTATTCTCATAGGGCACTGGTGGCGGAATCTCACCTAGTCACCGGTTATAATTCAGAACAGGCTGGTCATTTCAATTCTAGTGTCTTTGTCTTGCATCCAAATAATTCTGATTTGTCAATATACCGGGGTAACAACTCCCATCAGTACTGTCAATCATGAATTCAATATATCCTCAATAATTCAGCCACCTGATGCTATCCCAAAATTATCGGCTTCTTACCTTTAAAAAGTATTCCTTTTAACATCCAAAATCTGTAACAATATAATCGATCATAGGATGGTGCATGTGAGAATTTAGTCAAAGAGGCTGATGTAAGCCATGAGAATCTGTCAGAATAACAGAAAGTTCCTGAACATTACTGAAGCAGAGGTAGGAAACGAAAGTGCAATTACATGCAGTTAAAGGTACAGCAACTCTTGTTAAAGGAGAATTACCTGGAGCGAGTACGCTGTCCTTCTCACCACAGTTGATGTATGCCATGAGATCTGCCAAAGTAACACACTTATCTAATTAATAATACTCTGCTGGTGTGAAATACAATGCAAAGTTCTAAACATGTACTGTACTAACACATAACTTTCGAGAAATCTACCTGTAGCGAGTACACTGATCGCTTCACTACTGCCGGCAACGGGTTCTCAACCAGAGGCTGCCTGACACGCGACCCGGAAGTGGTTAAATGCAGGAAAATTTCTGAAACAACTAGAAAGCTCACCAAAGCTTTAAACAGAAAAGAAGGCTCTATATTTTGCAGCACCATAAGTCGAATGTGTCCGCGTGTGATGAGAGACGAACAATAACGTTCAACTGAATTACACGATTGACACATAACAAAATGACACAGGATTGTGTGAAAATGTCCTTTAGGTGTGTAATTGAAGGAAAATAGGATAAAGTGGGATAAACCAAATCAGCGATATACCTGATCAAGGTTGTGAAGAGAGATGTGTCCCTATACACCTCTTAGCCCGTACAGCTCTTAGGACTATGATTCAAAACTCGTGGGTCCATCCCCCCACATGAGAGTACTACAATTGAAGTAGGTCATAGGATAATGTCAAAAACGGAGTACATGAGTCAAAGGTATTGGGTAACTGCTTGGGTGGAAATATCTGGGCTTGTCAGGGCCCAATTGCGTTGTGGCACATTCCTCGCGAAAGGCTTCACCCAAGAGCCATTGTAAGGGTAAGTATAGAGGAAAATGGAGGATTGTGCCCTCACGATTTGTCAACAATAGTCCAAAAGGAAATTCAAATGTTCTTTGAAAGTTTTACGTGCGTGGTTTTTATTTCATGTTACATCTGTGGATAAAGGACAGCCGGCATGTGTTTCGCCCTAATGGCCTATAGGCCCTGGGCTTTTTCAAGGCAAAAGTCAGGTGTTGGGGCAGGTAGAATTCATGATTCTCTAGAAGGCCGGTGTTTAGTTTCTGCGGTCCTGGAACAAGACAAAGTCAAAGGTACATAATATGAAAAATCATATATCACAGTCGGCACAGGAAAAAGAAAATACAATGCAAACCACAAAAATGAAATCCCATAAGTGGGGATAGAATGAAAATAGAGCTATTAGGTTTCAAATTCCCTTTTTATTTTGTGTATTTATACATATTATATAAGTTAGCATTAAGTGGCGAAATAGTCGCCATTTGTATTAGCATTATGAAACCCACTGAGTTATCCTTGTGGCATTCAAGCTCCGTTGGCTTGTGAGCCTCCATCTTGTAATGTGCGACTATTAGAAGTCTGTTTAGGCCGTATCCACACTAGGCCTCATTTGCTGTTCGCTTGCTTCAGCAGAACTATAAAACTGTAACTTGTTATTCTTCTTTCTCTGCTTTTCAAGGTTGAAGTTTGAATTGCTAATGAATAGATGTTCTTTTAGTACATTATATTCTGCATGTGTTGTTGTGCTCACACGTTAGGAGACGTTGAAGCCCAGCACACTGGCCTTGGAGCACTGAAAACGCACCTGTATGGCTGGTGTTAGCTCATCTCTCTGTACCTTCTTTGTTCAGGCCAGCCTTAGGCCAGTACTTTTCCACAGTCAGTGTGGTTGAGGTCCACAGAAGACTTTATCATGTATTAGAGCTCCTTGGGGAGGCAGTCCCACTCGGCAACCATCTTAGGGTGAAGGCCTGACCCAGGGCTCCTCTACAGAGCATATATTCAATAAAGTAAGTTTGGATTCTCTACTTTCTGACCGACTCTTCATTTGGGAAGGCATAGCAGGTGGTTGTGGAAATAACCCTTGGGCCCTTAGAGGGTTGCGTCCTTCAGTTGGAACCCAAACAGGGACCCCACGAAAGGGCCCCCTTACCAGCAACCGGGTCGCAGGGGCTGGGTGGTGTCTGGTCGGTCGGGAGGATCAGGCCCCTCACTTTACAAGACCGAGCTTGGTTCTCGAAGCTGCTCCGCCCTCCTGATTGTACGGATCCTCGGCTAGTGGCCCTTGGCTGGGGTCCTGAAAGCGAAACCCTAAAGCTGACCATTTGGTCCAGAGAGTCGGCAGTGGAGAATACGTTTCTTGACCTGTGTGCACCAGGTGAGTGATTTGATTCTTGGAAAAAGGTGACTTGCTTGCACAACGCAAGCCTGCGGGCCGTGCCTGGTACCGTCTGTGGACTGTCTTGTCTTGGACTTGATGGGTCTGCGGACCCTTGAGGGACACAGAGCGCTTGTGAGCAGTCTACTGGGCCAACTGGTAATTGGCCTCTTTGTGAAAAGGTCCAGGACTGTTCACAGCACAGGTATTCTGCCAGACCAGTTGGTAATTGGTTTTGCTCTTGAAAAGGTCTGGGGCTGGAGGCATGTCCTCTTGTATTGGTACAGTCTTTGGGCTGTCTTGGGTGCAGTTTGCAGACTACCTTGCTTGGATGAAACTGGCCTGCTGGCGGTGCCTTAAGACTGGTTTGGAAGACATCAGCTGATGAGCTGTGTCTTGATATGGTCTTCTGGGCCATCTTGGTTTGTACTTGATGGGTTTGTGGACCCTTGGAAAAGACACATAGTGTTCACGAACAGTCTACCAGGCCAGCTGGAAATTTCACTTGAGCTCTAAAAGGACTGGGACTGTTTGTGGAGAATTTGTCAGGCCGCTTGGTAATTTGGCCCCCTTTTGAAAAGGCTTGGAGCTTAAAGCTGTCTTCTTGATCTTAGCGCAGTCTTCTGGCTGCTGTTTGCGGATTGCAGACTGCTCTGTTTTGGGTTTGGATCATTGTGCTCTTGCTTATCTTTTTTCCTCCTTTCTTTTCTGGTTTGTTCGTGTCATAGTTGTCCGTTGGAGACAGTGTATGTGTCTTATATTAAGATGCCTTGTTTCAGTAAGTTTGGGTGTTTCGGATGTCGATGTTGTTCCACTGATGCTCGATTGGAAGAGAGCCAGCCTGCACCTCCTGAGGGTTCCCCAATTTTGACATATGTGAAGCACTGTATTGGCCCTATTATGTTTAGCACGTTGTGGCATAAATATATGAGGAACAATTCTGAACTGCAGTGGCCACTTGCTGGCTTGTTTGATGAGCAAAAATTAAATTTCTTGCAGGACAAATTGTTTGCTAGAAAAAGTAGGCAGTCGATGTTTGATTCTTTAAGAGTGTGACAGACAGAAGAAAAGCCGCGGCACATGAGAGCAGAGAAAGAGGCCAGTAAAAGACAGACACAGACAATAACACAGAAATCTGTGGTCTATGAAAGGGAAAAGGTAGAGAAAGGTACAGAATGTGCAAACAGGAAGTTTTACTTGCAGACTGATAAATGTTATGTTACGAGGGAAGGAGGTTGAAGAGCTATTGGATTCTCGTCCCCCGCCTCCTTATGCCCCTGAACGGATATATAAATGACAGTCCCGACATCCCAGTCTCTGGCTCCTAGTTCCCAGATGCCTCTACATCTAGTTCTACTGCCTCCGCCCGACCCATCTTGCCTCCCTTTCCTACAAGGCTGTAACTGGAGAGGGTGCTACTAGCTCCCCTACCCTGTCCGTTGATTCTGCTTCGGTTTCCACAGCTCTTTCCACACCTACAGCGCCATCCCCTTTCATGATGATTCCTGTCTCTGCATCCACTCTCCCCCCCCCCCCGGGTTTGACATCCACTCTTTCCCCCCCAGGTGTGATCCCTCAAACGCTACCGAACTTTGATACACCTGTGCGTGGGATGCTTGGGCGGCAGTGCGAGATCGCATGGAAAGAGCGTTGGTGGGTTCTGCAGTGTGCGATGAGGCGAGTCAGGCAGCCCAGTGGGCTTGTAATGCGATTCATACTGTGGAATATGTGTGGAGTGTGATGAAAGACTATGATCTGTTTTTACAGGAGTTTGCTCTTAAGCACATGTCAGCTACATTAAAAGTATTGTTGGAGCAGTTCTCTCGGGTGTTGCACCGCAGATTACATATGATATACGAGACAGGGTCTATCTTATTGGCATGGCCCCAAATGAAGTTTTTGCCAATGTGACGATATTAGTGGGGTACCGAGGTAGATTACTCTAAACGATCCCGACCATAGGGGCACAGCCCCCTTTGGGGGAAGTCCATCCCATTTATCATCCAGAAGTACCAGAACTGCGCAACTCGATGAATACAGTAATTAACCCACAAGTTGATGCGCAAATTCAGGAACAGTGGATCTATACTCCCTGGAAGAGGAGTGAGGTCCTGTATTTAAACAGCCAGCTACCATAACACTGGAAAAACCCCACTGCATATTACAAAGGATTGACAGAGTCGGCCTCCTCCACTGTGATGGCACTAGTTGATATAGAATTGTTTTTGGGCTTGCTGGTACCAGTTGATATATGGAGGCAGGTTTATACGCAAGGTCATGCACTGGAATTATGAGGTACCGGGGATGAGATTAGGGCATGGGACAGAGAATGCAAACCTGATGACAAGCAGAACGCGGAGCTGATAGTCTTACCAGGTCGTATTATAGCTTATATGCACCCCCCTATTTCCCCAAAGAAAGTGGATTGGGATAAAATGACTGTGTAACGCCAGAAGAAGGATGAAAGTGTGTCTTATTTCTTTACTAGATTTAAGGGGGTGTTTTGTGATTTCAGTGGTCAGGACTTATCACAGGAAGGTGGTGTTCCCTTGGTCGTTAATAGATTTGTTACTAATTTGCTTCCCGAGATTTCAGCTAGGCTGCAGACTTCAGAGAGCACTTGGACTAAGTCCTCACCGTCCGTGATTTTGAGTATGGCACAGTATAATGAGTATAGTGAGAATGAGGATAAAGAAAAGGTGAGAAAAAGGCGAAGGATTTGAAAACAAGGGTATTGTTGCAGCAAGTTGCGAGGGGAAGAGGCAGGGGGTCAGGATTGGCCCAGCGGTTACCTCGGTCCAATAGAGGTGGTGCTTCCAGTGTACCCCTGGGTCTTAACCAAAAGTGCATATTGTAAAAAGAAGGGGCATTGGTGAAATGAGTGCCCAGAGTTGTCGCACAAAGGCGAGGCTCCGAGAGGTCGAGGATATAGAGGACGTGGGATAGGGGGAGGTGGATGAGAGGGGATGCAGTCGGAGGATACATCATTCAATAGACAGAGTGGAAATTATTTTGATGACCCCAGGAGCCGACAGTAATCATGAGGATTATGACATGGATGAGGTGACTGGGTTGTCCCACAGCTAGGACAGCCAGGGACAGGTCAAGGGACCATTTCCAGTACTTATAGATCAATGTGGACCACACGTCCCTGCTGATTTGCAGGGCACCACAGAGAAATTTCTAGTTGACACAGGGACTATGAATAGCTCTGTTTCCCGTTTCCTGGTCCCAGGGTCAGCTCTGGCCAAAATAATGTTTTGGTTAGTTTCTTAGGTGTGCCGGTTGTTAGCCCCATTTCCAAATCTCTTGAATTGACTATTGGTCCCATTATGGTTGATTCCCCATTTTTATGAACGTCCAATTGTGGGGGAAATTTGTTGGGATTGGATTTGTTGAAAAGACTACATACAATGATCTTCTGTTCTCTGGATGGCGTGTATATGACCATTGACCCACATCTGGCCCATGCCAAACAATGCTTTGCCAAGGATCCCCCACTTCCCACAGAATTTGAGACAGTACCCCCTCACATTGTGGGCCACAGAGGACACGGATGTGGGGTTCCTTCAGATTCTGCCGGTGTCCATTCAGCTCAAGGATAATGCCAAATTGCCACGTATCCCACAGTACAAGATTTCACAGGCAGGAGCAAAAGCTCTTCTACAAATAATACACGATTTCATTAAAACAGGGGTTTTGAAGAGACAGTGGCGAATGTGTGTACAAGCCCTATTCCTCCTATCTTTAAAAAGATGCCCTTAGATTCTCTTGATGCTCACCCTGATGTCTATTGTTTCATTATTGACCTGTGATTGTAGTTCCCCAATACCCAGTGGTCCCGGACAGTACTACTATTTTGACAATGATTCTCCCATCTGCAAAATTCTTTTCTGCAATAGATTTGAAAAATGCCTTTTCCAGTATACCAATACACACAGATAGCCGATATTTGTTCGGTTTTGCAATTGCTGGTCGAAGTTTTAGATTCTGTTGTGCTCTTCAAGGCTATACAGAAAGCCCTAGTAAATACAACCAAATATTAAAAACACAATTGGATTCTCTGGAACTCCCTACTGGTAATGTGCTGTTACAATATGTTGATAAACTTCTTGTGGCTTCTGATACTGAAGATGGCTGCAAGGAAGCCACAGTTAAATTACTCTTGCATTTGGCACACCAGGGCCAGAAGGTGTCACTTTCAAAAATTCAACATGGTCGACAGGAGGTCACCTACTTAGGTCACCTACTGTCAAAGGAGGGACACAGACTAACCCCAGAGCGCATAGCCACCATCACTAATATGCCTGTTCCCAAGACCCAACGCGAGGTACGCACGTTTATTGGGATAACATCATATTGTCGACATTGGATCCCTAACTATTCCCTACTAACAAACCCCCTTCTTTACCTGACCACAAAAGATGTGCATGAACCCCTCCCTTGGACACCTGCATGCCAGCAAGCTTTCGAACAGCAAAGGTTGCGCTTTGCTCTGCTCCTGTGCTTGGTACTCCTGACTACCAGAAGCCTTTTGTGCTCTATGTTCATGAGGCACACGGTTACTCGATTTCTGTTCTAACGAAGGGTTTCGGTGGTAAGCAAAGACACTGCGCTTATGTCTCTGCCATACTTAATAACGTCGCCAAAGCGCTCCCGAGCTGTCTGAGAGCTGCTGCGGCTGTGGCAGTTTCTATCAGACAATCGGCAGTGTTCATCCTTGATACTGACCTCACAGTAATGGTATACCTCATACTGTGGATACGCTTTCAAAGAAGACACAGCACCTTACTAGTGAACGTCTTACGGGCTATGAGTTGACTTTGTTTGCTCCACACATTACCATTAAACGATGTGCTACTCTGAACCCAGCCACGTTACTACCCCTCCCTTTGGAAGAAAAAGACAATGATGTCTATGATTGCTTGTTTCGGACTGAAGAAGAGACAAAGGGATGGGTAGACTTGACTGATATTCCCTTATCTGAACCCCAAGGGGACCTATATGTCAATGGCTCGTGTTTCAAATTGCCGGATGGCCCTACTACTGCAGTCTACGCAATCACCACATTACATACTGTAGCTGAGATGTCTCGCATTCAATACCAGTCGGCCCAGGCAGCAGAGTTGGTCACACTTCTAAGGGATTGAGTGAATTGAGAGAAGGGCTGACTGTCAATATTTACACCGACAGCCAATATGCGTTTGGGTTGGCCCCTAATTTTGGGTGCCTCATGGCGGAGAGAAGGTTCCTGACATCACACTGCCAGAGAATACAACATTGTCCACTGATACTTAGATTGTTATCAGCCCTGACCCTTCCTGCTAAATTGGCTAGAATGAAATGTAGCGCCCATAAGTCTATCATGGATGATGTTGGGAGAGGCAATACGTTTGCAGTCAGAACCGCCAAGGAGACCACCAGATCAAAAATGAATAAGATGTTTGTGGCAGGTCCTGCTAGATGGGTACCAGATAATGGGATGTTCAATAATACAGCGGAAACTGTAAAGGTAATACAGAGTGAGGGTACTGTAGATGAACTAGACCTGTGGGAGGAGAGGATAGGATGCTTGGACAAGGATGGATGTTGGACTGATTTGTCAGGAAAGCAGAGATGGCTGTCACCCAATGCTTTTGTTCTCCCTGTGGTCAACATTGCTCACGGTCCGGCACACATTAGTGCAAAGGGTATTCGTAAATTGTTAGATCCAGTATGGTAGAATGAGAATATCTCTAAAGTTGCAACACATTTGGCGAGGCATTGGTTTGTCTGTTTGAAGCACAATCCTGGAAAAGGCACCCCTACATTTGCTGGTAATTTTGCACTGCCTTCCTTCCCTTTCGAGGACATCCAGAGGGATTTCATCTAAATGGAATGAGTCCACAATATAAAATACATACTAGTGGTAGTCTGTGCATTTAGTAAGTGGGTAGAGGCCTACCCAACTAAAGAGAACATGGATATAGCGATAGCAAAGGCATTTTTAAAGGAGTACTTCCCACTCTACAGATTGCCACGGGTGATCTGTAGTGACAACCGGAGCCACTTCAATGCTAAAGTCATTGAACTGGTGTGTAAAGGCTTGCAGATTGTACAGAAATTCCATGCAGCAAACCATCCACAATAAACCGGTTTGGTTAAGAATTATAATGGCATTCTCAAGCTCAAAATAGCAAAGATTCATGAAAGCACAGGATACAATGGCCAGGCGCATTACCCCTAATACTTATGTCAGCAAGGGTGACTGCACATTCTAGGACTGGATTGTCACCCTATGAAGTGGTCTTTGGGCGCCCTGCTAATATTTGGGGTGTCCCAAGACCTAGAAGATTTTCAAAGATACAATATCCTCTCTTGATTGACTATTTGTATGCTTTGTCTAAAGATCTCCGTTCTGTTCACCAACAGATATCTGCCGCCCTACAACGATTGCCAGAGGATCCCGGACATCAGATCCACCCTGGAGGCTATGTGCTCATCAGCCAGTTTCAGCGCAAGTCCTGCTTGCAGCCGCGATGTAGGGGCCCTACCCAAGGCTTCTGGCCACTAGAACAGCTGTGATGGTGGATGGCCGGAAGCACTGGGTGCATGCCTCTCATGTGAAGAGGGTGCCTCTGCCTCTCCCGTATGATTACTGGTTGATGGTCGGGGTCGCCAATCAGGAAGGAGAGCTGGTCCCCCGCTTTGTTCCTCTACTTGATGCCCAGTTGAGAGGGGCACAGACCAACAGAGAGAATGATGAAGTCTTGCTAGAGGCGGTTCCCCCTCAGATAAGGGCTATCCCAGATACCCTGGCTCCCGCAGTGCAAACACCTGAGTTCCGATCCCCAACACAGTGCGAGTTCTTACCTTTGTTTGTGGACGACGAAGTGCCTGGGCACACTAGGTACAATCTACGGCTCGAAGGAAAGACAGTGCATCAGCAGGTCAACACAGAAATTTTGAGTTTAGGGTGCAGATGCTGTGCTTCTGGTAACTGCTTTAGCTTAGAGTAATGAATACTGGTTCCCTGTCTGGAACCCTGGACAGGATTGTTGAGGGTATTTGCCCCAGAGGGAGGCAACCTATCCTGAAAGAAGGATTATCTACAGCAGGGGATGAGATTGTGTTGCTGAATTGCAAGTGTGCAACTCCATAATGGGAGAGACAATGTTGATGAACGATAGAAGCCTGCCTGTGAAGCTTTGACGGACACAGGGAAGAACACCCCTCTGGCTGGTTGTACAGCAGATCTGATTTTCCCTAAAAACTTTCTAGCCCATTTGGTCATGCCACAATGTGAGAGGAGCGCCCTTTAATGGCTCCTTCTATACAGTGGAATGGGCCTGGATGGTCTAATTGGTTCACTGGAGGTAGGGTGGTGGTGTTTATCCTAGTGCTGATGTTGACACTATTTGGAATGGTCTGGTATCTGGAGGATCAACATCCTGTACATATTCTGATAGGGACTACCCCAGTGCCAGCAGAGCATTCATGTATTACATTGGCCCACATAAAAAAGACATAGACAAACTTACACTCAGAATGCGTTTATTCTGATGCTTCATCAGATGCATAGCACAACTAATGTCACAGAGTGCTGTGTATGTGGCCTACTCCCTTCCATTATGCATACAAATGATGTATTCATTTCTATGCTCTTATCTTACTTAGGTAGCTGTGAGGCTTGGTTTCAACTACTTTCCATGGTTTATATGCACTATTATGCAGATGCAATGAAAATGACATAGGCTGATTATCGAGCAATTCTAGATTATATTATGGTTCATTAGGGATATACCCCTGGGGAAGAAGGAAAGGAGGGTACGCTACACCCTGATGCTTGCATGAATGTTTTTATGATCCATGAAAATGTCACCTAGTTAAAAAATGTAGTATTCGTCTTTCAAGGATTTAGCATCACTGAATACTTTAAATGTTTCTAAGAGTGTATTATCACTGAGGACAAGGCTATGCCCGTTCTTTTGATAAAGACAACAGCTAGTTTCTGTGTTCAGGAGTCAGAGAATCTTTCAGTGGGACGAAGTAATTGTAATTATACCTATCAGCTGCATACGACTAGCAGCCCACCCTTACTGACACCTCCAAATGTGTACTTTATCAGTGGGGAACAAGCTTATACATGGCTCCCTAGGGGATGGTCTGGCCAGTGCTATCGCTCTTTCCTTCTGCCTCCTGTTTACATTGTACCATCCACATACCACAAAGGATAAAGGTTACATCGAAGGGGTGACCTCATGCACCGAGCCAAAAGAGTGGTCAATGTAGATGATATTGATCAAACAGATACTTCCCTACAACAATTCACTGACATAATGAAAGGTATTGTGCCATTCTGGGGTCCCATGCCTCATAGCCGCAACATACGCCGTCTAGCTAGAGTAGTTGAAGGAGTCATTAATACTACTGCTAGTATACTCACCAATATAACAGTCGAGCTCCAAGCTACAAGACTCATTTCACTTCAAAATCAGATGGTTTTAGATGTTATACTGGCTGATAGAGGTGGAGCATGTAGGTTCATCCGCATTAGCTGCTGTGTGTACATACCTGATAGTGCTTCGACCGTATATTCTGCCATCCAAAAGTTACACAGATTGGCTGCAGAGGTACACCAGGACAATGGTTTATGGTCTCTCCCAGGGTGGCTTTGGGACCCATTGACTTCATAGGTTGGAAGATATTTCTCGTACTGATAGCCGTTGCAGGGATTATATGTACCTGCTGTTTATGCATCACTTGCCTCTCGGCTTGCTGCACGTACTGTGCAACGAAACTCACCTCCAACATGGTGACGCCCACCCAGGAAAAAAAATATTCTCCTATGATGGTGCAAGAAATTCAGTCAATTATGTTAATAGATGAGGGAATATTTGATTTTTGAACTACTATGATTCTCGTTTGTTACTTATATATGGTTTTAATGCATTCTGTCATATGGATGATTATGCAATATTTTTCCCCCTCTAGAATTGTAAAGACCCTACCGGATAGCAATAAAACTTTTTAGCCACATATGCTAAAAGGAGGGTCTGTTAGTTTTTAAATTCCCTTTTATATTGTGCATTTATACATATTATGTAAGTTAGCATTATGTGGCTAAATAGACGCCATTTGTATTTGCATTATGAAACCCACTGAATTATCCTTGCAGCATGCAAGCTCCGTTGGCTTGTGTGCCTCCATCTTGTAATCTGCGACTACTAGAAGTCTGTTTAGGCCGCATACACACTAGGCCTCATTTTCTTTTTGCATGCTCCAGTAGAACTGTAAAACTGTATACCGTTAATATTCGTTCTCTGCTTTTCAAGGTTGAAGTCTGATTTGCTAATGAATAGATGTTCTTTTCGTACCTTCCTTTCTGCATGTGTAGTTATGCTCCCACGTTAGGAGACATTGAGGCCCACACACTGGAGCACTTGGTTCATGCTCAGGCCGGTTCTTTTCCACAATAGGCATGGCTGAGGTCCCTAGAAGGCTTTATCATGTATTAGCGCTCCTTGGGGAGGCAGTCCCTCTCGGCAACAATCTTAGGATGAAGGCCTGACCTGGGGCTCGTCTGCAGAGCATATATTCAATAAAGTAAGTTTGAATTCTCTACTGTCTGACCGACTCTTCATTTGGGAAGGAATAGCAGGTGGTTGTTGAAATAACCTGCGGGCCCTTAGAGGGTTGTGTCCTTCAGAGCAAGCATGATTGGATAAAAGTTAGAGTTAACAGGTTAATATAATATTAGCACCAGAGCATGATTGGAACAGAGATAAATACCGTTGTATACAGTCACGCTGGAGAAAATTATCATGTTCTAGTCAATACAACATATATATGTTACAAGGGACAAACAGAGTATACAGGATTCAACCCCTAAATGGATGTTGAAAACTGAATAATTGGTAGCAAACAGGTTGCATAATAGCAAGATGTGATATTGAATTATTACAGTAGTTAATATTTCTAGTACATTGCAGCAGCTAATACCAGTTTCATGGAAATAATCCAGAAAAGTGTTATTAAAGACCACTATGGATTTAGACAGAGAACAATATACCTTTAGATTTCAGAATCCAATCCTATATCAGTCACCCAAAAAGTACTGCATCTCTTCAACAAATACAGAACCAGGCGGCCCGCCTGGCCTTCAATCTCCCCAAATTCCACCACTCTACCCCTCTCCTGAAACAACTGCACTGGCTCCCCGTGCGAGCTAGAATTCAATTCAAGCTCGCATGCATTACTTTCCTGGCCCGCTCCAGTTCGGCGCCAGCTTTCATCTCTTCGGAGATCGTCCCTTATGTCCCTACTAGGGCTCTACGATCTTCCACCCAGTCCCTCCTTACCATCCCACGTTTCCGGAGAAAGAAGTGGGGTGGATCTAAATTTGCTGTCCTCGCCCCTACCCTCTGGAACTCCCTTCCCCTTGAACTTCGCTCTATTCCCCTCTATTCACAATTCCGCAAAAGCCTCAAAACCCATCTTTTCACAAAATCCTTTGATTAATTGCCTGCCTTGACCTCCCTACCTCCACCCTCAGTCCCCGTTAGCTATAGCGCCAAGAAGCCGCTGGTATACGTGCGCTTAAGAAGAACTTTTAAACTCAAACTCAAACTCGTGGTTGCTGTTCAGACCGAGCTCTACTGACCTCAAAAACTATACAATTGAAGAGTTGACTTCTATGATACAAAATGGCACTTTTAATTTTTCTATGATAAATCTGGAGGGTTGGGTGTTATGACCTACGCACACCAATGCTTATCGTTTACATTTTATAAATGCTGCTGATGGGTTTTCCCAAAATAGGCCTGATCTTTGTTACTCCCACAAACATACAGTTACCACTTACTCGGTTGGTAAATTATGTCAACAATGGTTAGAACATTCCACAGTATCGTCTGTAAAGCACCATCTTTCCCTTTTGTCAGGTGACATTGATATTTCAGATTTTCTTTTAGGTCCGAAATCCCCTTGCACTAAATGCTTTCTTTATGCAGCCTATAATTCATTTTGGAAACTATCACAAATGGAAGCAGCTCTATGCTTACGCCAAATTGATCACAATAATTTGGAAAAGTTCTTGCCACAGTTGATAACAGTATAAACACTCTGTCTTCTCATAAATATATCTTCAGCAATAATGTGTCGTCTGTTATTGATATTGTTCCGACTGAAATACCTACTTTGTATCATGGTCAGAATCAGCTATGTTAAGTTATGCAATTTGGTTGGACCTTACAGACACTTAAAAATGGGAGAGTACCATGGGATTACCTGAATGTTTCTGCACCATTTTTACTGTTCAATTTGACAGATAAACAAAAACTGATGTCAATGAAAAATGCAACGTACACTATATTGAACATTGAGCAACTAGAACAGTTACCATTTACTGTTACAGAAACAGATTCAGTGGTATGGTTAATACATTGTTTTATTTCATTGCCCATCTCACTTTTCCAGTTTACAGCTTACATGAAACACTATCCTGTGGGTAGATATGCACCGCATGGGGGCAGTTACATACATGAATTGTGGTCACTGCCATTCGTATTCCATTATCAGTATGCAGAAAAGGACGTTTTCCTTACAGGGGAGGATTGGGACTCTACAGTTGGCCACTCCCTTGTGTGTCAGCAAGTAAAACCACGGGGAGCGTTGGCGGGTCTGTATCTTAGGCGCAATAGCCGGTGACTGATGACACACAATTGTGTAACGGAGTCAACACCACAACCCCGACTCCCATGAGGCACACAACGCTGTGATTTTTAATTTTTCCTTTAGACTAATTGGATGAAAGGACGCCCAACTGTAAGTACACAGTTAGGTATCAGTGATCAAGGGTAGGGTACACCTTAGCATGTGTATACCGCCCGGGTCACGCACACTTGGTCGTGACAAAAACCTGGTAGTGCCAACTACAGGCTGAAACATGTAGACCTTTTAATGCATCTTTTTGGCACCCTTTTTTTCACTTTACAGATACCAGAGGTCAATTTAACCAAAGCAGGTATCTAATCAATAATTTGTAACATTGTCCAGTTGCTCTAGAATAAAGACTTTTCAGTGAGTTATATCTGGCCAATTTTTAAACCACTTTATCACTCACCTACACAAAAACAACCCGCTCAACTCTAATCAGGTGTCGCAGCACACCTGGGTGGCATTCAGCTATTCTGGTGGGACCCCGATGATGAAGCATGTCACCAACTAGGTTGGTGAATGAGGGGTCTTCTTAAGAAAGGATAACTTTCCTTCTTGTGCACTTCTCCCAATACTTTGAGACTTTGAGTGGTCTCTTGGTGATACACCTCCTATTGTTTGTTAAGCAAGTAAAACTTCACAGCGCCTGCAATCTTTCGGCCCCTAATTTGACTTGTAAAAGGAACCCAGGTTCCTGTCATTATTCCAACTCTCACTTTGCTTTTTAATGGCAATTATCTTATTCTCAACAATCAGAATTGCTGCAGTTTACAGGCAGGCATCCCGTTCTTGGAAACAGTTTCACAACAGGTTACTTGTTGCAGCAATGTTCTGTCCCCCCCCCCCATACACACAGGAGTGTAGATATTTTGCTGTGACCTTCCATTCCAACTTTGAAGACAGATTTTAATAAGCTAAGCAGACTCAAAGCACGAGACCTTTGAGTTGCAGGTGGCAAGAACATCTAGTGAAATTCAGTCTTTGCTAAACACGAATCTCCCCCTACACTTTGTGAGTTAATTCACTAAATATTTAATGCGTCTGATACAGCAGACTTAGCCCACTTTTTTAAAGTTGTGGGATCCGGCCTTGTCACATTGATTCAGACTATATTTGCAGTAATACTTGCTTGTATTCATTCTATTTTTTTCCAGCATATTCAGGGGGTTTCCCCTGCTGCTCCTCCTGGTTTGTGGCTTTCTTGGACTTGCTCGATCTGTGGTACTGCCCAGCCAGGCACAGTTGCAGCTGCACTGTGATTGGATGCAACCTGTGTTCTATTGCAACCGGTGCCCTTTTCAATGGGTTCTGGACATCTGCCTGTTCACTACATCACCCGCTGCCATGGATTATGAACTGTTGATGGGTCCATTGATGTACCATAGGCAGGATTGTTCCGTGGCTATGCGTCTTTATATGATCCTTCATTGGGGCTGGAGGATGAAGCGAGTCCCTGTGCCCGTGCAGAGCACCTCTTGGATTTGAGTTTCATCCAAATTGACACAGGTTGCCCTGGAATGCCTCTTGGGGCCACTGGATATAGGTAGCATGTCTGTTCCTTTGAATTACTTCATTGGATGGCATTGCTTTTCACTCTGGAAGGCTCTGATGCCATATTGGAGATCATGGCATTCCACTTGTTACGCAAAGCTTTTTGCTGGGATGATGCGCTGTAATAAATTTTGCGTACACATTTTTTTCTGCTTTTTTTCGCTTTCTATCACAGTCCTGCTTTGGAACTTTGGATTCAATTTGTCCTCTGATTGAGGCGCCCTGGTTCTGCTTATCAGTGACTTCTGTATTAGTCCAGGGCTAATGGCCTGACCAAGGGGGAGTGTCACGTAGGCACATAGGGACATAGTCGTCTTCCTTAAATTAGCATGAGCACGCTGCAGACTGTCCGCTGCTTTGCACATGTTACTACGCACGTTTATTTTGCATATGCCTCTTTTGATATTTCCACATGAGAGCCTACAGCTGTTTTCACACTTTGCAGGTTCCTTGAATTTGGTCTGAACATTGTGAACAAGGTCGAATAACAATGCCCCTTGTTATTCTGTTCTGGTCAGGCCCTAGCACCTAAACAAAACATGCAGATGCAGGTGTTGTTTGGATATACATACTCTGGTCTTATTGTAGCACATGGATAGGTAGCACACACTTGGAGAGGGACCATTCCAAGGAGAAGAGCATGACTGAACCTATGATGTATATATACCATCTACAGACTGTGGTACGGGGTCTGCAGATACCGCCCAGAGATCTTCTAATATAGTCATTATGCTTCTATACAAGGGGAGGGAGGTTAGGCTAAGCTGTCTTTCACTATGACAGCTCCTTTTATTATTTAGGGACTACTTGCTGTGCTACTGGTATTTGTGTTATGCTCTTTTCTGCTCATTGTGGCACGTATACTGCATATTAGAGCACGTTACTTAAAATAAATATTTTAAACTTGTTTGTGTCTCTGCCACATCTTATTGTGGATAAGTACAAGAGTGTGAGCAAAAGGTTATGTCTTGTAACCATGATTCCTGAGAGTGTCGGGAATGTTGTGTTCTGGGGTGTCTAATTACTTGTCGTTCAGTGAGTGAGTAGGAGGGCAAGTGATACACTATAGCTAGTTAGTCCTGGACTAATGGTACTAAGGTGGAAGGATGACTCAGTCTCTATATACTAAGGTCCCATAATACTTCACATAGTTTTGTGTTTGTGCAGAATCCCAGCAACATGATACTATGGGGCTGATTACGATGTTGTTGGGAAAGCCTTCGACCATCAGTCGGATTCTCCTAGAACGCATCAGAACCCATCCAGCCGAATTGGTTGGAAACAATTCCAACCGACCGATTACGAAACTCACAGTTGGAAGGGAAACCGTTCCATCATTTTGAATCAGGTCCGACTGGCACTCGGAGATCCGAGTCTGCGGGAGCCTATTTGTACAGCTCTATAGACAACGTTTGCGACTGACCGATTACAATGTTTGATCCTAACAGCCTTTCCGACTCTGTATGTCCGACACGAAAAGGCTGTTGGAAACTGAATTTGGGGGCACCTAGCAGGCACCCTTTCATCCTGAGGCCTCCGTTTGGTGGCCATAGGGTTACCCAAGGGACTCCCCTGTAAAACCATGCAGTGTGTGGCAGGCATCATGGGGGGCCTGCGACAGGGTGCAAGGTTTCCTGCAGACACCCATTTTCCCCATAGGAGCCTGTGTTATTGGTCGGAACACAGGCTCCCATTGAAGTAAGTGGGAGTCTTTCGAATGGTGTTCCAAAGCATCATAATCGGTGGTGCAGAACCGACAATCGCGAATCGTTCGTAATCAAATTCGACAAGGAGTCAGTTGGAAAGTTTCTGCACAACATCGTTATTGGCTCCAATGTTGTGAAATCAATAGTTATTTTAATAGAGAGCATGTTACTAGTTGCTGGAATAAGTGATTGATAGACAAAATCTAAATTGTTTAGGCCACACTCGTATTTACTGACTTTAATCATTCTTACCTGAAGTAAAAATTATAATTATTACTTAGAAGTTCCAGTTTGTACTTGGCTGAAATCTTTAGGTTGAGGGTCTCCTAATGTACATAGGGACTTCTAAAATATTACGTTTGGTAGGCAATAGGAATATAAACTCTGAAGAGTGACATCCCCTCACTATCAATTCAAGTTGTGTCACTCCAACCTCCCCTCTCTGCTGCTGCTGATTCGGTTACTGGAACAGCATGGTGAGCAAAAAAAGGATGGATTTAGGCCCAGTTCTCTGCATTGGGGTGAATGTATGCCATTGTTCTGCATTCTGTCCATCAATTGTTCTTTTTGCATTTGTCACCCCGAGGGGGACGGATATGCCCTGACGTGGGTCCCGCGCTCTCCATGCCACTGGAGTCAAGCTATTCTGGCTGATGGGAGCTGAAAGCCTGAAACCGGCCCTAGGATGCTTGTTTCCAGTCCAGGGAAGACCTGACTTGGCCTGGCAGTTCGGGCTGGACTGTTCCCATTGGGTGAAGGTCAAGACTGATTTGCATATGGCTGGGTCCAAACTGGAATGGCATGGTGAGCAAAATAACAATGGATTAGGTCCAGATCTCTGTACTGGGGTGAATTTATCACATTGTTCTGCATTCTGTCCACCAATTGTTCTTTTTGCAACGGTCCCTTGTGCTCTTTGCATCTGCATAGATTTTCCTTGTGCATTCGATTCTGATGTTGTTTTTCCTTTTCTTAGAATTTCACCTCTTTCCATGCAGGACAGCATCTTCTTTTTATCATTCCTCTTCTGTATACTAATGATATCTTGTCCTCAGATGTTCTATGCAAAATATTCTTAAAATGCAGCCCGGTACAGAAGTATCATAGTAAAAAAAAAAGAATAATTAAATGTAGTCTTTTTACAAGATAAAACTGCAAGAGGAAATTCTATTAAAAAATGTCCTAGATCCTTGAAGTAACCAAGATATTAACATTGCGATACTTTTCAACATATGTAATTCATAACTTTACCACTTTCATATTATAGTATGAAAAGTGTATGCATAGAATCAGTGATATCCCCCTTTTTAGTGGAAATTGAAATTTCAGCTTCAGTAAGTAGCCAAATGAAAAAGGGAGCGCTGCACACCAGGTGTTCTGTTGGGACTACTCCTTAAGTTACAGCCCAGCACACAGACAGAAGGAAAGAGCAGAGAATTTGCCCTAATGAGCATTTTCTTTAGCTGCCAGGACTTTGTTGTGTTCAAAGCATTTGAGAACGGTGCCCTTGAATGTTTTTGCTACTGGTAAGGAAAAAGGACCATAATTCAAAATCATTTGGTGAAAACATCTCTGCTATGCACTAAAACATTAAACACAAAATTATGTTTCAAATATTTTGACAGTGATTATGAGCAAAAATAGGTTCTTCCGATGTTTAAAATGCTGTTTGTCCTTCTAAATTTAAATCTAACCTTTTTTCTCAATGTGCAGGTTTTAAAAATTCCTGTTTTAGAACCAATATTATAAAAGGCACCATTTTTGCTTCAATAACTTTTCCATCCCACACTTGCTGAACCCAGATGTTCATCTGCCATGGAATATTAAGTTATTGATATAGCGCTCAATTTATTCAGGCTGCTATGAATGCAATGTTTATAAAAACTGAAACACCTATATGATATATGTGCGCTTTAGCATGAAATGAAAAGATTAAGCTGTGATTCGGACAGTCCATTATACTCGACACAGATAGACAGAACCAGGCTGGGACGCTCTCTGTGACTCTCCCACCAGGGAGCATGATATTTTAAAAGACAAGAGAGGATTCGCTTTTTTAACATAAATCTTCCTCCTTGACGTGCAAAACTGCCTTGGGGCAGGTGAGCAGTCACTGGTGGGGGAAGGGGAAGAACAGAAATGACATCTATTATAATAAGAAGGTGAGCTTTGCTGTGAAGTTTTATACTTAGCCCCCCTGAGAACCACTCTAAATTGAGCTGCAAAGATGATCACCGGAGCAAGGAGATACAGGCTACCAATTGAAGCGCGCTGCTGCTTCCAACCTGCTTGTCTCGCTCAACAAGCTCTACACAGTGGCAAACCAGACGACCTCGCATATAAACTCACAAAAGCAGGCCAAATGAGATATCTAAGAATCTCCAACACACTTCTTCTCATCCTCCCAAAAAGACATAAACAAAAAGTCCTCTCTCGCTCTTTATCAGGCTATCCAACTGAAATCTGGCACTCTCTCCCAGGAGATATCAGAACTAACTTTGTGAACTTCAAGAGACAATTAAAATAATTCCTCCTAAATCAGCACCTTAACCCTCCAGGAAATAACTTCTATCACACCCTGGAAATCTACTAAGTTACACACATATCTCTCTCAAGGCCCATGCAATGATTTGACACTCATATCACTACAATGGTACTGTACTGGTATTGACTGATAAAGATTGGACTCTTGACACTACAATCATACTGTATTGTGAATTACTTTTAATGGTGTACAATGCTGTAAAGCGTTGTCTCATCTGGTCTTGCCAGCGCTATAGTTAAATGTTTTATTAATTGAAAAACAAAAATAGGGAAAAAGAAATTTCAAGTAGAGAAGGAGAACAAGGCTTAATCAAAAAACATTCCCTAGGGTGCAGCAAAACAGTTCAGCAACCAAAATAGAAATTAATTCTATATAATAAATAATAGAGTGGAGCACCATGGTAGAGAGGAGAGAACTAAACCCAATCGTCCTGGGCAGCAGATGTGTCTGCCATCCAGATTCGGACTGGATTCTAAATCTGGTTCAGCCTACTCCTGCGTGGTCATTCTCTACCAGCGTCATATCCATCTAATGAAAGTTCAGAAATTCTTTCCATCAATTCCAAGGATTGGGAGGCTCGCTAATGAGGAGGGATAACTGGTAAATGTCCCAACATAATCAGCTTCCAGTCAATTGCAACAAGAAAGTTTGATATACTATACATCTTGCTGAAAACAAATTCCCCAAAATAAATGGAAAGTAGGACAAGAAGCTGAGACATGGATGGAAATAACCATATCAAACTCATAGTGACAGCTAAGATCCTCCACACAACCCTTCCTGACAAAGAGGTGATGAGGAGTATAATACAGATCATTAATGCATTTAAAATGATGCCCCTTAATATGCAACAAATTCAGAACAGACTGCACCAGAATATTGCAATGCCTCAGGTCGCCGGCTGTTATTTATGTCTCGAGGAGTTGACTCGATGTATTAGCCCTTAGTTGGAACAGGTCAACCGAGTGAAACTGAGATAAAAACATTTTTTATATTTCTCTATGTTGGAACTATCGTTATGAGCTCTAATGAGGGATTATCAGAACACCTAATCTTGTGTTCCGTAAGACTAGAAATAAAGTGTTGTACTTGTAGATACCTATAGAAACAAATATGGGGAAGATAATACTGGTGTTGTAAGTTCTCAAAAGTGAAATGAACATCCCCCTCAAGCAGTTGACCCAAGATCAAACTTTTAGCCCTTTTCCAATTCTCCTGAAAGCTGTCGTGGATACAGGAGGGTAAATTGGGGATACATCCTAGATATGTAAGCTGATTGAGTGGGATAATATTGGAGAATATATGCTTAAGGGAACCACAAATGAGATGGAAGACCTCTAGAGTATTAAATTGAATTCTCCTGAAATGCAGTGTATCCCAAAACCAACGCCTGGGGCACTTGATTCACCAAGCAGCAAGAAATCAGAGAGCATATGAACTTGTACCCATGGCCGCAACCCCAAAACAAGATGAAGTTGTGAAAAAATTAGGCCAGATAGTAAAATTGCAAAACTGGAAGCAAAAACCCTTTGTCCACCTTATGCTATTGAAGGAGCTTGATCCTACTGTGAGGCTTCCTAAGACACCATATAAACCTCTATCATGAAACCTTGATCTTAGTAAAAAAAAAAAGCAGCTGGAAGAAAGAGATGAATACCGCGATGAAAGTAGAGATACCACGGAAGAATGGTCATTTTTTATAAAATTACAGTGCTCAATCAAACCCTAGTTCCATTTGTAAAAAACATTAACTGTATGTTAGTAAAACTTACCATATTTGTTTTCAACAATATCTGTTGTATGGACACATAGAATTACCCTTAAATCAACTGTACCCATCTTTCACTCTGACTGGGGGAGTGATGTTAGACAGGGCCAAAGTCCTATCTGACTTCAGCTTATATCCAGAGATTTGCCCGAATGATTGAGCAGCTGCCACCACTGCATTTAAACCACTTATCGGGTGGGGGTTTGAACTGCCACATTGTCAGCATAAGTTAGAACTTTGACTATGTTCCAGTTTATTCTCATGGGCTGGATGTCTTCGGATAGTTTGAGGGACTGAATAAAAGGCTCTATATATAGGTGGAGATAGAGGACACCCCTGCCTGATACCTCAAGAGATTGAAATGGAATTTGAGAGGGAGCATGAACAACAAATCCTTGCTTTAAGGCTGGTATAGACACAGCGGACTCTGGAGACAAAGACAGAGCCTAATCTCACAGTCTTAATGACCACCAAGAGGAAGGGCCAGGAAATCTGGTCAAAGGCCTTTTCGGGGTCTTGAAGTACAGTGCCCATTGACCCCCTGCAGAAAGAGGTCTTTTCCAGGGCCATAATTGCTGTAATAATGTGAGATGTTGCTGCACACCCCAAAATAAAGCCATGCTGGTTTGGTTCGACTAGCCATGAGAAAATTACGGACAATCCATTATACAAGAACGGGTGTATAGATCTTTGAATCTATATTGATTAAAGAGATTGAGCATTATGATCCGCAAAGTGTTGGATCTTTCCCTTTTTCTGGAAAAATGACTATATTAGTCTTGTTCCAGGATCTGGGAACCCGATCAGAAGATTCAAAGGAATTAAACAGATCACTAAGCACTGGGGCCAAAATCTGCGAATAGGTGGTATTCAACTTCAATGCAATCTGAGCAAGCCCAGAGGCCTTTCTTTTGGCCAGGGAGTTGATGCCGTTTTCCACCTCCAAGAGAGTTATAGGTGCATCTAGTTTAGAAAGCTGGATATGGCTCAGCTAATGATGGAAATATTGCCCAACAAATCTGAGAATATCTTTAGCGAAGGAGAAACAGTTGTTCCGATAGAAACACATCTCTGACGGCAGCTGCATCAAGCTCCTTCTTCTCACCCCATATCTGCTGGTTGGTATTGAAGCTTGAACTGCCCCTCACTCTCAAGGAGAGAACCTTTCCCATTTCTTTTCTGTTTTCAAAGCTGGACATATGCCTGATGTGACCATCTTCAACCGCCTGGTGTCAGATTAATTTTCTGAGAGAGGCCTGGAGAGTGATAGACTGCTCCAAGAGACATTCAACTAGGATCGCATCGCTGGCAATGATTCTATATCCCAGATTGGATTCTAAAGCGCTAAGAGTCTGAAAAGCTGCTGTGCCGCCACCTTTGCCATCCTCCATTGGTGAGAAGAAAAATTTAAGAGTTTGTCCACAACAAAAAGCCATGAGTGTATCCCAGACCACGAAGAGTGATGCTGATGTTAAACTCTAAGAACTCACGTAGGTGGGAGTTCATGGAGCAGACAGAGCCATCCTCAAGTAACAAGTTCTATTCAAATGTCCAGCCTCGAGGCCCAATATCTGAATAGTCCCACTGGGTTGCCTAAACAAATTTAGAGAATTATGGGCAGATATGACCCTCAGATTGAAAGCCTGCTTCAAAGACCAATGTATTGCTGACACAAAAATGCCTAACCACAATATAGTTTATGGGGAGCAGAGTAAAACATAAATCCCGGTTCATTGGGCCTCTCAAAATGGCAGAGATCAGCCAAACAGTATGAAGAAATTAGTTGATGCAAAGCCTCCCTGAGTCAGTGATTTACCTCAAGAGCCAGACCAGGAAGAACCTTGTTAGGAGACAGAAACCGAGATGCTGAGTCTTTATTATGACAGAAAGTCACATTAAAATCACCACAGATAATGTAAGGTGGGGGCCAGAAATTAAACTTGGTCAACAAAAAAAGCAAAGCCCTTGGATCATCAGTAGTTGGCCCATAGACAACATAAATGGCAAAGTGAATACTATGCTGCTGGATATACGCCAGAAACCAATGCCCCCCAATCTTCCCTCTGATGCAAATGCCCTCATTTGCTGTCCCGAGCCAATTTTGCAATACCCCTCTGAGCAGAGGTGAAACACGAAATAGACACAACTCTATATCCAAAAACTTTTAACAGCGAACTTTATGCATGATATAGATGTGTTTCCTGAAGACATATAAGTTGTGGCCTGAGGGTGTTCAATTCCTCCTATACCAGTTTATGCTTGTGTGCCGACTAAGTCCATGAGCTACCCCTGAACCATGCATATTGCTGCAAACACGCTTCATGAATGCATTGCCAGACACAAATAAACACCATTGTTCCCTAACAGACCAGATATCTCAAATTCAACTTTTATACTCATTCCACCCCTGTAACCTGTACATGAAACAACCAGCCCAGATTCTCAACCCGTGAACCTCTACACCCCTCTCCACTGGTTCACATGAATGTGAATCCACCCACCCCACAAGCTATGCCCTAAGAAAAAAGGGCCATTAACCCTACCACTAGGGTTTGTCATTTATTGAGTCTCATAGGTTGACCCCCAGTCCACGCCCCCGAAATTCAGCAACTAGTAATAAACACAACCAAACACAAATAGTAAACTTCCCTTTTGTAAAGAGAATAAAATAATAGAGACAGGGAAGAAAGGAAACAGACCAGAGGGAAAGAAGCAATCTTCAAATCTACCTTTCAAACACACCAACACTCCATGAAAGCAAAAGACCTTACCACCTCCCCCAAAACCAAAAAAACCCTAATTCAATGGAGACCAGCCCATCTGAAGACCATCACACTTAGAAGAAAGGAAATTATTGTTTAATGAGATAAGACATTTTTCTTGGAGATGTCCCATCACATTTTATTATTCATTATGTACATTCAAAAGCTAAAACCCCAGAAGTCAATAATATTTTCAGCCCTAATACAACACCACATTCATAAACCTAGTTGAAAGGCTTCATTAACAGAGCTACGCTCTCACTTGTTTGAAGATTTATAACTGTTGGGCTCGATTCACAAAGGCAAATTCAGTCATGAACTGTTATTTTTTTACTTCTGCTAGGAAGCCAAACATGGATGGATTCCTAGCAGACCGCTGCATTTTTGACTGTGGACCTCTCTGCTATAAGCAGAGAATTCTTCACTTGTAAATCCCACTTTAGGGGTGGGAAGTGGACATTCTAAGGAAAAGTTAACCTTGGAAGTTTGGGAAAACCTTCAAACATATGTTTGTGGATATTCCCAAACTTCTATCTGACACCTTTTTGTCATGGAAATAGTGAGGTACTTACTCCAGCAGAGGGCTGGAATAGCTTCCCTTTCAGAGTGGGAAAGTGAATGGATCCCCACACATATGGGGTAAGGAAAGGGAGTTCTTCAAGGAAAAAAATATATCTACTTGGGGGGGGGGAAAGGAACTGTGCAGACTTCTTTGCTGTGGAGGACTCTGTCCAGGAGAATATAATTACTTGTCAATATTCCCATGACATTTCTAAAAGTATGACTGGAAACAATTGCCTCTCTCAGCTTTCCAAGTGTACATCCAGGAAAGTAGATTCCAAAAAGTAGTACATTTTCACCCCCATGTAGACATAAATCTGTAGTTGCAGATGCATTACTTTTTTGTGAATAGGGTGCTTATTGTATTCACAAACCATTCCAGAAGCACGTCTGGAAAGCTGCACCACCTGTAGGTTTCTGGCCCTTCTTCAGGAAAACATTTGTGAAGTTCAGTTGCACCTTTGCAAAGATATTTCTATCTGAATAACTTTATATATATATAGGCTTTTTAATAAATTACACATTTTTAAAATACATGTGCTAATTCTTTCCTAAGAGACACAATGTTCTAAGAGGTGACCCTTTTTCTTCCCACCCTGGAAAGGGTTTCACTTTGGCCCTTTAAGGACCATTTTCATGGTGTGGGATGAAGTGTGCAGGAGCTTGAGAATGCTGCAAACGTTCTGGGTACTCCTAAACTTACCAGGGAACCCAGACCTTGGAATGGACCTTCTCCGCTCGTTGTGAGGGATTTATATACTTTTTTAAATAAAGAATCAGGAACACTAAAAACATGAAGAGATATTCAACCTCGGTGGTTAAGGTGGGATAAGTTTATTTTTGAGGCAGTTCACCAAAAAAGTATTTTACTGCCATGGAAAATTGCATAATACCCAAAAGTAGATGCAAATGCCCTTTGTATAGTGATATTGGGTTTATAATGACTTTGAAGCATGGTCATTAGTATTATGAAATTCAGAGGAAATTAGAGCCGCTCTTTCAGATAAAGTATAATTAATGCTATTTAAGATGATTTCGAGCACTCTCAAACAAATTGTAACTAATCTGCTTCAACGCGTGAAAATGAAATTATGAATTTCAATCCAATTCCAGATCTTTTTATAGTCTCCAAATGTAATTTAAAGAGTAGTAACAGAGTCAGCCACCACATTTATAGCTGACCATTTTGATTGGTGGATTACAATTATAAATGTAAATTCATCAATGAAAATCTTGTGCTGTGTTCTGGTGCAGGGAGGGCTTGCCTGGCAGTTCATGCCAGACTCTTCCAATTGGAGCAAGGTCAGGACTGATTTGCATATGGCTTGGACCAAACTGAGGTGGCATGGTGTGTAAAATTACGATGGACTGGGGTGCGGTCCTGACTAACTACCAGTGTCTGAGATTAATTCAATCATTGCAACCCTCACTTTTTTAAAAATAATTTTCCAAGTTAGATGAGGCACAAATTCTAGGATAAAAAACACTATTTATAATATAAAAAGGAAACAAACGGTGTGTTTGATCACATGTTTTGCTTAGGGTTCCACTTACTGGCAACTAGTTTTGCCCCGACCCTTTTTTTTGTTGCCTGGTTCATAGCCAGAGTGCTCTATTTTCACTCTATGGTTTCTTTTAGAGCAACATTTAGTAAACAAATGTTAGCAATGTATTTCACTGTTAAAAAAAGGTATGACATCTTTTTGAATGTGGAAGTTTATCTGCTTGGTATATGTGGCGGAAAAACATGACAACCTCATTAATTGGAAAACCAAATGATGTTTTGCCCACACTGCATGGTGGTGGAATCGCGAAATTGTCACTAGAAAGAACCAGCAGTTACATCTGAAATTAACTTTAAAGAAGTTAAAAACTCTACATGGGAAGAGCTTGCTTTTGTAACTGACATACGCAGCTGCAGTCTGTGCAGATAACAGCAGTGGGCAGTGCGGCATGGTAAGGGGGGATTTCGAGGGACGATGCCGAGCGAAAATGAATTATTTATTTTAATTTTCACTCTGCTTCGTCCCTCGAAATCCCCCTTACCCGGCCCTACCGCCTCACCACTGTTACCTGCACGGACCGCGGCTGGAAACATCTATTCTACTCGAACAACATTGTGAATCAGAAGGGGAAGGCACACTGAATGACTGTGTCCATTGCCCGGAAGAGATGGAGCAGACCTGAAACACTGTTAGCGCATTTGAAAGTAGACAGCACTGAGGCATTCATATAATTAATATAGCCTTCTAGCCCGCCGTAGCGGGCTATACCGGCTATTAAAGGCCAGCTGAATCGTTAAAGGCCCGAACCGAGACAGTGGGACTTTAATTTCTGGTATAGCCCGGCTATAAGGCTATTAGAACATTCTGCCACTAGAGGGCAGAATGTTCTAACAAATTAAACAAAGGGTTCTCTAAGCTTGAGGGGATATAAATCCCCTCGAGCTTCGAGAAGCCTTTATAGAACATTGGAATGTTGCGCTGCAGGCCTTTACCGGCCCGTAGAAGCAGGGAGCACTCCATTGTCTGCAATGGAGCTCCCAATATTCCAATGTTCTAATAATTAATAATTCTTTTCAATCTTTGTTTTCGTTTTGTACTAACAACGCCAATTCATTTCTTATCTTGGTATTAATGAACAGATACAAACATGATTGGAGAAATAGTAGTGAATTAGAGTGTGGGAGAGGACGGAGTACCACATTTCGGGGAGACTCCCCCCACAAATTACGCTGCTGTAAGCGGGGAATAGATTAAATATCCATATGAAATAACGTGGAAAAACACGTTGGCATAGGGACCGAAAGTTTGCTTCCCTCATGTTGTTCCCCCAAAACATGGAATATCCGCTAATGCCCCTCCACCGACCTACTGTTACTCCCTGTGCCCACACTTCTGTACTTGCGTGGTGGGGGAAACGCACATCCAAATCCGGACCACTTGTTTTTTTATAGCGGTGCTGGTAATAAGAAGTTCAAAGCATTTTTGTTTTTTTATTGAACTTCGCTGATGAAGATGAACAACAAGAAGAGCTACCTGGGTTTTGTTACACATCTGATCCCTTTAGTTGAGTGCAATTATCTCAGTCATGTACACACATTCTTGTCACTCTTGGAACTCAGAAGGTCTCATCCACCAATTTTGTAAAAGTTCTACCTTAGAAATCATCACCAGAATTCAGACCCGTGCCTTAAAACATTCTGCCAGTTAAATGTTGAAAGAACAAGAAACCACGTGAAAATACTTTTGGAATCGCATTACTGATTAAGAAAAGTGCTGCTGTCAGGCATCCCAAAAATAATTACCAATGTGCACTCATTTCTTGATAAAAATAACTGGTAAGTAAATTTGATGGCAAAAGTCAAATTATGTAGTATCTTCTAAACAAGGATGATAGGTTTCCTATAATTCTTTGCCAACTAGTTATGTAGGATTCCTCAGTGCTGTCATTATTAGAGTGTGGAATGGCATGCTCTGTAGCCAGACAACATTCATTTGATTACCTTTTACTCTAATCAACTTTGTGAAATTGAATTTCACTTGAGAAGGTTGAGCTGGGCAATGTAAACAGATGGTTGCAATTTGAGAAATAGTGGCAGACTTTTTCAATCGCTGGCAATGTGCTTCTGACCGTATTAATGTTGTTTTTCAAATAAATGATTACAGACCTGTTAGGCCTTAACGCACAGACTTAACAAACAGGCAATGGAAACGTTATTATGTTGTGTAGTTGCTTCTGTTGCTTTTTCCTCCAGGCTTTTATAGGCATTCTAATTGTCTCTATTGATGTAGATAGTGTTCTGCAAAAAATATAACTATATTTTAATTTTTACCCTTGCCAATGTACCAACTACTTTACTATTGGCTTACACATAGTAAAACATTGTTTTTATGTTATGTTGCAGTTTAAAATCTACATATGAACCTAGCTATATAACTACGCACACCTACTTCAATTTACCATACCCAAAGAAAAACACAAAACTTTATTAGATACCTTTCAACATTGTGGCACCCTCTCCTACAACACAACTGCACCATATATCAGATCTCACTTATACATGGTAAAATACCAGTTTATCTGTTAGACCTGTCATCTTTTGGTGTGTTTCCCCTGTCTTTTGCTTTCTGGCCTCCTAATTTTGACTCTGTTTCTGCTGGTTTAGTGTGTACGTACTTTTTCACAGCTGTTTAGGGTTAAAGAGCAGGTGCTCCTACTGAAAATTATGTTATGGATTCATGTTACCATGATTGGCATGTGTGATTTAATGGTATGTCCCCAGTAAGGTGCACTGAGAGTGCCAAGGCCTGTAAATTAAATGCTAGTTTAATTATTGTGCCACCCACACAAGTAGCCCTGTAAAGGAATTTCAGACCTGCCACTGCAATGTCTACCCACAGGTATTACTGCCATGTCAACTTGGCAAGTGCACCCACTTGCCAAGCCCTACCTTCCCATTTATTACATGAAAGCCACCCCAAAGGTAGGCCCAAGGTACCCCTATGGGCAGGGTACAGTCGATGTGAAAGGTAGGACATGCACTGATGTGTACAACATGTCATGATAGTGAAATACAGTGCATTTCATTTTTCACTATTGAAAGGCTATCTGTCTCCTAGGATAGAACAGAGATACTTTGTAGCATCTTACAAGAATAACTTCCCATTGGGACAAGATAGAGAAATGGAGTTTAGTATTCCTGAACTCAGAATCTAAAAATGCATCTTTTAGTAAAGAAGATTATTATGTTGTGAGTTTGAAAATACCACTTTTAGAAAGTGTGTATTTTCTTGCTTAACCGTTCTGTGTGCCTCTGCTGGGTTTTGGATTGACCGTCTGACTTTGGAGTGACAGGAGCTGTGGATATGCATTCACTGTAGACAGCAGTGGGGGGTTAGCTGTGTCCTGCCTTTCATTGAAGAGCCAGGGCTGGGCTGAAATTACCTGGGCTGCATTTAAAGTAGTGGGAGGAGATTTCCTTGCACATGGATGGGCCTGGTCTCCATTACACAATGCTGTCTCCACCTCCTTGCAGAAAGCTGGGTGAGAGCACAGAGACTTTTTGCCACAAGAGAACAAAGGGAAATGTGCTATAAATATTGGAGCCCAGAACCCAGAATTTTAGTACTCTTTTGAACTCGGAAACATGCCAAGAAGAAGAGCTGGGGAAGTAGTAAGGAGGAACTACCACTTTGCTTTGTGCTTTGCTGTGTTGGCCTGCAGTGACTGCTTCGGTCTTGGGCAGAGAAAGGACTGGACTGAACTTTCTGCAACTTCTTTGTTTCAGTTTCTCCAAGGGCTAGAAGTAGAGCTTGCCCCTGTTCCAGATGTTTCAGGGACAGCAAAGACTTCACCTTCCTGTGGGTACCACGTCTGGGATCTCCTGTCTCAGTTGCCTCAGAGGGAAACCATAACCCAATGCCACCGCCAGGACTGCCGGTGGTTCCGTGACCTGAAGGCACCCTAGAGGGCGCCGGTGCATTTCTCAGAGCAACCTTGGTCTCACTGATGATGATGACCAACGCTGCCACTGAGCTGTTGCTTGCACTGCGACCTTTGGGCACCGCACTCCACACCACCTCACTTCACTCCGCCACCTTGGTCTCACCGCTGATGCCAATGCCAGCTGGCATCCCCGCTGTGGTCTGCACCATGGTCTGGGGCACCGCTCATAAGCTACACAAATCACTCACCCATCCCACACCGCAGCCGCGTCCCACCAACACCAGCCCTATCAACACCTGATCTCCGACAGACGCCGCAGCTTGCATCATGACCATCACCACTATGACGAGCACTGCCCCGCTGTGCACCGTAGCCCTGGTCTCACTGATGCCACTGGGTGACCGTCACCAAGCCGCTGCCTGCACCGCGACCTAAGGGCACTGCACGCCGCATCGCTCTAATTCAAACCGCAGCCTCAATGACTGCCAGCGTCAGCCCTCACAGCTGCCTTCGTCTGGAACAGAAATGCAGTTTGCAAGTCTTCTAACACCAGTCAGCACTGATAAGGTCGACTGAAACTGTCAGATTTGGTTGTTTTCAGCACCGCTGTAGCACCAGACAGAGTTACAGATTTCAAGGGAATGCATTCTTAAGGTTATTCTTGCAAAGGGCATATTTTGATTATTGTATGTTGGATTCTTACCGTTCTGATCTTGTTTTACACAGATAAATATTGGATATTTTCTAAACTGGTGTGGTTTCCTTTTGTAGTATTTTCACTGTATTACTATACGTTATGTGCAAATGCTTATAGGGTGACCAAGTTCGTAAGGCAACTTGAACGCTAGTGTGCACTGCTATATTTGCTATACCTCAAAATAAACTGTGTAAACAAATTTTTTCCGATTCTTCCCCCAAAAATGTTTTACTTTTCTTTTAGACTCTTCATAACACAACAGTCCTGCATGTTGAAACTTTATCCAAAAACATAAATGTATTTTACATGCCTTAGTACAATCAATTGATGTTGTATACAAGTTCAGCAGAACCGCACCCAATGCATTTCGGGATGAACTGTCCCTTCATCAGGGGTACATCCTGTTAATTGAAAAGAAAGCTCACCAGATGATGTGCAAATGAATATGAAATAATATCAATCTATAATGTGAAACTTCAATGTTAGAAAAATGTGTCACCTCATAGTGTAGAAAACCTGTTGACACTTGTTAAGCATCATAAACACCCGAGTGCTACCCCTTCTGTGACACACAACTGGAAAACTCTTACATCAGTAAGGAGGAAAAACCAGATATGCCTTAGGAACTTGGCCACTGTCTTTGTATCATATGCTAGGCAGGCATATTAATAGCGTAGCACGCTGAATGGTTGAAATTCAAAACTAAGATTACTGGAATAAAATAGTGTGCACAATCTCCTGCATTTTTCATGTGCAAAATCTTTACACACTGCCTCTGAGAAAACCTGACTGCTCGTGCCAAGCTACCACGGATAATGTATCCCCCTTATCCTGACTAAGAAAAAGGGTCCATACTTGGATAGGGTAACATCCTGCCAACTAGAGACCCCCATTTCTAACATTATCCTTTTTGTAGTAAATTTTAATATGAATATCACCCAAAGTGAAGAAATGCATTCAGTGTCTCAAGCCTGTGAATCCGAAAACACAACATGAGAGCTATTTGTGTGCCCCTCTACCACTGTGTCACTGGTGGATTTAGTATCTCAGTGCTTTTCTACTTAGATGCATCATATTCAAATTTTGGGAAACTGTGCATATACAAATCTGCACATTAATCTCTAAGAGAGGATATAGTTTCCTAATTCATCCGAGTACATGCAAAGAGTGTATGACAGGTTCCATATGTAATTCACCAGATGGTTCTAAAAAGACTACATTTTCCTCACTAAAACTTGTAAATACATGGGTAGGCGGTTGAGTACATCAATACTCCCTGGATGATTGAATGAGTGTATAGGTAGTGCCTAGGTGATTCCCTAAGGATACAGGTATTGTTTGAATGATTCCCTGAGTATGTGGGAACTTTGTGAATCGTTCCACAACTGCATAGTTACTACAGGCGTGTTTGCATGAGTATATCACTAATCATTACTATCTCAGTGTTTGGATGAGTGAATGAGTAGTGTGTGAATGATTAGATAAATGCATGACTAATGCCTCAATAATTCAGTACATCCATAGACAGGTGTTGGATGGTTAAATGATTACAACTCTAGTACCTGGATGATTGCAGGACTGCATGCATAGTATATAGGTGATTTATAGAGTGCATGGATGGTGTGTACATGATTGTTTAAGTGCATGCAAACCACCTAACAGATTAAATGAGTGCATGAGTAGTGTTTCAGTGATTGGATGAGTACATGGCTGATGTCCATGTATTTTTGGTTGAGTGCAAAGGTAGTACCTGGGTGGTTAGATAAGCACATAGGTAGTGCCTGAATAATTGAATGAGAGCATCAGTAGTGCCTGGCTCATTAGAGGAGACTATGACTAGTGTCAGAGTCAGTGCATGAGTCCATAGGTAATCTTAAGTGATTTGATGAAAGCAAGTGTACTACTCTAGGGTGATTGTATTAGTGCAACAGTTTTGCCTTAGTAATTGAATGAGTGCAAGGGAACTGGATGGCTGATAGGTTTCACTGCAATGGTACTGCCTGCATAACTGGATGAGTGCATGGGTTATCTCTCAGTATTTGGATGAGTACTTGAGTTGTAAGTGGCTTTTTGGAGGAGTGATGGGTTGTGCCTGGGTGTTTTAATGACTGCATAGGTACAGGCTTGGCGATTGTATAAGTTAATGGTTAGTGCCTGGGTGATTGGATGAATGGATGGGGGTGCATGCATAGTTATATGACTACATAGTTAGTGCATGCGTGATTGGAAGAGTGCATGTGTAGTGCTAAAGTGATTGAATTAGTGTGTGGATAGTGCGTGAGTGCTTCGATGACTGCCTAAATAGTGGCTTGGGGATTGGATGAGTACCTCAGTGGTGCCTGGCTGACTGTGAAAGTACGATTATATCTGTGACTCATTGTCATTCTGTCATTATCAAACTAACTATTTTAGTGTATCTATCCTTTTCTACTGATCTATGTGTGAGTCAAATCTACATATCATACTTGAAATATTATTGCATATATGGCTGTCTAGGAGCCTACATTGCTCTGTTACTCAGAGTGCACATGCATCAGTAACATTCTAAAACTGAAAACAACGATTCTCACTTTTTCAAAGCACAAAACATTTTCTTAATGGCATAACTACATCATTTCTCAAATATTTATTGTGTCTTTACAACACATGTTCAGCATTTCTCAAGGAAAAGTTACAAACCAAGTGAAGCTAGCACAAGAACTCTGAATAGACATTCTGCACTATTAACTCTCCCCAATTTTAAACACAGCATGTTTAAAGGAATACACTATCCTCAGCATATACATGCATTTTTCAACTGCCTTAAAGAACACAGACCACCATCAAAACATAAGTGATTTCATAACAGATATATACCTTCAGGCCATCTTTTCAAAAATATATAGTTCTCTACATCTTAAAAAACTCAAGAGTCTCATCGTTAGATGCATACACCATATGTCACTATGTAAACATATGCAAACCAGTCATATAAGTTAAAACCCACATTGACAAGCACTTCCTAATACATACCTAACAAGTATTACTACTTTATAATTCATAAAAGCACAGAGAAAATGGTAATTGAAACAGAACCTAGCACCAGTCGTTTTGGCGTAGCGTGGCTACGATGATGAAATAAGAGGTTGGTGCAATGATCCCAGGACTTTACCTTCCCCTGCTCCCAAAAGGATGGTATACAACCTCCTGACACAAATTTAAACAGAAATGGCCCTGCACTCAAATAAACAAATACGTGATTAGTAAACGGATGTTAGTGTTCATTGTCCATCACACAGGAATAAAGTTGTATCTTCCCAAACGAAACACGCTAGTTGCCGTTTTTGCTGCTGAAAAAGGTTCCTTTTATTATTTTTTATTATTTATTTGAGTGCAGGGCCATTTCTGTGTAACTTTATAATTCATATACAGGTGCAGTACATTTTTATTATATTTTATTCATGACTACACTACTTCTGTTTAATTAAGCGACTAAAAGTAAAACAATTCCCATAAGGCAAATAAAATCGATCTGTCTGTTTGGCACATAAAGCTTAAACATTTAGGGCCAGATGTACAACCATTCAGTTTAGCGAGTCGCAAATTGTGATGAATCGCAACTCGCAAAACTGAATGTACAACAGCATCTCAGACAATGTTTGCGATTCCCAATGGGGTTGTAAATTGCATGCCTCATCAATATTCATGAGGCAAGCTCAATTTGCGAATGCATTGGGAATGGCTAGCACTCACAGGGATGGTTGCCTGCTGGGGTCAGCAGACCACCATGTCTGTGACTGTTTTTTCAATAAAGCAATGTCTTTTTTTATGCATTTTTTTTTCTTAAAAACAGTAGTCCCAGCCTTTATTTACCTTTAGTTTTTTTTATTTAAGTACTGCACAACAGTTTATGACATAGTCCTGAGTTGGAAATGAAAGCTTATCATTACTTAAATCTATACTACTATTATAAAGCAAGAACTTTGAACCTTTGAGGCGGGTAAACTCGGAAACCACAGCGCCAATCCACACACCCAATACATCATTGTAATCGTCAGGGTGTGCAGATGGACATAGGCTATATAAACTATAAAAATATGCATTATTTAAAAAATGTACCTTAAAAAAAAAAGTAGTCCCTTCGAAGTAGTGCCGGCCGCGACCTGCGTGCTGATGTCAGGAGCGAGGGGAGGAGCGGAGTCCAGGAGCGCGAGGAGGAGCGGTGGACATGGCGCGGGGGAGGAGCGGTGACCAGCAGCGGACAGGCGGTGAGGACCGGTGGACAGGCGGGAGGAGCGGTGACGAGCGGCAAGGAGCGGCGGAGCGGTGAACTGAGGAGCACGGGGGAGGAGCGGCGGCTGATGTAAGGCTCCGGGGGACCCACTGACAATGTCGGGGCAGTCGGGGGTCGGGGCAGGCGGGGGACCGGGCTGCTGGACAATGTCGGGGCGGGCGGGGTCCCGGGCTGCTGGACAATGTTGGGGCGGGCGGGGGTCGGGGAAGCCTGATTGCTCCCGGACAAGGTCGGGACGGGCTGCTAGTTGAATTATAATTCCTCAACTTAAAAAAGATATTTTTGTCTCTTCAACACCCGACCCCCAAATACACTTTTAGCTCAGTATATCTAGCAACCCGGTGGAACCAGTAGGTCAGTAGGTTTACTCCACAGATTCAAAACCATATCCATGTCTGCATTACATTTCTTTTTTTTTAAACAACAGCCAATAATAGGACTTCTTGCTGATGTATCGAGCACACTACTTAATTTTATTCGCTTACATGCTGATAGCATCCAATAAAATATATCTTAAAATAAACACCTCTGTTTTAACTACTTTTTATTTGAAAAACTACCTCCTTCAGCTCCAGCCTTGTCCAGACTGCTATTGCTCTTTCACTTAAAAATGCTTAGAGCTTGAATTGTTGGCCACATCTATGTCTATTGGGCTAAAGAGGCTGCAAAAAAAGAGGTATTGACAGGGACTTGGGTTTGCTAAATGTGAAGATTACTTGTTTTGGTCAAAGAGGGTTAAACTTTCATCAGTTGCTGGCTTTGGTTAAAACCATTGTGGATTGCCGAGCTCCTCACCTCATGATTGTGCACTGTGGAGGCAATCACCTAGGCACATTGATTGGGGTAGGATGGAAATCCAAATAAAAGATACCTCTGTAGAACTAATGTCACTTTTCCCTTACACTCTCTTGGTGTGTTCTAATGCATGCCAAATACAGAAATGGAAGTGGTCAAATTCCTTCTGCCCACAGATGACAAAGTCAGAAAACATGTTGATAAAACTGTTTCTTCATTCCTCAGAAACCATAAAATGGGCTCAATCTATAACAACAACCTGTATTTTGACAGGCATGGAATTTATAGAAATGATAGTGTGCACTTTACAGACAAAGGCAACAAGGTGTTTCTAAGTAACCTGAAACTCTATGTCCGGTGTTATGTGTAGCTGTCATATACATACAATCAACATAAAGGCTCTTGTTAGAGCTGCTCTAGTGCACAAAATATTCTTACATTTTTTTATAAAGATCTTTTTTGTTTTGTTTTTGGCATTCTTTGAGATGACGTTGTGATAGTGACGAATATGGTGCGTAATCACAAAATAAAAGTAGACATTCAACGGCCACTGGCACATACCAAAATAATAACAAATAAAATCCATTGCACTACACACATTACTATATACATGGTTCTTTAAAAAATAAATTTAAACTCATGTTTCTATGCTAAGGTTGCTTAAAACAATCTTTAAAACCCATTTTCCAATTTTGCGGGTATTCAGGGCATCGCGACAATGTCGCTAACCGCGAGGATAGCTCCTTTTTCATCATGTGTAAAACACATTTAAACACACATATTACAGTATTTTACACTCTAGGGTGTTATTACTGTATTATCTAAAGTCTTATTTTTCTAGTGAGTTTCTTTAAAAAGTATCTCTAACATCGTTTATCCATTTTTGCAATTATTAAGGGCGTCGCGACGGGGTCATTAAGCACGGCGATCACGTCTTTTTTACAGACAGAAAAATACATATCTAAACACATATTTCTGAGCCGCTAACCTCAAAAGTGCCAGAATCCAGCAACCAGGTGTATATCAGGTTCTGAGGGAGCCCCAATTATTTCCTTTTCACCAAATTGCAGAAACTCTGCACAACACGCACTCCATCCAGAAAAAAGCATTAAGATTTTAATTAATTTATTCTGTAGCCAAACTAACCCAAAGCGTTAGGATGTGAATATAAAAAGTGGACTTCCCCATACTATCTTCCCCTGCATGGCAGCCATCTTATAATGTGCCACGTATGAATTCATACTTGTAATAGTCTCACAATGCAAATTATTATCCTATCAGTTGAACCATAAATTTCAGATCTGTTAGAAAGGAATATCAAGTAGCGTTGAAAAGAAAAAGAAAAAGAAATGCATTCCCTCAAAGTCCATACATTACAAAATATCACGATTATAAGTCTTTTCATACATTTCTCACAAAATCTAAATTAATATGTAAATACGTGCAAATGACTGTAAAGTGACAAGTGGTCCTATACTTATTTATCAATGTATTTATTTAGAAGTTTTATATAGTGCTGGCCAGACCCGAGGGTATCGGAGCGCTTTACAACAGATTTAAATCAGAAATCATATAAAAAGGTATAGGTAAACATAAATGTTCATAAGACACAATGGGGCCGATTCACAGAACTAACTTAAGACAAAATCCTAAACTTACTACTTTTGGTATTCACAGAAGTTAGGATTTTGTCTTAAGTTTGTCTTAAGACAAACTTAAGACAGACTTAAGACAAAATCCTAACTTAAGTCTGTCTTAAGTCTGTCTTAAGTCTGTCTTAAGACAAATTTAAGACAAAATCCTAACTTCTGTGAATACCAAAAGTAGTAAGTTTAGGATTTTGTCTTAAGTTAGTTCTGTGAATCGGGCCCAATGTGCTGAGCGTCATTGAGGTGGTCGAAGTCCTGAGATAGCCTCGCTGAGTGCAGGGTGTCTTGGGCTAAACCTCATTCCGGGAAGAGGGAACGAGGCGGGTCGGGGAGAGGGGAAGTTAGAGATGGAACATTGTCAAGGGGCTGTAAAGTGCAGGAAAAGGTAGGTTTTTGTGGAACATTGCCAAGTGGCTGGAGAGTGCAGGAAGATGTAGGTTGTAGTGGAACATTGTCAAAGGGCTGCACAGTGCAGGCTTGTGCATTTCGGTGGCGGCTCTCGGTTCAAGAAGGCATGGTTGAGATAGAGGTCTTTTAGGAGTCTTTTGAATTTTATAAAGGAAGGGATAGTCCTCATATCGGCTGGGATGGAGTTCCAGATTTTTGGTGCGTTTCCAGCGAAGGATCGTGCAGCGTTTTTTTGTTTGCGTGTTTTCATGGGGATGAGTAGCAGGGTGTTGGAGCTCCTGAGGTTTCTAGTCTGGCCGGCTTTCTTGAGTTTGGAGGCCAGGTATTCCGGTTTCCCTGTGTGCAAGGCTTTGTGCGTGAGGCAGCAGTTCTAAAGAAAGCACGCATTTTAACTAGGAGCCATTTTAGTTCTCTGAGTGCGGGTGATAGATGGTCATATTTCTTAACTCCGGGGACCATTCAGGCAGCTGCATTGAGAGTTTTTTGAGGAGAGCTAAGTGGGATCGAGCTGTACCGGTGAGGACTGCGTTCCCAGAGTCGAGTCTAGATAGCACTAGTGATTAGGTTGCTGGTTTAAAGTCCTTGGGTGGGATGAAGGGCTTAATTTTGTTTAGGAGCTTCAGATTGAGGAAGGCACTCTTCGCAGAGATCTTAATGTGTTTGGTCATGTTCAGTTTTGGGTCTAGGGTGATTTCTAGAGATTTTACCAAGTTCGCCAGGGGGAGATTACCGTTGAGAGCATCTATTGCTTTTAGCCACTCTATGATTTGAGGGTTTTCCTCTTTGTTGGAGATGAGGAGGATTTTGGTTTTGTCTTGATTGAGTTTAAGGTGGTTTGTTGACAGCCAGTGCTGAACTTCTCTAAGAGTGTTGTTGAGTCTTAGAATGTCGTCAATGGAGGAGGTTTTCAAGTAGATCTGGGAGTCATCTGCATATACATGGAAGGGGATGTTGGCTTTTTGAGCAGGGTGTTGAGGGGTTCCATATATATGTTGAACAGCTGAGGGGAGAGCACTGAGCTTTGGGGGACACCTCTGCTGATGGCGTGTAGGTCAGAGGTAAAGGTTTTGATTTTTACCCTTTGAGAGTGGTTGTGTAAGAAGGAGGAGAAGCATTGTAGGACCACCTCATCTGCACCTACTCTGTCTTGGAGAGCCTTGATGAGTAGATTGTGATTAACCGTGTTAAAGGCTGCCGATAGGTCCAGGAGGATGAGTAGGCAGCATTGGTCAGTATCTAGAGACTTGTGGATAACATTCACGATGTTAAGGATCGCGGTCTCGGTACTACAGCCTTTTCTGAAGCCCGATTGGTGGGGATCTAGCAAGTTGATCTTGTCCATGTGCTAGGTCATTTGTAGGAGCATGCACTTTTCAAGGATTTTGGATAGAAAGGGGAGATTGGAAATAGGTCTGAAGTTGTTCAGATTGTTGGTGTCTAGGCCTGGCTTTTTCAATAGTGGTGTGACTTGGCAGACTTTGAGGCAGTCTGGTATGGCACTGGTTTTCAAGGAGCTGTTTATGATTTTGCACCAGAGTGGGACAAGGGAGAGTTTAAGCTTTTTGGTCAATTAGGTGGGTACAGGATCGAGCACATGGGACGTGGGCTTGGAGGAGGAGATCAGTTTAGGAATCTCGGCTTCAAGTACAGGGTCGAAGGATTTCCAGGCTTTCATGGGGAGCTTGCGTGCGTTGTTTTCGATTGTTGGGGTTGGGTTTTTGCAGGAGGGATTGAGGTTGATGTCTAGTGATAGCTCAATCTTGGTGATTTTGTCGTTGAAGAAGTTGGCGAAGTTATCACACAGGTCTTTGGAGGCCTGGACTGGGGTTGCAGAGGACCTGGAAGTTTGTTGTCTGATGATGTTAAAGAGTTCTTTTGGCCTGTTTTTCGCGTTGTCCAGAGAGGTGCAGAAAAGGTTTTTTTCGTTGTTAATGTGCTTTTTGTATTTCCTTCTGGTTGCTTTGAGTTGCTCGCAAAGGGTTGTAGAGGAGTTGTTCCTCCATAGACGTTCTGTAGCTCTGAGTTGTCTCCTTTCAGCATTAATGTCCATGTTGAACCAGGATCTGATAGGAATGTTCCTGTTTTTTTTTGTTTCAGGGGGGCTAGTTGGTCTAGGATGAACGTTATAGTTGTGTTGCAGTGAGACATGAGTTCTGTTCTGTTGTGGAGAGACCGTCTGGGGATATGGGCTTATCTTTTCTTCTAGGTTGACCATGTTGATCTGTGTTAGGTTTCTCGTCCATGTGGGGGGGTCTTGGAGGGGAGGTTGGTACATGATCGGTTGCCTGATGTGAAATAGGATTAGGTGGTGGTCTGACCAGTGAACCGGTAAGATGTGATATATTGTGATTGTGTCAGGTTGGGCGATGATGGCATCCAGCATTGCTCCTTTGTTATGGGTTTCTTCTGAGCAGTGCTGGGTAAGCTTGTTGCTGTGTAATATCTCATTCAGGTTTTATATTAGTGAGCTGTTTTTTACGCTCCAGTGTAGGTTGAGGTCACCCAGAATTAGGTTGTCAGTGTTCTGAGTGAGCAGTGAGCAACCAGATCTGACAGGTTTTCCGTGAAGGTGGTGGTGTTGCCTGGGGAATGGTATAGGAGTTGGGAGTGTAGTGTCTTGTTGTCGCTTGTGTTAATGTTGGCAGTTAGGCATTCAAAGGTGTTATAGTTGAAGGTATCTATTTTAGTCACAGACATGTTGTTGTTGTGAATGATCGCTAAACCCCCACCTCTTTGGTCCTTTCAGTCTTTGTTAATGATTGTAAAGCCTGGGGGTACGAGAGTGTCCATGATTAGAGGCGAGGAGTCGTTTAGCAAGGTCTCGGTGATGAAGGCTATGTCTATGCTATGGGTGAGGATGGATTCTGCTAGCTCTTTGGCATGTTTGGTGGCTGATCTACAGTTTATGAGCATGCAGTTAGTAGGAGTTTCTTAATTATTGTGCAAATCACTATACATTTGCATACGCTTGTCTTTTAATTTGAAAGGCCTGGTATAACTCTAGATAACTGCTGCATTGAATATGCTGTGCCAGTCTGAGAGGATTAAACTGTTTACAAAACCCGAATGTTTTCATCACTCAGAGCATGTCATAGCCCAACCTGTGCAGAACAAACAAATCATAGATAAAAGAAGATTCTTTGATTAAAAACCAAATGTGTAGTGCTCAATACAAATGTAAAGTTACTGTTAAAACAATGTCAGATTAAATCGCATGAACTATCTCTTATGTTATGTACAAAAGTACCATCTGTTAGTATCGACCATACATCAAGGCAAACTTGGTTATTCCCCTAAAAACAGGCTAATTCCTCATCAGAATTCAAACCCTGTGGTATCTTTGTGTCAAGTTCAAGAACACATTTTTGTATCCTGTCCCCTCCTCTCACTGTTTGAGGAATGTGATCTATCACATAAAAGCAGAGTAAATTCCTATTGTGTTAATGTAACTCCTCAAAGTGTTGTGCTATTCGATATTGCTTGTCCTTATTAATACACACATATTATAGTATTTTTGACACTAGGGGTTTATTATTGAACAGTTCCAACTCATGCTTTTCAAGTGAGTTTCTATAAAGTCATCTATAAGACCTGTTTTCCATTTTCGCTGTGACAAGAGGACTCGCGATGATGTTGGTGCCTGCGATCCCCACGAATACGTCGCGGAAATCAAAGCAAAAGCAGGAATTCAATAGCCACCATCACATAAAAAAAATTACAACTACACAATTCATTCTAACCATCACACCATATAAATTGCTATATAAATAAATCTATAAAAACATTTATCATTCTCTAAATATCTCTATAACAGTGTATATTAAAGATTCACTGGATTATGTGAGTGGGTGCATAGGTCTCCAAGTGGGTTTGTGACTGGCTGCATTAGTCTTTCAGTAAGTCTATAAGTGGGTGCATGTGTCTCTGAGTGGGTATATGAATGGATGCATGATTCTTTCAGTGAGTTTGTGAGTGGGTGTATAAGTCTCTGGCTGGGTATGTAAGTGGGTGTGTGAGTGTCTGAGTGGGTATGTGCATGGGTATATGAGTGCCTGAGTGGGTATGTGAATGAGTACATGAGTCTGTGACTGGATCTATGAGTGGCTGCATAAGTGCCTGAGTGGGTCTGTCTTTCAGTGGGTGTGTGGCTGGAAGCATAAATGTCTGAGTGGGTCTGTGAGTCAGTGTGTTAGTCTCTGAGTGGGTCTGTGACTGTGTGCATGAGTCTCTGAATGGGTCTGTGAGTGGGTGTGTAAGTCTCTGACTATGTACATGAATAGGGGCATGAGTCTCTGAGTGCATCTGTTAGTGGGTGTATGAGCCTCTAAATGCTTATGTGAGTACACACATGGGTCTCTGAGTGAGTCAGTGAGGGGGTGCACTAGTGTCTGAGTGGGTATGTGAGTTCCTGGTATATAATATATAATATTTACCTATATATATATTCACTGAAAAACCATAGGTTTCACACCAGTTATAGTTAGCTGTAAATTTTACTGACATAAAACCATAGAAATTCCAAAGTTATAGTTAGTTGGACTCACTATAACAAGCGCGCCTGCAATGCACTGCTGATGACGTCACATATTACATCACTCATGACATCGTCAGTGACATCACTCATGACATCACTCATGACACCAGCCAGTGAATGTGTGTCTTTCTTTAAAATTAATATGTTTAATATTTGTATTTGTAAAGGTTGATGGAAGAATAAATGGTTAAATAAGTGTGTAAATGGATGTTTTTAAAAAAAAAATTGATTGGTTAACTGCTTTATTAAGTGTATTTTATTGAATACATATATTAGCGAGTAACTTTTAAATATTGAAATATATGTATTAGTGTTTCACTTTGTGTATAAGTAGCTGCATGGGTTGGTGACTGACTCGCTGTTTGTATTTGTTTTGAAGACAGCATATGTGCAGGACTGTATAGGCGGATGAGTGCGTATATGTGTGTGTTAGTGAGTGAATGACTGTCTCACTATTGTGTTTTTTAGTAATGACATATATTTTATTCTAGTGTATGTGAGTTTTGATGTATATAAGTGAGTATATGTGAGAGTAAGAGATTGTAAGAGTTCCTGTTTAAATAAGTATATGTTTATATAAATGATTGTTTAAGAGAGTAAGTATGTGTAAGTTTCCTTAGAAGTAAATAGGTAGTGTGTGTATAGTTTTATATGCAAATAAATGGATGTTCAATATGTTATTTGCATGTGTGAATATGTGTGTGAGTAACTTTTGGATGACTGTCGGTGTATAACAGGATGTATAGATGTATCACTACATATGATGAGTGAGTATATGTATGAGTGACAATATAGAACTGTTGGTAAATGAGTGGATGTGTATATAGATGGCGGAATTACTGAATTGGTTGTTGTAACTGGTATGGGTATCTCCATTTTTGAAAATGTTAGTTTCTATTTTTGAATATCTATGTCAAGGGTTACATTACACTAAAAGGAGGTCTGTCACTCTGTCACAAGGATGGTGTCATAAGTGATGTCATGAGTGATGTCACTGACGATGTCATGAGTGATGTAATATGTGATGTCATCAGCAGTGCATTGCAGGCGCGCTTGTTATAGTGAGTCCAACTAACTATAACGTTGGAATTTCTATGGTTTTATGTCAGTAAAATTTCCAGCTAACTATAAATGGTGTGAAACCTATGGTTTTTTCTGTGAATTTAATAGATTTTTTTAAATGCTAATTCCTAACTATAACTGGTGTGAAACCTATGGTTTTTTCAGTGAATTTCATAGGTTTTTTAAATGCTAATTCCTAACTATATATAAGGCCTCAAACTTAAGAAATGTAATATTTTTTAGAATGAATCCTATATTGCATATTTATATAATATTTTTTTTTTTGCCCTGGTGCGCTCCCGGTGCGCGCCCCGGTGTGCGCACTCGAAAGCGCAGTTTTCTGGAGCGCCCCAGGTCGTGCACCGGTGAGCGTCCCGTTAACGCTATTGCCGCGAAAGAAAACATCGTGACGTATCACGTAGCCGCGACCGCGTGATACGCATGGCGTAAGCGCACCCGGAAGTACTCGAGCGAATACGATCGCGCAACGTAAGCATCTAACGCGCTTACGTGACGTGCCTCGTGGCTCGCCCCCGGGCGCGCCCTGGGGCGCGTCCCGTTAGCGCGTCGGGTCATGTGGCCTGAAAATAACACTTTTTATTGGTGCAGAACAGTTTTGTTTTCCAAATGATGAAAGCCCGGGTCATGTGACCTGAAAATAACACTTTTCATTGGTTCAGGACAGTTTTTTTTTTCCAAATGATGGACGCCCCCACCTTTTTTCCTTATTCTGACTTTGTCCTTTGACTGAGGAAGACCTATTTGGAGGTATAAGATAAATATTTTGTACTTTAAAATGGCTACAGTAGCAGCAGCAGCTGGAGCATCTGCACCACCACCACCACCTCCACCAGTCTCTGGCTAGGTATGTAAGTGGGTGTGTGAGTGTCTGAGTGGGTATGTGCATGGGTATATGAGTGTTTGAGAGGGTATGTGAATGAGTACATGAGTCTGTGACTGGATCTATGAGTGGCTGCATAAGTGCCTGAGTGGGTCTGTCTTTCAGTGGGTGTGTGGCTGGAAACATAAATGTCTGAGTGGGTCTGTGAGTCAGTGTGTTAGTCTCTGAGTGGGTCTGTGACTGTGTGCATGAGTCTCTGAATGGGTCTGTGAGTGGGTGTGTAAGTCTCTGACTATGTACATGAATAGGGGCATGAGTCTCTGAGTGCATCTGTTAGTGGGTGTATGAGCCTCTAAATGCTTATGTGAGTACACACATGGGTCTCTGAGTGAGTCAGTGAGGGGGTGCACTAGTGTCTGAGTGGGTATGTGAGTTCCTGGTATATAATATATAATATTTACCTATATATATATTCACTGAAAAACCATAGGTTTCACACCAGTTATAGTTAGCTGTAAATTGTACTGACATAAAACCATAGAAATTCCAAAGTTATAGTTAGTTGGACTCACTATAACAAGCGCGCCTGCAATGCACTGCTGATGACGTCACATATTACATCACTCATGACATCGTCAGTGACATCACTCATGACATCACTGATGACACCAGCCAGTGAATGTGTGCCTTTCTTTAAAATTAATATGTTTAATATTTGTATTTGTAAAGGTTGATGGAAGAATAAATGGTTAAATAAGTGTGTAAATGGATGTTTTTTTTAAAAAAAAATGATTGGTTAACTGCTTTATTAAGTGTATTTTATTGAATACATATATTAGCAAGTAACTTTTAAATATTGAAATATATGTATCAGTGTTTCACTTTGTGTATAAGTAGCTGCATGGGTTGGTGACTGACTCGCTGTTTGTATGTGTTTTAAAGACAGCATATGTGCAGGACTGTATAGGTGGATGAGTGCGTATATGTGTGTGTTAGTGAGTGAATGACTGTCTCACTATTGTGTTTTTTAGTAATGACATATATTTTATTCTAGTGTATGTGAGTTTTGATGTATATAAGTGAGTATATGTGAGAGTAAGAGATTGTAAGAGTTCCTGTTTAAATAAGTATATGTTTATGTAAATGATTGTTTAAGAGAGTAAGTATGTATAAGTTTCCTTAGAAGTAAAGAGGTAGTGTGTGTATAGTTTTATATGCAAATAAATGGATGTTCAATATTTTATTTGCATGTGTGAGTATGTGTGTGAGTAACTTTTGGATGACTGTCGGTGTATAACAGGATGTATATGTGTATCACTACATATGATGAGTGAGTATATGTATGAGTGACTATATAGAACTGTTGGTAAATGAGTGGCTGTGTATATAGATGGTGGAATTACTGAATTGGTTGTTGTATCTGGTATGGGTATCTCCATTTTTTTAAAAATGTTAGTTTCTATTTTTGAATATCTATGTCAAGGGTTACATTACACTAAAAGGAGGTCTGTCACTCTGTCACAAGGATGGTGTCATAAGTGATGTCATGAGTGATGTCACTGACGATGTCATGAGTGATGTAATATGTGACGTCATCAGCAGTGCATTGCAGGCGCGCTTGTTATAGTGAGTCCAACTAACTATAACATTGGAATTTCTATGGTTTTATGTCAGTAAAATTTCCAGCTAACTATAACTGGTGTGAAACCTATGGTTTTTTCAGTGAATTTAATAGGTTTTTTAAATGCTAATTCCTAACTATAACTGGTGTGAAACCTATGGTTTTTTCAGTGAATTTCATAGGTTTTTTAAATGCTAATTCCTAACTATATATAAGGCCTCAAACCTAAGAAATGTAATATTTTTTATAATGAATCCTATATTGTATATTTATATAATACTTTTTTTTTTATTTGCCCTGGTGCGCTCCCGGTGCGCACCCCGGTGTGCGCACTGGAAAGCGCAGTTTTCTGGAGCGCCCCGGGTCGCGCACCGGTGACCGTCCCGTTAACGCTATTGCCGCGAACGAAAACATTGTGACGTTTCGCGTAGCCGCGTCCGCGTGATACGCATAGCGTAAGCACACCTGGAAGTACTCGAGCGAATACGATCGCGCAACGTAGGCATCTAATGCGCTTACGTGATGTGCCTCGTGGCGCGCGTCGCGTAAGCGCGTTGGGTCATGTGACCTGAAAATAACACTTTTTATTGGTGCAGAACAGTTTTGGTTTCCAAATGATGAAAGCTCGGGTCATGTGACCTGAAAATAACACTTTTCATTGGTTCAGGACAGTTTTTTTTCCAAATGATGGAAGCCCCCTCCTTTTTTCCTTATTCTGACTTTGTCCTTTGACTGAGGAAGACCTATTTGGAGGTATAAGAGAAATATTTTGTACTTTAAAATGGCTACAGTAGCAGCAGCAGCTGGAGCATCTGCACCACCACCACCACCTCCACCACCAAGAGGACCACCACAACATCACATTGGTGGTCAAGAAGAAGAGGAGGAGGAGGAGGAGGGGAGAAGGTGGCTGCCAGAAGACAATACCCCATACTGGCCAAGGCAGCACATTGTATGGGAGTTTTTTTATATCCCAGAGGGCAAGAAAGAAGAAAGTCAATGCGCCAAAGGTGACTTGCCATATCTGTGGCATTGAACTTTCAAGGGGGAACCCTAACAAAAAATAGTCATTTGGAAATAACACCATGATTAGGCACATGCAGCGCAAGCATCCAAACAACTATGCTGCCGCAGAGGTGAGAGAACTGGCCAGTAACCCTCCCCAATCTTCAACCAGCACCTCCAAAAGAAAGCAACCCACTCCATCGGGACCAGAGACAAGGGAGACGATCCCTTGCATACAACCACGGTTCGGTGAATTCAGGATCACATGTATTTTTTGTGGCAAGACCATCTCCTATGGTGAGCAGAGCATAAAGCTCATCCTCCTTGCTGGTGACAACCACAATTGCCCCAAAAAACCCTAATTTTTTCCTGATTTTATTTTTGCTCCAGTTGAGCCATTTTCAATTCCCTGTTTTTTGTTTCTCCCCATAAAAATAACAAAAAAAATATAAAATAGTTCCTAAAAGCCAAAAAAAGTACAAAATGTTCAAAAAACATAAAAAAATATAAAACAACAAAAAGAAGAAAAAAACAGTTTTTTTTTTAGAACTACCTCCAAATTATAAAAAAAGGCTACATTTTTTAAAAGCTCTATCATTCTTTTTTCCCCATGGAACGCTCCCCGGTATGCCCCTCGGTGCGCGTACGGGGCACCCCCCGTGCAAATCAAAAAATTTTTTTTTAAATTTGGCCCGCGGGGCCCTTTTATAGCCCCCACATCAAACCTAGGGGGTCAGGGGGGGTCTACTCTGCCCCCTTATGGTCATTTCCCCCTTTGTTTTTGCCACATCTTGTGTCTCGATCCTACCGAGACACAAGTTGGCGGCCGCTCTGGACTGTTTGGAATGTTGACAGACACCCGAGTGCCAATCAGCTTTCCGTGCACGAACTCGCGTAGCGCGCTGGATAGCGCCCCGGTGCGTATACCGGGGAGCGCTTATAGATATATATATTTTTTTGAACCTAAATTACTCAAAATCCACTGGAGCACATATCTTGAGACATAGCAAAGGCAATTCGGGCTACCAGTCCCTACAATTTTGCCAAGTTTGGTGGAAATCCATTCAGCCGTTCGGGCTAAAAGTGAGGTCGACTGCCCTATGGAAATTAACATGGGGAAAACACATTTTGGGACCCCCCTTTTATCTCGGCCCCCGCTTGACAAATCCCCCCAAACTTTCAGGGAAGGACCGAAGCGCCAGGAGTCACATTTGAGGAAATTTTCAGGCAGGTTCCTCAACCGGCGCAAAGTTATTCACAATAGAATGTTGAGATTTTGTATTGAAAATAATCCTAAATATAACTACCTACTGGCGACAGCCAGTAGGTAATATATATACATATTTATTTATTTATATATATATATATATATATACATATTTATTTATATATATATATATATATATATATATATATATATATATATATATATATATATATATATATATATATATATATTCCATATATAGTTAGTTGCACTAACTATATATCGCGCACCCGCAATCCACTGCTGATGATGTCACATATTACATCATTCATGACATGGTCAGTGACATCACTGATGACATCACTGATGACATCTCAAATGACATCACTGATGACATCTCAAATGACATCACTGATGACATCACTGATGACATCTCATTTGACATTACTGATCACATCACTGATGATATCATTCATGTGATAATACGATGAACCTCTTCAGACTAATATAACCTTAGATACAATCAGTGTAAACAGACACTCACAGACTGTCACTCATCCATGGAGTTACTCACACACCTAGTCAGTCATGCAAAGAATCAATCACACCTCCATTTGCTCAACTATACAGTTATACAAACTTTACTTATTCAAACATATACTAACACATATTTACTCTCTTATACAATCCCTGATACAAGTTCACGATGATCCATACAGCCACTCACACATTCACTGGCTCTTATGCACAGTTATTTATATATGTCAACTCTCACATGTACTGTGTTTTACATATGTACTTACTTTGACATGTAGCACTGAGATATCCATTCACTCACCAATACACTCATGCACACAGTCAACCGCCCATACAGCTGTTTCCACATGCACTTTTGAAACCATACATCTAGTGAATCAACTGCTCACACATCTATGCATCGAGTCATACACCTCCCAGCCACCCACACACACACTCAGTCTCCCATACAAATACTTGGGCAACCAATCAATAACCCATATAGTTACTCATATAGCTACTTATCAACACATGCAACAGTTTACAGAACAACAGACATAATGATGCACAAATTAAGACAGTTTAGTCACTAACCCATGCACTCAGTGAGACACATTTAATCACTCACTCATACAGTCAGTCATGCACCTACTAAATCCTTCATCCAGACACTTATACATCCACTCATTCTTCAATATGTAAGACATATTTTAACTTTACAGAAACATACAGTCACTGGATGTTGTCATCAGTGATGTCATCAGTGATGTCATTTGAGATGTCATCAGTGATGTCATCAGTGATGTCACTGACCATGTCATGAATGATGTAATATGTGACATCATCAGCAGTGGATCGCGGGTGCGCGATATATAGTTAGTGCAACTAACTATATATGGAATTTCAATGGTTTTGTGTGAGTAAAATAAGGTTTTGTAAATGCGAATTCCTAACTATATATGGTCTATAACCTATGGTTTTTTCAGTGAATTTTCAAGGTTTTGTAAATGCTAATTACTAACTATATATGGTCTATAACCTATGGTTTTTTCAGTGAATTTTCAAGGTTTTGTAAATGCTAATTCCTAACTATATATAGTCTATAACCTATGGTTTTTTCAGTGAATATATATATATACATACATATATAAACATATATCATCTGTATATCTATATAAATACAAACATAAATGCATGCATACATATACTTATATGCATACAGATGCATGTTATTTACATGAAAGTTGAAAAAACACTAATAAAAGCAAAGCTAAAAAGCCACCTCATTACAAACAGAATGGCTTTAACTTAAACGAGGGCGAGATCTATTGCATTTTCAATGCTTGTTTACTTTGGTTCCATCAAGAAGGCATTCAGATGTGTCACACATTTGCCATAAATTCTGAATGTTAGCACTCTAGTTGCACATTAGATCACTGTAGTAAAGCTACTGCTCACCAGGGACGTCTGCTGCTGGTATTCAAAGTGCATGTTTCAGTCTGCATGTCAGAATTTTTTTAATGAAATAGAAGAGGATTTGAGAAGTCACTCAAAATGATCCCTAATTTTTCTTTCTGAAGCACTAATCATACTTTCTATGGCAAAATTAACCCCCTCATGTTGTTCCTTTTTAAATTGAGTGTTTTCAGACTTACCACTTCATTCCAATCAAGATGGCTTCTGGTGTGCCATACTTTTGTCATAAGTAAGACTGTTAGCGCTCTAGTTGTTCTTTAGAACACTCTGGGACATTCTGTCATTGGGCTATACTTGGGGTACATCTGGGTGATATTTGGGCTACATTTAGGCTCTTTTGTCTCTGGTGGCCATCTTGGGAGACTGTATGTCAGAATTTTTTAATGAAATTGAAGAGGGTTTGAGAAGTCACTCAAAATGTGCCCTAATTTTTCTTTCTGCAGCACTAATCATAATTCATATGGCAAAATATACCCCCTCATTTTGTTCCTTTTTAAATTAAATGTTTTAAGAGTTACCACTTTATTCCAATCAAGATGGCTTCAGGTGTGCCATACCTTTGTAATAAGTAGGACTGTTAGCGCTCTAGTTGTTCTTTAGAACACTCTAGGAGGCTGCAGTAGAACACAAAGGAATCAACTGACAGTCTCTGTCCTTGTTGGATGTACATGTTTTACTGAGAATGTCAGACTTCATTTTCACATGACTGAGAAAGATAATGTGAATTTACAGAAAATATGCTTTCAGTTTAGCTTATAGATCCCCTTCCAAACCACTGTGGGAAAATCATGAGATATTAGTTTTCTTTCAAACAATATTCATGATATCACAGCAGAAGGTTTTTTCACATGGTAAAATCACCTTAGAACCCACCACAATTCCTAAAACGAGTATGGTACCATCAACAAATGATTTATAATGTAACTAAAGTCCTAAAACCCTCTATTAACAACAATGCTTTTTAATGAGGTGCTATCATGTATATTGGTCCCAAGATGGCTGCCAACACTTCTTGGATGAAGTGCTGACAGCCAATCAGATCAGATGTGTGGTTAGGCTCCGCCCAGATATATATCTTTTTTTGAACCTAAATTACTCAAAATCCACTGGAGCACATATATTGAGACCTAGCAAAGGCACATCGGGCTAAGAGTCCCTACAATTTTGCCAAGTTTCGTGCAAATCCATTCAGCCGTTCGAGCTAAAAGTGAGGCCAACCGCCCTATGGAAATTAACATGGGAAAAACGCGTTTTGGGACCCCCCTTTTTTCTCGGCCCCCCCTTGATGAAACCCCCCCAAATTGTCAGGGGCTGCTCAGAAACAAAATGTTCCATTTTCCTGAAAATTTCAGCCAATTCCGTCCACAAACGCCAAAGTTATTAGACATAGAATTTTCAAAAATCCCATAGAGAAAAAATCCTAACTATATATACCTACTGGCGACCGCCAGTAGGTAATATATATATTTACATTGCCTTCTGACAGTCACTAGTAGGCAATTATAGTTAGGACCAAGTTTCCATAGAAAACACATTTTTTTACTTACCTATAACTTTGGCGTAGCTTGACCAATCTGTATGAAATTTCCCAAAAAAGTGCCAAAGTAGGTTCTGTGTGTCATGGGAAGTTTGGGGGTGATGAGTGCAGTGGGGATCGAGAAATAGGGGCATAAAATAAGGCTGCATTTGTAATTTTATTTCCCATAGGAATGCTTTGTTGAACTTACAGCCCGAACCGCTGGACAGAATTACACTAAATTTGACAGAAAGGTAGATATTGTTACGCAGATTGTGCTTTTTGGTGCAAATCCATTCTGTGTTTTTGGTAAATTTAGGCGGAACAATATAGTGATATCTCTTGTTGCAGATATTTTGCTACGGTTTCACTGTGAGAGCAGTAAAATTGTGTTGAGATTGTGGTAAATTGTTGTGACTGTATGGGTACATGCGTGGTTATATCAGCAGCTATATTACTGAGTGAGTTGTTGTATGAGTAGCTGTATGGGTGACTGTGTGAATGAGTGTGTAGACCTATGAATCATTGGGTGTGTAAGTACTGGTATGGGTGTGTCAATGGTTTTGACAATGGAAGTGTGAAAGTTGGAGTGGGTGTAATGATGGTTATATTGGGGTGTGAGTGGGTGCGTCAGAGATTCAGTGAATGATGTCATCAGTGGTGTCACTTGAGATGTCATCAGTGATGTCATGAGCAATGTGACTGAACATGTCATGATGTAATATGTGAGGTCATGATGAGCAGTGAATTGCAGGGACATGACTTATAGTTAGCTCAGCTAACTATAACTGCTGAATTTCTCTGATTTTGTACAAGTGAAATGTCAGCCTAACCATAACTTCTCAGCAACCTTTGATTTTGTAAGGTAATTTCTATGTTTTTTTAAATGCTAATTCGCAACTATAAAGTCACTGTAAGCTTTGTTTTTTTTCAAGTGAATATATCTATCGATATATATATATATATATATATTTGTTTCAAGTGAATATTTATATATCATACTTCTGGATTCTTCTCCAAGAAGCACACTGCACACCATTGTCACATATTGAATCCCCCTTATTTTGTGACTCCTCCAGAATGCAGGTGACTAAAGAGACAAATTCAAGGCATTATGCCCGAGTCATAAAGCTATCTGTGGTAGAAAGATTATCTCTCTCCAGGGTAGATATTCATTCTATAAACCAAGGGACACTTTAAGATTGGATGGAGCCTTCAAACGTAATGGTCCATGTTTTGAATGTGTAACTCAGCGGGGCCGAGCATTCTTTGCGGTTGAATCTGCACTTTGGAGTTCAGTTTCTTTTATACTTGGAAGTGTATCTGCCATACTGTGATTTAGAATGTCTTTCAAAATGTGGTTGTTTTCTGTGCCTTAATAATTGAAATGGATTTTTTTCTCAGCAATTTTTTTTCACTGAAAGCCATTATACCTTCGGGAGTACTTGCTCTTTAAAAAATCCTCAATAAATAAATACATGTATCATACTTCTGTACAAGCAAACATCTATGATTCTCTGATTACACCTTTTTTTTTTCAAAATTGGAATCAAAGTTTGAAGAAAACGTCTTATAAAATATGCCTGATAACATATGAAATTCCAGTGCTTTCTCTGCACTAATACATATTCTAATTGGCATTTTCTCCACAGTAATATCCTAGCATGTTTACCTCTACATAAATGTATTGGATTCTTATTTGTCAGTTAGTGGTGCTGTCCTAAACTTTAGTTATTTGTATGCCTACATTCAACCACATTTTTGTAGCTGTAACTAAATCTTTTTTCAGTGAAATATAACACCAATTCTACCTTTTTAGTGTCATGCTTATTGCTTTAAATCTAAATGTTATTATTTGATCTCTATGGCTTCTATCTCACTTGTGCACCAGTTACTTTTTCCAGGTTCTACTTTTTTTCTCATTCACATATTGTATATATAAGGTTTGACAGATTTTGGGCATCTACTAAAAGTACATAGCTCTACCTTTGACCAATGGTTCATCTGCCATGGTTCTGAAAAGTATGTCAGAATGCCCACCCTATTTATGAAGGTCCTTCTGACATATATATTTCCTACACCAAACCACCAACAAAGCCATCATGGTTCCAAAGAGAAACCCTGGGGAATGCCCCTAGGTGCAGAGAGAAGCATGTCAGGGGTATTGATCTTTTTTTAGAAAGAAATAAGCCATTGAGCTTTTCTTGCCACAAAACAAAATAAAATGCTGACCGTTCGTCACGCTTGGTAGATGCGTAACATTTCCGATTTGATTAAAGGGCCACACCGCATTGGTTCAAGCACTTTCAGGAAAACGAATCCCCTACAAATTGTTGGGAATCTTTATATATGGTGGGTGGTCCGCCATTGGGAATACAATTGTGATGGTTTCCTCCATTCTGGTCACCTGGTAGACAACATTACATTTTGTAAATGTTACAAATGGGGGTGGGGTCGCACACTACTCACACACCGGCGGTGTCGCCCCTAAGGACTCTGGTCAATGTAGTAACGTGTTTGCGATGCATCATCTTTCGATATTCTGCTATCTTCGCCATCCCTGGACAAGTGTTTCGGGGTATCACCCCTCCTCAGCAGGGATAGGCCGTGTTCTGGGGTTGCCGATGGCTTGTAACATTAAAGCTCCCTTGAGCAGTTGGCTGACGAGCCTGGGATCCCGCACCTACGCGCCATGAGTGGTACTAAACCTGGCAGACATTTGGCAGAAGATCGAAAGATGATGCATCGCGAACACGTTACTACATTGACCAGAGTCCTTAGGGGCGACACCGCCGGTGTGTGAGCAGTGTGTGACCCCACACCCATTTGTAACATATTGTAAATGGTAGCTTTAGCCGTCTAGCTAGAAGTCAGACACAAAACCCACACAACGCATGCCACACATACACATACAGAAAAGGACTTTAGACAGCCCCTTTCAGACACTGGATACTGTCGGTCATTGACTAATAAGGCGGCCCATTAGGGTTGGAATCCACCCATTGCATATTGTGAATGTAAACCTGTCAAAAACAAGTTAAACTGGGGGGCGTGGCCAGACCACTCACAAGATGGGCGCAGGTGTTTAAGTTTCTTCAGAGGCAAGCAGCCATTTCATGCTTTAAGGATGCTTTCCGCCGCATGTCTGGAACGCTGTGCGATGCGTGAGGAAGCGAGAGCGGGAGCACGAGGTACTTTTGTTTTCGCGTCTCATATGAGCCGATTTCTTCATTTTTTTGCTCCTGCACAGCACCTTTCATGCTTGGTGGTAGCAGCCGCCTGTTCATGAATGCGATGTGCCACAGAGCTCCGGCTCTCCTTGATCTGCTCTGCCTGTAGGCAATGAACTTCTCCCTATGAAATGTGTGCCCTCAGCTTAAAAGCACAACCACAAGCCTTTTGCGTTGCTCTGCTTGCAGGCAATTAACTCCTCCCTATGAAATATGTGAGCTCAGCTGAAATCACAAGGTTTTTACCTCTGTATTCATGGCTGCCTGCATCTACTCTGCGCTGGCATCTCCATTACCAAAGGGGTTTGCTGTATTTTTGGGAAGCTCATCGCTACAGTCTCTCCTGCCTGCCAGTCATATATTACATTAACTCCTCTTGGTGACTGGACAGATGCTGCATTGGCAAACCTTGTTTTAAATAGAGATATCTGTATATTTTGTGAAGCCCTGCTTTCTATGAGATTAGGACTGTCATATTTTAAAGTTCATCTGGGTGGCTTTTGGATTAGCCTCAATCCTTTTAACTTTTAAGGTACAGTCCTTTTTGCAGTTGGTCATTTTTCTTACAATAAGGGCTCCCCTCTGATGTGTCTTTATCTGTGAATTTAAGTGGGTTCAGCCTGCTTGAGGTCTGTCTTGAAGGTCATTTTCACGGAGCAACAATCTTTAATGCTGTTGTTTGCTGATTGCATGACCTTTATGCTGCCTACTGTTTTAAAATAACTGCTAGCTCTGTTGAATTTGTTGGAGATCAATTTCCTTATTTGTAAGTCCCTATTAGCTGTCTCCTTCTATTGGTTTTGTACAACTACTCAGGCTATACTCTGCTGGGCCATCTGATCAGTCCTCTCCTCATACAGCTGCCACTGTTCAACCTAATCTTGCATCTCCAAATAACCTACATGGAACTGAGATTAAGGGCTCATTTTACAGCGCTTCTACTTGTAAACCCCTGCCTTTTACAAGAATGAAAGATTGAATGAATAAAAGCTTTATAAAGCGCAAAGTTAGCCGAGGGGCATCAAGGCACCGCAGAAAGGGATCAAGGTACAAAGATGCCCCTAGGTAAAAGGGCTTACCGATTCAAGCTGGTGAAGAGCTAGGTCTGCAAGGCCTTACGGAACAAAGAATGGCTTTCCAGAGCCAAAATTGAAAGAGGAAGGGAATTCCACAGTTTAGCCACAGCCAGAGAGAAGGCCCTTCCCCCCCATCTGGCTTTCCTAAACCTGGGAACTAGCACCAGATTCTTGATGCAAAATCTTAGCTGCTTAGTGGGGACATATCTCCGAAAGAGTTTTTTAATGCCTTCTGACCCCATATTGTAGAAGGTCTTGTGCACCAAGCACAGGGCTTTAAATACAATTCTCCGACACAGCGGAAACCAGTGCAAATTGCTGATGGTTGCCGAGACAGAGTGGTATTTGTGAAGGCCCATCACCAGCCTGGCAGCAGGATTCTGCACTCGTTGAAGTCGATGCATGAGGCCCTTATTTATCCCCACATAAAGAGCATTACACTAATCTAATCTAGACAACACAAGGGCCACAACTGTCTGTTTCTGCTAAGGGAGGGAGAGAAATTGAGAGATCTTTTTAAGAGTTCTTATCATCCCGAAACAGGTGGAAACTGTTCTCTTTATTTGAGGGCCCAGAGAAAGGGAAGTGTCAACTATGAGGCATAGATTTTTGGTACTGAATCCAGGGCGAAGGCAGGATCCAAGTGTATCAAGCCACCAGGCCTCTGACCAAATCTCCTGTCTGTCTCCAAAAATTAAAACCTCAGTTGTATTCCCATTGAGTCTTAGATATTTCTCTACCATCCATGAGGCCACAAGTGCCATACTCCTTCTCCTATTGTAGGCTCCATTCTAATTTATCCATATAGATTCCTCTATGTCCTCCTGTCACAGGGCTGCGAATGCACCTGGAACGATGCCCTCTACCTGCAAAGATCCCAAAATGGCTACATAACATCTTAGGAAGAATCCTGGTTCCCCAACTAAGTCTCCAACACCTTTGACCCTTGAGGATTTCATGGAAGAAATCAAACTCTTGAAACCCTTTGTCATAGAAATCAATACCATGCATTAACGGATTGAGGAAACATTGTATAAGCTTGAGTCTAGGGTGTTTGATGTAGAACAATGGGTCAGCAATGTATAGGATGCTACAACAATGTTAGAGGGTATGTCAAAGGAAATCCATGCTTTTTCAAGGTGACTTACAAGGAGAGAACTTTTTCATTTGAAAATCCAGATGACCTACAAAAATTCATTTTTTAGCACGAGGGAGAAGAAATGGAGCTCGGAAGAACTGGAACTGTTTTATTGTTCTACAATTGTTATTGCTATGTTTTTCATTACTTTCAAAATGTATTGGTTCTAATTGAAGTTCCTGATATTATTTTTACTCTAAGTTGATTCACTTATTAACATAATGTCTTTCTTTATAGGTGTTTATTGTCTAGACTGGATCTCTATCCCAGTTGTGTCTTCTCCTACATCTCTTCTATCCCAGAGCTAGTGTATACATTTTGTCTCATTTGTTGGTAAGTGTTTTTATTAGTCGATTCTGCTGTTTTCTACATTTTGGCATTCCTTCCAGGTTCTATAATATTATATTTTTTTCAAGTCGTCTTACTTTATTTATATGTTATCTATAGTTTGTCTCCGTGGCTTTTGTCACGCTCAACTAATCGTTTTTAGCCGGTCGTCCATCTCTTCTTTTCCATTTCCCCGAACCAGATTGTTATTGTTGTCACACTGGTTGTGTCTTGATTAATTATGGCTGAAGCCTTTCGGCTTTTTGCTATCTTCTCTTTTTTTACCACTTGCTTTCTCATTTTTCTCTTCCTTCTTCTATTTCTGTATCTCTTGCATTGAACATTTGCTACTCTTGTATTTTTTATGACTTGGTTATTCTTTACATTTTGCATTGCTTCTTTTATCAAATGAAGGTATCATACATGTTATAAGATGTTTTTTCAGTTATTTTATGGCTAGTACTAGGCGTTGTTGCAGGGATTTTACTCTTGAAGCAGAACTATGCTTAGAACCATAAAACAACAGTATGTAGTGACTTAGTAACCATACCACCTCAGTCCGACTAACTATAGAGCCTCACTTGCCCTCCTAACCTTACCAGAGAAACAGGTAAGTTGGCAACCCAGAACACAACACTCTTGGCCCTCTCAGGGATTGCTGTAACAGGAAGCCTATCACTATCTCACTTCTACTCAATCACAAGAAGATAACCAGGAGATACTAGGCAGTTTAGAATATTTTTTCAAACTACTGTGCTCTAAAATGCAGTATACGTGCCACAATTAGAAAACAAATGCATACTAAAAATTCTGTTAGCATGGTTACTAATCCACATATCATGAAAAGTCCTGTAATTTTATAAGACAGACTAACCTAACCCACCCCCACCCTTGCTAATGAAGCTAAATGATTATACTTCAAAGATCTCAGGGATTACTTGCAGACCCGGTACCTTAGCATACATTAATGGACGCTCTACATCTCAGCAGACACAGTGCTCTTGTCGCAGAACTCGAGTTCCACATCTGTTTTATGCTCATGTGCTTATCTATATGATAGTACATGTGTGTATAAACAACATCTGCATTCTTGTGTTATGTCTACATGTTAGTGCATGGCCAGAAAGAATAACAAGGGATATTGTTCTTTGAACTTGTCAGTGGTGTTCAGATTAAATCCCAGGAAAAGAACAAAATGCGATAACATATGCAGATTCCATTTGAAAGTACAATGTGGCACAAAAGTAAAACATGTTTATATAGTATTGTATGCAAAGGAAAAGGAGATATACAACATGCACAATAAGGCTAACATAGGGAAAACTACAATGTCCCATGCAGGAAACACGCAACAGTGGAATGTCGTGGAATGTAAAAGTTTACGCTCCCCATAACGAAACACAGAGTACTTACACATTTATGAAGATTATAATGTAAGATTATTATGCTACAAGAAATTCATTTTTACAGATAAAGATATACATTCATTAAAGAGACACTGAGCAGAACAAGTGTTCTGCGGTCCTGCAAAACAAAACAAGAATTGGGTGGTCACCTTATTTCTCCAGTCTATTTCCTTAACAAGTAAAAAGGAGGAGAAGATTGATGATGATTGTAGATGACATCTCCTTCACCTTGCCATTAACACTGCTCCAATTTCCCTTCTAAACATATATGGCCCCAGTGGGATAGACATACAAATTTGGGAGCACATGTCTGATGACCTACACTCTTGTTCAAATTCCAATCTTCTTGTGGGAGGAGATTGTACCCAAATCATAGACACCTTTTCTGACAGACAATCTCTTGCTAGGTTTGGTCCTAATAAAATGCTAAAGACTTTCAAACATACCATTCTATCCAGGGGTTTGGTTGATGCATGGAGGATTTATAACTCAGACAACTTAAATTGCACTTTCTACTCCCTTTCGCATTACTCCAAGTCCAGAATTGACTAAATTTCCTGAACACCCAACTACTTTCTACTTTAGTCTGAGCTAAAATAGGATCTATAGTAATATCAGATCATGCACCGGTTTTCCTGGATATAGAACTTTGGTCTGAAGCCACTAAATCAAAAAGGTGGCGTTTCAACAAATATTTACTCAAGGATCAAACTTTCATGGAAAATTTGAAACGTTTTGGAAAGATTATGTTCAATCTAATAATACTCCAGACTTACTATTCCACATGATCTGGGATACCTTCTATATAACGTCTAGAGGTTTTATTATTGACTATGTTGCTACTAAAAAGAAAAAACTTCTCAAGAAATAATCACTCTTACTTTAATCTATTAAACAAATTGAGCATGCTTATTACACCTCCAACAATGATACTAGCCTTAAACAACTTGCTCAGGGTTAACTGGCCTTAAATATGAAGTTGACAGAACAGGCCTCCGGTGTGTTATCAAAGATCAATTCTAGGTTTTATGGGGGGCGTAACAGAGAAGGAAAGTTGTTAGTGAGCTACCTTAAAGTAAAGGTACCAACAGTTCAAAATAGTGAGTATTATCAATAATAAAGGCATTAACCATCTCCAGAATAAGGAAATATTAAAGTGTTTCACTGCTTTTTAACAAAACTTATATTTTCCCCGTCAGATGCTGCCCAGGACTCTTTTTCTAACTCTCTTCCGCCTCGCTCCCATCAACCTTGTGATTTTTTTTCTTGATAAAGATATATCTCTAGCAGATTTAAAGACAACTTTAGTCCAATTGCCCAAAGACAAAGCCTCCGGTCCAGTCGAGTTCACAGTCAAATTATATCTATGCTTTTCGCACATTCTACTTCATCAATTCCTCTCTTTGTATCAATATTTCTTTCTCAGTAATGAGGCTCATGGTACTTTTTTTGAAGCAGTGCTCTGTTTGATCCAGAAAAAAAGATAATGATCTCTCTTCATGTGCTAATTATCACCCTATGTTCCTTGTTATTACAGTTTGTAACATTTTCAAGAAAATATTAGATCTTTGTCTTAATCTCTACATTTCGGATCTGATCGACCTTGAGCAACTGGATTTGTAAAGGATAGATCTATGGCTGATAATTAAAGAGTTTTCTTAAGCATAGTACATCTTACATCTAAAAGCTCTATCACTGTAGCCGCCATTACTTTAGATGCAGAGAAAGCGTTTGATCTGGTGCATTGGCACTATATGATGCGAGAACTCAAATGGCATTGTTTTGACCCTGGAATTTATAAGCAAATTGGCTTGCTCTATCCCTCTCCAACCACTGCTATTTTTGGTAATGGCACCCATTCATCATATTTCACCCTTCAATGGGGCACTCGACAGGGTTGCCTTCAATCACCCTTGCTTTTTATACTATCACTGGCAGCTTTTCTTCACACCTTGTGTCACTGACCATCGTTTCATGGTTTTATCCATAAAAATAGCAAAATTAAATTAACATCCTACACCGACAGCATAATTCTATATGTTTCGGATCCACAAGCTTCCATACCTGTCTACAAAGTTTTCCTGCATACATATTCTAACTTATCTGGATATAAATAAAATTTCAAAAAATCAGTTCTTCCTTTAAATAAATATTGTTTAAAAGAGATGTTGGCAGATATTGGTTTCAAATGGAATTCTGCTTACATTAAGTGCATCATTAGGATGGCGATCGGACTTTGTCCGCTCGCCATCCTGGCCGTAAAAGGGACCGCCCACCATATGTGCGGGGGTCATGTGGGTGAAATTAGGATGCGCCTGCCACACTGGTGGGTGCATCCTGCATTTTTAACATTGCGGCAGGCGGTGTTCTCAGCAGCACCCGCCGCAATGCCAAAAAATGCATGTCGTGCATATGCATGAACAACGTGGCAGGCACCGCGCTGTGCCTGCCATGTTGTGTATATACATGCAGTGCATAGGTACCCCCCATGTGCCCCGCCACCGCCACAACATCCTGGGGGCCCGCAACGAGCCCCCAACCTTGAAAACTGCATGCCTTTCTGTGGCGGCAAAGCCACCACAGAAAGGCTGCCCCCCGCCTGCGTCCTAATATTGATGGCAGAGTCTTCCAGACACTGCCACCAAATTAAACCCTTTTCCGCCCAGTCGACGTGTTGACCGGGCGGAAAAGCGGCGGAAGGTTTTCCAGTCTGCCACAGTACCCCCGCTCTACTAATATGGTGGGGGGAAATGGGTGGCGGGCGGGCTAGGATGTATGGCGGATCGCCACCATCATGCGGTCAGTGGCGATCCGCCCTACATCCTAATGGGCCCCCTAAGTCTCTAGGGGTTAAGTACACGGCCTCAATTGCAAAAACCATCCAGCTCAATTTGGACGATGTTCTTCAAAAAATTCTTCAAATGTCATAGAAATAGTCGCCTTTGTATTTATGCTGGAAGAGTAGGTTGGACACGTCATTCAAAATGATGATGCTCCCAGTTATTAATTTTTACTTATCCATGTTACCAGTTAGAATTCCTCTGAAATTGTTTAAATCACTCAATAGTTCCTTAGGCACATTTGTATGGAATGGGTGGAAAGCACGTAAACCTCTATCCTCTTTATGCAGTCCTAAAGATAAGTGTGTCAATTTTCCAAACTTTAGACTGTATCATTCTTCATTCTTAAAAAAACAAATTTTACCTTACTTGTCTTCTAATGACATACCTTTAGTGGTTTGGTGTAAACTGGAGGACTCTTTGCTTCTCTTTCTATTTTCAGTCATTGGCCTATTTTTCTGATCCTCTACATTCCTTTGCATTACCTACCATTACCCATTCTATTTCCACAATATTCCCATTCCTTTCCAAATCTATCTCAACATTACAGGTTTTTGTTGACTCCTCTATATGGAATAACAAACTCGTTAAGGTATCTAACCAGACTATTTTCCGGAAATATTGGGCTGCTAAAGGAATAATTCAGGTGAGGAAATTGCTTTGTGAAATTCACTCTCTTACTTTTGCTGAAGTTTAAACCAAAGTTACCATATCCGCTGCTTCTGCTCTCAAATATGAATCGTTACAAAATGTACTTACCCAACATATCTCCATCCTGGCACAGATTCCTTTTCCTACACCGAATCTTATCCCAACGCAACTAACCATGTCTTCCTCCCTCCAGGCCTCTCACATTTATAACATTTTCGCTACTCTCTCCATAAACTTCCCAAATACAAGGTTGAACTCTCATGGGAACTGGAATTACACCACTCTTTTTCCACACAAACACGGAACTTCATATGGCTAAAAATACTTCACACTTTCTGAAATGCTAGCACCACACAAAAGCTAAACTATTTTAACCTAGGCTGCTTCTCACTTCAACCTCATCTGTAAATACAAACCAAATCTATGCTGGCCCATTTCCAATACACAAGTCACATATTTGCATTCTGTTTTTCTTTGTCCAAACATTAATTCTTTTTGGAGGAGGATTTGCAAAACAATGTTTGCAATATGCTCTATTAATTTCCAGTTTGAAAATTAAATCTCTATTCCTGGGTAGCTCCTCGCCAATTTGGATTGGTACTTATAAACATGGTAACTTTGTGGATTTACATTTTGCTATTGCTTTTCAAATCACCACCTTTAACTGGAAAGCCGTCACCAAAGTTACTTTTACTGGATGGTGGAACCTTCCTTGTCATCATCATAGAACTGACAGAGCGTCAGCCACACCCACACACTAACTCCTTCTGAAAGATACATTTTGGTGTCCTCCTAGTAACTACTAATCTATTCATTCAGTTCGGTTCCAGGACAGCAATTCTATTTTTCACCCGCCTTGAACTTTTCACATATAGTTCATTGCTTTTTTAACTGGTACTCACTTGTTATTATTATCCATTTTTGTATAATGCGTTGGATATTCCATAATGACTGCCTTTGGTAAGGTTGTTTGTTTATTCATAACTCTCCTATTACTCTGCTTATCTTTCTTTCTACTTCCTTTTAATATCTCTTCCTTTTTCCTTCTTCTCCTTCCTTTTCTTTCCTTCAAATTGTAACACATAAAATGCTGTTTTATAATCTCACCATTTTCTGTAATGCACATTCTTTGCTCATATATTTACATTATATCCTTTTGTAACTGTCAGACATATTTTTTGCAAGTAGTACAATTTTTACTGAACCATTGCAATGAAGCTTCCTTAAATAAAACAAAAAACTAGCTAAACCCACGTTGGCTTTTCAAAAATTGTTATACATTTTTTTTGGGTGGGTGGCGGTTTCTACTCCTCGTGCTCTATCCTCATCCCTTATCTGCACACCTGGGACCCCATTTACAAAAAAGTGCCACAGCGCGGCACCGCAAGCCTGTTAGCTGTGCCACGCTGCAGCACTTTCAAAGCACAGGGATGCAAAATATTTACAATAAAATATTGCATCCCTGTGCTTTCCTCTGTGCTGGTGCACAATTGGCTGCCATGCGCTGACGCAGGTACTCTTGCACCATGGTGCAAGGATGCCTGCGTCACAGGGATGATTCTTTGCGTAACGAAAGTCGTAGGGGCCCCCCTGCAAGGTACACAGAGAGGCCCCGCTCCAGATTTAATCCAGAGCTCCCTGGCGTGGGTGCACTGCTGAGGGGGCCCCCTGCAGCCCCTGGACCCCCCCGTACTGCGGGGGATGCGGGGGCCTGTGTTACGCCCCTGGGATGATTGTTTATGTGCAGGAAGGTGTACCTTACTGCACATAAACAATCTGTAAAGGGGGTTTTCAACTTCTATGTGTGCTGCATATAGAAGTGGCAAAGAGTCATTTTTTTATTGATCGTTTATGTACAGGAAGGGACACGTTCCTGCACATAAACAATCACCAGAGGTGATTTCCTCGTTCTATGTTTGCTGCAGAATGCAGCATGCATAGAAAGAGGAACAAAACTGGGAGAAATAAATAAATTTCTATTTGTTGCGCCTCCCTGGGGAGGCGTAGCATTGAGACACATTTCCTAGTTTTTGATTTCTTGTAAATCTGGAAATGTATCTGGTTGCATGGGTGTTGCGTGCAAACACCCACAGCAACACCAATAAAACACTCCTTTAACGCAAACTGCTGCGTGTAAAGTGACTGTATTTACAAGGACAGGAAAAGCCACGCAGAGTGGCTTTTCCTGTCCTTTTAAATATGGGGCAGCAAAATGCGCAGTTGATGCATCAAAATGACACGCCGGTGGCGCAAGGGGCTTGTAAATAAGCCCCCCATCCCTTCAAAGAGGGTAGGTGGAGCCGCGTCCTAGACCTTCTTGGTGACTAGAGGCCTCACTGTCCTGTGACGGGGGCTCCTGCAGTTCTGTGCTCACAGGAGTCTGCCTCTAGCTTGCAGCTGTTGTGAAATTGCTCGGCAATAAACAACGAATAATAAGATTATTTATAGCCACACGCAGAACATCACCTGTCCGGTACTTTACAATGCAGGCATGGCTGATCCTACCAGAATTTTGAAACAGGAACTGTGCTTTATTTCAGAAAGAACATTTTGTACAATACTCACCTCAGAAAAGATCGGCTACCAAGACATTTTAACCTAGAGTAAAGACACACACAATAGCTTTGTGTGTCTGTTCGCATGCAAACTGTCATTTGCTACATATTAATATCTCTCAGGATTTTCGTCTACATTTTTACATGTTCATATATTAACAAAATACATATACCTTTTTATTTACCGTGGTGTTGTACGTTCAAATATTAAAAGTGAGATGTGAAGTCACTACTGCAGAGGCAATGCACATCTTCCTTCTGTGAACAGAACACACCCCTTGTTGCATCATCTCTCTCAAAATGGCGCTTCATAACGCACCCGCACAGAACTAAGAGGGGTTTCTACACACATGCGCACGCACTCTTATAAAAGCATCCACAAATACCCACAACAGGCACACTCAAGCTCGTACACGCACACAACAAAAAAAGTGCTTCGGATAATAATGCCACGCCTGCATAGAGCACCTGCACCCCTTTTCCGGGCATGTGCAACACAAGCACTTCTCAAAAGCAAGTAGATACTGTGGTGTTCGGTACCTGCTGGGCTTTAAGTGAGCCGGGTCTCACCGGTGCCGAGCATCGGCAGTTTTTTAAAGGGGGACTCAAAACGGGTCTCTATCGGGCTCTGTTTGTGCACTGGCACAGGTGGTCCGTTTTTGCAGGACTGCAGTGACAGCAGGCACATCGATGTGCGCTGCTCACACTGCTCATTTGTCACTAGTGGAGAAGTTAATGCATGACATCATGGCAGGTGGGGGCTGTAAGGGAAGGGAAATCCTTTAAAGAGAGTCATTTTCTCTCTTGATTCCCCTTCTCTTTTTGAAACTCAGGAGCAGCAACATTGTCCTGGTGTCACCAGGGCTTTAAATCGAAGCTTTTTCAATATTATATACAAGCCATAGTTGCTGCCTATTTATCTTCTGCAATCACAACCATTGACAAAGCCAATAGTCTTGACTTGTTGTAGGTATGTGGTTACTTGTTGTATCATATCTCTGGCTGCAATAACAGAGACAGCAAAATACAAGTCGGGCGGCACACTATGCTAAGCACAGATTTTTAGCTTATGTGTTTTTAAGCCACACCCTTAATTACATTGGGAACGCCCCTTTGAGAGTCCCCCCCCCCTTCCCCACCACAGTTTTTTCATCCCATTTGAAGCCCTGGGTACCTGCATTTCTAAGTTTCCATTTCAAGCACTAATTTGGACGGCTTAATGGCGAGTCCTGCTGGAAGTGTAGGTACAACAGCTAAACAGCCAACATTGGCAGTGTAGCCGCTAGCCACCTTATGGTGGCCTAGCTTGCAAGGGACAGTGAGTGAAATCCTAGGGGACCAGTGTCTCTGAGGAAGGGATGGGCATGGCATGTACCTGATTCTGTTGCAGTTTTACAGGCCATTCATAGGCACTAGTCCTTTGTGAATTCTGGTTGTAATGGATGTTGTCTTATTATGCTGAAGTACAGGTCAGTTTCAGGTCACACAGGCATCCTCCTTTATGCTTGTCAGGAAATATTTAGGTTTATAGTGTTTAGGGATTTTATAGGATGTTATGTGCATTTCTGCTTGGCTTGGCACTATTTAGTGATGTGTATTATCTAATTGTGTTATTTGGATTTTCAGGTTTTTCTTTTAAGTTTCAGAAAGTATGGAGAAACCAATGATTTTTTTTTATTTACGCTGATTTTCTATAGTGCTTCTTCACCCAGTGGTATTAGAGCGCTGTATATTATAACCTGCATAAAATGCAATTATAATATCCATAAAAGTCATACCATATCAAACAGCAGATTTCTTGAATAGAGGAAGGGGCTATGAGAGTACTTAGGGGCGTTTGTTCAAGTAAGTGGCGGAGTAAAGCGTTAGCCGTCATGGCTTAACGCCTCACTCCACCACTTAAAAAACGCAAGGCTGCACCATTTTTACAATGATATGGTGCAGCCTTGCGTTTCCCCCCCACTGGTGCTACATTTTGGAGTGTTGCGCCAACACAGGCACCCTTGCCCCATAGAGAAGGGTGTCTACATGCAGGGGAATGATTGTTTATGTTCAGGAAGGTCCCCCTTCCTGTACATAAACAATTTTTAAATGCTGTTTTATCACTTCTATGTGTGCACACATGGAAGTCACAAAATTACTTTTTTTTTAAGTTTGCTTATGTGCGGGAAGGGTCATCTTACAATACATAAACCATCCAAGGTGTTTTGCTTTTTCCATGTGTGTTGCACAAGGCAGTACACGTGGAAAAAGCAAAAACGAGGAGAAATAGAGCATTTCTCATAATTTCGCCAACTTAAGACCAGGGTTTTCCTGATCTTAATTTTGGTGCTGCCATCTATTTACGCTGCCCTTGTAAGTAGGTGGCAGTGTCAAAAACAATGGGTGTTGCAGTGGAACGCCCACCGCAACAGCCACTGCCCACCCCTTTCATGCTAAGCATAGCGTGAAAGGGGGCCTTATTTACAAGGCAGCGTTAAGCCACACTAAATGGCTTAATGCTGCCTTGTAAATAAGGTGAAGCCCCTATCGCCACCACAACGTTGTACAAAGTGACACTGTGCTGGCAATAGGGGCTTGTACATATGCCCCTTAGAGAGGTACAAGCACGTAGGTGTGCGATGCATCTATATAGTGATCACATGGAATAGATCCCGGAAGAGGAGTCATCTGACATAATTTAAGGAAGTGAGCAGGTCACATTAAATAATGACAGACAAATGCTTTTAGAAAAGAAAAGTCTTGAGGTGCTCTTTGAAGGAGAGGATGACAGGAGCCATTCTTAGTTGGCTGGGAAAGGAGTTCCAGATCGTGGGAGAAGGACCTGAGAATGACTTATATTCTGAATTTTGGAGCTTCAAGTAGGATGGAATCTTTGCTGCGAGATTATCTGGTACAACCTGGAATTTTCAGCAGCTCAGTAAGGTAGCTGGGACTTCCTGTGTGGAGCGCTTTGAAGGTGATGCATCAAATTTTGAATTTGAACTTAGATGTCTTTCCAGATTAAATTTCAGTAAAAACACACACACAACATGTAACATAAAGAACGGGACTTCCAGGTAGTCCTTTTAAACCCATTGACTTGTTTCAGTGAGCTGGCATCCGAGATTTGCTTTCTGGATTGTCCCCCAACGTTTGGAGTTAGACCACAGCCTTTTCTGCTTAATTTGACAATAGGGTACTGTGTTGCAGGTAGTATATTTTTTCAAGTGCCACCTCTCTGGCACCTCTGACCGTATCAGTGTGTGGTGAGGCTGGTCCCCTTGTACACACTCTCCACCGGCTGGTCTTGCAGAATGGTACTGCCAGAGTTCTCAAAGCCAGTGGGGGGGGCACTGCGAGGAAGGTGGGTTTCGCGGCCCTCCCTGCCAGGGCTTTAAGTGGGATGAAAAAACTGGGGGGGTCTCTCAAAGGGGCGTGGTCAATGCAATTAAGGGCGTGGCTTGAAACACCTAAGCTAAACATCTGTGCTTAGCATACTGTGCTGCCCTACTTGTATTTTGTTGTTGCTGTCACTGCATCCGGATCTATGATACAACAAGTAACAACATACCTTCAATAAGGCAGGGCTATTGGCATTGTCAATGGTTGTTAGTTGCATAAGATAAATAAGCAGCAATATGGCTTGTATATAATCTTGAAAATGCTTCCACTCGCAGCCTTGGTGACACCACAACAATATTGTTGCTCGTGAGTTTCAAAAAGAGAAGGGAAATCCAGAGAGAAAATGACTCTCTTTAACCCCTTCGCTGCTCATGACGAGCTCAGCTCGTCATGCAGTACACTGGTCGTGTGCTTATGACGAGCTGAGCTCGTCATGAAACAATGGTATTCATATAAGCTCAGCACCCAGCGGGAATTGCCTTAGCAGTCAAGGTGTTAAAGGATTTCCCTTCCCCTACAAGGCTCACCTGGCATGATGTCATGCCGTAACTTCTCCACTAGGGAGAAGTGAGCAGTGTGAGCAGCGCACATCCATATGCCTGCTGTCACTGCAGTCCACCTGTGCCAGGGCACAAAACATAGCCCAATAGAGACCCGTTTCGAGGCCCCCTTTAAAAAACTGCCGGTGATCAGCACCAGTGAGACCAGGCCCACTTAAATCCCTCCTCTCTGCCCTCTTATTGCTTTACTGGGCATCTGCAGAGCCAGGCAGAATTTTCATGCAGCCTTCAACTCTGTGCTCTTTTTCAGGCTCTCGGATCAGTAGGAGAAGGGAAGAAGAGCATGAGTTGCTGTAGTATTGAAATCTAAGTGAGCCAGAAGGAATCTTTCAGCAGCTACTGCTCTTCGCTATGGAGCAGGGCCTGCACAGAATGTGCTAAGAGTAAACAGTAAACCTGAAATTTCCACATGAATTTTCATCATTTGAGTGAAAATCAGCTGGTACTTTCTACGAATCAACTTCACAATATTACGTATGAAACATAGTGCATTGATTTTAATATAGAAAGTGTAGAAATATGCTAAATTAATGTAATTTGCTTTTTCATCTTTATACAAAATTTCTGGAAACTTGCGCAAAGTTACATGTAATTACTTGAAATGGAAATGTATAATTTAGTGTGATATTCTAGAGTGAAGTGAAAGTGATCATGCATTACTTACTGTGGAAGTCAAAATTCATACCCAGCACCTCTTTCCATGGTCACTCCATTCCTATGAAGGCCAGGCAGCCGTAAATCAGAAAACAGGAAGGATCCATTGGAATTCTAAAGCTATTAGTAAAATAAACCATTTGATCTCACAAGAATTGCTAACATCACTAAGCAATACCGGTAATCAAAGAAATAGATTTGAGGTAACCTTGAAGACGGTAGTCGCCTCTTTCCAAGGTAGTACCTTTAGACGTGAATGTGTTAAAACATGCCAGATAGGAAAAACTCTGGAGAACAATATTTCACGACAATTAAATAAATTGACTAGAATGCAATTTTGTTCATTTAGCGTCTCTAGACAAGGAGAAATAAGGAAACTGAAAAAACAACACCAACAGAAAAAGGTGAGAGAAAGACAAGCTCTGAGAGATTGTGTTTGAGTAGACATCCAACAAGCAGTAAAACACAATAATAATAAAGTATTTTGGAAAATATTCACAGCGCAGATGGGGATTCGAAAATTGGTTAAAGCAACTCCTGTATCATCATCAGATTGGGAAATGTATATCTTAAGGCTTTATAAATCCAACCATCAAGACCTTTTATCCCCCGAACTGGAGCAGGCATTGATGAAACTTCCCGAACAAAATACAATGGAAATTTCAGCCGCTTAGATCTCTACTTTGATCGCTTCTGCCTGGCCTACAGTGGCAATGGGCCCAGATAAGAACCCTATCAAAGTTTTACAAAAAAACTCTGACGACTGGGGAACATTTTTTGCCCCTCTTTTTCAATATTACCTGGAAAGTGGCGAAATTCCTGAATCTTGGCGAGGGAGTGTGGTCGTCCCCCTTTTTAAAAAAGGCGTCAGAACAAACCCTGCAAATTATAGGCCAATAGCTCTCCTAGACGCCTCCGGCAAGATCTTTGCTGCTTCTATTTTGGAACACTTAAAAGACTGGGCTTTTTCCAAGAAAGTAATTCCTATGTATCAGGCTGGGTTTCGCTCAAAGCATTCTACATTGGACAATATTGCTGTGTTCCAAACTGTGCTTGATAAATTTGTAAAGTCAAACGGCCAAATCTTATTATTGTGCTTTTATCGACTTTTCGACGGAGTTCAACAGTGTAGACCGTCCGACACTATGGAGAAAATTGGCTAAATTACTAAATTAGGGATACCCAAAGATCTCTTAACAATAATAATCGCCCTAGTTCAAATGGGGGGCGAAAAATGCCTAACCAAACCCATCCCTTTGCAGAATGAGGCAAAACAAGGATGCTTACTAGCTCCTTTATTATTTTCTATTTATATCAGCGATCTCCCAGGGCGTCTCTCTCAAAGAAATAATTTTCCTCCAAAATTACCTCAAGCAGATATTCTATGTTTAATGTACGCAGATGATATCGTTATTCTTGACCAGACTCCGATAGGTCTACAAAGATCTTTGAATGAACTAAATCTCTATGCAACCAAACACTTCCTGAAGACAAATATTAATAAAACTAAAGCACTCCCCTTTAGGGGCAGAAGGAAGCCTTCACCTCATACTTGGTTTCTAGGGGCCAAGCCAATAGAGACCGTAAGTGAGTACGTGTATCTGGGTCGAACATTCACTTCCAACCTCCTTGATAAAGCCCACCTTTGCCATCTGTACCGGAAGGCAGATTCCCATGTTGGGGCTTTACCGAGATTGTATCTTTCCACAGGAAACAGACACTTTAACTTAATGCTGGAAGTGTACAATATGAAAATCCCCCCCGATTTTATCATATGCCATGGAATATTCACAAATTAAAACATGGCAATCTTTAAAAGTAAAAGAAGGGTCTATTCTCCGAAAACTGATTAAAGTGGCACAGTCGGTCCCAGTTCAAGCTCTACGACTTGAGCAATCGGTTACGGGAATTTTTGCAAGAGTAATCTGTAATATTATTAGGTGGGCATACAATCTGCTACATGCAGCTCCAGACACCTTAAGACATTTGTTAAAATTGGAGTTTTTTAGAGAGGAAGCGTCTGGGTACACCTTTAATAAGAATATGGCAAAAGCCATGGAGGTCTCACAATGCACGGTTGCAAATTTACAGGAGTGGTCTCCAGCACATCTGAAACTGTTTTTAAAACATTTGGCCCCTAGAATCAGTTTTGAATATGATAAAGATCACTGTTGTCAATTGAAGCACTATAAACGGTTCGCTGAACAAAAGGAATTCAAATCTTCTGTCCCTTACTTGACTTTTCAATTAAAGCATGGCGTAAGGCGGTGTATTTTACTTTTACGTCTGGGCATACTCCCTTTAGCCACTTTCTTAGCTAGCTGGGATGGTACTAATAACACTAAAGGTATATGTGATCTTTGTAAAGGTGGGCAACAAGATCTGCTCCACGGTCTATTAATCTGTCCTAATGAGAGCATAGTTATGGCCCGCCGACGTTACATAATCCGATTACAATTAAAGTACAACGCTTTTTCTGCTCAAGATTTAATTACATTGTGTAACTCTCCGGTTGATGAATATGTGTGTCATAACCTGTTTAAGTCTTTTAAAAGCTTCTTGAAGCTGTTTTAAACAAAAAGTACAATCAGAAGATTTTATTCTATTCTATTTAATTCATTCAAATGTTGTCTGAGTAGGTGGCTAAACATCACCACTGTAATATCTTGTAGTGAGCTTAAAAAAGCAAAAGTGTTTTAGCTAAGCATTTTTATGAGTATTTGAAATTATTTTAATTTTGTATTTGTTGATCTCAGTTGAGGTCTGGATCAAATAAAAGTTTCACTGTTATCTAGAGGGAAGTGCGCCCTTGAGTAAATTTTTGACATGAGAATGCATTTCATAGTGAAAAATAGTGCAAAAAACACAAGGGGTGCAAGCTACAGCCACACACATTCTGACCATTTGTGTTTTTCCAGCACCCTCCAGTAAAATTGTACTGTGAATGATATATAAAAAACAATGTAGTTTAATTGCATAATTTTGGGAATTTCGCATTAAAGCGAGATTCCGAAAAGTAGGCTATTTACGCAGGTGCAACTTAAACTTCACCTGGGCCCTAAAAGTAGGTCTTTATTTGCCTTCTGTTAAATCAGATTCTTATTTTCTACAAGAAGAGGTGATATCGCTGAGTGCTTCCTTCTTTCATTTTTACTATTTAGTTCTGAATAGGCACTTTGGGTAAAACAGCCTTTGCCTTGCCAATGTTTGTTGTAATGTTCTCTAGTGTTTCAATATGACAGTTGAGCATGTTGAAACTGTAAAGTAAAATTTGTCTGCCTTATGTCACATATACTTGCATGAGTCAAAACACATGTGCAAGCCTGTTTGCACATGGCAGTCATTTTGAACAGATTATGAAATGAAATGCGTTTGGAGGAGCTGAAGAAAGTGAGTGCCAGTGCAAACAAACATTTGTAATTTAGGAATATGTGAAAAGCATTAGAAGTACCAAAATAGTAAAAAAGATAAAGTTAAGAACAAAACACAGTAAAAATCCTATTCACATTTTTAAAAATTGAGAATAATTTAATGATCTAAATGACACAAAAGCAGCCCAAACATCTACTAGGGGAACCAGAGATAAACATTTTTTTCGTTTTAATTAAAAATAATGTCAAATCGCTTTGTGCTTGACCGGTACCTAGGCATGATTTAATGCCAACTGTGATGGGGCGAGGTTCCAATACAGAAGCCAGGTTTGTTACAGTGACAACTTTTGCCTGCTGACTAAGGGCCTGATTATGAGTTTGGCGAATTGGATACTCCATCACAAATGTGAAAAATATCCTTTCCGCCATATTACAGTTCCAAGTTTCATTGGATAAAATGTAATTGTAAATTGGTGGACGGGATATCTGTCATGTTTGTGATTGAGTAACCCTGTGTGCCAAACACATAATCAGGCCTTTAGTCTCTAAAATAGGAGTAAAAAATCCTCAGCACTGTGACATAGAGACTGTGTCTAAGAAGGGGTCCACCAAGCCAAATAGCCATTGGACAAGGTCCCAGTGGGGCCATTGACTTTTTAGAGGAAATCTATGAGCAGGAGATATTCAAATTTCAAGCCAAAGGAAGGTCTCTTGCTGGTGAAAATGTTCACATTTGGACCTTGTCATTTTTTTTGAGCTTACCTTTCTCCAGCGAGGCAAAGATGCATGCAGGCTGTAGCTGAACAGGGCTTCACAAGATTCTATACCTTCTATTTAACATCTCACTGAAACAGATTTGTTGGTGTGTAAAATCTCCGAGAGGGAACAACCTGAATACTTGGCTCAGTGGCAATACACCTTTGCGGACTCCCTTGAAAAATGTGTACCAGTCCTACTGAGGTCTTTAGAGCTAAACGGTTTCAAAATCTCAGGTTTTTCAAGATGTTGGGAGGAGTACACTTTGATACAACCTAGGGCCCCAAGGCCTCTGAAATAGCACTTGGGGATCAAGACTCACTCCAGCAAAGGCCTCCAGCAGGCATCAGGGAAAATCCAATTGAAACTGGTCAGCTCAGCTCTTCAAGAAAAAGGCCTCTAGTATCTTGGTGTGTTCTTGTGTCTTAACAGGAGGTTGTAGGTTTGCTGTAAGTCTCTCCTCCGGATCAAGACTGCCCAGCTCGACGAGACCCGGCTTCCCTGGCACCTCTGACCTCTACCTACATCGTCAGCACAGCTGAGATTCATGGGTGTGACGAGACCTCGAGGGACCGGCCATCTTCAAGACTGCACGACGCTTGCCCAGCACGTCCGCCGAGGGATCCTCGAGTGAGTGATTTGGGGTTTGAGAAACCCTAACCCTGAGCAGCTCCAGCACCGAAGTCCAGCCCCCCAGCATCCACGAGATCTGCGTGGGGCCCTTCTGCTCTTTGCTGCTCACCGCGTTGTCCGGCTACTTGCCTGCTGGCTTGTGGCGCTCCTGACGATGCACCACGTCGACAACACCGCTGGTCTGGTTGCTCCAGACTGGCCCTTGCTCCCCTCCAACAGAGGAGCACCCCGGACCCTCCTGGTCCACTCCAGACGCCATTTTAAGTCCACTGCGTGGGCTTGCATTTGCCAAGACTTGTTGCCCCAATCCTGGGTCCAGCAACGTCGACAGCAGATATCTTCGTGGGACAGCTCACACCTCCATCCTGGTTGCCGGCAACGCCTCCTGGTCCAAGAGACTGCAGAGCCCAGCGTCGCCCACTCACCTGGTCGAGGTGACTTCGTCCGGTGCCACCCTGGTGCCCATCTAATCACTGGCTAGTGATTCAGAACTTGGTCCCCTCTGCTTACAGGTATCCTCCATCACTGATCCAGGCTTGGATCCCATTGAACTTCATCACTGGTCGCCTGCCAGCAACTTCTTCTTTCAGGCTCCATAGACTGCAACGAGGATTCCCGAATCTTTTCAGACCTATGCAGCCGCAGCCCCTGGGCTAGGTAATCTCAGCATTTCAGGGCTCCAGCATAGCTTAACTATCCAAGGGTCCAGATCCTTTTTCGTTTCAGCTCTACCTAGTCGGATTCGTCCGATAACACTAACTTTACGAAATCTAGCATCCATAGACTTTGTCCCGCGTCCCGCGTGAGAGTGCACACTCTGCACCCGATCTCCCTAGGCCTCCTGCTAGTAATCTGAAGGTTCATTAGTCCAGTCCTAGCGATTCTAAAGCCTATTAGAGTAGTACTTACCTGCTAGTAATTTCGCATTCCACTTTTAGAGTATATGGTTTTTCGTGCCCCTCGGGCATTTGTGTAAATTGTGCGACTTTCAGTATTTTCCTAAGAGCTTTGTATTGTGCTTAGCCCCCTGTCCTCATAAAGAGTCCAGGGTTGTTGTGTTCTAAATAAATATACTTTTATTTTCATAACAACTTGTGTGGTGTCCTTTCACTTGGTGTTCAAGGGGTATATGTGATGGTATAACAGCTGGCTTAACACGCCCTCTAGAGTCTAGCCTAAAGACTGCTCTTGTCCATGCTACTAGGATAGCTGGTCTACGGTTGACTTACAACCAATCATCAATAAGGGTTGTTTGGACTGATACATAGTGATCACTAGAATAGTGAGCACTGCATATCAGGCCAACTTCTCACAGAGGTCAGCAAGCTGGCCCTTGAAGTCCACTTCTATATCTCCTTACAGTTGCTTATGACTTCCACAGTCCAGTAGTGTACTGTAGAAGGTGTCCAGGGGTGCCACATTTAGGTTTGGGCTAGCCTGTGGATAGGGGTGACTCCTAGACCCTCCCTAACCAATAGGGAACACTTCCTTAGGGTAACCCTACCCACATTGGCAGCAGTTCCTATGTGCCCTTGTAGTTTTTTTATGTAGTGTACCAATGTAGGGGTACACAATGAACAAAGTCCAGACAACCCTTAATGGTTTATAGGGGCTTACTTTAATAATCCCACGTTCTCTATTTGTGGTAGTGTGGTTCAAGCAGTTTAGGCTTCTCAGAGGGGAGTGTTAAGCATTTGTTGCACGTACAGAGTCAATAAATGAAACACACACTCAAGAAAAAGTTTGAGACCAATTTAGAAAAATAGCACTAAGCTATTCGGAATCAGATGTTATGCTATATAGATTCTACCGTAAAACGCTCAAATAATGTTTTATAGGGGCTTACTTTAATAATCCCACGTTCTCTATTTGTGGTAGTGTGGTTCAAGCAGTTTAGGCTTATCAGAGGGGAGTGTTAACCCCTTCCCTGCTGGCCCGTTTCCGCCGCTGTGCGATAAACAAACGAACAGGCGCGGGCCATGACGAACCCCAGCCGTCATCAGCACACGAGCACCGTAGTGCATGACGGCTGGGGTTCGTCATCAGCATGGAAGGGGTTAAGCATTTATTGCACGTACAGAGTCAATAAATGAGACACACACTCAAGAAAAAATTTGAGACCAATTTATAAATATAGCACATACTTTCATATCATTGTACAAACTATGCTATTCAGAATCAGAAGTTATGCTATATAGATTCTACAGTAAAATGCTCAAATAATGGTTTTTGAAATATGAGCCTTGAGGGTGGCAATATTATCCTATGGGAGAAACAGACACTGCATATATGTACTTGCTAACGGTTGTTAAAGGTGCCTTTTAGGACTTAAGGTGCTTAGGGGCCAAGGTCCAAAGAAGCACCAGCCATTGAATTTTACCTGTCCTGAAGTGTTCAGGTGCAGAGTTGCTGGTCGCGTTGGTAGAATCGAGCACTACACATTAAAGTCAATGGAAGGGTACCTGGAACAAAAAAGCTGTAGATGGGAGCTTAGGGTCAAGTCCAGTAGAACCCAGAGGTGGGGCTTGGCATGTGAGGGTCTCTGGAACAAGGGGTCAAAGTTGGTTTCTGTGAACCCAGGCTGGGGGGCTTGGTTGCAGATGTGTTTGGCTAGCTGGCACTTACATCTTAGGCTCTCACAGTTGTCATCGGTTTAGAAGAGGAGGGTAAAATAGGACAGCGGCCCACTCTCATCATGGGTCTCACTGGCCTTGAAGTCCCACAACTTGCAGGGCAGTTTTCCTTGGTGATGGTGTCCAGACTGGACACATACAAGCCTTGGTTGATGCAGGTACTCTGGTACTAGGGTATTGGAGCAGGGGTTCCTGGGGGGTATAGTGTCTTGAAACTCAGGGGAGAGCTGGGGCTGACCTCTTAGAGGCACAAAGACCCCCCCCCCCCTGATGTGCTGTTCCCTCAGTGGCCCCAATGGCCAACATTTGTCGGGACTGCAGCAGCCTGGCAGTGTTTGAAGCCAATTTTGGAGCGGGTCCTCAGTACTTGCAATGACGACTCTTCTCGGCCCTTCTTCTGTGCTGAGGTAGACACATTTGTCAGTCTGGTGTTGAGAGGGGCCCTAAATACTAAATTTGGGCACTAAGGGGATTGTAGGGTAGTAGTCAATGGGATACTTACACCTGGGGTGATTACACACCCTATATGACCACTTCCTGTGAGGAGTAGGCATATTCCTCACTCAGAGTTTCTAGTTTCACCAAAATCAAGATGGTAAAACCCTTCTCCGACTGTCCACTCCAGGTGGCCCACCATATCTCAATGTACTTTATACCCACTTTCTAGATACACAACTAGAGAGTGCTTTAAAGAAAATACTACACTCCTAGTAGGTGTTAAAAATTTCTTGAAGAAAGTTGGGTTGTGCGTAGACCTTTCAGTTGTTGTGAAGCTTTGAGACCATCTTCAGGACTGTATTTTTGCATGAAGATGAAGGACCCCACCATAAGGCCAAAAAGATTGGATATGGTTGGGACTTATAAGGCACACCACTGAAGAGTCACACAATTTAGAAGTTTGGGAGGTTCAAAGCTTTATAATAAATTGTGGCCCCAGAGGTTTATTGATGTTTGGTTGCACAAGGCAACTATTGCTGGGTATACAGCATATAGACAAAATGTTGGTGGAAATTCATTGTATTTGAAATGGGCAAATATGTCTCAGCGGCGCCACCATCTGCTTTCCCTCAGTGTTTACCGATTGTTTGACGCTGCCTGTAAGTGTGCCACACCTTCTGACTAGGTAATTTCCTGCCTTCTCTGGTGACAAATGGGCTCCAGGGCAGTGGGAAGCCAGGGTCGCATATCAAAGGGAGCAAAGGCTTTGAAGTTTCTGGCCTTGATATGCTAAATCACTAGCTATCCTGCTGGAGGAGGTGTGGACACATGCCCCGGAGAAGGCATTGTTTCTGGCCTATTAGAGCATGGGCTCTCACCTACAGGGGGTCAGAAGCTAGTCTGTGGTGGCAAGCTGGATGATATCGCTCAGTCAATACACTATAGGACTTATTGGTTTTTAGGGGGCACCACTAGTGGGCCTGTCACAAAAAATCTGATAATGGCATCAGTATAGATTTATTGCGATGAGGTGTTAGATAGCAAACACCATTATTTTCAGTGAGACCATTTAGTAGCTTGGTAACTTGAAATGACCAGTGCCCAGAACATACATTTCAAATAGCTTCCTGATCACTTGAAATGTCTTAGTAATCGGATTAGACATCACAGAGGCATATTTGCTCATGCAGATGTGCCCTCCCATGTAATAGAATACACCCTACCTTAGGGTTCTAAGGCCTGCTCCAGGGGTGACTTACATACAAGACATAGAGTGTACTTGGTCATTGCACACAGGGAGTGTGCAATGCCGTGTTTTCGGAAGGGCTTGCTCCCTTTCACGCATCCTGCAGTGTCAGTCTGCATGCAATTTGTGTGTGGGGCCAGTTGGGTGGTATATTACATGCTGCAGCCCACAGTGACCCTCTTTAGTACCCATGCCGTGGGTACCATAGGTAACATTTACCATTGACTTACAAGGGCAATAAAGTCCTTGCCAATTGGCGTAAAATTGAGCATGCTGTCATCTTTAGGGAAAGAGCACTGGCACATAGGCCTGTTTAGCAGGGACACAGTGAACATCCAGTCAAGAACATCAATACCAGTGGGCAAAAAGTGGGGATGACCATGTCAAAAAGGTGCCCTTTAATACACAACTCCCCAAACAAAAGTGAATGAGACAATTAGACTAACCTTTGCCAAGAGAGTTTAATCGTCTAAGTGGACAAGCTGGAAAGGCCATCTGCATTGGCATGGTCAGTCCCAAGACTGTGTTTCACTGTAAAGTCAATTACCTATGGGGAGATGGACCGCCTCTCAGTTAAGGATTTTCCCCTTTCATTTCAATTGTTTATGTACATCAACGTGAGGTTATAGTATGTTGCCCCTCCTCCAGTGTCATTGATTAGCAGGCACAGTATCTTGCTCCCCCTTTAACAAATGCTAAGGGCCCTTTAGGTAGCATCTGTCAGTTTCCTTTTGGGTGATATATCTGTCCTGCTATCTGTACTAACATTTTCCTTTTGATTACTCATTCTGTAGATCCAAGTGGGACCTTTGGAGGATGGTGGACCTTCACATTTGTTATTTTGTTATATTGTTTTAGCCTTTTATTTTAGCTTGTTATTTTAGCTTGCTGTGTGTTGACTAACCCCTTTCCTTTGTGTTCACCCCAACACCATTGCGTTCTTCTTCTACCAGTGGAAGTGTGGTGGATGCAGGGGAGAGACGGTGCATGCTGCTCCTGCAACAGTTGGTCTTGGACCTTGTGAATGATGACCTAAAACTGCAATGCACTCTGAGAGTGATTTGGGGTGGAGATCTTGTATGTCATCCCACACTAAGTCCACATGGCTTTCAGGTGAGCAGACTAGAAGAGACCACCTCTGTCTGAAACCACCTCCTTACGCACACTTTTGTAAAAATACTTAAGAGGACTCTGGCACCTGCAGAAGCAGTAACAGTCCTAATGGAAATTGCCACCAGGATACCTGGTGGCATGATCTACTACCACTAGAACAAACCTGTTCCCTGATGCTGTTTGAGGGTCAAGGGGACTGACTTTGTCAATACCTATCCTACCGTTTTAAAGGGTACCCCAGTCATTGGAAATGGAATTAAGTGGGGCTGCATGTTGTCTTGTGCAGATGACGAGCTAGGGGGATGTTATGAGTCAAAGTGATTAAGAGCTCTCTGTACTCCTGACGCATTGCTACTCTCCTAGTGGGATTTGGGATCTCTGGCCTCAATGTAAAGGAGTCCTTCCACCCTATAGGTCCCCTATAGGGAGCAATTGATACCCCCATCTTCCTGTGCAGCAGCTTGCCGTCTCAGTGTCGGACATGTTTTTGTCCTTGGCACAGATTTTCCCTAGAGGGTCTCCCTGGTCATAGGAGCTCTGCCATGTAAGGCCCAAAGTCCTGAGGCTCAGTTCCCTCAGGTGCTGACAGGTCGTTTCCCTGAGGAGAAGTTGGTTTCCCAGCCTTCTTGCCTTTAATCGTGAAGGCTTGGGCCATTATTTCAGCCTCTTTTTCACCCTGTGCTGTGCTCTTGTTTTTACAAACATCCATTCAGGTATTCCCAGCATGGCTGCAAGGTTTCTCATCTCTACCTCAGCCCTTGCTGAGGTCTCGAGATCATTACCTAGCAGACATTCTAGAGGAATTGTAGAGGACAATGCCACCTTCTCTTGGCCAGTAATCTCTCCCCATTCCAAGGTCTCCATAGCCATGGGATGAACCTTGATAAGGTTATCAGCATTGATAACTGGATATGTCTTATCCACTCCCACCAGGGATCCCATGTGATGCAGTAACCCCTTTCGTTTGGTCACCCCAACCGTGAGTCTTTCTGGACACCCTTGTTTGACTCAGTGGCCAGTATTTTTCTCCAGCTCTTGAGGAGAGACTAATCCTATGTCCACTAGGTACTGATGCAGTTTTTCAGATGTACAGGTACTTAGCTGATGCTTCTTCATGATCAAATTACAGAGCCCTTCATAATGATGAGCCTTACTGCCTTTTAACCAGCTTCCTAGTGTTTTGACTGAGAAGTCAACAAAATCTACCCAAGACTGACTCAACAAGTTGTGGGCCTCCCAGGACTTAATCCTGTTCTCTTCAGTGGTGAGTCCAAAGCCCTCAAGCAGGGTACCCTTAATGAGGTCAAAAGACTTGGCATATTTCTCATCCAGTGTCAGGAGTCTATCACTGCACTTTCCTGAGAATAACTCCCACAGTAGAGAGCCCCAGTACGTCTGATGTAACTTCTTCATTTTACAAGCCCTCTCAAAGGCTGTAACATATTTGGCAATGTCATCAACCTCAACATATTTGGGGACAGTCCCTTTGGGGATTTTAGAATAAAAGGTGTCCTCCTTCTCCCAATTTATTTTGTTGCTGCCATCACTTATAGGTGCTAGGCTGATCTCAGCCTATCTCTTTCTATAACCAGGATTTTGGCTTCAAGAGCTGCTCCCTTGGCTAGTCTTGCAAGAAACATATCCTGCTCATCTAGCTCCTCTATAACATTAGGCCTGGAGTTGTCTGGCGTTGTCCCAGAGAGGAATATACTCGATATCTAATATTAGGGAAAATATGAGGGGTTATGCCCCATCTTCCCTGGTTAGGGGGGTTACCCCCATGAGTACTGACCACAGTGTCCCTTTGTCACTGTCCACCTCCTCTTCTGTAGGGGTGTCAGGGCCTTTTGATGCCAGAGTTGTATCAAAATCTGCAAGGGCCTCCTTCCGTTGCATCTGCCCTGGGGTGTCCAGGTGCAGAGGTGTTGGTCGCGATGGAACCCTCCAGCGCTGCATATTAAAGTCAACGGAAGGTAACTGTAACAAAAAGGCTGCAAGTGGGTTTGGATACAAGTGCAGCAGAACCCAAAGGGGGCGCTCAGATCATAACAGTCTCTGCAGCAAGGGGACACAGTCAGTTTCCATGGACCCAGGCTGGGGGGCTCGGGTGCTGGGATGTTTAGCCACTGGCCATTTGTCTTTTAGGCTCTCGTGGTTGCATTTGGTTTTGAAAAGGAGGGGAAAACTGGACAGCTGTGCCACTCCCATTCATGGGTTTCACTGGCTTTGATGTCCCTTGATGTGCAGGTTGATTTCCCTTAACGGTGGTGTCTGGAATGGGCACAAACAAGCCTTGTTTGATGCGGTTTCGTCAGTACCCAGGGTATTGGTGCAGGGAGGCTCCTGAAAGGACTAGCATCTCAAAACTCAGGGAAGAGATGAAGCTGACCTCCTAGAGCTACAAGCACCTCCTACTGATGTGCTGCTCCATTGGTGAATCTAATGGCCCACAATGTGGTGTACTGGGCAGATACGGTTGGTGACTGCAGATGCAGGGAAGTGGCTCCTCCACTCCAAGGGAGATGCTGTGAGATTGTTGAAGCACTAGACACTCCTCCAAGTGTTTAGGAGGATGAACAACATTTGGATGAGTCAGGTCTTTGCAGATGTTGGGCAAGCAGGAGCCAGGCAGGGTTTGGTGTCAATTTCGGAGCAGGTCCTCAGTTCTTGTAATGTTTGCTCTTCTCTGCTCTTCTTCTTTTCCCAGGTAGATGAATCTTTCTGTCTGGTGCCAAGGGGATGCCTAAATACTGAATTTAGCAGAGTTAGGGGGAGTGAAAGGTTGTAGCCAATGTGCTACTTACCCCTGGGGTTACTACACCCCCTACAGGACCACTTACTGCAGGGAGGGGCATAATCCTAACCCAGAGTTTCTAGTTTCACCAGAATCATGATGGTGAATCCCTTCTTCAACTGTCCACTTGAAGTGGCCTACAATAGGGGTGTGCCTAGCCTGTGAGTGTGACACACCTTTGGACTAGCTAATTTCCTGCCTGTTCTGGTGCTAAATGAGCCCCAGGGCAAGGGTTGGCATTCCACAGGTCTGGGGAAAGCCAGGGTTGCATATCAAAATTGGCAGAGGTTTTGAAGTCTCTGTCCTTGACATGATAAATCACTAGCCATCCTGCTGGGGGAACTGTGGACACCTTCCTCCAGAGAAGGAATTATTCCTGGCTTCTGAGATGGTAGGCTTTCACCTGCAGGGTATGCTCAGACGTGAGTCCCTTGCTCACTTTGCTACTGGATTCAAGCTAGCCTGGCTGATGACGGCTGAAATGCCAGAAACCGGTCCCAGGATGCTTGTTTCTGGTCCAGGGAAGACATGGCTTTGGCAGTTTGGGCTGGACTGTTCCCATGAGGCACAGGGTCAGACTGATTTTCTTATGGCCATGTCTGACCTGGGGTGGCGGAGTGAGCTAAAGAATGGTGATCAATTAATCCCAGATCAGTTGACTGGGGGTCAGTGTTTGATTTGCTCAATCGCTCCGTCCATCATCCCCTTTTGTATCGCTTTGTTTGCCCTAAGTTGGCAGGGTATGCTCAGACGTGAGTCCCTTGCTCACTTTGCCACAGGATTCAAGCTAGCCTGGCTGATGACGGCTGAAATGCCAGAAACCGGTCCCAGGATGCTTGTTTCCAGTCCAGGGAAGACATGGCTTTGCCAGTTCGGGCTGGACTGTTCCCATGAGTCACAGGGTCAGACTGATTTGCATATGGCCATGTCTGAACTGGGGTGGCGGAGTGAGCTAAAGAATGGTGATGGATTAAACCCAGATCAGTTGACTGGGGGTGAGTGTTTGATTTGCTCAAACGCTCCGTCCATCATCCCCTTTTGTCTCACCTACAGGGGGGTAGAAACTTGTCTCTGGTGGCAGGCTGGATGATACCAGTCAACCAACACATTAGAAGACTAGTAGGTTTTCAAGGGAGAATCTCTAAGGTGCCCTCCAGGTGCCTGTCTCAATAAATCTTCTAGTGGAAAAAAGTATAGATTTGTTGAGAGAAGGTGCTTGATTTCAAACACCAATATTTTCAATGAAGCCAATATGTAGCTGGGTAACCTGTAATGAGCAGTACCCAGTGCCCTTTGAAATGGTTCCCTGATCACTTGAAATGTCTTAGTATTAAACATACAGGCGCATATCTGTTCATGCAGATGTGCCCTCACATATAATATAATGCACCCTGCCTTAGGGTGCTAAGGTCTGCTTTGGGGCGACTTACGTGTAAGACATGCTATGTACGTGGGCATTGCACACAGGTGGGGTGCAATGTTGTGTTTTCAGAAGTGCGTGCACCCTTTTGCGCATCCTGTTATGTCAGGCTTTTTTCAGGTTTTGCATGTGTCCCCATACTGCAGCCCATATTGACCCTCTTTAGTACCAATGCTCAGGATAACATAGGTACCATTTACCAAGGACTTACAAGGATGCTAAAGCCCTTGCCCATTGGGGTACAATTGAGCATGTTGTAGTTTTTATGGTAAGAGCATTGGAACTAGGGCCTGTTTGGTCCAGTCAAGAACAACTATACCAGTTGGCAAAAAGTGGGGGTGACCATGTCAAAAAGGGTCTCTTTCCTACAGCCCTTCTGCATACACACCCACAGTGTATCTCTACAAAGCAGAGCCATGCTTCCCCTGTAAAGATCTCCTTTTCCTACCCAATAGTTGTGGACAGGTATATGAGCAACCCCTCCTCTGTGGACACTTTGAACCAGTTCTTGAGCAGCTCCTCTCCCACTGGGATTGGTGTCTGGCTCACCAGAGGAACAAAATAGGGGCCAGTCCCAGATTTTAGCTACATCTGCCTGTGGCAGGGGAGGCTCCTTTGAGGATAATTAACTCAGGGTATTCTGCCCAGATGGAACAGAATATCTATTCACACCCAAAACCATTGTCTCAACTCTGGAAGCAAGTTCAGACTTCATCAAAGGAGTTACTCTGCTTTTGGGTGACAGTTGGAAGCTCTCTGCAAGTGGGCTTCTAGAGGCTTCAGGCAGAAAACAGGCAACGTTTTAAATGTTTCTGTTCTGAAATATGTATTATCAATATGACTTTACCAAATAATTGGGGCTGTAATAAATATTTTAAAAAGTCCAAGAATGAACTTTATAGATTTTCCTAAGCAAAGTTAGCAATATTACATTTTATAATCTATTCCAAAGCTTTCCTATTGAGCAGTTAACCCTGTTACAGTGATGATAGCTTTCGAGATGTTTTTACTGTAAGCACATGTTTCACATTAAACCTTTGTATGTCCTACTCTTAAATACCATGCATCCTTACTAGATGGGCAGTAAGGCTTACTTTTGGATGAGTTATTAATATTTAAAAGGACGGTTAAGGCCTGTCAAAAAGGGTTATTTCAAAAGATTGAATTTGCAGTTTTAAAAGTGCACAGAGAGGCTACAGTGGTAGGCCTTCAGTAATGTTTGCATTGGTACTGTAGTGGATGGCAGAATGGATGCTGCAGTCGACTAGTGACATTTAACTTAAAGGACCTGTGTACACTTTGCACTTTATACTAGGGACTTACAGGTAAGTTAAATATGCTAGTTAGGATTATAGACAATTTCAACATGTTTGAGGTATTGGAGCACATGCACGGGCGCCTTATATGCACTAGGGCCTGGTTAGCAGAATACACCAGCATCGCCAGTCCAAAAGCATAAGTGCGATCCTGCAAAAAAAGACATTTTCCTACAGTCTCTCATTGATGATTTATTGAGCCTCTATTTACCTGGGCCAAGCTTTGTAGATACCCTGACCAGGGATTTCTGTGTTGGTGTTCCCTTTAATGCTCCTTTCTTAACCAGCAGTAAATCAATCTGTGATGAATAGCTTATTTTAATACATTGTCCCTATCACTACAGTGACATAATCTCCAAATGCATTTTATAATTTAAGCCCTGCCAACACTCTCTTAAAATATTCTCTGACTTGCATGAGCTTCTTCTCAGATGCATGCCCTAAGTCACGTTAAAACGTAGTGCTGTCATCCCCTTTCTTAATGTGCTTTGAAGAATTTTCTTTTTCAGTTCAAGCGTTACTTGAGAGGACCATCCGTTTAATTCTATACATTCACAAATGTCACAACTATGTCATGTTGACATTCCTCAACTATTTAATTTTTCATTTAATCATAACTGTATTATTAAGCATCTTCCTTCTGTCTTCTGGAAAATATTATTCACTTTGAACATCACTGCTTTTTTAAAGATATTGCCTAAACTTCTAGAATTTGTGATAATGCAGTTACGTATTTCATCACCCAATCGAATAACTTCCAACCAGTCTCATTTAGGTGTGTCCCTTGTACTATAACTAAACTATTTTTTGGTCGATGATATGAAATGTTTCTAATTTTTATCGGATTGTTTGGATCACTTACATTCCTGGAAGTAATGCTTTTCTTTTAGTTGTATATAGAATGAACAAGACCCGAAGATTCCAGGTATCAGAGGGCTTTACTTGAGCACCAGTTTTGCTACAGATGGACACATTCCTTTTTGTTAGGCACAAAGAGATTTAGTGATTTGCCCAGAATCAAATGATGTTTAACATTCTTGCTGAGTCTTGAACCCGGTTCCCCAGATTTGATATCAACCGCCATAGCCGTAAGGCCACATCTTCTACATTCCATATTGACATTTGTTAAGAAGGACATTAGGAATATCTGTCCATGTCTGATCTGCCATCCACCAAGCCCGGCGAAAGGGCATCGGTGTCTCTCTAGTTGCCTCCTGCGGTCGCTTCTGATCTTTGTGTGGTCGCCCTATCCAACCAGTCCTGCACCTCCAGTGGAGTCGTGAAGAACAATGATTTTCCGTCTACTATGATTTTTAACTTCTAGGGGAAAAACATCATGTATTTGATTCCTCTTTCTCTGAGTGCCTTCTTGACCCCTTCGAAAGAGCGCCGCTCTTGTTGGACTTTAAGCGTGAATTTAGGGAAGAAACGGACAGGTGCATTTTCATCTTAAAGGTCTCCTTGTGTTCGAGCTGCCTGTAGGATTGCGTCACGGTCCCTATAGTTGAGGATTTTTGTGATCATAGTCCTGGGGGTCGCCCCAGGTTTAGGCCTGGAAATTGGTGCCCGGTGTGCCCCCTCGATTGTAAATAGGGAGGAGGGTCGTTTCAGTTTGAGGTAGTTGAGGATTAAGTCTTCGAGGAAGAGGGCCATTCTCTGTCCTTCTGACCCCTCCAGGACCCCGACAACTCGTATGTTGTTGGGGCGGTATCTCCCTTTCTGATCCTCGAGATTCAGGGCCATCTGACGGTGCAGGGGAACTGGTTGCTGGACCCGCTCCTTGAGCTTTCTCGTGGAGGTTTGAAGCTCCAGGATGTTTGTTTCGTTAGCCCTGACTCTGTCTGAAGTTTTGTTCATATCAGCTCTTAGCAAGTTCATTTTGATGGATACCTTGTCGATTTTAGTTTCGAGTGTGGCTCCCAGCACCTGGATAGCCGCCATTATTGATGTGAGGGATAGCTCAGTGTCTCTAGTCTGCCCACCCTGGGCTTCCTCGTCTGGGGGGTTTGCTTCGGGACCACATATTTGTCCAGTTTATTGGTTTGCACTGCTGTGCTGCCCTTGGGCTTCATTTTAGGGGCGCACGCGTCTACTTTCGTACACCCCAATGCGTTTCAACAGTGGGCTGGTGTCTTTCCTGTAGATATCTCAATCTGTTCAAGCCCGGTGAGCAATTGCTGATCGTATCGGGTCTGACACCTGTTAAACGTTGTCCACAGTGGGTATGACATGTGCGTATGTGTGCTGGAGGATGTGGCACTCCCTGCAGGTCCCCGGGGGTACCACCGCTGCTCTCCTGGGTGGTAATTGCCACCGCCGCTCACCAACCGCACTTTAGGCCTTCCCTCTGCCTCCACGTGGGCAAAACAATCCAGATTGTTCAGTAGGTACTGACCGTGTCCAGTGCGAGCGGTGCAGGCACGTCCCTATGTAAATTTCAGATGTGTGCGGTATGCGTTTCATGGGCTGACTGCCCCTGCTCACAGGGGAGAAAAAGGCCTCCTGCCCTCAACTGTTGCAGCTCCTGCGCACATCTATCTCCAGTGCGGGCGGTGCATGCACGTCCCAAGGAGAGTCTCACTTTCATCCATCACGCGTTTCAGGGTCGACTGCCCCCGCACACAGAGGAGAATGAAGCCTCTCACCCCCAACCACCGCAGTCCCTGTGCATGTCTGTGCTGACGCTTCATTGAGCACTGCCCGGCCCAGAAGAATCTCTGTGTGTGAGACTGCGGGTGGAGGGGGCCGGATAGAGGTCTGCCACCCCTGTCCTGCTCAACGGGCACAGTTGGGCAGTGCAGAGTGTGGTGTATGGCATGAACCACAATCAGCCCTCCCATCCAGAGCCCCACAGTGGTGAGAGCGGCCTCCGGAGACTCTGAGGTCGTGTGCTCCCGCTCCCCCACTGCAGCCGCCGAAGCCCAGGGGGACCCCTGGCTCAGAAGATAGCGGGTTGACATGAGCGGGAGGGGGAGGAGGTTAGAGAAGGATGAGAGGGCAGCACCGGTACGGTCACCGTCGGATGAGCCGCCGTGCAGGGTGAACAGAAAGGCGCCTGGAGGTTTTACCTTTGGGCTGCGCACGGCCGGTCCTGGCGCTCATGGTATTGCCTTCGTGCTGAGGAGCGGTCCCAAGACGTCTTCCTACAGACCAGATTTTTGCAGCGGTCCGGTCAGGCTTCGTTCCGCCAACGCTGCAGTTATTTCGGGGTATTCCTACAGCATTATTAGCAGATTCTGAGGGTTTTTAGGGCTTGGCCCCGGCAGAGCTCTCTCTTCAGGCGGCCATCTTTGTTGGCGCCATGCCCCTACATCATGTTCTGATTACATATTTTTAGAAATGTTACAACTCAATATAATAAGGAAATTAGAGAAAGATTTCTATGCTGGGATTTGTTATTCCATGTATTATTTGCCAATACTTTCCATAAATTACATATAATCTCCTCTATACATAAATAAGGAATAATAAACAATAGCAACAGTTGTTTGGTGGGGATGCAACCCTATTTTGCTGCTGTTTGGTTTTGGATAAGGTGATCCTTTCACACCATGCTTGAAATCTGCTCATTGGCTTTCAGCAAAAGAATGAGCTTCCTTCTAGACCCTCTGCCTAATACATACGTCGCTCCATTATCCATCACTTAATTACTTCACAAAGCTGTTCATCCCTAGCATCCTGTTTAGAAACCTTGGCTTTGCAATCAAGGATCGCTTGATAATGAGCAAGATAAGATAGAAGACATTGACAAATAGTAATATAGTTATTGTATGAAAAATTAAAACCTTAACAATATAAAACATTGAAAGAAAATTAAAAGGTAGGTATTTTATTATAATGTCATATGGCTTACAGGAGTAAAAAGTAAGACAAATGATTTCAAATCCATCATAGTTGTCTTGTGAAAGTGTGGTTGTTTGAAGTCTATTGCAAATCAGCCAAAGTGCACAGTGCATTGGCATAGATAGATCTTTTGTGAGCCATAAAACCTTCAGAAGCTTATGTTATCACAGAATAATCAGCCAGATTCATCATGAGAAATGCACTCGCAAAAGGGCCAGATTCTGAGAATCTGGCACTTTGCGAGTGCAATTTTTGCATTTGGGATTCATCATCCCAAATGCAAAAATCGCTAATAAAGAATTCGCAAATTTGCGAGGATTAGCATTTAAGGAATCTCTATTAGAGATTCCTTAAATGCTATTCATGAAACATTTAAAAATTGCAAATTCGCAATTTAGGACCGCTATTTACCACAAAGTCAAACCTTGTGGTAAATAGCGAACATTTAGAAAAATGCATTTAAATGCATTTTTCTAAGTTGCATGTTACACACACACATGTCCTTAGGACATGTGTGTGCACAACATCAGTGTAAATTCACATTTCAGGGGTGCTACAGGGTGTCCTTTGGACACCCCTGGCACCCTTGAAATCGCATCCTTATTTGCGATTAGCAAATTGCTAATCGCAAATAAGGAATAACTCCCCATTCATTCCTATGGGCCTTTAGGCCCATAGGAATGAATGGGGAGTTATTCCTTATTTGCGATTAGCAATTTGCTAATCCCAAATAAGGAAGCTGTAGGAATCGCAATTTATTTTGCGATTCCTACATAAATCCCGTTTTGCAAGTCCTTAATAGCGATTCCTTAATAATCGCTATTAAGGACTCGTAAAACGGGACAATGATGAATCTGCATATTTTAAAATCAGCAGTCATTACATAAAAGATCATGTAATGGTTTAAAATATGTTGCAAATAAGCCAGGGTGCATTTTATTCATCAGCAGCCATCACTGCACTTAGTTGTGATTTGGTAAGCAGGTCCTGCACCACCTTGAAGTATTTGCCTATTCTTGCCAGTTCCGAAGGGACCATGCTAGTAAAAATCCAGGTCGTAGCGTTGCTGCAAGTCCTTAAGCCAGGGGTTAAAAAGAGTGGCTTTAGTAATGTCTGCCTAGAATGCAGTAGCGACTGGCAGCAGCAGAGTAAGTTCGAGAAAGTTTCAAGTTTATAGCCACACAGCCTGTACTTCACAATATTGGAGAGGAGCTACCAGATTGGGTTGAAGTCTTTGATTTGTAGTGCCATCATCCTCACAGCTAGGATTTGAGTGGCGCGGGCTTTCCCAATTAAACAACTAAGATATGGCTGTGGCTTTAGGCAGACTTGGATTTCATTATGGTACAAGGTTACCAGGGCTTGTGAGGGTGGGATGGTCCTGATATTTTCCACATCAGCAAATTTCGAGAGAAATCTTGTATGCTTTTCCCTGCTGTGTGAGAGAGAGATGGAGAATCAATGCATTTAAGTCTGTCTGAAGGGCATCTGCTGATGCCATTAAATATGTGCTCCAAGGACTGTTTTTGGTTTTGAATATATTTTTAAGGACGAACTTCAACATACCGGGTATGGTTGTAATGCATAATGGCCGCCAACAGGTAATATTTTAGGATAGAGCCCATGTTGGTCTATGTTAGGCCCTCTAGGCCAAATTCTAATCTCACCAGCGATCCCCTGGTGTAAATTGGCAGCCTAAACACTCTTGTAGAGTCTTTTGAAGGTAAGTTTTCTATGCTTTTGATAAACTTGTCCCAAGAAAGCCTCACTCCCATAGGTAATGTTGGATGGTATTGTGGCCCTAAGAACTTTTCGGATTGGGGCTGCAGTAAGGCTTACAAGGGCCTGATCATGCCACTTTCTTCTGTCTGATATTCCAGCCCCTAAACTCCTGTATGGTCTTTGGAGTGGTTAGTAGTGCTTAGGGAAACCTTATGTATAACAAATAAATAGCTCCCAAGGAATTACAATGGGTATTATAAATAACAATTGATCTTTAACACATTTTATGCCCATATATACATAATTGGTTTGCATTTGTCCTTGGGCTATGACCATTTGTTTTTTGACAAATATTTGAACAGTGCACTTGGGGTCTGACTAATACGTCCATAAAATTTTAAATGCTTAAAAACACTGATGTTTAAGGAAATGTGATTCATATAGGTGCATTTAGCATTGCTAATATTGTAACTGTTAATAAAGCTAAAGCAGATTGGTGCTTCCAATAAGTTTTTGGGAAACAAAATAAAAAAACTGAATGGCAATTTGTCCTGGCTGGCCATTAGTTTTGCATTACTAAGGGCCTGATTACGATGCTGGTCGGACGTTTGTCCGACCGGCACCGTGGCGGTGGCAGGTCTGCCCGACTAGCTGTCGGCAGCCCCGCTTACCGTATAAGGATGTGACTGCCATCAAGATGGTCACAATCTGTATATTTTGTATTGTGGCATGTGCTGTGGGCTGCAGGACATGCCGCAGTCCATAATATACACTTTTTAAACATCCCTGAACTATGCGGCAAGCACAATGTGGTGCCTGCAACATGGTGCAGGATGGTGCCCCCCAGAACCTATAGCGGTGGACCAGGGGGAAAGAGGGGCCCAGTAGGGGCCTCCAAAGTCACTTCCTGCCTGCCTTTTTATGGTGGCCGGACCGCCATGAAATGGCAGGCGGAAAGGGACATTGTAATCCTTACAGCGGTGCCTGAGCAGGCACTACCCCTATTGTAGGGATTACAGTCCCTCCGATGGCTCCTTGAACCCTTCAAATGCACGGCAGACGGTCTGTCCGCTAGTCCACCATATGCCCACCATCGTAATGCAGCAATGCGGTCCTACAGGCACAGATGGTGGTGGGACCACCACCATTGGCCTGACGGTGGCAGGACTGCCACCGTAATCAGGCCCTCTGTGTAGCTTGAAAAGTTATATTGTAAATGCAGCTCATGTTTTTTAAATAAAAAATCTGGAACTTCCAAAATATATGTTCAACATTCATGTCACTAATAATGAAGACTTTGTTTTTTGTGCCGAATGACATATTCTAGCTGTTATTGTCATTTCAAACACATTAAAATGAATTGATTATCTATAAAGTGTAACTTTATTATTTCTTTTATGGTCTTGTGCATTCATTTAGCTGGATATTTCTCCAGGTCAAAGCATGATTTTCAGAAAGCACTGCCCTGAAATGGTGAGCAGGGATTTCCCTTTCCTTTTTCAAAGCATGCTGTCTGAAAATCAAGCACTACATCTGAGAAATAACAGGTCAAATGTGTGGTGGGGGTGTGAGGGCCGCTTCCGCAGGTGGTAGTAGCGCTGCAGCATTATTAAACATGCAGGACACCTTTCTCTGCTTTCTGCGAAGCTCCGACTAACTTGCCGGCCTCGCCCCCTATATTTATCTAGCTGGCGCGTGACGACACGCGCCAGCGATAACGTGACCTCTCCGGCGCAGGTACACTGCACCGCTACCTCGCGCCGGAGAACATTACATTCCTTCTAACCTTTAGTTAACACACAAAAATTACAAAACAAAAATGATCATTTGGATCTGTTACCAGTCACTATATTTCCAGTCCCCGGATCATCACACCATGAAGTCAGCCAGCCGGGAGGATGGAGCCGGGTTTCTTCTCAGTCCATACCTGGAGTGTTCCCCCCACGTAGATGGCAGTGACGGGGTCATTCCTTGCGAGACTTCATTCTCCAGGGATCTCGCCCGAGAGCTCGGCAGACTCCCCGCTGGCGTTGCTGGTAGTGGCAGAGTGTCTTGGTCTAGCATGTTCTCATTCTCAGTGGGAGGCATTCTTTGTCCCTCTGGGCCCTCTTTCGCCGCCAGTTGACCTGGCCTGGTCTCCCGGTAGTCTGGAGCCGGCAGTTCTGGAGTTCCGGCATGCACCTTCTTGAAGAAAGAGATGTTGCGAGTGACTACTTCTGCTCTTCTTCGTGCTGTTACCATGGTGCCGGTTCTGCGGATGACTCTCCAAGGTTTATGTTCAAATGGAAGCCGGAATTTGCTCCCAGGGTATCTGTCCTTGATGTATACCTTGTCTCTCACTTGAATGACAGACTTCCGGGCCCGTCGTCGGCCTGGTTATTGGAGTTGGTCCGATTGGCTAGAGTCTTTCCAGTATCGATTGGAGACGGGGTCCAGCTTGGGTGCTGCGGGATGGTGTCTCTCACTACACGTCCCATGGCCGCCGGTCCCGGGGCTGCCCTGGTTGTGAGATGGGGTGTCAGACGGTATTCCCGCAGGAAACTGTATATGACCCTCTCCAGTGGGGACCCGTCGGCATGCGCTATGCGTATTGTTTTATTGAGAGTACGCATGAACCTCTCTACCTCCCCATTAGCTTGAGGCCAGCGCGGGGTCACCTTCCGGTGCTGAATTCCCCAGGTCTTTAGATAGTCTGCGAATTCTTGTCCAAGGAAGGGTGGATCGTTATCTGTCTTCACCACTTCGAATATTCCGCGGGTAGCAATAGTCTTCTCCAACTTGGTGATGACTTCCGTGGCTGTCTTACTCCCCACAATTTCAACATCTGGGTACTTTGTGAAATCGTCGATGATTACCAGTGCATAGCGTCCATCTGGGAGGTGTCCAAAATCTACGCTCATGCACTCCCATGGCCGTTGGGGGTTGTCTTCCGTGATGACGGGATGAGGGCGATCTGGTTGCCCCGCCGCTTGGCACCATGTGCATGTTCTGACGGTCTGTTCCACCAGCGTGTCCATTCCTGGGAACCACACCTTAGCTCTCAGTCGGCTCTTCGTCTTTACCATGCATTGATGTCCCCGGTGTGCAAGGTCTACTGCTTGCTGAGTCAGGCTCAACGGCATCACCAGTCGTGGCCCTCGGAGCAGACAGCCCCGGCTGTCGACGGAAAGTTCCTCTTTGACCCGCACCATTGATTCCAACACGGCCTTTGCTTGCGGCGTCCGTCTGACCATGGTGGACTGGATGGGGCTCCAGTCATTCGATTGGACCGTGTTGATGGTCAGTTGTAGGCATTCATCATTCAGGGTGGCTTCGACTATAGCCTCAAGGCTGATAGGCAGAGGTTGGGATCTTTCCAACACAAGCCGGACATACTCCTCAGTGTCTTCCGCAACTTCTTCTTCTGCTTTTGTGGCCACTCGGGGATGCCTCGAGAGGTAGACCGCTGGATTGGATGAGCCTTGTTTGTACTCCACCCGATAGTCATATCCCTGCAGTTGAAGGATCCATTTTTCAATCCTCGGTGGAGGCTTGGACGCTGACCCTTGAAACAGGGGAATGAGGGGTTTGTGGTCTGTGGATACCGTGAATGGATGGCCGTATACATAGACGTGGAAGTGCCGACAGGCCCAGTAGATGTCGATCACTTCTCGCTCTATTTGCGAATACCTCTGTTCCGTGTCCGTCAGAGAATGGCTTGCATACGCTATCGGGCCCATTCACCATTTCCTTGCAATTGTGTGAGCACAGCTCCGAGCCCATACAGTCTGGCGTCCACTGCGATGTTGGTGGATCTGGTCGGGTTGAAGTATGACAGTGTTGTGTCGGCTGATAGGGATGATTTGGTATCCTTGAAGGCCTGTTCCTGTTCCGGGCCCCACTGCCAAGTGGTGGAGGATTTCATCAGCTCCCGAGGGGTTTCGTGAGGTTGGATAGGTCGGGGACAAAACGTCCGCAAAAGTTCACCATTCCCAGGAAACTCCTTATTTCAGAGATATTAGATGGTGCAGGGGCCTCTTGTACATCTCGCACTTTGTCTGGATCTGGGGCCACTCCTTGGTCCGAGAAGGTGTAGCCAAAGAAGCTGATCTTGTTCTTCAAGAATTGGCACTTCTCGCTGTGTAGGGTCAATCCGGATTCTTTGATCCTTTGGAGGACTCCCCGCAGTCTCTTGTGGTGGTCTTCCATTGATGAAGCGTAGATGAGTAGATCATCACTTACATTCAGAACCCCTGGGAGTCCGCTCAGGACTTCACGGATGGTGTTTTGCAACACCTCTGCTGCATTCGAGATTCTAAAATTGAGGTGTCGGTATCTCCTGAGACCGACGTGTGAAGAGAAAGTGGTGATGTATCGGGAGTCTGGGTGTAGTGGTAGTTGGTGATACCGGACCGGAGGTCCATCTTCGAGAACCACCTCACGCAGTTCAGTTCTCCCAGTATGTCAACGATGGTCGGGGTCAGGTGACGTTCCCTCTTCACCGCGGCGTTAGGGAGGCGCATGCCAACACAGATGCAGACTTGCCCTGGCTGTTTCGGTTTCCGTGCCACTCCGATCGGGGACACCCACGGGGTGGGTCCGCTGACCTTTTCAATGATACCTTGCTTCTCCAGTGCCTCTAATTCTTCCTCAACCTTCTTCTGTGGGTGGAATGCAATGCACCTGTGCCTCAGCGCCACCGGTTGGACTTACGGGTCAATATGGAATGAGAATTTCTTCCCTTTCAGGCATCCAATACCTTTGAAGACGTCTTCGAACTCCTCCATGATGGTCTCTAGCTCTTCTTCCTGTACCGCCCTAACAAAGGATATTAGCTTCAGCTCTTCAGCTGATTGTCCACTTATTAGCATCCCGCTGCCTTCCTTTGTCACATACACTGTAGTGGGAATCTTGAGATCTTGGTGTTGTAGTTCAGTCTTGAATCATCCCATGAGTGGGATGGGTGTCTTCTGGCCATACACAAATACTCTGATCCTTGCCTCGCGTAGGAGTGGGCGTGTACTTAGTTGGTGATATACATTGGCGGCCATTAGTTCAATCGAGGCCCCTGTGTCAATAGTGGCTCTCACATCCTGATGGTGGACTTTGATTCTGCACTTTGGAAGTCGCCGTCTCTTCCGTCGTGGCTGATCAACTGCATACACATAGTGGACTGGGTAGTCACCCACGTCATCATCCATGTCTTCACTGTCTCGTTCTTCAGCTACAGTTTGTGCTGCTTCCTTTTTTGATTTTGCAGATCGGCATACCGCTGTGAAGTGGTTCATCCACCCACACGCACTGCACTTCTTTCCTCTTGCCGGGCAGTTTTGCATGCGATGTGGTGGGCCTCCACAATAGCCGCATTCCTTCTTCTTGTCCGGCTGTCTCCTCCCTGCGTTTTGCCGCACTTTCGGCCTCACCACATTCGCCTTCTCCGCCATGTTGACTTGTTCCGTCTTGATGGATCGGTGGAGGGCCGCTTCCATGTGAGAGGCTCTGGCTTGCGACAGTTACTTTGATCGGCTCAGAGTGAGGATGTCCGCTAGTGGTTTGCCGTCTTCCTGAAGAATGTTTACTCTGAGTTTGGACGAGCAGCACTCTTGGATTATCTGACCTCGAATTTCTTCCTGTTCGTCGCGGAATCCGCACTTGCTGGCCAGCTCCTTTAACCGTCCGTGGAGGGCGTCCAAGGATTCCTCCGCTTCTTGCTTGGTCTGGCGAAAAATGAATCTCTCGTAGTCTCTGTTCGCCATCAGCTCGAAGTGCGCGTTTAGGGCAGTGAGAAGCGTGAGATATGTTTTGGGTGTGGCTTCTACTAGGGTTTTGTAGATGCAGTGGATGTCTTTACCTCCGAGGTAGAGGAGTAGGGCTCTGCGCCTTTCCCGGGCTATGCCCGCCCCTTCAAAGTAGATCTGGAGGCGATCGGTCCAGTCTCTCCATCGCGGAGCAAGGGAGGAGGGTGCTCCGTCCACTACGAAAGGCTCAATGGCGGGGATCAACGCCATCTTGGCGCAAACGCAGTCACACCTCACGGCACGTGCACTGCTTACCTCCTAGGCGTGTTCGCAGCCACCTGGCCGAGGGTGGCGGTGATGTTGTCCGTGACTTCTCCTGTGGCCTGTATGCCCTCAGCCTCCGTGTGGTTTCTCTCCACTCTCTTCTCCTTCTCCTGACCTTTCTCTTCCAACAGGGTGCCAGGGCACACTCAGGTGTGGGCTTCTCCGGGTGTGTAGTAAAGGCCTACCTCGCATGTAAGGCACTTTCAGGGGCGTCAGGGGCTGCCACAGACACACAGACTCTCCCTGGGGCACCCAGTAGGCCAGCAAAAGGCCCACACACACTCCGTGGGCCTAGAGCCCAGATCAAAGGCACAGGGAAAGCCTGAATCACCAAGCAATTAAGGTGATTACCCAGCACTACATGGGGTCGTTTCTGCCCCTCGTCGCCAGTGTGGTGGGGGTGTGGGGGCCGCTCGTGCACGTGGTAGTAGCGCTGCGGAGTTAATAAACATGCAGGACACCTTTCTCTGCTTTCTGCGTAGCTCCGACTAACTTGCCAGCCACGCCCCCTTTATTTATCTAGCTGGCGCGTGACGACACGCGCCAGCGTTAACGTGACCTCGCCGGCGCAGGTAGACTGCACCGCTACCTCGCGCCGGAGAACATTACAAAATGTATGCACTTTTGACTGTGCTAGAACATAAAGCGTGGCGTTTTTCTGTGCTCTGAACCAGAACAACTTTTTATGATACAACACTTCGAATTGTATCATAAGCCCATGATTAGCGCTGAGCGACACTGAACGGTTCTGTGTATTTACTTTTTGCGTATTCAGCGCATACATTAACTCTAAAAATCTTGTTATTGCCTGGGCGGCAGAGAGCTCCAAAACATAAGGCAAGCACTGCCTTTTGGTACAGAGACATCTTAAGAGTTTTGGGGGCCCCTTTTTGGAGCAGATTTGGATTTATGATCCAATTTCAACTTTTTCATGCCCTCTTTGGCCAGGTCACTGACAGTGCACAGGCACACTGTCCAAATTTTACATATTTTTGCCTCTAATATTGAGGGATAGTGAGATGTGTATTCTTCACAAGGACCACACGATTATTTAAACAGAGGGAACATCATGCACCTCATGGCAGTTATTCCAACAACAAAACACCTGACAACCACAGACTTATTGGCAATAGAATTTATCAGCCTAGCAAATAACACAGGAAAGGAAAAAACACTAGCAATTTGGAAGACAGAAGAAATGGTGTCAGACATCTTAAAAGAGGCCACAAAGTTTGAAGATTGGGGTATATCTCTCTCTACTCCTTCAAAACAACATTACCCGTTGCCTTTTCTATCATCAAATACACCCTTGAATATTAATCCAAGCATAAATATAGTCCCCTCGGTCCTGTGAGGAGCAAAAAGCGCAGATGGTATAAACCCACAACAACAGAAATTGCAAAAACAGCAAATCAAAGTCTCCATAGACTTGACCAGAAAGGAGAATGACGCACAACTACACCACGCACATCAGAGTCCTCCCCAATAAAAATCTTGTCCTGGAACATAGCAGGAGCGAAGAGAAGCCTGCAGGAAAAAGGGCCTCCTGAGAACTGGGATAACTACAAAATCATTGCCCTCTAGGAAACATGGCTGTCAGCCCCAGTGGAGGTTCCAGGGAGGATCCTCCACCATGTGAACGCAATACGAACGCAGCAATACGGTAGACCTAAAGGCGGCTTACAGTTCAACAGCACTAAACATGTCTTTAGTCCAGCTGTTAACAACAACAGCCACTATGCAAATAATAAAAATGGAGCTGGGCTCACACTCAGGGGTCAGCACCATTATTCTTATCAACATCTACGCACACCCGAAACAAAAGATAAAAAAAGACCTATTTAAAAATCTCATCACCACTATTGCAGAATTCCGGTTTGAACAACCAACCTGGGAAATAAATGGGAGATTTCAACTCAAATCTATACTCAAGAAGAAGACGATAACATCCCAGCAGCAAATGCAATCTCGGCAGTAAAAAAACAATCTTATCCAATTCCAAAACGAGCTGACAACGTAGGACAGCAACACGTAATAGACCTCGAACATCTAGGGATGCATGTACTAAATGGTAGAACAAAACAGGATAGCCCCGCAGCATGTACATGTAATGGCCTTCACTCGAGCTCAGTCTTGGATTATACAACAGTAACTATGTTGCTCTTAGAGCAAATAGAAAGCTTCCTGATCAAATGCTCTACCGAGACTGATCATTCTGATCAGCACATTGAACTAAAAACGACATTTCGAAGACACATAGAAGCCCCAGCAGTGGAGGGGTCCACATCAACAATAAATCTGAAACGACTGCGATGGACAAACAACACACTACTGCACATAGCTTCAAGGGCAAAAGATCTGATGGCACCCTAGAGTCACAAAAAACTTGACGATTGAAACATGGACTACTTTCCTGGCCAGTCTTTCACAATCAGGGGCATCAACAAAACCGTCAAGTAAAAAGAGGACAAATTACAATAACACCCACTGTTCACCCCATTATTAGCAGTCATCAAAGCAAAATTGCTTCCAACCATTGCATACGGAAGTTTTGTTCACCATGGAAACAATGCAGCAATCCTGGACATCACTCACACATGAGTGTACAAAAGGGTATTTTCTCTGCCATGTGACTCCTCATCAGCCCAGGTTCAAGTAGAGTTTGGGCTGTAACAACAACTATACAGAATGTATGAGGCAATCAAAACCTGGTAAAAAATGTGGCTTATTTGTGGTCTTGAGACCAATAAGGCGCTCTGGGACTTCTTGCAAGGTGACCCTCAGTCCGCCTACACAAAGTATTTAGAAGCTTCGCTACATATAAACAGGACGGCTGACCTCTGGCAGCGGAAATTACCGCTGGCATCATTCCAGCTCATTATGAAAAAGGCGGTAAAAATGCACTCGCTACAAGATGACAAAGCAATGTTAAGTCGGTGAGCCCTCACTTGGATGGTATTGCATTCCTACACTAAACGTGAGCCTGCGGCATAGCGCTTGCCTTTTCCCCTTACCTAAAAGCTCTGGGGCATATTATCAAGGGGGTTTATCTCTGCTTTTTTGGCTTTAAAAGCCAAGAAAGCGGAGATGCAATTATCTACCTATTACCTAGCTGTCCCTAACATCAGTTAGCGACAGCTAGTAGGAGATAGCGACCATCTTGGGCCCCGCTTTGCATGTCAGTGAAATTTATCACTAATGACATGCAAAGTGGGCGTGCCAAGATGTTAGCGACTGGAAACAGTCGCTAACATCGCTATCTCCTATTACCAACTTTTGGAGATATTCGCGCTAAGCGCGATTATCTCCAAAAGCTAACACCTGCCCTGAGCAGTTCTTAGCCATGTTATCCAATGGTAAATGGATAACATGGCTAAGAGCATTAGCTCGGTAATGCATGAATATTGCTGACTATACAGCGATATTTATGCATTTCGGCCGATTTTTATCGCTTAGGAGATAAACCTTGATAATAGCAAGGTTCCTAAGCAGTAAAAATTGCCGCAGCTCGGCGATAAAAATATTGCCTCTAAGCCAACATAGCGATAATTATCGCTAGTTGTTGGTAAGATGCCCCAAGTTCTTAGAGCTACGTATGGGGAAGCTTCCCTCCAATGCAGACCTTCCCAGCTGGAATTACCAGGGTTCAAAACCATGCAGCCTATGTGGGTCACCAATACAGGACTTTATACATCTAATATGTATTTGCCCAGCCTTAGGTTCTTACCGCCATCATCGGTTGAGGAGACAGTTTAATGAAAGAGGCATCCGCACCTGCAGATCTGCTCTATTAAAAAGCCTGGACTCAAAAGATCCACATCTAATCTGCCACTTGATTACATTTTTAATCTAGTAAAAGAAAGTAATGACACAATGAAACTGGTTACAACTTCGATCAGTGAACTTACCCTACCTTCAACAACAATAATTTTGTAAATAGAAATAATTAACTACATTTTAATATACTGAACAAAAAAGGTGGTGTATCAACTGTCCATATTAATTTTTATCTTTCAAAGGAATGTTTAAAGAAACAGAGGTATTTACAAGTTTTAACATGTTTATATGTTCACACGTCCGACGGTACAACGAGTTTTATTTTTTTAAATATTGTTTTGGTTTTAATTAACTAAACAATAAATAATTTTTCACTTTCAAAAACGTCGCTGGCTGTCTGGATAACATGCATTAATATTGGTATTTTCGAGTTTATGGATGTACTGAAGATAAGAAAATGAGGCACACAGACCCCTTCTGCACCAGTCTGGTGCCCAAAAACAAAATCATGATAACTGCTTTCTATTTTTTTGCACCATCAAAGTACTTAATTCCTCTTTAGGCCAAAATGATCAGCACAAGTTTGCCTAATGAGGCAGCTAATACACCTAGCATTTTAAACCAGCATGCTTGACCCACTGGTGCGAAGAACAGTAAAAAATATACTTTTCATATTTTATGATTCACATAGTGGGATGATGCAGTTTATCTCAATCTCTGTGGAAGTGGTAGCACCACGCTGCTTTCATGCCATTACTGTAATCGTTTTCAGCTTCAACACCGCACTGAATGTGACATTGCTCTCTCCCTGTCCAGAGACCGTAGCATGAAGGCTGTGCTGGCTCAGGCTGACTTTTTGTGTTTTTTGTTCTTGAGATGCTGTGTCATGAAGAGCAGAGATGGCTCAGGACAGAACTGTCGTCCTCAGTAGTGGCTGGTGTCTGAGAAAAAAGGTGAGGCAGCGCGGGGCCAGTCACAAACAAAGAAAAAAACACATACCTGACGTTCGGCGCTCTTCTCCTTGCTGTTCTTGTGCTCCTCTGGGTACAGGCTCGCAGACTCCCCTGCAGCCAATTATGACGCTGCTCTCACTATGAGAGCAACGTCTCTATTGGAAAGGGGCGACCACTCGGTCCCCCCGAACGTATGGTGGAGTACCCCGATTCCCCCGGGAAGCCATTTTGGGCGGGAGGCGAGTCTCGGCTGGTATGCCCGAAGCGGCGTAGCCGGGGCGCGCCTTTTCGCGCCCAAGAGGGGTTGTCCTAGACACCTACACCGTTGGCCACGCCCCGTAGGCGGATTGGAGGAGGGTCCACGCCCGCCCGAAGAAGGATAAAAGGAGCAACAAGCCAAGGAAGCATCCTCTTGTTCCTGTGCTCTGAAGCTGCACCTCCCCGTTGCACGTGAGCTCGAGACGGAACGAAGAGCGCATTTTGAGAATTTGTAATTTTGTGTTCTCTCTTTTAGCGCTTCGAACTTTGGTTCCAGGACCTTTCGGTGGACTATCGTGAGGAAATGCCGGGCAAAAGGGTCGGAAAGAAGGTTAGCACCGACCAAATGCTTCGTATGCTGGTGAAGGACATGGCGAACATGAAGAAGCAGATGGCGGCCATGAACGGTACGGGCCGGCCTAAGAAAGTCATCGGACCAGCATTGCCGGGGGTAGTCCCAGCCGGGAGAGGTAAAAGGGCCAGGAACAGGGCGGCAGGGGGTGAGGCTCCGGTTCCCGAGTCACCTCCGGCGAGCCCGGTCAGGCCAGTAGAGGCCCCAGTTCCGATTCCGGATGCAGTACAGCCGATCCCTGTCGTAGTTACACCTGTGAACGAGGGGGATATGCCACCCGAGTTGGCCGCCCAGTTGGCGGCGTGGTTGGGCAAGAATAATGAGGGTGCCATAGCTCCAAGGGATACGGCCGAGGAGGCCAAACTAATAATGAAGCAGTTGCGGCATTCGCGAGATGCTGCGAAGGCACCTTGTCCTTTTGTTCCCACTCAGGTTCCCGCGGAAAAACCGTCTTCGGGCGTTGGAACAGCGGCGGCAGCGAGTTCAGCTACTGATTCGGGTAAGAAGCCGTTGCCAATGGCTGGGGAGGGGTCGTTACCCTCAAGGAGGGAAAAGGTGGTGCAACATATCCCGTTAGCCACAAAGGAAATGATATGGGCAGATAAATACGTGAACATATTTTCGCTATTGACTGATCATTATGAAATAGAACACGTTAAAAATCAGAAGGAATTGTTGCATCCAAGTGTATGGCGAGCAAAGATGGCGGGTTTCAGAGTTGATGAGACAATCGCTAATTGGGCCAGGGCTTTTGGGATGTTCACTGCCATCATGGGGGAACGTAGGCCTGAAGTATTGACTGAATTGGCTTGTTACCAGACACGAATAATGGAGTTTTATGAATCGTACGATGGTGATCAATGGTTGGGTTATGATAACAAATTTCGTAAGGCCAAGGAGCACGACTCATCCCTGACGTGGGATTGTTTCGACTCCATTTCCTGGCAGAAACAGGTTAGGTCAAACCCGACAAAATCATCTTCGTTTGGCGGGAATGGGGCTGAGCCTTCCCGCCATTCCCCGTCGGTGCCCTTTCGAGCGGGCGCCGGTAGTGGTCAGCACACAAGGAGTAATGGGAACTCTGGCAAGAAAGGGGTCTGTTGGAGCTTCAACAGGGGCAAGTGCACTAGACCACAGGGGATGCGCAAATTCAGGCATGAGTGTGCAGGGTGCGGACAGTCTTCACACCCCGAGAGTTCATGCAGAGCCAAGAATGGCGATACAGGGGGCAGAGGCGGCGCCAAACAGGTCTAATGACGGCCGAGGGGCGCTGCTACCTACTCCCATCGACATCATGGCAATGATCCCCTGGCTGAACGAATACCCTGATCATGTCTCCGCCGGGGTGTTGAGGGACGGTTTCTCATGTGGTTTCCGCATCCCGGCGGGGGATTTTCGGGGGGAAACACTGTGTAAAAATCAACTGTCGGTTCAACAGAATACGGTTGTAGTACAGGCAAAGATTGCAAAGGAGGTGGCCCGAGGTCGGGTTGCGGGTCCATATGCGAACCCGCCTGTTCCTAATTTTGTTTGTTCACCGTTGGGTGTAGTCCCCAAGAAGGACCCAGGTGAGTTTCGGTTAATACATAATTTGTCCGCTCCTAAGGGTCTTTCCGTGAATGATGCAATTGACCCGGGAGTTTGTTCGGTGCGGTATGCATCCTTTGATGAGGCCGTCGCCATGTTGAATCGCCTGGGGCCCGGAGTGCTGATGGCTAAATCTGATATCGAGTCAGCGTTCCGGTTACTCCCGGTACACCCACAGGATCAGCGTCTGTTAGGTTTTGTGTTCCAGGGACGCTATTACATGGATAAATGTATGCCAATGGGTTGCTCCATCTCTTGTGCGTATTTTGAAAAATTCTGCAGTTTTTTACAATGGGCATTCACCAGAGCCACAGGCTTTACACAGGTTATGCATTACCTTGATGATTTTCTGTTTCTGGGGGCAGCCGGGGACACGGAATGTGCACAGGCTTTGAGTAAATTTTGTTATCTCATGAGAAGATTTGGCGTGCCACTGGCACCAGGCAAGACAGTGGGGCCGTCTACTTCACTCGAGTTTCTGGGAATTGAGCTCGATTCTGAAGAGGGGTGCTTCCGTTTGCCTAAAGAGAAAGTATTGAAATTTAAGGCCTCGCTCGAGACATGTATGGGCGAGACGAAAGTAACATTGCATCAATTGCAGCAGGCTGTGGGTCAGCTTAATTTTGCTCTTAGAGTGATACCAATGGCTCGTCCCTTTTCTCGCTCTATTGCTCAAGCCATGGTGGGCCTTAAGGAAGGGCATCACCGCACAAGACTCTCGGCAGAGGTTCGCCAGGACATGCGCATATGGTTGGCATTCCTGGCGGATTTCAACGGTCGTGTCCTGTGGAACAAACCAGCGGTTTCCTCCGAGGAGCTGGGATTGTGGACCGACTCGGCAGGGAGTGTGGGTTTTGGCGCCATATTTGGTAATCATTGGTCGGCACGAACATGGCCAGCATGGTATCACGAGAGTGGGCTCACAGGTAACATTGGGTTTCTTGAACTGTTTCCTATCCTAGTGGCCTTAAAGACATGGCCGGAGGGGTTTCGTGATCGCACTGTGGTGTTCTGGTCGGATAATATGACCGTGGTAGAATGTGTCAATAATCAGGCGGCACGCTGCAAATTGATCTTGAGATTAATGAAAGAAATTGTCCTGCTGTGTATGAAATTGAACGTTCACTTTAGAGCAAAACACGTGCCTGGGGTACTGAACCAGGCGGCTGATGCACTCTCTCGTTCCCACATGCAGGCCTTCCGGGGCCATATGCCCTCTGCGGACTTGGAGGCGGCACCATTCCCCGAAGTTCTCTGGTCTCTCGGTGCCCCGGATTACAAAACCTCATGGGAGAGAGTCTAGCCCCCAGGACAAGGAAGGCATATGAAGGGGCGTTCTGTTCTTATTGGGCATTTCTGGGTCCATCTAGGGGGGAGCATTGGGGGCAGGAAGAGTATGTTCTGAAATTTCTAGTATCATTGCATCAGGCAGGCCAATCAGTGGCAACAGCCAACAGACACCGAGCCGCCATTGCGTTCATGGCGCAGGCTCATGGCATTCAGGACCCCACAGCGTCCTTTCTAGTAAAGAAGGCGCTGCACGGGTGGCAACGCCTTGAGGGTCGTAGAGAGGACGAGAGGCGCCCAATAGGGCTAGCAAGGTTGTCCCAGTTAATGTCCGTACTCCCTGCGACTTGTTCATCTCAGTCAGAGACAGTGCTGTTCCGGGCCGCCTTTGCATTAGCATTCCATGGGGCTATGCGGATAAGCGAACTGGTAGCAAGGAACAAGCAGGATACGGGGGGAGGTCTGTGTCGAGAACACATCCAGATTAAAGGTGACACGATGGTAGTCATGATAGCCAAGTCCAAAACCGATCAGGGAGCGATCGGAGACAGTGTGGTTGTTCAGCGCATGCTAGGGTCCCACATGTGCCCAGTGAAATGCGTAGAGGATTACTTAACGCAAAGGGCGGCATCATGGGGGGGGAGCTTGCTGAGACATACCGACGCCACCCCACTGACCAGGTTTCAGTTCCAGCGGGTGTTAACAATGGCAATCGCGGCAGCGGGCTTGAACCCGGGCGATTTTGGGACCCACTCATTCCGGATAGGTGCTGCTACAGAGGCCACAGCCAGGGGGATGAGTGTGGATAAAGTGAAACAGTTGGGGCGTTGGTCCTCGAATTGTTATAAGAGGTATGTGCGGTTGCACATGTTGTGAAGCTAATGTCATGCACTCACGCTTCTTGTTTTCTGTTTGGTTTTCAGTTTCGCGAGCAGGCTTGCGGGGCGGACTGTGCAGTTGACCCGACACCTGGGGACCAGCGGTCAAAGATCACCGGCTGAGGGAAGAGTGGTGTGGGTCGTCGGCCACTCATACGTGAGGCGCGCCGCAGACGTATTCAAAGCAGGTGACATGATTCACATGGCTGGGGAATACGGGTACAGGGTGACCTTCTAAGGAAGGGGCGGGCTCTGTATTGACCAGTTTCAAAATTTTATGGAAGGATTGTTAGGGCGGACAAGGTCACCGCCATCTGTAATCATAGTGCATCTTGGGGGCAATGATTTGGTGACCACTGGTCGACGAGTACTTCTCGAATTAATTCTATCCACAGTAAGTTGGTTGGCAAAAAGGGTTCCGGGGTGCACGATTGCATGGTCACACATGATTCCGCGGAAGGTGTGGTGGGGGGCCATTTCGGTGTCAGCTTTAAATCAGTCGGTGAAGAAAGTTAATAACAAACTTGGTAGGTTGTTTCGTACAGATAAGTTGCATTATATTCCTCATGGATGTATTCGGGGGGACCATATGTATCTGGAGGATGGGGTCCATTTGTCCCGGGTGGGGAATACCTTACTCATAGGAGACTTCGTAGCTTGGTTGAAGAGTTTGTGCAGCCATGACCTTTAAGTAGGAGTTTTTGTGGGGGGTCCGGATAGCCGGTCAACTATCCGGCCTGTGGCGGTAAGGTCATGATCGGTGAGCAGTAATTGGAAGATCCCTAGAGGTGGGGCGTCACCCATTATGGATGGGAGCGCCCGGGGGGAGGCGGCCATTGGCCCCTCAAACGGGGAGGCGGTCCCCTCTAAGGATGGGGCGGCCAAAAGGGAAGGCGGTCATAGGCCCCTCCCTGGGGAGGAGGGGCTACGGGCCCCTCCTGGGAATTTCCCGGGGCCAGGACATCTGCGACGGCAGATGTGGTAAGCAGTGTGGGGTGGGAGGGGGGTCTACGCTACCTTCTAGACACCTCACACGAGTCCTCGGACGACCACTAAGATGGCGTCGAGTAAACAGGGGGCCCCCGTTAAGACAAGGGAAATTGGAAGTTGGCACAGAGGTACAGTCCTCTGTTCGCCCGCCCCTCACAAGTGAGGGGGGAGTTCTGGTATTAGGGATCTGACACCGGTTACGACCTTGCCGTTGGCCCGTAATGTTAGGATGTACAATTTGAATTTTGAGAAATGCATTTACAGGATGTTTTACAATCGGCTAGGAGAACCTTTGTATTAGAGATGTGTTAAGGTTAGCCAAGAAACATCGTAATGTCTAAATGGAATTGTACATGATATGAAACTGTTATTTTAACGTTTTAAGTTTGTTTCATATTTTAATAAATACGGCCGGGAGGGTAACTCCCTCCCGCCTTCCAAAAGTTCAGAACCGTTTCCGTCTTCCCATTCTTGGGGATTGTGTTGGGAGGGGATGACGGGTATCCCAACCATATGGAAAGGGGCGACCACTCTGTCCCCCCGAACGTATGGTGGAGTACCCCGATCCCCCCGGGAAGCCATTTTGGGCGGGAGGCGAGTCTCGGCTGGTATGCCCGAAGCAGCGTAGCCGGGGCGCGCCTTTTCCCGCCCAAGAGGGGTTGTCCTAGACACCTACACCATTGGCCATGCCCCGTAGGCGGATTGGAGGAGGGTCCACGCCCGCCCGAAGAAGGATAAAAGGAGCAACAAGCCAAGGAAGCATCCTCTTGTTCCTGTGCTCTGAAGCTGCACCTCCCCGTTGCACGTGAGCTCGAGACGGAACGAAGAGCCAATTTTGACCCACCCACCAGCCCCTGATGACAGCGATTTGTTTTGAATAAAGTCGAGTGACATGATACTGTTTCTTTTACAGGTTGTTGTGAATAAAGTTGGTAATTTTGGTATGTAATAAAGTGGTTGCTCTGTCAGCATGTATTTCGGCAAAGTAGGTGCAGCAGAGTTAAATGTAGTGCTTAGTAGAAGTTATACTTTGAATTGCTCAGTATAATTGTCTTTTTTCATCCTCTTTAGTTTAAAAATGTCGTATTTATTTTGGTCGGGCGGTAAGGTCATGATCGGTGAGCAGTAATTGGAAGATCCCTAGAGGTGGGGTGTCACCCATTATGGATGGGAGCGCCCGGGGGGAGGCGGCCATTGGCCCCTCAAACGGGGAGGCGGTCCCCTCTAAGGATGGGGCCGCCGAAAGGGAAGGCGGTCATAGGCCCCTCCCTGGGGAGGAGGGGCTACGGGCCCCTCCTGGGAATTTCCCGGGGCCAGGACATCTGCGACGGCAGATGGGGTAAGCAGTGTGGGGTGGGAGGGGGGTCTACGCTACCTTCTAGACACCTCACACGAGTCCTCGGACGACCACTAAGATGGCGTCGAGTAAACAGGGGGCCCCCGTTAAGACAAGGGAAATTGGAAGTTGGCACAGAGGTACAGTCCTCTGTGCGCCCGCCCCTCACAAGTGAGGGGGGAGTTCTGGTATTAGGGATCTGACACCGGTTACGACCTTGCCGTTGGCCCGTAATGTTAGGATGTACAATTTGAATTTTGAGAAATGCATTTACAGGATGTTTTACAATCGGCTAGGAGAACCTTTGTATTAGAGATGTGTTAAGGTTAGCCAAGAAACATCGTAATGTCTAAATGGAATTGTACATGATATGAAACTGTTATTTTAACGTTTTAATTTTGTTTCATATTTTAATAAATACGGCCGGGAGGGTAACTCCCTCCCGCCTTCCAAAAGTTCAGAACCGTTTCCGTCTTCCCATTCTTGGGGATTGTGTTGGGAGGGGGTGACGGGTATCCCAACCATATGGGCGGAGCGCACTTGTTTCGAACTCCATCGGGAGATGGGAGCCTGTGTCTGCTGGTCTCTCCATCCGGCTGGGCAGCCAGGTTGGAGAGAAGTCAGTGCCCATAACGGTTTGGCCAGCCTAAGACAGCTGTCCAATCCATTATGCACACTGACAGCAGCGCCCAAAACTACCCCTTCCCCTGCTGCTGTGCTGTGACCCCACCCACAAGACTCGGATGGACGAAAAATAAAATGATATTTATTTTATTTTTCGTATGCCTCTGAGGCAGGAAAGCGACGCGCCTCCGCCATAGCTGAGGCACTGCCTCTGGTTGTTCTGTTTATTGGGGGTTTGGGGAGTCTAAAGTTTATACATATGAGCCAGAATTTCTCATGCTCTAGTTCCGAAATGATTCGAGGTTAATACATGTGCTGAAGATATGAAAAAATGTGTAGACCTTTCCAGCGCTGGCGAAACACAGAAAACAGGACTAAGATACGTTCACTGACATTAAATTGTTATCATTTGGGCCCTGACCTGGTAAAATTCTGAATAGGAAATTGTAAATTGCAACCAATAAAAAATCGCAATTTGAAATTTCTAATTTGGAAAACTAACATGGATTTGGCAGAAGTGGTTGCAATTTTCACACAGTCTTCTACCGCATGCATTGGCATTTTATGAACTGACCTATTAAAAGGTAATTTAATAAAATCTCGAATCATAGTGGGTCACAATTTGTCCTACCTCATTATTATGCATCCAATAGGTCACACATTGCGACCAACTATAATTTGTAGGAGCCACAGTAGGTGGCTATCTGGTGTCAGCAGACAACCATGTCTGTGCTTGCTGAAAAAAATTCTATTTTTAAAACAAAATGCAGTTTGTTTTCTTAAATGATACAAACCTTTTTGGATAAGGCATAGGCAGTGGCCCAATGGACCACTGCCCACCCCTAAAAAAGTTGTTGTCAATGTTCACACAGAGGAAGGGGTCCCTTGGGAACCCCCTTCCTATTTGTGAATGGCTTTGAGATCCCAAAACATTAATGCATACATAAAGGAATAGGTTTGTGGAAAGGATGCCCTCAACACAGTTTTTCCTTATACCGATTTGATATGCATTTTCAAATCCAAGAACAGCCAGGTGTGAAAGATAGCTGCTCATGGTAATCCCAGTGTTTTATTTACCAAGTTTAAAAATCTGAACTTAAAAGATAGAATAACACATGCAAACAGTATTTATGCCCAAGCTCATCACATTAAAATCATTTGCCACCAGTGCGAGCCTAATGGCAAATGCCAACACAAACACAGGATTGGGTGAAATTTGCTCTTATCTTAACATCTGCTGTTGTTGACAGTCTGGCAACCACATTTTGCAGTCATAACTTCAAACTTGTCATGAAAATGTACAGATACAAAGGTAAATTAAAGTGCAGGGTAACATCTTATTTCAGTATCCAGAAATCATAGTACAGTGGGCATTTGCAGAATGGCAGGGGGCTATTTGTACATAAAACTCTGGGGCATATTACCAAAGCTGGCGATATGCTATTTTCGCCGCTTTAGCAGCTTTGAGGCGATAGCGAGCGGTTTGGGGTCCGCTTTGCATGTTAGCGATAATTATCGCTAATGACATGCAAAGTGGGCGTTCCCAACCCGTTAGCGACTGAAAGCACTCACTAACGTCGTTAACGCCTATTAGCAAGGCAGGCTTAGTGATGGCAATATTCGCGCTAAGCGCGAATATCACCAAAAACTAACACCTGCCCAGACCAGTTCTTAGCCATGTTATCCAATGGGAGGTGGATAACATGGCTAAGAGAATTTAGTCGCTAATGCGTGAATATCACTGTATTCTCAGCGATATTCACGCTATCGCCGGAAAAATTATCGCTTTGGAGATAAACGTAGCTAATAGCACGTTATCGCAGCGATAATTTCCGGCGATGCTTAGCGATAAAAAAATCGTTGCTAAGCCTAGTTAGCGATAAATATCGCTAATCGTTGGAAATATGCCCCTGTGTTTTACATAGATTAATGGTTCCTAACCTTTTGACTTCTGATGCTCACTTAATCCTTCCTGGAATCCACGGAATCACGATGGGAATATGGGAGCACCCACTGTCTCATTAGAATCTGAGGGCCACGGCGTAAGAAATTTTCATGATTTGAACTGCAAAACCATACAGAAACAAGCATCCATCAAACAAACACACATACGATAAAATATTTAATTCACAGACACATATAACATTTTTAAAAAATCAAAATTAAATTTTAATGCGAAGGTTGGAGCTTTTCCAACTTCAATTGAGGCCACCAATCGCTCATTTTGTCTTCTGTTTGAATTGCTCCCATTAATTAATTTAAGAATGGCAACTTAATTTTTAGTCTCCAGTACATTTGTTTTCAAATTTTGCACATTTGCAGAATGTTTTAAAATGTTCTGTCTTAAATTTCGCTTCTTCATTTATATACACTTTATAACACTTTGAACATTGTTCATTTTATAAACATTTCACAGACCCACTGAGTAGGCATTGCAACCCCCCAGGGGTTCATGGACCGCAAGAGCCATTGATATGTATGGAAGGCAGGTTCTACAGGAAAGTATTCATTGGTAGCTTTAGAGCCATGTCTGTAAGCAGGAGCTATATTGCTCACGCCAGAAGCAAATATTGAGACCTATTCTCGCATGGGGTAGCTTTGAAGTTTGTTTTTAATCTACAAAGGTTTCCAAGTTACTCTTGTAAACTACAGTAGAAGTCTTACAGGTTTACTCTCTGAAATCGTTTCATAATGTGCAATTACAACTATGCATACCCATTTTGCATGGAAAATTGCACATGCGCACTTGGTGAAATGACATCACATTTGTGGGGAGTCTTCTTTTTTCCAAAGAGAAAAATAATTTCCTCATTGAGAAATGACTTGCATAACACCCTTATTCATTTTGGGAATGTTTTCTTCTGCTTCACACATTTACTCATGCCATTTTCATGATTGTGGGCCAGATGTAGGTAAATCACATTTACCGATTTTGAAATACCGAATATTACCGAATTTTACCGATTCGGTATTTCAAAATCGGTAAATGGGATGTAGGTACCAACATCTGTATTTTTTACTGATTCCTTAAAAATTCGGTATTTACCGATTCGGTAAATACCGAATCAGTATTTGCTATTGAATCCTATGGGCCTTGAAGCCCATAGGATTCAATTCAAATACCGATTCGGTATTTACCGAATCGGTAAATACCGAATTTGTCAAGGGTGCAGGGGGTGTCACTTTGACACCCTCTAGCACCCCCAAAGCGGGCATGTGTGCAATGTGGCACACAGACATGCCCTAAGGGCTCGTCTGTCTGTCACATGGCACATGTGTGCATGCACAGATGTGCATGTACACAGGAATCGGTATTTTAACATGGATTTGTATTCCATGGTAAAATACCGATTCTGAAAGCCATGTGCCAATGGAAAATTGGCTACCCACATTTCAATCTTGTATTTTCGGTAAAATTACTGAATCGGTAAAATTACCGATTCGGTAAAATTACCGAAAATGCAACATTTAAGGGCCCCTACATGTCAATGGCCATTTACCGGTCGGTAACGGCCGAATTCGTCAAGAAATGTCAAGAATCGGTGAAATGTCTCTTACTCAATGCCAGATCCCTGGTCAAACATAGTACAGAAATAGCGGATTTGATCCAGGACGCGGGTGTGATGATAGCCTTCATCACAGAGTCCTGGACCGATGCCGCCTCTGGCCCTGACATAATCAATGCCACCCCACCAAACTATGTTTGTTTTGCCCAAAATAGAGAGAAAAAGAAAGGTGGTGGCTTAGCTATTATCTACCACCGCTCATTCAGAGGGCACTTTCATCAGGGGCCCGGAGGTCCAGACAAGTCTCTTCTCTTTAATTTTACCCTATCTGACCACCAAACCTTTAGAGGTGGCCTGGTCTATAGACCTCCTGGGTCGAAAGCACCTTTCTTTTTAGCTCTGGGCAAAATATTAGAAATTGTCGCCACTGCTCAAACTTTCACTTTATTAGGCGATTTTAACTTTCACCTTGAATGCGGTGCCGACCCGGACACATCTGATCTTACGGATATGCTCCAGGAGCTAGATTTGAGACAATTGGTTAATGGCCCCACCCATAAGGCTGGACATACCCTGGATGGTATTTTTTCAAATCACCCGACCCTTACTGTAGGGTCAATCCAGCCCATACCCTGGTCTGACCATTCAACAGTCTATTTTAACCTGGCTCTTGATCCACCAAGGAGACCTCCTAGATTTAGACCCACCCCACGACAGATTAGGAAATGGAAAGATATAAAACACGAAGAGCTAGAACAGGTGTTAAAGTCATCTCAGGAGCCGCTCTTAGGAAATACGGAACAAGCAACCCAGGCCTACACGAAATGGCTTGAGGATGCATGTACACAACTTGCGCCTCCTAAAACCTTTCTCCCTACACGGGCAATTCCCTCCGCCCCCTGGTTCTCCAAAGAGATCAGGGATCTTAAAATTGCATGCAAAAAAAAAGAAAAAATCTGGCGGATAACATTTAGTGAGGCAGATAAAAAAATTCTAAATACTGAGCAACGAGCGCACAAAGAGAAGATCCAGCTAGCTAAGCGAGCCTTTTACACGAAGAATGTTAAAGATGCCAGCAATGCCCCAAAAGAGCTCTTTCGAACGATATCCTCTCTGACAGTCCCAAATACCATAGAGGTTCCCCCCAGTCTCCTCCTCTGTGAAAAGTTAGCTACTTTTTTCGGGAAAAGGTGGAAAATATTTTTTCCCCCTTAGACAACCAAATAAAAGCTTTGCTGGAGCTCCCCACTAATATAGTGGAATCAGATAACGGCCAAGAAAAATTGCTATTATTCCCCCAAATCACTGAAGAAGAGGTTATGAGCCGACTCCAGAAGATAAAATCTGGTTCACCCCATGACCCCTGCCCGGCCTCTTTTATTAAACTAGCGCCAGGGACTGTGGCAGCCGGACTCACCCCCCTCCTTAATCTTATGCTGGACAGAGGGGAATTTCCAGCAAAATGGAAACATGCCTCCATTTTACCCCTCATAAAAAAAAACAATCTGGACATAGCCGATTTAAACAACTATCGGCCAATTGCTAGATTGCCCCTTCCAGCTAAAGTTATTGAAGGGGTGCTAAACACCCAGCTAAGCACCTATCTGCGAACAGGAGAACATCTTGACCCTTGCCAACATGGGTTCCGTGCTGAACACAGCACGGAATCCGCGTTAATTAAATCAGTGGAAGACATTAGAAGAGTGTTGGATGGAGGAGGCAGAGCCGCCCTGATCCTTTTGGACCTCTCGGCGGCCTTCGATACGGTCCATCACAAACTGTTGGTGGACCGGTTGAGGGCCTGCGGAGTACATGGTAAGGCGCTGAAGATCTTACAGGCCTTCCTCTCCAACAGGACTCAGGTGGTGGCACTGGGGGACTTTGAATCATGTCCCTTTTCACTCCCTTGTGGAGTGCCCCAGGGCTCTTCCCTGAGTCCTACTCTTTTTAATGTCTACGTTTCCACGCTAGCCCCGATAATCCGAACCTTTGGATTCAACCTTACAGCATATGCGGACGACACGCAGATTGTGGTGTCTCTGATGCCGGGGGATATAGATAGCACTGCGGACAGGTTTAAAGGCTGTATGCGCGAAGTGGGCGTTTGGATGGCCCAAAACTGTCTTAAGTTAAACTCATCAAAGACAGAGGTGCTACTCTTTGGCTCCAAAGACAACTTCTGGTCACCTAGATGGTGGCCCGAAGAAATGGGAGCCTTGCCCGCTCCTGTGTCCAAAGTGAAAAATCTCGGCATCCTGATGGATGATTTATTGTCCTTTAAACATCAGACTAATGCCCTGGTTTCATCCATCCACTTTGTTCTTAAAACTATTAGGAAAGTGCTACCATTCTTGGATCACGAACATAGGAAAACAGTAGTCACCGGTCTAGTTCTTTCTCGGTTAGACTACTGTAATAGCCTTATGCTGAACGCCCAAACCGGCTTACTAAATAAATTACAGACATTGCAGAATGCTGCCGCTCGCCTGATAACTGATACACCCAAGTTGGCATCAGTGGCTCAGGACCTGGCAAATCTTCATTGGTTACCGGTGCGGAAACGAATCACCTTTAAGTCACTCTGTGTGGTCTTTAAAGCACTACATGATCTGGGCCCTATTTGCATGAAGCAATTATTCTTCTGGTACAAACCGGCAAGATCTCTTAGATCTGGTCAGCAGGCACTGGTATCAGTCCCCAGAATCAGGAGAGCAAGATGGGGTGGGAGGAGCTTTTCCTTAGGAGCTGCAGTAGCCTGGAATAAGCTTCCCCTTCACATTAGACAATTGCCCGATCTTTTATCCTTTAGGAGGGCATTGAAGACCTGGCTCTTCACTCATTAAATCTCTTACCCACACGCACCAGCTTTAATCCGTCAGCGCCAGGACACCTCCGGGTAACAGAGCGCTCTAGAAATGTAAAAAATAAATAAATAAATAAATAAATAACGCTCATAGCAGATCACATTTTTTCGAACCAATGCACTCAATACAAATGTTTTTTCTATAATAACGTTACATGTTACACATTTTTGTCATCATTATTTATTAATTATTTGTCTGGTGCTAAGTTGCCCTGCATCTCGTTAAATCACAAACTTTTATCTTACCATTATTTATGATTTTGGCTTTCTTTCTTACACTTGAGAACATTAGTACACAGCTTGGCAAATATGAAGAAGTTTGGACTAACCTGGTATTCTCAGTTAATTGAACGCTCCAATAATTAAATATGGTGTAATGCAGCATTTCCCAAACTGGTGGATCCAAAGCTGATTTTGATGGGTCTGAAAAGTCTGAGTAATAAATAAAAATGCCTTTAATTTTGTGTTTATCTTGCCACATTTGCTGGTAATTCATAGAAACAGGTCAAATGTCATGCTATGTCTTCTGACAAATCGCTGCTTATTCTTTTAACATTAGAGTGGCATTTACTTTTCTTTCTCTGACTGCAAAGTGAATAGAGTTTTTATAGCGCATTATGTGACAACCTCCCTGGAGTACAAGGAGTGTGAAAGGAAAGGCTGTTGGGTGTTGTTTTTTTGCAACACACAACAAAATGTAAATACCTGTAAATGAACTGTAAACATTTAACAGTAAAGAAAGCACAAAAGAAGCACATTTGTGGGTAATTCTTAAGCGTACTGGAAATAGAGATATTGATAAGATCAAAACAATTAAAGACACTTTACTTGTTGAAGCACAAAAAATAAATATTCACAGACCCCCATTTCCACACTTTTCGTTTGAGTGCTAGACAGGTTCATCATTAAAACTGTATGTCTGTGCAAAGTTAGTGGTTATTTCAATGAAAAATGTGCTGTTGGTATAGGACAATAAGCAATCACATGATGTTTTATTCACTTTAAAAAATCACCCACCTCATGTCCATTAAAGATTGACAAGTCCCAAAAGTTATTTGCTCTAAAGTGTCATTTGTATTTCAACAAAGTTTGGGAACCACTGGTCTAATGCAGTGGTTCCTGATCAGTGCGCCAACAAAACTAGCCAAGGGCATCGCGAAAATATGTGCACCAAGCACACAGTTTGGGAACCACTCACTGATACATGATAAGGGTTATACTAGGGGTGCAGGTCACGATGCTGCAGACAGAGGTTTGTAATCAGTGGAGGTTTATTCTGGCAGTTCAGAAGCTGGAGTTCCACAGGCCGGAAAAGTGCCAGCTTTGCAGCACCTTGTTTAGCAGTTCAGGCAGAGCGTTTCTGGGGAGGAAGATGGGGCCTGAGTGGGACACACAAGGTCTGCAGGCAGGTAGACTGGGCTGCCTGTATTTAGGTCAGTGTGCCTTGAATGAGATCCAGAGGGGTACCTTAAGAAGGAGGAAAGAAAATGTCCTGCACGCTGAAAGTAAAAGTAAACAGTTGCAGACAGCCTGCTTTTACACACAACATCCCTGTTAGATCTGAGGGTCTCTAGTTGGCAGAGGTCGGTACCAATGTCCAAATAGGGACCCTTGTTTCTAGTCAGGGTAAGGGGGATACACTCTTTGGATAACCCCTGCTCACCCCCTTGGTAGCTTGGCACGAGCAGACAGGCTTCTCAAAGGCAATGTGTAAAATATTTGTACCAACACTCACAGTAACACAATGAAAACACCACAAATGGACTCCACACCCATTTACAAAAAAAGGTATTTATCTAAGCTACACAAGACCAAAACGACAAAAATTAAAATACACTGTTCCAAAATAAGTCTTTAAAAAGAGTTCAAGGATTTGCATCAAAATAATCCACAGTTGCATCAATTTTAGCCCAAAGTACCGGTAGATGCGACAAAAGTTCCAAGCGGCAGCTGCAGCATCAGAAAACAAGCGATACATCACTCCTGAGACCCTGGGGAGGCGATGCGACAACTCCTCTGCACGCACCTTGTATGGATTCCGGTTTGCAGGTTCTCTGGTATGAAGCGTCTCGCACAGGCACGCTGGAACGATCTTCGGGGCAGCGACAATCTTTGGTGCAGCGGTTTTGCGCGGAGCAGGGTTGTGCCTCTTCTGTTGTGGCCCCTCGATGCGTTGGCGCTGGACTCTGTGACGATGTTCGCAGTGACGGGATGCGGTCCACAGGCAAGCGGTGCAACGGATCTCACAGCGACAACAGGCTCTGCGACGATAATCGCAGCGACAGGAATCTTCTTGCACTAGGGCGATGCACTCCGCAAGTGAGCGACGCGTCAGGTCTTGCAGCGGCAACAGGCACTGCGACGATCTTCGAGGTGAGGGGAATTTTCTCCGCAAGTGGGTGATGCGTGTAAAATTGTAGATCTTCTTCTCTTCTTCTTTTACAGCTCCCCAGACAGCGGGAAACAGCCTCCAGAGGCCGCACAAATGAACCAAGCACTCTAGGCAGGTCAGAACTCACACAGCAGAGTTCAGGGGGGAAGCTGGGGGTGAAGTCCTTTTGTTCCTGGGACTTCTTAACAGGAGACCAGCTCTCCTCAGGCCCTTGGAGTTCTCTTCAAGCAGGGGACACAGCAACAGCAAAGTCCTTCCCCTCTCCTTGGCAGAATAGCAACTGCAGGTCAGCCCACAAACACACGGCAGGTCAGTCCTCCCACTTCAGTCTTCCAGCTTTTCTCCTTGGCAGTGGTTCCTTCTTGATTCCAGGATGATCTAAAGTCTTGGGGTCTGGGCCCCGGTATTTATACCAATATTCTCGTTGTTCTCTGAAGGCAGAGAGGCCTTTTCCTAGTCCAAACCAGTTCTGGTCAGTCCTGGAGCACTCTGTTTACATGACTCCTTCTTTCCTTTCACAGTGCAAGGCAGAGACATCAGACGCACCATAGGAAGTCGAGCCAGCATTGTGGAGGGAAGGCACAGCCCTATTCAGGTCCCAGGTGCAACTCCTCCCACCCATCTAATGTAGATCTCTCTATTCAGCACTGTGCTGACTCACCCGGTCTCCTGGAATCCCCCAGCCCCTGTCACTCAAACTCCGGACAAGGAATACACAACCTAGCAAAGGCAGGCTTGGATGGTTGTACAAGAAAGTACCTACTTTCTAAAAGTGGTATTTTCAAACACAGAATGGTAAAACCAACTTCACTGAAAGATGTATTTTATCATTCTGAGTTCAGGCATACTAAACTCGGAGTTCTACCACGTTCCTTGGGTCTGTTAGGATTATAAGATGTTACAATCAAACTGACCATTCTGGCCTATGGGGAACAGTTAGCCTTGCGATAGTGAAAAGCTAAAATGGCTGTAATTCACTATCAGGACATGCCAAATAGGGGTGGGCGGAAAATCCGTTCCGCTCGCGGATTTCGCGGATTTTCGGTAAATCCGCAATCTGCGAACTTCCGCGAATTTACCGAAAATCCGCGAATCCGCGAGCGGTGGATTCGGGGGGCAAAAGTTCAAGCCTTCAAGCTTGAACTTGTAACTATTTTAGGGTGGCGCCGGCAAGCTGCCAGCGCCATCCTAAAATAGATACTAAGTTAGCTTCAACAGGAAGCACTAATAGATAAAATAAAGCAGGTGTTCGAGCACCTGCTTTATTTTATCTATTAGTGCTTCCTGATGAAACTAATTTAGTAACTATTTTAGGATTGCGCTGGTAGCTTGCCGACGCCATCCTAAAATAGTTACAGGATGATGGGGCGATTGCTGTGATGCTGGATAGAGGCCTTTGTATCCTTGACTTTCACGAGTGCAATCCTCGTGCTGTTCCTGTGACCAGGAGCTTCTTTCTCTTGATCTGCTGCTCTGATCGGTCTCTGATCTTTTATACACACAAGAGGCATGATTGTGAACTCGGATGGAAGCCCCGCACGTTTGGTCCCGCTCACACACTCCCGGTGTGCACCGTCTTCCCGCCATTTACCCACTATGATGGACAGCTCAGCTCACTCAAGGGACCCCTGTGCCCTTCGGGGCGATTGCATAGTAACACACACATGGTCGCTGGAACTAGTTGAAGCTCAAATTCAGTGACTCATTCATCAGCCCAAAAACAATTGTGAGCGTCGTCGAGGCTGGGCAGGTGTGCCTTCTTCCCAAATCTACAGTCAAAAATCAGCTGTGATGCTGGATAGAGGCCTTTGTATCCTTGACTTTCACGAGCACAATCCTCGTGCTGTTCCTGTGACCAGGAGCTTCTTTCTCTTCATCTGCTGCTCTGATCGGTCTCTGACCATTTATACACACAAGAGGCACTTGAACTCGCACAGAAGACCCCCCCCATTTAAAAATCCCGCAAAATCCGCAAATCCGCAAATTCGAGAATTTTGCGGATTGCGAGTTTGCAAATTCGCGAATTGCGAATTCGCAAAATTCGCCCATGCTTAATGCCACACACATCAGGCCATGTCCTACCTTTTACCTACAATGCACCCTGCCTTTGGGCCTACCATAGGGGTGACTAATATGCAGGAAAGGGAAGGTTCAGGGACTGTCAAGTGGATGCACTTGCCTAGTCAACATGGCAGTTAGCAACTGCACCCAGGCACTGCGCTGACAGGTCTGAGACACCATTTTAGGGCTACTCATGTGGGTGGCACAATCAGTGCTGCAGGCCCACTAGTAGCATTTGAATCACCAGCCCTGGCACACTCAGTGCACTTTACTAGGAACCTACTGATGAAACAAATCTGCCAATCGTGGATACCCAAACATAATTATAATTTATACAAAGAGCATATGCCTTTTAGCACTGATCAGCAGTGGTAAAGTGCCCAGAGCCCTATTGCCAACAACCACAGTTCAAGAAAAACAAGGGAGGAAAAAGCAAAAAAGTTGGAGATAACCCTGCAAAAAGGGCCATTTCCAACAAGCCCCTTGAAAAATAATGATTTGCAGCCCCTGGGAGCCATCTCTGGTGCAGCACTGCATGCACAAGCAGGCAGGAGAAAATTCATGGCCACTAGCCGCGTTGTCCAATTTACAAATATTATAGAAAAATCTCAGCAGGTAATGTGCCTGCTGCTAAGAACTGTGCAAAGCCTCTGGGTCATAGCGATTTTGAAAAAACTAACCGTAGATCTGCATGCAAATGGTGTGCATTTGGTGCCTAATTTATGGTTTTGAGCACAATACTTGTCTAGGTCTGCTGCTATTCCTCCTTAACATATTTGCTATTTGTTTTATCCATGTCCTCCTTCCATGGACCAAGTAGTGTGTGGTGCCCTCGGTATAGGCCTCACCACCCACTCACTGATCTTCATTTCCTGACATGTCTCTGACTATTGTACTTTGTCTTTGCCTTCATAATTTTCTGTTTTGCAAATTTTAAACACAGTGGGGCTGTGCAAAACAGTGACTGTCTTTCAATATTCCATCTAGTCCTGTGCACTCAGACACATCCAGCACCTCCCTCCCCATATGCACCACAGATTGTTTTGAACCAAATCTCTTGGTAGAGTTAGCACCGTGTCACCCCAATAGTCCATGGACGTTTTTATTCTTATATATGTCTCTGCTTTGAATGTCCTGTCTGAACAAGCCAAGTTGAGTTGCATGTCTCAGACTAGACTGACACAAAACAAATGGGCTGCAGAAGCATCATAAATTGAAATGTACATTAATTAATACAGTGCAGTTTTACTTATCGAATCATAATATAGTTTCCAGGATTAAAATCAGCCTCTCCAATCATGCATCTGTTGGTCCTGGAATGGCCTTAATGCAGGCAACACTTTGCGCGCATGAATATAAAAGTCGATCTTTGACTATCCTAAGCTGCCTGCTCTGTAAACTCAGTGGAAATGATGCAGGAATGCCTATTGTGCTGTGTAATAAACAGGGCATGGTGAGACACTGATAGCAGTATAGGAGCACTGCAATAATCAGAACAGCAAAACTTTATGTACTAAGGCAGAAGGGAGAAGCATACTCCAGATTCCAGGGCAGCCCATGTACACCATAATGCTGCAAAAGCACATTCCAGATCTGACAGTACATATCACAGTGCTTCCAGCACACAGTTCCGGGCTGACAGTGCCAATCATGGTGCTTTTGCGGCCAATGTATGCCAAAGAGATTCCTTAGTGTGCATTCCAGGTCTTCCGGTGCACCCAAGAAATATAAGCGCCGGTTTGCCCTGCCCTCTGCAGGATCCGAGTGGCCCTGCTTTGGTAAAGTGCAGTCATGTGCCACTCATTCTACACATATCCATTGTGCTTTACCTCCACAAATCATGAAACACATAATAGCTGCGCTCTTAAAACTAGCAATCTCGTGAAAGGTGCCAATGAAAATAATTTAATTCGCCTCCTGCCCATCTCCCCTCCATTTGGTTCCCAGGAGGAGCTTCACATCTGTGACTATAATACCTTCATCGACTTTTCTCAATTATTCTCAGGGAGAAAAATGGATGTATTCCCAAAGCTGGGTATACATCCCCAACAACCCGCCCCAATAAAAGGAATCTACTGGGGGTCACTGCCAACGGCCAAGAGGTCAAGGGAGCTGTGGATTGAAAAAGTTTGGGGACCACTGGTCTAAGGGGTGTGTTGACAACTCAAGGCCTGAGTGGTTCTCCTTATCAATACATATTTATTTATTTATTTATTTATTTTATTATTAGTCTTGTAGAGCGCGAACAGCTACCCGTGAGGGTTTCCCGGCGCTAATTGACATATAGCATAAAATCCAGAGGGAACTAAAGCACAACAGACCAGATCTAAGGTAGCAACTATCCGAAGAAATTATTGGGCAAAAAGCCAGGTCTTAACGGCTTTACGGAAGCGAAGATGGCAGTGCTCCATGCGAAGGTCTAAAGGAAGAGAATTCCAAAGTCTGGGTCCTAGCACATAAAAAGAACGACCACCCATTCTAGTAAGCCTAAATTTTGGCACACAAAAAAGATGTTGGGAAGAGGAACGAAGAGAACGTGCAGGAACATAGGGTTTGACAAGAGACTGGAGATAGGTGGGGGCAGCTTCAATCTTTATCTTATGCATAAAGCATAGTGTCTTGAACTTCACTCGTTTGTCAAGGTTGAGCCAGTGGAGTTGTTTTATACGTTCGGAAATTGGATCGTATTTCCGACATCCACACAGAAGCCGAGCAGCGGCATTCTGGACTAATTGGAGCCGGCGCATAACCTCCTTGGTCGCCCCCAGATAGAGCACATTACTGTAATCCAATCTGGAGGTCACCAGAGCCGTTACAACGGATCTCTGGGTATCAGAAGGCAAGATCCAAAAGATTTTACGCAACCACCTAAGAATAGTAAAACAGGTGGCTGCAACCTTGTTAGCCTGATCTTTCATCGATAGCTCCCTATCGATAATGACCCCAAGATTTCTCGCACGTTCAGATGGAATGGGTAAATCACCCATAGTTGATGGCCAATGTCTCAAGCTCCATAGGTCAGGTTTATTGCCAAAGACGAGCACCTCCGTCTTATCGCTGTTGAGCTTAAGGAAGTTACAGCTCATCCAGCGGGAGATGTCGCTAAGACCTGCTTGTAAAGTGGAAGGTGATGAAGGGTCAGCCTGGGTTAGGGAAAACACAATCTGGGAATCGTCGGCATAAGTGAAAAGTTCAAGACCAGAGTGATAGGCAACATGTGCTAAAGGAACAACATATAAATTGAAAAGAAGAGGACTCAGAATAGAACCCTGGGGAACACCATGAGGAGAAGAATAGGTTTCGGAAGTGGAAGTGTTTGAGAAGATTTGAAAAGTACGATCGGTAAGAAAGGACGAAAGCCAATGTAAGGCTTTGTCACAGATACCGAAAGAAGCAAGGCTACTGAGAAGGATACTGTGCGAGACAGTATCGAAGGCTGCACTGAGATCAAGCAATATCAGTGCAGCCGTTTCGCCTCGATCGAGCAGTTGGCGAATGTTCTCAGTTACTCCCAAAAGAGTGGATTCGGTGGAGAAGCCTTGACGAAAACCAGACTGGGAGGGATGAAGAAGATTATTAGTGACAACAAAACGAGATAGGTGTGAATGAATATGCCGCTCTAAAACTTTCGAAAAGGCCGGCAGCAGCGAGATTGGACGAAAGTTGGCAGCAACATTAGGATCAGCATTAGGCTTCTTTAGAAGTGGGGTCACCATTGCATGTTTCCAGTTCTGAGGGACCGTGGCTGAATCAATAGAGGCATTTAACAAGGTACAAATTGCCTCTAGTTGAGGAAGCTCCAGTTGACGTAAAACCGAAATGGGTAAGGGATCCATCGGTGAGCCAGACTTAATGCTGTTTAAAATTTCCAGGAGGGTAGCGGGTACAAGAATAGGCCAGGTCGTTATTAAAGCCTGAGAACGGGGAGTGGCAAAGAATGAAGATACACTAGAAACGGATTTTTCCTGGGCTGTTATATCATTATAAATTTTATCAATTTTAGATGTAAAGTACTGTGCCAGTTCATCACATTTCGTGTTAGAGAGAGGAGGGGGTATAGCAACTGTCTGCGAGCCCGCAAGATCTTTTACCACCTTGAATAGGACATTAGACTTATTTATAGCTCCTGTAATCAGATTGTTAACATAGGTGGCTCTAGTGAGAGCACAGGCCTTATGGTAGAGCTTTAATTCAGCTTTATACGCAAGCCCCGTAGTAATAGAGTAATCTTTTCTCCAAGTTCTCTCAAGTTTTTTACATTGAGATTTATGAACACGGAGGGCTTCATTGTACCATGGAGCAGGAGAATTGTGAACAATATTTTTCTTATTGGAGAGAGGGAGGCAAATATTTATAGCCTCAGAGAGCCACGAATTTACTGAATCGGCAGAAGCATTTAGGTTGTCTAAACTGAGTGGGTATTTGGGCATAAGATCGTACAATGTTTTATTGAAAGCAGCTATGTCCAGATTTTTCCAGACTCTCTTTTTAAGACTCATCGCAGAGAAGGATGTCATCTGTGTTTTGTTTTGTGTTATAATAAATTTCACGAGGTAATGATCAGACCAGGAGACGGGCAAAGCAGGAAAGCATGTAATCTGTGAGAAGTTAGAAAAAACAGGATCCAGAAGATGTCCGCCCTTATGGGTAGGGCCCTTGTTAAGTAGGATTAGGTTCATAGCTGCAAGGTCAGTAATGCAATTGTCAGCGGAGTGATCATTAGGGTTATCCAAATGTAAATTTAGATCACCAATAACTAAAAAGTTGCTGGAAGAAATAAGCACAGATGATAAATAGTCCAAGAACTGGGTATACCAAGAATTTACCGTGCCCGGAGGGCAGTAAAGTAAAAGCCCAGTAAGGGTGAATTTGGGATTTAGAGTAAACTTAAAAGACAAAGCATCACATCCGTTTAAGGTGATAGGATCCGAACGACACTGATATTTTTTATTAAAAATAATCGCCACACCACCTCCGGTCCTTTTAGGACGGTCGTTTCGAACAATGGCGTAGTCAATGGGTAGCGCTTCGGCGATGTCAGGGCCGGAGCTCTCATGAAGCCAAGATTCAGTGATGAATAATACATCAGGCGCTTCATCTTGAAGCAGATCGAAAATGTCACGCTTATGTTTTGGCAAAGAGCGACAATTATGACTGATAAGTAAGAATCCAGGAGGAGTGGTTCCTAATTGACGTTGACTATTGCATAATAAAGGAGTGTTTAGCAGAAAAGGACAGTCGGGGCAATGCTGAGGAAAACAGTCAAGCATATCAAATGAGTGCGTCTCGTGCACACCAGAAGGTCTAAGGTCCAGTAATTGTCTGCAAGCACCGCTTAACAGGGGATTTGTTCAGTCTTCTTTATATGAGTGGGAGTCTTTTTTATATGAGTGTGAGAGATGAACATGTAGTGTTATTGCCATGCAAATAATATATCAATAACCAGCTTAGCAATAAGTAGCATCAATGTGAAACTGAGCTTGTTTTGCAGTTAGTCAATAGTATTTAAAACCAAGATAGATCCTCTACTGGTGGTCAGTAATATATATTATATTCAAGCATTTTATTTGTAAAGATTAGAAATGACAATATATGTTATGTTCTTGCTTGTTGTTTGCTTTTTATTTCGGTCTGGTGTTAGCTAACACCATTTTAATTTGCTAACATTAATGGGCATTGGGCACATGCATCAAAGGATTTTACATTCGCAAATGGTGCAAATCGCAAAATTCGTCCGTTTGCGAATGCAATTTCAACTTTTGGGATGCATCATGTTTAAAGTGTTTTTTCGCAAAATAAGAAATCGCAAAACACGTTGCAATTTCTTAAAAAATCGCAAACTTAAGGAATCGCAAAAGTTTCCAAAAAAAGTGCATGCATGAAAAATCGCTGTTTGCGATTTTTTAAGAAATCGCTATTTGGAATTCTTATTTTTAGAAGAAGTCAGACCAGGTGGTAAATGTTTCAAAAACAAGCAATGCAGGTGAAACTCCTTTGGACTGCATATAAGGGGCTCCACAATGTTTCAGAGATTGTTTCACAATGGCAGCAATCATTGTTGTGGCATGTAGGTTGAGGTTGAGAGCAGCAGTAAGGAGGAGAAGGATTATTCATGAGAGAATTTTCAGAGCGCGCGTCACCTTACTAGGCCAGGCAGAGGCAGAAATCTATGATAAGTATAGGCTAAATGCTGACTCAATTCTTGATTTGATAGATGAATTGGACCCAATCTTGCAGAGGCATACACGTAGGACACAAGCAATACCTACCCATGTACAGGTATTGTGTTCCCTACACCTCCTTGCCTCTGGGTCCTTCCAGGGTGTCATAGCCATTGCTGGGGGTGTTTCCCAGAGTTCCCTCTCACGTTTTTTAATGATTTCCTCAATGCAATGTTGCAAAGGATAAGGCATTACATTTTCAAGCACCCAACAGGAATTGCTGCAAACAAAATTAGATTTTTACAACATGGCACATTTTCCCCATATCATTGGCTGTATAGATGGCACACATGTACCCATTTGTCCTCCATCTGAAAATGAGTACATTTACCGCAACAGAAATGTTACCATTCTCTAAACATTCAAGCTATATGCAATTCAAAAACTATCATCACTGACTTAGTTGCAAGTTACCCAGGAAGTGCCCATGATTCCTATATTTTTAGACATAGTGCCATCCACACACGTCTGCTTGCTGGAGATTTTGGAGATGGATATTTGCTAGGTAAATATATTTATCTTTCAATTGTTGCTACTCTCTGTACCATGCAGTCCCATTTTACTCATATTTTGTATCATACATTCCCTACTTCCATAGGTGACAGTGCATATGCTGCGAGGTCATTCATCCTCACACCCTATATTAATCTAGCAACCCGTAAAGAACAGCAGTACAACTATGCGTACATAGCAACCCGCAATGTAATAGAGAGAACTTTTGGTGTTATGAAGTCTAGGTTTCGCATACTACATAAGACAGGCGGAGCATTACAATATCGTCCAGATATTTGCTGTAAAATAGTTGCAACATGTGCAATGTTGCACAACCTAGCCACTAGGAGAGGCCTAGAACTGGAGTTGGAGGATGTACTACCTAACATTGACAACCAGCCTCAACAACCCCAAGCAAGATTACATGGACAAGCCGCAGCAGAGGGTAGAAGAAGAAGGGCAGAGATAACTCAACATTCATTTTAACAGAGGTAAGAACCACACAACACAATATTGTGCCAAGTTTGAAACAATTTATTTGTCATTGTTCATAAAGGAATCATGGTACTCAGGACATATTTCTGCATGCTTTATTCAGACAGTTAATTATATGGCAATTATTTGTTTCTCTCACAGCAATGCTATCATCCTCATACATCCTCCAAAACTCAGCAATGTACTTTCATATGTCACATACTATTTTTTGCGTCCTCGCACCCCTAATGACTTGCCTGCTATTCTCCCATCGCCCATGGTTATGCTGCTTGCAATATCTTGCTTTCTGGAGCTACGGGGTCCACCATGTACAGCAGGTTCAACTTGGCTAATGTAATTTGCACATCCTTCACTACCCCCAACTGGTAGTGGGTTTCCAGTTCCTTTATCATTTTGCATCATATTTACAACATTCGTTAGTGCCATCATTCCTTTTGCAATTTCACCACAACATTGTGTCATCTCGTTTTGCATGGCAACTGTATGCTTTGTTAACTGAGCAGTAGTGCTGGACAGACGATTCATTGCCCTGGTGTAACCCTGCATGCTGGTCAATGACCTATTATGCATACTGGCACTTCCCACTTGCTGTGCCTGTATAGCTGTGCACATTGTTTCCATAGCTGTTGCCATACGGTCAAGTTTCTCAGATAACGTTCTATGAGCTTTTTCAATAACATCTGTCATGTGAGTCAGACTGTTGTGGATAGCACCAATATCTTGACTGATGTGAATTAGTTTCCCTTTCATAACACGTATGTCTTTCCCTTGCAGGCGTTGGACTTTTAAGAGTTTTAACTCCACAACACTGGCGTTGCTGTCATGCTCTGCTGCTGGTCTATGTTGTGATGGACGTGCCCTGTGCCTATAAAATTGTTGGATCCTATTCCGCCTGCTCTGCTGTGTGTTTTGGGTTGCTGGGGTTTGAGCAGTCTGAGGTTCTTGGACATGGATATTTTGTTCCTCATCACTCTCAGAGTGCTGCAGTTGGGGCACTCTGTTTCTATGACTTCTTGGCTGCATAGTGGGTGAATAAGGGGCTGAATTTAAATCTTCTGTGTTTTCACATTCCTGAATATGTATGTCGGCCTATTCATTTGTATTATTTTCCTGTTCTTTATCTATGATTAAAAGAGTGCAAACATTATGTTAATTTACAATCTTGGACTTACTGTAACATGAACTGATGTACAATTAAAATAAAAAGCACATGTTGCATGGCTGGTCTCCTATTGTGACTGTGTTGATGTGTATATGTAATTTAAACCATAATTTCCTACCTATCCCAAACTGTATACATACATGGACTACAACTCCCATGATGCATTGCTTCATCCATTAAGAGTGTTTTTATGAAAAGCTATGTACAACAAACTAAGTAGTACATGAGGGGGAATATTAATTTCCATCTAGGACGTCATTAGGGGTCTCTTTCACTCACAAATGAAAGACAAACACATATATGTATTCTTACCTTGAGATGTGCCAGCATGCTCAGAGGTGTCAATTTCAATAACTCCAATTACAGCTTCAGTTACAAGGGTTCCTTCCACCATGTCCTCAAGGGGGGTATTAGGCCTATCCCTGGGTGTTCCACCACCAGTCCTTTTTGCAGAATTAATCCGGTTTGCAATTCTTTCCTAAGCACAACTGCGCAGGTCATACCAGCGTTTCTGTAAATTATTAATATCACGGTTGGCAACCCCCACAGCATTCACTTTGGCTTGTATTGCAAGCCACAGTTTCCTCTTCACTCCTTCAGGCACCTTCAAAGATTGCTTCCCAAAAAGCTGGTCCTGCCTCATAGTGACCTCCTCAATCAGTATTTCCAGCTCCTGGTCACTAAATTGAATTTTTCTTTTCCTTGCTTGTAGGTCCTCTCCAGCATTTTCTGAGGCCATTTCCCCTCCTGCTGCAGACAAACATACTGCTCCAGTACCTCTCAGCAGAGCTCCAACTTCCAACTGCCACTTCTCCAGTTCAAATTAGGGACAGGTGTGTGTGATTAGGCTCCTGGCTTCCTGGGTGTGATGTCATTAGAATACATCAATTTGCGATTTTTGCTATTTGCAAATAAGAAATCGCATAAATCTTGCGATTCGGTAAAAATTGCGATTTTTACCGAATCGCAAAATAAATAAGGAATATTTGATGCATTTCATTTTGCGATTCTTTATTTGCGATTTCTTATTTTTCGCAAATAAAGAATCGCAAAATGAAACGTTGATGCATGTGCCCGCTAGTGTATAATATACTTAATTGTAGGGGCTTTCAGCCAACGCTCTTCCTCCATTGGTCTATGGCTGTTTCATTCACATATTTCTTCCACCCACTACAGTATACAGAAATGGAGAAATGGGTTTACCCATTTCAGCAATTTGCTAACTTCATTGGGAATAACAACATTCTTCTCATTCACAGAGTACACATTCACACACAAATAAGTGTCATTCAGTACCAAGGAGTGATAAGGCAATGCATGCTTTTTGTGACTAAAAATATTTTTTGCTATTAGCAAATTGATTTTTTTTAGGCTCAAAGCTTCCCCAACAACAGTTTTACAAAAACCATAACAAAAATTGAAAAGTCAAAAGTGTGACAGCCGATGCCAGACCTATTTGATTTGTCATTGCTTGTTTCATGTGAGAGTTAGATGCCTAATATTTGATAGCTGTGTTACCCTTAATCAACTGCTTTAACAGCAACATGTAACATAACATAACAAATATGATAGCATGTCAAGTTTCAATAATGTAATAGTGGTTGGCTAGAAAAACAGGCTAATCAATCAAATACAAACTCAATGAAAAATCACATCCAGGTACTAAATTGCGTGTTTTTCATTCTACTCAATCACAAAAACAATGGTTCACTCACACCTATTTATGGTGAATTATTTAAGAGTGTGCTTGAGAATTGTTCTGTGTGTTCACAATCATCTGTGCTTTGCATTCTTATTTATTTATTTGTTTCTTATTAAAACCCTAGGATCATAAAAATACATAGTCATTTTACAAAACATTATGTTAATCAATGGAAATAGAGTACAAACAATGTTAAGACATATAATTTTCAATAGACTCTGTTGGTTATGCCAGGCTCTAGTATAGGCATAATTTTAAAGAGGGAGATTGAATGTAGTCACTAACAATGTACAAGAGGTATAGAGTTCACCCTCTGAGGCACAACATTCTATGTCCGTTCAAACACAGAGGGATAAAGCCTTGCTACACTACCTTGTGTTGGTAAATAGGAGCAGTGATTAAAGAATCTGCCTTCTTATTCCCAACTTGTGAGTGCAAAAGCGTGACAAAAGGGCCCCTTGGCCTTCTATCTTACATGTGCATTGATCCATGCTTGTTGAAACTTTTGATCATTTTCTATCGAAAACCAAGGCTGGCAAGATACATAATCAAAATTTCAGCTACAAAGCTCATCTTGCTGAGACAAAGGCACCTAAGTGGGGTTTGTAGGTAAATGACAACTTACGTTAAAATGATATTTTCGCGGTGTTGTTCAAATGTGACTTCTTAACACTTTTTACATTGCCCAGGGACAGTGAGTCAGGGATGGACCAAAAGCCAAGACATCCTATATTTTCTAAGGTGGTAGCAACATGATCCAACTTGACATATTTATCAGGCTTCTATGTGCTAGGCCATCTAAAAGGGCAATTGTATAGCTTGTCACATTCTTTTTTGGCCACAGTCTGATCTAGTATAAGATGGTGTGAGAATTTGAGTTGCTGGTTGGTTGGGGTGTGAGCCCTGGCCAAGCAACAGCCACAATCCCTTGAATGAATCACAAAATGTACCAAAATTAACCTGCACTTAACCCTGGTTAGCTTGGCACAAAAAGCAGCAAGGCTTCACTTTGAGGCAATGTGTAAAGTATTTATGCGGTACACAAAGAGTAATAATATGACAAAACAACACAAGAAAAATCCCAAACCAATTTAGAAAAATAGAGTAAATGTTAATACATTATTTGACACCAAAATGACAAAAATCCAATCACTAGAACTGGGGTTATTAATTTTTAGAAAAATCTATCCCTTTAAGTTCAAAGTGGCAACAGCAGACATCTAGTCACACAAGACCGGGTCAAAGTCAAAAGATAAGCCCCACCGCGATGGAACATGGTTTGGTTACAAGGAGTGAATTGGGCCCAGTCAGCGCTTACCTTCAAACTTGGAAGAATTCTTGAAGAAAAATGTCTGAGAAGGTAGACGTTCATCAGGGTAAGGCAGCAGGACTATCCATGGAGGGAGTTTGTTTATCGAATGGCCTTGGAGTAAAGCTGAGGTGAAGATTTTTACCTTCTGACTTAGCCATCGGGATGGAAGTCAAAAAGCTTCAGTGGGACAGAGAGTTGTAGCCAAAGACGGTTCCACGAGGCCGGATACCTCTTAGACAAAGGACTGTTGAAATGGCTTTGTGGCTGCGGAGAAGAACATAGCAAGGGAAGCCACAAAGTCAATCTGACCAGTATTGCACCTCGGGCGGATATGTGCGAAGGTTGGTTCCGGTTTTTCCTGGTCTTGGTTTGAGAAAATGGCCATCTGGGTACCTCTAGCATCACAAACAAGGATCCAGAACTGGTAGAACACCTATAGGGGTTCAGAACTCACTCATGCTCAGTTTATGTGCAGATTCAAGCTGTTGGGAGTCTTTAATGTCTCTGTGGTGCTGAACAGGAGGCCAGCAAATTAGCCCTTGTAGTCACTTCTGGTAGTTCTGAGTGCAAGTGTAGATTCAGGGCTCAACAGCAGGGCTGGCCTCTGAGGGTGCAAGGAAGGCTCCAGGCAGCAGAGCAGTCTTTCCAAATACAGCAACAGTCTGGCAGAGTGCACAGCAGGTCACAGGAGCAGGCAGTCCTCTGATCCAGTAATGAACTAAAGAGTAGGTCTGAAGGTCCAAGCTGGCTGCAGTGACAGTACAGGGTTGTTAGGCCTTTTAGGTGGAGACAGGACAGAGCACATTCTGGTGAAAGTGGGGCTGTGCTCCGCCCCCCAATCCTGCCAGTGCTGGGCCATATAAGCCATTGAGGAACACCTAAGCCCTCTATTGAGTGACTGTCTGGGAAGAGTTCATGAAGTCTAACTATCAGCAACACCCATTCATGTGACCCAAGACAGGCCGCAGGCACAAAGGGCTAAAGGGAGGAAAAATGCCAACCTTCTAAAGGAGGCTTAATCTGACTTTACCATTAACAAGGTTGTATCATTACAATCCCATAGGTACCAAACATGGCATAGCCACTACCTCCCATTTGGAAATTAAACATATTAGTTGTAATAAGGAATACCAATGTTATCCTACGGGAGGTGTAGCATCTCAGTAGTGAAAAATACATTTGGGAGCTTTTCCCTACCAGGACATGTAGAACTTAAAAGTACATGTCCTATCTTTGAAGCACCTTACCACATGGACTACCTAGGGCCTACCTTAGGGCCTACCTTAGGGGTTTCTTATATGTACTAAAGGAGACGTTTAAGGCTTGGCAAGGGGGTTTAAATGCCAAGTCAGCATGGCAGTGCAACACTGCATCCAGGATGCAATAGCAGGCCTGAGACATGTTTAGGGTGCTACTTAAATGGGTGGCACAATAAGTATTGCAGGCCCTCTGGTAGCTTTAATTTACAGGCCCTGCTTATATTGTATACCCCTCTACTAAGTATTTAAACGTAAATGTAATATGTCAATTAGGTATATGCCAATCAAACCATGTTTAGGGGAATTGAGCACACGCCCTTTAGCACTGGTTAGCAGTGGCAAAGTACACAGAGTCCTACAGCCAATAAAAATGAATTGCAGCAAAAATTGGAGGCAAATAGGCAAAACATTTGGGTAAAGATCACCATAAAACTGACAGGTTTAACAGATAGGTTTGATGGAAGCTAGGAGTTCTATCAAAGAGAGACCCTGCTCGTCATTGAAGGCCACCACTGGTGTACCGGGGACTAAATAAAAAGGCTGGTGCAGGAATTTATTTTCTGCAACCTTTAGACTACTGCAGAGCCTATACCTCCACAGTTCTGCCCCATAAAAGGCAACAAACATATCTTTAGATTTGTAGGTGCTGGTGGCTGTCTCAGAGGATCATCCTCTGGTCTTTTTGGTGAAGTGGATAATTGTGTCAGAACTTTGACTCATCAAAGATAGCTCTTGGAGAATGGGTTATATGATCACAAAGCAGAGTGGTTTGTACCCCAATGTACTGAGTGCTACAAGTATGGGCACTGCAAGCGCAACTCAAAATTTACCAAGAGGGCACAGTCTCCCACCAGTAAGCAGACATCTGGGTTGGAGAGTGTAGCACTCGGGGAGTAGGTAGTCCCAGTCAGCTTTGGGGGACAGATAGAAGTGACCATAGATTTCCTTGCGATAAAGAAATGGTGCTCAAAGCCCACATGCCAGCAAATACTTCAAAGTATAGGTAGTGGGTCATCATTAATGGGCAACGGATGGAGGGTCTGGGAGACACAGGAGCCATCAGGACTACTGTCATTTGTCAGCTGGTGGTTGCAGAGCAGGTTCTATGGAACACATTCCACCAAATTGTAGTCACTGACAATTGAGAGGGCCATCTACCAGTGGCTTTGGTTTCATTTGAGTGGGAGGGGAGTCTCAGCTTTTGGGAAAGTTCCTGTGAGACCTGCCATGCCTATTGATTGTTTGCTAGGCAAAAACAGGAGCACACCTAGAGGGAGCCCAGGTCTTTTTCTTGAAGATGATGGGATTGTCTGAGTGGGTTTGTATGAACACACAGCTCATGACTGCCCAGTAAGGGAGTCAAGGGTGTCTATAGCATGGAACAAAGGCCCAGACAGCTGTCAAGGAGAGAGGCAGGGGCTATGGGTAACCAGCCCCTAAAAGTCATGTAGTGGAGGTTGACAGGGCCCATGAGAAGGAGGCCCTTTAACCAACCAGGGTAGATGTTGCCACCCTAGGTGACCTACCTGGTCTTCCTAGCTGGCAAATGGAGAGTGGGCCCAAAAGAGAGGAATTCTGAAGAGTGCAGAAAGTGTCCAAATCTTGAGGGCTTGACGCGACATGCCTCAGCCCTTGCAGCAGATGAAGCCTCTGGGGATCACCTCCTGTACTATGAGAATGATCTCCTTCATAGTGAGCCTAAGGTTCCTGGTGCTGGGGAAGCCCATGTGATGATTGTCCCCCAGTGTTACAGCACCTTGCTACTGGGTTTGTCTGATGACATCCATGACATGGCAGGACATTTAGGGCAAGACAAGTCCTTCACCAAGCTTGTCTCCCAAATTCCATTGGCCAAGGATGATGACAGCCTCAGGTGGATTCTGTTGGTCCTGTCCCATCTGTCAGACCAGTGGGTAATCACGGAAAAAGCAAAAAGCTTCCCTGGTCCCATTACCAATCATTGGCCCCACTTTGAAAGGGTGGATGTTGACAATATTGGACCCTTGTGCCCCAATACAGGCTTAGGCAACATGTTTGTCCTGGTCTCGGTGGATCATGGCACCTGCTACCCTAAGGCCATCACTCTGAGGTCAGTGACAGCACCTGTTGTGGATAGAGCTCTGATGGGGATCTTTACCCATGTTTGGTTCCCGAAGGAGGTAGTGTTTGACAGGTGTACTTTCTTTATGTTTGTGTACATGACGTCTGCATGGGATGAGTGTGGTGTGACCTATAAGTTCATCACACTGTAGCACCCCAAAACCAATGGTCTTGTAGAAAGAGTAAACAAGACCTTAAAGTGCATGTTGGGCCCGCCTGAGTCCATGAGGGGTAAGGGGGAAATCCTCTTGCCATGCCTTCTCTTTTCCTACTGGGAGGTACCACAAAGAGGAATATGTTTCAGCCCCTTTGAACTCCTCTATGGCCACATTGTTAGGGGACCAATGAGCATTTTCAAGAAGTATGGAAGCAAGCTCACACACACCCTCAGGATGTGGTAAGCCACATGCCACCCCCACAACCAGATTAATAGCTTCTTGAAGAATGGAAAAAACAAATTAGAGGAAATCCGAGAAGTCAAGAAGCTCTGTTATGGCCAGAAGGCCACAGTTGAAATTTCAGCCTGGCCAGAAAGTGTGGGTCGTGAAACCGGTACAGCTAAGATCTCTCCAGGACTGTTGGATCAGCCCATTTGAAATCAAGGAGTGGAAGAGGGAGGCCACCTACATGGTGGATCACCATACCCCTAGGAGCCCGCTAAGGGCACTCCATGTAAACAGACTCATGCACCAATTCAAGAGGTCCAAAACGAGCATGTTCCTCATGACAGAAGATGGAGGAAAAGAGGAGAGTAAACCTCTCACTGACCTTATCTTTGAATAGAATCATGAAGGCTGAATGGAGGGTGTCAACCTCTTTTCCACCCTGAACCCAGAACAGCAGAGTGACTATTACCAATTGCTGGGCCAGTTTGCCTTACTGGTCTCTCTCACCCCTGGACTAACACATCTATGTGTCCATGATGTTGACAATGGAGACAGTCCACCTGAAAGAACTAAATTTACAGGTTGTCAGGCAGGGTGAGAGCCAGGATGAAGGAGGAAAATTACAAGATGTTGGCTTTAGGGGGGATGTATGACATTACAACGCATGCTTTTACCACGCATGCCTTTACAACGCGGTTTTTACAACGCAAACCTTTACAACGCATAGCCCTTTGGGGTGCTGGATAGTGAATAGTTTAATTTACTATTCCAACTCCAGTCCCCGTGGACAATAGGGAAGGTGTTGGATAGTAAATTAAACGTATTCCCTATCCTAGAGTGCCCGCCATCGCAATGCGTTGTAATGGTTTGCGTTGTAAAAGTTGCGTCGTAAAGGCACTGCGTGGTAAAAGTTGCGTTGTAAAGGATGTTTCCCCTTTAGGGGTGATTGAACCCTTAGTAATCCCTGGTCCAGCCCTGTGGTGCTGGTACCACAGACAGCCCCACCAGGCACCACACCATAGCCCTGTTCTCCTTGGACTACCGGTGACTCAAGTCAGTCACCAGTACTGATGCACACCCTATCCCCCGTGCCGATGAGCTCATGGACAGCCTGGGATCTGCAAAATTCCTCAGTACCTTTGGTTTGACATTAGGGTACTGGCTGATCGCTCTAACTTAAGGGGCCAAGGAGATGTACGTTTTTTCAAACCCGGAAGGCTGCTTCTAGTTTTAGGTGAAGCCCTTTAGCTTAAAAAATGCCCTCCTACCTTCCAAGGTGGTTAACATGGTCCTGGCTGGTAAGGAGGATTTTTTGTGCCATCTACTTAGAGGACATTGCTGTCTATAGTTTGAGCTGGGAGGAACGCCTGCATTAACTTCATGAGGTGCTCCAGGCCTGGCAACAGGCAGTCCTGACCATCAAGGCCGATAAGTGACAGGTTGGGCATGGTTCTGTGGTGTACCTGGGACACCTGGTATGTGGGGCAAGGTGCAGCCCTTCCAGGCCAATGTTGAGACTATCCTGGCTTGGGAATGATCTAAAACCCAGACAGAAGTAAAAGCCTTCCTAGGCCTTTCAGGCTACTACAGAAACTCTATTGAGGGTTATGGCACCATTGTGACCCTCTTAACTGAGCTGACTTCCAAGAAGCAGCCCCGATTGGTGATCTGGACAGAGGCTTGGTAGAAAGCCTTTGACACCCTCAAGGAATCCATGTGTACAGCACCTTTACTCAAGGCACCTGATTTCTCCAAACAATTCCTCATGCAAACTGAGGCTTCAGAGCATGACACAGGGGCAGTGTTAGCACAGCTGAAAGAAGACGGCCTAGACCAACCAGTAGCATTCATTAGTAGGAGGTTACTTCTACTGGAACAGAAGTGGAGTGGCATAGATATAGAAGATTTTGCTGTGATCTGGGTACTGAAGAAGTGGAGACCATACCTGTTTGGGACTGGCTTCCTGATTCAGACAGACCACAGGTCCCTCAGATGGCTAATGCAGATGAAGGGTGCAAATCCCAAACTGCTGAGGTAGTCCATCTCCCGAAAGAGAACAGACTTTATGGGGAAAACACCATCCAGCGTCAGACCTGGCCAATGCTGATGGTCTCTTCGGGTTTTTCCACATTAGTTATGTGAACTCCCAAGGGGTTGGGTAGCTGTACCCCCTATTCAGTTGGGAGGGTCACATGTTGGAACTGATAGCCCTAGGGTGGTCCTTCCCCCAACTTTTTGCCTACCTCCTCCATTTTTCCAACCTTGGGGCATATTATCAAGCACAGCATTAAAATTATCGCCAGTTTAGCGGCAAAAAACTGCCGCCGCTAAAGCAGCGATAATGGACTTGATAATATGCCCTGGAGAATTCCAATAGAAGCCCATGTTCACACCAGAACATGGACTTCTATTGTAATTCTCAAGGGTGTATTATCAAGCCCATTATCGCCGCTTTAGCGGCAGTTATCTGCCACTAAACTGGCGATCATTTTTAACGCTGGTCTTGATAATATTCCCCCTGGTTTTTGCAGGCTTTAGGAGTCTGTGCACTTTATCACTGCTACCGACTGCTAAAGTGCTTGTGCTCTCTCCCCTAAACATGGTAATATTGGCTCACTGCAAATTGTCATATTTCATTTACCTATACATCCCTGGTAAAATGCCGTCCATGTGCCAGGTCCTATAAATGAAATGCTACTAGTAGGCCTGCAGCACTCAGTGTGCCCCCCACTTAAATAGCCCCCTATCCATGACTCAGGACTGCCATTGCAGAGCCTGTAACTGCAGTTTGCACTGCCATTTTGACTTGGCAAGATCAACCTTTTACCAGGCCTAAACCTTCCCTTTATATATATATAAGTCACCTCTGGGCTGCTGTGTGAATCAATCCAGTGAGTCACCTTTAGAAACTGCACTGAGCGACACTCTACTCGAGGACTTCGGTACTCCGTTGACGACAGCCACAACGATGACAAAATCTCTGTATCACAGTCCCTGCAATCATCGGAGTCAACTCATCACTGCTGTAGCTCGGACCAGAAACAGCGCATCGCAGCGTTTGCAAGGATCAACACCAACATATTGCTTCGGCTGCTCCCCACATCTTCTTCGATGTCAAGGCAGCTAGGATTAAGGTCATTTTGTTCAGAGGGCCTAACTTGGTCCCTGTATCCAGCCTGTGCTTCACTGCAGATGGGCTGAACTTTTGGATTTGTCGCTGTCAGGTGCGACCAGATATCCCAAGTAAGCACCAATTGCTTCTAAGTGCCATTTTTCATATCTCAGGTTCTACTTAATAGATTTTTATCATTTTGATCTTGTTTTATTTATTAAATTACGTTCTATTTTTCTAACCAGGTCTAGAACCTCTTTGTGTGCCATTTTACTGTTTGAAGTGTTGCACAAATGCTTTACATGTTGCCTCTAAGTTAAGCCTGGCTGCTCTGTGCCAAGCTTCCAGAGGGTTCACAAAGGTTAGTTGAGGGTTTACCTGCTTCTTGCCTGCATTATGATTGTGGTTGCTGCTTGACTAGGGCTCTGTTAGACATTGGGTCTCTAATTGGCAGAGATATGCTCCCTGTCCAAGTAGGGACCAGAATCCGAGTCAGGGTAAGTCAGATATACAAACTAAATTAACCTGTGTTCACCCACTGGTAGCTTGGCTCAGAGCAGTCAGGCTTAACTTAAGATTTAAACCCATAAAAAGACTCCACACCAGTTTATATAACTAGACAGTATTTTTCTGAGTAAAACAAGAAAAAAAGACAAGAATCCAATATGTGGAAGTCCAGATATGAATTTTTAAAGGTTAAATCCATAAACACTGTTTAGGAGTCAATAGTGCTAAATGGTTACTTGATGTCACACTAGACCGGATAAATCCAAAGTTCAGGCCAACTGTGATGGAGCGCAGGATGGCTACAGGACCCAAATCAGTTGACTGGGGGTGAGTGTTTGATTTGCTCAAACGCTCCGTCCATCATCCCCTTTGGTATCGCTTTGTTCGCCCTGAGTTGGCAGGGTATGCCCAGACGGGGGTCCCTTGCTCACCCTACCACTGGATTCAAGTTAGCCTGGCTGATGAGGGTTATGGACTCGAAAACGGTCCCAGGATGCTTGTTTCCGGTCCAGGGAAGACATGGCTTGGCAGTTCGTGCTGGACTGTTCCCATGAGGCACAGGGTCAGACTGATTTGCATATGGCCATGTCTGAACTGTGGTGGTGGAGTGAGCTAAAGAATGATGATGGATGAAACACAGATCAGTTGACTGGGGGTGAGTGTTTGATTTGCTCAAACGCTCTATCCATCATCCCCTTTGGCATCGCTTTGTTTGCCCTGAGTTGGCAGGGTATGCCCAGACGTCTGTCCTTTGCTCACTCTGCCACTGGATTCAAGATAGCCTGGCTGATGAGGGTTATGAACCCGAAACAGGTCCCAGGATGCTTGTTTCTGGTCCAGGGTAAACATGGCTTAGCAGTTCGGGCTGGACTGTTCCCATGAGGCAAAGGGTCAGACTAATTTGCATATGGCCATGTCTGAACTGGGGTGGTGGAGTGAGCTATAGAATGATGATGGATTAAACCCAGATCAGTTGACTGGGGATGAGTGTTTGATTTGCTCAAACGCTCCATCAATCATCCCCTTTGGTATCACTTTGTTCGCCCTGAGTTGGCAGGGTATGCCCAGACGTGGGTCCATTGCTCACTCTGCCACTGGATTCAAGATAGCCTGGCTGATGAGGGTTATGAACCCGAAACCGGTCCCAGGATGCTTGTTTCGGGTCCAGGGAAGACATGGCTTAGCAGTTCGGGCTGGACTGTTCCCATGAATCACAGGTTCAGACTGATTTGCATATGGCTATGTCTGAACTGTAGTGGTGAAGTGACCTAAAGAATGATGATGGATTAAACCCAGATCAGTTGACTGGGGGTGAGTGTTTGATTTTCTCAAATGATCCGTCCATCATCCCCTTTGGTATCGCTTTGTTCGCCCTCAGTTGGCAGGGTATGCCCAGAGGTGGGTCACTTGCTCACTCTGCCATTGGATTCAAGATAGCCTGGCTGATGAGGGTTATGAATCCAAAACCGGTCCCAGGATGCTTGTTTCCGGTCCAGGGAAGACATGGCTTTGCAGTTTGGGCTGGACTGTTTCCATGAGGCGCAGGGTCAGACTGATTTGCACATGGACGCGTCTGAACTGTGGTGGTGGAGTGAGCTAAAGAATGATGATGGATTAAATCCAGATCAGTTGACTGTGGTGAGTGCCTGATTTGCTCAAACGCTCCGTTCTGCATCCCCTTTGGTATCGCTCTGCCGAAAAAGTACCTTGTATGGAGCAAGCGTCGGTGTCGAGGACTCCCTTCGTTGGTTCCAATTCACGCAGTCGGGTTGATGCATCAAAGTTGTGCATTGCAGTTGATGTTGAAGGGTCAGCGCTGCATCAGACCTGAGCCTCGCAGTGGCATCTTCAGTTTGGAGCTGTGTCATCATCAAACCTTGCAGTTGAGACCTCCTTCATTGTTGAATCTGCACGGTGATGGCTTCAGAGGGCACTGCTTATATTCCGATCGGTGCAAAGTGGTAATTGCATCTAATTTTGCAGTAAACAGCTGCAAAACCCACTTCTGAGTCCCAGGAGTGGAGGGAGCACCACAGGCAAGGTTAGAACTCACAGATGGCAGTGTCCAGCAGCACCAGCAGAGTAGTAGAAGTATTTTGTGACCCTGAGTCTTTAGAGAATTGGAAGCAAGCCAACGAGCCCTTTAAGAAACTTGGGTTCAAGGATGTAGAGAACAGGTCCAGTCCTTCTCCCTCCCAGGCACGAAGCACCAGACAGCAGGCCAACACTGCAGAGAAGATAGCAAAGCGGCTGTCCCCCCATCCGCACAGCAGCTCTTCTTCCAAGCAGAATATTCTCTGTTCCAGCAAAGTTCTAATTTGGTGGTGTCAGAGGTTTAGTACTTATACTCAAATGTGCCGTTCAAGTGGGGGAGCCTTCAACGAGGCCTTTGAAGATCACAAGGTCCCTACCTTTCCTACCCTGGCTCCAGACTCACTACAGGGGGGTATGCAACTTTTTGTGCGTGGACAGGCTCAGCCCTATTTCAGTGCAAGTGTTCCAGGAAGGTTTTGGGTTGATCTCTCAAGTGGGGACAGAGAAAAAGGATAGGTCCCAAATCGCAATTTCCCCATGAGATTTCCATCGCAATTTTTAACAGTGATAAAGACCAGACAGCTGAGCAAAACTACAACTAATTTGGCAGAAAGCTAGAGCTCTACAGAGAAAGAGTGCTTTAGTAATTTGATAAAAATACATTCAGTAGTTTATGAGGAATTAAGGTTCAAAATGTATGTATATCTGGACACTTGGGGTCAAGAGGTCCCAAAACGTGTTTTCCCCATGCAATTTTCCACTTGGTATTGCTGTAAGCAAGTTTCCTAAGACAAACCAATTGTTGAAAAAATACAGATAATGTTTCTTTCCAACATGGCCACAGCTTTAGTAGGGCGTTGTACTTTGCAGGAAATGAAGACACTCAATGGGTAGAAGTCGAATTGTTCCTTTTTTTACAAATTGAGACACACAACCTTACCTGAGATTCATACAGTCCTCTTTTTGATCATTCAAAGAACACTCAGCAGTATTACTATAACCCTTTCTCCGCTTTTGAGTATAAATGGTAATGTCTCCTTCGACTGCAAGATCAGCCCTCAATTCCCCACATAAGAGCATAGTGGGCAAGGTCCAGGTATTGTAGTGGGTTCCCCGAATCTTCCGACACTCCACATGGCATGTCTCACCATTCCAACTGTGAAGTTGAGGAATTGCTGGAGCCACCGGTGATTCATCCCGCAGCACATGAATACAGGAAAACCGGGTCAACGTAGGCAAACCATTACCGGGTTTGCCTGCTTACTTCTGGCTCAATTGAGCATGGACCATCCAAACTACTGCATTCCTCCTTGTAGTATTAGGACTTTTCTGGTAAGCTAGCAGTATGAGGTGGGGTCCAGCAGCACGAAGCATCTGATTGAAAATCAGGCTCAGGAACTCCATGGAGGCACAACAATCCATCACTTAAAAAAAACAACACAGTTTAAGGGAAGTTATGGTTAGACACAGGGCCAGGACTGGGAATGCAAACTGGCCAAGGAAATTGAATCGGGCCGGCTGCTAGGGGAGGGGATGTGTGGAAAACACTGCAGCTGCTTTTGTTGCAGGGGGCCTATATTGCAGCTTTGCTACAAAACCGCCCTTCGGTAACATAATTGGCCCCCAGTGGTTCAAAACTGGCCCCCACTGGAGAAAAGCCCGGTGACCGCTAGGCCCAGTCAGGCCCTGGTAAGACAACAGAAACATAAACACCGCTGAAATTCATCGGGTTAGGTCTGCATTCCTTGTGTCGCACAACATCCATGCTAATTATAACTTGCACACCAAATTAAATGCTCTTCAATTTCTATAAATATTTATTTACCTTAAACAGTTGCTTCATTCCCAGAATTTGTATTTAATCTATGAATAAAGGGAAGTGGGATTGAATGGCCTAGCGCGGTGGGGATTACTGTACCTGCTTCAAAACCTTGGTACCTGGCGGCGACTCCATATACCTGTCCTACATTCAGCTCCCGCGGGTTCTCGCTCACTGCCACAAGCCTTTTTAATGTCAAGCACAGTAAAAACAAGTGAATATATGTTAAGAATTTTGAAAAGTCACTTCTAATGGATTCACATCATGGCTCTCAAGAGCATTGTCCTGACATTTTTTTTCCCTGTGGGTAAAGCCTCAAGTCCACAAACAATAATATAAAATGTTGGTTGTCAGCATTCTCGCTCAAACATGTTTTCATCTGAGGACAAGTCCAGCTGCAGTATGTTCTATATCCACACTCTTTTTGTATTTGTGCTTTACAGATGTCCAAGCAGATGAGCATCAATGTGATTGATGACGCATGAGAATTCCTGCTCACTTCTTTCATTCATGAGTCTTCAATTTATATAGCAAGTCATGTCAATTACTTAATGTCCATCCTAATCTGACCAACAAGCGAAGTGTAACAACTGTGTATCCACTGTAACCAGGGCCGGACAGGCTTTTTATTCCACCGGGCATTTACCTGGTGGGCTGGAGCCCCTGGAGGCCAGTTGTAGGACAGAGGAGCGCTCCTGGTACCTCTGGTACTTCTGTCACATTCCCCAGCTCCTGGAGGTGAATTGCATCAGGCTAGGGAGTCTCCAACAAATGGAAGAGAAAAAGAATGTAGAGAGAAAGCAATCTGAGAGGGAGGCGAGAGAGAGGAGACAAGGAGAGAGAGAGAGAAGAGGAGAGAATGGATGGATAGAGAGAAAGAAATTAGGAAAGGGGAGGATGGGAGTAGGGTTGGTTTTAGCATTTTTCTCAGCGATGCTTAAGGTTCCCCAGTCTGATTACAACCAGACAAAGAGCCATCTGCGCTAAAAAATGTATGAGACATGACAAAAAAGAGATGATTTGAAGGTGTGCACCTGTGAACCTGATATAAAACACTAGCAGTGAAATACTTGATTTAAATTTCAAGGGCCACTTGGAATGATGCTCTTTACTTCAGAGGCATGCTAAAAAGTAATCGGTGATTCACTGTTGTTAGTTTCCATGCCAACTCACTCCGTTTTCTGCAAGCAAGCTGAGTGCAGCTACAATATTGACAGGGGATCGAATGGAATCTTTCATGAAACCTCTATGCCAGACCTCCATTTGCTACGGATAAGAAACCTCACAGATAACACGATTGTCTTGTTTATACGAAATTCTACAGAATCTTTTGTTTTTTCAGTTAATATACAACTCATCTCTTGTTCATCTATGAAAATCAAGACCGTTTTGTAGAAATCTGTATGTGTACCAGTAGTGTTTGTCACACTCTTTATCTGGGCCGGATCTGCCTCTAGGACAATCTGGCAGCATCAGATGGGACATTTAACGTTCTTGTGGCTGTGTGTGGGCCAGTTTTGTGGTGCGGTGGAGTGGATTGTGGCCGTGCTTGGGCTGGTGTTGTAAACATATGTGGAGCAAGCAATACTGGGCAGGCTCTGGAAACTGTTATCTCATTGCATGCAGTGTGGGTGAATCAATAGAACTTTCTGAGTAGAAGATCAAATATGTAAAACACACGAGATGATGGACGGAATGTTGCACAATGGCAAAACATTCACCCCCAGTCACAGATCTGGGTTTAATCCATCTTTATTTTGCTCACCAAGCCACCCCAGTTCAGACATGGCCATATGCAAATCAGTCTGACCCTGTGCCTCATGGGAACAGTCCAGCCTTAACTGCCAAGCCAGGTCTTCCTATGAAACAAGCATACTGAGACCGGTTTTGGGATAACACCCCCTCATCAGCTAGGCTTGCTTAAATTCAGTGGCAAAGTGAACAAGGGACCCACGTGGAAAAGGAAAGGAAGTAAGTTAGTGAATTTCGGCACCAGGCAGCATGTTTTAAAAAAGTTGCTCAACTTTCATATATGGGTCACTTCTTTTTACTACCCAATTCATAAATGCGAGCCACTTTTATTTTAATGCCCTGGTCAACCATAGTCTACCCATCCGCTTGATAAAATTTACTTTGTTTGATTATTCTACTCTATCTCACTTGCAGTACCTCGTGATTTGTAACGAATGCTATATATATATGATCTAGTGGATGTCTGCTCCCTTTGCACAGCGCTCAAAAGCCCATGAGGCCTAGTTCACTCTTCACAAAACTAAGTACATGAAAAACAAAATGCCTAAAAAACAAAGAGTACTTCGACACTGTTCATGCTTCTCATCGAATCACATATCCATTCTTTCTTCAGGCGAACAAACAAGTCGATTTTTAGCAAAGCTAAACCTCGCGGAAATATTTCTTCATATAATATTGAACTGTTGACAAAGAACTCTGAAAAGGAGAATATTCAGTCCATCAGGAATGCGTTATCCTTAACCAGGCGTTAATTTTTAACCATAAAGTTCATGGGAGGATTGATATTTCGAAATTGTTGAACAGAACTGTAATAACCTCCTTAGGTAATTCTAATTTGAACTTCGTTTCAACTTGGCATCACTTAAACAATGTTTGGGCATTGCTTTATAGTTTTTTAAACAGGCAGTGGTGTTTGCATCATCACAAACTGTCCGTCTGTTTTCTGCACCTATGTCGATACCTTAATAAGTAAACTCCTATGTGGTTGGTGGTTCTTCAAACTAGATCTTTTTTTTTGTATTGTTGGAAACCTCAGAACGTTTGATTTTTTATGAAAACCTTATCTTCAAATGAACCAGCCTTCTACTTTTAAATAGTTTTTACTACATTTATTTTATGATGTCTATTACTTGACAGAGTGTTTTCAGAATATAGGGGGTCATTATGATAGCGGTAAATCCACCACCGGCAGCCTGCTGGTGGCTAGTTTACCGCCATCGTGGGGTCAAATACCGCCCACCAGATAAGGATGGCGGGCGGTGTGCTGGCGGACGGCAAGCCAGTCCACCATGACTCCGATACAGGCAATCGTTACGATTACCTGTCGGTCCCGGCCAGCATGCCTAGAATGGTGGTGGTGCCAAGCAGGCACCGTGCCCCAGATTAGGATGCTGTTCCAAGCTAGCCTTTCAATGGCGGTTCAACTGCCATTTAAAGGCTGGCAGAGATGTACTTTGGGGACCCATTGCGGGCCCCCCTTGAGCAGGGGCATGGGAATTGTGCACTTGAGGGGCACCTATGGTGCCCCCTACAGTTCCTTACACCAGGTGGCAGGCACGGCGTGGTGCCTGCTGCGTAGTGTACGGAAATGCATTATTGCCATTGCAGGGATGTTGCAACCAGCAGCACCCGCCGCAATGGTAAACATGCATGATGCGACAGCCACAGTGGCGGTCGCATTATAATTGCATGTGCAGGACCGCCGCCAAATGGGCGGGCGGTCCAGATTCCCGGGATGACTGCGGACAGACTTAAGTCCTTCCGCCATCATAATCACCCTCCTAGTGTTTACTTTTGTATTTGTGGCGTGGAGAATTATAAGTCATATTCATCAACATTTCCGAATTAAATTTCCATCATTGGTATTTATTTGACAGTCACAAGTCTCAAATTATCTATTTTGTTTATTTAAAAAAAAAGCACAAGAGAGAGTAAAACTGTCCCTTGAGTTATTGCATTGCTCTACAAGTAAATACACACCTTTCAAAAAACAAATACACATAATTCAGCACTAGAGCATAAAAATACATTTAGGGCCTGTTTACGAGTAAAACCCTTTTTACATACAGCTCAGAATTACAAGTTGGAACGTATTTAATGCATCCGATAATTATCGTTCGGTTAAATATCTCAGGTTTCCTTGAATTTTGGCCGGTCATGCCTACCGAAATGTTTTGGGGGAAAGGCATTTGGTATTTAAATAATAATAATAATAATAATACTGATGCTTGTAGAGCGCGAACAGCTACCTCTCGAGGAGGTGTCCCGGCGCTGGTCCCGGTCCCATACTATAAGGAATTTAGGGGCATATTAGCAAGAAATTATTGCAGTTTTAGCGGCAGGAAACTGCCGCTAAAACGGAGATAATGGGCTTGCTAATATGCGTTAAAGATTTCCAATAGAAGCCCAGGTTAGATGTGCAGAACTGTTGTGTGTAATGGGGTAAAGATCGCCTCTTCTGTCAGCTTTTAGCTAGGGTTATCGACCCACTGGGCGCATTATTCAAGACCACATGCATATTTGTATTCATCGTTCTGTCCATATTTGCTGTTGCCAGGTATTGCCAGTGTTTCCTGGTTGTCAATTGTCAACATAAAATGTTTGAAATATTCTTTATGGAGGAGGACTTACCCTGTTGCACAGAGTCTTAAATGCATGTATTTAATGTATACCTAAATATTTGTCAATGCTCTTCTTGTAAATAAATGGGAAGGGAGTCATCAAAAGACATAATGAAATGAAATGAGTAAAGTTTGATAATGAAATTCAACTTCAAATTATGCTGCAGAGAGACAAAGCAGGAATACCCAAACACAAACACTAAAATGCCCTAAAAATGAGGCAGTTCCTTCTTATGTGAGATAATGCTAAGATTTTTGGACAGGGTTAATTTGAAATTTCGCACAATAAATACTCAAAAAATCACTCTCCTTTGAATGTAGGAATACAACACAACACACCCAAGGGCAGGTACAGCTAGGCTCACCAGGCTTCTATAGAGCTCGGTAAAGGAGCAGCGCCACTGCTCTCTGAGGGCAGAAGGCTGACAACATGCAGAGATGGGCAGCCTTAGACAAGCTCACCCTGATTTACTTTACACTCCACTAGTATGAAAAGCGCATTTAGAGAGGCGCAGAGAGGCCTAAAAGGAGAGAAGGACACTGCTGTAACAGGAGCTGGAGGCAGCAGTGGTTGATGGAAGACAGTGTCCAACCAGCAGAATGCTGTGAGGCTCACAGATATGGCATTGGGAGATACAATCACTCAATCAGTCAGTGGTTTGTAAAGTGTGACTACTTACCCATGAGGGTCTTAAGGTGCTGGGAGGAGCTGCTGGTCCCTCTGGGTGTGGATGATCATTCGAAGAGCCAGGTCTTGAGGGCCTTCTTGAATTGGGTCAGCGACGCAGATTTCCTGAGGAGGAGGGGCAGGGTGTTCCAGGGCTTGCCGGCAAGGTAGGAGAATGAACTTCCTCCAGTTCTGGTTTTGTGGATCCTGGGGACGGAGGCACGGGTGTCTTGGCCAGAACGAAGTTGTGTGGCTGGTATGTGGAATGCGAGGCAGTGGTTCGGGTATGCTGGTTCTATGTTGTGGAGATCTGTATGGGCAGGTGTGAAGAGCTTGAAGGTGAATCTCTTTATGACCGGGAGCCAATGGAGTTGTCAGAGGTGTTGCGTGAAGTGGCTGCAGTGGGGGATGTTGAGGACCAGTCAGGCAGAGGCATTTTGAACGTTCTGTAGTTTCTTGAGCTGTTTCTGGGTGACACAGGCGTAGAGTGCTTTGACATAGTCGAGTCTGCTGGTGATGAGTGCGTGGGAGAGCATCTTTCTGGATTCTGTGGGGATCCATCTGAATATCTTTAGAAGCAGACAAAGTGTGTGGAAGCAGGCTGAGGAAATTGTGTTGGTTTGGCGGTTCATTGTGAGTGATAATTCCAGTATGATGCCAAGGTTGCATGCATGGTCTGTAGGGGTGGGAAGGGGTCCTAGAGTGGCTGGCCACCAGGAGTCGTCCCATACTGAATGGGTGGGACCCAGGATGAGTACTTGGGTCTTGTCCGAGTTGAACTTAAGGCAGCTATCTTTCATGCAGATGGCAATGGCCTTCATTCCACTGTGGTAGTTGGTTCTGGCGGTTGTGGGCTAATTGGTGAGAGAGAGGATCAGCTGGGTGTTGTCGGTGTAGGAGACAATGTTGAGTCTGTGGCTTCTGATGATGGATGTGAGGGGGGCCATGTAGACGTTAAAGAGAGTGGGACTCAGGGAGGAGCCCTGGGGCCTGCGACTGATCTCTGTGGTTCGCCGTGTCCGTTGGTGAGGAAGGAGTGAATCCAGTCCAGTGCCTTGTCGTTGATGCTAGCTTCGTGGAGTCTTGTGATTAGGGTGCAGTGGGAGATGGTGTCGAAGGCGGCTGAGAGGTTCTTTAGGATGAGGGCTGCTGTCTTGCACCGGTTGAGGAGGGAGTAGATGTCATCAGTGGCAGCGAGGAGTGCGATCTCCGTATTGTAGTTGCTTCGGAAGCAGGATTGGCAGGTGTTCAGGACGTGGTTCACTTTGATGACCTAGGAGAGTTGGGAGTTGATGGACTTCTCGATGATAGGAGATAGAAGATCTGCAGGTGTTTGGAGCAACCATGGTAGGTCAATGTTCACTACCTTATTAAAACAAAAAAATGAAACAGTGTAAAGCACATAAATAACTTATAAAGCCTAATAACTAATAGATGAATTGCGTAGTTTGAAGTGAAATAATACTTATCTTTATTGTGAGCACTAAGAAAAGAAGACTTGTTGCTCGCAGTCATCTATATTATTGGGCATACTGTTTAGTTATTGGTCTACTTTTAAGGTGTTTTTGTTGGTTGTTTTTCCCCTTGCCTCATGGGAAGTGTAGTTGTTTGCATACATTGGTTGATATTGAGATTAAAACATGCAAAGCGTACCATTATAGGAGGCTCTGCTCTTGTCATAAAGTTGATTGTTTCTCTTTAGTTTTACAGGAAGGAATACTTTCAAGGAAGGACTCAAGCAGTATCTCATTACAGACTTTAATCAGAAGATGGACCTGCTTGAGTCTATTGGATGATCCATCAATTTATGCGATCTCGTAGCCTTATACATTAATACTCTACGCTATTGTGAGGAAAGCACTGTTTCAGCCTACGAAACTAGACTTGCCTTCAAAAGGTAAAGTCTGAACATCATGACCACATCCATCTTTGTCCGGCTACAGTTAACCCTGTCTAAAAACTGTGGCACAGATTTATGGAGACTTTGAGTTGGGTTTGTGCTGCTACTGTAACACAAAACCAATGTAATGTGCTATGTTGGTATTTACAATCAAGCAGAAATCCTGATTTGCTTTGTGTTATAACCAAATGTAATCCAAAACTGTACAATGTGATGCCTTGCGGTAGTTTGTATCAGGGTGGCATACCATAGGTCTTGAATGGGCATTGGCGTGCAACCACCCTCAGGTTTTGATGCAAATTCTTAGCTGCAAAGAACAGTGGAGAAGGATTTGCAGAAAAATCCTACACCTCCCTGGGGCAGGTATAATGAGGAGAAATGCTTTTATTTCTGCAGGTTTTCCCTTTTGCATGAGAGCTGTAGCATACAGCACACACATAAAAGGGTAGTGCCTTAAATCTTAGATTTGTATCAGAAGGGAATCCTTCCTATGGAAAAACTATGCTTACCACAATGCAGGGACCATTGTACTATGGCACAGGGTAGTACTTAATTTGTAAAAGAAAAAATAATTGCCCGTGCCCTCGCCAAGAGGACACTGCAGCTTGCACCACTCATTGCCCCTTCTATAGCTGCCACTGACACTACAAACACACTTACTAACTATTAAACTCCTACACATTTGACTATTCGGATTAGTTCAGGCCCTCAAAGCTATAAGAATTGCTTGGGTGGGAGATAATTGTCACTGTTTAATGTATATTGGATTATTAAACAACTGTCTTTGTGCTCATATTTAAATAGAACTAACAGCACCACCATGTTGCAGACTGTCCTAAGTGCTAGCGTTGGCAACTAAGTGCCAATGCGAAGCACCGGAAACCACTGGCTCAAATTAAGCATTGCGCAAGGGTGTCTGCTTTGGTGAATGGCAGCTTAAAGTGTCAGCGCAGGGAGAGAGCAGAACAGTGCGACATTTTAGTAGATATATGTTAGCCCTTACATCCTGATATTTCAACCTGCCTCTTTTGCTGGATTCATTTCTGTTCGCCTTAGACTTTGTGCGCTCTACTACTGCTAACCAGTGATAAAGTCCTGGTGCTCTTTCCCTAAAAAACAATAAATTGGCCTACAACTGCCACATTTAATTTACTTATAAATCTCTAGTACATGGTCCTATATGTACCCAGGACCTGTATATTAAAAACTAGTGGGTCTTCGGCACCACTCATTGTAACACCCACTAAAGTAGCCTTTTCAAACATGTTTCAGGTCTGCTACTGCAGCCTGTAGTTCAGCCTTTACTGCCATTTCGGCCTAGCAAAATAAACCTTTTGCCAGGCCTAAAACATCCTTTGCAATATACAAAGGTTACCCCTGAGGTAGGCCCTGAACAGCCCATTGGGCAGGATGCAGTGCATTTAAAAAGTAGGACCTGTGGGGTGAGGTTTTAAATGTCCTGGTAGTGAAAAACTCCAAAAGTCGTTTTTCATTACTACAAAGGCCTATCTCTTCCATAGTAAAACATTGGCTTCCCTCATTACAGTTAATAAGTGATAACTTTCAACTGGGAGCAGGTGGACAGGTTGAATTTGGTGTATAAGGAAGTGTATTTAAAAGTCTTCTTTACTGGTAAAGTCAATTTTTAAGCCACAATTCTGAAAATGCCACTTTTAGAAAGATGCCATTTTCTAGCCTTAACAATTTTGTGCCTGCAGCCGGTGTCTTGGGTCACATGACTGGAGGCATTTACCAGTTGTTCTTTGTGTATTCCTCCCAGACTGCAAAACAAAGATAGACTATGTGCTTGCATAATATACCATCCTACCAGGAAGGTGGGGGCGTAGCAGTCCCCTGTCCCAATTACAATGCAAAGGAGCTACCTCCCCACATACACACACACAAACAAAGAAACGTGACACCAGCCTTATGTCAATCACTTGGAGCTAGGGCAAAGAAATTAACTTTCCAGAACCGGATGTTTGGGGTGGTCTAGGAGCTTCCCCCACTTCAAAGGCTGATACCAGGTTTAAATAGAGGACCTAGTCTTTACTTGCTTATCAGATCGCACCTGGATCTGTGGAAGGCTCAAAAGAAGCACTACCCTTCTGCCTAAGGCTGGAACAATGGACCTTCCCTCAAACCAAGGACCACCAGATTCACTCTAAGGCTAGGTGACTGGTGTTCTGTTCTGAGCTACAAGGACACACCAAGCTGCAGAGGCTTCCTTGCAACCTGCCCAGCTGATCTGGACCTGGGGCTGGACCTGCAACTGGACCTAGTTGGGCCCATCTGGTCTCTGCTAGAGTGAGTACCTGATTCCCAAGATATGCCTCCCTAGGTCTTGGCACGAGAGGGAACTATTCTGCCTAGAAAGGGAGAAATTCTGAAGTTTTGGGCTCTTCATGACTCTGAATGGACATGTTTGGGTTGAGACTCTGCCCCTCACAATGACCGCAAATGAAAAACTTCAGTGAGCCAAACTCTTTGCTCTACAACTACCACCAGTTACAATGGGCAACGTGAGATCTGCATCAGCCTGTGGTGACTGCCAACGCAAAGCTCCAGCAACAACCATCAGCGACACCGAACCGGATCTCCAAGCTACAGCAACAATTATCTGCAACATCCAGCCTGCACTTCACACTACAGCGATAACTATCTGTGGCACTCTTCCTGCTCTTTATGGCCTCCTCCGCTGCTAACTGGACTCTTCGCACCAAACTTTAAGAAGGTATATTGTTCAGTGGATCTAACTTGGTCCCTGTATCTGGCCCTATCGTGGCCAGCCTGAACCTGTGTCTACCATGACCAGATTACCACGAGTGGAGTTTGGTGCTTTTAGGCGGTATACTTACCTACGCTTTTCAAATTGCATATCTCTAGTTCTACTGATTGGATTTTTGTTTTTCTGGTTTCATTTTATTTCTTAAAATGTACTATGTCTTTCTAAATTGGAATGGGACAATTTTCCTTCACACATTCCCCCTAAGTTAAGCCTGACTGCTTCTGTGCCAAACAACCAGAGGGATAAGCATGAGTTAATTTAGTGACTCTTTGTGGTTCACTCTTGTGAATACCCTTCTCAAGCAGGAAACACAAACAGGGATTGTGGTTGTTGGCTGAGAAGTGTGTTAACTCCCCCAAATCAAAAACCCAGTTTTCTACAGTATAGTGCTGCTCTTCTCCCTCCTGGTCATGCACCTCAGCACATCAACTTTGCTTGCTTCGCTGCATGATTTGTTTGTAAATCTGGGCCTATAGATTTATTTTAAGCAAGAGGCCAACACTATAATGTTCATGATTTTGACCTTGTCTATATACACACACACACACATATCTTTAAGTTCATACATTCAAATGTATATACCAAATTCTACCACAATGAAGCTTGATCCCATCTTAGTCCTGGCCCCTTGATAGACCTCCATAAAAAAATTGTTGTCGAGAGATTTTCATTTGTGTTTTGTATCATTACAGAAGTAATTTAGATTAGTTGAGCATTGCTAAAGTAGGCTGGATTTTCTGGACGACACTTTAAAAAATAGCTGATGTGTTTCAGTGCTGATGTAATATTTAAGGAACCATGAGACCTTTATACTTTATTTTGGAACAAAAACATAGGTTTTGGGGTTCAAGCAGTCTTATAAACACAGAAAAAAATTCTCAGAGCAACCCTTCTGCCATTTTCCAAAATGTCGACTCTATAATGATGTGTTTCTGTCATCATAGTGGAAAATTATTTTAATAATGTGTTTGTTTCAGGTTTTCCGTTGATTCAAATTCATAAACATGAGAGAAGCAGTTGGTAGCAGAGGTTTTTTAACCTCCTGATAGAGTGTTGCTAACTACAGAATCAGAGGACTCCTTCAACAAAGACAAATGTGTCATATGCTAAATTAATGCAAAATAAAAGCTAACATTAACTGCGACTGGACAGAAGAGAGTTTGAGATGCTGCAGAAATACAGCAAGACGAAGTTCACAAAATATTGAAGCTGATGGGTGAACATGACCAAATATTGAATTATTGTAACAACAAGTGCTACAAGTTGTATAAAATGGAAAAAATCCTGGAAACAATTTGTAAAAAAAATAGCAGAAACCAGTGAATCACAACAAGAATCCGAGTCTTCCGAGAAAGCGTCAACAACTAAACCCAATGCCCATCCACTTAGAAGATCGATGGCTATCCCTTGAACCTCCAACAACTGATCAGAAAGCAGAGGATCTTCATTGTGTTATCTGTGGTTTCGCCAAAACAAGGGCCCAAGGGATTGATGAAAGAACAAAGTACAGAGTATTTGAGTCTCAAAGGGAAATGTGTTTTTATCTGTAGCTAGTTTCTTCTAAGATGAATTTTTCATCTGAGTAGCTGTTCTAAAGAGGGTGGTGAATGTATCTGCAGAGGATTTGTACGCCAGACCAAACTGCATGTGTCCATACATTGGAAAATATGTACTTACAGTGAGCTCCCAGCAGCAACGTAACCACCAGCCCTCAGTTAAGTTTGCACTTGGAAAAAGCAAATTAAGTTTTAAAGTCACTCTGGAGTGCTGGCTATGGGTTCACACTAAGTGAGATCAGAGAAATAAAGATCAACATTGATGAAACTGAATGATCGATAATAATGAAATTAAGATTTTCCTGTGAGAATCTGCAATGACAGAATTCATTTTTGTCAGTCTAGCAAAAAGAATGAGACACTCAGGGTGTTCTCAGCTGATTTGACTCATGAAGTTCTTGGTGCCAAAATAAAATCATAGGATGTAGCAAAATCAGCAGAACCATTTTAAGAAACATCCTAAAAGATTTAGGGGCCGATTACGAGCGCGACGGTCTTCTGACTGCTGCACTCTTGGTGGAGCAGTAGTGGCAGTTCAAAGTTGTACCCAATTTAGACAGACGCCTGCACCAGGGAGCCGCCATTCTGGGACTGGTGCAGTGCTGAGCATATTATGAGTACCTCCACTGCCAGCCATTTCAAGGCCAGCTCCCCACCATGAAAAGGCTGGCAATGGAGAAACAAAGGGGGACCTATAAGGCCCCCCCCCCACCATGGGGATGCATTCAGGGGGGCACAAAATGTGCCCCCCTGTCCGCTTGCACCCCCAATTCCAGCACGGCATGGATGTCAACATACATGGTGTGCTGGAATATTTTTGCCATTCTTATTGCGGTGCCTGTTTTTCTGGCACCGCAGTGGAAAAGGGAAAAAGACCATCTACCTGCACGAGAAAATCTCATTATCAGGTGGGTGGTCTTTGCATGGCTTTGGCACAGACGTGCCGGCAGAGTTCCAGCGCAACTGTGCTAAAGTCACAATCAGGCCCTTCTCGCATCTGTCCTTTAGCTGGCTGCCATATTTAGTAGTTAGCAGTACACCTTTTTTTTACTTCTGGTGGTATTTCCGGGCGAACAGGGGAAACATTTGAATGGAAACCCGGGCGTGCAGGGGACATAAGATTTAATAAGGCGCTGCTTTATTTTACTCATAATTTGCTATTCATGCTGTTGTTTTGCACTTTTGACTATCGGGTCCTCACACTGTAGGCTAGCGGTCTGAACATCTTTTAACTGTTTTAATTTGCATTTCCTTTTTTAAAATAAAAGCTTCTTCTATTCTATTGTTTAATTACTCGATTTTACCTTTTAAGTGCCTCACGAATCTCTAACTCGCCGTGGGTGTTTGTCCCATTTGAGCGGAGAAAGTGCATGGCGGTGTCTCCTTTCTGTCTTTTAGATGGATGCCATTAGTTAGCAGTCCAGCTTTTTTGTGCTTCTGGTGGGATTTCCAGATGAACAGGTGATAAATTAGAATTGAAACTCGGGCACGCAGCGGATGCGGAGAGCGGGCGCGCCGCTGGTGAGCCGAAGGAGTGCCAAAGGCAAGCCCATCTGCGCCTGTCCGTGCCTGGATGGCATCCAGCACCAGGACCCCTGTTCAATTGACAAAATATATGAGTGAAGAACTGCATGCAATACAGTAAGTTGGTAAGCTGACTCTTTATCGACCCCATACTCTAACCCCGACCTGGAATTCTATAACTGTCAAGCCTGAAACTTTGACCTTAAGGGGACCTATATAGATCAGCAGGACCGACGTAGATTCCCAGAAGCCCCTGTAGGGAAAAAGGGAGGCAAGTTTAGGGAGGGAGGTCTTGTGTATGCTTCTCAACACAAGACCTCTTATTATAAATAAATATGATTTTGCAGACTTTTTGATCCAATATAATCCAGACATTGCCTTTCTCACAGAGACATGGGCAGATATTTCCTCGGACCCAGACATCAACATAGCTATTCCCTTGGGCTATAATGTTGAATGTTTGAATAGAACAGACAAGAAAGGTGGGGGGGGTTGTGACTGTGTTTCGCAGCTCAATAAATGCTAAATGTCAGCCAACACTCCATTTGGACTGTGAAGCACTTGGTTTTTCCCTGAAATTGAATACTAGATTCACTTATCAGGGCTTATTGATTTATCAACCACTGGGCCCGAAGGCTAATTTTATTCACAAAATTCAGGACTTCATGGAATCTTGCATAAACTACCCCAGTTTTACGTTAGTGGGCGATTTTAATTTTCACTGAGTTGCTGAATAATTCTGACACAAATAACTTGGCTGATACTCTTAGGAGGTTTAAATTAAATCATGTAATAAAAGAACCCACCCATCTTGTCATCAAAACCCTTGATTGAATATTTACAAAGAACCAGGAGCTAAAAGTAGAAAAGGTCTTGCCAGTAGTATGGTCTGACCATAAGGCAATTTTTCTCTTTCTCAGGGTTCCCTCATATTATGATACGGACAATAATAAATCTAGAAGCATTAATTAACGGTCCTTGAAAAACCTTATTGTTGAGGAACTGAGGGACACTCTCCAGCACTCACCCAGTTCTAGGCTGCAACCTGAATAATGCTGCAGTTAACTACAGGCTTCAAGAGCATTTATGGAGTAAGGATTATTGTCCAAACAAAAAAGTCAAATATAAAGAACTACTGGTACAATACAAGAGCTTAATAAAAACAGACAAAACTAAATCTTTTTTGAAAGTATAAGCTCAGCAAAAAACACAAACAGAGAACTTTTTTAAAACAGTCAAATCTTTGTCAAAATGGAACAGTCGTAGTTATTTAATTCGAGATGAATACTTTTGTAATACGCTGGCAATCTTCTTTCAGTCTAAAGTCAACTCCGTTTATCAAAACTTTTCAACTCCTTCAAATAAGTTAAGTATAGGTGATTTGTTAACTTATGTTAAGGAGCTGGGCTTACAGCAAACCTTTAGTCACTTAGGTAATCACATTTTGGAAGCTTTTCTACTTTTACTAAGGAAGCATTAATCAGTTTCATTATCATTATTAAAACTGGGGCTCCATTGGATCCTTGTCCACTACAGGTACCTAAGCAGGTTGCCATTGTAGTTGCCGGTACGCTTATGGAACTTTTGAATAAAATGTTGATTACAGGGCAATTCCATATATATGGAAAAAGGCATCCATCCTACCAATGGTGAAAAAACCCTGCTTAGATCCAATGAAAGTGGAAAACTAGAGGCCCATATCCCACCTACCTTTCCCTGATTAAAATACTTGAGAAATCAATAAACAAGGCGAGGCTAGCTTTTGTTGGATGCTAAATTGCTGCTCAACCCCTCACAGTACTGCTTCAGAGCAAATCACTGCACTGAATCAGCCTTGCTAGCAGCCTCTGAGGAATTAAAAATGACAATCAACAAGGGTGGAAAAGCAGCATTGATTTTCACCATTCACTCCTCTTAAAGCAGCTCCATCTGCTAGGTTTCAGAAATTCATCTTTGACGTTGCTGAGCTCATTTCTGAGTAATAGACAGCAGCGGCTGGAGATGGGTGTGCGAGTTCTTCACCTTTCTCCCTTCCCTGTGGTCTTTCCCAGGGGTCTTCCCTTAGCCCCACGTTGTTTAATGTTTATGTTAGCCCCTCATTAAGCATATTCAAAGCTATGGTTTAGCTGTGTTTTCCTACGCTGATGACACTCAGAAAGTGGTATCTATTTCATCGTACGTAAATAATGTGACAAGAAATTTCTGTTACTGCATGTCCCCAGTTGCACTTTGGATGCAGAATAAGGGGCCCATTACGATGTCGGGTGGATCGGCACCACCATGGTGGTGGTGGCGATCCGCCTGAAATGAGTGCCCGCCCGCCACCCTTTGCCCCCGCCATATTACTATGGCGGGGGCACCTCACCGTCCGCCACTTTTCCGCCCCGGTCGCCTTGCGGCCTAGGCGGAAAATGTTTAGTATGGTGGCAGTGTCTATGAGACACCGCCAGCCATATTATGATGGGCTTGCTGACATGCTTTGCCGCCACGGAAAGGCATGCGGAGACTCCCTGCGGGGGCCCGTTGCGGACCCCCTGGGAGTCCGGGGGGTGGGGGGTGCACATGGGGGGTACCTGTTGCATTTCAAAGTGCAACATGGCAGGCACCGCGCGGTGCCTGTCATGTTGTGCTTTGAAATGCACAACATGCATTTTTACCATTGCGGCGGGCGGCGCTTTCAGCACCGCCCGCCGCAATGGTAAAAATACAGGATGCGCCCGCCAGTGTGGCGGGCGCATCTTAATGCCTAAGGCGGGACCGCCGCTCCTATGGCAGGCAGTCCCGTTTTGCACGAGGATGGCGGGCGGGCATAGTCCGCCCGCCATCCTAATGGGGGCCAAAGTGTCTGAAATTGAATACAGATACATCAAGGTTCTGCTTTTTGAAAAAGAGACGACGTTCTGTAATGACTCATGGTGGCCGTCGAGCCTAGGCACATTACCAGTTCCGGATCCAGAAAGTGCGAAATCTAGGAGTCATTTTTGAATTATCCTTTTTGTAGCAAATAAGTTCAATTTCTTCTTCTGGCTTTATTGTGCTGAAGATCCTGAAAAAATATTTTCGTCTATTCCCCTTGACCTTCAGAAAACAGTTATGACATCTCTCATTTTCTCAAAGTTAGATTACTGTAATGCTTTGTATTTGGGTGCCAATAAATGTGTGTTGAGGAGACTGCAGGCTTTGCAAAATGCACTGGCAAGACTGCTGCTTAAATCCCTAAGTTTACTTCCATGTTTCAATCTTTGCCAGGTCTTCCCTGGATCCCAGTGAGAAAAAGGATTGTTTTTAAGGCTTTGTGCATGGTATACAAGGCTCTCCATCGGATTGGCCCTAAGTACTTGCAGGATCAGTTCTCCTGGTACAAGCCAAGCAGAAATCTTAGATCCAGCTCCTCATGCTCTGTCATCCTTCCCAGACCAAACAAAGCAAGATGGGGAGGTAGGGCAATTTCCATTTCTGCAGGAAAATGGTGGAACTCATTACCTCTTACTCTGCACTGTCAACCTTCCCTGATGCAATTTAGGAAGCAGCTGAAGACTTGGCTGCTTACCAAAGCTGCTGAATAAGCAGCTGTTAGAACCGATTGCATTTTAGCGTCTAACTGGCTCGGGTGTCCTGCCTTTTTTAGCGCCAAGACACCTCAGGGTAATTGCACACTTGAACCAATTTCATCCATTTCAATTTCAAAGAGCAAAATGCAGTCACTGAAAGTGAAGTTATCCAGTGGCTGAAGTGAGCTGACCTCCTGCCCCATGCAGTATGGTATAGTGGGTTGAAGCAAAATGTTAGTGACACACAAAAGGACCAATGGTTGAAGAAAGCTGGTTAAAAGCCCCTTTAAATAAGTATATTGTACATATTTTTTTTTAAATCAAAAGATCTTGTCTAACACCAGACCTAAAAAAAGGATGGGTGGCCCAAACCCAATGTCTGGAAAGCAGGACGATGGGGTTGGCAGGTCAGATCAACACATAAAGCATAATAACTTCAAACCTGGTGAAAATAGACCCCTCATCCAACCTCAGTAAGGGGTCCATTAGGATGACGGGCGGACTTTGCCCGCCCGTCATCCCACCCTAAATCGGGACCGCCCGCCATGAGGGCGGGGGTCCCGGGGTTGCCATTAGGATGTACCCGCCACAGTGGCGGGCACATCCTGTATTTTCAGCATTGTGGCGGGCGGTGCTCTCTGCACCGCCCAACACAATGTTGAAAATGCACTTTAACATTGTCATTTGCAAAGCGGCAGGCACCGCGCGGTGCCTGCCGCTTTGCAAATGACAATGAAGGGGGGTACCACAGGTACCCCCACGTGCACCCCCCACCTGTACTTCAATCTGGTGGCCCACAGGGGGCCCCCAGAGGGAAGACCGCATGCCTTTCCGTGGCGGCATCGCCGCCGCGGAAAGGCACTGCACACCACTCATCATAATATGTCTGGCGGTGTCTATTAGAAACCGCCACCATATTATTCCTTTTCCGCCCCGGCCGCAAGGTGACCGGCGCACAAAAGTGGCGGGCGGTGTTTCCCTCCGTTGCGGTCCCCCCGCCATTGTAATGTGGTGGGGGGGAAAAGCGTGGCGGGCGGGCATTTCTGTCGGGCGGATCGCTACCGCCACGATGGCGGTGGCGATCCGCCCGACATCGTAATGGAGCCCTAAGTATTCAAACGTAATCTATGCTTTTGATATGAAAATCGTTATCAAGGACCAGCATATCTACAGGGTAACTGTACATATGTAATTATAGATTTCCTTGACATTAAGGACGAGGCTGGTTTTGAAGGCTATTGGGATCTTATCACTAAGTCTCATGATTGGAAGCTCTACCACCTGTTTAGAATAGGCACGCTGCCAATAAGATGCTTTACAAGCAAACGGAATACCGCCAGAAGTGACAAGTACATATTTTGTCAGGGAGAGAGTGAGAACATAGATCATCTCCTATTTGCTTGTCCTGCTTATCACTTGCCGAAGATACAATGGCTTAAACCAGTATGCTTGCCCATGAATACAAGATCGGCGATGGTTGCAAGAAGAATTTTAAAATCAGATACAACCGCCCTCACTGTGATTGGTGTGTCAAAATTCTTGAGCTGGGCGTGGGCCATTCATAACAAAAAGGGGGGGTAATGTAGGTTATAGAGTGATGATGGACCCTACTTTGTTGGAGTATTAGCTATGATCTGCACCATTCTGGTACTGTAAAGTAGATCATCTGTTCTTTTTAACGCTCTCGAAGACTGCATATTGTTTTTACATATCAATTTCATATTTTAAAATCCTGTTTTAACATGTACACATATTTATTTATTAATTTATGTCAATATGGAATAGTATTTTTGTTTAATATCCACTTATTTATATGATGTATTTTAAGAGAAAGAGTATCTGTTTTAAATTTGAAAGATCATGTCTTTTATGATGAATAATCAAAATAAAGACTTTATTGAATTGAATTGATAGATTTACTATTCATTTACACACATCTATATGCACTTACCTTGTCAACGTTTTGTCCTTAATATTTTTCCCACAGTGTTATGCTATAACAATGTCATTGAGACGTTATGTAAGCTGTGCAGTTGCACAAATGTTGCATCCCTGATGTTTTCCTCCCCCGACATTGACCAGACTACAAAACTCGCTTGTGGGAGAGTGAATCACAAAGTGACTCAGACCAACTTCCCATCTTCTCTGAAGTATACAAGTAACACAGCTCTTTACAGCAGGGACACAGCCCATTATGCAATCTTAATTCAAAACCCTTGATTTGTCTATACATTTGCCAGATCAGCGTTGCCTGGTTTTAGTCAAGCCAGTTCATGGCCCTTGCTTCTGCAAAGTACATATTGTAAATCAGTCTGTTGTACACTACTAGGAATGCTGCATTGTGATTGGCTCGTAGCTGACTGATATCTGCCCAAGAGCTTCATAACTAGTACTTGAGATAAGTCTCACTATAGTATCAACTTACATAGCATAACACCTTCTTTCCAATACAGCTGCGTTTGAAGATCATAGAGTTCAGATAAAGAACTGTAACATCCAGCTATCTCCATGAATGTGCCTGCACAGGAAGGCATCCTGCTGGAGAAGACAGTTTTAGAAATAGTAATTTTCCCGTGCATAACTGAGTATGTTCATGAAAATGCCAAGGAAGATGAGCCTCTGAAAACATTCATTTCTATGTGTTGGTATCAAATATTTAAAATATTTCAAATCTGTGAAAATGTTGCAGTTAAGAAAGGACAGTTTTAGTGCTTTAAAACATCACCCTCAATCATTTGCCTGTTTTACCTGTTTACTGTTTTAATATTATTTGATTATCTTTGAATGTATCCGTTTATAAGGAATACAAAGATGCATTTTTGTATACATCAAATATATATTTTAAAATGTGCCTTAACATGTTCTCATATATAGCTCACAATAAATGTATTTTGAGGCCAGTGCACATTTATGAAGGGAGATGCTGCTACTAACAAGTGAACTGGGAAAATGCAAAAAGAAAAGTAAATGTCCAAACTGCTTTGGAGGGTCCACTATCCACTGGAAGTACAAATTCTATTAATTTTAAATATGGGATATCTCTGTAAACAGATTCTAGCACCTCTAAACAAGTCTACTCACATATATTTAAATTGAAGAATAACAAACGTTGTCATCTACCAAAATGTTACTCTTTTAAAATAATGGCGGTATTAAGCAACAGAGAAGATAGGTAGCCTCAGTAAACATGTGTAGTCAGAGGATGTTGGACTTAGGTAGGGGTTTCTCTCTTTACCTATTCATCACTCCTTTTAAAATAGTCTATACTTCAAATAACTTAAAACACACACTGCTCATCACATTATTTTAACCAGATGATTTGATATCTTCCTTAATGCCTCATTGCTTATTTCCTACAGCTTGCTCCAATGGAAAGATTTTTAATTCAACAGCTCTTGTTCCAACCAAATAGCGTTCAAAAGTGCCTCCTGAATACAGAATGGTAACACTCTAGTTGTTCAGTAGAAATCTGTCGTGTAGCTGCAGTGGAATACTTGGAAATCAAGTGAAAGACAGGTGTTGCTGTTGGAAGTACAAGTTTTACTCGGCATATCATATTTTTTTTCACATGGCTGAGGGAGATGTTTGTGAATTTATGTAAAATGTGTTCTCATTTTAGTTTCTGTGGCATCTTCCATAGCCTTTATTGGAAAACCATCAAAGAAAACTGTTTTCTCAAAGACGTTAATCAGATCTCAGCAAAGGATCAGGGAAAGTGAGGGGAAAAGGACGGGAAAGGTTTTTAGTTTTTCTGGCAGGAGGTATCACTGTGTGATCCCACCTGTCAGGGAAAATAGGTATGGCTTCTTTGCTGCAGCTGCTGCAGTTAAAGCCTCATGCAATTTACCATGGAAAATTATTTCACAGTAAAATCAGCTATGGTTCCCTCATACAGGGACAAAAGGTGTGGGAAAATGACTTACCTAGAATCAGTGAAATTTCTTGAGGCCATTCCACTCCACCTGGCTCATAGTGATGGCCTATGTATTATAACAAAAACTCTGGGCTTGTGGATGAAGACTTATTTACCCTCAATGAATTAGTGAACATCTTATGCCAACCCCTTTTTCTGCAATGAAACAGCTGTAGGTATTATTTCTGCTTTTTAGGTCTTACCAGTGTCAAAATACCTATTCTGCACAATACTAAAACTTACTGAGAATATTATGAAGACCATTGCTTATCATTGATTTGCATTATTGTTTCTCTAATTTTTTGCTTTATTTATGGCTTTTATTCCTCTTCTTGTGTTTGTCTCTCTCCTGAGATGGTGTGTGTTTCCTTTTTTCTTCCCTCAAATACCCACCTCCCTCACATTGCCTTTTGCTTTCTCGTCCCCCACCCCTAGCTCATCCATTGTTTCCCCACCTCAGGTTTTTTCCTGCCTTTTGTTCTCCACCTATTGAAATTCTATTTCTACTTCCTACTCCCTGTTGCGCCCCTTCACCAACAATGACTTCTTCCCAAACCTGATGTCTTAGTCACTCCCCTGTTGTTCCTCAACCCCACCCTCTTGATGGCAAAAACATGTTTTGCAATTTCTGCGGTGCTGGTCCATTTTCAATAAGAAGCTAATTTTTGTCATTTACTGGTCCAAGTGGAGTTTGTCATCTTGGAACAGTACATATATAAATAAATAAAATGACAAACTCATCATGCCATGTGTGCACAAATGTGTAGTATCTCCATAAAACCTGGGCTCCTTATGTCCAGTCCTGGGCTTTCATTTACCAAATTTGCAATGAGTGTCCCCCATACCACTTGAGCCGGTCCAACCATTGCAACAACAATGGAATGCGGCCCAGTTTGTGCAATGGACCAGTGGCACAGAGATAAGTGAGAGAGGTTGCAGAGGCTGCAGGATGTGAATGCCACCTCATGGAAATAGGATCACTAGTTGGATCTCCATATAAGTCTTTGCTATGCTGCCACAAGAGAGCACAATGTGTTCTTATGCCTGCTGAGATGCATCACCCCATCTCCATCTTCCCGGAGCTGCATATCTCTCATGGACACAGTGGGATACATACGTCATTGATTAACGAAGGGGAAAATTTGTCACAAATGTAGGGTTTTCTTGGAGCCTTTGAAAGTAGGAAATCAGTTTTCTCTGAGCCACTGTCGCTTCTCAGAAGGTTCTTTTAAACTGCAAATCACAGGATGGGATGGACAGGCACTTCCAGTGGGGTACGGGCAACTGAAGTAAGGAACGTAGGGTTATATAGTTTGGCATAGGTGGTAGACCTAAAACAGAATGAAAAAAGGGAAGGGGTATTTCTATCCACAACAAAAGGAAAGATAAGAGTTTACAGCAGCAGATTTGATTCTAATATAGCTCTTGGCCTAAAAGATGTTCATTCTGGTTAAATATATTTCTCAGAGTGGTTTAAGGATTCTCACTTGGAATGTGGATGGTCTTAGAACAGTTCATAAAATCTGCAATGTATGTGAGAAATTATATTATACTAAAGATGAAATTATGTATTTCCAAGAAACACACTTAACTATACAAGATAATAAATTATGCCAGCTTGGATTTAGGATCTTAGAGATCACCAAACAGGAAGCTGCATCAGAAGATTTTTTTTTGGCTAACAGTAAGGCATGGCAGTGTCATAATATAAGATTAGAAAATCAGTGGTACTAATTTATTGCTGTACTTTTTAAACTAGGGTTTATTTTTTACAATTGTAATGTTCATGTACTGAATACAGATGAGCCAAATATGTTCCAAAAATTACTGATAGTGTTAGCTTCACAGGAAGAACCACTGATTCTGTGTAGGGATATAAATCTACCCATTCAACCGAGTATTGACACATCAGAGATGAAGTCTCATTCCTCACATATACTTCATAAACAATTTTCAAAATGCATGATTTTTATTGTGGCACAAACTCATCCTATATGTATTGATGCAATCATATCTGCACAGAGTGGGTGATTAGGATGGTGGGGAGACTGCCACCGACAGACTATCCATGGCAGTCTCCCCACCATCCTAACCAGTTTTTCCACCCACCAGATTTTGATGGTGGGCGGTGTGCAGGCAGGCAGAAAGCCAGACTGGCATGCACTCAACGGGCTCCTTGGGCCCACCGATGAGGCGGAGGGCCTCCGAATCCCTTAAATGGTGGCAGTGCCTACCAAGTACTGCCGTAGGGATTAGGATGCTCCCTCCCCACCAACCTTTCCATGCCGGTTCACCTGCCATGAAAAGGCTGGCTAGATGGACATTGGGGGCCCATAGCGGGCCCCCCCTTCAACCGTGGCCTTTTTGTTTGCGTGGGGGGGCATCTCTGGTGCCCCCTACATATCCCTGTAAAAAGTGTTACGTAATACTGGGATGTGTAAAACATCCCTTTTTAATATTGTGGTGGGTGCTGCAGCCAACAGTACCCGTCGCAATGTTAAAGATGGGTGATGCAAGCACCACTGTGGAGGTCGTATTCTAATTCCTTTTGTGGAACTGCCGCCGTGTTGGCAGGCAGCCCCAAATAGGAGACAATTGTGGATGGACTGAAGTCCGTCCGTCATTGTAATCTGGCCCATAGTTTCAAAAATAGCCCCTTAATACTTAATACTTCATATATCATCCTAATACCCACACTCTGGGACCAATTCACTTTGCAAGGCAGAGATTCTCCTCGAAGTCTGACAACCCCACCCCAAGTGTGGAGATTTAGCACTCGTAACTTTACTACACATAAGTTACCTTTGAGAATCGGCTCCCCTGTTCCGTCTTTACATGGGTGGACATTTGACAGAAAAAGACTTACTGACTATAACTACCAAATTCATATGACTAAAATTCAACTGCTTGTTCAAAACAGAACAAATATTATACGTTGTGTGGGACTTATGAAGGCGGGTTTTCAGAGGGGGCGTTCCATGTTTAACAATCGAGAAGGGTCGATGGGCTGAAGGTGAGATAGAACAACAAAGGACACCCCTTATGGCAACTGAAATCAGACATGTACGATTAATTTGAAATCAGGCGCCCCATGTCCCGCTTGAAAAAAAGATATATAAAAAATGATTCATAATGATGACGCTCATCCCAAAAAGATTATGGGACAGAGCTCCCGGAACAACTCATACTCATCTACTTATTTTTTGTGAAAAATAGGGAGAGAATGAGCAGCATCTTGCATTAAAAATCACAGAGCAAACTATCCAAAATTACTCCAAAGCAATTCTCTGGGGAATGAGGTTAGGGGCACGGAAGTAATCATTCAAACTTTAACAGGATTGTACTCCAGTTTATATAGGGAAGAAGCTATCATTCACACTTTTGTGGCAGTTTACTCCGATATATATATAGTGAAGAGTGTCCATCTGAAACTAAGTAGATATCCTCCTCTGGTACTAGTTAGACACTCTTGGCTGATTTTTTTGTAAGCTTGTGATTGTTTATTATCCACAAAGGGATTTACGAGTAGTATCTTTTCGAGTTCGGAGTCTCCGCACATAAAAAGACCTATCTATTTCTGTGCTGAGATGCCCCACTCGTAAATCTACTACTCGTAAATCCCTTTGTGAATAGCAAACAATTGTAAACTTTTAGAAAGGTGTTAGTTTACCTTTGCAAATCAGGCCCGTAGGCATTATGAAGACACAACGATCTATTTTAAAATGACTGATAAAGAAGCTGGAACTGAGCAAATCCTGCTGAATTTTATAAAATCTTTTTTCTGCTGCTGCTCTGCTTTTACTGTGTTTAATCAACTCTCTTTATAATATAATTGCACCACAAGTGCTTTATTTGTAAAGTAATGAGTGTCAGTGCCCAAAGCTCATCTGCTCAGAAGTCCACAGTCAGTGCAATTAAATGTTGCGTAGACTTGAATCCACCTCATGCCTCCTTAATCCACTACCAGACACTCCCTGTCCATTTATCACACTCCTGCAGGTTCCTGCTTTATCTCTTTGTGATTTTTCCCCTATTTCTCTTTCTCCATCTTTCTCTTTTGTGAGTTTTTTACCTATCTTGCTCTCGCCAAATGCGTGATGTGGATAAATACGCACCAGTCCTCACTGGCACCACCGGCTAAAATTCAGCACTGGGAAGACATGTTTTATCTTTCTAAAATAAGACAAGGTTCCTAAACCATGTAGCACATACAATTCTATTTCCCTTGTCAAGTGTAATTCAAACATTCATAACAAAATGTTATCTATTAGATTGTCAGACAGAGAAATAACCTTTACAACACAGTCATTACAGCGCACTACTCTTACAACGCAGTCAGTACATCGCAACATCCCTTACAACGCATATCACTCCAACGCAGTCATTACAACGCATACCATTACAACACATGACACTACATCACATGTCACTACAACGCAGGCATTACAATGCATACCAGTACAACGCATCGCACCCCTACACTATCCAACACTTACCCTACTGTTGCACCCCCTGGAGTTAGAATAGTAATTTTAACCCCAACGCTATCCAACACTTACCCTACTGTTGCACCAACCTGGAGTTAGAATAGTAATTTTAACCTCTACACTATCCAACACTTACCCTACTGTTGCACCCCCTGGAGTTAGAATAGTAATTTTTACCCCTATACTATCCAAAACTTAACTTAAATGCAATGTAATGGTATGCGTTGTAATGGTATGAATTGTAAAGGTAGTATGCGATGTAGTAGAATGCGCTGTAAAGGTAGTTTTTTAATATGCGATGTAGTGTCATGCGATGTAATGGAATGCGTTGTAGTGGATGTTGCGATGTATAAACTGTGTTGTAAGTATATGTGCTGTACATGTATGCGTTGTAACGTCATACATTCGTCTGTCAAGATAACAGCATGGGTTATTTCATCTAGAGATAGCACTTCCCATACAAATTTAGCAATAGCCAGTGCTTAATGTGAGCCGCTGGTTGCAGGTGAGGCCTACAGACACTTATTTTTCTGGACCACCACTTATTTTTTCTCAACAGAATTTGTCCAGGGCAAGAGAGAGAAAAACACAAAATAACAATAAAAGGTTGACGAGAAAGATGGGGAAAAAGTGATAAAGGAAAACAGAAGGGATGAAAAATAACCTGCAACAGTGAGATAAAGAGGCATGGAGTGTCAGTGGTAGATTAAAGAATCATGAGTTGGATTCAATACTATGCTGAATTGGTATTTATCCCTCAGACCTTCAATAGTGTTGACTGAGGGTTTCTGAGCAAAGCTTTGGGCTCTGGCACTTATTCTTTTACAAACGAAGCACTGGCAATCGCAGTTTCAATGCTGCGGGCAGACAGGACAGCTCACTTTTGATAATCCTGTTGGACACCAAAAAGGACAGTTATTTTTCTGGACCACCACTTATTTTTTCTCAACAGAATTTTTTCAGAGCAAGAGAGAGAAAAACACAAAAGAACGATAAAAGGATGAAGAGAAAGATGGGAAAACAGTGATAAAGGAAAACAGAAGGGATGAAAAATAACCTGCAACAGTGAGATAAAGAGGCATGGAGTGTCAGTGGTAGATTAAAGAATCATTAGTTGGATTCAATACTATGCTGAGTTGGTATTTACCCCTCAGACCTTCAATAGTGTTGACTGAGGGTTCAAAGCTTTGGGCCCTGGCACTTATTCTTTTGCAAACGAAGCACTGGCAATCGCAGTTTCAATGCTGCCGATGGACAGGACCACTCACTTTTGATAATCCTGTTTGACACCGAAATGGTGTTCTACATGGTCTCCTGGCCCCTTTAATGGCACACATTAAAAACTTGGGTTCTGGTCTACGATTATTATATTGGATCCAAGAATTGTACAGGGTCATAAATGCTCAGATTGTCTGCATAGGGAATCTTTCATCTACATTTTATTTCACAAAAGGTATGAGGCTAGGATGTACCCTCTCAACGCAGGTCTTAGCTTTATACCTTAAAATCTTTTTGAGATATCTTATATGCTCGACCTAAACTCCTCCTTTTATCCTTAATGGGACTGATTGCAAGTTAGCAGCCTATGTAGATGACAATGTTGTTTTTCCTGGAAACCCTTCCACCACTGCAGTCCCAACTCTCTAACCTGAAACCCACTGCTTTGGGTCTGCACTCTGCATGGGTACTTTTTGAATCAGTGGAGGACAAGGTTCTCTTTAAGAGGAAACCTGGAAGTAATGACCCTAGCTATGTCTCTTCATCCACAAATATGAAAGTTGTAATATTGGTTCAAGCGGAGAAGATGTTCAAATTCTGAAATGCCTCTCCCAAAATCTACTGCATATCTGTGGAGATGGAACATGGGCCCTCTGAGTCACATGGGTAGGTGTAATATTGTGAAGATGCCAATTCTGCTCTATAACTTCTATACTTCTATAACACTTCAGACCAGATTTACTAAAACTTTACACAACACATATGATGCAAACTACTGTAAAATCATGAAAACACTTGGAATTTACTTTCTTGGCAACATAGGCAGCCTTTTGTCAATGCAAACAACCAGGGTTGTTAAGGTGTTACTTGCCCTGATCAGCAATAAGCTTAATCTTCTAAGATGGCCAGACCAGGCTTTGCACAAAAAAATAGATGCTCCTTGAAGCAGGCACTAATGTTGAGTTCAATGTTTTGATTTCGCAAAAAACCCACGCATTGCATAAGTGCTGCAGTTCACAGCACACATCCAGTGCTGGGGAGCCTGCTATGTTTATCTACACAAAGGAATTTGTACTGAAAGGTTCAGATTCCAGTACAAAATCTATGCTAGACAGCTTTCACTAGCCTCTTCAAGGCCATGCTTTAAATAAAGTAGCGTTATGGTTCACAAGCACAGGGAATAACAGCAGCAGTAGGTCTTTCTTAGTAATTAAGTCTCCGCACTATGGGGCAGATTTACAAGCCCCTTGTGCCATCTTGCATCAACATTGCGTCACTTTTTTGACGCAATGGCGGAACATCCAATGAGGCCTATTTACAACGTGACACATCTATTGAGATCCGTCACGTTGTAAAGCCCTGCATCGCATTATACCTGCGTCAGGTATGATGTATTCAGGGTGGGGTTTCCAACGCAGGAAGGCCTCGTAAAAGTGACACAGTGAAATCTACAAGATTTCACTGTGCCACTTTTAGGATGCCACTGCGTCAAAACGTTACGTCTGCTTGAAGCAGGCGTAAGGAGTGACGCAGTACAGTAAACATAGGCTTCAAAATACATCGCTGGAGTTGCGACATGCTTGCGACACAAATCCAGCAATGCGTGACTTTTGGGCCAACAGAGGCGTCAGAATTTCTGACGCATCTGTCAATCCTTGCGCCATGGAGCACTGTATTGTAAATACAGCACATCCATGGTGGCACAAGGACATTTGACGCGGGCGCAAGGAAACTGACGCATCTGTGCAGATGTGTCAGTTCCTTGTAAATCTGCCCCTCTGTTTTTCCCCGTGGCAAATGTGGTGCAGAACATCTGTTTGCTGTACTGCTTTAATGAAAAATCTGTCCCTTCCATTTTAGTGCCCTCTGCCTTCTTTCAAAAAGTCGGGATCTTGTTGGTCTTTACAGCTTTCCTTGCCTGCGGAGGGCTTGTGGAGTGAGTGTGTGTGGAGGGGGGCTTCCATGTCTCAGTCTCTGTGATTGAGCTGTGCTTTTTCAAGATTATCACAGGTACTGGGCTTTTCATGAACCTTGGCTCCTGCTGGATTTCTTTTGTAATTTGTCTAGCAAGCTGAACTTTTTTTTATCCTTCTTCATTCAAAATAATTAAGGGGCTGATTCACAGAACTAACTTAAGACAAAATCCTAAACTTACTACTTTTGGTATTCACAGAAGTTAGGATTTTGTCTTAAGACAGACTTAAGACAGAATCCTAACTTAAGTCTGTTTTAAGACAAAATCCTAACTTCTGTGAATACCAAAAGTAGTAAGTTTAGGATTTTGTCTTAAGTTAGTTCTGTGACTCGGGTCCTTAGACATTAGGGGGCTTATTTGCAAGCCCTTTGCGCCGCCAGTGCGCGACTATTAATATGGGAAAAAGTGACGTATCGGCGGCGCAAAAGGCTTGTAAATAAGCCCCTAGGAGACTGTTTGAAAGGGGTTGCCCGGTGTTTTATTATTCCATGGTTTATTTACTAAATACACTTTGCTTTGGTATAATCCCTCCTTCCCTTATGCTGTTTTGTTCCACAGTGGGTCACCTCCGCGCTTCAGCAGGTATGACATGTGTCTGAAGGCTTAGCGCTTCAGTCATCTGAAGCATTATTTGCAACGTATTCTACAAGCTTGTACAAGTATGTCCAAATGAGGGAATTCTTAATGCAAATATTTCCCACTTATCTTAATCTCACCTCGTGTTCTTAGATTGCTTTATTGCTTCATTACTGTCTAAGGGCATCATAGGTGTGCCTACATTCCCATCTATAGCATGATAGACATTCTGCGGCCCTTCCAGGCTTTTTCTGCTCTATTGCATTATAGCCTTCCTAGCTGCTTTCTTATATATATATTATTTTTTCAAGGACCAAACCTTGGTCCGTTGTAGGGGTTTTCACTGTTTTGCATAGTTCATGCTTCTCTCGTTTACAGGCCTTAGAAAATAATGTCATCTTAGTAACAGTATTAGGATGGGCCCTCTATAGGCAGGCTCTGATCAATACATTTATTAGCGACCGTAAACTCTTTGCACTATCCGCCCGATTCATCAAACAAAATTGCGCTCGCAAAGGGCCAGATTCTGAGAATCTGGCCCTTTGCGAGTGCGATTTTTGCATTTGGGATTCAGCATCCCAAATGCAAAAATCGCTAATTGCGATCTCGCAATTTTGCGAGGAATTACATTTAAGGAATCTCTATTTGAGATTCCTTAAATGCAATTCATCATCCAATATTTTTTTGCAAATTCGCAATTTCTGGCCGCAATTTACCGCGAGGTCAGACCTCGTGGTAAATTGCGAAAACTCAGAAAAATGCATTTAAATGCATTTTTCTGAGTTGCATGTTACACACACACATGTCCTTTGGACATGTGTGTGTGCAACACCTGTGTAAAATTTCATTTGAGGGGTGCTACAGGGTGTCCTTTGGACACCCCTGGCACCCTTCAAATCGCTATCTTATTTGCGATTAGCTAATTGCTAATCGCAAATAAGGAATACTCCCCATTCATTCCTATGGGCCTTTTGGCCCATAGGAATGAATGGCGAGTTATTCCTTATTTGCGATTAGCAATTTGCTAATCGCAAATAAGGAATATGTAGGAATCGCATTTCTTTATGCAATTTCTACATGAATCCCATTTTGCGAGTCCTTAATAGCGATTAGCTATGAATCGCTATTAGGGGCTCGCAAAACGGGAGAATGATGAATCAGGCTGTATGTCTCAGCAGCGGCATAGAAATAGCAGCAGAGCATAAACACCTGCTCCGAGCTTCAAACCCCTGTCAGGGATCCATGTTTGCCATCAACATTTTCCAACATCATTGGACAATGTTTCCACCCTTAATGTTACTGTTGCCCTCGGGGATCCCATGTTATCGACCTGAGTTGTAGTACAGAGGTTTAAAGCACCTTCATCACTCTCTGAACTTTCGTGAAATCGAAAACTAGAAACTAGACTGCAGGCTCCCTGAGAGACGTAAAAAATGATTGAGAACTAAAGGCTTATCTTTGCCAATAAAGCTGGGACCAGCTGGTCTGTGTGACTCATAAGCTCCGTGAGCAACTCTATACATTATATAATGGTATACATTGGATGTAGGGCATACCTCCACAGTTAATTCTTTGAATTCCGTAGTAGTATCTGGAGTACCGACAACCTTTTCTTGATCACATTCAGCTGCAACACCTGCCTTAACCTTATCGTTCAAAGTGTCTGGGATGAAAAGTGCCAAGTAAGACTCTAGCCTAAATTTGAGGTTTTTATCTAATGTATCAAGAAACTCAGAAAGTTATAATAGAAATGAAGAAATTGTCCTTCTAAAATAGTTGTTATAACACTTATTAGAACATTGGAATGTGGAGCACTCCACTGAAGACAATGGAGTGCTCCATGCTTTTACTGCCGGTAAAGGCCCGCAAAGCAATATTCCAATGTTGTTTTCAAAGGCCTCTCGGAGCACGAGGGAATTTTAACCCCTCAAACTCCGAGAGGCCTTTGTATTATTTATTGGAACATTCTGCCCTCAAGTGGCAGAATGTTCTAATAGCCTTATAGCCCTTGGTAGCTGGGCTATACCGGCGATTGAAGTCCTGCTCCCTTGTTAAAGTCCCTCACCTTCGGCTCGGGCCTTTAACGGTGGAGCGGGCCTTTAATAGCCAGTATAGCCGGCAACGGCGGGCTATAATAAAATAAATAATGGACCATCAGCCAAACATATATGCAAGCCAAGACAATAAAGATGCTCTACATGGCTATTTAAGGCAGGCCCACCACCCAATAACATGATGCTTCCCAAAGAAATTACCTCCATTTCATGGCACCCACCTTAGTGTCCAAACCTGCAATATTCCAGTACAGAATATTAAAATCTTCACCACCTTGTTAAAATTGATGAGTGGTTCTTATGTGCAGTCCCCTGATCTCTCTATTTTAAAGCCAACATTCACCACCCTTATTACAGCATCTTAAAAAACAGTTATTCATTGCCTTCCTTAATGATCAGGGGATTTTGCTCATCTTAAGTGGAGTCATCAGCATTGGACTTTTCCAATGAAATGTTGTACCAGTGTTTGCGCCCTCATGCACTCTTCCATGTCTGAAACTTCCAAGCCGAGAACCCAGGACAAATAAAATTTCTGTCCAACATCATTTCTCTTTCCCTTGACTACTACCCCTTTAACCACCCCCCTGCTGGTGACGGAACCACTCCATCATCAGCCACGGTCGCGCTGTGCTGATGACGGTGCGGTTCCGTCACGGCCCGCTCGGAACGCCTGCGTGGCGCGGATTCCGCGCCTGCGCTGAACGTTCTATTGAATGGGCGGGGCCGTGACGGAACCGCTCCGTCATGAGCACAGCGCAACCGCAGCTGGTGACGGAGCGGTTCTGTCACCAGCATGCGCCCGCCGCTCTTCCGCCCCGCCCTCTTAGCACTGCGGAGGAATAGCCGCCGCAGTGAAGGGGTTAAAAGCCCAAAAAATCTTGCTAAGTGGAAGGGAGTGGCGTGTACCACCAGTCTCCAGCAAGCAAGTGACTGCAAAACCTGGCCTGTCTGTGTTACTGCTCCCTCATCTATCTAACTGGACATCAAAAAATGCATTTAAAAGAAACCAACAGGGAGAATATTACTATAAGATTGATTGGAGTCTGACCCAGGTGAACACTCATCAGTGAGCTTATTACGAGTGATATAAAGGTGACTAAAGGGCAAGAACTGTACTGAAGCTGTCCACCCCTACTCTTCATCGGCCACTCCTAAATGGGTGTATTTTGGATATTTGTGAGATATAGGAATTTACTGAGAATTTGGCAGATGAGATATTACATCAAAACCAGATATATTTTCCATCCGCCCAGGGACATCTGAAGGATTTGGGGAGCCCAGGGTAGAGTATATTTTGGGGGCGCCATTAGAAACAGTTTTGAATTCACATCCAATTTTAGCTCTTTGATGCCCTCTTTGGCCAAGTCACTGGCAGTGCACAGGCACACTCGACCATATTCTAAATGTGTTTACATCTAATATTTAAGGATAGTAATGTGAGTTTTCGCTGTAACACAGCAACTCACTAATATTATTGCAAACAATATTCTGTGACACTCCTATTTTTCTTATGTGTGGTCCTGATTTAATCCAAAATAACCTTTTTTATGGATGGTGTATGTAACATAAACACAACATCTCTTTGAAAATAAATGTTTGCAATAGACACACACATCACCAACATTAAAAATAAAACAAAGAAAACCTTTATTTACAATAAACTGTTCAAGATCATTAGGGCAAGACTCTGTGGAAGAGAGCTGCTATATTAGGGGGCCCACTGACAGGCTGGGGCCCTGAGCCAAAGCCCTCTTTGCCCTCATCTTAATACGTCTCTGCATCCACCATATTACAAGTGCTACAGGCGATGGTGCACTTGACATCCGTCATATTTGTGATTGTTTATCCATCCACCAAATTCTGCATGAGGCCCAAAGACTCCCATTTCTTGTCCTGGTTGTGGAATGTTATTTTTCTAGGCACTTAGTAGTGGACCTTAAACTATTTTGTAATCAAAGCACAGATTTGCCTCGAGTTTTTTTTTTGATGCAGCATATGCATGGGCTCCTTTGTCAACATCATCATCAAAAATCTATATTCTGTACTTTAAAGCCATAAAAGCTGCAGTGAATAAAAACATACAGTGAAACGATACGCCTATATACTCATGTAACCCACATTTCCGAAATAGAGGATGAGGTCACATTCCTCAAAGCTCAGGTAACCGACCGTCTAGCTCCCACATCAGAGCTGCACCGGTGAGTTGAAGAAGGGGAGAACCGATCTCAGTGCAACAGTGTGTGCATGATTGGTATACCTAAAGGGATTGAGCCCCAACGAGTTGCGGACTTCCTAGAGACATGAGATTAAATCCTGGATCCCGATGGATCAACTTTCCTCCTGGTTTGCAATTAAGAGAGCACATTACACTCTTACTCCAAAACATACTCCGGATGCTCTTATGAGGCCGATGATCACATGGATCCTAAACTTCAGAGAAAGGGATGCGATCTTTAGGGGGACCAGCTACTCACCCAGACCTTAGCTGTAGAGATGTCACAGTCCTCCTTTATCCTGACTACTCTCAGGAAGACTGATTTGCATAGAACTGTGTCTGAACTGGGGTACCAAAATGAGCTAAAGAATGATGATGGATTCAGCCCAGATCTTTGACTGGGGGTGAGTGCCTGCAAAGTTTCAGCGCTCCGTCCATCATCTACTTGTGTTTACACTCAGGAAGTGCAACAACAACACCATTCCCACACTGAGGTCAAACAAAAACTGAGAGCAATGGGTCTCCAATATCATCTCCTGCTCCCAGCCAAGCTCCAGGTGATTGATGCTAAAAATATATATTTCTTCAAGACTCCTGAGTCAGCCTGGCAGTGGCTCACAGAGGATCAACCCCTTCATGCTCACACCAGGGCTTCACCTAAGGGAACTGGGAAAGCAGATCTACCTAGACACATGCTGCCACCTAAACCACAAAGATACCGCATCCACTTCTGTAAGGGATGCCTCCACAACTGATCCATGTCAACCTTTAGGTCTACTCCAGTGCGGGAGCCCTCTCCCTCCATGTTGCACCACATTCCGGCCTCCGGGGAAGGGGAGTGGATGACAGACAATGAGACTCTTCAAGATGTGACACCCTTCGGACCCACTGAAAACCTGCCTTAGTCTGATCTTTCTGAAAATCCTGTGCTGTGATGCTTTCATTCTTTACAGTTCTTAGGATTTCCTCAACGTTTTTCAGCTGTGTACTATATCATAAACCCTAAGACTCTCTTCAATACATTCCTGTTAGAGAGGACCATCATGCATGATCCCCTTCCTTAAATGTTTTTTTCTCTCCAATTTTTTCCTTTTCAGGGTGACAGATGCTTCTGGCATGGAAGTATGGGGCGGGAGGGAAATTGGGGGTAGGGGTTTTGATTTAATACTGTTGTTAATATTTAGACAGTTACTGTTAATTTGCCTTAACACTTGTTTTAGATGTTCAGGTACAAACTGACACACATTCACATCCTATGCTCTGCGAAACACTTCATGGTCTAGTTCCCTTTTCTTACGCAGTATATCAATTCTCCCATCCTCGAACCAAAGGAGGTGTCTTCCTTTGCCTCCCTCCCACTTTACACTTTACCACTATTTGCCCCCATGATGTCATCTTTTCCCATGTTGTCCTGGAACGTTAACGGCCTCTTAGACCGGGGGAAGCACACCTCAGTCCTGACCTTTGCCCACTGCTATCTCCCTGCAGTTCTCATGCTCCAAGAGACATATCTCCTGGGGAATCGTTGTCCGTTCTTAGAAGTAAAAGGTATGATAGGGTCTTCCATGCGGCAATGTTTTTGCATTGATCCTCCAGGGTGGCAATTCTTCTTTGGCTATCCTTTCTCCTCACAGTCTCCTAGGAACTTCATGACCCACAGGGCTCCTTCCTAGATATCACAGGGACGCTTGAAGGCAAACCTCTCAACCTAGTGAGCATTTACACTCCACCTGTGGTTCACATTACCTTTTATCAATATCTATCTAAGGCACTCTTAAACCTCCTGCAGGGCTTGACAATAAAGGTGGGATTTTAATGCAATACCTGTCCCCAAAGCTGAAGCTACCAGGCCTCCCTCAGTATCGAGATGTTCCAGTGCCTGTAACCTGTCTGACTGATCTATGTCACTAGGACTCTGTGACTTGTGGAGAACCTGTTACCTGAGACACCGCCAATACACATAGGCTGCACATCACTCCACCATCGATCTTGTTTTTTTGCCAGCCCCCAATTGTTGATCAATCTCCCAATTCCAGATTCTTGCCTGTGGCATATCTGATCATTGCTCCCATCCTTCTTCACCTAGGCTCCCTAGGGAGGGTTCACAACGTGTGTGGCATCTCAATGCCAGGTATCTGCCACAGTCTGCACATTACACCATTACAAAGCAACAATAAGAGTGGCTTTCCCACCTCCAAACTGTGCCATACATTCATTGGTTCAACCACTTCCCCCATACTCGATTATATTTAAAGAGGCAACCCCAAGCTTCGTAAACTGGTCTCTCCTGCTGCGCACACCAATCCATCCCAACGCCATTGTGAAAGGGTGGGTGAAGAAGGAGACCTCCATCAGGCAGCAATGTCATGTTTGGCAATGATAAGAACCATCTGTAGGAATGAACGGTTTGTCCTTGTACCCCAGGAATCCTCAAGGACACCTGTTAAAAGCATTAGAGAAGAAACGGGGACCTCCAATCCCAACACTTCAGTTAATTCTTCCACCACTGCAGACCAGAATCTTTGAAGTATGGGGCATTGACAGACCACATGGTATAAGTCAGCCTAAGCATCACCACATCAAGATGGGTTCAGGGAGTAGACTCACCCTTTACAGCCAAGCTGCAGAAATAGGCCCAATACAAGTAATATGTTTGGACAAGGTGTAGCCTGGAAGAGATTGTGATAGTCTTTAGTGCCATCAGGACTTTGTGCCAGTCATCATCTTCGTCGCTCATAAAACCTCCGGAGGCGCTGTGATTTGTGCTGAGTATAAACCGGTCTATTGCTAACATTCCTGTAGATTGTGATCGTGCCAAGCAGTGAACGTGCAGTATGTGAAGTGGTTACTGGTTTTTATATTTCAATGCCTGGGATGGTGATACACTCATCCCCAATACATTAGCCTAGGGCACACGGGGGAGGCAGAGCACGTTGTTGCTCTAGTGCTGTAAGGAAACATTAGCAAGGAGTCAAGGAAGTGCGAGAGGTATTTGGCTTACCGGGATTGTAGGTGTCATAATGATACTCAGTGCAGGAGGCAGACGACTTGCTTTCATCCTACCCTTTGCTCCGGGCCTTGCAATAGTTGCTTCCGGGTTTCGGTCTTTTGTAAGAGCGTCTGTGGCATGCGTAGGCTGGTGCATTAACTGAAGCGGCCATCTTGGGTGAGAAAAGTTTGTGAAATTTATTTAACAGACTTGGCTAACATTGGAGGGGGGAGCTTACACGGAGTGTATAACATAATGGAGCGATATGGGAGTAAACCAAAATAATTTGTGTTTCATGGTAAAATACCAATGGGGAACAATGTTTATTGGTCAATTATCTTAGTATCTTATACCAACATTTAAGGTTTTGGTGGGTATTAGACCCATACCAAGATTTGTCAGCTGTAAGCATGTGAATGAGTTGACAAGGTAACCAGGGTCGGTCACTTGTCTATGTGGTGCCTTACATGGTGTCTTAGTAAGGAGACCTAATTGTTAGAGATTTAAGGTTTTGGTGGGTACTAGACCGATACTCAGATATGACGGTTGTTAGCATGTGAATGCATTGACAAAGTAACCGGGGTCGGTCTCTTGTCTATGTGGTGCCTTACATGATGTCTTAGTAAGGAGACCTAAATGTTAGAACACTAGGATACCCCCGAGAAATCTGACAAAGTCTCTGAGGTGCATGACTGGGAATACAGGTATGTGTCTGCATGTGTGGCAAGGTGTGGGCGGCACTAAAAAGAATAAAGGTAAAGTGCCCAGGAGCCTGGGAAGTGGGGATGGTTGCTGTTGTCATCCCTAGTGATTCAGTTATGCCCACAGGATATAGTCACTGAGTCCTCTGGTGTGCGCTCCTAGTTTGAATACACAACATTGTTCCTTCCTAAAAAACGTTTCTTTTGTGATGTTGGGAAAAACTTCTAAGATGGTCCAGTGTAGGTCATTTGGGGTATGGTTTTGTTCGACATAGTGTGCACACATCTTAGTGTTGGTATTTTTACATCTATTGTTACTCCTATGTTCCGTGATTCTTGTTTTCACAGGATGGGTAGTCACCCCTATGTACTGCAGGTGACAGGGGCAGGTGATAAGATAGACACAGTTGTGTGTGTTACAGTTGGTATGCTTGTTTTGATACCATGTCCAGTTGGTGTTAAGTGCAATTGTCTTGGACGCTTGAGTAAGGGGACAAACTGTACATTGTCCACAAGGGTAGTGGCCATTACAGGTGGAAGATTCCATAGTGTGTTGGTATTATTGAGTAGGTTTTTGATGTTTGAGGTGCGTTTGAAAGCAAACCTTGGCTTACTCAAAGATAGTTCTCCTATCTGAAGTATATTCCAATGTTTGTTGATGATCTTTTTTAGCATGCTCGATTCAGAAGTGTAAGTGGTAACACATGTGATGAGGTCAGAATTGGGTTTGGCATGTGTTTCCAAAAGGTTCAACCTATGAGTATTGCGGGGTTGTTTCTGGGCATTATTTATAATGTGTGGTGGGTATTGTCTCTTGGCTAGGTGTGTACTCAATTCTGACGCTTGTCTTTTATAGTCATCCACATTGCTACAGTTTCTACGTATACGCAAAAACTGGCTAAAGGGTAGGTTATCTCTGAGAGCTTTTGGTTGTAAACTTTGGTAGAGTAATTGACAGTGGCTGTCAGTCGTTTTTTTTGTAGGTAATGGTATCAAGTCTATCTGTTTTTTTGATAATTAGTAGGTCTAGAAAAGGAAGATTTTTCAGAAGTATTTGCAGTAAATTGTAAGTAGGGGTTGAGGCTATTGATCCACGTTAGGAAGGCTGGAATTTCGTTTGTATTGCCCTTCCAAAACACATGGATGTCGTCTATGTAGCGTCGCCAAAGTTAGACATTGTACAAATAGGGGATGGAGTCAGTGAGCACATACCTTGCCTCAAAGTGTGACATGTAAAGACATGCCAGACTTGAGGGCAAAAGTACTGCCTATAGACGTCCCCTGGATCTGGTGGAAAAGGAGATCCTCAAACTGGAAGAAGTTATCAGTTAATGGGATGTGCGTACAGGATCACTGAAATTATATCGACCTCAAAATTATCGAGTTGCCATAATATCCTTGATAAAATATCGATGGACAAAATATCGACTGGCTATCTTTAAACAGGTAAGTACTAAAATATCGACTCTAAAATATCGAGTTACTAAAATATAGACTGTAAAAATATTGTTTTTTTTAAATGTCTTTAAATTAAGTTAAAACTAATGTAATAATAAATATATTTATTATAAACTTACTTAAAATTATTACATTAATGTTATATTAATAAATATTTATTGTAAATTAAAAAAATATAAAAAAAATACATATATATTTATATAAAAAATATTTTTATTAAATAAACATATATAATAATTTTACCGTAGCATAGCAAAATGGTTAAAATTAATTGTAACAACTGTAGTGAATTCTACAATAGCTAAAGCGTTGGATAGCGTAGGGGTAAAATTTACTATTCCCACTCCAGTGGGTGCAACAGTAGGGAAAGCGTTGGATAGCGTAGGGGTAAAATTTACTATTCCCACTCCAGTGGGTGCAACAGTAGGGAAAGCGCTGGATAGCGTAGGGGTAAAAATTACTATTCCCACTCCAGTGGGTGCAACAGTAGGGAAAGCGCTGGATAGCGTAGGGGTAAAGATTACTATTCCCACTCCAGTGGGTGCAACAGTAGGGAAAGCGTTGGATAGCGTAGGGGTTTAAATTACTATTCCCACTCCAGTGGGTGCAACAGTAGGGAAAGCGCTGGATAGCGTAGGGGTTACAATTACTATTCCCACTCCAGTGGGTGCAACAGTAGGGAAAGCGCTGGATTGCGTAGGGGTAAAGATTACTATTCCCACTCCAGTGGGTGCAACAGTAGCGAAAGCGTTGGATAGCGTACGGGTTAAAATTACTATTCCCACTCCAGTGGGTGCTACAGTAGGGAAAGCGTTGGATAGTGTAGGGGTTAAATTTACTATTCCCACTCCAGTGGGTGCAACAGTAGGGAAAGTGTTGGATAGCGTAGGGGTTAAAATTACTATTCCTACTCCAGTGGGTGCAACTGTAGGGAAAGCGTTGGATAGCGTAGGAGTAAAAATTACTATTCCCACTCCAGTGAGTGCAACAGTATAAAAAGGCAACACTTCATAATTAATTATAATTTATAGAAATATTAGTACCAAGTAAATTTAATTTCCTATACCAATAACTTTTATTTACCAATTAATTTTAATTTCATGGACAATTATTAATTAATTAAACACCTTAATTAATTAACTTAATTAATTAATTAATTATTGCTTTACTTCCCACCCTTTTCCCCTATAAACCCACAACCCGCTACTGAAACTAATTTACTATAAATTAATTATTTATCAATTAATCAATTATTAATTACCGATTATTTTTTATTTAATTAACTATTATTAATTATTTTACAATTAATATTAATTTACATAATTAATTAATTATATTTAAATTACTTCCCACCCTATTCCCCTATAAACCCACTACCCGCTACTAAAACTAATTTACTATAAATTAATTATTTATCAATTAATCAATTATTATTAATTACCAATTATTTTTTTTTAATGACCAATTATTAATTTTTTTACAATTATTATTAATAATTACATAATTAATTAATTATATTTAAATTACTTCCCACCCTATTCCCCTATAAACCCACTACCCGCTACAGATTTATATTACACAATTATAAAAAATTAGTAAAAACTTACCTTATTTTCCATTTTCTTTTGTCTATATTCTATCTAGTCGATATTATGTCTAGTCTATATTTTTGATTCGATATTTTGGCTATTAATATCGATATAACTCGATATTTTTGTAGTCTATATTATGTCTGGTCGATATTTTGTCTAGTCTATATTTTTTCCTCGATATTATGTCCAGTCTATATTTTGGATTCGATATTATGTCTGTTTACCGTGCACACATTCTATGATGAAGATGAGGGGAGTGGGCGATGACCATGGGTTATTGTGGAGTATGACTTCCACAACCTCAAGTGTGTTCTGTTGAGTAATGTTGGTGTAGAGAGCCTCTACATCTAGTGTTAGCAGTGCATCTCGTTGGGTGCCATCTTGATTGGTTGCCTCAATTAGTTTTAGGACATCTCTGGTGTCTTGTAAGAAAGTAGGCGTGGTTCAGACCAGGGGTTGGAAGAAATGGTCAAAAAATTTGGACAGGGGTTCCAAGACTGACCCTATGCCCGAGACAATTGGTCTCCCAGGGGGAAGTGTGACCCCATTGTGGATTTTGGGCAGAGTGCAGAAATAGGGCAGTCTTGGATTGTTGTTAGTCAAAAAATTGGCCTTGTTTTTTGTGATCCACCCTTGATTGAGTGCCGCTGCAACCATGGAGTTTATGCATGATAGTAGGCCTCTGTAGGGGGAGTATAGTAGCTGTCGTTCTTAAGCTGGCGCAAACATTCTGTTCGGTAGTCAGAGGTGGCCATGATTGAAATTACTCCACCTTTATCAGCCTCCTTGATGGTGATAGTAGAGTCGTTAGCTAGAGCTTTGATGGCTTCAGCTTCTAGTTTGGAGGCGCTAGAGAACCTTGAGTCGGAGCGTTTTTCTGTAATTTCTTTCAGGATGGCTCTTTCAAAGGTAAGTACCTCTGGGGGCACCATGCTCATGTTCTGCGTAAAGGTGGATGGCTTGTGTAGGCCAGTGTCTGTAGGAGCAGATTCCGGTTGGTTGCCAAAGTAGGCTTTCAGGCAGATCTTCCTAAATAGATTTTGTAGTTCGCAATTTGTCTGGAAGTGGTCCACTGTGGGGGTGGGGACAAACCCCAATCTTCGTTTGAGTACGGTGGTTTTTAAGGTGGTAAGCGGTCAATCCGAGAGGTTCACAATCAGTTTTTCTTCTCCAGGTGGCTCCTCAGTTCCATGTGCATTTGTTGTGTCTGGTCTTGCCACCGTACTTGCTTTTGTTGATTCAGCATTCCTCTACTTTTTCTGCCTCACCCTCTGCCCCAGCCTCTGCCTCAAAAAGGTTGTGGTTGAGAGGGGGCAAATAGTGGTGTGGCCCCTGTTGGTAATTGAGGTATTGCCATATCTGTGGTCCTTGGAAAGGTGTGGGCCCTTGGTAGGATGGTGGACTATAGCCATACATTGCGTTTGTAGGTGTTCTTTGTTTTGATAGGATTGACATCCCCCTTGGCTGTCGGTACTGGAGTTACTTCCTGAAGAGTAAGTTCTTCTTCGTGGAATCGTGCTGTCGTCCGAAGTGTTGTCTTCTCCCGGGGGTGTGTAGTCCTCTTTGAGGTAAGGCTATATCTTTTCCTTACGGAATCGTGTGATGTCCTTTTGAAGTTTGATAACTTTTTTCTCATCAGGCGTTCCTTGTTGTCATTGATTTCTCTGGTGATCTCAGCCAGTTTAGCTTTAAAGGCTGTGCCGGCGATGTTTGCTTTTAAACCCCCTCAGCTATGCAGATTTTCATTATAAGGTCGTCGGCCGGGTGTTTGGCTGTTTTGATGATAAGTACCAGGAGATCCCTGGTACACTTCCAAGCCACCAATGACCATTCTTCCTTGAACTGCTTATCTTCAAAAAATATTCTTTCTTTATTGGTGACAATTAATCCGTTAGGGGCTATATTTGCGAGTAGATATTCCGTTATGATGGCACCTTGCATGATGAGCTTCATTAGTTGGTGTTTCATATTTGTGATTGTGGTCCAATCACCGCTGGAGCTGCTGGCTGCCGCTCCACCACTCTGGCCGAGTATCGAAGGTGCTCTCAGTATTTCGGAGACCAAGTTGTCACTGAAAGATAGTCCTTGGTTGTGTTCCATTATGGTAAAGCAAGGGTTGCCACTGTAAGGTTGAGGGCAAGGGTAGGTCCCACGGCTGCAATGTTGTACCAATATTTGTATAAACTGGAAACCTTTTTCCTTTGCTTGGGCATTTCACAATGGTACCACTTACTTCAAGTAACTAAAGTATATTGCAAATATAAAAAATGTTATATGGATTCAGTACTAAAGCAGTGTATCAATGTTTCACACACTGCTTCAAATATAAAAAATATTATATGGATTCAGTACTGAAGCAGTGTATCAATGTTTCACACACTGCGTATATACGTATGCTGTAGAAGAAATTAAGAAATATGTTTTTGTGAATTTTGCAACAGAGTCCGGGGCACACGTTTAAATAATAAATGCACAATTTGGTTTTCTCTTATTTGTGGTACAGTAAGTTGTGGTCGACACCAGTAGGTTCTTAGTTGAATTTTATAGTTTTGGGAAAAATAAAGGAAAACACAACCAGCCGACACGTGTTTCGTCACCTGGGAATTATCCCATGACTCTTCAGGGCTGGGAAAGACATAAGAGGTGTGGTATAATACAGGGAAAATTGCACATAATCTGTAGGACTTTGAGCTAAGCTTTTGCAGAGTGACGTAGGTGAGTGCAACAAACAGTGAGTGATAATCGCTTAATTAAATTAGGTCTATTACATAAAGTAGATCTTTAATGAGTAAATAAACTGTAAAATCTAAATCGCCCTATTTCAGAAAAGAGTGGAGAACAGGGGAGTCTATAGTTACAGGAAATAAAAGGTGCATAATCGCAAGAGAAAAAGGATAAAACTAAACGACTTATGAGGCAATGTAGTAGTCCACTGAGGAATAGTTCCAATAGGAGAAACGACGGACACCCAACCGTAATGCTGTGGTGCGACTCAATAACTATTTACTTTATGTATTTAACATATTCTGAAGCACATAAAACTATAATATCAAAACAGTACAATGATATAAAGGAACATAAAGATTCAGTTTCATCGGGCTTGTTCGATCCTTTAATACATGAAATCTTCCACTCCCTTATGCCAACGCGTTTCGTCATCTTATGGGCATGTACCCTACGACTTCCTAAGGGCTGGAAGTAATACAAAAAATGTTGTTGTAATATACCACAGTTTTGAAACTAATGCTAGTATTCTCACCAAAGCCCATACATAACCAAGGAAATTGTGTACATATCAGATACTAGGTCTGAACCACTGTCCACAGGGTCCAGTAGCACCTCTCTGAGCATGATACCATTTAGCGAAAGTGAAACAGAGGGGGGGATCAGAAACATCAGTGAGGCAATTACACCCTTTAGGCAACTCTTCCTTCATGTAAGAGATAAATCGTATAAAATGGGAGAATCGGAATCAGACAAAACAAACAGATACTGCAAGAAAACCAGCTGTGAGAAGAGGGGCGGGATCAGAAGGAGACAGAGTGGGGATGAAAAAACGTTCCTGGGACAAAAAGCAATGATTTCGGACACAAGTAATGTGGTAGAGGTGGTGAACTTTTCAGACTTTACACTCACTGAAGCAATGACATTATTAGTTAAGAAAGGACTGGGATTTTGCCCAATATCGACTGGTGATTTATGTACTGTTAGGATTGACTTGTTCAAGTTTATAAGATGCCTTAAACTTAAAAAGTATTTTTCTTTGAACCCCAGACATAATAAAGAAACAAATCCATCAATTTTTGATAGTATGTCTAGTGCTTTAACTATTGAAGACATACAAGATACTGTTAACTTACTTTCCATTACTGAGTTGGAAGAAGATCCTGTGACTATTGGAAAGATATTGGAAGACTTGGATATTAGACCGGATTTATCAATATCAAGTTGGCTCAAAACTAAGTCTTGCTAGTCTCCTAACCTTACCAGTGGAAACAATGTGGACATTTTTCACAAATTGGTTATCAAGGACTTAGATATGAGTGCAGGTAAGAGTGGACCACTAAGGAGTCCTTTCAGGGATAACCTTACCCCACAAGAAAGACAGGCTATTAAGCAATTGAAGGCAAATTCGGACCTGACTATCAGAAAAGCGGACAAAGGGGGGAATATAGTGGTAATGAACACTGTGGATTATGATAATGAAATTTACTCACAATTGAATAACACCGGTGCTATGAGAAGGTTGCTCATAACCCTATATTCTCCTTATTGGCTACAATCAATGAGTATCTTACCAAATGGCCTGATAATCGTCTACTAGACAAGGATGAGTTTGTGTATCCAAAAGTTACTCAACCAAGATTTCTGTGTTTGTACACACTGTCAAAAATCCATAAGAACCTCCCATTTCCACCAGTGAAGTCTATTGTATCGGGTATTAGGGGCCCGACAGAACGTATATCACAATTTGTCGACATATTTCTGCAACCGATAGTGGTAAATGTACCCTCTTATATTAAGGACACTACACACATCCTAAATCTGCTGGGAGACATTACCTGGGACCCAGGCATGATCTTGATAACTCTTGTTTGTTTTTTTGTACTTGTATAGCGCGCAGCTACCCTGAATGGGTTTCCCGGCGCTTGTACGAATACCGCAAGGGAACCCTTCCTGGTTTTTCCCTGTGAAATGTCCACTCCTGGGCACCCCCATGGTGAAACCAGGCATCCCTCGCGTTGTGGGGGCCATTGTGGAGACTAAGCAAGATATTGCCCAGAGTTGCAGCGTGGGACCCATGATCAGAATAGGCACTGAGGTGAGAATATCCGGTCAGAGGAATTTATGAGCCTGAGACCCGCCGAGGCGGGAATCGAACCCTGGTCCCTGGCCAGAGCTCTGCATCAAGGTCTGCCTGCTCTAACCACTGAGCCACACTTCTCCACTTATTCTCCACTTAACTCTTGATGCTGTGTCATAATACACTAGCATACAAAATGAACTGGGGCTTGAAGCATTATATCATTTTCTTTTTTTAAAAACGGCAATTCAGTGGGAACACACTAAAATGATACTGGCTATGACTGAGCTTATACTCACAAATAACTTCTTCTTGTTTAAAGACCAATGGTTTAGGAAAATCCTAGGTGTCGCCATGGGGTCTAAATTCTCACCGGCATATGCAAACGTATTTATGGGCTGGTGAGAAGAATTAATGATTTGGGGCACAGCAGGCAGTCGTTGGAATGAGCACATCCTTTATCGGGGGCAGTTCATTGAAGACTGTTTTATGTCAGTCAGTCAGTCAATTCCTTTATTTTCGATAAATTAACATCATATAAAGACAAAAAACACAGTCATAAAAAGTATACAATCAATTACAATAAATGTGAATTAGATTAAAATGTTTCTAAAAATAGAACAACGTTTTTCTTAAAATTCATTCCGTATGGTATAAAAAATATATACATTTTAAATTTATTTCACATATTCCTAAAAACCATATTTATATATGAGCACCATGGTGTCGGCCTGCCCTTAGTAATTTTTTTTCTGAACATGGGGTCTACTGATCACAAATGTTTAAGAGCGGTGGAAATGTGACGTTCCTTCTCCTAATTCGGCTGGCCGCAATTAAAAATCTAGCAACATGAAACATTATTTTAGGTGTGCCAAGTTGTTTTAGATACACTAGTGCCGGCCTGACTTGTACAATTCCTGCCTCTCTGAGAATTGGCAATAAATATTTCCTCCTGCACTCATTAAAATAGTCACAAAACATCAAAAAATGTAAGGTGTTTTGGGCGGAGAAATCGTCACATGAGCAAGGGTCTGTCTGTTCTGGGGTACACCATTTATGATAAACACCCAGAGTAAAGTGAATTAAATTTAACCGAAATCTGGTCAAGAGAAACCGATGAAAGGGATTGTTTACTGTGACCAAGTATGGTTCCGGTCCTATGCAGGTGACCAATGCATAGTTTTCCCTTACCCTGGGTTTTCCCATCTCTATTTCCTCCCGCTCTAGGGAGAAAAGATCCAAAAGGGCTTTTTTTGTTAAGACAATGTCTTTATTGGTTATTGTTTCCGGAGAGGTAAAAAAACCAATACGCCCTATTTTCTGGAACCCAGCTCTTATGTACGCCAGCCAAGAAATTTTATGTACTTTGTCCAGTATCTGGCAATCCCTAATTATTGAATGGTTTAGGGGGATCTCATCATTCAGCCATATTTTTAACCAATAAATCAAAGGTGCAATTTTAATCCGATCGGATATATACCCAAGTCCCAGTTCTGTGTGAGTTGAGAAGGTAGGGGTTGATTGAGGAACTGAGAGTACATTTCTTAAGAACTTGTTCTCTACTAGTTGCAGTTTCTCTTCGCTAGTGTAACCCCATATTTCACACCCGTAGGTTGCAACCGACAAACACTTAGATTCGTATACTTTTAAGATTGCCTTAATTGGTTTAGCTCCCAGTTTTTTACTAAACCCCATGAGCCCTGAGACTGTCCTCATGAATGCCACAGAGCGACTATGATTTTGTGCCCGCCAAGTGCCCTTCTGATCGAAGACCACCCCCAAATATGGAAATGTGGGGACCCTACAAACCATTTCACCATTACAGAAGAAGGTTTTTGCTTTGTTCTTTGAGTTACTACTTCCTGTGATGAGAACCTGGGATTTCTTAGCATTTACTTTCAGGTCCAGGTTCTGCATGAAGGAGCCAAAAGCGTTCAGCAGTCTTTGTAAGCCTACCCCGGTTTGTGATAAGAGAACCGCGTCATCCGCGTATAGGAGAACTGGTAAGACCGTTTCCCCCACACGCGGAATGTCTGCGGGAACCTCCCCCAGGGTTTGTTCTAGGGCGTTTATATAAAGTATGAACAGCAAGGGTGCCAAGATGCACCCCTGCCTAACGCCCCTGTCTGACCTAAACTGCTTGGTACATCTTCCATCTGTGTTCACTCTGATTTTAGCAGTAAGGTTTGAGTGCAGATCTGCTATGAAGTGCACTAATGGTGCATCTACCCCCATTTCAAGCAAGATGTTCCAGAGTTTGGATCTATTTACAAAGTCAAATGCAGAGGAGAGGTCCATGAACCCCATATACATGGACCCCTCCCTGGCCACAGTGTACTTATTAATTAAAAGGTGTAAATTCAAACATTGATCTATAGTACTATGTTTTGATTTAAAACCATACTGAGTTTTAGACAGGACACCTCTATCAACTAAGCTATCGTTCAGTCTATGCAACAGAACCCGACCCGAGATTTTTACAGAAGAATCGATCAGTGAAATGGTTTGGACAGGCACTGAGCAAACGCTTAATGATTTTATAAATTATCTGAACATCAAAGATATGAATATTAGATTTACCACCAACTATAGTAACAAGAGTGTGTTTTTTTGGGATGTGGAGTTGTATATTGAAGATGGTTAAATTCACAGTAAGATGTATTGTAAACCTACGACTTGTAATTCTTAATTACACGCTAAAAGTAAATACACACAACATCAGATTAAGGCCATCCCCTATGGGGAGATGGTTAGAGCTAGACGCAATTATAGCAATGATGTGCACTTTTTTACTTGTATCAATTTTTTTTTTTATAACAAATTTTTATTAGATTTTGTCACAAGCATACAGCAATTGGAATTATTCCCATCTCCCCCCCTTCTTACAAAGATGAGTTTGTGCCACTGAAAGCTAGGCAGTGGCCTCCAATACGATCCGTCCGGCAGGGAGCCACCCCACATAGGCTTTCTTATCCAATCCACTGTGTCCTTGGCATTTAACAAAATATACATTTAGGTAAACTTCTCCCCCCCCCCTCCCAATCCCCGCCATCGGTGCATTGTTGTTGGGACAGTCGTTGTGGGTCAGGAGCCTCGCAGTCGTCAGTTGGGAAATCATGCAATGTACCTGTCGTGTTACGGGGATGTAGTCTGGTCATTGTATCAGTCTTCTGAGTCGCTTCGTGTATCGTAGTCACGTAAAGCTTGCACCAGTGCCTCCCACGCATGCGCCGATTCTAAAGCCCTATCGTTCTACTGACGCCGTGCCAATTGGAATCTCAAGGTGCTCTCTCCCCCAGCCCATTTAAGGAACTCATTGCGCCACTTAGCATCTGCTGGACCCGTTCGTGCCTTCCAGTGTCGCATGATTTCTCGTTTCGCTAGGATAAGTCCCATATCTATGAATTTGCTATAGATTTTGTTTTTAGAGGTATGCGGGAACCAATGGAGGACCCCAACCGCCATGTCAAACTGCAATGCACGCTCTGTCACTTCGTTAAGAGTATCCCCCACCGATTTCCAATAAGGGGTCAAGCTAGGGCAAGTCCACAACATATGGCCAAGCTCCACTCCACTTGCCTGACATCTGGGGCAAGCCGCGGAATCTATAGCAAAGTTTTTTTGTATCCTTCCCGGGGTCAGGTACGCCCGGTGTAGGATGTAAAAGTGGACTAGCAGAAACCGCTCATTGCGCGTACTCTTCCAGGCCCGGCACATCAGCTGCGCCCATGTTGTCTCAGGAATTTCCTTCCCTATGTCCGCTTCCCATTTACCTCTAAGCACCTCCAGCGGAGGTATCCCCTCATTAATCATCCTGTTTTACAGGCATGTCACTGCTTTAACCGTTCATGCTGCCATCATGGTATATTGGCATGCCATTGACGTCTTTGGCTCCTCAAGTCCTCCCTTCCAGTGTGCCTGCATTGCCCGCGTAATCGCCGCATGCAACAGGAAGTTGCCACTAGGTATGTCGAAACGATCTAAGAGCGCCGGAAACGGTAGCAACGTCCCGTCCTCATATAGATCACCCAGGACCTGGATCCCCGCCTCCTCCCAATTCTGCAATTTTGACCAGTCTCCACCATGTGGTAATGCTGTGAGCATCACCAGCGGGATTTCAGGGGCGTAGGGGTGGTTTACTCCCGCTCTACGCTGTGCTAGGTTCCAGCATAGCCTAAGTGTACGTTCTTCTTGTGTAAGATCTCTAAGGGCTAGTCTCTGCTGCATTGCTATGTAGGAAAGTAAGTGTCTAGGTATTCCTATGCCTCGTGTGTCTTCAGGTCCTCGGAACTCACGTGCTATTTCCTGGTAGTAGACCTGTAATTGGGCTGCTAAGTAATACACTTCAAAATCTGGTACAGCCAGCCCCCCCTCCACTTTGGGTCTCATCAGAGTTGCAGGTGCCACTCTGCGTCGGCCCGTTAGCCAGAGGAAGGACACGATCAATGATTTCAGGTGTCTAAATACAGCGGGATGAATCCAAATCGAGAGCGTCCTAAAATAATATAGGAGTCTAGGGAGCGCTACCATTTTGAGTAGTGCTATTCGACCCGCTACAGACAGCGGGAGGGTGGCCCAAAAGGCCATGCTGCCCTTCAGCGCTCTGATACTGCGGGAGATGTTGCCTTCTAATACATCAGCTGAGGTGTGGTAGATGTAGACCCCCAAATATTTCAGACAATTGGGTTCCCATCTAATTGCCCTGGAAGTGGTGGGCTGGGTTTCTCCTTTGCGTACTGGGAATAGACATGTCTTGGACCAATTCACCCTGAGGCCTGATATGTCACCAAAGGTGGTCAATACGGTATCAGCTCCAGACAGAGCTCCATCTGCATCCTCAAGGAAGAGCAAGAGGTCATCAGCATATAGGGAGATGAACTGTTGCCCCGACAAGGTCCGTAGTCCCCTATAAAGGGCCCCCATATGGATCGACATTGCGAGGGGTTCTACTGCCAGTGCAAAGAGCAACCGAGATAGCGAACACCCTTGCCTCGTACCTCTCTCCACCGGATATTGTGGGGAGATCAGCGCACCCAACTTCACTCTCGCCAATGCTGAGGCATACAGCACGGAAGTCCATTGTAGATATCCCTCTCCCACCCCGTAACAGCTGAGCACTCTGTGAAGGTACTCCCATTCCAGGCTATCGAACGCCTTTTCCAAGTCGACCGATAGTATCATGGGGTGAGGGGCCTCCTCATGGTCCTCCTCTAATAGATGAACTAGGCGGCGTATGTTCATGGTGGTGTTGCGCTTAGGTATAAAACCTGCTTGGTCCACATGAACCGGAGTGGTCATGTGTTCCAGCAGTCTGGACGCTAGGATGCTACTTAAGATTTTGTAATCCGTTGTGAGCATCGACAACTGTCTGTAGGACTGTAGGACATATCGTTGCTCTCTTTATGAGGTTTAAGCAGGGGAATCACCAACGCCTCGCGCATAGTGCGCGGCAGGAACCCTAGTTGTTTCGCCTCTTTATATACTACCAGTAATCGTGGAGCCAACATGTAAATGTAATTAACGTAAAATTCAATGGGTAGTCCGTCCAGCCCCGGGGTTTTATTGCGTGCCATTCGTTTTATGGCACAGCGGATTTCCCCTGTTTCAATGTCTTTGCCCAAGTCCCGTGCCTGTTCGGGTTCTAACTTCGGAAAGGGGAGTCCTTCCAGAAAGTCGTCTATGGCCGAGGTACCCGCTATCAACCTACTCTGATATAGAGTTTCATAATAACAGAAAAAGCTGTTAAGAATTTCAGGTTGAGTATATACTTCCACGCCCTCAGTTGTGCGCATAGATACTGTGGGGAGCTGCGTCTCATGGGGTTGGCTAGCCAGGCCAGCAATGCTCCCGATTTATCTCCTTCTGCGAGGGACCTGGTTATGTAAGTCTTGTGATCGAAGCTACGCATCCTTTCTACTTCGACTGTCACTGCTTCTTTCGCCGCTGCACTCTGTTGTTGCAGTTCAGGGTGTCAGGGCCGCAAGAGCTCCATTTCTCAGAGTTTCCTATCTGCTTTACTGAGGTCGTCTAAAAGCACCCTACGCATTCCTACCTTTTTAGCTACACTATAGCCTCTTACAACTACCTTGAAGGCATCCCACTCCGTCGCTCTCTCCCTAGTCATGCCTTCATTTTCTGCAAAGTAGTTAGTGATCCTCTCCCCCAGATCCTTGTGAAATAGCGGGTCTTCTAGCATTTCGGGGCATAATCTCCAGGTCGGAACACAGGAGGCGCCCGGAAACCACCACACTTCAACTAGTAGAGGATTATGATCTGAAATTGTCCTTGTCAAATACTCGGTTTTGGTGATCGCGGATACCAGCATTGTGGAACAAAAGAGTGCGTCCAGCCTCACATGAAGCTCGTGCATTCCCGAAAAATAGGAGTAATCTTGGGTGTTTGGATGTTGGGCTCGCCAAATGTCGGTCAGACCCCACTTTGTTTGCCACTCCAATCTACCCTTGGCTATTCGGTGTGTTGGGGAGTCCGCCAGCGGGGGGTGCGACCTATCAAGGGCCACATCTGCCACTGAGTTAAAGTCACCTCCCATCAGTAGTGGTCCACATTAGGTGCATAAATGCTGCAAATGTTTATGTCCTTGCCTCCTAGCTTACCGGCTATGGTCACAAACCGCCCCTCAGGGTCTACCACGTGTTTGGTCAATTGGAAAGGGACTCCAGCTCTAATCCAAATCAGCGCGCCCCTAGCATAAGCTGAATATGTAGTGTTGTATACCTGTCCCCTCCATCTGCGTTGCAATGCTATCCCTTCTGTCTTTGTTAGATGTGTTTTCTGCAGTAATGCTATTTGGACCCCTCTGCGTACCACGTAAGCATGCACTTTGTGTCTTCTTGTCATAGTGTGTAGCCCCCGCACATTCCAGGTAATGCATTTCAAGTTAGATAATTCACCCATTGTCCCACGATGTCCTGCATTCCCTCCTCCACTTAATTTCCACTTGGTTCAAATAGAGAAAATCCCCTGAACCGATGGCGTGCCCACCCCCCAACAAAGTGACATTCCCAAATCCCTCCACCCCCACCAGAACAGGACCCAAAGATCGCAATGTAGTTCCCATCCAAACACTCCCTCAAAGAACAGTCAATGAATCCCAACGGTAGTCACCGCAGGCTTGCCTTAGGGGCAATGTGGGGGGCCGAGTACCGGCGAGAAGCCGCCCTCCGCTCGAACTTCCTGTATGCGATCGAGCTCTAATGACTTATGGTCAGCTCAAAGCTTAACCCCCAACCCAGCTATTAGCAGACAAGTAATCCCCTCTTACTGAACACAATAAGCACTTCGCCAAAGTTCATTCCATATTCGGATCAGCTCACCAAGAGTCTTCATTGTCCATCTAACATCCCTTCAGCCGTCTCCGGGGTGATCGTGGGCAGGGGCACACTGTCAGTTTCGGAGTACTCTGTGTTCGATCGGTCTTCACCTCTGCCAGATTCTGTGCCCTCTGTCATGGGCACCTCTTGCGACCCCGATATGTTGGACACCACCTCCAAGATCCCTCGCCTCTCCGCCGCCGTCTCCAGTAATGAAGGTCGCCCAAGTCTACTTCGGCCATTGCGGATCCGTCTGGACTTCCGCCGCGGCTTCTCCTCAGGTACTGTTGAGAAATGTGAACCAGGGCCATTTTTGCCGGCTCTGTACAGTTCCAGCCAGCCACACGCGTCATCAGGTGTATCGAAAAATTTGGTAGTACCATCCACTATAATCCGGAGTCTGGCCGGGAACAGTAAGGAGTACTGTATGCTCTCGCTTCTCAGCTCTCGTTTGATCGCTAAGAAAGAGGCTCTTCTGCGCTGCGTATCATAAGTATAATCCGGGAAGATGTTGACCTTACTGTTTTCCACCTGGAAAGGACCGTTCAACCGAGCATTGTGAAGTAGCAGATCTCTGTCCCGGTAGTGCAGCAGCCGTGCAACCACTGGGCGCGGGGGCGGCCCTGCTATAGCGGCCTGGATGGAACCCTATGCGCTCGTTCCAGCGTATAGAAGGAGAATAACCCCTCAGGCGCCACTGCCATTCGGAGCCATTCTTCCAGGTAGCTAACCATGTCTCCCCCTTTGATTTTTTCCGGAAGCCCTACTATCCAGATGTTGTTCCGTCGATTGCACCCTTCAGCGTCCTCTGCCCTTTTTTCCAGTGCGTCAATTCGGGCCAAGACATCTGTCATGGTGGCAGATAGTGACTTTTGCGCCGGCTCCAGGGTGCGGACCGCGCTTTCCACCTCCTTGACCTTGTCCGAAAGCTTACCATGATCAGCCCTGAGCAATCCGAGACCCGTTGCAACCTGTGCTATGTCTTGTTGAAGTGCCGATCGTGTGTCCGTTATCGCCGTCAAGATCTTGTCCAGTTGGTGCTGGAGATGCGGGTCACGTGGCGTATTTGGGTCTGGCTGTTCTCCCCTGTCCGGCATCTCCGCGTCCGATGTAGATTGTGTATTGCTCCTGGCTCCCTTCGGTTTCCCCATTTTAATCGTAGCGTCCAGCACTGATCGGGGCAAGCAGAGGGCAGACCGCCCCACGGCAGACGTATCTTAACAAGTCCCACCACGGCTCACTGGCCTCCACTCTCCTTGAAGAATTTCCCTCTGTCGTGCCCTACTCGAACTCCAACGGAAAGCTATGGGGAACCCACCATTGGGCCGTCCCCCCCGTGAAGCAGGAACGCCAGATCAGGGCAGCCTTAATCAAAGTCTCTCCGGCTCCCAACACCAAAAAGGCCACCGTGGGCTGTACTTCGGGCCAGCGGGCCCCCACTGGGGATGATGGTCCAGTTAGTGGTATCGCCTATAACCAGCTCAGCAACTGGCCACCACTCGCCCCCTCCCACGAACAGGCCGTCTTTGCTCCAGGCGGCGCCACCAGCGGTCCAGGCGAAGGCCAGCCTAGGCCACTCGCGGTTTAGTCACTTGGGGGGGTCCGCCTCACACTCCTAGTCCCCCAGCAATGCTGATCACTGTCCCACGGTGCACCTCCGGGGTCGTCACCGCTTCACTACCTCGCACAGGGTCCCCAGCATGCTCCGTCGCCCTCCCGGGCCTCGATAGGGCGCAGGGCGCCGGTCGTTCTCCTCCGTCGCCTCAGCCCACCTCCAGCCCACAGCTCAGTCTCCAGGATCAGGCAGTGAATCCACCCCGGCTCCCGCACACTCCGCCGGGCTCCGCTCTAAGAGATGGCTAACCGCCAAATAATTGCGGGCTGGAAGCGCCGAGCCCCGCTCTCAGCCCTCTCGCTGGCAGATCCGCATTCCGGCCGCCATGTTGCGTCCCCTCAGGGGATCGCAAGCCGGGCCCCCAGGCACTCGCTTCACCTCAGCAGTCCGAGAGGGTGAAGCGCTCCATCCAAACTCCCAGCCATGGGGGGCCGCACTCATCAGGGCCTGCCGGGGTACAGATCGGGGCTCCGGTCCGCCGTCCAGCTTCCGGTATAAGCCGCGCGGCGGGTGTGCGCTGGAGCCGCCGCGAGGAAGCCAACAAGCGTCCTTAGTGGGTCGGGCAGTCGGCGCTCCTCTTGTCAATGGGCATGGGGGTCCATTGCAAGCACCAGGCTCCGTGAGTCCGCCGGCCGCTCACAAGGAGTCATCGCTGCGTGGGCGCCATTTTGGCCGTGGCGCCGTTCGAGTTCGTCAGAGCTCGCCCAGTCCTTCACGTCGTCCACAGGCACCGCCGGGAACTTTCGTGCCAGGACTTCAGTCTAGCGTCCCTTCCCACACGATCTCTTGTGGGTTGGGGATCAGCAATCGCTTAATTGTCAGGATAATTGGCGGCTCGATCGCGGAGCCGAGCGTTCAGGCGACCTTCACCATCAGCGCTCTGGAAGATCCCTACTTGTATCAAAGATATGGAGAAGCGTTTTCTTCAGAGAGGTTACCCTAAGCGTGTAATTAGGGTGGCTAAGGAGAGGGCTATGAAAATTAAAAGGGATACTACTTTGAGACCTAGATACACCGATATTCAGTCCACAACACAGATTAGATTAATCACAGATTATAATTGTATTAGTACTGCGTTAAGCAAGAGTTTGAACAAACATTGGCACATCCTGAGGGCGGATCGAACCTTGCAGGAGTTCTTATCAGCCAAACCTCAGATGACATTTAGAATAGGTAAAACTTTGGGTACTTTACTGAGTCCCAGTTATCCTGTGAAAAAAGAGTTGGAACCTTGGTTAACTCGAATCTCTAAAGGCTGTTTCAAGTGTGGACATTGTGGCATGTGTAGGTTTGCTGACCACAAAATGAAGCAATTCAAAGACAGTGCAGTAAAGATTTATACAATTATGACAAACATCAATTGTGGTACAAAATATGTCGTTTAAATTATGAAATGTAGGTGTCCTAAAATCTATGCGGGCAGTACTATAAGGGCACTAAAAGATCGTGTTGGGGAACATATGCGAGCGATAAAGAGAAATGATTTAAGATATCCTATTGCTGAGCATGTGTATAATTATACTGCACAAGGTCTTAATAAAAGATTCATGTTTTATGGCATAGAGCATGTAAAACAAGATCCACGTGCTGGCAATAGAGAGCTGAAACTACGAAGGCATGAGGCAAGGTGGATCAGGCGTTTGCGGCCGTGGAGGAGGGGCTCAATTATGATCAGGAATTACAGTATTTTCTTGGTGATTAATGGCTGTAGTACGGATGGCATTCACTTACATGATACAGGTGGTATATAGCCTTTTTACCGGTACAAACTGGAATAGGGTGTGAGGTATGGTAACCTTTTGCAATCATGGCGCAAATGTGTACAAGCTACATTCCAAGGCAAACTGAGTGTAGGATTAGTGAAGTAATAATACTTGGAATGTTATAAATATCACCATAAGATTCATTAGGATAGTGGTATTAACAGGCCGAGGCTTCTGATGTCTTGATGTAATATAAGACTCTTTTGTTCTTACTTATAAGGTATCTCAATACATGGGATTAGTACCATATAATTGGTTGATTCAATGTGGAGGGCGTAACAGAGGCAACAAAATACTTTCTGGAGTACTGGAGCAGTCAATGGATTAGGGGTCGCCCCTTATTTTATTTTATTTTATTTTATTTTGTTGAGGCATAACGATGAGCTACTTGGAATACATTTAGAGCGCTATTAACTCTGAACTCAGACTTTCCTAGTCGAGGATTACAGATTCAGAGGCACGGGTCTGTGAGTTGGGAGTCAAGTGATGAGACGCGGAGTGTTAACATAATATGATAAGTGATTACTGATAAAGACAATAATCTCTCGCAGATTGATATTGCTGGATAGGAATGACACGACTACAGTTACTCTCACGCTTATTTATTAGATGTATATATGTGCAACTTCATTGTCCTGATGATGGTCCTGCGGATCGGTTAGACCAACGAGGGACCGAAACGTCGACACCCAGCACGGTTTTGCGTATTTTTCCATTATTGAGATTATGTACTAGATGAAATGTTATGGTTGATTTTCATCTGATATGGTATTTCAGTTATCCATAGCTCTAGCAAAAGGTGTTTTTTACACTACTGTAAATAAGAGTACAATTATCAGTATTGTGTTGGTTGCCTAATATCATAAAATACATGAAAAAGAAAAATAAGTATAAATGAAAATAAACATGATGTTTTGATACATTGGAGTATATGCTTAGGTTTGTATACTCTTCTCCTGCATGTTAATTAATGATCACGATTGTGACATAATCTTGAACAATAAGGAAGTTGAAATAATTCCTCTAGGGACAATTGTATTTTGTTATTGATCATACCCAGTTCCTGGGGGATAATTGGGTGGCTCTATGTGGTTTAGATTAATTCTGAAACTGCATGTAGTAACATTCACGAAGGAACATATAATTAAATTATGCTTAGAGAGCAAGAATAACGTTTGTTGGATAGTGGATTTGAGGTAATTTTCCCTTTCTAATATGGCGCTGATGTTTGCAGTGTGTAGTCCCTTTCTGCTTTCTGTATTTGCCGTTTTGAATACCGGCAAGGATGAGGAGTCGGCCTTCAACGTATCGGGTTGTGGTGTGGTGATACTTGGACAACAGGTATGTGCTCTGTTGCGTTCTTTAAATTAATTTGGTTGAAAGCTGCAGAGTAGTTTAGAAGCTGGTATTGATTTACAGCTTTGTTGTTTTTTGAACCTTTACAGGCTACCCCGTACTGCAGGGACCTGTAGTAGTTTAATAAAGTGGGAGTGTCCGTTAAGAATACTTGTTAGGCAATATTGTGACCTAGATCTCGCTGGTCTACTATACTAGTGGTAAGTGATGACAACATGGGTATGTGGCATGATAGGTAGTATTGATAATGGCATTATTATAAGAACATTGCTTTTTTTGCCCCTGATTTTAGAGACCATTTACACAACATTGAACAAACTATATTGTTGTGAGGATTAGATACACAAGGATTTGGACATTGAAAGTTGGAATTGTGGTTTTCTCGTGTCATTTACGGGTAAGCAGAACTATGGTTACATCGGATACTGACGGATTGAAATAAGGAGAATGTAAGAATTATTACGTTCCCTTACAGGGTTATCATTGGGATTTTATCGGAGATTTTTTCATAAGGACTTGGGGCCATATTATCAAGAACAGGAGATAAAATAATCACCGCTTTATCGGCAGGAAACTGCCACTAAAGTGGCGATAATGGGCTTGATAATATGTCCTTGTGAATTCCCATAGCAGCCCAGGTTTTGGTGTTAACCTGGGCTGCTATGGGAATTCACAAGGGCATAATATCTAGCTCATTATCGCCGCTTTAGCAGAAGTTTCCTGCCGATAAAGTGGCGATAATTTTATCGCCTGTTCTTGATAATGTGCTCCTTAAAGTTATGGTGATAAGGGAACTCTCATCTATACTGGAGACTCATTAGAGAGGTAAGCCTCAACAAGAGAATGTGGTGATTTATGATTATAATTGGACCCAATGAATGACTGTTACCTCATGCCTTGAGAATTGTAAGCTAAACCAGCCTTTTATTGTTTATTTAATCTTGCAGTGTTGATTCTGGAAGGATAGAATCGAGGTACTATATATTTTATTTGTAATGCATTTATGTTGCAATGGTGCATGCAAAGCACTTGGGGTATTTTAACCCCTTCCATGATCATGACAAGGTCAACTCAACATGGGTGTTACCTGCGCTGTGCTTATGACGAGTTGACCTTGTCATGAAACTAGAGTATTCATAAATCATCAGCACAGGAGGGGAAACTCCCCTAGCAGCCAAGGTGTTAAAAAACAAATTGCACAGAGGCTATAACTGAGGTCTTCCATTGACTCACCAACACAAGGGTGATTGAAAACTTATAATTATATTGATAGACAACTCTATAAGATGATGTTGTACTTTATGATTGTGCTTTATGTCTTTCACCTATCGTATCCTAGTATCTGATATGTACCCAATTTCCTTGATTGACTAGTCCCTGGATGCACATTGGTTGTGTATGGGCTTTTGTAAGAATACCTGCATTAGTTTCAAAACTGTGGTATATTACAACAAAATTATTTGTATTACTTCCAGCCCTGAGGAAGTCGTAGGGTACATGCCCATAAGACGACAAAACGTGTTGGCATAAGGGAGTGGAAGATTTCATGTATTAAAGGACCAAACCAGCCCAAAGAAACTGAATCATTATGTTCCTTTATATCATTGTACTGTTTTGATATTATAGTTGTGTGTGCTTCAGAAGATGTTAAATGATGTGTTCAATCTATGTTTGAGAATTTGGATAATTTGGTTGAATGTTCTCCCCTCTTGAATGCACTGCAGTATACGTATAATTGTTCATTGGTAGATCTATGGTTGCAAATTTCTTATGAGCGCCTGAAGAGCCTTTTTCACCCATCTCTGTGAAACTATGTACTTTATGTAATAGACCTAATTTAATCAAGCGATTATCACTCACTGTCACACTCACCCACATGTCACTCTGTGAATGCAAGTTTTGTGGTTTAGATAGGATGCGTTTATGCTTATTACATCTTTTGCTGCTCATTCATGCGATCACTTTATTTCCCCACTCATTCTTTTCTCCTGTTTGCTGTGAAGTCACTACATTTGTGCCACTCCACAAACTCCACATTCGTAGGGGTTTCACATTATAGGGGTGTCTTCTAGTTGTTTTGCACATATGCTTAGCTCAAATGTCCTACAGATTATGTTCAATTTGTCCCTGTATTATACCACACCGCTTATGTCTTTCCCAGCCCTGAAGAGTCATGGGATAATTCCCAGTTCATGAAACACATGTCGGCTGGTTGTGTTTTACTTTATTTTTCCAAGGACTATAAAATTCAACTAAGAACCTACTGGTGTCAACCACAGCTTACTGTACCACAAATAAGAGAAAAACAAATTGTCATTTAATATTTAAACCTGTGCCCGGGACTCTGTTGAATGTTTCAGTGTGGATCCATATCCACACATTGACAGGGGTTATTTGGGTTTTCCTCTGACCCGGCGACACTGCAATATTTGCCTTGTTTCCCACACTTATCGCAAATTAGCTTGAGCGCCATTTATTTCCTGTTTTACTCAAAACCCTATGCAGAACCAGTAATGTTTTGTGAATTGACAAATTACTTTTATAGCATTAGTAAATAGATAGGGCTTCATACATTTCTAATTCACTTTTGTAGAGAGCAAAACATTTTCACATTTGACTCCAAGTTTGTTTTACCATTCTGAAAATGTTGTAAAAAATATGCTGCCTTTCATTTTAGGCAAAAATTTGTGCAACATCACAATAAATATTTCACACACTGATTCATATATAATTTTTACATTAAGATCCACATGCAATTCACAGTAAGCAACAGATTACACTTGAGGCATTTCTGCATTTTCCTAATGAGAAATGAGATGGGCCTGATTTCGAGTTTTCGAAATGGGATTTCTCCAACACATCTGTGATGGAACATTCCATCTACAAAATTGACTTTACATATCCTATTTTCCTTCATCATTGATTTATCATCTAGCAATAGCAAAGGACATTGAAAAATGGTTTTGGGTATGTTTTACTCTGACACAAATGTGTACACTTGCTGTCTGTGTTGTTCCCAAAAATTGTATGCCTATCACAATTATTTTCCTAAAAATAGACTAGCCTACATGCACATTTGCGAAGGAGTAAGACATCATGCAAATCTGTCACTTTTAACATGAATTAAATAGTATTTTGTATACAAAACACATTTGGGATCTGTTTTGAATCTAAAATGTAGCCATTTAATCGATGTTAGTAGACATTTTGGCTCACTCTTGTTTGTGTATAAAACCAACTTACCAATGTGACGTTTGGGACATCCAATGTATCATAAGTGCATTTTATGCTACATTACCTATAATAGGGCTAACCTTACATTGTTCCCAATAGTAGAGCAGTTTCACACCTGACGCCATAAAGACTAGTGACATGTGTCTGCTGAAACCCGCCTTTTGGTAGTGAACAGAAACCAGGTGTTATTCTTTTGAACAAATTCACATACAAAACACATCATCATACATCTTATGGAAAATTTACACCTTCAAGCACTCTTCTTGTGCATTGTACGTGCCAAGCTTAATGCTGATGTCAAAATGAGTTGCTATAACAAAAATTAGTTATTTAACATGTTAACCTCAAACTAGAACTTACCCCCTTGATGCTGCTGTTGGGCTCTCAACTGCCCATCAAATTCTGGATAGGCCACCACAAGTATGCGGGCCATTAGAGGGGTTATTGTGTGGTGCACACGCTTCCCACATTGGGAGGAATAGCCAAGCTGGGCTTCTGATGGCTTCATTCAAGGTCCAGCTTTGTTGGTCCTCCCACCTCTTCCGACAATGAATGCTGAGCAGCTTTTAGACCAAAAGGGTCTGCTTCTTCTTGGCAATGGCCTTCCACATGTTTTTTTATCTGATGGACTTTGACCTGCATGGATACAACAAATGAAAGAAAAAATTGAAGTATTTTCTGACTTGCTGTTTGCCTGTATTGATCTAACACAATTTTACAACATCAATCACAAGCATTACTCAAAAGTTACTACACAATATATATATCCTTCATTCTGCCAATTTAAAACAGTAAATAATACTTTTGTTGCAACCTGTTCACTACCCTTATTCCTTGTAATTTCCAAAACTCAATAATCCTGGCCAGTGACATCATCTGGCCAAGGGGCTCCAACATTTTCTGTAATAAGAGCTTCTTCTCATCAGTGAATATCAGTGTGCAATACTGAAGGCAAACAACATTTGCATTGTAACCAGACATCCCCACACCATCTACATTGATGTGAACCCTGATGTCCATAAAGCCATATGCTTGGGTTTGAACTAAATGCTATGACTAAGGGCACTATAAAAGGGCTACCATGTATGTTAGTAAGAGCATGGTCTTTGGGGAAGTATGAACATGTGTACTTATCAAGGGGCTATATTTGCATGGGGGACTGAGAGCCTATGCAGCGCATGTACTTGCAGCACAAGACATTGTCACCATATGTGACACCTTAACATAAATGACACAAACATGCCATTTTATGTTCTTTTTAATTTAGAGAAAATAAAATGCAGATACATATTCTACCAAGCACTTCATATCATGGAACATTTTTTTGCACTTGAAGTTTCTGTTATGTAAGAAGGGTTGTATTTTTCCTATACACTTATGGAGCAGTGTATACTGCTCACTGGGAGTAAGGGGCCTTCTGTTTTTAAATGCATACATTTGAAATGGGAGCAAATGGAAATCAAGAGTTAACTCAGTATTTAAGGTAACTCTCAATTTCAATTGTCTTCCATTTAAAAACATTCAGAAACATTATTTTGCTCACAGCTCCAAGTTTTCAGTTGACAAGAATTATTTTTTGTAAGAGTCAAATACCTCGGTGCTTCAGTTGTTCTTCTCTGGCTCACAAATCTGATTGAGCACTGTTCATTGTCAAGGCCTGCTATCTGCAGACTGATGATGATAATGTCACATGAACACAGCCTTCACTTAACTTTGAAATGAAAATAAGACTTTGTGCTCATTTGAAAAAGTACTCAAGGCTGTTAGCTACTCTGAAGGTCTCTGGAAGCTACTGGTAGCTCCCAAACGAATTTTTGGGGACACCTAATCTAAGCTGAATGATTTGTGGGATGATAAATATAGCAAATATCATTTGTATTTGGTATGTAAACAATTACATATATATGTACAGTTGTAAAGAAAATATGAAATTCATACATATACATAGATATATCTCACAATTCACACCAATGAAAATGTAGGCCTAAAATCTCACACTGCATACTAATGTTGTTGTTTCCTCTAATCATTAAGTGCTTAAAAATTCATACCATAATTGTAATTACAAAAATGACACTTAAATTCAATCACTACACTTCACTCAGGAACAAGTACCTGTTCCTCTGGTGGGCCACAGAACTGACTGTACAGGGACAAAACCTCCGTTGCCAGCAGCTCCAATGCCTCTGGTGAGAAGGCTGGGCCCCTGTCACCGGCTCTTCCTGGCATGGTGGTTCACAGAGCTTGAAAACAACAGAAACTGTTGAGGAGGTCTTGTTGGCTGCAGTGTTAGGAGACAAGTAAGCTTTTTTTTAAAAGCTGCTTACATGTGCATGATGTATGTGATCATCAAAAGAGATAAACACAGCCATTAGGTTTTATACGTTGCTTTCACACATCTTAGCCTATGGCTTTGTCCGTCTTGGAGTTTCCCACCAATTACCCAGTCAACTTCCACCATGTCTAGTAATTCCAATTGTCCTGAAAGTGATGTCCGGTGCCGCCATTTGAGACGCTCAACTAGTGTGTGTGTGTGAATGTTTAGTGCATCACCACCACTCAAAATGGTCGCTAGTTTGTTTACGTATAAAAAATTCTAATATCACTCATTAATTTAAAAATAAATATTTATATGTAGTGCATTACTGTGGTTACATATTTTGGTGGAATTTTTTTTAATAAAAATATGTAAATAATACATTGGAAATGTATTATTTTACAATCTTTTTTTAAAACTATAGGCAGGTGAAAACATGTATTTGTAAGGAAAAAATGTCAATATTACATGTTGTGTTAAATTATGTTAAGGAATCATATAGATTTTTAGCAAAACATGGCATTTGTGGTATTTATCTAAAGCAAGTTTGTAAATGTTTTCCAATGCAGACATAACAACCCATGAAGAGTGAGGAGACAACCGCCTAAAGTGTTTTCACCATTTCCAGACCTTGCCACATGGGAGAACTGGATATTATCAAAAACTTCAGATGAACAGGCAAGCTATACTGGTTTTATTTCATTGGCTGCAGCCAAATCTCCCTCACAATAGAAATCTACATCTATTACACCAATTGTAAAACTCATGGCAGTGCTTCATTGTGTGGCCACAGGAATAATCCAGTACACTGTGACAGTATCTGGTTGAATGTCACAACCAACTTTCTGTGGCATACTACATGAAGTTTTTCTTCAATGATGAAACACATCAACAACTTCATCCAGTTTCCACGACATTAGGATTTTGCGAATGTGAAGGGAGATTTTTATGGTGTTGGTCACCTAAACCATGTGGTTGGAGCAATTGCTGGTATACATATTGCCTTAGAGCCACCACACTCCAGAGAACGAGTCTACTGCAATCGCAAGAACTTCCAGTCAATCAATGTGAAAGTTATCTGTTTACTTGATTAGTAAATCACAAGTGTTTGTGAGTGTTTCCCTGGATCGATACATTATTTCTTTGTACTACAGAACAGCACCGTACCCGTTCACATGTCAAAATCAGACCTGAGAGGGTCTATCTTGTTGGTAAGTACAATCTTTCATTATATTATTTGAGTAATTTCAAGTTGAATAATTTTAAATTGTCTTACATGTTTTAGCTCCTTTTTTTCCTACATATAAAAAACTCAGCTTATCCTAACTTACCATAGTTGTTAGCACTGCTGAGGAAGCGGACAACGGCAACGGAAGTCTGCTTCAATGAGGCCCACTGAAGAACATGGAAGCCAGTAGAGTGGGCTTTTGGGATCATAAAGGCTACATTGTGCTGCCTGGATGAGACTGGTGGAGCCCTCTTCTACTCAACTGATAAGGTGTGTCAAATCGCCACGGCCTGCTGCATGTTGCACAACATAGCTTTGCGATGGAACATCCCGTACATCGCAGAGGATGGAGACCATGAAGAGCCACCAGGTGAGGATATTGATATGCTAAATGAAGATTATAGTGGTGAAGAGGAAGGAATTGGCTTATGTCAAGATGCTATTGACAACTTCTTTCATGAGTGTAAGTATCAATTAACATAAAATGACATTAAGGTTAAACCAATAAGGATAACAGTATGTGCTGGACCTTCATTTAGAAAGGGCAGATTGATGAGATCCAGGCCAAAGATGTTTGTTGATTAAAGTTTTCCCACATTGACTACTGCAAGCATTTACATTGTTTATCTTTTATTGTTTTATTGGTCTAAACTTAACATTTCAGTATTACCTGAGCTGCTTCTTAACATAAAACCCACCCTTATCTCTCAATCTGACTCAGACCGAATTTCTGTTCATCAATGGCTTACTGAGGATATTGACACCATTTTGCCACCTACTTCAAAACTGACGTGTACAACTCACCCTCCTGCTCACTGGTCTATTGAGACCCTTAGATTAGAAAAGAAACAATGTACAATCTTAGAAAGACAGTGGAGAAAACCTTATGCTGAGGAAGCCAAGTCTGAGTATGTGGTGGCGCTGAAAAAATATCATGACCTTTGGAAATCGGCTCATGCCAAGTACTTTGCCTAAAAGATTGCCAGCTTTCAACACTGTCAGAAGGCTATTTTTAAGGTGCATACAGCCCTACACCTTCTCTTTAATAAAACCAGTGTTCGCCAGTTTTAAAAAAAAAAAGTTGATAAGATTCACCACAAATTAACAGAAGACGCTGTAAAGACCGAGAACCACAGGCATTTGGTTCCCCCGACGGGAACTCATGAGGAAGTAACTCTTCCTGTCAATAAGTGGAAGAGACTACCAAAATTAGGTCATGGTCCTTTTTGGGATCTTGTATCAATACGCTGCAATCCATTAAGTTTGGCTCTCTTCTGAACTCCCTCCCCCGCTAAACTTTTAGATTACCGCATTCAACAGAGTTGTTTTCTGTTGAATGGTGCCACCAAACTAAAATATGCTGCTTAAAGTGCTATAACCACATGTGGTATTCAACCAAAAGCATGCTAATTTCCTTCACTTTGGCTAAATCCTCATGTAGTGTTTAGTGTATGAAGCTGTTGATGTGTCTCATCATTGTAGAAAGAACTTCTTGGATAACACCACTTAAAGTTGGTTGTGAAATTGCACCTGATAGTGCAACAATGTCTTGAAATGATCCTGTGGCCACCAAATGGAGAAATGCCAGGATTTTCACTATTGGTGTTATTGATGTGGGATTACTATTCTGAGCCAGAAGATCAGGCTCCAGCTGATGACAGAAATCAATGATAGTTTGCCTATTGAATCAGATTTTTTGGCTTATATCACGTTCTTCCATAGTAGCATTATCTGGACTGTATGTGTTAAAATGTCACTGATGATTTGGATTATGCATGGGTTGAAATGCTTTTTGTAAACTATGACAAACATGTATGTCTCACAATTAAATAACATACATCAGTTGAGTTTGTGCTATTTTTTATTTTTTCCATTTTAGGAAAATGTAAGAAGCATTAGCTACATGGCATTTATTTATTTATCATTTTATTTTTTACATTTTAATATGTGTGATGGAAGGAAGAAAATGATAAATAATTTGAGAAAAAGAATACACAGCAGTGTTTGACTTTGTTAGTTTTGTTTTTATTAAACAAAACTAAATGAACTAAAAGAGGATGTAAACCAAAAAAACAAACAAAAAGTTGTTCACTGTGAATTAAACTATTATTGAATAGTTACAAATATTTGAAATCCAATGTCCAAAAAACAACTGGCATCAGAAAGGTAAATGTGTAAAAAAATTGTCCACAGAGTCAATGGTAGTCTCACACTGGAGGAAATTATGTCCTGTGTCTCTAGGTTGTGGTGGTCATGTTATCCTCTCCTGGTGATCCGGTTGAAGTTGTGCTTCTGCGGGGGGGGGGGGGGGCTGGTGCATCCACATTGGCAGGGCCTGAGGTGGGTGCAGGTGTTGCCTCTTGTGGCAGGGCCTTCTTTTCTGTAGATGAGGCAGAAGTTTTTAGCCCAGATGTTGTTGGACCAAAGAAAGGGGAAAATAGTGCTGGAAAAGCCCTGTGCATAAAGGTGTAAATGTCATGCAGCACCCCAGTCAGGGAGCCCAAATTGGAGTTCCGATTATCCATTTGTACATTGGGATCCCTCTGTACTTGATTGAAGATCAACTTGAGCTCTCTAAGGACCTGGTCCACCAGGTTGTGATACTGATAGAGGGATCCCAAGATTTGGTTAAATGTGGCCTGTGTGACAGTAAATAATGAATTTGGAAGGGTAGCTGCACTCTTTTTGATAAGTATGTTGAGGCGTTTGTTCGGTATGTGTGCTGTGCTGGTATGTAGCCTGCAAACTATGAAGTGTAAAGTGTATTTGGCCTGGTTAAGAACCAGGACACCAGTACGCACTACTCAATTTGAATTTGAACGCTAGTACATTTATTTTGAATTTTCACAAAAAATCAACTTAGATCAGCATGACATTCATTTTCATGTTTCATTTGTTGCAAAGCATGTTTTTAGTCAACATATACATTGCTATCTTTGAGCATATACCATACTTTTCAATATCAATACATTTTATCTACACCCAATGCATTTTGGGGCGCGAGCCCCTTCGTCAGGGGTCTGTATGTAAAGAAAAGAAAAAGAGAAAGAAAAAGGAATCTTATTACTTTTGATGCACTAATATATAGGAAAATAGATCTCTCTATTATGTATATTTCTTACCGCAGGTTAGGTAGGATCAATTATAGGTTACAATCCCAATTGGATATTGAAATAGCCTGGACAAACGAAAAGAGGGGGGGGGAAGCTAAGTATGAGCATAGTGGGTTGATTAAATCAGTGATTTATGCAAAAACCTCTGTCGGAAATTTTATGTTACCTGTGTACTTGACTGTATCAAGTCTGCAAAATAGGAATAAGGAGAAAGGGAGGGTTAGGGGTGAAGGGAGTGTGTGTTCACTTAATGAGCGTGAGTCTAATTTAATTAGGTATTACCATATATACATTTATCCTCACCTTACTTATGTTGACTTTAGAACTGGAGCCTATATGGAAATGCAAAAAATTCGATCAGTGATGTCTAAAGCAAATAAGCGGTTAGTTTTGACTCCATTAATATTGGAGTTTACCTGTGAGTCCTGCCAGACGGACGTCGGACTCTGCAAGTGCTCGATAATAAAGGTAGATCTGCCGAAAAAATAATAATACTTCTTAGGGTACTGGCCGTGCAGTCTGTATTAAAAAGCGGTCTGTTTAAAAAGTGGTATGGGGAATTAAGAAGGAGTCCTTACCGGAGCGGAGTGCTCTGTGATCTCGTAGTGGCGTTTTTCCGAGTGTTAGCGTGAGGACGCTTAGTCCTTCTTTTAATATGGTGATCATTTTTTCAGTGCTAGCGTGTGGACGCTTAGTCCTTCTTTTAGTATAATGATCGTTATCTATGCAGCTATCGACAATGCATTCTCGCTAGCTACTGATCTAACCATGATATTATGAATATTAGCTTAGGGTCTAAGTGAATGCAATATGGGGTTACTTAATTATGAAAACGCGTGTGTGATGATAAATCGGCTATATGTAGGGATTAAATGTAGTAACGGCCGCCATCTTGGAGTGGTGAGTCTGTTAGTTAGACTTAATGTGTTGACAATTGTAATGTCTATAAGCAGCTTTAATAGTCGAGTGAAAGCTCAAACATTATCAATGTAGATATCTTAGAAGATTGGAACATTGGAAATAAAGTGAAATAGAACCTTGGAGGAGGGGGTGGGGGGGGGGAAAGGGAGGGGAGGAGAGGGGAAAAAATAGTAGGTTAAGAGGACACGGTTTATGATAGAACTTTGGCGAGTCATGAATGTCAGGTCCTATGACAACTATAATATTTATATCACATGATCCTCAATACATAATCTCTACTGTCGATTTATGTAACAATTTTATGTGAATACTCCTGCCTATTTCCATTCTATTATTGGTGTTCATTGAAAATCCTATTGTACAATAATTTTGTCACAGGAACTTATTGTATAGTGTGAAGTATGAGGGGTTAGGTGTATTTTGTTGGGGCGTGGTTATAGCTTAGAAACATTTATTATGGTCTAACACATTTGTGTGACTGTATGGTTATCCATATCTAATTTGTTCTGCAGTGTGTGTGGTAAGTTCAGACTCTAGATTAATGAAGGGGCAGAATCATGGGGATTGTGTGGTTTTCAGTGGTCTGCGGTCTTATAGGATGTTTTATTCCTATAAAAAACATATGAGATCTAGTTTGTCATTCAATCCATTCGGGATGAGAGTTTGAAGCCTACGGATCCAGAATGTTTCTCTTTGGATTAGGACTTTGGCGTTGTCTATTCCCAACCTTTGGGGAACCATTTCAATTATTTGGAATCTTAATTGGGCGATGGAATGCCCTGCTTCGATCCAATGTTTTGCCAGGGGTGCAGTCAGATTCTTGTTGCGGATGCGGCTTTTGTGTTCCGTCAATCTTATTTTCAATTTTCTGTCTGTTTTTCCGACATATATCAATCCGCATGGACATTTTATCGAGTACACCACATGCTCAGAGTTGCAGTTTGTCGTATGTCTTAGTTGTATCTTTTCTCCCGTACGCGGATGGAGCAAGATGTCTCCTTGTATGACGTTGTTGCAATTTTTGCAATTGTAACACTTTTGGGTTCCTTTGTGGGTTCTCTTCGCTGTCATGTCATCATTGATGGATTTATTCAGTAGTTCTTTTAGATTCTGTGATCTTTTATACGCAAATAGAGGTTTATCATGAAAGAGTGTTTCAAAATCTTTTTCAGCTGTTATGATTTCCCATCTTTTTATGATAATCCTTTGTACGTCTTTTGACGCAGATGAGTATTTTGAAACGAATACCATCCTTTTACTGTCTGTTTTGATCTTTTTTTGTAATAGATTCTTCCTGGGTATGTTTTTGACTTTTTCCAAATGTCCTTCTAGCAGTTTATCGGGGTATCCCCTGTCCAGGTATCTTTGCCTTTGTTGCTCCAGACTTTTCGTGCATTCCGTGTCATTTGACGATATTCTTTTGATCCTCATGAACTGAGAAATTGGGAGGTTATTTATTAAGTTGGCTGGATGAAAGCTCTCGTAAAGTAGTGCCGTGTTTCTATCCGTTTCTTTCTTAAATAGTCTGGTTTGGATTGACCCATTTTGTAGTTCAACTAGAACATCCAGAAAAGGAAGTGCTGTGTCACTGATACTGTGAGTGAATTGTATTCGTGAGTTGGCCAAGTTTAGGCTCTTGATATTCTGTAGTAGTTCTGTGGGTGTATGTTTCCATATGATGAATATGTCGTCTATGTAGCGCTTATAGTAGACTATCCCAGCTTGCCATGTGGGGTCTTCTAGTATGTAGTCTAACTCGAATTTCGCCATGAAGATGTTCGCATAGACGCAGGCTCCTGGGAATCCCATAGCCGTACCTGTTTGTTGAATGTAGAAATCTTCTTTCCATACAAAATAACTGTTCAGAAGACAGAATTCTAGTAGTTGCAGTATGAGGTATTTCAATTCATCCGATATCTCTGATCTCAATAATGCCCATTCCATCGCCTCTAGCCCTTGTTTATGGGGAATTGATGTGTATAGTGAGGTTACATCAATGGAGCATAGTGTCCATTTCTCATTGTCAGCCTTTGTGATTTCTGTCAGACTCCTCAAGAAGTCTGATGTGTCTTCTATGTATGTAACCCATTTTTGCATGAATGGTTGCATGTGTGCATCAATGAAGATGCCTAGATTTTCGAAGATCGAAGAACATCCTGAAACGATTGGCCTGAAGGGGGGGTCAATCAAACTTTTGTGAACTTTCGGTAGAAAGTATATTTTAGGTCTTCGTGGAAAAGATTGCCGAAGGTATTGTTTCGTGGAGTTATCAATCCAGTTGAATTCCTCCGCTTTATCCAGGATGTCATCTAGATTTTGGGACATTTTCATAGTTGGATCTTGTTCTAGTTTGGTGTATGTTTCCGTGTCGTGCACGTGTTCATCTCCTTTTTGTGTGTAAAAGGTTGAGTCCATTAAGACTAGTGCGCCGCCTTTATCAGCTCTTTGGAATATCAAATCCTTATTGTTTGCTAATCTTTGGAGAGCACTATATTCTGCTCGAGTGAGGTTTCTGCTTTTCCTTTTGAATTGGATCCTGTTTATGTCGGCTTTCACTAGAGTTTCGAATGTATCCAGAGTCTTGTGGGATGTTGGTGACATAAAGTTACTTTTTGGTTTGAACCGTCTGTCTGTTTCCATAGTGTCTGTTGTTGGGTTTAGAACTGCAAAGAAATATTTTAGCCTTAGAATTCTCATAAATTTGAAGAGTGCTACCTCCATTTCCAAAGCGTTTGTGTGGTACGTGGTTACAAAAGATATGCCTTTGTTCAATCTTTTTTTCAAAGTTGGAGAGGGTGTAGTGTGAGATGTTTATTATGAGGTCTTGGTCTGGCTTCTCAATCCTGTTTTCTTCAATAATTCTCTGTCCTTCTCCCGTTGCTTTTCCCTTTCCCTGTCCTCTTCTCGATTTTTTTCTCCAGTTGTTGTTATTGGGACATCTGGTGGTTTGCTTGGTGGTAGATCCTTTTCTAAAAAAGGGATCGACGATGGTCCAGCTGCTGTACTGGTTAGATCAGAGGATTGCGATGTTGATTTTTGTGCTTGTGTGGTTACTATCGGCTGCCTTCTCGAACTTATTTCACTATCTGAGACTACACTCTCATCTGAGGAAGTTGGTTGTTGTTTTTTGTTGCTGTTAAATCGTCGTTTCGCATACACTTCCGCCCATGTGTAGGCCTCGTTTAATTTATAGTCGATAGTGTCACGTTTAAATTTACGTAACTTGGTCTCTTCTAGTTCTTTACCATATTTGTCTAGTCATGTGTTGATGTCTTCTAGGGTCCTGCCCCATACATCATCCTCTATTCTTTCTGATAGGTCCCGTTTGAGGTTGAATATTTCCTCCTCTAGATCAGCTATCGTCTTTGCGAGTTCCTCTACTAGTAGTAGTATTAGGTCCAGGGAGCATTTGTTTAAAATCTCGAACCATTTTTCCATGAACTTTGGGTTGTTGTTCAATCTATATAGCTTGGGTCTTATTGCTAGTCTTAGTCCTCTGGGTATGCGCTTAACCCGATGGTATTGAATAAGCGTTGTTGCGTGTAATCGCTGGTTCAATTCACGCCTAGTCGGGTATTCTAGTTGCTTCAGTTGTTGTGTGACTGTGCCTCCTTGTGCATCAAAAGTTTTGGATTCCTTTATCAGCTTATAGATTTGATTCGCATCTTCAGTAGTATAAACTTTAGTATTAGCTCTGTTGTCTGTAATGGCCGCTATTGATTCAAACGACATTTTTTGTTATTTGGTGCAAGCACCCTATGGTTGCAGTGGAGTAAATAATGAATTTGGAAGGGTAGCTGCACTCTTTTTGATAAGTATGTTGAGGCGTTTGTTCGGTATGTGTGCTGTGCTGGTATGTAGCCTGCAAACTATGAAGTGCAAAGTGTATTTGGCCTGGTTAAGAACCAGGACACCAGTACGCACTACTCAATTTGAATTTGAACGCTAGTACATTTATTTTGAATTTTCACAAAAAATCAACTTAGATCAGCATGACATTCATTTTCATGTTTCATTTGTTGCAAAGCATGTTTTTAGTCAACATATACATTGCTATCTTTGAGCATATACCATACTTTTCAATATCAATACATTTTATCTACACCCAATGCATTTCGGGGCGCGAGCCCCTTCGTCAGGGGTCTGTATGTAAAGAAAAGAAAAAGAGAAAGAAAAAGGAATCTTATTACTTTTGATGCACTAATATATAGGAAAATAGATCTCTCTATTATGTATATTTCTTACCGCAGGTTAGGTAGGATCAATTATAGGTTACAATCCCAATTGGATATTGAAATAGCCTGGACAAACGAAAAGAGGGGGGGGGGAAGCTAAGTATGAGCATAGTGGGTTGATTAAATCAGTGATTTATGCAAAAACCTCTGTCGGAAATTTTATGTTACCTGTGTACTTGACTGTATCAAGTCTGCAAAATAGGAATAAGGAGAAAGGGGGGGTTAGGGGTGAAGGGAGTGTGTGTTCACTTAATGAGCGTGAGTCTAATTTAATTAGGTATTACCATATATACATTTATCCTCACCTTACTTATGTTGACTTTAGAACTGGAGCCTATATGGAAATGCAAAAAATTCGATCAGTGATGTCTAAAGCAAATAAGCGGTTAGTTTTGACTCCATTAACTCCATTAATATTGGAGTTTACCTGTGAGACCTGCCAGACGGACTATTTAAGAAAGAAACGGATAGAAACACGGCACTACTTTACGAGAGCTTTCATCCAGCCAACTTAATAAATAACCTCCCAATTTCTCAGTTCATGAGGATCAAAAGAATATCGTCAAATGACACGGAATGCACGAAAAGTCTGGAGCAACAAAGGCAAAGATACCTGGACAGGGGATACCCCGATAAACTGCTAGAAGGACATTTGGAAAAAGTCAAAAACATACCCAGGAAGAATCTATTACAAAAAAAGATCAAAACAGACAGTAAAAGGATGGTATTCGTTTCAAAATACTCATCTGCGTCAAAAGACGTACAAAGGATTATCATAAAAAGATGGGAAATCATAACAGCTGAAAAAGATTTTGAAACACTCTTTCATGATAAACCTCTATTCGCGTATAAAAGATCACAGAATCTAAAAGAACTACTGAATAAATCCATCAATGATGACATGACAGCGAAGAGAACCCACAAAGGAACCCAAAAGTGTTACAATTGCAAAAATTGCAACAACGTCATACAAGGAGACATCTTGCTCCATCCGCGTACGGGAGAAAAGATACAACTAAGACATACGACAAACTGCAACTCTGAGCATGTGGTGTACTCGATAAAATGTCCATGCGGATTGATATATGTCGGAAAAACAGACAGAAAATTGAAAATAAGATTGACGGAACACAAAAGCCGCATCCGCAACAAGAATCTGACTGCACCCCTGGCAAAACATTGGATCGAAGCAGGGCATTCCATCGCCCAATTAAGATTCCAAATAATTGAAATGGTTCCCCAAAGGTTGGGAATAGACAACGCCAAAGTCCTAATCCAAAGAGAAACATTCTGGATCCGTAGGCTTCAAACTCTCATCCCGAATGGATTGAATGACAAACTAGATCTCATATGTTTTTTATAGGAATAAAACATCCTATAAGACCGCAGACCACTGAAAACCACACAATCCCCATGATTCTGCCCTTCATTAATCTAGAGTCTGAACTTACCACACACACTGCAGAACAAATTAGATATGGATAACCATACAGTCACACAAATGTGTTAGACCATAATAAATGTTTCTAAGCTATAACCACGCCCCAACAAAATACACCTAACCCCTCATACTTCACACTATACAATAAGTTCCTGTGACAAAATTATTGTACAATAGGATTTTCAATGAACACCAATAATAGAATGGAAATAGGCAGGAGTATTCACATAAAATTGTTACATAAATCGACAGTAGAGATTATGTATTGAGGATCATGTGATATAAATATTATAGTTGTCATAGGACCTGACATTCATGACTCGCCAAAGTTCTATCATAAACCGTGTCCTCTTAACCTACTATTTTTTCCCCTCTCCTCCCCTCCCTTTCCCCCCCCCCCTCCTCCAAGGTTCTATTTCACTTTATTTCCAATGTTCCAATCTTCTAAGATATCTACATTGATAATGTTTGAGCTTTCACTCGACTATTAAAGCTGCTTATAGACATTACAATTGTCAACACATTAAGTCTAACTAACAGACTCACCACTCCAAGATGGCGGCCGTTACTACATTTAATCCCTACATATAGCCGATTTATCATCACACACACGTTTTCATAATTAAGTAACCCCATATTGCATTCACTTAGACCCTAAAGCTAATATTCATAATATCATGGTTAGATCAGTAGCTAGCGAGAATGCATTGTCGATAGCTGCATAGATAACGATCATTATACTAAAAAAAGGACTAAGCGTCCACACGCTAGCACTGAAAAAATGATCACCATATTAAAAGAAGGACTAAGCGTCCTCACGCTAACACTCGGAAAAACGCCACTACGAGATCACAGAGCACTCCGCTCCGGTAAGTACTCCTTCTTAATTCCCCATACCACTTTTTAAACAGACCGCTTTTTAATACAGACTGCACGGCCAGTACCCTAAGAAGTATTATTATTTTTTCGGCAGATCTACCTTTATTATCGAGCACTTGCACAGTCCGACGTCCGTCTGGCAGGACTCACAGGTAAACTCCAATATTAATGGAGTCAAAACTAACCGCTTATTTGCTTTAGACATCACTGATCAAATTTTTTGCATTTCCATATAGGCTCCAGTTCTAAAGTCAACATAAGTAAGGTGAGGATAAATGTATATATGGTAATACCTAATTAAATTAGACGCACGCTCATTAAGTGAACACACACTCCCTTCACCCCTAACCCTCCCTTTCTCCTTATTCCTATTTTGCAGACTTGATACAGTCAAGTACACAGGTAACATAAAATTTCCGACAGAGGTTTTTGCATAAATCACTGATTTAATCAACCCACTATGCTCATACTTAGCTTCCCCCCCCCCCCCTCTTTTCTTTTGTCCAGGCTATTTCAATATCCAATTGGGATTGTAACCTATAATTGATCCTACCTAACCTGCGGTAAGAAATATACATAATAGAGAGATCTATTTTCCTATATATTAGTGCATCAAAAGTAATAAGATTCCTTTTTCTTTCTCTTTTTCTTTTCTTTACATACAGACCCCTGACGAAGGGGCTCGCGCCCCGAAATGCATTGGGTGTAGATAAAATGTATTGATATTGAAAAGTATGGTATATGCTCAAAGATAGCAATGTATATGTTGACTAAAAACATGCTTTGCAACAAATGAAACATGAAAATGAATGTCATGCTGATCTAAGTTGATTTTTTGTGAAAATTCAAAATAAATGTACTAGCGTTCAAATTCAAATTGAGTAGTGCGTACTGGTGTCCTGGTTCTTAACCAGGCCAAATACACTGTGTGACAGTAAAGCCAGTGGCCTCACTTTCCTGGCCCACATATTCCCTCCCACGAACCCTAGCCTCACTACCCTGTGCCCTTGACCCAGTGTGCCCCATCCCAATGGTTCCTGGCTGAACTACTGGTGATGGCGGTGTTTATTCAACTGAAGACAGGACTGGGGGGTGCAAGATTGGGCTGATGTTGGTTTGAACACATGAAGTGGAGATATCCATAGGCTAGGGGGTTAGTTGTAGGTGTGGTCTGAGTGTGACTCACTGGAGCTGTCTGCCCTGCCAGACCAGAAGGACAAACCTGTTCCTTGTCATTCAGACTTTCTTGAGTGGCTTGTTCCCGATTTCGAGTGGAGTTATCCTCAGTGGCAGATTGTTGTCCATGCCCAATGGGTGTTGGACCTATATTGTATGTAGAAAAAACAAAACAAGTTGTAAACAATTGAATTACATGTAAAATACGTTTGAAGATAAAAATAAAGAAGAATAAAATGTAAAATGTATTTAATATCATGAATGTACTTTTCAGCTGTATTATAATACAATATACAAACAGTTTTAATTATACACTAAGGGCCAGATGTATGACGGCCAAAATCGTGCATCGTAAATTGCGAGTCTTTTGTGAATCGCAATTTGCGAGGCGCTATTTTGGATGTACAACTCTGTGTAACACATTGTTAGCGATTCCCAATGGGGTCGCAAATAGAGAGGCTCATGAATATTAATGAGCCTCTCACAATTTGCGACCCCTTTGGGAATGGCAGGCGCGCCCAGGTATGGTGGCCTGCTGGGCTCAGCAGACCACCATGTCTGGGACGGCTTTTAAATAAAGCTGTTTTTTTTAATGCAGCCTGTTTTCCTTAAAGGATGGAGATTCAGCCTGCATACGTCTAAATAGGGTGGGCAGGATTCCGTAAGCTTGACAGAGTACTTGGAAACTCTACCATGGAGTGACAATGGTAGTCCCACCAAGATCTACATCAGGCCCTAAGATTTAATCTTGGTAAAAGGAAGTGGTGATGGGGATTGGAGACCATTTTAAGATAAGAATGAATATCCGCACATGTCCTAAAAATGGCATAGAAGCGAAAGCTTGGTTTCAACAAGACCTTCCTCTCTCTATCGGTCTGTGCAGTGGCTAGAAAGTGTCTTTTTTTCCACAATAAATCCCCTGAGACAATCTGCTCAGGTGTACTGTAAGGTTCGGGCGGGGTTATCGACCAATCTCTCTCCTTCCTGCTGTGGTGAAGGTTTGTGAGAAGGCAGTTTTTAAACAGCTGTCTGCGTTTGTTGGAACCTCTGGTGCTCTTCACCCGGCTCAGTCCGGCTTTAGAGCCCCATACAGCACTGAGACCGCTTTGGTCGAGATAACAGAGGCTATCAGGGACTGTTGTGATTCTGGTGGCAGAGCAGCCCTGGTTTTATTAGACCTCTCTGCCACATTTGATACGGTTCCACACAGACACTTGTTTGCTCGCCTGTCTAATATTGGAATTTCAGGCCAGGTGTGGGTCTGGATTGAATCCTTTTTGGACAACAGATCGCAACAAGTGTGGGTCCCACGTTTTCATCCACTCCCAGAAGCATCACTACAGGCATCCCTCAGTGCTCTACATTGAGCCCTTTACTAGTGGCCAGCGGGCTTCCCTAACTAAAAATCCAGGGTAGTCCAGAAAGAAGCCTGGGAGTTTGGTTCAGCGAAGATCTTAGATTTCATACTCAGATCAATAAGCTGACAGGAGAGTGCTTTGGCACATTGAAGCTTCTCATGAAATTCTTGCCGCTCCTGCCAAAAGTGGCCAAAGAAATGGTGACCCACACGCTTATCTTGTCGCCCCTTGATTATGCCAATGCCCTTTACACTGGCCTTCCTTGCTACCAGATAAAAAAGCTTCAGACCATTCAGAAGGGGCTGCTCGAATGCTGCTAGGCATTCCGCGTAGCCTTGGTATTAAGCAGTCTTTACGCAACTTGCATTGGCTTCCTGTTGACCAGAACATTTTGATTAAGGCACTAACTATCACTCATAGTGTCCTTTATAAGTCTGGTCCTTGCTATCTTAGGAGGCGTTTTAACTTTTATACGCCACCCAGGCTTCTCCGGTCAACAGGTCAATGCCTTGTTGCCATCCCTCGCTACCGCCTTGCCAGAACGGGAGGGAGCTCCCTCTCGGTAAAGGCAGCTAGGGCCTGGAACAGCTTGCCCTTTGAGAGCAGAAATAATTACGATCTGAGGACATTTAAGAAGCAACTGAAAACCTTGGGGAAGATTTATGTCAACTGGCGCATCCCCAGGGATGCGCCAGTTAATGTGCGCCACAGTGCACCACAGCTACGCCAACCATGGTGCAAAAACGGCACAGATGCGTGACGCATCTGTGCCGGAAATGTTTCGAATTGCTGGAGTTGCGTCGCAAGCGCGACGCAGCTCCAGCAAGGCTCGGGGGTGCCCCATCTTCACAATGCTGCGTCAAGACTTACGCCTGCTTCAAGCAGGCGCAGGGTTTTGACGCAGGATTGGCCAGAAAGTGACTGAGTGAAATCTCATAGATTTCACTCAGCCACTTTCAGGAGGCATTCCTGCGCAGGAACGCCCCCCCTGCGCAGGAACACCTTCTTATGGCGCAGGGCTTTACAACGTGACGCAACTCCTAGATGCGTCACGTTGTAAATAGGGCGCATTGTTTGCGCCGCCGTTGCGTCAAATAAAGTGACGCAATTGCGGCGCAAAGAGGCGCAAGGGCATCATAAATCTGCCCCCCTATGTTTTAATTAGATGGCTTAGTTCCTACTTTCCCTTCCGCTCACCCCCGCATTGGTCTTTCCGCCAGGACACTTCCAGGTAGCTGTGCGTGTTATAAATTTGCGGTAACATAACATAAGTTAACTAAGTTGACAAATGTTGATTTAATGCAGCTGAGCTATGTGATATAACAGACATTTTCGAGTTTTATACAACTGCCTGATTCAAAGTCAGCTCGAAGTTTAGCCATACCGAGATCCATCTGAGCAGGGGACATAGGGTTAGAAGGTCAAAATATATATCCTAACCCTAGTTCTTGATATAGGGTATTAGAGGTCATAGATTAAGGCAGAGGGAGTAGCGGCCTCATAAATCTGTTTATAACACTATGTAGCTCTGTAGCCCATCTATACCCAAAGATGTCACTCCCATAACACTTGGATTGAGAGATCTTTAACATGGCCTGGATCGGCTCCCAACCGAGAGTCAAGTTTTAATACAGAAGCAACCACTCTAACCATAGCATTTCGTTTTGCTCTAACCAGGGGACACCAAAATCAATCATCATCAAATCTTACACCAAGGTATGAGAATGCCTCAACTCTGGTGCTGTCCTTGCCTTCTAAGATACATCTGCTGGGGCCCTTTCCCCTTGAACCCAAGATCATTATATGGGATTTACTATAGTTGCAGTAAATGAGATTTACTATAGTTGGTGCTCAATCCTACACCATTCATGTAGCTGACAAAAGCTTTTAGGAGGCACTTTAATCCCATTATGGTTCTCGCTACCAGCACGGCATCGTCAGTGTATAAGATGGCTGTGATGAGTTGCTTACCTGCATGTGGAATATCCTTACAGGTATCAGACAGGGTTGGGCCCAAGCTTTTGACATAAAGTGTAAACAGCTGGGAGCCAACATACAACCCTGTTTGACCGCCCTTTAGACACTAAACGATTGTGCTAACTTGCTACTCTAGTCATATCTAATGGTGGCAGAAAGGTCTCTGTGTAGCTTGTGTAAGGAACTGAAATTTCTGAATCTACACCCATGTTATTTTTTTAGACTTTTACATAGTGCAAACTAGACCCGAGAATATCAGGTATCAGAACGCTTTACATGTGCACCAGTTTTGTTACAGATGGGCACAAATACATTTTTTTTAGGCACAGGAGATTAAGTGATTTGCCCAGAATCACAGGATGTTGTTGCAGAGACTCAAACCCGGTTCCCCAGCTTCAATGTCGACCGCTCAAGCCATAAGGCTACATCCTTCACCCTGGTAATGAGGGTCATCTACAACTTGCTCCTCCGGACACTGTCAAATTCTGACATAAGGTCCATAAAAGCGTGAACCACTGGACTCCCTTTAACAACTGTGTATTTCTTAATTCTCAGTTCTAGATTCAGACATTGGACAAGGGTTCCCCTTCCAGACCTGAACCAATATTGCAGATCGGACAGAATCTTATTATCTTCTGTACAGGTGTCCTGCTAAGTAAAACCCGCCCCATAAGTGTGACTACAGAGTCTAAGAGAGAAATGGGTCTGTAGCAGTGTGGATCATCTCTCTCCCCTTTTCTAAACAAATGAATGATAGTTGACTTCAACCATGATGGGAGAAACCAACCTTACAGATGGCATTTAACACATTAGATAAGATTTTGGCCCAGGATACTGAAAGCATTATGAACAGGTCAGAGGAACCCCATCTGGTCCTTGGGCTTTATTCTTGTGCATATGTGTCTTTGCCTCAAATATCTCCTCCTCAAGGAAGTCCAGCTTAAAGTTACTGCTGTGGCACTCCCTGGCCAGGACTGGCACGTCTGCCCTATCCCAATCATAGATTCCTTGAAAATACAGTACGCAAGCACCAGGATCAATGTGACATTCCGTTACACCCCTCTCTTCCCCTGTAAAATGTGGATGGTTGACTATTTCCGAGAATCTGATGCTCCTATTTGAAATGTTAGTTTGTAGGAATGGTTTCCAAGCTTCCTTTTGTATCTCTTTTTTTGATTCTCATTAAGCATGGGCGAATTTTGAGAATCTCGCGTTCGCGAATTTTGCGGATTTGCGAACTCGCAATCCGCAAAATCCGCGAATTCTCGCGAATTTGCGGATTTTTTTTTTGTGTTCGCGCGGGTTTCTGCCAGTTCGCGAGGGTTTTGTACAATTTCGCAAAACGCGAACTTACCTGTCGGGTCGCAAGTTTCGCGAACTTGTTGTTTCTACGTGTCCAGCCTGTTTGGGACACTCTTCTTCATCACTGCCACTCTCTGTCACCACTGCCACTCTCTGACTACTCATGCCACCCTCTGGCCCACCCATGCCACCCTCTGTTTCATCACAGCACCCTCTGGTTGTCCAGTCAGTGTACATTATTGTGGCAACGCAAGCACACCTTCCCTGCCTCAAGTGACCTGAATTAATTTGGGGCTGATTAATGTGTCACAGAATATTTTTTTAGCTGGCACCTGCTTCCTTAGTGCTTCCTGATTAGTGATCTTTTGCACTTGCTAAGTGCTTTCATTGTTGCAAAATTAGTTACAACACCTGCCCTGCCCCAACTGACAATAATGAATTAGGGGCTGATTAATGGATTTGAACTTCCAGCCTGGCTCCTGCTTGTCTCCCTTAGCTGTAATTCAGGACCTTTGTGGCATATGTGTAACTATTCTGAGGTTCAGAGCAGGGTCACATAATAGTTGCAACTGGCAACTGAACTCTGGAGGGGCCCCTCAGGAAGCACTACAGGAAATGGCTACTAATGATGAGCCTGAACTTTTGAACCTGGTAAGTAGTTTCAGTTTTGCTAAGATCGTATTTCTGCAATTTTGCGCTTATTCGCGGGGCGCGAAGTTGTACTGGGAAGCCGCGAACTCACGCGAACAGTGCGAGCAGGCCATAAAATCCGCTGCTCGCGGATTTGCGGATTTTGCGGGAGATTCGCGAATCTCGCGGATTGCGAATTTACCGAAAATCCGCAAAATCCGCAAGCGAAACGGATTTTCCGCCCATGCTTAATTCTCATTTGCATCTTAATAAGTCGCCCAACAAAGAATTATCTCATATCTATTCCTCTGGGATTTTTTTAAGGCTCACAAAGGGTCTCAGGAGCTACAGTGCACTTATAATCAAACCATTAAGTGGTGGATTCTTTAGCTTTCCTCTCCTCAAGAGTAAAGCTCTTATTTACTTGAGTACAAACTCTGTTCTAAGCAGCTAACATCACGTCATTATGAGTGGCAGCTTCTAAATAGATTGAAATTTGCTGCCCACATGGCTCCTTTGTCATAAAATGTCTTGACATGCTTGTTGTGCATGGTCCTATAACTCAATACCCTGACCCGAAATAGTTCAAGTTTTTAGTAGCAAATTCATTGCTGCACTTCATCCCCAAATCCCCCTTTTTGCAGCTCAATCTAAATAGATTGTCGGAGTGTATTTAAAATTTCCATCAGTATTAAATTTGACAGAGTTAATACCCTTGATGTTTTATGTGTAAAAGCAGGGAGGGCTCTCAACATTTTCAGTAACAATAACAAATATAGTACCTGAATTGGTTTATAAATAGGTTTGAAAATTAGACCAGCATTCTCCTTTTGGCTAGTCGATTAACTAATCACAGCATTGTTGTCAACACCTCATGCAAATTAAACATATGTACCTAGATTTTGTAGGCACCTGACCTGAAAGGCAAATTATCCTTTACTACATTTGTTCTACTCACTGAACTGTAAACAGTCCAAAAGCTGTAATTTTGATCCTTCATATTTTGTTAACTAGCATATGTAGTAGCTCAGCCAAGCGTTTATCTAATCAGGTCTTTCTTATAGCAACAAAAGATGGTTGTAGCGGAAACAATTATCGAACAGAAATTTTCAAGGAATCATTATTGTTAGGACTAACGACTTAGTCCTTGTGAACTTGATGGGGTCCTTTTTATCATCTAACTTGACAGTTCAGCTGTCGCCAGACAATTATGTGAGACAAACAAGGATAGAGGCTTTGGCTCAGCCCACATGTTGGAAGCCAGGAGTCCATGTTTTGATTTAGCAGAAGTTGTGTGCTTCCACTAAAATGTGCCCTCCACACAGTTCTGATCATTTTGTTTATTCATCTAGACGCCTGAGCTTGAATTTTCAGGGACATACACATGCCATACACATGCCATTGTAATGATAATACAGTGTCTCAGATAACTAGATAATATATGACTTTTTCCTCTATCAGCAGTACAGATGGGAGGACTGCAGTCATAACGTACATGGAATTTTAGTTGTAGGTCTAGTTTACCATACTTAAAAGCAAGCCATATAGCCCAGAGGTTGTGTGACAGTATTTAAGCCAAACTTTAATTGGACTAGTCATTACATAATCTTTATTCTGTGTACTGTCTAATCCATACAGTAGATCCTTGTCTTTTAAGCAGTCATACAGTGGGTCAAGTTGATTAGAATAATTTAGACTATTTTATCTTGTTCTTTACTTGTTTGAATATTATCTCTCATGGTCATTTTAGAAATATACAAGGCTATGGGCCATATGTATCATAGTTCCGTTTTGCGAATTCCAAATAGCGAATTTTAAGGAATCGCTATTTGGAATTCGAAAAACGGTATGTATGTACAAAATCGCTTTTTTATAACGATTCCTTACCATTCCTAATTTGCGATTAGCAAATTGCTAATCGCAAATTACCCATTCATTTCTATGGGCCAGTGATTCTTTAAATGGGATCGAAACGCCGTCGACATTTAAACACCATATACTGTGATATGTACCAATTACTATAAGGCTAGTAATGGTGTTAATGGAAATTCTGTTATTGTAGTATCTACAGAAAACAACAGCTCTTGCCTAAAAATTCTGCTCTACTTTCTTTCCACTCTGTTCACTGTGACAATTTGTACATGTTTGGGTACAGGCTTGTGCCCCTCTCTAAGAAATTGTTGAAGGTATCTTCTCAAAACATTTGTTGTTTAAAGTAAAAATTGGACCTCTGTCCGGCTGGGCAAGTCAGTACATAATATAGTTTCCAATGTGTCTATATTTATTCTGCGCTTGAAATTCCTCTATGCATGGGACCACTGTTGTTCTCATTAATATGTTCCCCGAGGTCCTGTGCTGACTCGATTGGGTGCCCTTGTTGTTTTTTATAACTTGGAGATACTCAGCACAAGTAAAGAAAGTACAGAACAGTTCTTACACTGCCTAAGGCAGAAGCAGCAACTGCAGGCAACCCAGCAAAGCACCAACACACCAAAGGGGCAGTACTCCTCCTGGCAGGTCTTCCAGCTCTTCTTCTTGGCAGGTGTTTTGATTCCAGCGAGTTCTCTGTAGTCTTTTATCTCCCTGAGACTTCCAACAGAAGGCAAGCTCTACTTCAAGCCCTTGGACAAAACTCTAGCAGCAGGATGATGAGAGTACAATCCAGTCCTTTCCCTGCCCACTATAAAAGTAGCAAGCAGCAGGCCAACACAGCAGAGCTTGCAGCAAAGTGGCAGTTCCTCCTCACAGCTTTTCCAGCTCTTCTTCCTGGTAGGTTCCTTAGTTCAGCAGTAAGCTGAAATACTGGGTTCAGGGCCCCAATATTTATGCAGAAATTCCTTTGTTATCTTGGTGCAGAGAGTCCATGTGCTTAGTCCAAGCAGGTCTGTCCTATCTGGTCCAGCTTCCAGCAGGTAGTGAGGACAGCATTTTCTAAGGCAGACAGTGCCTATTCAGGTGCAAGGGAAATCTCCACCCACCACTCTAAATGCAGACCAGACCTATTCAGGTGCTAGTGAAAACTCCTCCTACTACTCTGAAAGCAGTCCAGGTCAATTAAGCACAACCCCAACTCATTCAGGAAAGACAGGACACACCAGTGGCTGTCTGAGAGATTGCACATCACCAGCCACTGTCAGAGCACTAGGGTAATAAATGGTGCAAAAAGTCTAACATCAAAATGAGTGCACATTTTACCACAACCGGCCATTCCCCTTGTGACCTAAAGCGAACTGTCCTTGAGACACACCCATTAATGAGACATGAAGGCCTATTTAAAAAAAAACAGCACTGGATTTTCCGATTATCTACATATAGAGACAGTTTGAATGATGACATCCCATGCGTAGGACTGAATAAATAATCACGCTACGCGAGTATGTCGATCTAGACAGATGTCGAAAATATGCAAAAATAGAGGGGCATATTAGCAAGAACCTCGTTAAAATTATCACCGTTTTAGCGGCAGGAAACTGCTGCTAAAACGGCGATAATGGGCTTGCTAATATGCGTTATAGAATTCCAATAGAAGCCCAGGTTAGATGTCCTGCACATCTAACCTGGGCTTATATTGGAATTCTACAACGCATATTATCAAGCCCACCATTGCCGTTTTTGCGGCAGTTTCCTGCCGCTAAAACAGCAAAAATTTTAACCAGGTTCTTGCTAATATGCCCCAGAGTCACTACACACCATCGCTAATAGTGAATACACTACTGCCTCTGTCATTAACGTAGCTTTGTAAAATTAATGATACATGACAAAATCCCCTATGGACATACTAGTAACAAAAATCACTCATGGTTTGTGATATAAGATATGAATCACACATCTCCCAATGATTATTAACAGCCACCACCAGTCAACATTGAAGAAAGGGATACATTCATATAGACCCATATCTCTAAAATGCATGAGCTGTATTTCTAATGAACTCTTCTGGCACTAAAAACATGTGAAATTGCTAGTAACTTTTATATTTAGGTTAGGTATCTAGAAAAAGACAGTCAGGTTTTACTGATGTGACCAGACAACAAGCCTTTCTCCTATTTCCTTCATCACCCTTATTACCATAAGAATTAACATTTCCATCATGGCGGACGAGGTTGCCATACTACTCGTTATACGCCCACATATTCTAACGTAGACACAAAGCAGATGCAAAGAAAAAGCCCATCCCCTCTGAGGCTCACGTCTCCATGAGGAAGCAGAGCAAGGGTAGGTCACAAGGCAGATGCCACTTTGCGTCTGAGTAAGTACAAGTCAGAGGTAAAGGTCTCCGCATCAGAACCAGCGTAAGAGGTTTACATTCTCATGAATGTGTTTCGCTTGTTCCCTGTGGGACGCTAATAGTTGTTTAATTCTGCCCTATCCTCCTGGGGTCCGATTCGGCCCTATTGAGTGTGAGTATTTTTATAGTAAATATTCACTTATAGACAAACTGTTCCCAGATACAAATTACCCGCGGCACGATTACATGAATGGTAATGAGTGCGGAAGTTGTTTTTAATCTTTTTTAACCACTTGAGGCATGTAGTCAGAACGTACGCGCATGCGAATGGCTTCCAACAGAGTATGTTGAAACTAAGAAATCAAAATGTGTGTGTTATATGTAATGGCTGTCCCTTTGTGGTCCAGGTTGTTTTCCAGGTCAAGGTACAAGTGCAATTTGTTACCTGATGTTTGACTGATTATGTTAGCACTTAACACAAACTTCTAAATCAAATCACTGAGTAGTGTAGGTTAATGATATTAGGTCACAGAGAATTGCCATTTGATCCATTTTGGATAGGGAAAGGCAAGAAACATGTTGACCTCATTATAAAACGAATCACTCACATTGCTCATTAGGACCATTGTATCCTAAATTGGGACATCTTTTAATTAGGGTAGTGAGATTTATTATTGAAATTATCTTCTAATGAGCATCACTATAACTATTTTAATCTACTTTTGGTCTCCACACTACACCCATAACATAACCCTCACACCCACACCTCATCATAGGGCATAAGAAAAGATCTCCTGCAAACAGCCCCCAAACGGGTGGCCGTCGGGCACTGCAGCATTAGCCCGATGAGGAGCTTCCCCAAAGGATGAAGCATGTTATCTCTCGGGGTGTGTGATTGCTCTTGCCCTCTTCTTTTATCTGGAACACTGCAATTTCCCCATTTTTCCTAGAGGAACTGCACATCCCTGTTTAGGATTACCGCAAATGTAAGTGCCATTCCCGAACAATAAAGTGCTGGTGGCCCCAATAAATCAAATTAAGCAGTGGGCGGACGTCTAAAAAATGGATATACTCTAAGCCCTCTTTGTATTTATTTTAGGTATGCATCACTTTGCAATAACATTGCCTTGCCACATGGTTTAAATGCTGTCTGGTGCCAGAAGCCTATTTTCCTCCGGAGCAGTATCCTCCAAAGACCACCTTTCAGCTCTACTGAAATAAATTTCTATGTATGCATATTTACTGGGACAAAACAAAATGATGTTATAATTAGGTGAGCATTTCAGTGCCAATGTAGCTGTTTGAATAAAAAAAAAACACATTTAGAGCAGAGCTAAATATAACTTGCACCCCCACCATGCACTGCTTAAGACCTGGCATAACACATTCCTCATCAGGTGTGCTATAACATCATGTATGACATTAATAATAACATCTCAAATCAGGTCCTGTGTCCAACTCCCTTCAGACAGCTAAATCTTTGCCTGGGGAAGAGATAATGCTGCCTCCCTTTCCCAAGTCACTATTGGCCCCAGGGACCCCATTCCCTTGGGCCAGAAACATTTATAATAGGGGTGGGGGCTTACTGCAACTTCCCTGAATCCAAAATGGGCCCTGGGGACCCCTTCGCCAGAGACATACAATAATTATATGGGGAATGTGGCACCACTTCCCGAGGCCTAAGAGATCCAGGTGACCCCTTTCACTGAGGACAGGCATATTTATATTAGGGGAGGCTGGCACATGGCCCCACTCTCCGAGCCCAAATGGGCCCCTGCAACTCCACCCTCCTGGGCCATACAGAAATCATAGGGGGGCGTAGCCTCCTTCACTGAGCCTTAAGAGGCCCTGGGACCCTCATCCCCTGAGAAAAAACATACTTATTTTAGGGGAGTGGGTGTGTGACCTGCTTCCCACCCCTAAATGGGCCTCAGGGACCCCATCCCTGGGGCCAACGTCTAATTAATAGGCAAAGGGGGTGTGGCCACTCTACACAAGCCTTAAGGGGCCCAGGGAGTCCCATCCCCTGTTGCCAAATATACATCAAATATTAGGGGAGGGGGGCGTGTGGGCACCTCTTCCTGAGCCCAGTGACCCCATCCTCCAGGGCTATATATAAACAATAGGGGTGCATGGCCCCCTCGCGAGCATTAAGAGTCCCCGGTGACCCCTTTCCCTAAGGCCAAACACAAATATGGTAAGGGACAAGGCACATGGCTCATCTCCTTGAGCCAACATGGGCCCCAGGGACCCCTTCCTTGGGGACACTAAATAATAAAAGGGGACAGGGTCATATGGCCCCCCTCCTGAAGATTTAGAAGGCCCGGGGACCCATCTCCTGAGGCCAAAACCTGTTATTTTTAGAGGGGTTTGTGTGGCACCATTCCAGAGCCCCAATGGGCCAAAAGGACCAAATAGTAATAATAAGTTAGGGGGAGGAGGGGGAGAGTGGATACCCTTTTGAAGCCTTAAGTGGTCCTGGAGTAACACTGGTGTAACAAGAATAGCGGAGCAGACGGGCCCTGCAATGTCATCAGCGGAGGGAGACAATGGTACAACTGGACAAACAGAGGTGCAGAAAGCATCAGTGTTACGGCAGACGCAAAGGCAAGCGACTGAGGCTGAAACTCACAGCACATTTGAAAGACCTGTTTCTGCTGCCGGGCAGGTAAGCCACTGTACCCCTTCTGGTTCTGGTTCTGGTTCTGGTCCTGCACTCCCTAGATCCGATAGAAATAATCCGGGGGGCGCCGATAATTCTAGCGAAGATATGGTGGATAAAAACTGCCTAACAAGTCAAATGAAGAATCCTAATGTAGCCAGTGAGCTTGCTGTCAAAAATACTAATCAACATGCTGTTCAACACGAGGCTGCAACTCCTCCCGCTACACTCCCCACTATACTGACCGAAAGCAGTACAAGTAATAAGAACGCTAACCAGAGCTTTACTGCAAATCCTCAAAGCGCCACGGAGATGCTGGCAGATCCAGCACCTCAGAGCTCATTAACCAATATACGAGTAAATGCGCACATAGACTTGAATCATACCCCACAAATAGGAGAAGTAGGAGACATCAAAGCTCCAGAGAAGGGGGAAGGGACAGAGATTGCTGAGCCCCCAGAAATATCAAAACCTGATACAGAAATACCACAATCTAGCATTGCAATAGGTGAACGCCCCATTGATGCGATAGAGCTAATAGAGATCTTAGAGACCGATAAAGACATAACTGACTTCTACTCTGTGTCTGAGGATATCAGCTGGTCTGGTGATACTGACGAACTAGACGATGCAGATGATCCAGAGAATGAATCAGACTCCAATCTAAGTTCAGAATTTGAAGCCAATCCACCAAAAGAACAACGTGACAAAAAAAGAACTATACTAAAAAGGAAAAAAACTGGACATCACGGTGCCAATGAATTAACATGGGACTATACTCCAACAGTTCTGGCACTAAATCAGAGTCACACTCCTGATCCAAGACATCAGAGGCCACCCTCAGATCAAAACTTAAATAAGGAACTTCCTGAGGCGTCAGGCACCACTCTAACACATGTAATGGAGACAGTCTTGCAAGCTATAGCATCACACCGAGAGGAAACCTCAAAAGACAGTCGCAAAGCCCAAGCAGGGCTACAAAAGGTTCAAGGAGTGGTTCGTAAACTCTCAAAAACCATGGGCGCTTTCACAGAGAGATTAAACGACATAGAGGATCGCATTGTGGTTAATGAAACAGAAGCAGCTGCTACAAACGAACGAGTCGAAGCTACTGAAGCACAAGTTCAGGACATCAGATGGAAGCTTGAAGATTACGAAAATAGGCTTCGCAGGAACAACCTACGAGTGCTGGGAATTCCGGAAAAAATGGAGGGCGAGGATTGCCGCACCTTCATTATACAATTATTTCGAGATACCCTTCCTGAATTAAGCACCTGGGACTGGGGATACGAGGTGCAGAGAGCTCATCGGATTCCACTATCCTTAAAACCTACTGCACCCACAGGTAAATACCCACGCGCTATTCTAGTGTACTTTGGAAATTTCTTGCTTCGACAAGCCATTGCGGAAAAAGTCACTCCTGACAAACATCGCAAAAAGGATTCGATATCATATTTCGTACGCCCAGACTTTTGCCACTGGACTGTCGAAAGGAGGTGGCGACTAAGACAACTCATCAAACCATTCCAAGAGAAGAAAGCAGTAGTATATTTGAACAATCCAGCGAAGTTAAAAGTAATATACATGGGTCAAACTAAATTTTTCACATCCGAGGTCAAAGCTAAGGAGTATTTAGAGAGCTTATGAAAGAACATTTGAATACACATGAGAACAAGTTGGGGAGATATCTGATGCAGACATGAAATAGGTTTATGCTACTGGTTTCTCTCAAGCAACTCAAATATTTTTGAATATAAACCCGCTCTTCTAACAATAGATTAGACCCATAATAATCTTCTATTCTTGATCGCTACACTCTTCTCTACTCTCTATCTTCTCTACAATTTGTCTCTTTTCTCCGGTAATTTTTTTTTTCTTACTCCTAGTTTGTTTTTGTACACTTTAGATAGCATGCTTCACTAGTCCTGATCGGAACAAGCTAATCCATCACTGTAGACTCTGATGGAGTCTCAATGCCTTCTTTTTTTGGGTGGTCAAGGGGAGGGGGGGTGGGGAAGAGAGAGGAGGGTGGGGGGCAGGAACCAGAGTGCACCAGGTGCACTTGGTGTAGGGGGGGGAGCAAAAAAATATAAAATGAGCAAAAATGATACTACTGATGGAATGTTGATCGATGAATACTACTTTAAAACTAGTGCAATCAAATTGGTAGGCTAAACATAGGATGTTGGAATGTGGCAGGTCTAAACGACAGAGGAAAGAGGGCCCAATTTTGTCAAATAATAGCTCATAGTTTTTGGGATATTATTTGTATACAAGAAACCCATATCCCAATAGGAGAGATTAACCACTTGAAAGTACCAGGCTATCACATATTAATTACAACATCTCAAACCACAAGAACTAGGGGGGTCACAATCTTAGCAAGAACAAGATTAGGTAGTCCGGTACGTAAAAAAGCTGATGATCACGGACGATGGGCTATTGTCCAATTAGATCTGGGTATTACAATATGCTCCATCTATGGCCCTAACCTTGACGACCCCACACTATATATTGATCTGGAATCGGAATTAGCATCCTGGCCAAACACTCTGATTCTCTGTGGCGACTTTAATTTAACATTTAATCAGACCCAGTCCCTCCAGAACCATTATATATACACCGGACGGAAGCCCAGAGTGTTCAGAGCTTTACTAAATTTAATTCAGACCCATAATCTTCAAGATATATGGTTGTTAAAAAATAGTAAAGATCCAGGATACACATATTTTTCCTATCCACATAGGAAATATGTTCGCATAGACTACATCTTCGCAACTCCAGATATCGCTCTGAATGCCCTGATCTTCAAGGATCCAAAGACAGTCTCCGATCATAATTCTATATACACTACACTGGATATACCCGGCTACAATCGGGTCCACACACAATGGACATTCGATAGGAAACTATTAGCCAGTCAAGAATATATAACATACATAGGCCAATGGACCAAAGAATTTTTTGATGCAAATCAATATAGTGCTTCACGATGCATCGTATGGGACAGTTTCAAGGCTGCATTAAGGGGGGAAACTGCTGCATTTGTTGCTACTCGCAAGAAAGAACGAATGAAAACTCATAATCAATTGATAAATGAATTAGTACAGTTAGAACACAAACATTCTAACCAAATACGTTATGGTGAACAGACTGAGGATACCCTAAGAAAAATCTTAGTACTTAAGGCAGAGATAAATAATGAGTTAACGGTTAAAGCCGCCGAAACTGTCCAAGCCTATCGAAATAAGTCATATGAGATAGGGGAAAATGTTGGGAGACATCTTGCCTTAAAAACACGACAGACTCAATCCTACAACACTATACAAAGTATTGATTATGGCGGGCATAAATATACTACCCAGGAAGAAATCGCTAACTGTTTTAAGGAATATTACCAAAAATTATATCAGAACGAAGATGAACAAACGGCTGATGAAACTAGGGAGTTTTTAGTTAGCTGGCTTAGCGAGACCGATATGTTACAAACTGTTGACGACGATACAAGGAAAGAACTGGAGAAGGAGATTACTAGAACAGAGGTTGAGCTGGCAATAGCGGAACTAGCCGCAGGGAAAGCAGCAGGGCCCGACAGGATACCATTAGATTTATATAAGATACTAGGTAAAATAATAATTCCATTTCTTCATGATCTATTCTTAGGCATCCAATGGCATGGAAAACCTCCAGAGTCATGGAAACGAACAAACATAGCAGTTTTCAAGAAAAAGGACAAACCCCCAGAATCAACAACATCGTACAGACCGATTTCGCTGATTAATTCAGATTCTAAAACCTATGCAAAAATCTTTGCTAACCGACTTGGCAAGTACATAGAACAACTAGTGTCCCCCTGGCAACACGGGTTTATACCAGGCAAAAGCCCCACTGACCATATACGCCGAGTAATTACACTCTTTGATATTATGAAAATAGAGAAAGGCCAGATGTCTATTATTTTATTAGATGCCGAAAAGGCCTTTGACCGGGTCTCCTGGCAGTTTCTCTGGGAGCTACTAGCCCTTAATAACATCGGCCCGGGGTTTATAAGATCGGTAAAAGCCCTATATGTAGAACCTAAAGCCAAAATCTTAACAGGCGGTAGCGAATCGGACAGCATAAACATTCAGAGAGGCACACGACAAGGATGTCCGTGCTCACCACTTTTATTTGCATTATATATCAACCCCTTAATCATTAAATTATTAACATCACCAGCGATAATACCAATAAAAACCAACATATATAATACTAAAATCCTCGCCTACGCCGATGACGTAGCGATCTTAACAACTAATCCTACTGAGGCACTAGATGAAATTGAAGCAGTCACTAAAATATTTGGTCGCTATTCAGGCTATTCACTAAATCAAGACAAAACGATGGTAGTCTGTACCGAAAACACAGCATATATAAGCCAATACCGAGTGGAGAACGCGAAATATCTAGGAGTTAATATCTCACCTAATACTAATGACATCATTACGCTAAATTATGATCCCTTAATTACAAAAATAAAAAGAGACCTACTCAGAGTCAATAATCTTCATTTATCCATAATTGGTAGAAGCAATTACATTAAAATGACAATATTTCCTAAACTACTATACTTATTTCGAGCAATTCCCATTTTAATCAATAGTAACTACATGAAGAAAATAGACCAAGTAATAACATCATTTATTTGGAACCATGGGAAGACAAGAAGAGCAATATCCAAGTTAGCGCTGCCGACAGCCCGCGGGGGATTAGCAGTGCCAAATCTAACCTATTATATGTGGGCTGCTATTCTACAACAAATGTCCTTTTTAATTACATCTAAAGGTCCAGACCAAAATAGATTAATACATGGTATCCCTTCTATCTATGAATTGATATTAGGCAATTCAGCTCGAGGATTACTGTTAAGACAAATCGAGCCCTCATACTACAAAAAAATTAAATTTAAAATAGTTACTGACGCTTATAAAATTTGGACCAGTGTCATCAAAAAACTATCAATACCCAAATACACAAAATATACACCCCTATGGCACAGTTCGATAATCCCTCAATATCTCAATGATAATATTGCTAAACGATGGGAAAATGTAGGTATTATCACTATTGGCGATTTCCTTAATTCAGATGGTAAAACAACTTTCAATGAGTTACGCCTTAAATATCAGATTCACCACGCGGATTATCTAAAATTTCTCCAAATTTCTACAACATTAAGACAATGTATTAGAAATACAGAGCTACAGTCGATACCACTTTTAGACCTGATGCTAAAATCATCAGTCAGAATCAGCGATATCTATGGGATCATCTTAAACAACCACCCGGATGATCTAGAAAAAATAGAAAAAAGCTGGGCTGATAAATTAAACAACCCCAACGTTGACATAGACATGGTGCTACAACTATCCTCAAAAATTTTGCTCGCAAGTAATTTAAAAGCTCAAATTTACAAAACGGTCTGTAACTTATACTACACACCCTTTAAACTATTTTCATGGGGTAAGACCAGCCATGATAAATGCCCCAGATGTGCACTTGGCCCTGCAAACTTAATACACATGTTCTGTGACTGCCCCAAGCTGGAACAACTAAAGGAAAGTATAGTTAAATATTGGATCGAGATCTTAGGCCGTGAGATCCAAACCTTGTCAACATTGTTCTTATTAGGTTTCGATAGTTCTTTAGAACTTAGTAACCCAGAAATTTACATAACTTACATATGTACCGTCATATACAGAATCATTCTAGCAGCCCGCTGGAAGGACACTGAGGCCCCCACATTTCAGGGATGGATTAACAGACTCTTAGCAACATATAAACAAGAAATAGCTATATATGAAACCAGAGGGAAAAAATCTAGAGCTAAAGGGGAATTGATTTGGTCCTCAGTGGCTAATTGGTACGAACTGCAAAGGGTTTAGTCTAGAATTATTTAAATTAGCGTTAAATTGACGTTACTGCTATATAGAAGCGTGAACTTGAAATAATGAGTATTTATTATATTGTACTTTGCTCGTTCTTTTTGTAATTGCTTGTTCTTTTTGTAACTGTTCCTTTAGTCGCTGTTCTCTGCTCAGTCATCACCATACTTGCCACATCCTTAAATGGAATTTGTACTAGTATACGTATCTAATTTATTTTTTCCTATGTATTATAACAACTATGTTATAACATATGATCAATTATGTATATTTTGATTATGCTCAATAAAATTAAAAAAAAAAAAAAAAAAAAAAAGAGGTCTCGGGGTTCCCATTCCTCGGGCCAACCACTAATAATTGGGAAAGGCAACTGGCTCTCCCATCTGAGCATTATTAGCCACCGGGACGTCATCCCCTAGGGCCATATGTCATAACAAAGGGCCACACAGCCTCCCTACCCTAGCCTTATTAGGATATGAAGGCAACATCTCCTGGGGCCAAATTCTATTATTAAGGAGAGGGGGCCATGTGATCCCTCTCCCCAACCCTTATGAGGCCCCAGGGACCCCACCCTAGCCCCACATGCAATGAAAAAGGGGAAAAAGAAAGCAGGGAACTCTGAGTAGATCGCAGGTTTAGATGTAGAGCCCCTCATTTATATGGAGCCCCCTACAACATCACCACCGCCCACTTGATATGTCTGTTTCTCTTGCAGAGTTCTTTAAGCATAGGATTAGCCCAGTGCCATCCACACTGAACAATAGTGACAATACTTTGTTGTTTTTACAGTAAAGTCTTCAAGAATTGCATTAAATATAGGGGTTCGGTGCACCCAAAGTTATGGCCTTAATATTAGTATTAAAATCCCCTCACACATAGCAGGTACTTGCCCAGCTAACATTTTTGACATTATGCATATTGACTGATACTCAAAAATGTAATGTATCAGCCACAATAAATAAATGCTGAATCTCCTACCAAACTCGTAGATGTCTATTGATTACATTGCACTTACTCAAGATGGGTTGTGCTCCCCACAGGAATCCTTGACTGAAACTGGACGGACATGCTGATTAAAGATTCTCCTACCACAAACTTCTTGTTTGCAGTAACCCTTCAAAATAACAAAGGATTTAAACATGGATGTAGCCCCTATTTATACTCATGGTAAAACATGACTGCTGGAGTTTCCTGCGGTCTCATAAGATTTCTAAATATTATCCTTGCAAACGTTTACCTATCTTTTTCTTTAAGGTTAGATCCTTTGAGATTGCCATCATGGTCTGCAAACACAGTGTGCTCATCCATAAACCAACTAAGGTTTTTCTACCATTGTCTCCATTGATTTTGTGCTTAAAAGGTGAGCCTCAACATTCTTGACAGATGGAATCTTTGAGCTTGAGATCACTGACTAGTCATTTAAAACTCTTAATCCCGAAAAAGAAAGGAGAAGTAATTGTCTTTTTGTGTCTTCAGGAAAGCATTGCATCAGTGGTGCTGATGTGCATCACAGGAAGTAGGTGGACAGTGTGGTCATTTTAGACTAGAGAACAGAGGCAACATCAGCAGTAGAGATCAATGTAACAGTGATCTCCTTTCCAGATAGCTAAAAAATTAAATAGGTCATAGCTGAACCCAGCTAACAGTCTGGCCACGTTAAGGTAATGGGTGTTGTAGCATTCAATGGCAATTATTTGGTAAATGCTTTCCACTACCATTCATTAGCTGTAATAGTCCTTGCAATGCACCTTGACCATGCTTAATGTTCTATTTTAGCAAAACAAAGAGAGTTGTTTCAAGGTGATCAGTGATTTCATCAGTGATTTCATTTGAGATGTCATCAGTGATGCTCTGAATTATGTAATTTAACATGTCATGAGTGATGCGTTATGTGAGGTCATTAGAAGTGCATAGTGGGGCCACAAGTTATTGTCAGCTCAGTAAATTATAACTAGTGAATTTCAGTATTTTTTTTGTTTTTATATGTTAATTTTTATATTACTACAACACTTAAGTATGATTTCACTTTAGCTTTTTTTCTGTGACTTTCTAGGAGTTTTTTTCAAATGTAAGCCAAGAACTTTCTAGTATATCTAATATTAAAATCACTTTAACCTTTGCTTTTTTGAAGTGAAACTGTATAGATGAGTACACAGATGTGGAATAGGGATGCTGTACTGATGGAGTTGTCTCTGTAACTGTTTTAACCCCTTTAAATGTAATATGCCCCACATTTTCAAAAACCCACACCTCCCTCACATTGTTTACCTTTAGGGGCATATTTACTAAAGGTTTATACAAAGTTGCTGCATTGTGTGAATGAGAGAGAGCAGAAACTTCCATCTCTACTACGATATGGCGCTCTTCAGCTCTTTACCTGTGCTGCCAAACATGTAACTGCCTATCGCCAATGCAGGCACCCTCCATGGTACAAAGATGCCTGCATTACAGGCAGGATTATTTTGTGCAAGAAGATATCTTCTTGCATGAAAACAATTCCCAGTGGCAATTTACTCTTTATATGTATGATGCAGAATGCCACCCTTATCTTGTTACACCTTGGTAAGGATGGCATGCCGTTTTTGTCTAATCCCAGGTGTACTGATTTCAGTAAATCTAGGATTGCATCAAATATCATAGGTGGAGACACATGAATGCCCACTATGAAATGTAATGCAACAAAGTGCAAGGTCCTGTGTTGTTTTACGTTTCTTTACAAAGTCATGCTAGCCTGCAAAAATCACCTATTGTGTGGCTTTGTAAGTGTTACATAGGCATTTGTGCTTTGTGTGGCCTTGCATCACCTTATGCCACGCAAGGAAAATGCAAAGACTTAGGATATCTTGGCCCTAGTTTCATGCCTGTAATAATATCTCAAGGCTCAGTTACTTCAATTTGCTCTTCTGGAGGGGCTTTAACGTCAACCCCTCCCATTCCAACAACATGGCTTTCAGGAGCACCTCATTTGTGCCTACTATACAGAATGTTAGCAATGTAGTAATTAGAACTGATGATGATTTAGATGATTATTAGTAAGTTAACTGAAACACCACTTCTAGTGTTAGTACATGCTTGACTCTGCATGTCAGAATGTTTATTGAAAATAGAAATTGTGGCTTAATTTCAGCCTTCTAGAGCACTAACCATGATTTCTATGACAACACCAATTCTTCATTTATTGCAGATCCCTCCATAGGAAATGATTTCAATTTTACAGCTTTGATTCCATCAAGAATGTCACCAGGTGTGCCATATAATTCTAGAATATTAGCTCTCTAGTTGCACAATAGAACCTTGTGGCAAAGCTGCAGTTGATCACTAGGACATTGAGAGGGTGTTGTTTCAGTGTGCATGCAGAACGTTATGAGACAATATTTGATAACTCAGAGAAAATGTGCCCTCATTTTAGCTCTCTAGAGCGCAGCCCATAATTTCTATGCAACAAGAACCCTATAACTTTTTTGATTTTTAAATGAAATGCTTCAAACGTTATAGATTTGTGTTGTATTGATGACAGAAACCACATGAAGTGTTAAGGGCGATTTTATATTCAATCAACTCCAAGCTCTCCACAAGATAACTGCTCAAAATTTCAATATTCTATTCTTTCAGCAACATTAAAATCTACCATTCTACAATGATGGCTGGGAGGAACATTCCAAAATATAGTGAGAGGAATAATTTATGATAATGGCTAACACAACTTTGTACAATTACTACTTATGTAACTATATGACATTATAACACATCTCCCTTCCTATAAATGTAACCCATCTGAATGTCTTTGTGCCAATTTGGTGTGCGACAGAATCTGTAAGTTCAAGTGCCATCTTCTCTTTGGCTTTCTCTTGACATGGATCATTCCTCAAAGTCCATCACTTTATACTGGATGGAACATTTGGATAGTCTATCCATATTCCATGTTTGATCAATGCTTGTGGTTATCATGATCCATTTCACCACAGTGATTAGCATTGGTTTAGAATACCATACATTTCTCCCACTTTCAATTTTGGTGTTTTCACTCCATGGAAAACTACCATATGTCATCTTAAACTTCCATTGATGGTTCAATACTTTCACATTTATTGCTCCTCAGTCAGCCCATTTAGGTTCACCTCCATTCAACCAGTTTGGTGACAATTGTATGCCTGGTAATCTGCCTTAATAATTCTACAAATCTTGTTGTGCAGAGTGTAGTCAAATGATATGCCTAAAGGAGATCTTGAATCACTAGATCTACACATTTCCTGGCAATTGTTGCTAATTGAATACATTCCTTTGACTTTCTGTTAATCCTCTCCACTATCCCATTTGCATTTGAACAATACAATGTAGTGCATAAATACAGACATTTCTTTCAAGACTATTTTTCATTTCTTCTGATCTGAACTGTACTCCATTATCTGTCAAATAATTTTAGAGGTGCCCTCAATGTAAAATGTGTCTTTTAGGAACTTAGGGTCAGATGTATCAAGATACACTTTTGCGATTCTGAAATAGCGATTTTTAAGGAATCGCTATTTGAGAATTGCAAAATGGTATGTATGTAGAAATTCGCTATTTTTTAGCGATTTCTTAAAATTCCTTAATTGCGATTAGCAAATTGCTAATCGCAATTAAGGAATAATTTCCCATTCATTTCTATGTGCCAGGAAGCCCATAGGAATAAATGTGAAATTATTCTCAATTTGCGATTCGCAATTTGCTAATCGGAAATTGAGAATAATTTCAAGAGTGCAAGGGTGTCCAAAGGACACCCTGTTGCACCCCTGAAATAAGCATGGGTGCACATGTGGTGCACATACATGCCCTAAGGGCATGTATGTGCATCACATTGCACTGTGAAAAATGCAAAAATTGGTATTTTTCAAGAAATTCGCAAATTACCACCAACTTGAAGTTGGTGGTAATTTGCGATTCCTTAGGGACAATTAGCAATTTTTTTTGCATCATACATTGCATTTAAGGAATCGCAAATTTTGCGATTCCTTAAATGCAATCGCAAAATAAGGAATCGCAAATTTGCAATTCCTTATTTTGCACTGAAATTTGCTACATACATATTTGCGAACCCATTTGAGCTTCATACATCTGGCCCTGAGTTACAGTCCCAGTGTTGATAGTGCTAACTAGTCTGGTAACAACCAAGGGTAAATGATGATCCACTAAAACTTGCATGTAGGATTTCTTAGCTTATTGTGTACTCATTGCTCCTATTATATCCAATGCTATCTGTCCCAGGTTTTTTTGGGAACTTCTACTGGTGATATGAGAGCTCTACATACATATTTGTTTTTTACACTTTATTCACAGCTGATGCATTCTTTAACTAACTCATCAATCAATATGTCCATCCTTTAGAACCACCAGTGTTATCTTGCTTTAGATTTGGTCATACTTCACCCTAAATGACCTTCATGTGACAATTTGGCAATCTTTTCCTATAAATTGTTGGTGGCACACGTTTGTCACCACTGAATGCATTCTCATTCATTATACACAAGTTATGTCTTACTTCCCAGACATCCTTTACCTTACCAGGTACATCACCAACACTTCTTGGCCACCCATGAACTATATATGTTTTCAGTTCTCCCAAATGTTGTCCTTCTGCATATTCAAATGCTATCTGACAATCATTGTTCCATTGAAAGTGTGTTTCCTTTTTTAAAAGCATCCTTAGTGTATAAGTGGTGGCTGAGAAGCTCCTTATAAATTTGGCCATATATTCTGCCAATCCAATGAAAGATTTTAATTCACCTTTGTTGGTGGGTATTAGTCACAGCCTCCACTGAGACAATTCAGGGTTTTATATCATCTCACGTTATGTCTGCCCCAAGTATTCTACTGAGCCTAAGTCTAAATTACATTTATTCTTTTTTATAGTGAGACCCACTCTTTCTAATTTGACTAGTACTTTTCTAAAGGTGGCAAATGGGGCTTCAATGGTGTTCCTGCAAATAAGGATGTCATATTGGAAGCATAACATATTCTTTACATGAATAGTCTCATGAATCAACTCTACTTGATGGTATGCCATAGATAGGTCAAGTACACTAAAACAAATATTGTCACCCATAGTACTCAGCATTTCATTTATTCAAGGTAAAGGATTTCTTTCTATCCATATATTGTTATTTAGACCTCTTAGATCAATAGAGACTCAAATTGCTTTGTTTACCCCTTTATATGCTATGACAATTTGAGCCAACTACTCTGAACAATACACAAGTTACTGGTTCCCATTGTGTATTAGTCTGGCCAGCTTCTTTTACAATGTTTCTTTTATCAAATGTGGAATTAAATGTGCCTTGTGGACAACTGGTGTAATCTGTCCTTCAGTTTTATTTTATTTTGAAAATCCTTTAGTAACCCTTATTCATTTGAGTCTAATGCCACTGTGCATTTCGGAAAATATTTTTCAGAGTTTTAATTGTGCTAGGGCAGAGATGTGTCAGTTTTCCTGCGCCTGCATGCAAAACTCTTGCGCCACCATGGATGCGTCATATTTAGATCTGATGAGAGATTGCCAAATTCTTCCAGCGAGATACTAATTATCAGATTAATTCACAATCGAAGTCTAACTTTGAAGAATGAAATCAAGGGACTCCAGATAAAGATACGAGTCTCACAAGAGTTACACTTATACTGTGGTGATTATTCGTATATCTAAAACAACAGGTACCCAATAAAGACTGCGTTGCTGAGAGGTGTAATGAGGCAACGCCCCTTTTTACACCTCTCTGCAACGCAGCCCCCTGGCGCATAGTGGAGGTTCCTGGTGGGCTAGTTGGCCCCCAGGGACCCCCAGTATTCAAGGGGACTTAATCCCCCAATTTAGAATGCGCCACAATGCGCGTTTGCACAGTGGTGAAGGTAGGGTCAGGGCTTGAGGTGACAGATTGCACCACTCTGCAAATGCGCCCCCTGGCATGTTTGCAGAGGGGGAACTAATTCCCCTTGAATACTGGGGTCCCTGGGGGTGAACTAGCCCACCAGGAACCTCCAGTATACACCAGGGGGCTGCGTTGCAGAGACGTGTAAAGAGGCAACGCCCCTTTTTACATCTCTCTGTAATGCAGCCCCTGGCGCATACTGGAGGTTCCTGGTGGGCTAGTTGGCCCCCTGGGACACCCAGTATTCAAGGGGATTTAATCTCCCAACTTAGAATGCGCCACAGAGCGTGTTTGCACAGTGGTGAAGGTAGGGCGCGGGGCCTGAGGTGATGTGTGTGCAAACACGCCCTGTGGTGCGTTTTAAGTTGGGGAATTAATTCCTCTTCAATCCAGAGGTCCCCTAGGGGCCAACTAGCCCACCAGGTACCTCCAGTAAGCATCACGGAGCTGCGTTGCAGAGTGTTGTAAAAAGGGACGTGGCCTCTGAACACCTCTCTGCAACGCAGCTCCCTGGCGCATACTGGAGGTACCTGGTGGGCTAGTTGGCCCACAGGGGACCTCAGGAATGAAGAGGAATTAATTCTCTAACTTAAAACGCACCACAGGGCGTGTTTGCAGACATGTCACATCAGGCCACACCCCCTTCCTTCATCAGTGTGCAAATGCGCCCAGTGGTGCATTTTAAGTTGGGGAATTAATTCTCTTTCAATACTGAGGGTCCCTGAGGGCCAAATAGCCCAACAGGTATCTTCAGTATGTGCCAGGGAGCAGCGTTGCAGACAGGTGTTCAGAGGCCACGTCCCTTTTTATACCTCTCTGCAATGCAGCTCTGTGGTGCTTACTGGAGGTACCTAGAGGGCTAGTTTGACCCTAGGGATCCTTAGGATTCAAGGGGACCTAATTTCTCAACTTAGAGCGGTGACAGGGCGCATTTAGACAGTGGTGAAGGGAGGGGACGGGGCCTGACGTGATGTGTGCAAACACGCCCATGGGCGTGTTTTAAGCTGGGGAAAAAATTCTACTTCAAACCTGAGGGACCTTGGGGGCCAAGTACTCCACCAGGTGCTTCCAGGAAGCGCCACTGCACTGCGTTGCAGAGCGGTGGTGCATGGCATGCCCCTTTTTACATCTCTCTGCTATGCAGCTCTGCTGTGCTTACTGGATGTAGTACGAATTCCGATTTACTCACCCGTTATCAGGAGAGACCTCAGTGCTGCATCTTTAGGCCCAGTACTGATCCTTAAAAGTAATTCTAACCATACTTACTAGTAACTTGTATTTCCTTCCATAGGAATCCATAGTCTGGTTTTCACCAGAAAACTTTCTAAGTATCTATTTTCACAAACTAAAAATATTCCTTAAAAATAGCCTGCATGACTTGAACACATTGTTTCAACTGTTTACAGGAGATGCACCAGTGCTGGATCCTGTATCCACCACTCAGTAAGAAATAGTAATGATAACACTACTTACCTGCTAAGTGAATTTCCTTCCATAGGGTAACATTGAGTGGTTTTACTTGGAAATTCTTCTAAGTGTGGAGTTTTGGAAGTTTAAAAAATACCTCAAAAATCAGCCAAACTACGAATTCCAATTTACTCACGTGTTATCAGGAGAGGCCTCAGTGCTGTTTCTTTCAGCCCACTACTGATCCTGAAAAGTAATTCTAACCATACTTACAGTAACTTGAATTTCCTTCTATAGGCTAACATTGACTGGTTTCACTTGGAAATTCTTCTAAGTGTGGCGTTTTGGAAATTCAAAAAATCCCTCTAAAATCAGCCGAACTACGAATTCCGATTTACTCACCTGTTATCAGGAGAGACCTCTGTGCTGCATCTTTCAGCCCACTACTGATCCTGAAAAGTAATTCTAACCGTACTTACCGTAACTTGAATTTCCTTTCATAGGAATCCATTGTTTGGTTTCACTTGGAAATTCTTCTAAGTGTGGAGTTTTGCTACTTTAAAAGATTCCTCTAAAATCAGCCAAACTACGAATTCTGATTTACTCACCTGTTATCAGAAGAGACCTCAGTGCTGCATCTTTCAGCCCACTACTGATCCTGAAAAGTAATTCTAACCATACTTACAGTAACTTGAATTTCCTTCCATAGGCTATCAATGACTGGTTTCACTTGGAAATTCACTAAGTGTGGAGTCTTGGAACTTTAAAAAATTCCTCTAAAATCAGCCGAACTACGAATTCCGATTTACTTACCTGTTATCAGGAGAGACCTCAGTGCTGCATCTTTCAGCCCACTACTGACCCAGAAAAGTAATTGTAACTGTACTTACAGTAACTTGAATTTTCCTCCATAGGATATCATTGCCTGCTATATAAAATATATATAAATTAAAAAATATATTAAAAAAATTAAAAAAAATACAATTTCAATATTTTTAAAAACATTTTTTTCAATTTATATTAAAAATATGTAATGTAATTTTTAAAATAAAATATCTAAAAATAAATAGTTTAAAACAATGTAGTAAATCAGTATAAAAAATATAACAATTAATAAATTTTAAAATTGTCATTTACAAAACCTTTGAAATTCACTGAAAAAAACATAGGTTTCAGCCCCATTATAGTTAGGAATTAGCATTTAAAAAACCTTAGAAATTCACTGAAAAACCATAGGTTTCAGCCACGTTATAGTTAGGAATTAGCATTTAAAAAACATTAGAAAATCACTGAAAAAAACATAGGGTTCATCCATGTTATAGTTAGCTGGACATTTCACTCATACAAAATATTTGAAATTCCCCCGCTATGGTTAGTTCAGCTAACTAACTCACGCGCCCGCAATCCACTGCAGATGACGTCACATATTACATCACTCATGAAAAGCTCAGTGACATCACTCATGACATAACTGATGACATCTCAAATGACATCACTGATGACATCACTGAATACATCATCCAGTGAATGTGTGTCTTTCTGAAAAATAAATATTTTTTATATATGTATATCTAAAGGTCGATGGAAGAATAAATGGGTAATTAAGCATCTAAATGGATGTTTTTTTTGTAAAATTGATTGTATAACTGACTTATTAAGTGTATCCTAGTGAATACATGTATTAGCGAGTAATATTTAAATATTTAAATATCTCTATCAGTGTCTCACTTTGTGTATAAGTGGCTGCATGGGTTGGTGAGTAGCTACATGAGTGTGTATATGGGTTATTAGTTGGTTTTTTGAGTATCAGTATGAGTGTCTGTATGGTTCAGTGGGGGATATTACTTAGCGCATAGATGCATGAAAGAGTGACTCACTGCTCTTATGTGTTTTGAAGACAGCATGTGTGCAGGACTGTATGTGTGGATGAGTGTGTGTATGGGTGTGTTAGTGAGTGAATGACTGTCTCAATAGTGTCTTTATGAGTAAGTACATATGTTTTAAACTAGTATATGTGAGTATTGATGTATATAAGTGTGTATATGTGTTTCTCTAAGTGATTGTTTAATAGAGTAGGTATGTGTACGTTTCTATAGAAGTAAGTGTAGTGGTGTGTGTATAGCTGTATATGGAAGTAAATGGATGTGTCATACTTTATTTGCATGTGTGAGTATGTGTGTGCGTAACTCTATGTATGAGTGTAGGTGTGTAACAGGATCTATAGGTTTATGAGTACATATGATGAGTGAGCACATATATGAGTGACTATATAGAACTGTTGGTAAATGAGTGAATGTTTTAAAAAATATTGAAATTGTAATTTTTTTTGTGTAATATTTTTTCTAATGAATATATATTTTATATATCAGGCAATGATATCCTATGGAAGGAAATTCAAGTTACTGGTAAGTACCGTTAAATTTACTTTTTAGGAATAGTAGTGAGCTAGATTGGGGAATTAATTCCTCTTCAATCCTGAGGTCCCCTGTGAGCCTACTAGCCCACCAGGTACCTCCAGCATGCGCCAGGCAGCTGTGTTGCAGAGAGGTGTTCAAAGTGCACCCCCCCTTTTTACAACACTCTGTAACAGAGCTCTGGAGATACCTGTTGGAGATGCCTGTTGGACTAGTTGCCCCCTAGGTGACCTCTGGATTGAACAGGAACTAATTCCCCTACTTAAAACGTGCATCAGGGCATGTTTGCACTCATATCACCTAAAGCCCCGCCCCCTAATTTGGGGGATTAAGTCCCCTTGCATACTGGGGGTCCCTGGAGGCCAACTAGCCCACCTGGAACCTCCAGTATGCGCCAGAAGGCTGCGTTGCAGAGAGATGCAATGAGGCCACACTCCTTTTTACACCTCTCTGCAACTCAGCCCCCGGGCGCGTATGCAGAGGGGGAACTAATTCCCCTTGCGATCATACTGGGGGTCCCTGGGGGCCAACTAGCCCACCAGGAATCTCCAGTATGCGCCAGGGGGCTGCATTGCAGAGAGGTGTAATGAGGCCATGCTCTTTTTACATCTCTCTGCAACGCAGCTCCCGGGCGCGTTTGCAGAGGGGGAACTAATTCCCCTTGCATACTGGGGGTCCATGGGGGCCAGCTAGCCCACCAGGAACCTCCAGTATGTGCCAGGGGGCCGCGTTGCAGAGAGGTGTAATAGGGCCACGCCCCTTTTTACACCTCTCTGCAACGCAGCCCCCTGGTGCGTTTGCAGAGGAGGAACTAATTCCCCTTGCATTCTGGGGGTCCATGAGGGCCAACTAGCCCACCTGGAACCTCCAGTATGCGCCAGGGGGCTGCATTGCAGAGAGGTGTAATGAGGCCACGGCCCTTTTTACACCTCTCTGCAATGCAGCCCCTGGTGCTTTTTCAGAGGGGGAACTAATTCCCCTTGCATACTGGGGGTCCATGGGGGCCAACTAGCCCACCTGGAACCTCCAGTATGTGCCAAGGGGCTTCATTGCAGAGAGGTGTAATGAGGCCACGCCTCTTTTAACACCTCTCTGTAATGCAGCCCACGGGCACGTTTGCAGAGGGTGAACTGATTCCCCTTGCATACTGGGGGTCCCTGGGGGCCAACTAGCCCACCAGGAACCTCCAGTATATGCCAAGGGGTGGCGGTCCCCGGGGCAGAATGGGGGATTGGGGCCCCCCCACACTTCTTTTTCACTATGCCCACGGGATTTGGTCCCCCCGGGGGGTAATTTGAAAAAAAGCAGGCCGGGTTTTAAAAAAAAAACATTTTTGGCCTTGGGGTCCTTGTGGGACCACCTGAGCAGGCCTATGGGGTCAAGGTGTTTCTACCCTGCCCCCTTTTTGTGTTCTACATGTTTGTTTTTCTGCTTTTTTGTGCCTCGGTCTACTGGGCACAAGATGGCTGCCAACACTTCCTGGTTTGGAGTGTTCACAGCCAATCAGCATGGAGCTCAAGCTCGGAAAGGTACGCGTACTTATGCGTACGGTACGCGGACCTGTACGCGTACCTACGCATACCCCGCCATTTTAGAAAAGTTGTGAAGGATGTACATACGGTGGGCTGTGTGTTTTTCAGTTACATCATATACATTTAATATTACGTGATGTGCGTGATTGGTATGCGACCAGTCCGTGACTCCTGCTCCCTCACTTTCGTGACACATGCCCTTACGGTACGTGACGCTTGCACGGTGGCGGGTCCCACGTGACGTCATATACGTGCTGGTGTGCGCTGGGTGCGTGACTCCTGCAAAAAAATGTATGTTCTAAAATGATATATATGTGTCTTTAATATACATATTAGGGCAAGAGATTATCTAAGATATTCATAAAAATAATATATTTGTACTTATAATAAACTTATATTATTTTTAAATTTTCGCGAAGTTGTGTCGGGTGCGTGCTTCTTGAGTAGAGAGTGCGCGGATCCCATGTGACCTAAAAAATAAAGATTTCACTGGTTCATAACATTTCCCACTGTAACTATTGAAGGACCCCACCCATTTTAATCATTCTTGTTGGAGCATCTTCAAAGAGACATCTCTTTTCCTACAAGAACCCTTTTTGCTTATTTTTTTTGATGTTTTTCAAAAAATATCAAACAAAATGGCATCTGGACCGCAGCAGCAGCAGGAGGAAGTATCTTCTAAAGAAGAAATCTTGCAGGAGGCACCACGTCCACAGAGGCCGGAATCTGTCATTTGGAAATTCTTCACCTGGAGAGAAGAAAGTAGATGCGAGAAAGGTGGCATGCAGAATTTGTGACTGAGTCTTGTCAAGACGCAGTGAAAAAAATACTCTTGTGGCACTGCTTCTATGTACAAGCATCTCCGGACCACACATCCTATAAATCTTGCTCGGGAGGAAATGCGGCTTTTGACTGCGTAGACCACAACCGACTATGGCAGATTTTAGAAGGTTTAAAGGTAGAGCAATCACTTATATTATTTTTGAGACAATTATATGGGGGGGGCGGCCATTGCAAAGGTGAGGTTTGGATTAAAAGGAGAATGCACCAAGCCCTTCCATGTGAGAGAAGGTGTAAGACAAGGCTGTGTTCTTGCCCCATTCCTCTTCACCTTATATACTAATGAATTGGAGGAGGCATTGGTGGCTAGAGTAAGAGACTCAACCCAAGTGAAAAATAACCAGATTGTCTCACTTTTATATGCAGATGATGCCGTTTTAATGGCTAGAACCCAACTCGGTCTGCAGGCGGAGCTAAGCACTTACATAGATTTTATGGAAAACAGGGGTTTGAAGCTCAATGTTAAAAAAACCTTTGGTATGTCCTGTGGAAAGGGTAAGAATAGATCATGTCCCCTGGTAGCTGGGATTGATAAAATTGAACCTACTAAAACATTCTCCTACCTCTGCATCTTATTGGAGGAATCAGGTTCTTTGGGACCAGCTATAAAAAACAGGGCACTGCTATTCAAAAGATCGACGGCGGCAGTAATGATTTTTGCTAAAAAGATGGGTAAAAGGCCGCCAGAGATTTTACTGAAAATATATCAGGCTAAGTTCATTAGTATAGTTATATATGGAGCAGGCGTCTGGGGGTTCATGACATTTCGCCCATTCAAGTGGTAGAAAATGCTTTTTTAAGATACATTTTAGCTATTCCTCATAGTGCATCTGTTTTTAATTGCCACAGCGAATTAGGGATTCGCTATATTACTGATGATATTATATTGCAACCCTTGCTGTTGTGGCATAGAGCTTGGACCACACCTGATTTAGGATTGAACTGAGAAATAATTAAAGACTCCATGGGTCTGGACCAGAATAGAAAGATCCCATGGTTGAACTACATTTGTAACCTTACTAAGGATATGGGTAGGCCTGAGTTTTATAGCAATCCTGACTCCTTACTTACCATATCTAGAAAAGACCTAAAGGTACTGTGCTTGTATCACTTTGACTCTTTAAATTAGGGTTGGAGTTAAACAAAAAAACTGTGATACAACAGCATCTTACCTTGGTCTCAACTTCCATTCAGCCTTATTTGGTTTGGTGTTTAGAGGGGTTTAATAGATATATTTTGACCAGATTCCTAAAACTAATGATTGGTCCAGACAGCTTAATAAATATACGTGTGATAACCTATCAAATCAATCTACAATACACCTGATCTTTTTTTGTAAATTTTACTCTTCAGAAAGGGCTAGATGGATTATACCGTTTCTAAGATAAGGTACTTGGCGACAATGTCGTCCGGCCCTTTTATTTCTACAACTACTAAATGACATGTATTGTGTAGGAATTATGACTGTTTTTTTAAAAAGCATCTTGAAGAAAAGGAAATGTTTAATTTGTTCTTAACTTATTTATGCATGTATAATTGTAATGAACTGCAACTTGTACAACTGTATTAATTATTGAATGAATTGCTGCTTTTATGATTTTATAAATTTGTGAAGTCGAATAAAGCATTTTCTATCTATCTAACTAACTATAACGGACGAATTTCTTTTGTTTTGTACGAGTGAAATGTCCAACTAACTATGACATCCATGAAACCTGTGTTTTTTTTCAGTGAATTTCTGAGGTTTTTTAAATGCTAATTTCTAACTATAATGTCCCTGAAACTTGGGGGTTCCTCAGTGAATTGTATATATATGTATTTAATCTCCTCTCACTCTTATAATGAAGGAATCAGTACTCAGGTAGTAGTTTGGAAGTATTTAACCTGCAAATGACGTGATCCACGCCTTTTGGCTCATCCGAACCTTGATAACGATACAAGACGTCATTGTAGCATCCTTATTTAATGGTACAAATGCCTAAAGTTGCTAACATTAAAAAAGGACCACATATTACTTTAATCCAAAAAGCTGGCGGCCATATTGGCATGGTCACAATGTGAAAATTCAGGATTTGATACAATAAAGAAAAAAAAGCAAGTGTTAATATGCACACAATGTCATTTCAGCATATCTTACCCCGTGACCGCCATACCTGTATATTTGTCAACGTGACTTATTCATAATAAACATACTTAGGATTGCAAACATCAACATAAACAATGGACTAAACATCACTTTAAAGTGAAAGGCTATCGGCCATATTAATCTGTGCACAATGTGTATTATAATGGTTCTTACACAAAAGAAAAGAAAAAAAGGGGTGTTATTATATACACACACTATCCCTAAATAAAGTTCTAGCAATTATAGTTCCATTCCATTCACAGCTCATTTGAGATGTCATGAGTGATGTAACTGACCATGTTATGAATGATGTAATGTCTGAGGCCATTAGCAGTACATTGCGTGTTATAGTTAGCTCAGGTAACTATAACTGCTGAATTTCACTGGTTGTGTATGAGTGAAATCTGAGTCTAACTCTGCCATCCCTGTTATCTTTGTTTTTTTCAGCAACTTTCTAGTTTCTTTTTAACCGTTAAGTAAGATACATATCACAATGGATGGCGGGGGTCTGGAGGCAGGGCCTGGCATTTTGCTGCCCCCACCCAAGCTTGCTGCTCCTGTCTTCCCTCCTCTTAGCCATCCATTGTCCAAGTCCATGTCCCTGCTCCCTTGTTACAGCCCTGTGTGGCCATTGTTCTGCCACTGGCCTTCCTGCCTACTCTGAACAGTTAGTTTGCTTCCCCATCTACCTCCTCCCTATCCTCTTTTGTCCTAATCCATGGACTAGCCTCCTCCCTCCTGCCATGCATGGTCAGATGTGCTGCCACTGCCCTCCATTTACCATGATGTACCAGTCCCCTCCTCCTGCCCTCCATTGCCCAATTATGTGCCCCATCATTGACCTCCTGCTTAGCCTCTGTGCTTAGCTTGCTGTCCCTATTCTCCTTCCCCCTGCCCTCCGATATCTGTGTGCATGCCGCTGCTCAATCCTTTTTGCCCACCATGTTCCATTGACCTGCCACTCCTATCTACTCTGACTGTTCTGTTGAGCTGCCACTCCCCTCCCACCTGCCTAGCGCTGTCAGATGACTGTAACCTGTCCCAGCCACCTCCACCCTGCCTGTCCACATTTGATGCCCCTATCCCCTTCCTCCTGTCCCCATGGTCCATTTTACTGCCACACCCTTCTGCCCTCCCTGGTCTGTTGTGCTACATCTGCTCCTCCTACCTGCCCCCGCGTGGTCTGTTGTGAGGCCCCTTCCCCTGAACTCTCGTGTCTGTGCCCAGGTCCTGACCCTCCCTTCTATCCTCCATGGTCCTTTGTGCATTCCCCTGTACCCTCCATCATGGCCATTGTGCTGCCACTAACCCTCCTGCTTGCCATGCATGGTCTTCTGTGCTGCCACGGCCCCTCCCACCTTCCCTGTGTGGTCAGCTAGCTGCCCCAGACCCCCTCCCACCTTCCTTCCATGGTCTATGTGTATGCCATTATGGTCTCACTGTTGCTTTCCATGGTGTGTCTTGCTTCTAATGCCCATCATGCCTGACCTCCATGGTCATCTTGCTGCTCCTGCCCTGCCCCCTTGCCCCCAGGCCTCTGTTTCCATGTGCAGACCCCTATTCCTCCCCCCTGGCTTGTCTGTTCCATTGTAATGCCCCTGATCTGTCCCTCCTGCCCTTTATAGTCCATTATGCTGCAGATTTCTCTCCTGTCTGTCCATTATGGTCAGCTATCTACCCTATCCCCCTCTGTTCTCTGTTGTCCATGTGCATGGTCCTGTCCCCTCCCCATTGCTTTCTATGGATTGTTGTGCTGCACTCCCACCCCGCATGCCCTGTGTGGTGTATTGTGCTGCTGCAAACCCTGATGCCTGCATTGTAGGGTCAGTTTGGTGCACCTCTCCATGTCCCTCCTGTCCTCAGTTATCCGAGAACATTTTGAACTGAACTGCTTTTTGCCTGCTGCCCTCCTTGCTTGGGTGAGAAGTACTAGACCTGTCCCACTTAAACCCATAGTGAGTCCAAGGCGTGTTTGCCTCAGATACTGTAGTCTCAGGAACATCAAAGATTTCCAATCACCTTGTTATAGAACCTGGAAACTGCCAACTGTGGGTCTTACCCTACCAAGTGGTGCCAACCCATTCCTGGGTCAATGAAAGTGTCTATAAAGAGCTGCTACAGCAGTATTCCACATATTTACACTGTTGCACCACTCAGAACCGGAGAATCTCCATCAACGCTGATGCTTTGCCACTGCTGTGAGGGTCAAGGACATCCCATAGCCTCCATTCCAGATGCAGCTCAGACTTTGCGCGGTTCAGATTAGAGGAATCACCTACATCCTAAGAATCAATGCCCACGCATTGCCTCCTTTGCTCCTCACATCTCGTCCTCAATGCAACCCCACACCAAGGTACTGTATCAGCGGGCCAAATCTGGTCAAATATACAACCCACTCTCTATTGCGATCAGCTTAACCTTATGGATTTGACCAGTTCTACTGCAACCAGATAGCCCTGGCTTGCTGCAACAGAATTTTCCTATGGGAATTGATGTGAGAAATCAATGTCACTTTTACTAGACTTTCTTGAGTCGGAACGCCCACCGTGCAGACATTATACCTGACGCAGGTATAATGTGATGCAGGTCTTTATAACGTGACGCAGCTCCCTAGATGCGTCACATTGTAAATGTGTTGCAACGTGGTGCATTGTTTACAACGCCGCTTCTTCACTAAAGTGATGCAACAGTGGTGTAAAAGTGTTGCAAGTGGCTTGTAAATCTGCCCCCTAATCTTTTCAGCCCCTAGGACTTTTGGTTTTATTGGACATCCTATTTATTCCTACAGTTTCTGTACATAACATACGCCAATGACTCGCAGATTTGTTGTGCCTTGGTGAGAGCTCCTTTTCTGGATTTTCCAACTTTCACAATTGTCTAATTTCAGTGGTAACATGGATGGCCAACAACTCTCTCTAAATTAGCATTAACAAAACAAAAATCTTGATGGTTAGCAATCTACCTGTATTCAACGAATGTATGATGATACCACGCGTACCATCACAAGGCGGTATTTTACATCGCAGTTTTGGCAACGTAAGTCATTACATCAGAAGGTGCTGGACTTAGGAATAGTGTGAATTACTATTCCAACTCCAGTCTACGTAAAGTAGGGAAGGTGTTGGAATAGTAATTCACACTATTCCTTAGTCTGGAGCGCCCTCCGGTGCAAGTCGATTTAACGACTTGCGTAGTGAAAACCACCATGTAACCATTACGCGTTGTAATGGTTGCGTGGTAAAGGATGTTTCCCGTATTGAAAAAGCATGCAACCTCAATTCTTCGCTTGATCAGACTCTCTTGTTTGCTTCACTAATCACTAAAATGTTGTCCACCTGCTTTTTTTCATTTTTTTCATTTGTGATTACTTTGTAACATTGTCCATTTTCTCGCTTTCGCTTTGTATCCGCTTGTTGCTCAGTCAATAAAATCCTCATTCATAGACTACTACACCGCACCTTAAATCCTCCATTTTCGTGTTGGATGCACCAATTCTTTTAGGTTGAAACGAATTATTGGAACTTAGGCTGGCAGGTGACATTTTGTGAAGGTTTGACAACTTTTTTCTTTGCCATGTCCCACCAATCCTGTCATGTTAGTTTGAATGCTGACCCTACAGCGTCAGGATGCCTTGCTTGGTGACAGCTGTGCTTTATTAACGTCTATCATCATACAATAATTTAACCTGAAAATACTTCTATTTCGTTTTTATTGACATATTTTAGGGCCAGATGTAGGTCGGTCGGTAACGGCCGAAAATCAGTATTTTCGGCCGTTACCGACCGGTATACATGATTTGAAATGTAGGGGCACAATTTTACAGAATCGGTAACTTTACCGATTCGGTAAAGTTACCGATTCTGTAAAATACCGAATCGGTATTTTTACCGATTCGGTAAATCTCAGATGTAGGTGGGACTCTTCTGAGTCCCAAAGGCCCTACAAAATCGGTATTTTACCACACAATCCTATTGTGTGGTAAAATACCGATTTCAGGTGTGCACGCACATGTGTGCATGTACACCTAGCCATGTGACAGACAGACATGCCCTTAGAGCATGTCTGTGTGCCACATGGCGCACATGCCTATTTGTGGGGTGCCAGAGGGTGTCAAAGTGACACCCCCTGCTCCCTTGCAAAATTCGGTATTTACCGATTCTGTAAATACAGAATCGGTATTTCCCATTGATCCCTATGGGCTTTGAAGCCCATAGGAATCAATGGGAAATACATGATTTAAATAATGATTAATCTTTTATTATAAGGTAAAATATCTTAACAACCTTATATTTTTATTCCATATATCAAAAACTGCTTATTTTATTTTATTATTTTTCCAGGGGCATCAAGGTCGATGCAGGCTCTTAATCTATGTAGCTGTGGTCAGAGTTATGTTTACATTTTAAATGGGTCAAAGTGCAGTAATGCAGTACAAAAACAATAAACCATATCTCCACCTTATCAAAATGCCACACAAGAAATACGCACAACCATTCTTGTCATGCCTTTCCAGCTCCAGAAACCTGATTTCATAATACAACGGTGAGAGGTGTTGGCACTAAGCAGTGCCTTAATTCACCACCCAGGATTATGAAAAAGTGCGGGTCAAAAATGTTTTGTGCCCTGGCCCACTGTGTAGAATTATAGCATAAAGGATAGAGTCTGAGAGGTCCTAAGAGCTGGACATAATTGAGTTAATAGCCCAAAGATATTAAATCCTGTAATACTGCACAACATTTTCAAAAATTACTTTATTAGCTGGCCCCAAAATGTCTAAAATGGGAATAGATTAGCAATATTATAGGAACATGCATGTACAGCTAGGACGACTAAAAGAATCATGCCATCTCCAAATTTACTAAAAGGGAGTTGGATATTTTGGGTATAACTCACAAAGGAATTTATAAGTACCTGAAGTGGGTCTCATGTAGTACTACTTTACCTTCTCATAATTTCTTTGGCGAATTGGCCTCATCATGAATTGATGATAAAGGCGATACCTACTGGTACAAGAAAACTGAAGATCTTGTGAAGCAGCAACATGTTCAAGGCTATTTATACAGGGGTGACTGTTAGAGCATATTTTATGGATGGTGACATTGCTGAATAATTCACATATTTATTTTTCTAGTCTTTCCCATTTTGAAATGTTAGCTGTCACAAGGGCTAAATATGGATTTTAAAGAAAGCATGTTTTGTTGTATCTGTGTTTGGGTAAAGGATCATGCATGCTGTGATGTGAATAAGATTGCTGTACCAAATTCCCAGAGTGGAGGCAGTATTCTAAAATTAGATCTCATCAGTGGAAAGAGGATGAGAATACCAATGCTTCAGCTACAGCTTTCACGTTTTATCACAGCAAACTTGCATGTCTCGGAACAGCTCCATAATTTTGATGGTGAAATTATTTAGACTGAAGTGATAAAAATTAGGACCCACACTTACAAAACTGTCACAAGACGCAGTGTGGCACCCAAAGTTGCAGTGCTGTGTTGTGTGGCACGGAGAGCAGAAAAGCACCACATATGCAAAGATATGGCACTCTCCTCTTTTCTCCCTAGCACTGGTACACAATTAGACTGCCAGGTGCCACACACACACAACGTGGTCCAATAGTGCAAATGTGTCTGTGTGAGTCTAGCATAGGATTTATACTGGAAGGATATCCCTCTACAACAAAATACAATGCTTAGCCAAACTTTAAAATGTTTTCCACTTCGGGTGTGTTCTGCACAGTGAAACACACAAGCAAAGTGGGAAATGTTAAGAGAAATAAAACTATTCTTCTTCTTAAGGCCTGCTTCAAATTGGCATTATTTTGTGGTGCAAATCCCTTTCCACTATTATTAGCAGAAAGGGTTCTGCATCAAAAAATATGGCTGGTTCTATGGAAAGGCCTTTGTCATGAAACACCCCTTGATACAGGGTGAAGCAAAACAGTGTTTTGCTCTGCCTTGCATTATCCTCAGGCATCTTTCCAACAGAAAACAAGTTTTGCTGTAGGAAGTAAATTTAAAAAATATTTTGTGCAGGCTTGCATCACTTTTGTGACTTAAATCTAGTGCACAATGTTTGTAAATCTGGCCCAAAGCGTCTAACTTTGGGCATTGGGAGTTTGCCTTTTATCAAGTATTGCATGCAGCTCATGCTTGTTTTTTTATGTTTGAAAAGCTTTATTGAAGAAAATATAGATAAGAAAAGATATCAGCATAAGCAGTAAAAAATGATCATGCATAGTATAGAACAATAACAGTGCTAATATCAATGGATGAGAAACAAAAAGCATTTTGTGGGAATTTTAGCGAGAAGGGAAAAGGAAAGAAAGGGGGAAGAAGAGGGAGGAAAGGGGAGGGGAAAAGACCATAATATTGCAAAATATTAAAATCCAAGATGAATTACGGCAGATAAACAAATGATACAAATAACTAATAAAAAATGTACAGCATAAAGCGATAAAACATGAAACATTCGTAAAAATAACAAAATAAAATAACAAGAAGGAGAAAGCAGAAGTTCTTCAAGGAGGTTTAACATTTTCCAAATTGATATGAGTAGTTTTTTTCAGAGCCAACCGATCCAGGTATGTAGTGAGAGGTAACCAGTAGAGATCAGTGTTGCGAATTGGTTTGCAGGACGACGCAAAGGCGACATCAAGCCTGTGGAAATGACATAAAGTGTTTCACCAACCTTGTATGGAGATGTGCGTGAGGGATTTCCAATTGGAAGCAATGTGTTGGAATGCAAGAGTAAGCATGACATCAAATAGGCCATGTGAATTTGTAGGGAGTTCTAAAGAATCTGAAAGACTACCCAAAAAGAGGATAGTGATTGAGTATGAAACAAAAAGTGTAAAAATTTGAGAAATGTATAGCCAAATTTTTCCCCAAAAAGCAGAAACAACAGGACAGAAAAAGAACAGGTGTAGAAGATCAGCGTTTAGAGTACCACAAGTCCAGCATTTAGAATCAGAAGAGGGTACGAAACGAGATAAAGAAAGAGGAGAGAAATATAATCTATAGCATAGATCAAATAAAGATTGAGTCAGAGAAGCAGAACGATACATTTTTAAAGATCTGGGCCAGATTTTATCCCAGAGAGCAACAGACCAAGTACAAGCAAAATCCGCTTCCCAAGCAAGTTCTAATTTAGATTTAGCACGATTTGGGTCAGGAGAGGAGAAAAATTTATAAGTTATAGATGCTTTAGGGAGAGTAGAGAGAATCTGAAGAAGGGGAGATTGAGATATAAAAGATGTTGAAGAAGGAAGAGAATAATAACGATCAAGAATTATTGCCATGAGAGTTGTGAATTTCTGCAAAAAGGATCTAGGGCAATGGAATAAAAGTTGAAATTGAGGAAAGGAGCAAGGTAGTAATCCATCAAAGAGCTGATGAACCCACATGACACCCTTTAGTCTCCAAGAATTCCAAAAAAGGGGTCGATTATTTAAAAGGATAAGTGAATTATACCAATGGGGGTATTTAAGAATGAATCACGGGTAATAGAAGTTGGAAGAACCAAGGGCTTTAAAAGAGAACAAGTATGTTTGAATAAGGGAAATGAAGTATAGGGGGATTTGGTAGAGAAGCTTATTACTTCAGTGAAAGAAAAGGGTGATAACAAAGTTTGTTCTATGAGAAGCCAAAGAGGAGTAAAAGGGGAAGGATCTGATGAAAGCCAGCGCGATGCTTGACGTAAAGAGACGGACTTATGATAGAGACGAAAATGTGGAAATTTTACTCCGCCATTAGGTTTAGACTTACGAAGCGCTGAAAGAGCAATTCTAGGTTTCTTATTCCTCCAAAGAAATTTTGAGAGAGAGGAATCAATACATTTAAAATAAAGTGCAGGAATATGAAGAGGTAACATAGAAAATATATAAATCAGAATAGGGGCTATCATCATTTTCATTGAGTCTTAGCGACACCACCAGGAAAGAAAAAGTGGGTTCCAGGTGGAGAACAAATGGTCCACTTCAGCTTCAGAAGAACCACAACCCACCACCGCCCGCAACAGGTTCCTCGCAGGAGCTGGAACAAGATCACCGCCGAACAGCTCACCACCTCCCTCAGCCAGAACCCTCCCGCCAGCACAACGGACCCCAACGAAGCAGCCAGCAACCTCACACAGTGGATCACCAATTGCGCAGACGACCTCGCACCACTGAAGACCCCTCCCAGCAGACCCGGCAGCAAGAAAGCCTCTTGGTTCACAGACGAACTTAAGAACTCCAAGAAGAACTGCTGCACCCTCAAGAAAGCCTGGCGCAACGACCAGACCACAGACAACATGACTGCCCTCAAGCACTCCACCCGCAAACATCACCAGCTGATCTGCACCACCAAGAAGACAGCATTCAAAGAACGACTGAACAACAACGCCCACAACAGCAAGGAACTCTTCAGCATCGTCAGAGAGCTCTCCAAACCCAGCGCCGGAAACAACGACATCACTCCCTCGTTCTTTCAAAGCAAGATCGCCAACATACACAACAGCTTTGGCGCACAGACCACGCACCCAACCTCCGAACCAACGCCCCCCACCACCACCCTCTGCGCCTGGACCCCGGTCAGCACCGAAGACACCACCCGCACGATGAACACCATCCACTCCGGATCACCAACCGACCCCTGCCCCCACCACGTCTTCAACAAGGCCGATTCCATCATCGCACCCCAACTCTGGGACATCATCAACACCTCCTTCAACACGCCACCTTCCCGGAGAGCTGGAAGCACGCCGAGCTCAGCGCCCTCCTGAAGAAACCAACAGCGGACCCCACCGACCTCAAGAACTTCAGCCCCATCTCACTCCTCCCTTTTCCCGCCAAAGTCATCGAGAAGACCGTCAACAGACAGCTTGCCGCCTTCCTGGAGACGAACGGATCCTTCGACCACTCGCAGTCCGGTTTCCGAGCCAACCACAGCACCGAGACCACCCTCATCGCAGCCACTGACGACATAAGATCCCTGCTCGACAACGGGGAAACAGCGGCTCTCATCCTCCTGGACCTCTCATCCTCCTGGACCTCACTGTCTGCCACCGCACCCTAGTGCAGCGCCTCAGCAACATTGGAATCCAAGACAAATCTCTGGAGTGGATCATCTCGTTCCTCACCGGAAGAACCCAGAGAGTCCGCCTCCCCCCGTTCAGATCCAAGGCCACCGAAGTCATCTGCGGCGTACCACAAAGATCATCACTCAGCCCCACCCTCTTCAATGTCTACATGAGCCCCCTCGCAGCCATCGCACGCCAACACAACCTCAACATCATCTCCTACGCTGACGACACCCAGCTGATCCTCTCCCTCACCAACAACCCCGCCACCGCCAGATCCAGCCTACACGAAGGGATGAAAGACATTGCCGAGTGGATGAAGAACAGCCGCCTGAAACTGAACTCAGCCAAGATGGAAATCCTCATCCTGGGATCTTCGCCCTCTGCCTGGGACGACTCCTGGTGGCACCCTGCCCTGGGCACCACTCCCAAGCCAACGGACCACGCACGTAACCTGGGCTTCATCCTGGACTCCTCCCTCTCAATGACCAGACAAGTCCGTCTCATCATCGTGCTTCAACACCCTGCGCATGCTCTGAAAGATCTTCCCGTGGATCCCCACCGAAACCAGGAAGACGGTCACCCAGACACTCGTCACCAGCCGACTGGACAACGGAAACACCCTCTATGCCGGAACCACAGCCAAACTTCAGAAAAGACTCCAACGCATCCAGAACGCCTCTGCACGACTCGTCCTGGACATCCCCCGACACAGCCACATCTCTGGCCACCTGAGAGACCTGCACTGGCTCCCCGTCAGCAAGAGGATCACGTTCAGACTCCTCACCCACGCACACAAGGCTTTCCACGACCTGGGCCCCAAGTACCTCAACAACCGCCTGACCTTCTACACTCCCACCCACCAGCTACGATCGACCAGCCTCGCCCTCGCCGCCATTCCACGCATCCTCAGAGCCACCACCGAAGGAAGATCCTTCTCCTACCTGGCGGACAAGACATGGAACTCCCTCCCCATCCACCTCCGGCTAACCCAGGACCATCTTTCCTTCAGGAAGCAACTCAAGACCTGGCTTTTCGAGCAGTAACGGACCCCTCTCCCCCAGCGCCTTGAGACCCCTCCGGGTGAGTAGCGCGCTATACAAATGTTATGATTGATTGATTGATGGTCAATTCGGGACCAAACTGCAGACATATTTAATTTAATTGAAGAGGAAATGGAGTTGGAAAACCAAGCACCTAAATATTTAATCTTCGAGCTATTCCAGGCAAAGCCAGTGGAGGAGAAAAGATGAGGAAGACAATTTTTTGTTAGAGGGAGAATTTCAGTCTTATCAGAGTTAATTTTATATCCGGAGACCAAAGAGAATGAATCAAATTCAGATAGTAAATGGGGAATAGATACTTCTGGATTGGAGATAAACACGAGGATATCATCTGCATATGCAGATGTGTGAGTGTTTGATTGATTCAGATGCTCCGTCCATCACCACCCCCTTTTGTACCTATTTTGTCCGCCATAAGTGTGGCAGGGTATGCTCAGACGTGAGTCCCTTGCTCACTTTGCCACTGGATTCAAGCAAGCCGGGCTGAAGACGGCTGGAATGCCAGAAACCGGTCCTCGGAAGCTTGTTTCCAGTCCAGGGAAGACATGGCTTGGCAGTTCGGGCTGGACTGTTCCCATGAGGCACAGGGTCAGACTGGTTTGCATATAGCCATGTCGGAACTGGGGTGGCAGAGTGGGCTAAAGAACGGTGATGGATTAAACCCCGATCTTTTGACTGGGTGTGAGTGTTTGATTGATTCAGATGCTCCGTCCATCACCACCCCCTTTTGTACCGCTTTTGGCCGCCATAGGTGTGGCAGGGTATGCTCAGACGTGAGTCCCTTGCTCACTTTGCCACTGGATTCAAGCAAGCCGGGCTGAAGACGGCTGGAATGCCAGAAACCGGTCCTCGGAAGCTTGTTTCCGGTCCAGGGAAGACATGGCTTGGCAGTTCGGGCTGGACTGTTCCCATGAGGCACAGGGTCAGACTGATTTGCATATAGCCATGTCTGAACTGGGGTGGCAGAGTGGGCTAAAGAACGGTGATGGATTAAACCCAGATCTTTTGACTGGGTGTGAGTGTTTGATTGATTCAGATGCTCCGTCCATCACATTCCCTTTTGTACCGCTTTTGGCCGCCATACGTGTGGCAGGGTATGCTCAGACGTGAGTCCCTTGCTCACTTTGCCACTGGATTCAAGCAAGCCGGGCTGAAGATGGCTGGAATGCCAGAAACCGGTCCTCGGAAGCTTGTTTCCGGTCCAGGAAAGACATGGCTTGGCAGTTCGGGCTGGACTGTTCCCATGAGGCACAGGGTCAGACTGATTTGCATATAGCCATGTCTGAACTGGGGTGGCAGAGTGGGCTAAAGGACGGTGATGGATTAAACCCAGATCTTTTGACTGGGTTTGAGTGTTTGATTGATTCAGATGCTCCGTCCATCACCACCCCCTTTTGTACCGCAGAAAACCAGGGCATAATCTAGAGTCTCCTCTGGGGCACCACGTGACAGGCAGCAGCTCTCATCTGCACTGGGTACTTTAGCCCATGTAGGTGTGAAGGACTGGAGGGGAAGCGTCCCGTAACGGAACTGCAGGAACCAGCGCCTAGCCATAGTAGGTTTGATTCATCCATGAAGTAGTCTCTGCTATAAACATCCTTAACTACAATCAATGCATCGGTCAGAGAACCTCTGATTTCCTCTGTGTTTGCTGCATTATCTATGTGCTGTCAATAGGCTTTTTTGATGCTGTTGTTGGAGATCCTAGCTGACTCATTTGGGATACTCCACATAGTTAAAAACCCAATTTTCCCCAAGAGGGATCTCACATACTGTATCCATGGAATTTTGCTAGAGCCTGCAAGATCTCGAATAGGCCTTCCTGGTACTGTTGGAGTACCAGAGTAGTCCAGAGCCTTTTCCAGTACAAGATCGGGCATATACCAGTTTTAGCAGATAAGGGTCTCATCCCAAGATTGAGTCTTAAGGGAAGCAACGGGGTACTAATAGGGATACTTACTAGTTGCCTGACAAATCGATTTTTAACTAAATCACCTAAATCAAGCGTAGTCACATTCACATGGCCCCGCAGCTCTGCACCATAAGAAGCTGACCCTAGAGCCTGCGATTGATAAACTTTCAGGGTGGGAGCTGCGATCTCCATGCCATCTTGAAAATGCCCCCTGTGTTTTGCGCTAGTTTGAGCCTGCACTGGGTAATGTGTGCCTGCCACCCCATATGTTCAGTGACTGTAATATCCAGGTATTTGAACGATTGCACCCTTTCAAGGGGAGACTCTGCTAGAACTGGGTTAGGAGTACAATTCCTCTGACATTTGGAGATTAAAAGACGAAGGAGAAAGACAGAACAGGGGTACTATACCTCCTGCAGTTATGACTGTTTCTACATGAGGAGGCTGGATACAGAAGAAGAACATACCATTCAGATATTTGACATTGGAGTGATACACAACCCTGAGGAAGTCCTTAGGGACGAAACTTGTTGGCTGGGCTGAATGAAAAAAAGCTGTTTAATGAATAAAGTCAGAACTTGAATGCATGTCCAAGACTCCTGAATAATTGAATCACAACAAATTGTCAATAATATAATGCTTTAATTTTGCTAATTAACAGAATTACATTTTTGTGAATGTAATCTATGCTCCTTTTCTGTTGTATAGTACTGGGTAAACCCTGGTCGAGGGCCCTGGGTTCAGAATCATGTATTTCGTTTAGCCTATATTGATTTTGAGCCCCCAAACCCTGCACAATTGTTCAGAATGACCCAGGAGCTTTTGCCAGCCCTTGGGGCTTATGATAGCAAGAAAGTGTTGTCGGCGAACATGAGGGCAGAGAGAGAACGTTCTTTTGGTCAGCCACCTTCAGCCATTAGCTAGCAGGTATTTTTCTTGATTTTTGATGAGTTGTACATTCAATCCATCGCACTTAAGGATGGTTTTGTAGTTTCAGTTGTGATGTCATCACTTTTTGGTAAAGGGACATACAGTAGTCCTTATATCAGCCTGCAGATTAAACTTGTAACATGTAACTGAGACCCAGTTTGTGTTTTTTTAATGTATTTACATTACCGAAACAAACGTTTACTGCTTGTGTGTGCCTTTTTTGGTTCAGGAAGTGTATAGCTTTAGATGCCTTAGTCTATCGTAAAGCCACAACACTGTTTATTAGTCACCATTGAAGGTTCATTTGATTCTCTTTGAAGTTGTTGTAAAACGTTGTTGGATTTACATCTTTTTTGATCACAAAGTAAAGGCTTGCACACATATAGGCTTTCTGACAGTAAAAATACTAGACCTTTGTTAATGGGATCAACTATACAACTTTCTGGAGTGTAATCCTTTTAAGCTAATTACTGACAGCACACATGTCATCCTCTGATTTTCAGTACCTTCTTTTCTGAGGCTGCAGCTTCACTCTGCTAATTAAGTCTGTTAGGCAAATGGACCCTACCCTCATCTTCCAAATAAATGGAGTCCAAGATATTGTGCCAGTTTTTGATCTTTTTTTCAAAGACCACTGGGTCAATAAACCTAAACGTTTCACAAACATTTCCCCTAAAAAAAAAAGCAGCCATATTTTCTTTTTAATTGCTTATCAGACTAGTCTGTATCATTAGAGATTAGGAACAGTAATATATGTTTTGATCCACCCCCTGCATGCATCAGAATATACAGTTTTTTCTATCTTTGATCAGAAGAGGCATGTGGCTAATGATTAAAGCCCTTCCTCTGTAGAATTTTTGCTATTGTATTTGAACATCTGAGCGTGTCAAAAAAGCTATTCTAATATTGATTTGTAGTATGCGTAGAATGGGCCTAACCCACTCAAGACAATGAGTGATCTGAAAAAGGGAGATATTAAAAGTATATATGTGAGGCATTGCAAACCAAAACTCCGAAGCACCGGGCCAGTCTTGGTGCCTCTGTCCCTTTTCTCAGCCCCCTGAGGTTAACTGCAGCCGACAAGGGGAAGTGTCGAGAGAGAGAGAGAGAGAGAGAAAGAGAGGGAAAGAAGGGGAGAAACGTAGAGAGAAAAGGACAAGAGAGAGAGGAGAGAGAGGAGAAAGAGAATGGATGGATGGAAAGAGAGATGTTGTGTGAGGAGACGAAGGGGGTAGAGCTGGCTTATGTATTTGTGCTGTGGCTGTTTTTGGTTTCCCTGTCCTTGCCATTCCTCAACCATGGCCAGGAGGGGAGATCTGCACAAAGGTCTAGTGTGAATTCCTCACACCTGCCTGGCAAATGCTGTACATGTGTAGCTTGGAAATTTAGTGATCTCTTACAGAGGGGTCCTGAAGTATTCCTTATAAACGAGATCTTGGCAGAAATCCCTTTAATTTCAAGGGGGCATGTGAGGATCACAAATGCCACAAGGTGCCACTCGGGCCCTAGAGGAATCTTCTGTCATTGTGAAGTATGTATTGTGTATTGAATAGCTTAAGAAAACAGGTATTATCAAAGTGTATTTGATCAAAATATGGTTTAAATGTGTAAGTACATTTTGAAATGGTTCTTGGGGTAACCCACAAAGAGCCCATTTGACCTGGCATATGAAAACTATAATCTGTCTTTTGGGGTGGACCCCAAACTCCCATTTGCACTTGCTGACTTAGCCTATGCATCTTGGAACAAACTAGTAATGGTCCCTAGATGATGGATGTATGACGTTACAATGCATACATTCACAGCGCATACCATTACAACGAAACTTTTACAACGCAGGATCCATTATAATGCATGCCATTACAACGCAGTTGCTACTGCAACACATGCCATTGCACCATAAGTATGGGTAAGTATTTTGTTTTTTTTAATGAATGGGAATGTAATGTAGTGTAAGTGTTGGATAGTGTAGGGGTTAAAATTACTATTCTAAATCCAGGGGGGCGTAATAGTAGGGTGAGTGTTGGATGGTGTAGGGGTTAAAATGTAATTAAATACTTACCCATACTTACGTTGTAATGGCATGCGTTGTAATAGCAGCTGTGTTGTAATGGCATGCGTTGTAATGGCATGCATTGTGATGGATCCTGCTTTGTAAAAGTTTTGTTGTAATGGTAGTGCGTTGTTTTAGTTACGTTGTAATGGCTGTTTCCCCTAGATGATGCATCATATAACTAACAAACATCCAAAACTTACTTTCAAAGTCTTTGTTTTGCTTTAAGTATGTATCAGAAGGGAGCACATATATATTATGCTTTCGTTCTTACCTTGCTTCACTGCTTCTTTAGTCTAGTGAATTTATATATTTTTTTGTTTCTTGGCAGTATCAGTGTGGCTTACACTAAAACCACAAAACATACTTTTTGGCATCCTAGGATTTATTTTTGAGTACCTATATTCTTGTAAATATGGTGCAGCCCTGCGTTTCTGAAGTGGCGGAGCGTTTTATTAAGCCAAGGAGGCTAAGAACACGCCAGGTATTTCTGTTGTAAATATCCCCCTCAGTGTGATATTTATCTTACCCGCTAAGTATTGATACCCTGGGGTTCGGAATTTAAAGTGGGCCATAAATAGCACCTGTTATGACATTTCCACATACATTTCCTAAACTTTGACCTGACGAAATGTACTGGGACAAAACCTAAGTTGCATTATTGTAATGACCAACTTGCAAGCCCTACGTCCTGATTTCACGTGCCTCCTATATAAATGAGCAAAAGACACACAATTGATGGATGGAATGCAGAACAAATCAAAACATTCACCTCCAGTCAAGAGAGCTGCGTTAAAACCATAATTCATTTGCTCACCATGCCACCCCAGTTTAGACCTGGCCATATGCAAATCAGTCTTGACCCTGTGCCTCATGGGAACAGTCCAGCCCAAACTGCCAAGCCAGGTCTGGGCATACCTGGCACACTTAGGGTGAGAAAGCAAAAGACACACAATTGATGGACGGAATACAGAACGAATCAAAACATTCACCCCCAGTCAAGGGATCTGGGTAAAATCCATCATTATTTTGCTCACCATGCCACCCCAGTTTAAACCTTGCCATATGCAAATCAGTCTTGACCCTGTGCCTCATGGGAACAGTGCAGCCTGACCTGCCAAGCCAGGCCCTCCCTGGACCGGAAACAAACATCCTAAGACCAGTTTCTGTGTTTCACCCCTCTACAGCCAGGATAGTTTGATTCCAGTGGCACAGTGAGCCCAGGACCCACGTCTGGGCATACCTGGCGCACTTAGGGCGAGAAATCAAAAGACACACAATTGATGGGCGGAATGCAGAACAAATCAAGACATTCACCACCAGTCAAGAGATCTGGGTTAAATCCATCATTCATTTGCTCACCATGCCACCCCAGTTTAGACCTGGCCATATGCAAATCAGTCTTGACCCTGTACCTCACGGGAACAGTCCTGCCCGAACTGCCAAGCCAGGTCCTCCCTGGACCGGAAACAGCATCCTTGGACCGGTTTCGGGGTTTCACCCCTCTTCAGCCAGGATAGCTTGATTCCAGTGACACGGTGAGCCCAGGACCCACGTCTGGGCATACCTGGAGCACTTAGGGTGAGAAAGCAAAAGACACACAATTGATGGACGGAATACAGAACGAATCAAAACATTCACCCCCCAGTCAAGGGATCTGGGTTTGATCCATCATCATTCTTTAGCTCACTTAGCCACCCCAGTTTAGACCTGGCCATATGCAAATCAGTCTTGACCCTGTGCCTCATGGGAACAGTGCAGCCCGACCTGCCAAGCCAGGTCCTCCCTGGACCGGAAACAAACATCCTAAGACCAGTTTCTGTGTTTCACCCCTCTACAGCCAGGATAGTTTGATTCCAGTGGCACAGTGAGCCCAGGACCCACGTCTGGGCATACCTGGCGCACTTAGGGCGAGAAATCAAAAGACACACAATTGATGGGCGGAATACAGAACAAATCAAGACATTCACCACCAGTCAAGAGATCTGGGTTAAATCCATCATTCATTTGCTCACCATGCCACCCCAGTTTAGACCTGGCCATATGCAAATCAGTCTTGACCCTGTACCTCACGGGAACAGTCCAGCCCGAACTGCCAAGCCAGGTCCTCCCTGGACCGGAAACAGGCATCCTTGGACCGGGTTCGGGGTTTCACCCCTCTTCAGCCAGGATAGCTTGGTTCCAGTGCACAGTGAGCCCAAGCGCCACGTCTGGGCATACCTGGTGCACTTAGGGCGAGAAAGCAAAAGACACACAATTGATGGACGGAATGAGGACCATAAAGGGATACATTCCCAAATTAACTCATGCAAAGGAACAAACACCAACTATGTTCAACAAAACATGAATATCATAAAAGGGATCACCATTTCTGTTTTCTTGTACTTAAAGAGGTCTATATTTTAATGCCAGAAATAAATGTTTGACATAATTCGCTGCACCTTTGTTGAAAAATCCAGCCCACAACTCGTTATCGGATCTGCCTACTCACTGTGCTAGATTCCTACACGCTGTCAACGTGTCATCAGTCCTTTTGATGGTATTTCTGTCCCTTTAGCTTTAGAAGTTTCTATAGCAAACATTTCATGTCAGCAGAAAGTAGGAAATTAGACAGATGTTGTCTCTAACAAAAACTAAGGATTTGTTGTTGTACTAATGACGGAAACATTGATGCTTCGCAGCTGTGGACAGGTAACTACTTTGATTTTGTGAGAATTTAATGAAACCGAAAAGGACAGAAATAGCAACCAATTCTTGCAGAAGTGATGACAGATTTGGTATTCACACTCTGCGTAACAGGGCTTCACAGCCGCACGCCACCCCTTAGCCAGAAAGCCCCGGGCAGGGCAAGCATGCCCTAAACGTGTTATCCTTCTAGGCTAAGAAAACATTTTAGCATGCCAGATAAACTTTCAAATCGTGCCAACTTGTTTATTTTGGAAAGCGTCCTAATTTGCTAAGAGCACGTGTAATGGATAAAGGCAGCATCTGTTCACATCTTCTTGAACCACCAGTACATTTTGTCTATTTATGGAGAGATGCAGGGGCTGTGATCTGGGCACTCTACAAATCGGTTTGGCTGCTTTTGGGTTTAGAATTGTTCATAGCGTTGTTTTTTTTAAGCAACCGTTATGCAAACAAAATGGGAGAAAGGCTGCTATATCATCGCAGTGAAATCTCTTAAATCCTTAGGGGCAGATTTACAAGAAAGTGACGCATCTGTAGAGATGCGTCACTTTCTCTGCGCCACCTTGAGAAACTCTTGCGCCACCATGGAGGTGCCTTATTTACAATAGCGCGCACCATGGCGCAAGGATTGACAGATGCGTCAGAAATTCTGACACATCTGTTGGTGCAAAAGTCACGCATTGCTGGAGTTGTGTCGCAAGCACGACACAACTCCAGCAATGCACGTTGAGGCCTATCCTCATTGTGGTGCGTCACTATTTATGCCTGCAAGCTTAAGGTTTTGACGCAGTGGCGTCCTAGAAGTGGCGCAGTGAAATCTTGCAGTCACTTTTACAAAGCTTTTCTGCATGGGAATGCCCACCCTGCATACATTATACCTGACACAGGTATAATGTGAAGCAGGGATTTACAACGTGACGCATCTCCGTAGATGCGTCACATTGTAATGGGGCCTTGTTTTTACACTGCCACTGCGTCACAAAAAGTGACACAACAGCGGTGCGAAAATGGCGCAAGGGGCTTGTAGCTCTGCCCCTGTATATGCACTTATTCATGGCAGACCTTTCTAAAAAGACGCACAGGGACAAAATCCCTCGCACACAATCTGCTAAATGGGTGACCTGCAATAAAGAAATGAAATACCTAAATGTAAGAGATTAATGCACACATTTAAATGATACCAAACATGTGAGCACAGCTTCCCCTTCTTCTATGATTCACACTATTTCTATTTTTTATTTCTCACTCTTTTTCTCACTCTTTTTTCCCCCTTTTATTCTTTCTTCTGCACTATTTCTAGGTCTTAGTATTTTCCCCTTTCCTTGACACTCACTCTTCTACTGTTTTCCTCTTTTTCCTCAATCTTGCTCGCTCTGTTTCTAGCTTTATCTTTTGATCACTCGTGTCTGTGGGTTGAATCCGTCTCTCTTTCTTCTGTCCCTGCTGCCCTCTCTATGTCCCCACTATTCTCATTTCCCTCTTTTTTTACCCCAAGACAAGCGATGTATACAGTCTTCCAATGACGTCTACTGTCACCCGTGAGCCACGAGTTCGAATCCCGCGAAACCAGCTCAGCCTGAAACTTTTACGAGACCCGTAAATTAAGTAACATTAAACTCACTAAATATACCTGTTTATAGTGCTAGGAGATGGTCAAAACTGAGGTATCACGCATATATAAAAAAACAAGTTATTACTCTAATTATGTTCGGCATCTCTCATCTTCCCAATAAATTTCCTCTCTATGAATCTTTTGCTTGAACTTTTTTCATCTGTTCCCCTATAGTTCTGTTTTGCCTTTGTATGTTTCTTTCTTTCCCCTTTTTATGTTTAAAGGTCATAGTTATTAGGAGATTAAAAGTTGTATTACAGGGTCTATAAATAAGGCACAGCAGGCTTTTATTCTGTCACAAATACATATAGACTCTGCCAGTTTGCTGTGTGGACGCCCTCGTTCTTTTGGTCCATAAGACTTTGATTTTGGAGTCCTCTTCTCTTCAACTTCGTAACTCCAGACATTCTTTTCTGCAAATGGAGTAGCATCTTCCTCACTAGTGAATGACAAAAGCATGTTTGGCAATGAATCCGCAGCTGATGGATGCTCAGCACATCTCTTCTCCATTGTTCTAGTTCTTTCATCACCTCCTGGTCTCTCTCAAATTTCTGTTCAAGATACACAGTGCTTACCCAGACTGTACATTGGCCTACGACTTTGTTTACATAATTATTTTCGCATGTACTTTGCCTTTTTCCTGATTTTACATGCCTAGTGGAATAGCGGCGCATAAACAGGGATGTTTGCTTGACCTCATGAACTGAAACGCCTTTAGACCCACAATGACATCAGCCAAAAACAACCCTATTTAAAGATCGGCTGCTGCTATTCTAATCTGAGCACCAAGAATCCGAGAGCCTGCCTCTTCCAAGTGGTGTCACGTTCTGTATCGTTGGTGGCATGTACTTTGACTTCTCGCGAGTTATTTTAAGACCCGAAAACGAAAGCCCGAGCTCTGCTCTTGAAACTTCCACACTCACCACAAATAGTAACAGCCATGTGATCTCAACTGCAAAGTCCACGGGTCTATTTTGAGACTGTCACAGAAATGTCAATACTGCCTTGTCATTTTGTTTTTGTTCTAAAAGTGACTTCTTGAAAATGTCCAAATAAAATAGTAAAATAATGCAACACTAGGGTGAACTAGAGGTGCCACTGAATGCTTCTGTATAAAATATTACCAACATTTTAAAATTGAAACTAGGACAGTGTGGTTAAGACAGACATTGAGTAGGATGCTTTCTGTGCTGCTCAACTCAGCCCCTCGTTTCCTACAATCACTCCCTTTATCAAAGCACTCAGCATCCACCTGAGGGCTTTGAACCTATACTGCATGGGTGAGTGATTATGAACAGTTTTTATGGAGGAATTTAACAGAGTTGGACATGAGACACTTGTGGCTGATCCAACATGGGAGCGACACAAGGCTGTTGAAACCCTAAAAGCAGAACCTGCAACTCTTAGCAAGTGACAGAACCTATACTGAATTACCTACCAGTAACAGCCAGTCCTTAAGGGCAAAGGGGCCATGCCCCGCACCCTTTTCTTAGTGTGAAGAGTGTCTGTCAGGCTGAGTAAAGTTCAGCCTGAGTGATATTGTTCATCTTGAGGTCAGGCAGGTAAGCGCTATACTTGTGCTAAATGTGCAGGCGTCTGGCTGCCTGAGCTGAGTATTGTTGGGCTGAAAAGGTCACAGACTGGCAAAGTGCTTGGTGGTCATCCCCTCATGATAAGGCGGAGCATCACTGATAGCCCTGAACACGGGCACTTCAGTTTTAAGCCCTGAAGTATCCATTGGGGTAATGCTTATTACAGAGTGTGTCAGGAGTCTTGTTGAGCCCCTCCCATTCTGTGATGAATAAGCGCCTGCCACCTCCTTCATTGCAGATCCATAACAAGATCAGCCATTGAGAGGAGGCAACAGTCTCAATCGTCAGGAACGCAGAGGCTTCGGTGATCTTGGTTGATCACCCGAATCACCGCTGCTGCCTGCTGAGTTAATTTTTAAAATGGTTGGTGCATGGGTGCTTGTGTATGTATTAATGTATGTGTACTTGAGTGTGTACTGGGAATGGATGTGTGTGCATGAGTGTGAGTGTATGTGGTTGTGAGCGGTGCATAAATGTGTGCACAAGTGTGAATCCAAGGGTGTGAGCATTCATGTGTGCGTGTGTGGTTGCCCATCCCCGCTTGAATTACCAGCCACTAATGCTACCTGCCACTGAAAGGAAGGGGAGTGTTATTTAGACAACTCGTCTCTGGAGTCAGTGACCCAGGAGAAGACAGCAAGGATGCGATAAAGAAACTGAAGAGAGATCAGCTATGACCTAAGAGGCAGGCCCCCTGGCATCCTAAGAAATATGTCCACCCTCTCAATAGAAGGACATATAGGTGGAGTTCATGGTGGGGAATTTCCCACATGGTAAAAATGCAATGCAAAGAGATCACTCTACCTTCCAGAGAAAAAAGAATGATTGCCTCTCAGTGGTTTCATGGTTTTAAAATAAACTGTGAGAAACATACTGTGCAGGGAACCCCTGGCACAAACAGTGAAACAGTGGCAATAACTAACTATGAGAACATAGGGGAAGATTACGGTGGCGGGCGGATTGCAACCGCCTGTTATGTGCCCCCTGTGGGGTGGGGGGAAGCACATGGGGGGTAGCTATGGTACCCCTGTGCATTTGCATGTACAAGGTGACAGGCACCGCACAGTGCATGAACATTGCAGAGGGTGCTGCTTGCTGATCCACCCGCCGCAATGTAAAAATATGGGATGCACCCGCTAGTGTGGCAGGTGCATCCTAATTTGTGTAGCGGGACCGCCACACCTACGCTGGCGGTCCCTTTTGCCAATGCGATGGTGGGCCGCCCGCCATCGTAATCGGCCCCTTAGTCTGTTTAGGAAAGGGTGAGCCCTATTGTCTGTCCTGAATAGTGAAAGATCCCCTTGGTCAGAAAATAGGCTAGATCTTCAATGTCGTACAGGATACAAGCCCCTTTGAGGATCTCCAGTAGGCCAATTCAAGCATGGTCACCCACAATAGAAACAACAGAATTCGAAACCATGCTGATGAAATCTAAATGGCGTTATAAATGCCAAACAAAGTCAGCAACTCAGCAAAACAAACCTACAATAACCTAAAACACATTCCAAGAAGGCTCACAGTGACCATCAAGATCACGAGGGCAGCAAAAAGCAATCAAAAAGAGTCCTCAGTCAGGAACATGTCTACAAGATCGTCTAGCATTAAGACTGCTTCTCATAAATTACTAGCAGCAAACCACTTCCCTCAAAGGAGATCTAACACTCTAACATCCAGTTCCTTAGCTCATACAACACATTCCTCTGTAACTAATAACTTCAGGAGGCTAAAAGATGGTCTGAAATCACTTAGATAAAAAATGGTGCAGAATTAAAAGGAATGAAAGAAGACATCCACTCCCTCAGAAAGAGTGTGGCCCACCTTTGGAAAACACTTGACAATAAATCGGAGGAACAAGAGTATCTAAAATAAGAAGTGGTGGTGTGAGAAAAAAGCATCAAACTGCATCAAAAGCTGGAGGATTTAGAAAATAGATGTTAATGAAATAATGTGGGCATTGGAGGGGATAGTTGAGGGGCAGAAGTCTTTGACATCAAAACCTTAATTGAAAATATTTTCAAGGATCTACTCCAGTCCAATAGGAAAATTGTGTTAGAGCTGGAAAGAATAGATAGGACTCAGAGAGCTTCCGAGGAGTCAAGCAGCAGTCATTCTCACCAGATTGCATAATTTTGCAACTGTAAGACAGAATAATGGCAGCACCCCAAGAGAAAAAGAACTTCATTACAAAGGTGTCAAATTACTCTTTATTGAAAGTTGTCAACTGCCACCCTGCAGAAAAGTAGAGCCTTCCAATGATCCATGACTTTCTCAGAGACAATGAAACAAAATATAGATGAAGACACCCCTTTAGAATCATATTCAAGTGGAAAAGGACACTGCACCATTTGAAGTTACTGGGGGAGGTGGCACAGATGATAAACCCAAACTCATCAATACCAAATGCAAGGCCTCCAAATTCATCAACCCTGCATACATGATGAGAATGGACTTCTGCCTTTAGCAAAGAATAATCAAGTCATCCTTCAACTGAAGCTGCAATAATGAAACAAGTGCATGGGGTGTGCAAGGCACAGGAACTAGAAGTAAAGATCACCAAAAGAAGGTGAGATGGTCAGAAAACAATGGATAACCTTAGAGCACATATCCTTTTGAGGAAAAATGAGGCCACGGTGTGAGTGGAGGGAGGAGAGCAAATAGAGTGGGATCAGGAGATTAAAGGTCGTCCACCAGTGAGTCCAAACCTTTTTCACTTCAATAGAGAAAAAAGAGTTAACCTGGGTTTAGTTATTTCAGGTCCCGGGGTCCACCATATGCAAACATTTTGGTTGAGATAGGAATCACACACTGCTAAACACACCAAGTCACTATGGTAAAAGACCCAAATCTAATCTGCTTTACAGTTAGGACTTTATATGCGCCAGCCAAAAAATCCATTACAGTACAGAAATTTGGAGAGCCGCAAGGAGACATTAGTTTCCTTCAAGAAACACGTCTGATTAAAAACAATACCTGACTAATGACTCCTACACATTTTTTCACATCCTACAAAGCAAAACGTGGAGAGTGGGCATCCTTGTAGTTTTACATATATTGATAACAAAATATCAGAAACACAAATATCGTCACCTATAAATAAACATATACAGTGTAAAAAAATATAGATTTTTGCAATATCTATTATAAAATTATTGTCAAAATAATGAATTCATCTATATAAAATAAACCAAAAACCTATTGTTCATAAACCAATTACTTCAAATACATTTTAAACCAATTATAAACATCTATATTCAAATTAAAGTACATTACATTGCTCACAATTTAAACATTATTCCTGAAAAAAGACTACAACTAAAAACATACAATAAATACACCAAAAACTATATTATTAACTATAAAAATTTACATTCAAAGAACAATAAGACATAATATACACAAAATACATTAATATGTAAATTACAAAAATTACATAAAATACCATAAAAAGAAAAAATAAATTAGCATTTACCAGACAAGGATTTAACTGATTAAAACAAATCTATTTATACTAACCAAACCAATAAAATTGTCCAATAAAATACATAAATCAAATAAACAAACAATATAAAAGACACACTAATTAAAGCAATTAATTACTTCAAAAATGACAAACACTGCAAGAGGAGGAAACTGCCAAATTCTCACAACAGATGATTATGCATGAAAATATACATCTATACAACTGTATATTAATGTAAGTATTACTTATTCTTAAATTAAAGCTTAAATGTTGCTAAATTTATAAAATATATTATTTAACAAGCAAATAAAAGCACACTCTTTAATTTTCATTGTTTTCCACAGACAAAATTAAAAAAAGAAACTTCTAGAAAATCTCAACTATAACAAAGCACCAAAAATATATATTTAAGTAAGTATACATCGATAATAAATCAAAAACTCTCCCAAACAGCAACCAAAAATAGAATTAACTCCCTATACTTCAACAAACTAGCTGAAAGGAAAAGCTGCAAAAATTGTGGAAAACATCTCAGAAAAACATACAAGTAAGGAAATAAAACAAAGAAACTGCATTTTTAAATATATAAAAAATGACTTCCAAAAATTATACTATATCTATAACCTCCCTATAACCTCTCAATGACCATGGACTCTAAGATATTGATGAATGCCCAAGTGGACAAGCTAACAAGATAATGCTTTGTTACTATAAAAACCCTGAGATGATCTTCCCCCATTTGGGATTTCCACACAAGTTCCAAGCTACCATCTCCCTTGTTTTGTCCAAACTCGATTACGTCAATAGCCTCTACCATGGATCACTCTTCATCAGGAATAAAATCGCCAAACTCAACATAGGAACTTCTATTCTAGAGTGGCACCTCACCTCAAAATTCCAAGATACAAGAAAAAAGCCATGGGTGGCACATCCTTGTCTGTTCAAGCAGCCAAACTATGGAACTCTTTATCCCCAAACATAAGATCCATTGACAGCCACCTTATCTTCAGAAAACTACTGAAGAATTGGCTCTTCCCCACATAAGCACCATAGACAAACAGAAATATACAGCATATCCCTCTGTATAAAAGCATTTATATGCCCACCTTTTCATGCCCGTCATGAAAAGGTGGGCAGAAAGGCAGAGAAGGGTCCCCAACTGGGGACCGGGCATTTTAGCCCATTGGTGATTGTGGCTGGTGGAATATGTTGTGCCCCCCATGACTGCACCGTTGTATGCACACTGTGTGCCATGCATGATATGGTGAATGGCAATAGTTTGCGCATGACAGTGCAGGCGCTGCAGTGCAGAGGCATTGCCTTTAGGCTCCCTCTGTGAGCTGAAGCATGCTGCTGCCGCAAGACCGCCACTGGCCCGACACCATTCCAGTGGTAAACTCAAAATGAGGTTGTCAGGATGCCACTGGTTTGGCGGCTTTCTCCCAACCGCTGATACTATGTCCTGGTGGTCACACTGCCAAGGTCATAAACAGGATCTAAGTGTAGAATATTCCACTAACAGCCAATTTTCCTTTGAAGTCAAAATAATGATAGCACTAGCCTATGTTTCTGTCACAGAGGTAGGGTAGTCAACCACTATAACTTACTAATAGAAAGCCCTTTCTATCAACAAAATAAAGACAAACTTAATTCCCTAAAGGACTTTTTCTAAGACACTTAGGTTGGCAGACTGCATCGATCATGACACAGACTCCAAAGCCAAATTCCAGATACCATGGTGGAATCAATATGACAGCTGCATGGCACAGGAAGCCAAAACAAACAGTACAGTGGGACAATGCCTAGCAATGAACATTTGGTTGAACCCAACCTACATTATACCAATTTATCAAAGTATTTAAAAAAGAGCAAAGCTACCAAGAACTGAGAATAGAACACTTCATTGCCCAAATTGGCCCTAAACTTAACAAACAAACAAACAAAATGTGACATGCTACAATGTGAAGTCCATATCGTCCTAAAAAACAAAGTGCTAGACTACTTAGAAATCAATCCTCTAAAGTAAATATTAACCTACCAAAAGCCTCCAAAACAACAACATACTCTAACACAAACCAAATGTGTTTTTATTGTAATTTTAGTATTTTAGTACATCAGTGAAAATATGATGTAAAATCTAAAAATACATAATCACTGAATAAATACAAATATAAATAATAATATTAAATATATATATATAATACTAACCAACTAACCAAATTATAAACAAATGTAATATATCATATCAAATAAATTTGACATATAATGAAAACATTTAAACATAATAACCTAAACAATACCATATCATATTTCTCACCCTCAACAAAAAATGTACATAAAACTTACTATTTTGCAGCTATAGATTACTCACCATTGCCAAATATAAAAAAATAGTAATCTACCAAAATATGAAGCAAACTAAATCAAATGCCCCCCAAAAACACAAAAATATGAGCAATCCAATCAAAATCCCTAGAAGCAATCCAAAGTCTGTGTGGGCTCCATAAAAAAACTGAATTTTTTTTAAAAAAAAGAACCATTCCTCGAATCCCGAAAAAAGGAAATGTAAGTGAAAAAATTGATTCATAATAAACCAAAACAGGTTTCCTTAAAAAAATGTAAACACCAACTTCCCATCGAAATAGTTCATAGCCAAAAACCTGTAAAAGAAACACCTACCCTTATAGTACATTACAGTCCCAAATATACACATACTTAGCATTTAATCATGATAACATAAGTAAAATCACATATTCTAAAATAAATTAACCATATATTATTAATACAATTAAAAAAAATATGAAACTGCTACATATTGAAAAACACTTACAAAAATCCCTCTAAATATACCAAACACTCTTAAACAACACTATACCCAACTTTTAAATATTCATCCTAAATCCCCCCCACCCTCAAAACCCTTAAAAAATCCCTAAAAACAACACCAGTTCCAACAAACAGGAGCACCTAACCGCAACTTGACTCCTGGAAAATAGACCCCAAAATAACACCAATAGGCTGCAAAATAGAAGCTAGAAGTAAAATAAAGTGACAGCCAAATTAAATTAAAAAAGGACTTTCCCCTAGATTCATCAAAGTCCCGTTTTGCGAGTCCTTAATAGCGATTATTAAGGAATCGCTATTAAGGACTTGCAAAACGGGATTCATGTAGGAATCGCTAAATAAATTGCGATTCCTACACATTCCTTATTTGCGATTAGCAAATTGCTAATCGAAAATAAGGAATAACTCCCCATTCATTCCTATGGGCCTAAAGGCCCATAGGAATGAATGGGGAGTTATTCCTTATTTGCGATTAGCAATTTGCTAATCACAAATAAGGATGCGATTTCAAGGGTGCTAGGGGTGTCCAAAGGACACCCTGTAGCACCCCTGAAATGTAAATTTCGACTTATGTTGCGCACACACAGGTCCAAAGGACATGTGTGTGTGTAACATACAACTGAGAAAAATGCACAAAAGTGCATTTTTCTCAGTTTTCGCTATTTACCACGAAGTCAGACTTCGCATCAAATAGCGGCAAAAAATAGCGAAATCACAATTTATTAATGGTTCATGAATAGCATTTAAGGAATCTCAAATTGAGATTCCTTAACTGCGATCGCAATTTGAAAAATCGCAATTTTCATGACCCATTGATGAATTCCAAATGCTATTTTTGCGGGCGCAAAAGGCCGAATTCTGCGATTCGCACCGTTTGCGCCCGCAAAAATGCTTCATGAATCTAGCTGCATATCCCCATGGAAATCAATAGGAAATATATTAAAGTTTGATAACTGTTAAAGTAAAGGTAAAAAATATTATTACAAATGTTAAAAACAACGAGCAATGTTGTAAAAAATGTGCCAAAAAATTGTAAAGTATAAATTAAATAATTGTAGAAAACATGTACAATTATTTGATATACACTAATTATAAATATGCTAAATAATGTGTACAAAATATATGTAAAAAACGTTAAAAACATGTTTTAAAATTATATTGAATGTAAAATAACAATTGAAAATTGATTTTCTTCTGTTTTTTTTACAATTAAAAAAAAGAAAAAATGTAAAAGCATACTAAATTTGGGGAATGTTTTAGACACTAAAGGGGTAAGATTTACAATTCCCACTCCAATCTAAACCAACTTGGGGAAAGTGGACACTAAAAGGGGTGACATTTACTATTCTGACTCCAATCTAAACAAACTTGGGGAAAATGCTGAATACTAAAGGGGTGACATTTATTTTTCAAGTCAAATCTAAACTAACATGGGTAAGGAATTGGACACTAAAGGGGTGACATTTACTTTTCCTACTCCAATCTAAACTAATTTACGGAAGGTGTTGGACACTAAAGGGCTAACATTTACTATTCCCACTCCATTTTAAATCAATTTCGGGAAGGTGTTGGATGCTAAATGGGTGACGTGTACTATTCCCACTCCATTCCAAACCAATTTGGGGAAGGTGTTGGACACTAAAAGGGGGAAATGTAGTATTCCCAGTCCAATATAAACCAACACGTTATTTCTGTCTCTGGGATAATTGTAATGTTATTCATGACGAATGTTGACCAATTTAGGAAAAATGGGATTAATGTATTCTTGCATGAGGAGCTAGTATTTCCAAAGATTGAATCCATTGGAAGAGTTCACCAGGCCTTTTGCAGAATGACATTGAATAGCAGTGGTTCCACAAACTTGAAAGATATCATCACAATTTTGGTTGGTAGCAGTACATGAGAAAGAGTGATTAATATTGCAGGGCCTGGGAAGCAAAGGGCCACTAAAGTTAGTGAGGAAATTGGATTGCACAGTGGAGTTGGGTAGCGGGTACACTGAATGCTCTTAAAGGAAATAAAAAAACTCCCTATGCTGCAGAGGTTGCCCCTCTGGGGAAGATCCTGTCCTGGAATGTGGCAGGCTTAGGAAACCCAAGTTTCAAACTAAGCTCTTTAATTATTCATGATCCAAAGATAATCTGCCTTCAGGAAATATAGAGTTGCACAGATTTAAGGGGCTCATTAGGATGGCTGCATCTGAACCAGCTGAAGTGTAACTCAAAAAAATCCGAAACCATGTTGTTCGGCTGCACTCCTAATGCCAACTGGAATACATGGTGGCCCAGCGATACGTCCCCTCCTTCGGCCCCAGTTAGCATGGTTGGAAACTTAGGAGTTAAGATGGACTCAAGTCTATCAATGAAGGCTCAAAGTCAAGCGGTCGCCGGCACCTGCCTTGGCTTGATAAGAATGGTTAAGAATGTTCTCCCGCTCCTCATATTGGAATCCCGTAAGATCGTTGTGCAAGCCTTAATTACATCCAGGCTAGACTATGTAAACATCCTGTATCTGGGGCTACCCGAGTATCTGCTCAATCGGCTCCAGGTTGTGCAGAACGCTGCAGCCAGAGCTATTGTCAAGGTAAACATCAGATCATGTATGTCACCTCACCTGAAGGCTTTACACTCGCTCCCTGTGAGAAAGAGGGTTCAGTTTAAGGCCTTAGTACTGGCATACTGTGCCTTCCACGATACGGGTTCTGTCTACCTGCGGAATAGGATCCAATGTTACCAGCCCCAACGGGTCCTTAGATCCTCCAAGCAATCGGTCATGGTGATTCCCAAGGTCATGAAATCTCAGATTGGAGGAAGGCCATTCCAGGTTCAAGCGGCTCGTTTGTGGAATGGTTTACCTCTTTACCCCAGACAGGTTCATGACCTACTGTTTTTTAGAACACAACTTAAAACGTGGATGTTCCAAAAATAACTATTGGCGGGGTGTGTTTACATGAGGTTGGGACACTCCTTGCGTCATGGCGGGCGGACCTGAGTCCGCCTGGTATCCCCTTGGTGTTTGGACTGGCCGCCAGACATGCGGCAATCCTGCACCACAAATTCGGATGCGACCCATTCTGCAATTTAACATTTCGGGGGTGCTGCTGACAGCACCACCCACCGCAATGTTAAAATCGCATGCCTAGCATTTCACTGCACCACAAGGCAGGCACCACACGGTGCCTGCCACTTGGTGCAACAAAATTTAGGGGGGTACAATAGAAACCCCCCAAGTGGACCCTACCTCCCCCGACACAAAGGGGATCCGGCAAAGGTCCCATAGACCCACTCCTCGCCAGCCTTTACATGGCGGCGATGCTGCCATGCAAAGGCCTTTCATTTCCCACATCCCAATATGGCGGACGGTGCCCGCTAGGCACCACCACCATATTAGTGGCCCTGCTCCGCCCACCAGGCAATCGTTACAATTGCCACTGGCGGGAAAAAGGCGGATGGACTTTGTGTCTGCCGCCATCCTAATTTGGTGGTGGGTAAATCTCATTTCGATGCGGAACGATCATTCTGCTATTATAATGAGCCCCTTAGTTTTGAGAACTGTTTTGCTGTTCAGCAAAACCTTAAGTAAAGGGTCACCCAAGTGGAGTCTTAGCTATCCTACTTAGTGATAGTATAAATTCGAACCCTCTGGTTTTTATTCATTCTTCAAAACTCTGTATGTGTTTAAAATTGACCTTGGGTAATGTCATACAAGGCTGTCCTGCGATCTCGCCGCCGTGGTAGGGGTAGGTGCTTACAAGCCTAGTGCCTCGAGCAAACAAGGTAACTACCTAACAGCTCAGGCCCCACAAGGACAGTCTGTGGGGACCGTCTACCAGGGATCAGGGGGCGGGAATCTACGCAGGACTCCTTCCTGCCTTGGTACTTCTACCACGCAGGTTGTATGCGAAACTTCTTTCAAATTGTTTGAATTTTCTCCTAGTTGATGAGCTTATTGAGGTCCTGAAGAATTGCCCTAGAGGCATGAAACATGTTGACCGCACCATAGGCGAGGGTTGCACGAGGCCAAATCACCTTACCTTTGTGCTTCGGTACCCCTCCCTTCACCAATTTTAATGAGGCAGTGAGCCACCTTAATAAAGTTATCTTAGTGGACTCTACTGACCCCTTTTAACTCCCCATTCACGCTCACTACTTCACACCTTAGGCCCCTCACACACACGCATCTATTGGCCAGGAATAAAAGAACTCCACCAAAGAGTAGCACCCTGTGCTACCCGGCAGGCATTGCACCGCCAGCCTGTCGCTGGAGCAGGAGGCCAATGATGAAACAAGACAATCATCAGGTAGGATGGCAATAGTCGTCCAGCCTTTTAATTGTGTGAGGCATCCTTAATTCCGTTAAGGGATTACCTTATTCCCTGTTGCATGACCAAAACACTTTTCAGAGAGAGAGTCACTTCCTTAATCTATTACCCTACTTGTGGGGAACTCTGTACATTCCATTGGTATCTAGTTTGTAGGACACGTACATTGGACCCCGGTAAATATTGTCCTTAATCTGTCCCTCCTTGTTGTTAGAATAATGTCATACAAGGTCAGTCTTCACCTCTCTTATTGGCTAATGTAGACATCCCTCCTGGTAGGGCATCCAATTCTCTTGTGGACTCCATTTATTCTTTTGTGCATTGAATCTGTATTTTTGAAGATTGCACATGGATAATTGTGGTCGGTGATTTTAATGCTAAAATCTCAAACTTCTCTTCATGGGCATTTAGCAACTGAGATTTGGAAGACGTATGATCTATTCCTGAAATGTTGTTGCCTGCTTAAACCCCATTGGATAAGAGAGAATTGAGTCTACTTGCCTGTGTGAGAACTAATGAATTAGTTATATTAAATTGGAGATTTCCAGAGGACTCCACTCTATCCCACACTTTCCACGCTGCCCGGTGGCAGTCTTTAATAGGTTATATGAAGGTATCATATCAATTCTTTGGAGCATGTACTCAGTTTAAAATACTGGGTACTAATTGAGCAACCACAGTATTTTATTGGTAGATGTTAATTTGGAGCTTAAGTTAACTTGATTGTCTGGAATATGAGAAATGATACCATTAAGTTTAATAGAACAAATGGGCATACTTTTAGGGCTAATAAAATCTGACAAGTCTAGGGAGGTATGTTAAACATGTGAGCTACCGCCCTGTAGACTCTGGGCCAGCAGCGGTGATTTCAGGGGCAATTGTTGATAACCGTTGGAATCACAAGTTGGGCGCAGCCTCACACACTCTGTGTGGTGGATGATCTTGAGCAAAAAGTCCTTTTTATGCAAGGCAGGTGTTAAGTTAGGTGCAGTTCCATGCACACAGCATTGCTGGGACAATCCTTGAAAACTTTATTGTCCTTGTGATCCCCCAGAAACCAGGGGGCCAGTCAGAAAATGATGGAGACACTCTGGAGATGATCTTTAGTTCCCCTCTGGCAGGGCAAGATCAGCAGGCAGTAGGGCAGCTCAGCAAGTTGGGGCAGCAGTTCCTGGGAGCAGTCAGCCTAAGCAAAAGTGGCAATCCTCCTGGTGCAGCAATCTTTACTCCAGCAGAGTTTCTTCTTGATCCAGTGGTATAACAAGGATGTGTGGCCATGACCCTCCCTTTTATACCCTGGTGCCTAGCAACTAGAAGGGGGCAGAAGCTTCTGGAAGGTTCTAGGGGGTTCTGAGGTGTTCCCTGCCTTCCATGACCTGGCTCTTGGCTGTCTACAGTGACAAAGGCTGTTAAGTCTATTTTGGGGCAGCCGGGCCAAGCCTATTCAGTTGGAAAGGTGTGAATCACCACTCCCTCCACACAGCCCAGGGAGGTCATCAGCATACAGATGTGAGGGGGAAGTGCAGGGCAGGAACATGTCCACTTTCTAAAAGTCAGATTTCTAAGACAGTAGCTCCCAGACCCAATACCCCACTAGAGAGGGTCCCTCTGCTACCATTCTAACCATACCAAACATGACATACTTATTATGTCCCATTTAGAAGTTATCCCATAAGGGGGTTCCCAATCAATCAATCAATCAGAACATTTGTAAAGTGCACCACTCACCCGTGAGTGTCTCAAGGCGCTGAGGGGGAGGGGTGCTGCTACTGCTTGAATAGCCAGGTCTTGAGTAGCCTTCTGAAGGTTAGTAGATCCTGGGTCTGACATAGGAGGATAGGGAGGGTGTTCCAGGTCTTGGCGGCGAGTGGGAGAATGATCTGCCACTGGTGGTCGCTCTTCGGATGCGGGGGACAGTGGCGATGTAGGCAGAGCAGAGCTGGCAGTTCGGGGTGTAGAAGGTGAGTCGTCTGTTGAGGTATGCCGGTCTGATGTTGTGGAGTGCCTTGTGTGCATGGGTGAGGAGCTTAAAGATGATCCTCTTGATGACAGGAAGCGAGTGCAGGTCTCTCAGGTGGGGTGTAATGTGTCTGTTGTGAGGGATGTCGAGGATCAGGCATGCAGAGGCGTTTCAGGCGTTTGGCCGAGGCTCCTGCATAGAGGGCGTTTTCGTAGTCCAGCCTGTTGCTGACGAGGGCCTGGGTGACTGTTCTTCTTGTTTCAGTGGGGATTCACATGTAGATCTTGCGGAGCATGCAGAGGGTGTTGAAGCAGGAAGACGAGACAGCGTTGACTTGCTTGGTCATGGAGTGTGTTGAGTCAAGGATAAACCCCAAGTTGTGTGCGTGGTCGGTGGGTGTTGGTGCTGCTCCCAGTGCGGTCGGCCACCAGGAGTCGTCCCAGGGGGTGGATCTGAGGATAAGGACCTCCGTCTTGTCCAAGTTCAGCTTCAGACTGTTGTTATTCATCCACTCGGCGACGGCCTTCATTCCTTTGTGGACGTTGGTTTCGGCGGTGAGGGTGTACTTGGCGAGGGTGAAGATCATCTGGGTGTCGTCGGCGTAAGAGATGGCGTTGAGGTCGTGCAGTCGGGAGACGTGGTGAGCGGTGCCATGCAGATGTTAAACAATGTCAGGCTGAGGGATGATCCTTGGGGTATGCTGCAGATGATCTCGGAGGCTTCAGAATGAAAAGCGGGGAGTTGGATGCTCTGGGTTCTGCCTGAAAGGAAGGAGGTGGTCAATTCCAGAGCCTTGCCTCAGATCCCGGCGTTGTGGACGCGTGTGCATAGGGTGCGGTGACAGGCAGTGTTGAAGGTGGCTGATTGGTCCGGGAGGATGAGGGTCACGGTTTCGCCGTTGTCCAGCAGGGCCATGATGTCATCTGTGGCAGCGATGAGGGCAGTTTCAGTACTGTGGTTGCTGCGGATCCCGGACTGGGACAGGCCCAGGATGTTGTTCTCCTCAAGGTAGCAGGTCAGTTGTCTGTTGACGGTCTTCTCGATGACCTTCGCCGGGAATGGGAGCAGGGAGATGGGCCGTAAGTTCTTGAGATCTGCATTGGGTTTCTTGAGAAAGGCGTTGATCTCGGCATAGTTCCAGCTCTCCGGGAAGGTTGCGATCTCGAAGGAGATGTTGATGGCCTTGCGGAGATGGGGTACGATGGTGGCGCTAGCTTGGTTGAAGATGTGGTGTGGGCAAGGGTCTGACGGAGAGCCGGAGTGGGTGGTGTTCATGATTTTGATGGTAAAATAGAGAAATAGGTGGTGCACTGCTTAGTTCACTGATGAGTTAAACTGGTTTTAACAAAGTTCAGGGTGCACTCCAGGGTGGTGTTATCCGTCCAAACACCAATGAATCATAGAATAGGTTGTGTATGCAGAGAACTGCCAATACATCCCCTGATTAGGCACTCCGGAGGTGATCAATAATCTGATTCACAACATGAATGTGAGTTGGTTACTTTTATTCTCCGTAGGTTTATCAAATGTTTTCAATGTGATATTAGCAGCATATGAACGAACAGCGTAAATCCGTCAGAGTTACTCTATGAACTTAATTTCCAATGCATTTCGGGCAGAAATGCCCTTGATCACGGAGCGTTCATAGTAACGGGTGGCATGACTCGCCGTCCATGCGGTGGTTAGAGACGCTGCGGAGATGGGGTACGATGGTGGCGCTAGCTTGGTTGAAGATGTGGTGTGGGCAAGGGTCTGACGGAGAGCCAGAGTGGGTGGTGTTCATGATTTTGATGGTGTCATCGTCATTTATGTTAGTCCAGGTGAGCAGGGGATCGATGTGGGTGGTAGATGTGGGGTCTGAGGTGTCGGTGGCTGTCGGGCGGTCAGGCTGTTGAAGCTGTCGTGGATGTCTGCAATCATGTAATGGAAGAAGGTGGCAAAGGAGTTGCACAGGTCTTGCAATGGTGTGATGTCGTTGGTGTTGAAGCTGGGGGTTGGAGAGTTCCTTCCCGATGTTAAATAGGTCTTTGCTGTTGTGCATGTTGATGTCGAGGCGGTCCTTGAAGGAGCCCATTTTGGTGGATCTGATGATGTGATGGTGTCTGCGGATGGCGTTCTTGTGGGCTGTGTAGCTGTCCGGTGTCTGTTCGCGGTGCCATTTCTGCTCTAGTTTTTGGCAGGTTTGCTTGGAGGCCTGGAGGTCTGTGGTGAAACAGCTGGCTTTCTTGTTAGTGTGTTTGATGGAGGGTTTCTTGATCGGGCGAGAGTGTTGGAGCAGTCGTCGATCCATTGCCTGAGGTTGCGGGCAGCGGTGTCGGTGGGGTCTGCGGATGGGCTTCGGGCGAGGGTGGTGTTTAGCTGGTATTCGGTGACTTTGCTCCAGCTGCGGCGGAGGATCTGTTGAGTGGGATGGTGCGTGGTGGGTTTCCGGAAGTTGAAGTGGATGCATCGATGGTCGGTCCAGTGGAGTTCGGTAGTGTGGCTGAAGTTGACATGGGATGGGGTCAAGCGTGTGGCCGGCGGAGTGGGTGGGCGTTGTGATGAGCTGTCTGAGTCCAAGGTAGGCAAGGTTGTCAATCAGGGTGGTGGAGTTGGTGTTGTTGTTGTTCTCGAGGTGCCAATGTTAGCCTATGGAGGGGTAGGCCTCACTGCTGTAGCAGGGGCCTGCGGAAGGTATGTCAAGGTCACCATGTTTTTAGGGGAGAGCACCTGCACCTTAGCACTGTTTAGCAATGGTAAGGCACCCAGAGTCTTAAGTCCAATAAAAATTTACGGTCAAAATGGGTGGCAAAAAGGGCAAAAATGTAGAGAGAGACCGTCCCAAGGCTGACAGGTCTAACCCGTGTTCCCCCCAGCTGAAAGTGGGGAGAACTACCCAACCTCTAGGAGGTTCCCATCACTAAGGCGGAAGAACAAAGACAGACCCTCACCATTGGCGTAGTCTACTCCGGGTCGGTGTTCCACCCTGAAATTCATACCATGTAGAGAAATGGACCACCTAAACAATTTGGGATTTTTGCCCCTCATTTGCATGAGCCACCTGAAGGGAGGGCTGGTGGTCGGTCTGAGTCAGGAAGTGGGAGCCAAACAGGTATGGTCTAAGCTTCTTCAGAGCCCAGACCACTGCAAAAGCTTCTCTTTCTATTGCACTCCGCCGCTGTTCCCGGGGTAGTAGCCTCCTGGAGATGAAGGCCACCGGTTGGTTCAGGCCCTCCTCATTGAGTTACGAAAGTAGCGCCCCTATGTCATGCTCTGAGGCATCTCTTTGGACAATGAACTCTTCAGAGAAGTCAGAGGCCCTGAGCACAGGAGCTGTGCACATGACCTGCTACAGGGAGTCAAAGGCATTCTGGCAAGCCTCGGTCCAGATCACCTTTCTGGGGTGTTTCTTGGAGGTTGGCTCCGTCAAGGGGGCCACGATGGTGCCGTAACCCTTGACAAATCTTTGGTAATATCCTGTGAGGCCAAGGAAAGCCCTGACCTCAGTTTGTATTATGGGGTGCTCTAAGGCCAGGATGGTCTCCATGTTGGTCTGTAGAGGCTTCACCTTACCCCGGCCACCAAGTGTCCTAAGTACATTACTGACCCTTGCCCTATCTGGCACTTGCTGGCTTTGATAGTCAGACCTGCCTGCTGCAGGGCCTGAAGCACTTCCCGGAGGTGACACAGGTGATCTTCCCAGATACTGCTGAAGACAGCTGTGTCATCCAGGAAGGCAGCAGATAAGGCCTCTAAACTGGGGAGGACCCAGTTCAACAGCTGATGGAAGGTGGCAGGAGCGTTTTTTAGTCCAAAGGGCATCACCCTTGATTGGTAGTGACCCTCTGGGGTGGAGAAGACAGACCTTTCCTTAGCTCCATCCGTTAGGGCGATATGCTAGTACCCTGATGTGAGATCAAAAGTACTCAAGTACTGGGCAGCCCCCAGCTGGTCAATGAGCTCATCTGCTCTAGGGATGGGATGAGCATCAGTCTTGGTCACAGAATTTAGCCCTCTGTAGTCCACACAGAACCTAAGTTCAGGTCTGGTGCTGGTGGGGCAGCTTTTGGTACCAGAACCACCGGACTGTACCAGGGGCTGTTGGAGGGCTCTATCACCCCCAACAGCATCTTAGTGATTTCACTCTGGATGCTGGCCTTCACCTTATTCAACAGCCTGTAAGACTTTGTCCTGACAGGGATGCTGTCTCCTGTGCCCACATAATGGGTACACAGGGGGGTAAAGCCAGGGATAAGGGAGAATACAGTGTAATACTGCCCCAGGACCTAGCGGCAGTCCCTCTGTTGCTTAGTGTTCAAGGATGAGGAGAGGACCACTCCCTCCACTGATCCCTCCTTCTCTTGGGAACCAAAGAGGTCAGGGAGAGGTTCGCTTTCCACTTCCTCAGCCCCATCAGTCAACATCAGTAAGGTGAGCTCAGCCCTCTCTTGGTGGGGTTTGAGGTGGTTGGCATGTATCACCCTGTGGGGTTGCCTGGCAGTCTAAGGTCCACCATGTAAGTGGCCTTGCCTTTATTTTCAATCATCTCATAGGGGCCCGTCCAGCGGCCCTGGAGAGCACTGAGCTCCCCAGGCTCCATGACCACACCTTCTGTCCAGGCTCTAGCTCCACAGGGTGAGAATTCTGATCGTACCATTCCTTCATTACTGCCTGACTGGCCTCTAAGTTGTCAGAAGCCTGCTTCCACACTTCGCCATTTGGCTGTGGAAGGCCAGCATGTAGCTTACTACATCTTGGGGAATCATCCTGGGCATTTTCTCCCACCCATCTTTCACTAAGCTGAGAGGTCCCTTAACAGGGTGACCGTACAGAAGCTCAAAGGGGCTGAAGCCCACCCCCTTCTGGGGTACCTCCCTGTAGGAGAACAACAAACAGGGCAAGAGGACGTCCCACTTTTTCCTCAAGCCCTCAGGCAGACTCCTGATTATGCCTTTTAGGGTCTTGTTAAATCTTTGCACAAGCCCATTTGTCTACGGATGGTAAGGGGTAGAGAACTTATAATTAACCCTACACTCCTTCAGCATGGCCTGCATATATGTAGACATAAAGTTTGTGCCAATGTCAGACACAACTTCTTTGGGGAAACCCACTCTGGCAAAAATCCCCATCAGTGCCTGAGCCATCACAGGTGCAGTGATGGTCCTCAGGGGGAGCCTCTGGGTACCGGGTAGTGTGGTCCACTAGAACCAGAATAAACCTGTGACCAGAAGAGGTCGGAGGATGCATAGGCCCAACAATGTCAATGCCCACCCTTTCAAAGGGGGTGCTAACGACAGGTAGTGGTTCCAGGGGAGCCTTCAGCTTGGTCCCTGTTTTCCTACTAGCTTGGCAGGTCACCCAGGTCCTGCAGAAGGTATTTGAGGAGATCCTCATCCTGGGCCAATAGAAATGTGGGACAAACCTATCAACGGTTTTGTCTTGGCCCAAGTGTCCTGCCAAGGAGATCTCATGAGCCAACTCCAAAAGAAAGGCCCTGTAGCATTTGGAGACCACCAAGACCCTTGATGACCCATGCACGGGAGCCTTGGGCTCACTGTAAAAGAGGCTGTCCTCCCAGTAAATGTGATAGTTCTCAGAGGCATTGCCTGCTGCCTGGGCTTAGGTCTGCCGCCTCATGCCCTCTAGGGTGGGACACTCCGTCCGTGCCTGACAAAACTCCTCCTTGGTGGGTCCTCCTTTCACCTGCCACTCCACAGGGGTAGGCAAGTCCCCAGGGGAGCAACATCCCCCTCCGTGGACTTCGGTGTGACCGCCGCAGATGCCCCATCCATCTCACGAGATGTGCATTCCGGGGCAGGTTTCCCAAGCCCTCAGGCTTTTCCCTTTTTAGCAGCTGGCTGGGCCATTGTTCCAGGCTCCAGCCCTGGTAGACTCCCTTTCCGGTCAGCCATGTATCGTGTGGGAGCACAGATTCACTTTGGTAAGCCCAGTATCTCCACATGCGCTTTGAGCTCTACCTCCTTCCAGGCAGTGTGCTCAAGGTCAATCCCCAACAAACAGTCAACTGGCATGGCAGGGCTCACAGCAACTCTTAGAAGGCCTAAAACCCCTCCCCACTCAAATGGAATCTGGGCCACGGGATAGTGACCATCCCTGTTGTCAGCCATCACAACTGGGTGGAATGCATTGGAAATTACTTGTTCTGGGGACACCAGCTGACTCCTTACCATAGTCATGCTGGTGCCTGTGTCCCTCAGGGCCTCAACCCCTTGGCCATTGATGGTGACCCCCTGCCTATACTTGATAGTATTCAAGGGCACATGGATCTTTGGAACCATCTCACTGTCTCCCAGGAACACTAGGGTCAGCCCTGCCCACTCACACCTATTATCTAGGGACAGCTTCTCCCCCAGCGCTACACTAGCCACCCGGGATTTTTACCTCCAGTGGGAGGATGTGCTCTCTTTACATACTTGGGGTTCCCCTTGTAGTGTTCAATTTCACCACACTCATAACACCGGACAGTTCTAGGCTGCTCACCTTTGTCAGGATAAATAGGCTTTTGGTGGCCAGATTGGGGCTAGGACCCAGACCCTGTCCCTTGTGAGTTGTTTTGGGGACCTTTGGAAAACTCCTTCTTGTTATATCCCCCTCTTTCTTCTGGTTGGAACCCTGAACACCCTTTTGGGGGCCCCCCCAGATCTCTTGATGGACACCCTGGTACTGACCCAGGTGTCCGCCTCTTCTGCAAGCTTCCTAGGATTGGTTAACTTGCAGTCAACCAGGTGTTGGCACAGCTCTAGAAAACATTTCTCTAAAAGGTGCTCTCTCAAGAACAAGTCATACAACCCTTCATAAATATTTACATTGCTGCCCCTCATCCAGCCCTACCATGCCTTACTTGCATAATCCAGGAAATCTGCCCAGTTCTGTGTGGGAAGTTTGTGGCTATTTCTAAACTTCTGCCTATACCTTTCGGGGTAAGACCAAACTTTCTGAGTAACGCCACCTTCATGACAGGATAGGTGGTCTGATCTGCCTTTTCTAGTGTAAGGAGGGTGTCCCTCCCACCTGCACTTGTATAAACTACCCCCCAGTAACTCTTGGTGACCCCATGGGCTCTTAGAGACACCTCATAGGCTGCTAACCATTTATCAATATCATCCCCCACATTAAAACTGGCCACCACATCTTTAGGCATATAGCTCCTGGACTCAAGTGAAGCTTCAGTGGGTACGCTGCCACCATTCATGTTGCTGTTGGACCCTTTTTGTAGGGCTCGGATGTCCAGCTCCTTCAGGCTGAGCTCATGGGTTAGTTTCCTTTCCTCCATGGCCAATCGCTTTTCTTCATAATTCTGCTCCATGGCCAACCTTTTTTCTACACTCTCTTTCTCCAACTTGGCAAGATCCAGTTTAAGCTGTCTCTCCTCTCTCTTGTCTTCCAATTCCTCTGAGGACACGTTTCTTGCTGAAACACTACTGCCTGCCCTTGAAGGTATTCTTGGCTCTGGTAGTAAATTGTCGCTTTCATCTGTAGGCAGTAGGTCCAGATCTCGTATGGCGTCTTGCTCTGATCCCTCCTCGTCCCCTTCTCCTTCTGGGTGGGCCAGTGCCCATGCTCTCAAGGTTTTTTGAAGCTCTGCCTTCTTTGCGCTTCGCTTGAAGAACACCCCTTTCTCCTGGCAGATATCTTTGAGCTGCCCCACTGTGTAAGCAACCAGGTTGGCCAGCTTGAATTCCATCTTGCTAGGTAGGACCTCAGTCGTTCACAGAGAAAACCAATGGGACTTAGGTAAAAATGACTTTGGAAAAGAGCTGCTCACAACCGCCAGTCAGGGAGAGTTTTGGAAAAAACAAAAATGCCAATTGGAGAGGACAGACAAAAATTCTCCAGTCGGAGAAGAAAAGTTGAGTCAGATGTAGGATTGTGGTGCACACTGAGTCACTATATGGTGTTACACAAGCACAAGTCCTATCCCACCGATGATCGCCAGTCTTAGAAACTGGGTCTCTTGTTGGCAGGGGTACGCACCCTTGTCCAAGTAGGGACCGTCGCGTCCGACAGGGTAAGTCCATCAACACCCTGGACTACTCTCTGATAGCTTGGCGCAGAGCGAGAAGGCCAAATTCACGAGACAATGCATAAAGTATTTGCGTAACACACCCACAGCCACCCAGTGAAACCCCACAAAAGGACACCACACCGGTTTTAGAAAACTGCTAAAATCTGGCAAGGTAAAAAACAACAAGAATACATTATGCACAAGTGACAATTTTCAGAAGAAAGGGAAAAAAAAAATTCTCTGAGAAGGCTGTGGGAACTGTATTTCAGAGGGAAAGCGTTAGGTAACACAGTACCTTAATCGGAGTATATTACAGGTACAGATCGCATGGTTACGAGGACATGTCACCCTCGTGCTGGGATGGTGCTCCTGACTATTCTGCACCCGTTGCCGAGGCGATGCTGCCTTCGGGGTCGGCTGCAGAGGAATTATGCTTTTAAGTACTGCCAGATGATAGATTCAGGGTGAATCGGTTCCCGTACCACAGTGCTCTTGTAGGCGGGTGTGGGCCATGATGGTTACCAGGAGGGGGGGAGGGAACTTCGTTACCAGGAATGCCCAACCAGTCTCCGGCGGGCCCATTATCCAGATTTGTTACAGTCCCCGGTAGGCCCGCTATCAGACGAAGACAGTCCCCGCAGTTCCGTAACGCGCTCAAGTCAACTTCACCCACACGGATGCTTAGGTCGCAACCCTGACCATTACCTGAGGCAGGCGCCGGCACATGGCTTTGTTGGTCTCCAGGATACTGGGCTCTCGATGGGGCTGCACAGGGGAGGAGTGGGGCAGCCCTTCCGGACTCAAGCGCGGCTGCACCTCTTGGCTTTGACACCAACATACCAAGGGAATCCCGGTTGCCGGGCAAAGCCGGATCTCGACACGGCGTCCTTGCTGCCAATATCCTACAGTCCTGTTGTAGACTCGGGCCAGAGGCTGTGATTTCAGGGGCAATTGTTGATAATGGTTGGAATCACAAGTTGGGCGCAACCTCACGCACTCCGTGTGCTGGACGATCTTGAGCACAAAGGCCCAAATGCATCAAAGCAAAAAACGGTCGCAAACAGGCAGATTCTCAGAATCTGCCCCCTTGCGGCCGATATTTTTGCATTGGGGATGCATCATCCCAAATGCAAAAATCGCAATTTAAGTAATCTCTAAATTGCGATTACTTAAATTGCTAATGCATTTAAGGAATCACAAATTGAGATTCCTTAAATGCAAAGCATTAAAGTAAAAAAACTAGCGATCTCGCTAATAGGGGGAGCAAATTACCATGAAGTTGGTAATTTGCAAAAACTTTGAAAACGCACTAAAGTGCAATTTTTAAAGTTCCATTTTACACACACACACATGCCCTTGGGGCATGCGTGTGTGCAAGATGTACTCATATGAAGATTTCAGGGGTGCAACAGGGTGTCCTTTTGACACCCTGGCACCCTTGAAATTGCATTCTCAATTTGCGATTCTCTAATTGAGAATCACAAATTGAGAATGTCTTCCCATTCATTCCTATGTGCCTCTAGGCCCATAGGAAAGAATAGTGAGATATTCCTTAATTGCGACTCACAATTTGTGAGTCGCAATTAAGGAATGTTTAGAAATCGCTATTTGGTTAGTGATTTCTACATGCATAGCCTTTTGGTATTCCTTATTAGCGAATCCTTATTTTTCGCTAATAAGGAATCGCAAATGGCATTGTTGATGAATGTGCCAGAAAGTCCTTTTTAAGCAAGGCAGGTATTAAGTTTGGGGCAGTTCCACATGCACAGCATTGCCGGGACAGTCCTTGAAATCTTTATTGTTCTTGTGATACCCCAATAACCAGGGGGCCAGTCAGAAAATGATGGAGACACTCTGGAGAGGATCTTTACTTCCCCTCTGGCAGGGTAAGATCAGCAGGCAGTAGGGAAGCTCAGCAAGTTGGGGCAGCAGTTCCTGGGAGCAGTCAGGCTCAGCAATAGTGACAATCCTCCTGGGGCAACAGTCTTTACTCCAGCAGAGTTTCTTCTTGATCCAGTGGTGTAACAAGGATGTTTGACCAGGACCCTCTCTTTTATACCCTGGTGCCTAGCCACTAGAAGGGGGCAGACGCTTCTGGAAAGGTCTATGGGGTTCTGGGGTGTTCCCTGCCTTCCCTGAGCTGGCTCATGGCTGTTTACAGTGACAAAGGCAGGGTTGTTAAGTCTATTGTGGGGCAGCCGGGCCCAGCCTATTCCGGTGGAAAGGTGTGAATAACCACTCCCTCCTCGCAGCCCAGGGAGGCCATCGGCATACAGATGGGAGGGGGAAGTCTGCAGTGCATAGACTAAGTGCAGGGCAGGAAAATGTCCACTTTCTAAAAGTGGGATTTCTAAGACAGTAGCGCCCAAACCCAATACCCCACTAAAGAGGGTCCCAGCTACCATTCTAACCATAACAGTCATGACATTCTTATTATGTCCCATTTAGAAGTTATCCCATAAAGGGGTTACCAATGTTAACCTATGGAGGGGTAGGCCTCACTGCTGTAGCAGGTATGTCAATTTCACCATGTTTTTAGGGGAGAGCATCTGCACCTTAGCACTATTTAGAAGTGGTAAGGCGCCCAGAGTTCTAAGTCCAAAAAAATGTAAGGTCAAAGTGGAAGGCAAAAAGGGCAACAATGTAGGGGAAGACCGCCCTAAGAGTGACAGGTCCAACAGGCAGTGTAAAGGAGATTCGCCTAAATTAGGCCCTTATGAATTGTGTTATCTTCTTTATGCAGATGATGCTATCCTACTGCATTTAACTCTAATAGACTTGCAGGGTTCATGGCAATCTGGAAACAATATAATCGTTGTCAGTTGCATGTATAAAAAACCCCAACCATATGTTTTATGGAATCTCCCCCATGGAGTACGTAGAACCACCTTGCCGTATGGATGAATCTTCTCCCTTTACGAATTATAACAGGGGCATGGGAGGGATTGCCTAGGGAGAATAGACTTTGTGATCTTTGCGGAAGTTGGGTGCAAGATCTAAATCATGTTTTCTTTGATTGTCCCCCACTACAACAATTACGTCATTGTTTATTAAGACCTGTATTTCAAAAGTATAACATTACTACTGCAGAGGAGGCCCGTAATTGTCTTTTAGCCCCGGGTCTGAATAAGTATGCTTTAAAGCTTTTAGCTTCTTTAAACAATTTTTTAACATTTTTTAAATAAATGTACAATGTAGTTTTCAGTTCAGTTAAATTAAATATACCTGTTCACAAATATGAGTAGCATATTTTGCACATTAGAAAACAGAGCGTAGGCCAAGTTGTAGATTAAGCGACACTTGTCTGCCCTCCAGTATTTGTTTAGTTCTGATAGGTCATATGTGTAGGGTAGTATACGTTTTTGGATTATAAATGGACCTAAAGGAAGATATTAGAACATTATTTGGGATTTGGTACAATGCAGTTTTTTACTATTTTATAAGTAATTGAGTAAAGTTTTTTATTTATTTGTACTTGCACTTTATACATTAGGTGGTGTGATTGAATTAACTTATTTTTGCCTTTCTTAAATAATGTCTATTAAATCTAATTGTATAATGTAATCATAAGTGTGCGTTCTTGCATGTATTTTATTTTGGTATTAAGATCAAGATGTTTTGATATATTGAAATTTTCTTTTTTGAGTATCTTTTATATGAAAATCATTGGAGTTCCGAATCATAAATCAAATTGAATTGAATTGAATTGCACTATGTTTGATTTGCATTGCATTTCATCCATTATCTGTGTATCTTTTGCTTTTTTTCGAAAATTGGAATTTTCTTCCCTTAGTCATTTGGTGCCTGCGCCTGTCTCTGGGTCAGTTGTGACTGGATAAGCTATTGCTGGCAGGGTGGGAGGGAGGATCTGGGCCCACCCCACTTACACTTTAATACAGGGGTCTCCAAACCGGTCCTGGAGGGCCGGATCCATGCCAGATTTTTTGGATATCCCCATTGAGATACATGTAGTTATTTTAAAAATCTGGCATGGATCCGGCCCTCCAGGACCGGTTTGGAGACCCCTGCTTTAATAGATTATGTCTTGTCTCTGCACAAAGAGCTGCATACTACATGTAGCCTTTATAGAGGCAAGGTCTGGAAGGCAGGGCCCCTGTGCACTTCAAAGACAAGCCTCTTGAAGCTAAGGATATTCTGTATAATTTACCAAGAGTAATACATCACTCAACCTACAATTTTGAATGATATCTACAAATATGTCAGTAACATACTCTTGGAGTAAAGGAAGAGTTTATAATTACCACTAAATAATACATGCCCTCTAAAGCATGTGGACCTTTCAGTTAGTTTCACACTTATGTTTTACAAAACATTCTGACTGAAACTTTTAGACCTGATAGGGCACCTCTATAACTTTTGAATCTGGGGAAAGATAAGACGTAGGACTGGTCTTATGGGTACATCTTTCTGTTAAACAACAACGCCTTTACCCCTCCTGGTTTCTGAAACCATTTGTGTTGGCTTTTGTCCACTTTACCTCTGCTAACCAGTGCTAAAGTGCTTCTGTTCACTCCTTAAAACAAGATTCAATTGTCCTTCACCCAATCACATGTAATTTACTTATAAATCCCAAGTAAAGTGGTACAACATGCACTCAGGGCATCTACATGTAATGCTACTGGTAGGCCTGCAGCACTTATTGGGCCACCCACTTATGTTGATTTCAAAAAGTGAGCTGAAAATTATCAGGGCTGTTAGACCGCAAGTCATCGTCAAGTACTTGTTTAGTACTGTTGGCAATGAAGGTGAAATTGGTTCTCATTGGGTTCAGATTGAAGTTGGTACTTGACAACTAGACATGGATGAGAGAGAAAAAGTCTTTGTGCTGATGGATGTTTTGCATTTGCTGATTCTGGAATCAAGTGAAAGTAGAATGGGTGGTTTAGGAACCTTCCACACAGGGTAACTATCATTAAACTAGAGGAAAGACAGGACACAGTCTTCATGGAAGCTGGAGATGTGTTCCCTCAAATCCATAATAATGTGATTCTGATAAGATAATATGTTTTAATACCTTAATAGCCTGGTACAAGCATCATGCCTGTATGGGAGGAAAATGTATGTGGTCAATATGCATCAGCTGTGCTGCTAAAGAACATCATTGTAAAAATATCAACTGATATATATATATATATATTGTGTTCTAAATGTATTGTTAAAACATACTGGCCTGTCGAAGTTAATAGGAGAATAGCTACATCCAATGGAACAGTCTTTTTTTTATAAAAGATACCTAACACACAAAATTCATATCAAGCAATATTACCTTCAACTTTATACTAGCATTCAAGTGTAACGAAACCAAAACAGCTACTTAAAAAGATAATATTTTAATGACTAAGTGCAAGGTAAAATATGGAGATTGGATGTAGCAACAATACCTACTGAACAAGTAAAACCTGTTTATAGTGAAGAGTCAAATATGAAAGTCAATGAGATGAATTAGATAGTAGTTATGAGTCTTCTAACAGATGACGTTGATTTTAAAAAATGCTTTTATTGTGATTCATAAAATCCACAGCTACAGCCTACGCATTTCGCCCAACACGGCCTTCTTCAAGGCTTATCGTTGTGTCTTTGCAATAAAATACTGTTTCTGCAAGATGGGTAGTCTTCAGTGACTTTTCACTTCAAACATGGGCGAATATATCCTAATTTCCAAAGTCGCCCATTCATTAATGGGTAGGTATTAATGAGGAATATCCCTCCTATGTCAGGGGAGTCCTTGCTTCTTAGAAAGGAATTAGATTGCTGTAATGATAGCCGTGTCGCTATCATATGCCGATTTAGGCACAGTATCCTGGTTCTGGAAAGCATGTGTAAAAGCTTTAAACACGCTTTCCGGAACCAGGATCCGACGAGAAGGACTCCAACATAGGAGATAGGATACTGTGCCTAAATCGGCATATGATAGCGACACGGCTATCATCCCTTGGTATAACCTTATCTTTGAAGAGAAAGAGGAAATGTATCTTCCCTTCTCCCATATCCAGCTGTATGGAAGGAAAAGGGTGTCTGGGAAACAACAGACCCATGAGAGAGCTTACAGGTCATATAAGAAACGTTATCATGTTCAAACACTCCCAAATCACTGCACACAGTAGGAAATCCTGATAATGGGATGTATTATATTGTTCCCTGTTGTGGCATATATAGTTTAAAATAATAATGATTGTAACAGAAACACTGGAAATGGCAAAATAAATTAGAGGACAAAAAAATAGCAAGCATGACATCACGTTATTTAGTAAAAATCGCTTCCTACTGTTGTTCTCAGGTTTTTCAGGCTGCGAAAACTTTGCCTTATACTTTGCTACAACCCCGTGTGATGGGGCTGCTTGCTTATTGTCCAGAATGTCCTTGGGACAGAACAGCTTTTAGGCTTGTAATAATTTTTCCCTTGCTACCTGGAGAGACAATCTCAGATCGACTTTGTGGCTGACTAAGGTAGCTTCTGGGTGAAGATGGCAGGCTACCCATTGATGAGTGATGGTGCTTGGGAACCTGTTGCTGGATGAGAGCATTTAGTATTCCCTTACAAAGCCTAGTCACTTAGTGACCTTTCGCTGGGCAATATGTCTGGACAAAGGACCCTTAGGGAGTGGAGAAATAAGAAAACTGAGCCTCAGATCCCAGTGGTGCTGTCAGTTTCAGGGGGCATCTAACATGGTCAGACTGTCAAGGTGGGGAATTAATCTAGTGGTGCAACTAATCAAGGAGTTCAGTTAAGAGGAATGACATGATGCAAGTACTAGTTAACTAGTAAATTACTCAAAAGTTGTGTTCTCATGCCGGCTGCATATAGTTACAGGGCAATACAATGATAGGCTGAGATGCTACTCCAATCGATGTTCAGTGGTTAGACAAATTGCAAGCCTTCCTCCCATTGTGTGGTTTATGGTTAGAGAGGGCCACGTCCACACCAGCTGAAAGGTCTCCTGTGTCATGGTAGTGTACTGTACAAGTCTGCAGATGTGGGTAAGAATGGGGTAGCCATGCTGCTTCTATCCTTGTTCGGTATCTGTTCATTTCTGATGCTGGACACTTGTAGAGTAATATTTTGAGCCTGATTAACAAACTGCATTTTGTAGTATGTTTTGTTGTACTTCAAAAAGCACAACACAATGTAAGTTTTACCTATTCTTATGTATGCAGAGTTCTTCACGTTATCTGCGGAGTATAGGCACAAGTGAATATGGGTTCAGTAGTAAATGTGGGTGGGGCAAGGGAGTGGGTGGGAAAATTGACAGACTTACTGTTAAAGGGAAGGGATTATGGAGGGGTAAGAAGTGTTGGGGTATCAGGGAGGGGCTTTTAGAGAGACATCAACCAGCCACACAAGAGTAAGCCAATTGCTTTACTAATGGAGTGGAGACATTTAAATGACACTTTTGTAGTAAGGTTACACTGGAAGTTTGTGAATTCCGGGAGAAGTAAACTTATTCCAAAGTATAGACTTACTCAAAACTGTAATTTACCTTTGTGAATCAGACACAATGAGTGCTGCACTGTTAACAAAAGAGCGCATGCCTTGCTTATCAGACTCATGTTGCTCCAGTAGTGCACACGCAAAGGACTATTGGGCCTCATTTATGAGAAATGACGCACCACTGCGTGAAACCGTTGATGCGTCACTTCTCAGTGCGCACTCCTTGCGACATTCCTATTTAATGTATGATGCATCATGTCGCAAGAAGTTACAGATACGTCAGTATTTCTGACGTATCTGTAAGCGCAAAAGTTACACATTGCTGGAGTATGTCACAAAAGTGACGCAACTCCAGCAATGCGTCCCTTCGCATGAGGCAAGCCCCATGTGAAAGGGCTTGCGTCAGTCTTACTCCTGCTGTGAGGCAGGCGCAAGATTTTGACGCAACAGCGTCCTCGAAGTGACGCAGTGAAATCTCCTAGATTTCATTGCGTCACTTCTAAGAGGCTTTTTGCGGGGGAACGCCCCCCCTGCATACATTATACCTGAAGCAGGTATAATGAAGCGCAGTGGTTTACAAAGTGACGCAGCTGCTTAGATGCGTCACTTTGTAAATAGTGCGCAACAGGAGGCATGTTTTACGCCGCTGATGCGTCACAAAAAGTGACGCATCGGAAGCGCAAATCTGACGCAAGGCCTCATAAATGAGGCCCATTGTTTCTACAGTAATTGTAAGAAACAGTTGCTCATGCGCATGAACCTATCAATATCTGAAATCAAGTCTGGTATTACGTAAATTTCCATCACTGTTACTGATTTTTATGATTATGGTGAGCGCCAACACTGTTATAAGTGGATTGAATGATATGAAGTTTTTATTTTACTTAGTTTGACTTCAGAACCCAGAATCACATCCACTTCTAAGCCAGGGTTTATATTTAGTTATCTGTTTTACAGCTGTTAGTCTCACATCCAGCACATCACGGTGTATCCGTAAATTGATTTTCACAGATTTTAATTCATTTATACCTTTTCGCACAGTTTGTATAATCACACTTCGCTCACGCTGACACGCGGGGGCGTGGGATGGGTCAAATATAACTTTGCTGTGACATCCCTATCAGTACCACGAGGAAGATGCTGTTCATTTCCTGCTACCGAGATCAGTGCTGGTGTTGCGAGGACAAAAATCCAGAACATTTAAGGCGCCCAGTTGTGGTTTCTGCTTCCCGTCTTTCCACCGCTGTTTCTGCTTTCATGTTATATATGAGTAGGGTGAGTAGATCTTGAGAACCAAAAACCGGGACATTTCAGGAAAATAGAAGAAGGACTACCATTTTTCATCAACAGAATGGTGCAGAAAAGGCATTAGGAAAATAAAATGTAATTTCTACAACCAACATCATACATATTAATTAAACTGCTTACTTATAACAGCTGCTCACTAGCACAGCCTTATAACACCCAAAAAAGTGACTCACAATGCTTTCAGTCCACCCCCTCTATAACCCGGGAGATGAGCCAAAATTACCAACATCTGCAGGGACAGCCTATGAAAAACAGGGACTGTCCGGGCAAATCCGGGACGTCTGGTCACCCTATATATGAGTTGGCAGAGAAAGACTGCAGCGCTAACCTTTAGTTGCTGTGTGATCTTCTTGCATATACTTCTGCATTTTTTTCCCGAGAGTCCATCTTGTATTCCATTAGGCAGCACGATGCACTAGTGTGAGATAACAATAATCACAATATCACCTTTGCTCTCATCCCGGTACGTTGCTAGTGTGAGGGGTGTGTTCGTCAGAGAAGGGTACAACTCGGGGTATCCAATATGGAGGGCGCCGGTTCCTTGCTCCATTGCTTTTGCACCTGCAAAATGAGCCGGAAGATTGTGTGTCCATATCGCCCTGCCTGGGTATGGGTTTAGGCGCAGATAAAGTAACGGGTCAGAGGCCTGTGCTTCCCCATACATTTTGTTGGCCTCATCACAGAGGTGCAGCTTGAGTTCTAAGGCACAGTGAGCTACGGACCCGTTTGTACCTAGGGATTCCTACTGAGGGAAACAGATAAGTAATGGGCTTCCATTTATCTCCACTTTTTGCAGCCCCCACAGTGGCTTACTGCACTATTCCAGACAAGAAGCAATCAGGTGTAGAACATCCTTTGTCTGGCTTCATTATGGTCAGTTCAGCATTTAATTACATGATATGCCCCCTGTGAACCAAACATAAGCAATTCCAGATCAGTTTCATCCTTGCTGGGTCTCTTCACGCTAAGCGCAATGTGTGCCACTTAGGACCTATATCTGGGTATTTCCATCACACTCAGGGGCATATTATCAAGGACCGGTGTTAAAATTATCGCCGTTTTATCGGCAGGAAACTGCAGGTAAAACGTCGATAATGGGCTTGATAATACGCCCTTGTTAATTCCCATAGAAGCCCATTTTCTGATGTTAACATGGGCTTCTATGGGAATTAACAAGGGCGTATTATCAAGCCCATTATCGCCGTTTTATCGGCAGTTTCCTGCCGATAAAACAGCGATAATTTTAACACCGGTCCTTGATAATATGCCCCTCAGTTCATCACAGTGATGAAAGAAAAACGTGATGGCTAAATACTTGAATTTATGGCCTGGTGGGATAGTCAGGACTGGTATTGTGGAACTGGTAATAACTGATTCATGTATGAAAGATCTCTGTCTGCCATCTCAGATAAGACCCAGTGATGTGCAAATGACCCATGGCTCTGCTCCAGTAGGAACGGTTCAACCAAAATGTCAAGCTAGTCCCTCTCTGAGCAAAAGCAACGCAAGACTGGGTTCTTCCTATTTGGGCCTGTTCAGTCAGGTACAGCTCGGTTCCTATGGCACAGTGAGCATGGAACCCACGTCTGGCCATACTCGTTGTACTTACACAATGAAGGATACAAAATAGAGATGAAGGGAATGCTTGATTTATTCTCAACCACTGGTAATGAATCGGGCAGCACTCCAGTTCATGTTTATTTGGCCCACCATGTCACCTTAGATGAGACCCAGTCATATGCAAATGAGCCTTGGCCCTGCTCCAATAGGAATAGTCCATCCCAAACTGCCAAGGAAGGATCTCTCAAGATCAGAACACAGGCAGCTGAAGACCAATTTTGAACTATTTGGGAATCTCCAGTCAGGAGCAGGCTGGTTCCAATTGGCCCAGTGAGCAAAGGACCCACATGTGGGAATAGCAGTTGCACATAAGGCATCACAATGAAGAATACAAAAAGGCGATGGATGCAATGCTTGAATTTATCTCAGTAATTGCTCAGGCTGTGTCCCAGTCCATCGGCTTTCTGCCCACCATGCCACCTCAGATTAGACCCAGTTCTATGCAAATTAGCCTTGGTCATGCTCCAGTAGGACCACTTCAGCCCGAACTGCCAAGTCAGGCCTTCTCAAAACCAGGACACAAGCAATCCAAGACTATTTTAGACCTTTTTGGGACTCTTCAATCAGTTGCAACTTGGTTCCATTGGCACAGTGTGCAAGGGACGCCCATCTGGGCATATCCTTCATGTGGAGTGTATCACAATAAACAAGGAAAAAAAGTGATGAATGAAATGCTGGTATTTATATCAGGCACTGGTATGCACTTGGGCCACATCCAAGTCCATTGCTTTTCCCCACAATGCTGCATCAGATTAGTCTCATTCATATTCGAATCAGCCTTGGTTCTGCTCCAGTAGTAACAGTCTAGCCTGAACTGCTAAGACAGATCTCCTCCAAACCAGAATACAGGCAGCCTGTAGTATTCTATTGTTGCAGTTGGGTTAAGCCCTTTCAGTAAATCCGGATTTTTTGCAATTTGGATCTCACGGTTTTGGACTTTTTACTGTGGGTGAGTCTCACTACATGTGTCTTACCCACAGTAGTCACATGGCAAATAGAATGTGTGTGTTTACCACCACTGCCCACCTTTTTAAGATAAGGGTGCTGTGACACAGCAGGGGGAAGGGTTACTTGGGTGTTTAGACGTCTGTATACACAAGTGCGGGCTGTATGTATCGGACTACAGTTGTGTGGAGCCGGTCACTGTGCAGAGGTAGCCTGGCACAGAGGGGACTCTGTAGGATTAGATAATAGTAATAGTAATATTTATTATAATAAAGTCATTTGTAAAGTGCCTAGTTACTTCTAACAAACTGTCCCAGAGCTAAGGTATGTTCCTGAATATAGATCCAAACAACAAACCAAAAGTATCCTCAATCAGATAGATATGGTCAACCAGGTTTTTAAGTTTTTACAAAATTATAATTCTGTTTCTTCCTGTCTGAGAGAGAGAAGAAGGGAATGCCACACCTTAGATGCTAAAAATCTGAAAGAGCCTCCCACGATGCATGCTCTTTTTGCAACAGGAAATCAGGCCAGAAGAGCCCCTGCTGATCTTAAGTTCCTACTAGTAAAGTAGGGTTTAACAAAATAATGCAGATAAAAAGGGCCTTTATTATTAAAGATTCCATAACAATAACACATGGCTTTAAAATAGAGCCTTTCCCTCAAAGGCAGCCAGTGCACTTTGGCGAGAGCAGGGTCCATAGGCAACCGCCTCTGGAGATTTAGCAGTAGACAAGCTGCCATGTTCTGTACACGCTGGAATCTCACCAGTCAGTACTGTGAGACTCCATGATACAGGAAATTGCAGTAATCCAGCCTGGATGTGACCAGGACATGGACTGCTGTCATGCGAGAGGTATCTGGGAGAGGTCCAAGGATCTTTATAAGGTTCTTAAGATCTTGAAACACTTTTCCACTAGAATTGTGATCTGGCTGTCAAACGAGAACTTTGCATTGAACCTGGTGTCAAGATTCTGGACACCAAGAAGCATGAGACTGATTGACTGCCCTGGCAGCTTGAAACATTCCCCTATCTTGGGGTGAACCTCTACTTCACTGACAGGGACCTCCTTGATGGGAATTCATGTATAGCCCTAGTGTTGCTTAGTCAATCCTTAGGCTTTTCAATGCGCTTGCCCCTGTCACCTATGGACCAAGCATCTCTTGCAAAAAAAGTTACTAATCCCACGGCTCCTCAATTTGTTTATGGCAGTGCCAGTAGTCTCTACCAGGGCATATTTCAGGGACCTGAAGAACTTGGTGTCTGACCTAGTATGGGGTTTGAGTACATAAGCGGTTCTTAATCTGAAGATTTTAGCGCCCATTAATGGAGGGCAGCCCGGGAGAGCCTGCGTTGAAGTGATACTTGGCAGTGGCACAACTGCAGTGGCCTGTGCGCTGGCTGGCAGGAGATGAAATGGGAGAGGGCAGGGGAACTGGAGAGGAATTGGGTGGAGTGGGGTTACTGGAGTGGCTGTTGCCACCAGGCAGCCCACTCAGGGGAATGAGTCGGCGAACGTGCATTGCTAAGCACTGCTGGAAAAAGATACATTTAGCTGTGGCATAGTACACCACCCTATGCCCCACAGATGCCATTCTGGAGTAGGCCCAAGATGAGGGCTCTGCTGGAGGCACACAAAGGGGTACCCTAGTAAGAAGCAGAGCTGACTTGCTTGAGGGACCTATACAATGATGGAACCATACACTCCTTTTGACCCCTGCAATATAGCAATGATCTGGGCGCTGGCCAGTTCTTGGCCTATAATGCAGTTGTCTTACAGATCAGGAATACCTGGAGGGTGAGCCCAAAAGCTCTACCCTTTCAACAGGGGTTGGAATGTGTACTGACACAGAGTGGTTGTTCTTTATACTGCACTGCAGACTGCGGACAAAGATCTGGCATGGCTGGACAAGCCACGCTGGAATGAATTCCTGGGGATCGTCCTGACTGCTAAACAATGGGGGAAGGCACTTGAGCAGGTGAAGCAGGTGTCTCACAAAACTTGTCTGAAATGAACTCAGTTTCACTATCTCCACCACACCTATCGTACACCATACTTACTGTATAGGATGTTTCCAGGGGTGGCCACGACATGGCTCCACTGTGGCCATCATGGCTCTGCCTTTTTCTACATGGCATGGAAATGCCCACCTCTAGTGCAGGTATAGGTGCAAGTTATGGAGGAGATATTAGAGGTGATGGAGATGCTGCTAACTTTACTTCCTGCCGGTCTGCACGCTGCAGCTCCCCTGCACTCCTCCTCCCCTACACACCAATGGTCTGCTTCTATATGAAAAATATCACAGAGTTTTCATGGGTACCCTCAGTCTACCAGAATGTGCATGCATGTTTAGGTTGTATTGTTGTAGGTTATTGCACTATGTTTTTTCCACCGTATTGGGGACTGTATTGACCTAGCCCACCTCCCCTTGGTGGTGCCTTACACCGAGTGACTGCTGCCTGGTCTACACTGGTCTCGCTACCAGTGCTGTGTGTCCTAGTATTGCCATTAAGGGTTCTTCCTCCAATGGAAGGGCTGTCATCTGTGTCAAGGCCTCAAACACCTGGTTCGAGTAATCATTCATCCTCAGGCATTCCCAGGCCAAATGGAAATAATCAGCGCCTGTGGCCCTACATCTGTCACAGCGGTCTGAATCTTTCAAGTGGTGTTTAAACATCCTAACTGGGGTGTAGTAAAGTCTATGTAGAAATTTGAAGTGAATAATACAAAGTCTATTACTAGCTGAGACCTGCTGCGTCTGTAGGCAACAATAATCCCACTGTGCATCCGTAATTTCAAAACCTAGCTCCGCACTCCAGCACATGAGTGACATGCAGCGGGGATACTCCAGTTGAGTTTGGATAGTATGATAAAGTTTAGAAACTATATGTCCCCGTGTATCCGCGTGGAATATCATGTGTAGTGGTGCTAGCGTATGGATTTCTGGCGGGAATTCATGGGAAACATGTTGGACCCCTTGTCTGATCTTCAGATAAAGGAAGACATCTAAGGGGGATGGTTGCATACCCAGAAATATTTGTTCCTGTGTCTTAAACCCACCACTAAAATAGAGATCTTCCCAAGTTATTATGATTAGTTTTCTAAGTAGGTTGCGGAATTTCTTCTCCTGCAGCAGTGGTAATAGCGGGTGGTATAGCAGGGGTAGGAGGGGGGAATAAAGTATCGGTCCCCCGATCGGCGCAAGAATACGGTGCTAGTCTGTCACTGAACCTGTGATCGTCGTAGGTGTTTTATCTCTGGGTTGTGGTGGAACAAATATAATTCCCTCAAGAGGAACAGGGTCAGACAGCAATGTTCTGCTGCAATCTGCAGCATTTATGGAAGGGGATGAAACCAATAATAAGCATAGTGTGTTTGTGCGCCAATGTGGTACAGTGCAAAATATTGGAAATCAAAGCCCCCGATAAGCAGGCACCTAATAAGTACATTCCACTGTAGATGTGGCTGTTTACCTCCCCAGACCAGTCTGATCATTTCTGTCTTCAGTGCTTTAAAAAAGTGTCTACCTGGGTGGTATAGAATATTAAGCAATAAATATAATAATTGCCGGAGTACTACCATCTTTATCAGGGAAGCGCATCCCGCCATTGAGAGAGGCAGTGCTATCCACCTGGTCACCTTGTCAGTGATACGATCAAGGGCAATGCCATAATTGAGTCGTATTAATTCCTCAAGATCTCTAGAGATACGTATCCCTAAGTATCTCAGGTGTGAGTCACACCACTGCAGCAGGCAGTCCATGGGAAATCTGCCAGCCGCAGCCGTGAGAGGAAAGATTTCGGACTTTCCCCAGTTAATATTTATCCCTTACAGCTTACCAAATGTATAAAATTCCCTCAGAAGCGGATTGAGGTTGGATTGGGGGTTTTGGACATATAGAGTGACATCGTCAGCATAGAGGGATATCAAGATTTGGCGTAGGTTGCACCTTAACGCCTTGTCTTGGTGTGGTTAATGGAGCTTTGCAGCTAGAGGCTCTATCGCAAGCGTGAAGAGTAGGGGGGAGAGGGGGCACCCTTGCCTGGTGCCCCTTGAAAAACTAAAAGCTGTTGATACGTGGCCATTAATCATTACCCTAGCAGATGGGGAGCTGTAGAGCAGACTAATCCACGATAAAAATGCATGCGGGAGGACCATGCGTTGCAGGACCCCTGCTAAGTAGTCCCATTCTAGCGAATCCAATGCCTCGGTGGCGTCTAAAAAGACAGCCGCCAAGGCCAAGTCAGGAGCCACATTATGTAGTATAGTAAAGAGTGTGCACAAGTTATGTGTGCTCACATGACCGGGGAGAAACCCTGACTGGTCAGGGAGGACCAGCTTTTTCATAACCAAACTTAGGCGATTGGCAATGACTTTAGCAAGGATTTTGGCATCACAAGTTATAAGGGATAAAGGTCTGTAAGTCGCAAGAGGTCGGTGGCTTACCAGGCTAAGCAATGATATGATGAGCACTTCTCTCATGGAGGGGGGAAGTTTACCTTGTTCCAGAGCAGTCTTCAAAAACATCTCTTGAAGAATAGGAGCAAGCATGTCAATGTATGCTTTGTAAAACTCGATGGGTAGCCCATCCAACCCGAGCGACTTCCCTGATCGCATTTGCATAATAGCTTCCCTAATTTCATCTAGTTCAAATGGGGCACTCAGAAATTCCCTCTGTGTATCTCCTAACCACCCTATGCCACATCAGCAAGGCAATTGTCTAGGTCTAATGTGTATTTTCTCCCTGAAGTGTACAACTCAGAGTAGTGGGTTCGAAATGTGGTAAGGATATCGGCTGCATCTTTTTATACTACTTCCCCTGGCCTCTCAATCTCCAGTACATAATTTGTGAATTTAGGTTTGCATATGGTGTCTGCTAGGGCCTTACCCGGCCTTTCTCCCTCCCCGTATCTCCTAGCTACCCAGTATTTTCCCCTAAACCGCATCTCTCTATCAGCTGTCTCGACATATTCCGACAGCTTTTGCCGGAGTTCCCTGTGTAACCTACCATCCATGCCTCTAGAAAGCTTAGTCTCTATCTCCTTAATTTCCCTTTCCAGTGTCTGTAAGGTGTGTCGGGTGTCTCGTAGGATGCCACCACTTTTTGAAATACAGACCCCCCCGCATTGTAACCTTAAAAGCCTCCCAGACAGATTCAACACTATCCACCAATCCCTTATTACTCTGCAGGAAGCCCAATCCGAAATACCCCATCTAGGAGCGTAAGAGGCAACAATCTCCAATTCAGGCATGGAAGGGAACCTCCCAGGGGGAAGATCTCCAACTTTACAGGGGAGTGGTCAGAAAAGGTGCGGGCCAGTTGTCTAACATAGCGCAATGCCGGTACAAGGCCTCTGGAGATAAGACAGTAATCTGGTCGCGCCCATGAGGCAGATTGGGCCGTGAAATGTGTGCCCTCTAGAACGTGGAGATGTAAGTGTCACCATGTGTCTATCAGTTCCCCATCCTCTATTATGTTTTGCAGTGTTTCTGTGCTTTAGTATAATCATGTGGTGCGGGGTTAGATCTGTCTTTGCCAGGAGTTAGCGCTATATTAAATACCCAGCCCATATGATATGAGTGGATCCAATTTCGAGTATCTTCCCCCATAGTTCCATAAAAAACTCCGGTGCATCAGTGTTAGGGCCATAACAGCATGTCAAGGTGACAGATTCGGGGCCCAGCCTAGCCCACACTATGCAATAGCGTCCCTGCCTGTCACTGACTGCGCCAGCGACTACAAAAGGAGTTTTCTTTTTAATGAGTATGGCCGTTCCCCTGGAGTCTGAGGAATTAGATAAAAAGGTTCAATGAGCCGCCCACTTAGATGCGAGGTGAGGGTTGAGATGAGTTTCTTGAAGCAACACTATTTGAGTCTGATGGCAATCCAGGTATGACAAAACCCTACGGCATTTTCTGGGGTCACCCAGCCCTCTTACGTTCCAGGTGAGAACATTTAGACCTTGGGGTTTCACTGACCCAGCCATTCAAGAGCCAGAAGAAAATAACAATAAGAATAACCATGGAATTTAGTGATTGTCGCAGCAGTATTTGAAATCAAATTTGTCTATCCTGACCGGTTTTACTAGTAAACCTAACATTCATGACCCAAACAGTCCCTCCCTCCACCCACTGAAGCATCCCAAACACGCCAGAACATTGATTCCCTCCCCCCTCCCCACATCCCATCCCCAACGAGTTACTTCTGCGGTGCAATCCTCAGCTAAAGTCTAGGGGGGTACTCCCGTTGGGGGGAACAACCAGGGGCAAACACGGTACCTCCTCACCCTACGAGATGTAGGACATTGGAACAATCATTTCTCTCGGGGGCGAGGGTGCTCAGTGTAAGTGAGATTTTGCTCTTGTACCCCTGCAAACCCATCCAGTCCCAGTAGGCAACCTGGACTTTTCTTCATTGTTCACTCAATGTCCGGTATACCATGGTGCAAATCCCTAAGGGGCTTAAGTGGATACAGCATTTTCAGTCCGAGTCTTCAGGATGTCCAACCTGCACCATGGCAGACCTTAAAGCGTTATTCTGACGTTTTATTTTTCAGGAAGTCGTCTCCCTGCTGCGGGTTGACAAAGAAGGATTTCTTTCCCTGGGGCGTGATCTGTAGTTTCGTGGGGTAGAGCAGGGCATATTCAATTTGGGCCTGTCGTAACTTCTGTTTGGCAGGATTAAATTTACGTATTTGCTTTTGTACTGCACTCGTAAAGTCAGGATAAATCGTGAACTTGTTTCCCTCGTATTCCAGCTGGCGTTTTTCCCGTGCTTTCTTTAGGACTGCGTCGCAATCCCGATAGTTCGAGAGGCGTGCTATTATGGGGCGGTGTGCTTCCCGGTGGTGGTCTAGGCCCCAGGGACCGGTGTGCTCTTTCAACGATGAAGGGGGAAGACAAAGAGGCAGCACCTATAGTATCCGGCAGCAGTCTCTCAATGTATCCCTCCATTTTGCCTGTGTTCATGCGCTCCAGGATTCCAAGGATGCAAAGGTTGTTTCTGCGGGTTCTCGCTTCCAAAGCCTCATTCTTTGCAGCTAGTATTTTGAGGAGTTTATCCATTTGCGCCAACTGGGCCTGTGTCCCGGAGGCAGTGTCTTCTTCATCGGAGATGCGCCGCTCAGTGTCCTTGATGCGTTCTTCGTGCCCATCCAGCTTGTGAACAATGGCGTCCATCCTATTGTTCATGGCATCCATTTTGTCTGCGATGGTGGGCAGGCTTCGGCACACTTCTGTCATTAAGGCTTTCATGTCATCTTCGGGAGGGGAGGGGGCGTTCTGTGCGGCAGCGTCTCCACTCCCTCCTGCCTCTTCCTGGGGTGTCCGTCCCACTTTTTTCACCTCAAACGGTAAGCGGGCCTGTCTAGTGTCCATCTTCCCATCTCTGTTGTCGAAAAGTGATCAAGCACATGAGCAAAATCGCAGAGTTCCAGATTGTAAATAGCGTGTGTAAGGGATGTCCACAGCATAGTCGCTAGGCGCAGTGGATTAGACACTTAAAAAAAATATATTATATTGTTTAACTTGTTTGAGTTTGTGTTAGTGTCTCCCAATATGCGGCGTATTACCAGTATCTTCCTGGGAGGCAGGAGCTCTCAACATATACAGTCCCCACCGTCAATCTGGCGTCACAGTACTCTCCCATCAAGGCTTGCGTCAGCTGTATTGGGGCACTTTATTTCCAGCCAGTCCAGTTTAAAAAAAAAAAGGGGGAGAAGCATGAAAGGGGTGGTGCAGCGATTTCTATTAGCGGGCTGCGTTAGGATCGGTCGGGCTGTTAGGCTTCTGTGGTTAGTGCCTTTTGTGCTTGGTGCAGGGTATTGGAGTATACCCTCTTTCTTCACTGTTTGTGGTTTTCCTGCCCCACAGATCAGCACCAGCTTCCAGTGCGCCACTTGTGTCTCACTCTTTTATCTCCTGTTATGGCAGAGTGCAGCAACCATAGTCAACCTGCAAGGTGGCGGTGAGTTCACACACTCCGAGCTTCTATCCCCCTTTCACGCACCGTTCACTCGCAGTCACCTGCCATCCATCTGTGAGGTGCCTCACGCTTATTTCCCTCTTGTTGTTTGTGGCAGAAGAGGATCACTTGTGCCGCGTGCAGCCCCGGCAAAGGGGCTGAGTATCCAGCCAGCAGTCCGTTCTTGTTGGCTTGCTTATTTTCCACTCCTCCCGCTATCACCGGAGGCTTTGTGGGGGCAGAAGTATTAGCCCGGATTCATAATTTCGCGCTTTACTCACCCGCGAGTAGTTCTCTTTCAGCTCAGTCCATGCACGGCCCAGCAGACCACGTGGGTGCTGCAGGCCTCGAGTAATCAGTCAAGCCCAGCCGCCGCTCCAGGTCGCGCAGGGTCATCTGGCGGCAGCTCCGGCGATGTATCTGCAACCCAGGATGCCATGTCGGCTACACCCCTCAAAATTGGTCCAGTTGGGTACCAGTGCTTGTTCTTCAGTGTCCCGCAGCGTAGAGTCAATTCAGGGTACAATCAGCATGATTACTGTCAGGATAAAGGTGCCGAGCAGCAAGAGCTTCAGATCAGTGTGGCCATTTTGCTCGTGCGCCACCTAGCGCCCCCCAGGAAGATGGAGCCCCTTGTGTAGAGACAGAGGCACAGGCAGCACCTGGCAAGTTTGATTCATTCACCTGGTCCATCAAGCGCCTGGTGGTAGCCACAGCAATGCTAGCAAGGGAAGACTGTGAACATTCAGGATGACATGGGCAGCACAGTCAGGAAGTTGACTGTGGGCTAGTGCAAGTGACCACAGCCCTTGAGAATATCTAGACTAACACACTCTGTGTCCCCAACATCCTGCCCACATCTGAGAGCAAGGAGGGCACTAGCCTCAGTGGCACATCCATTTAGGAAGCATGCAGTAAAAGGCATTCATGCAGACACACTTCTGGGACTGACATGTTACCAGCCCCACAGCCCTGTTGCTGACAAAGCACCCAACACCAGATGACAAAAGAATTCAACAACTGTACACTCAGAGGAATGAGCTGGCTTTGCTTTGTTTGGCATTACTTACTTTGTTGATTATTTCTGTTAGACCTGGCATCTTTGGCGTGATTACCCCTATCTTTTTGCCTCTACCTCCTGTATTTTTGATGCTGTGCTGGATTCGTTTTTGCTGGTTTAGATGCTTTGGACACTCTGCCACTGCTGATCAGTGCCAGAGTGTAAGTGCTCCCTATGTAAATTGTTATTCTGATTGGATATACATGTTTGGCATATTTGTATCACCATGAAGTCCCTAGTAAAGTGCACGGGGTGTGCCAGGGCTGGTGATGACAAATGCTACTAGTGGGTCTGCAGCACTGATTGTGCCACCCACAGGAGTAGCTCTAAAATGGTGTCTCGGGCCTGCCACTGCAGCGCCTACGGGCAGTTTATAACTGCCATGTCCTCCTGGTCCGCGTCCCCGCTGACCAGACCTAACCCTTCCCTTTTCGTGCACATCAGTCACCCCTATGGAAGGCCCAAGGTACCCCCCTGGGCAGGGTGCCGTGTATGTGAAAGGTAGAGCATGTACTAGTGCAGGTGACATGCTCTGGTAGTGAATTACAGCCATTTTCGTTTTTCACTATTGTAAGGCTATCTTGCTCCATAGGTTAACATGGGGGATGCTGGCTACAGTGGTTAACAGCATTTCTTCCCATAGGAACAAGATAGGACATAAGTATCTAGTATCCCTGAACTCAGAATTTAATAATACATCTTTTAGGAAAGGTGGTTTTTAAATCCTGTGTTTGAGAACAGCACTTTTAGAAAGTTGCTGTTCTCTTGTCTGACCCTTCTGTGCGCCTGGGCCTGTTTGTGTATTGACTGTCTGGTTTGTGAGTGACAGGGGCTGGGGAATTCCCCCAGAGGCTGGATGAGTCAGCACTAGGCTGAATGGATGCATTGCAACCTGAGTGGTGGGAGGAGTTAGCACCTGGGCTGAATAGGGCTGTGCCTGCCTGCCACAATGCTGGCTCCACCTCCTGCTGGGCGGCTGAGGACCCTGCCCCTCACTCTGAAAGGGAAGATGCACCCAGCAAAACAAAGTGCTCAGGATCCACCCAGAACTGGTTCAGACCGGGCTCAGGGCCCACATGCACAGAGAGAACAAAGACTTTAGGGGTATAAGTACAGGACCCCTGACAACAGAAAATTAGATCATCCTGGAATCAAGAAAGAACCTCTGCCAAGGAGAAAGCTGACTCTGAAGAAGGAAGACTGTCCTGCTGTTGCTCTGCTGGACTGACCTGCTGTTGCTTTGCTGCCAAGGAGAGGGGAAGGACTTTGCTGTGAGCTGTGTCCCCTGTCTTGAAGGAATCTCCAAGGGCCTGAGAAGAGCTGACTCCCTGTTTTTGAAGTCCCAGGAACAAAAGGACTTCACCCCCAGTCTCCCTGAACTCTGCTGAGAGAGTTCTGTCCTTCCTAGAGTGCTTGATCCAGTTGTGGGGCCTCTGGAAGTTGAACCTGAGCTGGGAAGCTTGAAACTAAGCTTGAGAGACTTTTGAAGCTGAAAAGTGTCGCATCGCTCGCTTGCGGAGCGCATCCCCGACAGTGCGAGAAGTTTCCTGCTGCTTCGAAGGTCGAGATCGGCGCAGCGCCTGACGCCGCTGCCGGAGCCGTCGCACTCTTCGTTTGTGGGACGCACCAGACCGGTGCGGGAGAATCGAACATCGCTGCGAGTGTCGTCGCAGAGCCTGTCGTTTGGGTGAGATCGCCGCACCGCTTGCTTGCGGACCGCATCACGTCGCTGCGAACATCGTCGCAGAACCATCGCATCGAGGAGCTGCGAGAGAGAGGATCACCGCTGGACCGCGCATCGTCGCCCCGGAGATCGTCGCAGCCCCTACGAGATCATCGCATCGTGCCTTTGCGAGAACAGACTTCCTACGGAACCTACGCACCGGAATCCACGCAAGCGGCCTTCCTCCCTATACAGACCGGATTCGTCGCAACACGCCCGCTGCTGCAGCGGGGCTGTCGCATCGCCTCCCCAGGGTCTCAGGAGCAACGCATCGCTTGTTTTCCACCGCACCAGCTTCCTGCTTGTGGAACTTTGTTGCATCTAAAAGGTACTGTGAGTAAACGTGACGCAACTGTGAACTTTTCACGCATCTGTGGATTATTTTAACGCAACTTAAAGAACTTTGATTACAACCTGAAGAACTCTTTTGAAACCATATCCTTGAACTGTGTATGTTGGATTTTTGACGTTTTGGTCTTGTGTAGTTTAGAATAAATATCTTTATTTTCCTAAACTGTTGTGGAATCAGTTTGTGGTGTTTTCACTGTGTTACTGTGAGTGTTGGTACAAATACTTTACGCATTGCCTCTGGTTAGCCTAGACTGCTCAGGCCAAGCTACCTAGAGGGTGAGCAGGGGTTATCTAAGAGGGTCATCTCCTTGCCCTGACTAGAAGCAAGGGTCCCTATTTGGACAGTGGTACCTACCTCTGCCAACTAGAGACCCCCAGTTCTAACATTGGTGGTCAGGTGGTGGGATTTGAACTTGTATTTGTACTTGACCCACAGTAATTGGTGTACATCACTAGTGAGTGCAGACCACTACGCCACCGCATACTATTAGTTTTTGAGTTTTTGAATTCTATTTTTGAGTAACTCTTCTAAAGCATCATGTCTCTGAATGGGAAGGCGCCCAGTGAGGAGGCAGATATAGATTTGGAATTCTCGATTAGAGATCTGTACTCCTACCCGGTAAAGCATCTTAGGTACTTCTGCCAGAAGTTTGAGTGCCCCATAAAGAGCGCCTACAGGAAGGAGGAGCTACAGAGAATCTTGAAGGTCCATTGGGAGGCACAAGAAGGAAATAATGTTGTGGATGTAGAAAGTGCTTTTCAAGGCAAGGATCTGCCAGTGGGCAGAGTAGGCTCAGGAGCTGGCAGCAACCACTCCAGTAGGGGCCTCACCCCAGAAGAGTTACAAGAAAATCAGAGAATGAGAGAATATGACTTGGAAGTCATGAAAATGAAACTGAGGCAATTGGAATTGGAGAAAGAAAGGGCAGCGGAAGACAAGAGAGAGGCCCGTGCCCTAGAGGAAAAGAAATTGCTTTTGGCTCATGAGTTGAGCATGAAAGAACTGGATCTTAAAGCCAAGGAGGTGGATGCCAGCTCAAATGGTGGCAGCGCGCAGCCAGTGCATGGGGGTAAAGTATACATTCCCAAAGACCTGGTACAGAATTACCATAGGAGTGAGGATATTTATGCCTGGTTCACTTCGTATGAGATTGCATTGAAGATGAATGGTGTGCCTGATAAGTATTGGGGGGCGGGCCTGTGGAAACATTTTGAGGCTTCTGGGAGGAGTGCTCTAGAGCCCTTAGAGATGGCAGGTGCCATGACCTACCCCAATATGAAGGAGGCCTTATGTCTCAGGTATGGCCTTACTCCAGAGCAGTATAGACTGCAGTTTAGAAACTCCAAGAAGAAAGAGTCTGAGACTTGGATGGAGTGTGTGAATGGGTACTCGCTTGCACTGGAAGGTTGGATGAAGGGCAGTAAAGTAACTGATTTAAAGGGGTTGTTGCATTTAATCAGTTGGGAGCACTTGAGTAGTCTTTGTGTTCCAGAGCTGCGCCAGCATCTTTTAGACAGCAAGCTGACAGACCCCATTGAGCTTGCTAAGGAGGCGGACCACTGGACCAGTACCAGGGTCCACAGAGGAATTGTGGGTACCACCGCCAAAGGTGGGCAGGGTCCCCAGCAGAAGAGTGGGGGGGACAAGGGTAACCAAAAGGAGTTCTCACAAGGGCCCCAAAATAGTTCCCAGGAAAAGGATTCCCAACCCCCCAAATCTAAACAGCCAAGGGCAGGCGGGACAATAGAGACAGGAGAAATAACCAGGGTCCTCCTACCTGCTATCACTGCAATGAGGTGGGCCATATTGCTCCAAAATGTCCCAATGTGAGGGCGAGCAGGGGTTATCTAAGAGGGTCATCTCCTTGCCCTGACTAGAAGCAAGGGTCCCTATTTGGACAGTGGTACCTACCTCTGCCAACTAGAGACCCCCAGTTCTAACAATTTCCTAACAATGTTATATCCACAAGGATACAGTTGAAACAATGTTGTTGCTCCCTGAATAAAAGGTGGTTTCTTAGTAATGCACCAATCAATCACTCTATCAATCAATCAATCAGGGGTTTATAAAACACGACGACTCACCAGTGAGTGTCTCAAGGCACAGAGGAGGAGGGCTGCTGGTCCTTCTGGGCGTGGAGGATCATTTGAAGAGCCAAGTCTTGAGGTCCTTCTTGAACTGGGTCAGTGACGTGGATTGCCTGAGTTGGAGGGGCAGGGTGTTCTAGGTCTTGGCTGCGAGGTAGGAGAAAGAACTACCTCTGGTTCAGGTCTTGTAGATCTTGGGGACGGAGGCTAGGGCATGATGGGTGGAACGGAGTTGTCTGGCGGGTACTTGGAATGCTAGGCGGTGGTTCAGGTATGCTGTTCCTATGTTGTGGAGAGCTTTGTAGGCATGTGTGGGGGGCTTGGAGGTGGAGTTGTTGAAAGTGTTGTGTGATGATGCTGCTGCAGGAGCATTACCACCATGTATGTATATCTGTATGGGCAACAATCTCAATTCGTCCCTGAATTTTGTGTGGCCGGGCTGTCTGGGACTTCCCTCAGCTCCAAAATCAGACAAGAAGAGCCTAGGAATGTGGCTAGATAAGCCTCTCAATTTTAATTTCCAAGCCAAAAAACGTGCCTCTATCTGTTAGGGCATGCTGAGGATGTTGCACACAATTCTCCCCCTTCTTCTCCTCTACCTCAAAAAGGTTGGTATTCCTCTCTAAGCTGGAATATGTCAATTCACTTTTCTCCCCTTCTTCCCCCTACCTCAAAAAGGTTGGTATTCCTCTCTTGGCTGGATTACGTCAATTCACTTTACTTGGGAGCACCCAAAGCCATAACAAAGAAACTTCAGGTAGTGACGAATTCTGCCACATGGATGTTGTACTATATTCCACAGCATCCATCAGCCCAACAAGCTTTATGCTGTCTTCACTGTCTCCCTGTGACCGAGAGGATAGCATATAATTCACTCTGTATTGCCCACAGGGCACTGCACTATAAATGGCCTTTGATCATTCAGCCATTGCTGTCCCCCTATATATTTGTGAGAGATTGCTGTGCTCGACTAACACCCATTTGGCTAAGACCCCTGCTATCAAGAGTGCAAAATACTGATGGCGAGCCTTTTCATTTAACATAGTCAAACTATGGAGCGGTCTTCCTTTCTTTGACTCTGTCTTCAATTGGTAAGGAACTTCCTTTATGAACATCATTGAAAATCTGGCTCTTCTCCAATGGATCTCTGTAAACTCCACCTAAGTCTCTGTGCCACACTAACAGCACTGGCCTACCTATGGGTGGCTGTGTGCTATACAAGTGCTCATAGAATAGAATAGACTTCAAGATCCCAAAGGTTTTCTGTATTGTTGGAGATTAACTGGTCATGCTGGACTGGGAAAAGTCACAAGTTCAGGCCACTTTAAAACACCTTAAATCCTGCTTGCGGAGCATTGCGAGATTCCTCGTTGTGGATGCTTCTCACAGCAGAGGCAATGGGACCTCCAAGTGGGGAGATGCATTATGCAGCAGCGGTTCTGGGGTGCTTCGAGGCTGTGATGTGAGGTCCTGCTTCAAGGATGCCGTTGACAAGGGGCTTGCGTGATTGCAATGTGATGGCCTGTGTTGAGGGTGCTTCGCTCAGTGGGAGTTCGGATGAGGCAGCAGGCTGCGGTGCAGCGTGTTGTTTCAGAGATGCATTGCACTGAGGTTCTGATGTGAAATTTTTGTGAGGCGATGGGCCGGCTGCTTCTGTCCTGGGCTGGCAGAGCACCTTCAGGCCAACTTCAAATGGTCCAAAACTGCAGTGGCACCACTTGGGATGATGTAGGACTCTCAGCAGACAGAATCCAGGTGCTAGGTTATAGGTGGTTGGGGCGTTTCATCACTGAGACCTTGTCAGGAGTCTAGTCAACAAGCCCTTGGAGTCATTCTAGTGGTCCTAGATCAAGATGTAGGTCCAGTTCATTCTCTCAGGTAGCAGAGCAACAGGTAGCAGGGCAGTAGGCCAATACAGTAGCAGCCCTTCTTGTATAGCAGCACATCAGTCCTTCTGAGTCTGGCACAGAACCAGAGGTGTACTGAAGAGTTTAGTCTGAGGGTCCAGTATTTATACCTTGTTCCCACTTTGAAGTAGGAGAAGGTTCTGGCGAGTTCCATCCCCAATTTCCTGTCTCTCTGCCCTGGCGCCAGATTGTCTGGGTCTTAATAGACTATTGTCATTCCCTTTGTTAGTCTGCTCAGGCAGAGCCTGTGTGATGTGCAAGTGTAGTAGGTGACAGCTCCTCCCCCATATCAAGGCAAAGATGAGCCATACTGCCAATAACTATGGCCCCATGTTTCACTGTACGAGAACAATACAGAAAGCCCAACTGCCAGACTTTACAAGGGCATGTGGCCAAATAAACAAACTGCAGGCAGCAAATAGCTAGGACAAGAAAATGCCAATTGTCTGAAAGTTGAGATCAACAGTAAAGAAATGCAGCTGTGATGCACTCAATAATCTAGTTTAAACAGTGTGATCAATTAAACAGATTTAGACACATAATTAAAACAAATGTGTGTGCATCAGGTAAGAGGCCCTGCAAGCCGTCTGTATTACAATGAAAGGAAACCCAGATAACTATCTGGGGATACCCAGTGCACTACAGGGGTGTCGCCCGAAGCGTTTCAACAAAATTGTCCAATAGCTGTACCAAATGTTGGAAATCACAAAATATACACAATTAACCATAGTCCTCTTGGTTATTCGATGAATCCAATGAAACCAAAATTCCAAACTTCAAGTGAAGGAAAAGTTGCAAATTGGTTTATTCACGATATTTGCAGGAAAGTTTCACAAAATCAAGATGAAGGTGCTTTACATCAGCATAAGTGGTCATTAAAAATCCATATGCATTTCGGGCTGTAAAGGGAAGCCCTTCATCAGGGGAATCTGCAAGGCATTGGAACATAATAAGAATAAATTCTCTATATAGTACAGTACAGGAGGCTTAATCAAAACATAGGAGAGAATGAAAGTTCAAGGTTGTCATGCCGAATGAATACGTGAAGGTTATAAAGAAATGAAGAGTTCGAAAACACCAGTGGAAGACGCCAACGGATTGAAAAACCAATTCAGAATGAATAATACAAAGTGAAAAGTATGAAAGCCCATGTGAGCATCAGAGTATAGATGACCATCACCACCACAAGTGTCAATGAAATAAACCGACGTGTTATCAATCAACATACCAAAAAACGTGGTTTACAAACGTCTAAAAGGCCAAGATGCCAACCGACTTCAAAATGAATGTCTCCACCAAAAATGATGGTTACGAGATCAGCAAGCGTCAGAACAACAGCGTGACCTGAGGAACAGTAGCTTCTGTTCTGACAGTGGCTACCGCCAGCCTGGCGGGGGTAATCCGCCCGCCATCCTAATTGGCCCCAAAGTGCGAGTGCAGGATGAGTTCACCATGACCAAAAGGCAGTGTAGTTTCTATTGCTGTGCATTTCGATGATTTTTTATATGTTCTTTCTTCAGCAGCAAAAATGTAGGATACCTCATCAGCTAATTCCTGATTCTGTGTATAGTGACACCTATGTGAAAGCACTGCTTATTTTACTGTCTTGTTATTGTTATACTAATAGCTGACGTGGCTTCCAAAAGTGGTCACTGAATATTTCTTTACAAGGAGAAAGCCTTACAAGAGAGACCGTTGTGTGTTCCCCTTGAAAGTTATTGTTTAGCCATCACAGTACCTGATGCAGACACTTGAAAGTCTGAGCTTTGTGATGCCAATTTTAATATCACTATTCCTCTTAGAGACCATGCCACCAATTCTACCATACTCCCACAATTTCCAGGATCACATTTGGTGGAAAGTTATAGCTTCCCAGCTGTTTTATTACCCATTCCAAAGGTATGGCCCTTCAGCTGTACATCCTCTCTCTCATCAACCTGTGGTCCCCGATGATCAGAGACATCACAATATTGCCTGTCTCTAACATTTTGGAAATTGAATTATGATTGTGGGGAGGTTACTTGTGGCTGCACCGTTCTGTGATTGATCATCTTTCATATGTACTGCAGATGTGGTGAAGTATGTTTTGGGTGTACTTTACCAGACTATTTCAAATCACATTCGGCTTTTTTGAATTATATGGTTGTCTGCCTTCTGTCTGAGCAATGGACACACTTTATATGAGGGAGTTGCCCAGGAGCATAACACTGGCCCCTCCAGGTCGTGCAGTGCAGGGGCCCCATGACCATCAGAGAGGCCCCCATTCAGTCTAAAGCCAATGAATATCTGACATTTGGAGCAGTCATTCTGCAGGTGGCCCCATCATTATGCGTTATACCACCGGAGTTCATTTGATGTTCTTTATTTAACTGCTGCACTGTCCCATTCCCGGACCTGTACCATACCAGTGTACCTGCATAACTACTCACAGCCAACAGACATTGTTTTTGTGGTGGTTGTTGGCCGCAGTTTTATTACTCATGACATACGCCATACTTGTACAACTCCCCTGGGTACCTTCTTAGGCCGGGGTCATAAATCATTATCATACATTATACATTACCATAATTGGTTATCGCTCAGTATCATTTGGACACCATAAATCGTGGGTCATAAATCATCGGGTATCATAAATCATTCTGTCACAAATGGGTCATCATCTTGTCATCATAAATCACTCTACCTGATTGTCGTATATCTGTCGCCATAAATCATGGCCATAAATCATCGGGCTATCATAAATCATTTGGTCACAAATCTGTCATCATTTTGTTATCACAAATCATTCTGCATGGGCATCATAAATCATCAGCCATAAATCATCGGCTGACCATAAATCACTGGTTTGTCATTTGCTCATTGGCCTATCCTAGGGTCGTAAATCACCCTGACAGCTTGTAGATTGTTCTTTGTTGTTTTCCACGCCCCTTTGTGTGTGGGGGGGTAGCCTTTTCCCGGAGCCAGGCCCAACTCGCTACCTTGCTAGTCTCTCCTGCGTCCAGCCATCTGCCGGGGCTGGGCTGCGAGTGCCGTCTCCATTTGCTACCCCGATTTTTCGTCAGGCGTACTCTCCCAGCCGTAAGGCATCCGAGAGTGAGTGGCCCTCATTCTCCACACCGCCCTGTCGGTGTGTCTCCATAATCAAACCAGTAACCTTTTGTTTCCGCCCCTTTTGGTTGGATTTGCGCTCCCTTTGGGGTCTCATTGCCTGCGGGTAGTCTCTTCCTGGAGTTAGGCCTTAGCTCGCTACCATGTTGAACTCTTTTGTGCCCTGCCGTCCGTCAGGGACTGGGCTGCGAGTGCCGTCTCCCTTTCCTACCCTTTCTTGTTAGACCGCTTCACTCAGCCATGAGGCATCCAAAAGTGAGTGGCCTTCCTTCCGCACACTGCTCAGTGTGTCTCCAATGCCACTTGTTGCACCCTTAGCTCCTTTCATCCCTGTCAGCACTGCGACGCTGCTGTTGTAGGTATGGGTGGGTGGGACTCGAAATCTGTTGGTGCCGCTCCCCCAGCTCCCTGATGAAAAAGGTGAGCTGCCCAGGGGGAGCGGCGCATCTTATACCCTCATTCCCCCCTTCCCTTTGTTCTTGGGGAGGGGGAGGGCCTCGGGCACTCTTCGCGGTGCGGCCATTCCTGGTGGCGCTAACCTGCGCCAACCGGTATTGTTCCTTGTGGGCCTCAGCGGTCGTTAAGGCGCCGGCCCTTGAGGCCCCCTTCGGGGGCTGGCCTCTGCTATAACAATCGGTTAAGTCAATTATTTCATTTTCCTGCAACCTTTAAATAGTGTAGTGTTTGTTCACATTTACCTTGAATAACCTATCTACAGTAAGTCATTTAATGGATCTTTTTATTGTATTTTGATATTCTCTTAAGCGTGATGTGGTCCACAAAATATATAATCGATGAGAGTAATTGGATGTCTTATTATATTGACAAACTGGTTAAGGTGAAGCTTTCATATCTGTAGGCACACCCATCTTGCAGCCGTATGTTTTTCATTATGAATTAAAACAACTCTATTAAGTTTTTACATTTAGCACACAGGAAAGAAACACCCTTCACAGTGCATGCAAGAAAAATAAGGGCAAAATCATGCCTTCATGTGAACAGTCACTAAAATTAAACAAAGGTTCAACTAGTCAGCAGCAACTAATGTATGCGAGCAGATGGCTAGGCTAAACAGCACTATTAGCATTTTCTATAAATAGGGTAAAAAAACGCATAACCTTGAAATGATGTCCTAACAAAGGTGTATGCTGAAGAAATAATGTCTGGCAAGCTTAAGTTTACCATGCTAAATCATCATGTTGGCATGGCATCAGAAGTACTGAAGCATTTCTCAAAGAACATGTTGTTTATAGCGGGTAAACACGACCCAGTTTGTCCTTTTGAGTGTCTAAAAACTGAACAATATTTTTTAAAACGATTTTCTTTCAGTTTCCAGTGCCGAGGGAGGAATTGAAAGTGCCTACAAACAGCTTCACTGACAATTTCAAAAGTTCATCAAAGAGACAAGAAGAGTCCTTACTGCCACAACAGATCACTGGAGGAAACAAGCAGAACTGGAGAGGGAAGAGAGTGTTCAAGAAATGCAGCCGTGAAAAGAAGATATCGGATGACAAACCAACCAATGCCACAGTTTCGGTCAGACTGAAGTCTTCAATGGCGGAAAAGCTAGAAAAACTCAGGGGCATATTACCAAGCAATAGCGATAATTATCGCTATTGCTTGGTTAGAGACAAAAATTTACTGCTGAGCTGCGGCGATTTTGATCGCAGATAAACCTTGGTATTACCAAGGTTTATCGCAAATGCGATAAAAATCGGCCGCAATGCATGAATATCGCTGAAAAGTCAGTGATATTCATGCATTACCGAGCTAATGCTCTTAGCCATGTTATCCACCTCCCATTGGATAACATGGCTAAGAACTGCTCAGGGCAGGTGTTAGCTTTTGGAGATATTCGCGCTTAGCGCGAATATCTCCATAAGTTGGTAATAGGAGATAGCGATGTTAGCGACTGTTTCCAGTGGCTAACATCTTGGCACGCCCACTTTGCATGTCATTAGTGATAAGTATCACTGACATGCAAAGTGGGGCCCAAGATGGTCGCTATCTCCTACTAGCTGTCGCTAGCTGGTGTTAGCGACAGCTAGGTAATAGGGAGATAATTTTATCTCCGCTTTCTTGGCTTTTAAATCCAAAAAAGCGGAGATAAACCCCCTTGATAATATGCCCCTCAATTTTATCACCACAGCCCATTAGTAAATGGATGCTTATCATGGGAGTCTACGAGGCATATGCTGTTTTCGGCTGTACATATATCAGCACATGCCGCTATATATAAAGAAATTGACAAAGCATGACGCAATAATATGCACAAATCAAAATAGCGAAGTCATTAAAAACTGCTAGTCACCACACTACAAAACTGTCAAAGCGTAGCACATCACAACCACTTTAAAACCTAATGGGGCATAATAACAAGAGGATTGTGCAACTGGGACGTCACTTTTACCAACGTTCTGGTGGCGCATGTTCCCGTGGCGCAGTGCCCTACACCATATTTACAAAGCGGCGTTAAGCCACTTTTTGTGGCTTAAAGTCGCTTTGTAAGTATGGTACCCTTTTAAGCAGGTATCTGTGTGAAAGGGGCTTGCAATGAGTGTTGCTGTGGGCATTTCGACACAACGCCCATTGCTTTTTGATGCTTCCCCAGATTTACAAGGATGTGTAAATCTGAAGACGCTCCAAAAACTAACGCCATGCAAGAGTAGGTGCTAGAATGGTGCAACGCTTTTTCCATGTCTACTGCATTCTGCAGCACATAGAAAGAGCAAAACAACATTACTGTTAGTTTATGTTTAGAAAGATGCCCCTTCCTGCACATAAACAATCAATAAATATTGGTCATTTGCTACTACTATGTGTGCTGCAGCCATTTGCTTGTAAATATGCCACAATATCTGTTTGCACTAATGAAATCACAAAAACACAGCAGAACAAATAACAACTGCATGTTACTACCACAAAAAATATCACACATCAAATATGTACAATCATTCTTCTAACACATTACTGCCTCCAAAAACCTGCTTTCGTAATACGGTAGTAAAATATATTTGTTAGAACTGTCATCCTTAAGGTGGTCTTCCCCCAACTTTCTGCCTGCTTACCTCCACTGTCTGCCATATCTATTATTGGCCTTAGGACGATGAGCACTTTAACATTGCTAACCAGTGTTAAAGTGCATGTGCCTCTCCCCTCAAACATGGAGATGTTGGTGTATACCTGACTGGCATATTTAGTGTACCTGTAAGTCCCTTGTAAAGTGGTATACCCAGGGCCTACAATCAAAATGCTACTGGTGGGCCGGCAGCAGTGGTTGTGACACACACACAAGTAGCCTTTCAAACCTGTCTCAGGCCTGCCATTTCAGGGCCTGTGTGTGCAGTTAACTATCGCTTCGACTTGTACCCATGATGTGACTTGCCAAGCCTTAAACTACCCTTGTATTACAGATACGTCAACCTTAAGGTAGACCCTAGGTAGCCCTATGGGCAGGGTGCTGTGTAACTAAAAGCCAAGACATGTACTTTTAACTTTTAGATGTCCTGGTAGTGACAAACAGCTACATTCGTTTTTCACTATTCCTCTCATAGGCTAGCATTGGGAATTCCTTGAACCGCTTTTAAGCTATAATTCATGATTAGATAGGAGGATCTAAATTGTCATGTAGTTTCCACCTTACGAAACAAACTGCAAGTTTCTGGACAATATAATTATTGGGCTGGTGCCAGACTGATTCTATGCACCCCCCCCAGGATATGTTGTTCTATAGAAGTATAGGCTATGTTGTTCTATAGAGATATAGGCTTAGATTCAGGGGCCGCCACAAGATCTTTTCACAAACAAGGGTGGGTTGCTTGGATTATGCCAGCAATGCATTAAAGGGCTGGGTGACGGGCAGCAATGCTGATGATTAGTCTGGGTAGTCTGGGCTTTACAACTTCATTTTGACAGAGCACATTCTTGATATTTGAGTTCCACAGCTGCACCAACACCTAATTGATAGCAAGTTAACTGACCCCAGCGTACTTGCTGAGGAGGCAGACATCTGGGTCAGCACTAGAATGTCCTTAAATGCACCTAGGGGGACTCCAAAAGAGTGGTCATGGTTCCTAACAGAAGAAAGAGGGGGAGATAAAAAGAAAGAGTTGTCTGAAGGCCCACAAAACAACTCACAGGGGAAAAGATCTGGGTCTCATTCCCAATCTGGCTACCAGAAGAAGTACTAACCTGCAAAACGTTAGCAGCCCTAGCTCTTTAAGTGTTAGTAGTGGTAAGAGTATGGACACTACAAGCGGGATCTCAAGTGTTCAAAAAGAGCACCTCATCCACTGAAGGAAAGATCCAGGGGTGGCTGGTGTGGTGCTGGGGGAACAGTTTGTCCCAGTTAATGGGGAGTGTTTAGTGGGGTTACCTCAGTGTCCTTGGGAGACAGTAAGATGGTTTCTAAGATCCATGCGCCTTCAAATACTACAAAGTATAGGCAAAGGGTAACCATCAATGGGCCTGGTGTTGAGGCTCTGAGGGATGCTGGAGCCAGCATGACTATGGCAAGGAGTCAGCCGGTGTTACCAGAGCAGGTAATTCATAATGCTTTCCACCAAGTTGTGGTGGCTGGCAACAGAGAGGGTCACTATCCAGTGGCCCCTGTTTCCTTTGAGAGGGGGGGAGGGTTTACAGGTCTTCTGAAAGTTGCTGTGAGCACTGCCGTGGTTGTGGACAGTTTGTTGGGTAATTAGCTAGAACACACTATCTGGAAAGAAGTGGAGTCCAGGGCTCATGTGGAGGTCTTTGGGTTACCTGATTGGATCTATGCAACAACAAGGTCCATGACTGCAGACGATGGGAGTCAAAATGGGCTGGAACTTGAAACAATGGCACAGGAAGCTGCAAATAAGGGGAAAGGCAGAGGGCATGTTAAACTAGCTCCTGAGTGTCTTTCCAGCGAGATGGATCGGGCACCTGTGGTGGCTGCCCCAGTTCCCACTGAAGAGGGCACTGCTTCACTTGCTGAATGGCATGCAGAAGGAGAACCCACCAAGGGATAGTTCTGTAGGGCAACCCTTGAGGGCATGAGGAAACAGGCCAAAGCCCAAACAGCAGGTGATGTCTCAGGGGGTAATCACATTTACTGGGAGGAAAACCACCTCAGCAGTGAGCATAAGGCTCCTGTGCTTGAGACAGCAAGGGCCCTGGTGGTCTCCGAATGCTACAGGACCTTCCCACTGGAGCTGGATCATGAGATGCCCCTGGCAGGACACTTGGGCCAAGGCAATACCTTTGAAAGGCTTGCCTCACGTTTCTTTTGGCCCAAGATCAGGACATCCTCAGATGCATTCTGCAGTACCTGTGTAACCTGTGTCTGTAGATAAAGCACCCAGGCAAAAAACACATTACCAACTGGCACACAACGAAATACTCAAATCACCATAAAAACTAATAGCAACTGTTTTAGCACTTAAAGTACATTTTAATTCCACAGTAAAATTATTTGATAAAAATCAATGAATAGTTAATAACATTTGATAAAAAGCTTTTTGGCATTATAGCATATGCATTCCTTCATTCAATAACAGTTTACAATTAAAATAATGGATGGTTTCCTGTCTACGCGTTTCGACAACTAGCCGTGTCTTCCTCAGGACTGTACCATCATGATGCTGTTTACAATAGTCTTTCAGTGGAGTTTCCTCTTCTTTTTAGAAATCTCCTGTCTTTTAAACCATGTATTTTCAACTGCTGAGATACGTATTGATAGGTGGTTATCTGATAAATCTGATCTTTTTACTTAGTTAATATCCTTCTCCTCGTTATTACCTGTGTAACCTGCCAGGCTACTGGGAAGATAGGGCAACGACTTATAGTCCACCTTAACCCACTGCCAGTCATTGGCACACCCTGTGAGAGGGAGGGCATCAACATTGCAGGGCCCATGGATCCCCAGATGGCTTCAGCAACAGGTTCATGCTGGTGGATAATGTCTCTCGGTACCCATAGACAATCAGAATCAGAATCAGAATAAACTTTATTCGATTTCAAAGCATGTTAAAATCATAAAAGTCACAGTTTAAACATTCATTATTGTTAAAAATTCATTCGACAGAATCGCCTAGGCAGTTTGTATTTTTAAAAACATTTCAATAATGTTATTATCAATCTTTCTGAAAAATGATAATACACATTATTACACAGTTATGCTCTTTCTTTTCCTTATTATGCTTTTCAGGAATCCCGTCATGACGGACGCAAGGTACGCGCTTTCCAGTAATTGCAAATATAAAAAGGCCGGACAGCACTGCCTCCATCCCCCCTGCCTTAATAATGGCAAAATCCATCTACTTCTTTCGTTACAATACATTTTACAGAAAAGAATCACGTGTAGATTGATTTGATAAATTATCACATGGACAGTGACATAGATTTCTAGACCAGTCATTAACAACTGGAAAACTGACCAAACGATAGAAGCAATCAAACCTAAACCTAGCAAGAACATATCTGTCAAACCCTCCTAAGCACCAGATATGGCTGTATATAGTAGGTTACTAGAGTCAATTGGTGCTGAACCACCATACGTTTGTTCATTTCCTGTGCACCTCTTAGGGACTCTAAGTGTGGCATACATAGTAGTTTAAATGCTTTCCTAGAAATGGAATTCATAGTTTCAGGAAAGGTATAGAAATCATAATGATCGATATCTAATAAAACATTTCCTGATGTAATTCATCCAGCTCACCCTGGAGACATGATCCGATTTCATTGTATCCGATATAATGTCTCTGTTCAAACCTGTGCTGGTGAATGTCCAGACTCGGTGCCATGATAAAAGAGGTTGCATGCTGATCATATCCCAAATATATGAAATCCCCAATTCACTATAACAATTAAAAAACAGAGTACTCTGTGGAACCACTAAAATACATCTTATTGAGAGATGCCACATAACCCTGAAAGGCATAATTAGAGGACTGCCTGAGGAATAAGTGAGACATCCTCTTACCATGTCAGTTGTTTGCTTACAGGAAGGCACCACAGAAGGGAATGGGCTTCCACCCCTTTGAGGTTCTGTATGGGCATCCGGTTGAAGACCTCTGAATCTAGTGAAGGCGGGGTGGCAGCAGGCTCCCAGTAAGACTGTCCAGAATTTAGTGAGCTACAAGCCAGCCTTAAGAAGCAAGATGGCTAAGTTGTGGAAGCAAGCTTCTGTCAACTTAGAAGCCAGTCAGGCTGTGATGAAAGAGTGGTATGACCGCAATTCTGTGAAATTACAGCCGTGGCAGAAAGTGTGGGGGATGGAATCTGTGGAAGGCAGTGCCCTCCAGGTCTGTTGGACTGCTCCCTACAAGGTGATTAAAAAGAAGGATAAGGCTTCCTACCTGGTCGACTTTAAGACCCACAGGCAATCCCACAGAGTGCTTCACATCAATCGTCTCAAACCACACTTGGAGAGATCTGAGCTCACAATGCTGTTGGTGACAGATGAAGAAGAGGAAGATGAGATTGAACCTATCTCTGACCTCCTGGACTCCAAGGAGAAGGATGGGTCTGTGGAAGAGGTGATCCTTCCCCCACTCTAACTCTTGAACAGCAAAGAGACTGCTGCCAAGTGTTGGGGCTGTACTCTTCTCTTTTCTCCCGTACTCCTAGGACTACTCACCTGTGTACCCATGATGTGAATACAGGTTACAACCTACCAGTTAAGAAAAAATCTTACGGGTTGTTGGATAAGGTGAGGGTCAGCATCAAAGGCGAAGTATCTAAGATATTGGAAGAGGAGGTGATATAACCCTCCGGTAGCCCAGGTCCAGTCCTGAGGTTCTGGTATTAAATGTTGCCCCAACAGTCACCACATGTGAACTGAGGTTCTGTGTGGATTGTAGAGGGCTAAAGTCTGTGTCAAAAGATGGATACACACCCTATCACCAGGGTGGATGAGCTGATTGACAGGTTGAGGGTTGCCCAGTACTTAAGTACCTTTGATCTTACATCGGAGTACTGGTCGATCCCCCTAACAGAAGGTGCCAAGGATAGGTCCACCTTCTCCACTCCAGAGGACCACTATCAGTTTAGAGTGATGCCCTTTGTACTGCAAAATGCCCCTGCCACCTTCCAGAGGTTGGGGAACCAGGTGCTCACTGGTATGGAGGCCTTCTCAGCTGCCTATCACGATGGCATACCTGTCTTCCGTAGCAGTTGGAAGGACCGCCATTTTCACCTCCAGGAGTACTTCAGGCTCTACAACAGGCAGGCCTGATTATCAACACCAGTAAGTGCCAGATAGGGCAGAGGTCCGAGGTATACTTGGGACACCTGGTGGGAAAGGGTAAGGTGCAGCCCCTCCAGGCCAAGATAGAGACTATCATGAACTGAGAGACTCCCAAAACCCAGACAGAGGTCAGAGCATTCTTGGACCTCATAGGGTAATACAGGAGGTTTGCCAAGGGATTTGACACCATTGTTACCCATTGATTGATTTGAATTCTAAGAAGCATCCCAGAAATGTGATTTGGACAGAGGCATGTACAACTGCATTTGACTCCTGGAAGCATACCATGTGCCTAGCCCCTGTGCTCAGGGCCCCTGATAAACTTGCAGAAGTTTATCATTTAGACTGTTGCCTCAGAACATGGCATAGACACAGTGCTATCACACCGAAATGAAGACGGCCTGGACCAACCTGTAGCCTTCATCTTCAAGAATTTGCTCCCTAGGGAACAGAGGTGGAGTGCAATAGAGAGAGAAGCTTTTGCTGTGGTCTGGGCACTAAAGAAGTTGAGGCCATACCTGTTTGGCACTCGCTTTCTGTTTCAGACTGACCACAGGCCCCTCAGGTGGCTCATGCAAATGAGGGGTGTGAATCCAGAATTGTTGAGCCGGTTCATTTCCCTACAGAGTTTGAACTTCAGGGTGGAACACAGACCAGGAGTAAACCATGCCAATTCTGATGGTCTGTCCAGGTTTTTCCACTTTAGTGATGCAAACTCCCTAGAGGTTGCATAGATTTCCCTACTTTCGGCTGGAGGGACACATATTAGCCCTATCATTCTTAGGGTGGTCTTCCCCAACTTTTTGCCTGCCTACATCCACCTTTTGCTGTATCCTTTTCTTGGCCTTAGGACTCTGAGCACTTTACCAGTGCTAACCAGTGTTAACATGCATGTGCTTCTCTCCTAAAACATGGTGATATTGCCGTATATCTGATTGGTAATTTTAGTTTACATGTAAGTCTGTTTTAAAGTGGTATACTTTATACCTAGGGCCTGTAATCTAAATGCTACTAGTTGGCCTGCACCACTGGTTGTGCCACACACACACAAATTGCCTTTCAAACCTGTTTCAGGCCTGCCATTGCAGGGCCTATGTGTGCAGTTTATTGCAACTGCGACTTGTACCCATGATGTTACTTGTCAAGCAATACACTCCCTTTTATTACACATCGGTCACCCCTATAGTAGACCCTACGTAGCCCTATGGGCAGGGTGCTGTGTAACTAAAAGTAGACATGTACATTTAGGTTTTACTTGTCCTGGTAAGTACAAACAGCTAAATTCATTTTTCACTACTGTGATGCCTACTCTTCTCATTGGCTGGCATTGAGAATTATTTGATATATCTTTAAGATGTAATTCTTGATTCCAAAGTAGTAGCTACATTGATTCATGTTTCATATCTTTGGAATGGAAATGATGAATCGTCTTACGCTGTGAAGTTGGATTTGAGATTACTATTTTAGAAAGACCACGTTTTAGAAAGTGGACATTGCTCTGCTCTCATCTTTGCTCTGTGTGCCTGCAGCCTCTCTCTAATACACATCTCGGCTGGGTGACAGCTATACTTTGTGCATTCCCTCAAGACAGCCACAAACACAGAAATGGTAGGTGTGACAGAGGCCTCATTTGAATTCATCTGCATTTTGATAGCCTACCTGGACAGGAAGGGGGAGAAGTAGCTCACACTTACATCTGAATAGGCTGTGTCCTGTAATGGCACAAATGACTGATTACCCCCCACAGATAGCCTGCAAGACATGTCTTGGATGAAAGGAGACCTGTGCACTTCAAGGAGATACTTTAAAGTCACCTACCACTTTCAAGGCACATTTGAGTATAATTACTGAGGCTCTGACCCTACCAAAGAAGTACAAGACTAGACCTAGGAAGAACTCTCCTGGATTAAAGAGTGCTTTGCTGTAAGGATTGCCACTTTGCCATGACTGATTGTTTTTATCTGAAGTCTTAGGGACACAAAAGACTTCCTACAAGCCTGCTGGTGCTGCTGCACTCTGCCATCTGGAAGTCCTACCCTTGGTGTGAGGTGCCTCCTCCAGTTATTGGACTCAGAAGTGGGTTCTGTAGCTGTTTTTTTTACAAAACTGATGCATTTTCAGTACTGCGCCGGTCAGAACTGATGCATCACCCTTCAACGCCGACGCAGAGGCTGTACAATGATAACAGTTCTACCGCCTGCGTGGCTCAACGATGATGATTTGTGTGGCTCAGCAATGACTCATTGCCTGCATTTCAACAGAGCTGGACTATGACGCAGTGACCCGATTGCATGGAAACGATTGACGTATTGTGCTCACATCATTGATGCTTATCTCCATCGAAGGTACTGTTTCAGCGGGACCTGTGCGAGGCTCGTAGTAACTTGCCCTCAATCGCTGTCAGACTGAGCTTTGGATTTAGTAGGACTTGGTACCTGCATGTCATCCCAGTAGGACCGCGTTTTTCTGGCACACTACTCCCTGAGCCCATTGAACATAACTCAGCTGGGACCCTTGGTCCTATAGGGACCACGCACAGAGCTATATACCTGTGAATGCACCAACCTTTCAGACTTTATCAATATAAGTCTTGGGGTGTACCAATCTTATCCAAAACAACCCAGTGTTCTGAATATACACAGATTATTAAATAAGACTTAGGGACCCCATGTCTGTTTTATCAATTATAAACATGGAAATTGGTTTGACTTCTCTGACCAATTACAACAAATAGGGAAAGTTGAGACGGTGTCCTGAGGAAGGCAACCTGCCGAAACGCACGTAGTCCTATCTAGCGCCAACCCTCCTTTCTGTCCATGGTGATTTGGACTTTATTGGAAATATAAAAGCTAAACTATTGTATCAATTGATATCAGTATTATGTTTGTTTTAAATTCATGTGATTACGTCTTTTGTGTTGTTGATGCACTGGGATTCTATGTTGTTGATACACTGCAATTACAAAACATACAGAATGATGTATTTTTGATATCTAAAGGAAAATAATTTAAAATAATATGTCAAATAAACTAAAAATATATTTTTGATAATAATCAAAGCACTATGTCGTTTGATCAATTGTAAAATGTCCTGTTATAATTTCATATATTCATGTTTGTCATTAGCTTGTCTTGTCCCCTTGAGCTTTGGATTTACCCCAGACCCTCACGGCCTCAAGTACTCGTTTAGTGCTATTGACGTCTAAGCACTGTTTTTTGCATTTATTCTTTAAAAATTCATATCCTGACTTCTACTGATTGGAATTTTGTTGTTTTGGGGTTATTTTACTCGAATAAATGTTCTCAATTTTTCTAAAACCTGTGTGGAGCCTTTTGTGGTGTTTCTTTGTGTTACTGTGTGTGTATATATATATATATATATATATATATATATATATATATATATATATATTACCTACTGGCGGTCGCCAGTAGGTAGTTATAGTTAGGATAATTTTCAAAGTTAAATCTCAACATTCTATTTTGAATAACTTTGGCGCCGGTTGACGAATCTGCCTGAAATTTTCAGGAAAATGGTCTCATGGCGGTCCGGTCCTTCCCTGAAAGTTTGGGGGGGATTCGTCAAGCGGGGGCCGAGATAAAAGGGGGGTCCCAAAACGCGTTTTCCCCATGTTAATTTCCATAGGGCGGTCGATTTCACTTTTAGCCCGAACGGCTGAATGGATTTCCACCAAACTTGGCAAAATTGTAGGGACTGGTAGCCCGATGTGCCTTTGCTATGTCTCAAGATATGTGCTCCAGTGGATTTTGAGTAATTTAGGTTCAAAAAAATATATATATCTATAGCCGCGCTCCCGTGCGCGCACGGGAGTGCGCTCCAGGCGCGACACGCGACTTGCGCGCAGGAAGCTGATTGGATCTCAGTTGTCTGTAAACATTCTAAACAGTGCGGAGCGGCCGCCATCTTGTGTCTCGGTAAAATCGAGACACAAGGAGTTTGAAAAAAAAAGGGGCAAATGACCATAAGGGGGAAGAGTAGACCCCCTCTGACCCCCTAGGTTTGATGTAGGGACTAAAATAGGGTCCTGCAGGGCATTAAAAATTTTTTTTCGTTTTGCGCGGGGATAGCCGCGCTCCCGTGCGCGCACGGGAGTGCGCTCCAGGCGCGACACGCGACTTGCACGCAGGAAGCTGATTGGATCATAAGGGGGAAGAGTAGACCCCCTCTGACCCCCTAAATCCAGGACTATATTTATGAAGGCCTTGCGCTGTTAGTTTTGCGCTTCCTGTGCGTCAATTTTTGTGACGCACCAGCGGTGTAAAAAAATGCGCATTGTTATGCAATATTTAAAAAGTGACGCATCTATCTAGATGCGTCACTTTTTAAATATAGTGCAACGAGGTACATTTTATTACACTGCTGGTGTTATGCGTCACTTTTCTGTGCGCACTCCTTATGACGTTCCAGATGTGTCATATTTAATGTATGACGAATCATGTTGCAGATACAATATGGCGCAGAGTTTTAAAAAGTGACCCATGTACCTAGATGCGTCACTTTTTAAAAATAGCGTCAGGTATAATGTATGCAGAGGGGGTGTTCTCTCGCAAAAAGCTTTGTAATAGCGACGCAGTGAAATCTTTGAGATTTCACTGCGTCAGTTTTAGGATGCTGTTGCGTCAAAATCTTGTGTCTGCTTTACAGCAGGTGTTAGACTGAGGCAAGACCTTTCATATGCTGCTTTCCCCATTTGAAAGGACACATTACTGGAGTTGCGTCACTTTTGTGACGCACTCCAGCAATGCGTTACTTGGAATGTCATAAGGAGTGCGCACAGAAAAGTGACGCATTGCACCAGTAGTGTAAAAAAATGTGTTGCGTTGCGTTATATTTAAAAAGTGAGGTATCTAGGTAGATGGGTCACTTTTTAAAATCAAGCGCCACATTATATCTGCGTGAGGTATAATGCATGCAGAGGGGGTGTTCCCCCACAAAAAGCTTTGTAATAGCGACGCAGTGAAATGTTTGAGATTTCACTGCGTCACTTTTAGGATGCTGTTGCATCCTTTAAATATAGTGCAACGAGGCACATTTTATTACACTGCTGGTGTGATGCGTCACTTTTCTGTACACAGTCCTTATGACATTCCAGATGTGTCATATTTAATGTATGACGAATCATATTGCAAGGAGTTACAGATACGTCAGTATTTCTGACATATGTGTAAACATAAAAGTGATGCGAGGCCGGCGCAAAATTTTGACGCAATAGCATCCTAAAAGTGACGCAGGGAAATCTCATAGATTTCAGTACGTTGTTATTCCCAAGCTTTTTGCGAGGGATTGCCCCCTCTGCATACATTATACCTGATGCAGATACAATATGGCGCAGAGTTTTAAAAAGTGACCCATGTACCTACATGCGTCACTTTTTAAAAAATAGTGTCAGGTATAATGCATGCAGAGGGGGTGTTCCTTGCAAAAAGCTTGGTAATAATGACGCAGTGCGTCACTTTTAGGATGCAGTTGCGCCAAAATCTTGCGCCTGCTTCACAGCAAACCTTTCACATGGTGCTTTTTCCATGTGAAAGGACACATTACTGGAGTTGCGTCACTTTTGTGACGCACTCCTGCAATGCGTTACTTTTGTGTTTAGAGATATGTCAGAAATACTGACATATCTGTAACTCCTTGCGAATTGATTAGTCATATATTAAATATGACATATGTGGAATGTCATAAGGAGTGCGTCCAGATAAGTGACGCATCGCTATTTTCACGTAGCGATGCGTCACTTTTCAGAAATGAGGCCTCCAGTTTATTCACTGTGTCATAAATTTCTTTTCTAACACTCACCTTCTTTCAGTCCTCCTACTTCACTTCCTTTCACCTCTCATACCTTTCTGTTCTTTCTTACTCATTCTCCTTTCAATTATCAATGCACTATATTTCACTTACTCTTCATTTTTTAAGATTATAGCTCTTTGATGAGAATTGGAGGTAGTTCTGAAAAGAACTTTTGGTTTTCTTCTTTTAACTGAAGAGGAACAAAAACAGGGAATAGAAACTGCTCAACAGGAGCAAAAAGAAAAGAAAAAAATTAGGGGTGGGAAGGGCAGTGATGGTTCTCTAATGCCCGAACCATGAGCAGGACACTTTGCTCCCCATAGGTGAGGAGTTGATTGCAGTATCTGCATCTGACGACCCCATGGTTGAATGCAGGTTGGATGTTTGCTACCTGCCCCTGAGATTGATCTCTTCCGGAAGAAGTTGCTCCTCCTGTAGATGTAGAGGCCCCATCTCTAGGAACCTCCTGTGCCAGAGCCCTGACACTTTCCCGGGCAAAATTCTGGGGGTGCCTGGTCTCCACATGTCGGATCATCGTAAAGTTTCCAAAAGAGTACTTTTTTTGGGGGTTACCCCGTGACAGGACCTTTTTGCAGATCCTGCACTCTACTTTTGGTGCATTCACCTTCTTCTGGTCTGCTGGGAATTTAAAGAATTTCCAAATGAAATGTCCCTTCACCTTTGGGGTAGGTGGCTCTTCATCAATGAAGTCATCTTCACTGCTGGATGATCTGGCAGCCATGATGAATCCAGGAATATGGAGCAGCAAAAAATGCAGGTCTTTCAGTCACAAAAGTGAAAGAAGAAGTGAAGGAAATGGGTGGGGATTTCATTCATTGTAACAAAAAACTGTTAGCAACCAATGAAAAGTGTTATTTTAGGGTCACATGACCTGACGCGCTTACGATGCGCGCTCGGGTGCACTTCCGGGTGCGTTTACGCAGCGCGATCGTAGGCGCTTCCGGGGCGCACACGTGGCGCGATCGTAGGCGCTTTTGCGTGCGTTTAGGCGCCGCGCACGTATGCGCTTCCGAGGGCACGTACGTTGCGCGCCGAAGTGACGTCATCAATCTTTAATAGAAATGCATAATCATTTTCCATATTAAAAAAAACAAATTTTATTTGTATGGTACGAAATGTTTTGCATTATTATTAACTTTTCATTCATATTTTTTTTTCACGAACGACAGTTGCGCTCTGGGTGCGCTTTCAGATGAGCGCACGGAGAAGCTTATAGGAGAGCTTAGCTGAAAGCTTCCCCGTGCGCGCACCCAGAGCGCAAAAAAAAAAAATTATAAAAAAAATGAATACTTAAAAAAAACAGCAAATTGTAAAAAAAAAAAAGGTTAGAAACTCGATATACAAAGGAATTAGCATTTAAAAAACCTATGAAATGCACTGAAAAAACCATAGGTTTCACACCAGTTATAGTTAGGAATTAGCATTTAAAAAACCTTTGAAATTCACAGAAAAAACCATAGGTTTCACACCAGTTATAGTTAGGAATTAGCATTTAAAAAACCTTTGAAATTCACTGAAAAAACCATAGGTTTCACACCAGTTATAGTTAGGAATTAGCATTTAAAAAACCTATTAAATTCACTGAAAAAACCATAGGTTTCACACCAGTTATAGTTAGCTGGAAATTTTACTGATATAAAACCATTGAAATTCCCACGTTATAGTTAGTCGGACTCACTATAACTTGCGCGTGCAATGCACTGCTGATGACGTCACATATTACATCACTCATGACATGGTCAGTGACATCACTCATGACATCACTGATGACACCATCCTTGTGACATAGTGACAGACCTCCTCTCAGTGTAAAGTAACCCTTGAGACACATATTCAAAAATAGAAACTGAAATTTTTTAAAAATGGACATACCTATATCAGTTACAACAAGCAATTCTGTACTTCCACTATCTATATACTCATCCACTCATTCACCAACAGTTCTATATAGTCACTCATACATATACTCACTCATCATATGAAGAGATACACCTATACATTCTGTTACACACCGACATTCATCCAAAAGTTACTCACACACATATTCACACGTGCAAATAAACTATTGAACAACCATTTATTTGAAAATAGAGTTATACACACACTTCCACCTTACTTCTATTGAAAATTACACATATTTATTCTCTTAAACAATCACTTATAGAAACACATACTTATTTAAACAGGAACTCTTACAATCTCTTACTCTCACATATACTCAGTTATATACATCAATATTCATATATACTAGATTAAAACATATGTAGTTACTGATAAAGACACTAGTGAGACAGTCATTCACTCACTAACAAACACATATAGACACTCATCCACCCATACAGTCCTGTACATATGCTGTCTTCAAAACACATACAAACAAAGAGTCAGTCACTCATGCATCTATGTGCTAAGTAATACCTCCACCTAACCATATAGACACTCATACTAATACTAATAAAAATATCAAATAACCCATATACATACGCATGTAGCTACTTATCAACACATGTAGCCACTTATACACAAAGTGAAACACTAATATATGTATTTAAATATTTAAACATAACTCACTAATATTTATTTTTCAGAAAGACACATATTCACTGGATGGTGTCATCAGTGATGTCATGAGTGATGTCACTGACCATGTCATGAGTGATGTAATATGTGACGTCATCAGCAGTGCATTGCACGCGCAAGTTATAGTGAGTCCGACTAACTATAACGTGGGAATTTCAATGGTTTTATATCAGTAAAATTTCCAGCTAACTATAACTGGTGTGAAACCTATGGTTTTTTCAGTGAATTTAATAGGTTTTTTAAATGCTAATTCCTAACTATAACTGGTGTGAAACCTATGGTTTTTTCAGTGAATATATATATATATGTGTGTGTTGTGCACAAATACTTTGTACATGCCCTCCTAAGTTAAGCCTGCCTGCTCTGTGCCAAGCTACCGAGAGTGAGCACAAGTTAATATGAAGTGTGCATCTAGCTTACCCTGACCAGGATTACAGTCCCTACTAGCCAGGGTTCAAACCTCTTCCACCTTGAGACCCAATTTTTAACAATGTTGTATTAGGTACTGCCTTAACATACCACCAAGGACTTGAAATAGCACTAGTCAAAATTTGATGTGTTTTAGATGTGGAACTGCTAATTGAAGACAGACCTGCCTCTCCGTTTTGGGGTATTTGGTGCCTTAACTAACATAAATTAAATTAGAGTTGAAATGTATCTGCATAGACAGAATCTAGCAAATTAAGATGCAATTATAAAGACTCTTTTATTGTCTGTGAATTACAAAAGGGATCTGGGACCTCTAGAAGAATTCCTCAGGGCTCATTTTTATCCACCTTTAGTGTTTTTTTTTAACTTCACCAGAATTACACTTAGAAAATCTAGTTGAGGTGAAAATATATGAAACATACTTGTGTTGCTGGGGTCTAGGAAATCCATAGAAAAGAGACAAATAACAGTAGAAGGTTTCTCTTAAATAAGTAGCTTGTTTATTCGCAGATAAGAAGGCCCACAGCATACCATGTGCAGCCAGAGCGAAGAGCAGCAGGGAACTGTCCAACACCGAGCAACATAACCTTTTAACATCCTAGACAAAGAGCATTCTAAATTCTAAAACAATAAAAGAAATGGAAAACAATTCGATAACAAGAAAGTGTGTATTATGATACAAACAAATCAATTTAGATCAGAATCTACAGATTCACAGGTAATTTAACTTCTCTCGAACTGCGTGCCCTACAATGTGGAGAGGCTAATTTAGTTACATCAGAGGAGACTTTAGGAAGGACACCTGGGTCACATGCTACCTACTCAGATTGTGGAATAGGCATGAATTCTCAAGTCACTGGCAAACAGAATTGTTGATGCAGATGGACAGAGGCAAATTATCATTCACATACAACCTATCAATATCCTAAGCAGGCAGTTGCCCAAAACTTAGCAACCAGACCTATTAGCATTTGATCGAGCAGAAGCTTATTCTCCCTTACTCTTATAATTGCACTGGGCCCACATACAAACTTTAGCAGGTTTCGCCAAGCTTATACTATACCAACAGAGGCACTGGTCCTCAGATTGATATTTCACAGTCGTATTGTAGTATAGTTCCTATATTCCCAATAGGCTCTGCGCATTCGAATAATATACACTATAGATTTGACATAGGACTGAGGTCGGAATGTCTCTATAGAGTATACTTAACTTAATTGTTTGTGTGCCAGCTAACTCAGAGGTCACTAGCAACTTTCTCGAATAAACAAGAAGGGATTAGTCTCTGACAATTGCATAAACATGACAACTTTGTTTCCCCTAGGACCAGAACAATATCTTCAGAGTCGTGGAAACAATAGATAACTATTTCAGTCAGTCAATTGTGCATGCTTCGTTTCTACAGAGTTGCGGAGAAATAGAGAGACGGGCATTTCAATAAAATGATTAATTGAACAGTCTTATTTCTCATGCAAGAGATATGAACTGCTACAATCTTTAGACAGATTGTGAAGTATAATGCATACAGCACAAACAGTAATATAAAATAATACTGTAATAACATTGTCTGTTGCTATGACATATATAAAAGTACATACATAAATAACACAGGCTAAAAATACTCAACTGGTGCTTCTAAAATACGCGTACCCCAATGTACCTAACCTAGGTCTAGTACCAGGGAAGAAGTAGGAGCTGTTTAGCATGAGTTTTAGTTCTGCCAAGAATTGCCAAAGGTTTCTCTAGGTTCTAATCATCTCCATACCTTAAAATGAGAGAGGTTGGTATCTCTTTCACGGGACTCGATTTCCCAACACCCCGCAGAAACACTGGAGCCGGATTCTCGGCAGGAGGATGTCAGCGTCTTGTCAGTGCGTCAGCTGGAGAGTTGGCTTTCTTTGGCACTTGCTGTACCGAGGTACGTCGTGTAAGTAGGTAGTCAAACTGCACCAAACAACACCGTGCTTTGACATAATGAGTAAAGGTATATTTATACATTGAAGGTGCTTAGGAATGCCAGTATTGACGTAAAAGTCGGGCATATAAATGTCATGAATGAACCCCTAAGGAATAGTTGTTCATGTATAATAACGAGTTCTTGGAGAAATCAATATCCAGGCAAGGGGAAGTCCCTAACGGGTTAAGAGTTTGGATTTCCTAGAAATCATTGTGACGTAGATGAACGGATGGAAGTAGCCATGCCTGTATTTGGGTGGCATGGGCAATGCCTAAATAAGGACTGGATTTCTATGCCTACATAAGCGTAATGTGAATTATACCTATATAAGGGCATGAATCTGGAAATTCATTCGGAATCTATAATCGAACACAACTGTATTGAGGGGTGAGAATTCAGGATGTCCCAGAACTCTTGGCTACTCATTAACGACCAATGAATTAGTAGCCAACTCACAAGTTAGTGATGAGGTTCAAATATACTACTCTCAGAACCATTCTATAGACATAGAGTTTTGCAATGGGAAGACCAAACCGTCTAAAAAATGTTACGTCAGGCCAGTATTATACAGACCAAAAGTTCTGCAGTTGCAACACAAAATACTCATAACAAAACATGATTTTCTGATAATAATCTATGACTCTCTCTGTCACACATTTAGAATTAAATCAAATAAGCACAGTTTTAAAGATAAGACATTAAGACACAATGACAGTCTAAGGCAATTTTTAGATAATATGATTATTGAAATAATGATTCAAAATCAATGCATACAAGCAACATTTTAAGTAGCTCAGTTAAGAATATTATAGCACGTAGCATGAAACCACACATTTAGTCAAAGTATTCTTTTCAAAAGGAGGGTAGTTTAACATTACAGAGTCCTATAACAATAAAGGCAGAAGGCTGGTTCAAAAGAATTCACCCAGGAAGGGAAAGGGTTCAAATTACAGTCTACTAGGGAAAAGTCCATGGGCAAGGACAAAAGGGAAATAGAGCAAAATCGGGAAAGTTCAGATCTGGTCTCTTACCAGACAGTCAAAAAGAGTTCAGCAGGTAAGTTCCTTGCAAAGAAAGAAAGGAAGAAGCATGGAAAGGTAATCAGTAGGTCTGCAAAATATGGATTCTGAATCAATCAGCAGTCAAAGCAGCTGCAGCAGAAAGCATTCCAAAGTGTCCTCTTCAAGTAAGAGTGCTGCTACCCCTCCTTTGGGGAGTAATTTGTATAGTACGAATGATGCAGTCATGACATCAGTAGTCCTTCCACAATGGTTCGATCATCATCATGTGTTCGTTCCTCTATTCTTCAGGTACATTTTTGATACTCCAGCATACTTTCTCATGCTGGTCATGAGAATTGACTGTCCATTCCATCCTCATAGGTTAGTTGACAAAGAGCTTATTTACTTTGTTGCTTTCCATGGATATAGTGCACTATTTTTACACAAGGATGGACTACAAGAAAGATTTTTGTCGCCTAAAGAATAAAGCAAAATTTGAAGAAATGTATCAAAGTCCATTACACTAGGCTATGAAATAATGCAGCCTAAGGAAAAATAAATTTCAATTGCATTTGTGTTTTCATTGTCAAGATCAGTTTATGTGTCATGGAAGGCATGATTAGCTTTTCCACTGCATCAAGCCCCCTCTGATGGCAAATCAAGTCATCACAAAAATCCACATTAGACCTTCACAAAACAGTTTTGTTGCCTTCAGCCTTTTTCATCTAAACTCTTCCAGAATTTTCATTATATCATAATATTTACATTGTTCATCTTCTATCTCAAGATTGGATCTTGATCTTTTCATTCCTTGTGTATTCTTTTTATATTTACAGAATTTGAAAGATAATTTCATCATCAGTATGCACAAAGAGATTGCCACTATTGGTCTCAAAATTGATATCACTAATCCATAACCTAATTTACCCAACCAGATTCTAAAAGTTGACATCCCTTTCCTATTATTTCCCAAGCACCATCAGATTTGAATCCTTTCAGGTCTTTGTTTAAGTCAGAATGTTTTAGTATAGCTCTCTAAATCTCTGCTCAGAATGTAAGTGCAACGTTTTTTGACCTTCACCAATGACAGACTCAACCCTCCTTCGCGAGAAGGATGTCAAGGTCAAGTCTATTTTGTATCGACATTGTTCTTATTGAAATCATTTCAATATCTACAATAGAAAATCACCCATCTATACTGGTGGCTAATATATCAACTATAGGTGAAAGCTTTCTAATTTTATGTGAGTTAATGCTACTCCTACAGAAGGTATTAATGCTCCAAAAATATCACCTACTATTTCACTAGCACTCACACCTCTCTTCATTCTCCAGTTTGTCTCTTTTAACTCTCCTCTAGTAGTTTCACGACACAATTCTGAAAAATCTAATCCAATATTACATCTTTCATACCATCCTTTAAGTAATTCATCAAAATAATTCTTTCAACAATTATAATACACTCCAGGAAAGATAGGATCAGCTCTTTCTAAATATGGTTCCCAGTTTTCATAAAAATCAAAGCTATGTTCACACGCATAACCACCTACCAATTTTGTATTAATATGTGATCTTCTTCTGTATATATAAAGTTTCCCTTTCTGTTGGCAGTCTAAAGCTAAAGTAGCAATGCCTTCAACCATTTTATTTTCTACTTCTGGTAAATTCTGAAGGGCTAGTTTTAAAGGTGCATCAGTTTAATTTGTCACATTATTTAGTCCACTTCCTCCTAAATCTATGAATTTCTACTCTGATCTTCCTATTTTACATGTTAGGTTATGTCTATGTGCATAAGCCATGCCCAAAGATTGAGTTGCTCTAACTAGTTAGCTCATAGCTTCAACAAGTGAACCTTCAGGATGTGGATTTAAACTTTTTAGTACAGAAAGTTCGGAAAAGATCAGATCTTGATTTGAAAAATAATATTGTAAGCAATCAGTACCATAAAACAAACTAGTCAATACATTGCAAGGAATTCCATATGTTAACGATACACTGTGGTAAGTAACTCCTTTGGCAACTGATGCAGGTAATTGCATACAAACACTTCAATCACTAACATCCGTTGAATCAATATACGCGTCTAGTAACCTAGTATAAATATTCAGTAAACTATCAGTTTTTGGAAAATCAAGACCTAAAGTTTTATCATTCAAAAAATTAAAATCATTGCTTTCAGCTTTTTTGCCATTTTGAAAGAAGTTGTAAGCCTAGGATCATCAGTGGGTACATAATGTGGTAAGTTTAAATAGTAAGCAATGCAACTAATATCAAGACATTAACAGAAATAATTCCAGAATATACACATTTGCATGTAGGAGAGAATTCCGTGTTAGGCTTCATGGCTTCTCATGATTCAGGCTGTTTAAGTAAAACATTTGAAAGTAGCAGTAAGTGATTTGACCAATTCAGCAAAGTTCGACACAAAAATGCCAAGGCACACTGCAATGGTTCTGTACAAAATGAGAAATACACAGATCAGCTTTGTCGATGAGTATATTTAGTATACATTGTGCCAGTCCTTCAAGGGGTACAGCAATATTGAAATTCAAATCTACAACAAAGTTTGTGTAGTAGTTTCTCATGTACTTACTATCTATCCACACTGTACCACCTTTGATGTCACTGTCATAGTGATAGAATGTGATGGTTTGAATCCCAGGTGGTCAGTTCCTGAAAGCTGTGTAGATGAACAGTCAATAAAATATGTGCTCTTTCACTTACCTGGTCTGGTGTAATTACTACAAATTTGGTGACGAGGATGACGGTTTCTCTCTCCACCCACATGTACAGCGACGGTCTCCTGTGTTTCCAGTCTACGTGAGTCATCTTTGCTGTCTGCATTGCAAAGATTCACCCCTGCTGGGACGTCAAGACAAAGGTGGATAGGTCCGAGAAATTTGCGGAGATTCACCCTTGCTGTGACATCGAGACAAAGGTGGCTCATCATACCCATCTTGTGTACGCCACATTGGGTTAATCTTACCATTCCTGCCTGAGCTACATCGCTGGAGAGCCATTTAAAATATGTTTATTCTATTTTCCCCAGCGCTGCTAGCTGTCAAAGAGCATGTGGGAAGATACTGTGTGGTGGCATTTTGCAAGCGTGGCTGTGCTTCGTGTTTGGGACTCAGTTCGCTGTCTGGTCGAGATGCAATCGTGTATTGTGGTTTTCCCCTTGCCAAAGACTTGTCCATTTGAATTCACTGGGGAAGAGAACCTTCTCTCGCCACAGTTTTCCCCTTTTGATAACGCAGTAGAATCTCCATCAGGAGTCAGCGGATCTTATCTTCAGGCGGTAATCAGCGCATCAGAGGGAGCATGTCATCTCTTGTTTCCCTGGTGACGGCAAGGCAGATATAAGCAGAGCGTCAGAAGGTGCGCGCCATCTCTGGTTTCTGTGGTGACGGCAAGGCAGAGACGAACAGCGCGTTGGAGGGAGCGTGGCACCTTTTGTTTCCCTGGCCATAGTTAAACACGCATTCCCAGACAAAAGGCAAGCGGAAAGTTTGGGACACTCCGGTTTGAGGGTAAGCGGCATACAAGTGCAAGCAAGATGGCTTCCAATTGTTATAAGCAGTGCAGCAGTAAGTGCGGCACAGTGGTATCTGCATCCTGCTTGTGTGTAAGCAGCAAAGCAGCTACAGTTTTTTTCAACTATCTTTTCCGGGTTTTCATACTCCAATGCTACTTTCCCGGATCAACTCCGTCTAGTAGCTATTTAGCTACTGTTGTCGTACTTGTGACATTGGAAGAGGTTCAGTAGTCCAGTATCAACGTCGTATCCATTTGGTGATTTATTTGCACAAGTTCTAATCTTTTTATTTTACAGGAGGAATTTTCCATTTGTACAGTACTGTGCAAGTTTGAATCACAAGTCCTTATCGCTTTAATTCACAGGTGGACTATTATTGTTTCAACACAGTCTTGAAGTTAGATCTTTGGCAAACAGTTTATAATAATTGTATTTTCTTTTACATTGTGTTTGCCATGCAGAATGTGCAAGCCCCCCCTCCACCTTTCTTACAGCTTCCAGGTAATCCGCCAGTTAAGTGGAAGGTGGGGTATAGAGTATTTGTAAAGTACTTAGGTGCTATAGGGAGCTCAAGGTTTAGCGCTGAAAGGAAATGTTTCATCTTAGAGCACAATATGGGGTTTGAGGAACAAGCTGTCTTGGAACATCTCCTTCCCCTAGATATTGTTGAGGGTGAAGAAGAATTAAATGTGTACGATCAGGCAGTGAGCATGCTGGAGAAACAGTTTGATATAGAGAGTAGTCTAGTTGTTGCCAGGCACAAGTATTCTACTAGAGAGCAAGACGATGAAAGCATTGTGTCTTATGTAGCAGCCCTGTGTATTCTTGCTTCAGAGTGCAAATTTGAACACTTCACTTCTCAGCTCATTCGAGATCAAATTGTAGTTGATTCCATAGACAAAAAGGTCCAAGAAAAACTACTTACTTTAAAGAACCCTTCTTTGCAAGAATCTGTTACCATTGTCAAGAGTATGGACATTTCTCAAAAAGCCTTGAAAGAGCTTAAGCATTGGAAGAATATTGTTGGTGTGGTTAAGGACCATAAAGATCAGTGTGAAAAAACGCAGGGAGATAAAATCAAGCCCCAGTCTGAGCAATGGGGGAATAGGTATGTTCCCATCAAAACTGAGAAGAAAGGTTCATACTCCAAGAATCTTTGAACAAAATGTGGGTTTCCTTCACATTTTTCTAATTCAAGAGTGTGTCCTGCTAAGAATGCGTCTTGTCGCAAATGTGGTAAGCAGGGCCATTTCGCCAAAATGTGTGGTTTCCGTGGTAGTATTAACTTTGTGTATTCTGAGGAGGCTAAGAGTGATCCTTTGTGTGAGGTTGTCAGCTTGTATACTGATTTTGTAATGGTTGTGAAGGATGATTCTGAGGATTGTGTCAATCCTGTAATCGATGTGTTGGTGGATGGTAAGGTAAGTGTTTGCAATTGCTGGTGGATTCGGGGGCATGCATGACTATGATTACCAAGGAGTTCATTGAGAGTGCTTGGGGGAACAGACCTCCCAATCCATCAGACAGAAGTACTGTTTCCTGTGAAGGAAGGAAAATTTATTTAACTGGGTTTTTTGTGACCTTACTAGTTTTTAAGGACAGGCATAATCATGGGCATGGATGAAAGGGGAATAGAACAAAATTAGGAAAGTTCAGATCTGGTCACTAACCAGACAGTTCAAAAGAGTTCAGCAGGAAAGTCCATTGCAAAGAGAGAAAGGCAGGAGCATGGAAAGGCAATCAGTCTGTCAGCAAAAGAAAGATTCCAAATTGATCAGCTGCAACAGCAGCTGCGCAGAAAGCATTCCAAAGAGTCCTCTCTAAGTAAGAGCACCGCTAGCCCTCTTTTGGGGAGTAATAATGTTGCAGTCATGATATCAGTAGTCCTTCCACAATGGTCTTATCATCATGTGGTTATTCTTTCGTTAATCAGGCACATTTTTGATACTCTAGCATACTTTCCCATGCTGGTCATGAGAATCGACTGTCCAGTCAGTCCGCACAGGTTAGTGGACAAAGAGCTTATTTACTTTGCTTCTCTCCATGGATATAGTACAAAGGTTGAGTTCCCATCATTCATACACAAGGATGGGCTGTAGGAAAGTCTTTTGCCACTTAAAGAAAGTTGCATTAGCAAGAAAAAATAAAGCAGCATTTGAAAAAAGTATCAAAGTCCATTGCACAAGGCCATGAAATAATGCAGACTAAGAAAACAGAGATTTCAATTGCATTTTAAAGTTAGCATTTCTTACTTAGTAAAATAAACTCCTTATTAACTTCAAGCAATACAAAATAAATCATACATATCATATATAAGAATGTTGTACCGTTGTCAGATATTGTTACACAGAAATGTTCATCTCTCATTATGGCCTACTACAACAATTTCAAAAAGTAGCAACATAAATTATTTCATTAAAATCAAATCATTTATATGTATAAATGATCTTAATAATGTTAGGCACTTATATTAAAAGTTTCAGACTTCTAGCAGATTGTGTGCATAAATTTCATCATTGTCGAGTTAGTTATGACACTCTTCAATGAAGTCAATTAAAATGCTAATCTTCATTATACGTTTTCATAAAATCTTTGTTAATAATATATGGTAATCAGTTACTAAACATCTTAAATTCACTATTTCTTTAACACTACTGTTTCTACCTAGTCAAGCACACTTTTACAGTGCTGTGCCTTCAAGGTTTCCCATTTTCAGTGTTGTTTTTGAGATGCGTGATAAAAGGGAACATTTGTGTTTTTATTGTCAAGATCGGTTCATGTGTAATGTAAGGCATGATCAGTGTTACGCTGCATCACATTCTTGACAAAGAGCATTCTAAATTCTAATAGAATAAAATAAATGGAAAACAGTTAAATAAAAAGAGAGCAAATGTTACAGAATTATGTGAATATATGAAGTTGTGAAGCACTGGGCTTCGCAATTTCACACATCACTGAGTAAGACATAGATTATGTACTTGTATTTGAAATACCTTGTGGTGCAGCTTGACCTTAACACATTTCTATGTAAGCAAGGGACAGGTGTATTAATGGTAGTGTGGTCACAAAGCCTGATACTGGCAAATCATCGGTTTTGTGATAACAAAACCCTGAGTTGCCATTTGCAAAAGTTTTATTATGTCACACATGTCTTTGCTATTAACACTGCATTCATTGCAACTCCTTGCGGTTTGAAAGGAGAAAGCGACATGAAAGTGGTGCCTTCCTTCCTTGTGAATTTTAATGAATTGTATTTTTGTTTTGTGACTGTTATTGTGGTTGCATCCCATTGATGAAATATTGACTTCTCAAAGAGGGATGCATGGTGTTAAGTCCGCCTCGCGGGGCAATGTTGAGGGCCGCAGGTGCACAGGGGCCGGCGCAGGGGCAGCAGCAATAACCTGGACCACAGTGTGTGACTGGTCCGGGAGTACCGCCCTGAGTGGGGGCTTCCCTTTATTGAGCCCCGCAGGCCACGCCTGGCCTGCGGATGTGGGGCAACTAGTCTCACTCAAAGACTAGACTGCTACACATTACATCTCTTTCCAACTTAGTCCTCGAAAACAAAATATTTCAAACAGTTTAAACAGGTTAGCTGACAGCCACACAGTTCTTGGTACTTGCATGAACCCTGGATGCGAGGCCAGCTTCATCAGCAAGCAAAGTCTCGTAAGCGCTGGCTTGGGCGGGGGTTCGGCCTCAGGCTGTATCCCTGAGGACAGCCACGCAGCCGCGTGCTGTCAGGCATTGGATATTTCAGGCTGGGATTGGGCTGGTGCAGAGTGTTAGTTTCTGGAGTGTCTTGGCTTCCGCCGTTCCCCAGCCTTCCGTTTGGGGTTTCTGGTGCCGGAGTGGTAGTATCCCTGGATTGATCATTGGGATGTGCGACCTGGTGTTCCCCCGGGACTTCCTTGAACCATGAGACGTTGCGGGACACCTCATCTCCTCTTCTTTGTGCGGTTATCATGGTTCCCTGGTTGGCAGTGACTGTCCACGTCTCAGGTTCGTAGTTTGTTCGAAACTTCCCTATGGGACGGCGGTCTCACAGGAGAACGGTGGCTCCGGTGTGGAGCGTTCTCGGCATGGCCCAGCGGCGGATGCTCGCTTGCTGATTTTGGCGGGTTCTCCGATCTTGCGTGCTCTCCACCTCGGGAGGAGGCTGAGACCATCCCGGACAGGTGGGGACTAAGGGGCAGATTTATGATGCCCTTGCGCCGCAATTGCGTCACTTTATTTGATGCAACTGCGGCGCAAACAATGCGCCCTATTTACAACGTGACGCATCTAGGAGATGCGTCACGTTGTAAAGCCCTGCGCCATAAGGAGGCGTTCCTGAGCAGGGGGGGCGTTCCTGCGCAGGAACGCCTCCTGAAAGTGGCTGAGTCAAATCTATGAGATTTCACTCAGTCACTTTCTGGCCAATGCTGCGTCAAAACCCTGCGCCTGCTTGAAGCAGGCGTAGGTCTTGATGCAGCATTGTGTAGATGGGGCACCCCGAGCCTTGCTGGAGCTGCGTTGCGCTTGCGACGCAACTCCAGCAATGCGCCACATTTCCGGCACAGATGCGTCATGCATCTGTGTCGTTTTTGCACCATGGTGCGCCGCATTATAAATGCGGCGCACCATGGATGGCGTAGCTGTGGCACACGTTAACTGGCGCATCCCTCGGAATGCGCCAGTTAACATAAATCTGCCCCACAGTCTCTACTTGGGCCATGGAACATCAGTGCCCACGGGCTCCTATGAGTGGAGCAATGAGGGGTACTTTGGTATTCTCTCAAGAATTCGTGGAGTCTCTTCTCTGGGTCCGCTTGCTCGACTACCGCTATGCGGAACATTTTGTTCAGCATACGCATGAACCATTCGACGTTCCCATTTGCTTGTGGCCACTGTGGGGTGACTCGTCGGTGATGAATTCCTCGCTGTATCAGGAATGTAGCAAACTCTGCGCCTCGAAACGTCGGCCCATTGTTGCTGCAAGTCACTTGAGGGAAGCCGAACATAGCGAATACCTTTTCCAGTGTGGGACTCACGTGGTTGAAAGCAGTGGATGTGACCGGTTCCACTATGGGGTATATTGAGAATGCGTCCACGATCACTAGCGTGTGTTTCCCTCCCAGGAAACTACTGAAAACAATGCTCACCTTGGACCAAGGGACGGTGCACGCTTTTTCTGTGCTTACTGAGATTGGCCTCTCTGGGCCACTGGTCAGCAACACGGCGGGCAGCGACGAACATACTCTTCCACCATCTCCTTTAGCTCCTGGAACCACACCTTTTCCCTCATACATGCCTTCATCTTCGTCATCCCTTGGTGTCCTCCGTGGGGTAGTTGCATTGCCCTCTGTTGTAATGCCCAGGGTATTACGAGCCTGGGCCCTCTTAGCTGGACTCCGTCACTTGCAGCACTGAGTTCTTTTTGTATCTGCCACATTTTCATCAAGTTCTCAAGGTCTTCTGAGGTCCAGTAGTTGGCTTGATGAAGATAGTTCGTCCAGGACACTTCTTGGATGGCTTGCAGGGTGCAGGCATACATGGTGTCAGTGGCAGCTGCCTCCTTGATGTCGTCCAGGGTCATGCTCTGGGGGCACACTGCGATGGAAACTGTGTGGACATAGTGGTCAGCGTCTTCATCGTCGTCCTCTACCCTTGACGGGACTGGGTGTCTTAATAGAAGGCTGCAGGATTTTTGGCTCCTGGCTAGTAGACTACTTTCATTTCATACTGTTGCAGCTGGATTTCCCATTGCTCGATCCATGGGGGGTGAGGCGCAGTCCCTTTGAACAGAGGAACGATGGGTTGGTGATCAGTGACCATAGTAAACGGTTGTCCTTTCAGGTAGAGATGGAAGTGGCTGCAGGCCCATTTGATGGCTAATGCCTCCCGTTCAATTTGAGCGTATCTCGTTTCGGTGGGCGTTAAGGACTTGCTGGAAAATGCTAGGGCTACCCAGTGGCCTGGTTTGTGTTCTTGGGTCAGCACTGCTCCTAGCCTCACCGGACTGGCATCGACCAGTACCTCTGTTCTTTTCGTCGGGTCAAAGTATGCTAGCGTCGCCTCTACCAGAAGGGCCTCTTTGATGCCTTGAAACGCTTCTTCCTCTCTTTGTCCCCATTGCCACGTGGCATCCACCTTCATAAGGGCCCTCAGTGGCTCTGCTTGAGTGGCGAGTCCTGGGATAAATTGCCCGCAGTACGTGGCCATGCCTAAGAAACAGCATATTTCCGTTGGTGTGGTCGGCGAAGGGGCGTCCTTGATGGCCTGCGATTTCCTCGGGTTCACTTGAATGCCCTCCTGGTTGAACACATACCCAAAGAAGTCAAGGGAGGGACGGAAATACTGGCATTTATCCTTATGCAGGGTCGCCCCATGCTCGCTAAGGCGTTGTAGCGTGTTGCGGAGGTGCTTGTGATGGTTTGCGGCTGTCACTGAATGCATTAAAATATCGTCACTCACGTTCAGTACTCCGGGCAACCCTGATAGCATGTCTCGTATTGTGTTCTGGATTACTTCAGCCGCTAAGGATATCCCAAAATTCTGCCTTTTGTATCTCCTTAATCCAAGATGGGTGCTGAAGCTGGTAATATAGCCACTTTCCTCTGATAACGGGAGTTGCTCATACCCTGCGTTCAGGGCAATTTTTGAGAACCATTTTGAGCCATTTACGTCTGAGATGATGTTGTCCATCATTATCGTGATGTAGCATTCCCTTCGAATGGCTTTATTTGGTAGCTGCATGTCAATGCAGAGGCGTATGCCTCCTGGCTGCTTCAGCTTTTCTGCGATGACCATCAGGGACACCCAGGGTGTGGGCCCAGATACTTTTTTGATGACGCCTTGTTTTTTTTTTTAGATGGGATGGAGTTCTACAGTAGCCCCTATCAGACACGTCTTGGTGCCGAGCCCTTTGACTGGTGAAGGGGGTATGCAATTCCAGGTTTTGTTTCAAAGAATTCAATTATGTGCATCAGGCACACTTCTCCCCCCAGAGTATCAAGCGCATGTGTTCAGCACTATCCCCTGAATGCCCTTGCTGTAAATTACAGGATGCTGGATTGTACCACATGTTGTGGGATGGCCCGTTGCTGCACCCAGTCTGGTAAGGAGTGACCAACATGGTGCTTGACATGGAAGCACAAGCTCTCACTCCCACACCTGCATCCTGCCTACTGGGGTTATGCAACCGGGCGAAAGGTAACAAACACATCCTTAGGTTTGGTGATCTGGCCTTTGTTTTTTTCAAGCAACAAGTGGGTATACCGTGAAAGGAGCCTGCCCCTCCCGATATCCATCGCTGGCTTAATGTACTGCTAACATGGACACAAGCAGAGGTTCATACTTTTAAGTTGCTTTGCATGAGGGGGGACCCCCACAATGGTTGGGAATACTGGGAAACCTTCCTGTTTAACCCCTTCACTGCGGCGGCTATTCCGCCACAGTGCTAAGGGGAGAGGGCGGCCAAGCGGCGGGCGCCTGCTGGTGACGGAACCACTCCGTCATCAGCGTTGGTTGCTCTGTGCTCATGACGGAGCGGTTCCATCACAGCCCCGCCCGCTCAATAGAACGCTCAGCGCAGGCGCGGAATCCGTGCCGCGCAGGCGTGCCAAGCGGGCCGTGACGGAACCGCTCCGCCATCAGCACAGCGCGACCGCTGCTGATGACAGAGCGGTTCCGTCATCAGCAGGGGAGGGGTTAATGTAGAGCCACACAGAATGTGCTCCCACCTTGAAGTTGCACCTGCACTCACAAAAACACAGACATAGCAGCTGCCCCCACATGACATGTGTGGAACATGGGGACCCACAGGAACTAAGTCTACCCATACCACGACCTGCCCAGTACATGACAGGAATGGACCCCTGCCTCTCTGCAAAGCCACCACCTGCCCCTCATGGTTGAGCCCCCCTTCCCACTAGGCCCTGGCTACCTCTCGTGTGACATGCCCAGTACATGACAGGAATGGACCCCTGCCTCTCTGCAAAGCCACCACCTGCCCCTCACGGTTGAGCCACCCTTCCCACTAGGCCCTGGCTACCTCTCGTGTGAGAGTAACACCCCAATGGGTGCTTCCTCTGGCTACGCCCCTTCCTTACATGACAAGCATTACCGTACACCCAGTGCAGACTGCTGAGCTTGTTTGTTTGTATTTTACATTCTATCTTTCTGTTTATGTGTTTGCCAATGACATTTTTTCAATGGGTATTCCAGTGCTGACGACTATAATGCTTCACAGGCAAATATATGTAACACATGATAATGCTTTACTATGCCCGAAGCTATATTGGTAGCTGTTGCTTAACAATGTGTAAAACCCTAATAAACACATTTTTCTTAAAGTAAGGTGTAGGCACCGGTATCTGCGAAAATGGTGCTACCATCATGCCAATGGAAAAGTGGTGAAAACATGTCACAGTTAGTTTCACTTACCAACAAAATTCATAGCTGCAAGGTGTCCCAATGCCATGTGTGATACCTTCAACTAATCTCACTTTTTTACCCAACTGCTTTTTATTGCTGAAGTTTCGGAATCCAACAAAAATAATAATTTCAATTCCCAGAACAAAATGTGAAGTCCGTTAAAAGGTCAGGACTGACTTAAAGTAAGCCATTTGCTTGAGAACACTCTGGAGCTATGAATGTCCACGCATCTGTAGCACCACCTTAATGTAATAAGCAAATAGTGTGGAAAAACAATGGCGAGCATTCTTAATGCATTATGTATCAGGTGTCTTAGACTGCTTGGCTGTAAATTAATCTGGTACGATTCAGACTTTTAGAGGCTTCAGAATGTAACGGGCTGTTGCCAGGGTTAACCATTTAACATTGTCATAATATTCTGTACAGAGTAGGTGAATCACCCCTAAATCTGTGCAGGGATTTCTTTATTCAAACATTTGAATATAGCACTCTCACATTTTCTAATCTATTAATAGTCGTGTAAATCAGAGTCCTGATAGAGTGAGTGTGAGAGATTATGTGAAATAGGGTAATGGGATTTGAGTGTGAGTGGAATACGCAGACTTTCTTTGCTTAAAACAGTCTAACATATGTTCACTGGACACACTGTCAATGAAAAGACACTACATACCCTGCATTACTTCTCCTTTAAATTATATATGTGCTTTATAACAATCACTGCAAAAAGTAACATATTTTGTAAACGCTGGAAAACACAGTTTTTGTCAAATTTGGGGGTTAGGCAACTGAATAAACACTGATAAGCACTGATTTCAAAAGACTAGTTTTATAATATTCTTGCTGTAGCCTACTCCTCGGATCTATAAGAACTCAAACTGCATTTTTGAGCTTTAATGTTGTACAATAGTCTCATAAGATGTGCAAATAAAAAAGGCCTTCACAGGACAAAAGTCAAAGCCATAGAGGTTTGTTTTCAAATTTAAGAAACATTATAGAAGTCAAAAATTACTTATTCAAATTCAATTCAGCATTATTAATGCATCAAACAATGTAAATGCAGAAGGAATAAACATAATGTCAACTTCCAAAGCAAGTAAATAGCCAGGAACAAATTACTATAATAAATCTGCTCAGGTCAAAAGTCTCAAGCAAAATGACATAGAGATTGCTCAGTTTGAAAGGCAAAAAAAGTATAGACAACCTGATGTGGAATATGTCTTTGTGGAAGTAAGCACAACAAGTAACATACGTCCTAAAAAGGGCACATTTTATAGGTTTCAGGCAGTCAATAACTATACTCTTGACATGGTGAGATCAGACATTGTAGGGCAGTACTAATAAAGTGTTTACAATAAAAAATTATGCATCAGATAAGAACTATTTAGGAAAATGCAGCTTCATACATAAGTATAATAAGGTATACATAGGAAATAAGGGAAATAATATGACATTTGGGCACCATGTAAAAACAGTAGAAAGTTAAACTTCTTAGAGCAGATGCAGGCAAAGAGCATTTAGTTTATCGGTAATATAGGAACATTTTGCACATTGCTTTCTTCTCAAGGAACCAAAATTAATACATTTCTGTCGCAAAATAGGTTCTGCTCATTTGATCCCCCTGAATTTTGCGCTTTTTGATCCCCCTGTTTTGGACCTTTACTGTGGGTGAAGCACACTTCTCGTGTCTCATCTACAGGCCCCAAATGGTTATTAAAGTGTGCTTGTTTACTGCAAGTATCCGCCTTTTACTCAATTAGAGTAAGGGGCACTGGGCTGGTTACATGTGAACATGTCTCACGTGTGTGCACTCATGAGCCAGATACATGTGTGAGACTATCATCACATGCAGTCTGATAGCTGCACATAGGTGGCTTGGTGCAGAAAGGACTCTGCAGGGATAGATGTTGACCTGGGGAAAGCCTTATATTATTAGTGGGCACTCATAGGTAAGGTCAGTAAGGTTTACTGGATTATCTGCAATATATCACTGTATTATATAGATAGGTGAAATCTTCCCTTAATTGCAGGTTTACTCCACCTAGGCCTAAAGAGTCCAGTGAGGTATCAAATTGGGTAGAGGATGCAGGCCGAGTTTGAACATGCAGGTCCTGAGAACCTACATGTATACCTCATGGTTGTCCAAATGTGTCATATTTCTCAGACTCAGTTCAGGGTCAGATATCAGGCCTTTTGTCACCCTGCTGGTCCAAGTTAACTACTCTGCTCTGCAGCAGATGTAACAAAGGCCTCCCCACACAAAAGGGGCAATTATAAGTGCTTCACTCAGCTCCTGAGAAGGAAGGAGTAGGTAGGAAAATGTACATCTGGTAATCAGCTGTCACACTGTACTAGGATTGGGACAGCCTAGGCCCCTTGAACAAAGGATGCAGCCCAGACATTTGCAGCGAACATAGGAGAGGCTCCACTTTGAGGTTTTGCTGCGATGATCCCTGGAAGTGATGTTAGTGCTGAGAAGCTGTGCACATTGACCAACTGACAATGCCATATTGGACTGTCCCAGCATGATGTTCAGGAGGGTAGGGACAGGGTGGAAGGGTGATGTGGCTTGGATTGGTTTGGGGTGCCTGGTATTTAGAAATCTCGACTCTCACGTATAACTCCTATATAATGGAGACACAGAAGGCTAAACACTGGACTTGGACGGCGACAGTGCCAACACCATTGACAGCTGGTAGGACAAGCCCCCTGATGACCTGATGGACTAAGGACTGTGCAGTTGGCCTCAGGACTAAGGGGTCTTTTCAGGACGAGTGACTCTGGCCCCTTTCCACCTCGTTTGTACCAGCTGAGGGAAGACTGGGACTTTTCTCTCCCAGTAAGAGATGAGGAACAACAGAAGCCAGGCAACGGAAAAACACTGGCACAGGGAACCAGTGAAACCATGAAACCAGCCCTTGCAGTGGGCCGGCTCTAAATTTCTAGCTGGATAGGGCTTCATCCTAGGAGCTGAATGAGTCCAAGATCATGGAAATAGGTGCGACAAGCCGCAAGTTATGCATCTCTATCAATGGCCTATTCAAACATACCCAAATGAGGAAATGGGTGCATGGGGCTCTGTCTCTATTTCTCGAGGGTGCCGTGGATGGTCTGGTGCTCGTGAGTCAACGCAGCAATTATTTTTTCTTCTGGGGGAGGAGTAGCCATGTGTGTGTGGCCATTTCCCTGATTTTTATTGGCCACGGGGACGCTCATCTTCCAGGGGGCCGACACAACAAGAAAGGAGCCCAGCAAGGCCCTATACCAAAATCCTGGGGCCCAGAGACCCGATCCCTGCAGCCCTGAGCCGAGCTGTGGAGACAGGGGAATGCGGCCGCACTCCTCAGCAGAGACCATGTGCTGCCTCTGCCTCCCATGCCCATGTCTGTTGGGACAGAAGGCTGTACCTGCTGCCTATATGAATAAATGGGAGGGAGAAAATGAATGCTGGCTCCCACACTGGCACAGCTCTATGTCAACACGATGCCTGCAGGGCAGCAGGGGAGTGGGCTCACCTCGCTGCTGCAGTGAGGTAGATGTCTTAGGATTTCCCAGGTAGGACTAGAGCATCACTATGAAAAGGCTTTGAAAAAAAAAGACCCAGGGCACAAAATCTTCGTACCCAAAACTCTGCGACTGAAGCCTCTTTATTAATTGTTCACAGCTCCCGGTTTGGGGGAACCACATATTGACCATCGGGGGCTATCTTGCATGTGAAATTCTGCCTGGCAGTGCCCCAGGAAACAACGTGTCTCTCGAGGGATGTGGGGATTGCAGGATGTGGGCAGCCACGCACCCCCACCATTAATTTCTAAAACTCCGCTCTAGGTCTTCCAGTGCATAGGAAACCTGACAAGGGAGACGTTTCAAGCACTTTCTGCAAAAGCTCGGGAGTGCAGGGACCTCTAGTAGTTTTAAAAATAGCTGCAGTCTATGTGGGCTATAGTGGTTCCAAAAACACACAGTGTTGTGGTGATTTTAAATACTTTATTTAAGAACATTTTGCTGACAGTGATCTTGATAAACACTGCAATGTTTTATTAACAATCATGAATGCAGTCATACATTATTACTGGGTACAATAGGATGATGAGTCCTTAATGTGGTTATGGATGGTTTATGGTGGTGACTATTGACACAGCCAATATGAGTGCCTCGATGGTGTAATGACCCCCTGACAAAGTCAATAGGCCTGTACTATTGAAAATAACACCCCCTTATATTGCAAGGATCTGCCTGGTATAGGAAGGGCGGTAGCCTAATTTTGAGGCTTGTGAGCCACTAGGCGTCAAATTTGATTTCAGAATGTTACCCAAGCTATTTCCATCTACCTTATTTATATATTTGTAAATTGGTGCACAGTATGTAGTAGTGTGTACAATACAGAAACAAGTTTATTTTTCAAAGAAAGAGCACGGACTGGATAATCATTTATCGAGTGTTATTATTGTGTGCTAGGAAATGGTGATCGCTAGCCCGTTCCATTGTCCCTGAGTAGGTCTTGGACTCCTCTGCTTCACTACCCTCACAGAGTCAAGTGCAACAATGGGGTGCTTACTTCCCAATGAGGTGAAATTGGTGGAACTATTACTTACACAGGCCTCACATCCTGCACAACTTTCAGACCAATTTCCTACACTTTAAGCTGGACTAATAAACAGTACCATGAGATTAATTTTTTGTTGCTGATTTTCTGAAATGTCAAGAAATGCATGTAGGAAACTCATTTATATCATTCTTTCAGCACATTTTTCTTTCTGGCACTGCAAAATGAATGTCAATGCCAGCTCTCTTGGGCTAGCCATATCAACTGACGTCTGGTTATACTAACTAAAACACATTTAAATCAAACATTATTTTCTATTAATTAAAACGCTCTGACACTTTTCTGTATATTCTCATAATATTTCATAACTTCAATACTATGTTGGGGAAAGTAAATTGCTGTCATGGTACATATTTTAGGAAGTCTTCGGGTATTTACAGTTTATTGTTGGGTTTATGTTGTATTGTTAGGGGCAGATTTACAATTACTGGCGCATCCCTGCATATCGGCCGGGATGCGCCAGTAATTGTGCGCCGCAGCTCCGTCCCCCCTTGATGCGCCGCATTTATAATGGCAGGGTACGCTCAGACGTGAGTCCCTTGCTCACTTTGCCACTGGATTCAAGCAAGCCGGGCTGAAGACGGCTGGAATGCCAGAAACCGGTCCTCGGAAGCTTGTTTCCGGTCCAGGGAAGACATGGCTTGGCAGTTCGGGCTGGACTGTTCTCATGAGGCACAGGGTCAGACTGATTTGCATATAGCCATGTCTGAACTGGGGTGACAGAGTGGGCTAAAGAACGGTGATGGATTAAACCCAGATCTTGTGACTGGGTGTGAGTGTTTGATTGGTTCAGATGCTCCGTCCATTACCACCCCCTTTTGTACCGCTTTTGGCCGCCATAAGTGTGGCAGGGTATGCTCAGACGTGAGTCCCTTGCTCACTTTGCCACTGGTTTCAAGCAAGCCGGGCTGATGACGGCTGGAATGCCAGAAACCGGTCCTCGGAAGCTTGTTTCCGGTCCAGGGAAGGCATGGCTTGGCAGTTCGGGTTGGACTGTTCCCATGAGGCACAAGGTCAGACTGATTTGCATATAGCCATGTCTGAACTGAGGTGGCAGAGTGGGCTAAAGAACGGTGATGGATTAAACCCAGATCTTTTGACTGGGTGTGAGTGTTTGATTGGTTCAGATGCTCCGTCCATTACCACCCCCTTTTGTACCGCTTTTGGCAGCCATAAGTGTGGCAGGGTATGCTCAGACGTGAGTCCCTTGCTCACTTTGCCACTGGTTTCAAGCAAGCCGGGCTGATGACGGCTGGAATGCCAGAAACCGGTCCTCGGAAGCTTGTTTCCGGTCCAGGGAAGGCATGGCTTGGCAGTTCGGGCTGGACTGTTCCCATGAGGCACAGGGTCAGACTGATTTGCATATAGCCATGTCTGAACTGGGGTGCCAGAGTGGGCTAAAGAACGGTGATGGATTGAACCCAGATCTTTTGACTGGGTGTGAGTGTTTGATTGGTTCAGATGCTCCGTCCATTACCACCCCCTTTTGTACCGCATTTGGCCGCCATAAGTGTGGCAGGGGATGCTCAGACGTGAGTTCCTTGCTCACTTTGCCACTGGATTCAAGCAAGCCGGGCTGAAGATGGCTGGAATGCCAGAAACCGGTCCTTCGAAGCTTGTTTCCGGTCCAGGGAAGGCATGGCTTGGCAGTTCGGGCTGGACTGTTCCCATGAGGCACAGGGTCAGACTGATTTGCATATAGCCATGTCTGAACTGGGGTGGCGGAGTGGTCTAAATAACGGTGATGGATTAAACCCAGATCTTTTGACTGGGTGTGAGTGTTTGATTGGTTCAGATGCTCCGTCCATTACCACCCCCTTTTGTACCGCTTTTGGCCACCATAAGTGTAGCAGGGTATGCTCAGACGTGAGTCCCTTGCTCACTTTGCCACTGAACTCAAGCAAGCCGGGCTGAAGACGGCTGGAATGCCAGAAACCGGTCCTCGGAAGCTCGTTTCCGGCCCAGGGAAGGTATGGCTTGGCAGTTCGGGCTGGACTGTTCCCATGAGACACAGGGTGAGACTGATTTGCATATAGCCATGTCTGAATTGGGGCAGAGTGGGCTAAAGAACGGTGATGGATTAAACCCAGATTTTTTGACTGGGTGTGAGTGTTTGATTGGTTCAGATGCTCCGTCCATTACCACCCCCTTTGGTACCGCATTTATAATGCGGCGCACCATGGTCCAAAAAACGGCACAGATGCGTCACGCATCTGTGCCGTAAAAGCGTCGCATTGCAGGAGTTGCATCGCAAGCACCACACAGCTCCAGCAATGATCAGCGGGGCCCTGATGTGCACAATGCTGCATCAATCCTTACGCCTGCTTCAAGCAGGCGCAGGGTTTTGATGCAGCATGGGCCCAAAAGCAACTGAGTGAAATCTTGTAGATTTCACTCAGCCACTTTTGGGAGGCGTTCCTGCGCCGGAACGCCTTCCCCTGCGATGGTACGCCTCTTCTGGCGCAGGGCTTTACAACGTGACGCATCTGGGAGATGCGTCACGTTGTAAATACCCCACACCATGGTGCATCTTATGCACTGCCGCTGCGTCACAAAAGTGACGCAACAGCAGCGTAAAAGCGGCACAAGGGGCTTGTAAATCTGCCCCTTAGTCTTTTTACTTCCCTGATCTTGCCGTGCTGAGAAAGTCACTGCTGATCCATGAAACAGGAGTTGGGTTCTATTGGGATGAAAGAAGTTTCACATCGAGGAATAAACTAAAATATAGGTATAGTAACACTAACATTCCCGGTTATATTCTCATGTATTTTTTTATAATAACCTTGAATGTGTTTTGAAAAATATCTTGTGCCCCAAGAATTAGCAAATTATATATATAATTCATAGTAGTGTAAAATATGATATCTTAATATTTACTGTGTGAAACACCCACCGGATCACACTTATTCTCAGTTATGTCTTCCTGAAATCGTGGGATTTTGTTCCAACCTCCTGCTCTTTTATCACTTCTTCAGTTATTAAAATGTGTTTTCAAAAAGTGTTTTTTCTGAGCTAAAGCAAGTAATAAGAACTTGACATACTTATAATTCCACCCACAATCACCATGTCAGGCAACTACTAAACATTTAGGATTTCATCCAGGGGCAATGCATGCCCAATTTCCGAAAGACATATTAACCTTAGGAAACGATTTTTAATTAAAATGAAGATAGAATACGAAAATACAAAAAAGTAATGACTTGGTGATGACCTGTCCTCTCTATAATATTATAACTCACATTTAATGTGCAAAACATTTCTATTAATTTTTTAACAGCATTCCACAAAAGTACACATTGTCAGGTGTCAAGTACAACGTGGAACATTTTGTCTCAAAAATTAGTTGGAATCATTTGGGCATATTTTTTTGAAGACCTGGAAAAGCGACTTTTTATTCAAAAGGCTTGAAAATATATTTTCATTTAGCACGGTTTTATGAGCTAGAAACTACTTAATATGGCATTTGAATTTGCAGTTTCATAGAGTACCATAAGCAGTAGATCACTGAATCAGGGCATCTAATCAATAATGACCTCACTGATATACTTGGAAACATGGCTGTGCTTTGAAGGGGAAGCAAAATGGCAAATATTTGCAAAGGCCCTCCCCCATCTCATTACATTTGGTTTAACGCATGACAAACACATTGCATCCACTACAATAATCTACACCCCAGATGGCAAGGTAAGTATAAGGTAGGTGCATATGTAATTAAGAATAGTAATTATACATTTAGCTGGACAATGTAGTGGCAGACTACAGCAGCAGTTCCTCCATTAGGGTAAATGAGCACCGCCCCTCCACTGCGAATGCAGAAAAGTGAAAAATAAAATGGTGATTACCATTTTATTTTTCATGCTGGAAGCCAAATCTGAGGGCAGAGCCAATGATGCTGATTGGCAGCAGGAGGTAGCAGTGTGCAGTCCACTTCAGTTTAAAGTGCGCACTTTAATCTTCTCCAACCCAAGCTTTTTTAGACAGCTGGGTGGAGAGCAGGCACATGTCCCCAGTGCTACCCCACTCTAGTCAATCCTGGTGCTTCTCTCATGCTGCCTGGTTTGGTAGAGGGGATTTGACTGAGGCTCTGGTAGCAGGTGCTGGAGACACAGACTGCTGAGACAGAGGAGCACTGAGTACCAAGGCAGTGGGTAAGAAACTTTTTTATTTGAACTTAGTTTAACTCACTGATAGACACTGTGAGGAACTCGCAGTAGGTTCCCCCTCAACTTCAGTGCTCTCAATCGTGGCCTGTTACGAACACTATTAACCGACCTGCGATTGAGAGCTTTGACGTTCAACCTAAGGTCAGTCCAGGTTTTCATGAGTGCTTGTCAATTGGTCAAATATTCACCCCATCAGCTTTATTTGTTAGCAGCCCCCACTGGTAGGATATGTAGTTCATGCAATATTTTTGTAGTTTGCTATTATTGGTCTAAATATGGAATCATACAAAAGAAATCGCTAAATCGGATGTTAAATATGTTATCACAAAGAATATGACCAACCACAGAAAATGTTCCCCCGTGAATTTTATATTCACCATAGAAAAGGCAAATGAATGTATCAAAAACCGACCTTAGAACTGAATCAGACATGTTCGACGGTCGTAGAGACACTCTGAATGGTTTCTAGAGAAAGGTAATGCAGCTGCCTGTGGTGATGTGAGGAGTGGGTAGAAACCTGCCTGGGAAATCAGCAATATAAAGGTAGAGAGGAAGAAAATGTCACCTTCTTTCAGATGGCAATAATTTCATGCAAACCCAGCCAACAGTCAAATCCTACCCAGGAGAGAGTTCTTTCAAATTGAAGCTAAGAAAATTGTACTTACCTGAGTGGCATATCAAAGTGATATATGAAATGTGACGATGAAGACTAGGGGGCATATTACCAAGCAATAGCGATAATTATCGCTATTGCTTGGTTAGAAACAAAAATTTACCGCTGAGCTGCGGCGATTTTCATCGCAAATAAACCTTGGTATTACCAAGGTTTATCGCAAATGCGATAAAAATCGGCCGCAATGCATGAATATCGCTGAACAGTCAGAGATATTCATGCATTACCGAGCTAATGCTCTTAGCCATGTTATCCACCTCCCATTGGATAACATGGCTAAGAACTGCTCAGGGGCAGGTGTTAGCTTTTGGAGATATTCGCGCTTAGCTCGAATATCTCTAAAAGTTGGTAATAGGAGATAGCGATGGTTAGGGACTGTTTCCAGTCGCTAACATCTTGGCACGCCCACTTTGCATGTCATTAGTGATAAATATCACTGACATGCAAAGTGGGGCCCAAGATGGTCGCTATCTCCTACTAGCTGTCGCTAACTGGTGTTAGCGACAGCTAGGTAATAGGGAGATACTTTTATCTCTGCTTTCTTGGCTTTTAAAGCCAAAACAGCGGAGATAAACCCCCTTGATAATATGCCCCTTAGTCTTTTTCATCACTGTAAAATTACTGATGCAGTTTACCTGAATGTCCACATGCAACAAATCATTTTATTCTGTGAAACGACCAGGCCACAGAGATTTTGTAAAGTTAGAGCTTCTGACTTCTACCTTACAGAAATTGTGGCACTGTCCTGGAGGGTGAATATACTTCTTTGAGTACATTATTCATATGCATTAATTCATTGATGTTGAGGTCAAAGTATTGATTGTACTATGCACTTTTATAAAAATGAGTGCGAACTAGAGAATGGCATCTCAAAAAAGTATCACACTTTTAATTTAAACTCGCAACTCAAAAGATTTAAAAGTACTGTTCAGTATGATATATGCCAAAGTTGACCAATATTATTGAGAAGAATACAAACAATCCAAATGCTCCTATTAAAAGGAGATGCCAACAGAAATACAGACAATATACTCACACACAGATGTCCTACAGCCAGAAATAAGCACACAACTCAAAATTAAGCTCTCACCCTCAAATAAATCGCGAGCAACTCATTGTTTGCCATGTACACCAATCAATCACTAGTAGGGCTCATTTTCCAACCCTCACGCCAGTCACAAGCAATGAATATTTTCCCGCCTACCCAGGAAGGCAATGTAAATGTCCAAACATTTTGCCTCCCAAACAAGAATCTGTGTCAAAAACGGAGCCTTCACCAGAGTATCTTAAACAGAGGGATGTAAAAGAAAAAGCAGCATATTAGCGAGAAGAGGCGATAATTATCGCTAACCCAGGTTTGCAGCATTTTTTTTACCGCCGTTTATCGCTCGATTTCATCGCCGAGATAGCACGTTATTAGCAACGCTTTTCTCTAAGGCGATAAAAAATCCAGCGATAGCGGCGAAAACCAGAAAAAGCGTGAGAATACCAGTGCTAAATTACCTGCGCTAATGAAAAGCTTGCTAATAGGCAAGTGTGTACTTAACCTAACAATCTACCCCCCATTGACAAGATGGGTAAGTCAAGTTTTTATAAGGCGTTAAAATCAAACGATAATCTTGGTTAGCAAGACTTTTTTTTAATCACATTGTGGGCATTGATAATAGGGAGAAGTTGTGTTTGCAACTGTTTCCGTTTACATTTAGTGAGAAATGCCTACTTTGCGTGTCATTAGCGATAAATATCGCTGACATACAAAGCGGCAAAAACACGGGCGCTATTGCCAGTAAACTGTCGCCAACAGCTGTTAGCGACAGCTTGCTAATAGGGCGATAAACATATTGACGCTTTAGCGGCAAAAAGTGCCGCTAAAGCGACGATACAGCCCTTGATAATATGCCCCAAAGTGTTTATCAGTTCAGGCCTGGCAATGGTCTAAGCATTTGAATGGCTGTATTTGTCACCACTAATTGTGCAACACTAACCCTGCTTAGAGCGTTGAACATGAGTATTTCATAGGCTTGTGAACTAGTGAAGCCAGCTGAAATCCTGATTTCTAAGTGTGGAGCTCCTATCTTTAACTTCTGGAGCTGGCATAGACAGGGAGAACATTTGAATGACAAATACATTTGTGGCTGAGTGTGCTTTGCTGCATTGGCGATGCGCAATGGGATCAAGAAGAAAGTAGGACGGAAATGTCATGTACTCACACAAACACAGTTTAGCTTCTCCCAAAATGACACACATTGAAGTGACAGGAATCACATAGGTACAGCTCCAACTGTACCAGCACTTTTAGCAATCACCAAAGTGCATTCTAATACAGAACACTTGACAGATCAATAATAGCATAGCTTCTTTATACAATACGCAGAATGTTACAATAACCAGCAGATATATAGCTTATGTTAACAATCTATAGAATACAAAAATACCCCATTGCTACACAGATACCACATATATCCAACTTCACACACAACAAATACACAACCAAATGGCATAGCTATACCGAATACATGACAACACACAAACCCCAAAATCTTTGACAGAGACCCAAACACAATGCACAAACACAGCCACAAATAACCGCATGTAAGATAATATAGACAAACATAACAAATACAGTCAATCAATTAACATACTGGACATACTTCTAACCCGAGGACTCCTTCAAATTGACCAAAAAAATATTTACAACAAGGGGTGGTGAGGGACAGAGTCTCTGAATTAAGCAGAAAGCTCTCACCCCGTCAAGAGATCAGGGCTAGATCCAACACCGTTTTTTAGCTCACTGCACCATCCCAGTTTCAGAACCTGGCTGTATGCAAATTAGTCTGTTCCTGTCCCAGTGCATGATGGGAACAGGGCAAACCAAACTACAAAAGCCAATTCTTACACTGGGAAGGAAACAAGCTCCCAGGGACCGGTTTCTGGCATTACAGCCGTCTTCGGCCCGGTTTGCTTGAATCCTGATGGTGCAATGAGCAAGGGTCTCACATCTGAGAATACCCTTCCACGCTTAGGGTGGACAAAAAAATATTTACAACAAGGGGTGGTGAGGGACAGAGTCTCTGAATTAAGCAGAAAGCTCTCACCCCGTCAAGAGATCAGGGCTAGATCCAACACCGTTTTTTAGCTCACTGCACCATCCCAGTTTCAGAACCTGGCTGTATGCAAATTAGTCTGTTCCTGTCCCAGTGCATGATGGGAACAGGGCAAACCAAACTACAAAAGCCAATTCTTACACTGGGAAGGAAACAAGCTCCCGGGGACCGGTTTCGGGCATTACAGCCGTCTTCGGCCCGGTTTGCTTGAATCCTGATGGTGCAATGAGCAAGGGTCTCACATCTGAGAATACCCTTCCACGCTTAGGGTGGACAAAAAAATATTTACAACAAGGGGTGGTGAGGGACAGAGTCTCTGAATTAAGCAGAAAGCTCTCACCCCGTCAAGAGATCAGGGCTAGATCCAACACCGTTTTTTAGCTCACTGCACCATCCCAGTTTCAGAACCTGGCTGTATGCAAATTAGTCTGTTCCTGTCCCAGTGCATGATGGGAACAGGGCAAACCAAACTACAAAAGCCAATTCTTACACTGGGAAGGAAACAAGCTCCCGGGGACCGGTTTCTGGCATTACAGCCGTCTTCGGCCCGGTTTGCTTGAATCCTGATGGTGCAATGAGCAAGGGTCTCACATCTGAGAATACCCTTCCACGCTTAGGGTGGACAAAAAAATATTTACAACAAGGGGTGGTGAGGGACAGAGTCTCTGAATTAAGCAGAAAGCTCTCACCCCGTCAAGAGATCAGGGCTAGATCCAACACCGTTTTTTAGCTCACTGCACCATCCCAGTTTCAGAACCTGGCTGTATGCAAATTAGTCTGTTCCTGTCCCAGTGCATGATGGGAACAGGGCAAACCAAACTACAAAAGCCAATTCTTACACTGGGAAGGAAACAAGCTCCCGGGGACCGGTTTCTGGCATTACAGCCGTCTTCGGCCCGGTTTGCTTGAATCCTGATGGTGCAATGAGCAAGGGTCTCACATCTGAGAATACCCTTCCACGCTTAGGGTGGACAAAAAAATATTTACAACAAGGGGTGGTGAGGGACAGAGTCTCTGAATTAAGCAGAAAGCTCTCACCCCGTCAAGAGATCAGGGCTAGATCCAACACCGTTTTTTAGCTCACTGCACCATCCCAGTTTCAGAATCGGCTGTATGCAAATTAGTCTGTTCCTGTCCCAGTGCATGATGGGAACAGGGCAAACCAAACTACAAAAGCCAATTCTTACACTGGGAAGGAAACAAGCTCCCGGGGACCGGTTTCTGGCATTACAGCCGTCTTCGGCCCGGTTTGCTTGAATCCTGATGGTGCAATGAGCAAGGGTCTCACATCTGAGAATACCCTTCCACGCTTAGGGTGGACAAAAAAATATTTACAACAAGGGGTGGTGAGGGACAGAGTCTCTGAATTAAGCAGAAAGCTCTCACCCCGTCAAGAGATCAGGGCTAGATCCAACACTGTTTTTTAGCTCACTGCACCATCCCAGTTTCAGAACCTGGCTGTATGCAAATTAGTCTGTTCCTGTCCCAGTGCATGATGGGAACAGGGCAAACCAAACTACAAAAGCCAATTCTTACACTGGGAAGGAAACAAGCTCCCGGGGACCGGTTTCTGGCATTTCAGCCGTCTTCGGCCCGGTTTGCTTGAATCCTGATGGTGCAATGAGCAAGGGTCTCACATCTGAGAATACCCTTCCACGCTTAGGGTGGACAAAAAAATATTTACAACAAGGGGTGGTGAGGGACAGAGTCTCTGAATTAAGCAGAAAGCTCTCACCCCGTCAAGAGATCAGGGCTAGATCCAACACCGTTTTTTAGCTCACTGCACCATCCCAGTTTCAGAACCTGGCTGTATGCAAATTAGTCTGTTCCTGTCCCAGTGCATGATGGGAACAGGGCAAACCAAACTACAAAAGCCAATTCTTACACTGGGAAGGAAACAAGCTCCCGGGGACCGGTTTCTGGCATTACAGCCGTCTTCGGCCCGGTTTGCTTGAATCCTGATGGTGCAATGAGCAAGGGTCTCACATCTGAGAATACCCTTCCACGCTTAGGGTGGACAAAAAAATATTTACAACAAGGGGTGGTGAGGGACAGAGTCTCTGAATTAAGCAGAAAGCTCTCACCCCGTCAAGAGATCAGGGCTAGATCCAACACCGTTTTTTAGCTCACTGCACCATCCCAGTTTCAGAACCTGGCTGTATGCAAATTAGTCTGTTCCTGTCCCAGTGCATGATGGGAACAGGGCAAACCAAACTACAAAAGCCAATTCTTACACTGGGAAGGAAACAAGCTCCCGGGGACCGGTTTCTGGCATTACAGCCGTCTTCGGCCCGGTTTGCTTGAATCCTGATGGTGCAATGAGCAAGGGTCTCACATCTGAGAATACCCTTCCACGCTTAGGGTGGACAAAAAAATATTTACAACAAGGGGTGGTGAGGGACAGAGTCTCTGAATTAAGCAGAAAGCTCTCACCCCGTCAAGAGATCAGGGCTAGATCCAACACCGTTTTTTTGCTCACTGCACCATCCCAGTTTCAGAACCTGGCTGTATGCAAATTAGTCTGTTCCTGTCCCAGTGCATGATGGGAACAGGGCAAACCAAACTACAAAAGCCAATTCTTACACTGGGAAGGAAACAAGCTCCCGGGGACCGGTTTCTGGCATTACAGCCGTCTTCGGCCCGGTTTGCTTGAATCCTGATGGTGCAATGAGCAAGGGTCTCACATCTGAGAATACCCTTCCACGCTTAGGGTGGACAAAAAAATATTTACAACAAGGGGTGGTGAGGGACAGAGTCTCTGAATTAAGCAGAAAGCTCTCACCCCGTCAAGAGATCAGGGCTAGATCCAACACCGTTTTTTAGCTCACTGCACCATCCCAGTTTCAGAACCTGGCTGTATGCAAATTAGTCTGTTCCTGTCCCAGTGCATGATGGGAACAGGGCAAACCAAACTACAAAAGCCAATTCTTACACTGGGAAGGAAACAAGCTCCCGGGGACCGGTTTCTGGCATTACAGCCGTCTTCGGCCCGGTTTGCTTGAATCCTGATGGTGCAATGAGCAAGGGTCTCACATCTGAGACTACCCTTCCACGCTTAGGGTGGACAAAAAAATATTTACAACAAGGGGTGGTGAGGGACAGAGTCTCTGAATTAAGCAGAAAGCTCTCACCCCGTCAAGAGATCAGGGCTAGATCCAACACCGTTTTTTAGCTCACTGCACCATCCCAGTTTCAGAACCTGGCTGTATGCAAATTAGTCTGTTCCTGTCCCAGTGCATGATGGGAACAGGGCAAACCAAACTACAAAAGCCAATTCTTACACTGGGAAGGAAACAAGCTCCCGGGGACCGGTTTCTGGCATTACAGCCGTCTTCGGCCCGGTTTGCTTGAATCCTGATGGTGCAATGAGCAAGGGTCTCACATCTGAGAATACCCTTCCACGCTTAGGGTGGACAAAAAAATATTTACAACAAGGGGTGGTGAGGGACAGAGTCTCTGAATTAAGCAGAAAGCTCTCACCCCGTCAAGAGATCAGGGCTAGATCCAACACCGTTTTTTAGCTCACTGCACCATCCCAGTTTCAGAACCTGGCTGTATGCAAATTAGTCTGTTCCTGTCCCAGTGCATGATGGGAACAGGGCAAACCAAACTACAAAAGCCAATTCTTACACTGGGAAGGAAACAAGCTCCCGGGGACCGGTTTCTGGCATTACAGCCGTCTTCGGCCCGGTTTGCTTGAATCCTGATGGTGCAATGAGCAAGGGTCTCACATCTGAGAATACCCTTCCACGCTTAGGGTGGACAAAAAAATATTTACAACAAGGGGTGGTGAGGGACAGAGTCTCTGAATTAAGCAGAAAGCTCTCACCCCGTCAAGAGATCAGGGCTAGATCCAACACCGTTTTTTAGCTCACTGCACCATCCCAGTTTCAGAACCTGGCTGTATGCAAATTAGTCTGTTCCTGTCCCAGTGCATGATGGGAACAGGGCAAACCAAACTACAAAAGCCAATTCTTACACTGGGAAGGAAACAAGCTCCCGGGGACCGGTTTCTGGCATTACAGCCGTCTTCGGCCCGGTTTGCTTGAATCCTGATGGTGCAATGAGCAAGGGTCTCACATCTGAGAATACCCTTCCACGCTTAGGGTGGACAAAAAAATATTTACAACAAGGGGTGGTGAGGGACAGAGTCTCTGAATTAAGCAGAAAGCTCTCACCCCGTCAAGAGATCAGGGCTAGATCCAACACCGTTTTTTAGCTCACTGCACCATCCCAGTTTCAGAACCTGGCTGTATGCAAATTAGTCTGTTCCTGTCCCAGTGCATGATGGGAACAGGGCAAACCAAACTACAAAAGCCAATTCTTACACTGGGAAGGAAACAAGCTCCCGGGGACCGGTTTCTGGCATTACAGCCGTCTTCGGCCCGGTTTGCTTGAATCCTGATGGTGCAATGAGCAAGGGTCTCACATCTGAGAATACCCTTCCACGCTTAGGGTGGACAAAAAAATATTTACAACAAGGGGTGGTGAGGGACAGAGTCTCTGAATTAAGCAGAAAGCTCTCACCCCGTCAAGAGATCAGGGCTAGATCCAACACCGTTTTTTAGCTCACTGCACCATCCCAGTTTCAGAACCTGGCTGTATGCAAATTAGTCTGTTCCTGTCCCAGTGCATGATGGGAACAGGGCAAACCAAACTACAAAAGCCAATTCTTACACTGGGAAGGAAACAAGCTCCCGGGGACCGGTTTCTGGCATTACAGCCGTCTTCGGCCCGGTTTGCTTGAATCCTGATGGTGCAATGAGCAAGGGTCTCACATCTGAGAATACCCTTCCACGCTTAGGGTGGACAAAAAAATATTTACAACAAGGGGTGGTGAGGGACAGAGTCTCTGAATTAAGCAGAAAGCTCTCACCCCGTCAAGAGATCAGGGCTAGATCCAACACCGTTTTTTAGCTCACTGCACCATCCCAGTTTCAGAACCTGGCTGTATGCAAATTAGTCTGTTCCTGTCCCAGTGCATGATGGGAACAGGGCAAACCAAACTACAAAAGCCAATTCTTACACTGGGAAGGAAACAAGCTCCCGGGGACCGGTTTCTGGCATTACAGCCGTCTTCGGCCCGGTTTGCTTGAATCCTGATGGTGCAATGAGGCAGGGATCTCACATCTGAGAATACCCTTCCACGCTTAGGGTGGACAAAAAAATATTTACAACAAGGGGTGGTGAGGGACAGAGTCTCTGAATTAAGCAGAAAGTCTGCCCTGTTCCCATGATGCACTGGGCCAGGGACAGACTGATTTGCATATAGCCAGGTTCTGAGCTGGGATGGTGCAGTGAGATAAATAACGGTGATGGATCAAGCCCTGATCTTTGGACTGGGTAAGAGTGGTCTGCTTAATTCAGACACTCTGTTCATCACCACCCCCTTTTCTGAATCGTTTTTGGCCACTATAGGTGTGGCAGGGTATACTCAGACATGAGTCCCTTTCTCACTGCACCATCAGGATTCAAGCAAGCCGGGCCGAAGAAGGCTGAAATGCCAGAAACCGGTCCCCGGTAGCTTGTCTCCTTTCTGGTGAAGAATTGGCTTGGTAGTTTAGTCTGCCCTGTTCCCATGATGCACTGGGCCAGGGACAGACTGATTTGCATATAGCCAGGTTCTGAGCTGGGATGGGGCAGTGAGATAAATAACGGTGATGGATCAAGCCCTGATCTTTGGACTGGGTAAGAGTGGTCTGCTCAATTCAGACACTCTGTTCATCACCACCCCCTTTTGTAAATCGATTTTGGCCACTATAGGTGTGGCAGGGTATACTCAGACATGAGTCCCTTTCTCACTGCTCCATCAGGATTCAAGCAAGCCGGGCCGAAGACGGCTGAAATGCCAGAAACCGGTCCCCGGTAGCTTGTCTCCTTTCTGGTAAAGAATTGGCTTGGTAGTTTAGTCTGCCCTGTTCCCATGATGCACTGGGCCAGGGACAGACTGATTTGCATATAGCCAGGTTCTGAGCTGGGATGGGGCAGTGAGATAAATAACGGTGATGGATCAAGCCCTGATCTTTGGACTGGGTAAGAGTGGTCTGCTCAATTCAGACACTCTGTTCATCACCACCCCCTTTTGTAAATCGATTTTGGCCACTATAGGTGTGGCAGGGTATACTCAGACATGAGTCCCTTTCTCACTGCTCCATCAGGATTCAAGCAAGCCGGGCCGAAGACGGCTGAAATGCCAGAAACCGGTCCCCGGTAGCTTGTCTCCTTTCTGGTAAAGAATTGGCTTGGTAGTTTAGTCTGCCCTGTTCCCATGATGCACTGGGCCAGGGACAGACTGATTTGCATATAGCCAGGTTCTGAGCTGGGATGGGGCAGTGAGATAAATAACGGTGATGGATCAAGCCCTGATCTTTGGACTGGGTAAGAGTGGTCTGCTCAATTCAGACACTCTGTTCATCACCACCCCCTTTTGTAAATCCTTCAAATTGACCAGCTTGATCAGACCGCACCTGACTGGCTTGATCAGACCCCAGACATTACCCTCACTTAGACGTTAACAACTTCCAGCACCACCGACGTTACCACACTCGACACATTCCACCACTGACCATTGGAAATAGGGACAGAATTGACATGTACTTCGACAACTTGAATAGGATCCATGCACTTCAACAAACTTTTTCTTAACAGCAAGTCTTTAATACGGACCGAATATCCCACACCCATAACTCCAATATTCCTTTAGAATTATCTTTGTCCTACACTCACGAGCAAACCTAGACTTGCTAACACCATCACCAACACACTTTGCTCTGTTACACAACCCCTGCACGTCAACACTGCAATCAGCAACAACTACTGTCCACATAAGCTAAAGGTATGATACCACTCTACTCCCCCTGAATAACGTAAATGAAATCTGTCTAGTAACAGAATGTGGTGTTCTGTGTTAGGCCAAAAACAACTCTCTCATGGCTTCAGTACATTCAGGGCCAGCTATAAGGGCACACCAAAAAGCTCAGTCAGTACTTTATTGATCCTCTCCACTTTGCCATTAAATTTGGAATAATACAATGAAGTACATAAATGTTTGATACCATTTTTCTTTGGAAATTCCTGCATGTCAACAGAGGTAAATTGTAAACCATTATCATACAGCAATTCAGAAGGTGTCCCTTCCCTAGAAAACACATCCTTGAAAAATGTAATAACAATGCATATATTGGATGCAGACACACTCTTCACCTGAGCCAACCTTGAAAGATGATCTATCATAACAATCAAATACCTCATGTAGAAAGGTAATTCAAAGGGCCAAAGAAATCAATAGCCACCTTCTGCCACACTTTATTTCTGGCAATAAGGCAAACTGTGTGTGGGAACCCAAGTGACAAAATGTTTATAACTGTAGAAACACTGAGAACAGTGCCAAATCAAATCCCCTGTGTCAACATAGACACCTGGCCACTAGTAACTATGACACACCCTTCATTTGGCAGCTGCCAAACCCAGATGACCATAATGAGCCACCTCAAATATTCTACATCTGTAACATTTGGGAAGAATTAAGTTATCTCCTTACCAACAAACAACACATCTCATCAACAGCTTTCTGAAAAGGCTGAAAATTGACCCTCACATTCTTTTCACAAGGTCATCCCTGTGTGAGAAACCTATTAACTTTCCGTTAATCAACATCTGCCTCCAATTCTTTAAACCAATCTCACAAATTCTCACACATGATATGATCTTCCATTTTCATAATGATGCATTTCTCAATTTCTTTGTCTACAGACTCCAACTGCTTGTCCACAGGTAAACTAGACAGGCAACCAGCTTTAACATTTTTACCTCCAGCAATGTGTGACACTTCAAAATTAAACTGCAACAGTGTCACAGACAACTTGGCCAATGTTACGGTAGACTTCTTTGGATTTCCTCCTGAAAGAATGTCAATTAATGGTTTGTGATCTGTTCTCAGCGAAAGCTGTCTTCCCCATAGCTAGGGTTTGAACTTCACACACCAAGTGTACGCAAGTATTTCTTACTCTATGACAGAGTGCCTGGTTTTGACCTCTTTCAATTTACAAGAAATAAATCCTACAGTAACCTTCTTGCAACCATCCCACTGAGTCTATACTGCACCTATAAGCATAAGCACTTGCATCCACAGTGATAAATGTTTTCAATTTTTCTGAATAGGGTTGCAAAGCAGGTACAGAAACAAAGCTTCGGTTAATGAGGTCAAACTTCTCCTGACACAATGAGACCAAATCTCAAAAAGATTTCTCATATATTAAGTAACAGCAAGTAATTTTTTCCTGAATTTCATTTAAAATTCACACATGCATAAAAATGGGTTTAACTGATCTTAATCCCTTGGATGTGGGATCCCATCAATCAAACCAGAATAGGGTTTCACACCATCAGCAGACAACACACAACCTAGACATCCCACTTCACTCACAGTGAAAATACATTATTACCTTGCTAAGTTTGACTCTGTTTTCAGATGAAGCATTCAGATATTCTTTGAAGGTCATATCATAAACTTCCAATGTGTCAGCAAACACCAGAATATCAGGCTGGAAAACTATTAATGCCATTCAAAACCCTAGTCATGAATTTTTAAACATTGAAGCAGCTGGGGCCTGGCCAAATGGTAATCTACAGAATTAAAAATCGCCATCAGGAGTAACAAAGGCAGTAAGATTACAGTATTCTTCATCCAAAACTACCTCAGGAAAAGTAGCTTTTAGTTCTAACTTAATGATTCATTTGGCCTGAAGCACAGCAGTGATCAGATCCTCAATGTGAGGGGAGGGGAACTTTCTCACTCACATGGCAATGTAAAGACTCCTAAGGTCAATACATGAACAACGTTTACCTGACTTTTTCTTAGCTAAAACTACAGGAGACAACCACAAAGTGGGCTCCACATGCTCAATGAGCCCTTCCTCCTGCATTGCACTGAAAGTCTGGGACAGATCACCCCTCATACCAAACAGTACAATGTGTAACTTATATTTAACAGGCACACACCTCTCTTTGACCTTGATCATTTGTTTAAAATGTATGATTATCCCAAATTCATCCATGAATACCAAAAGTCAGATACTCCCTGGAGCTTGGACTCTAACATCACAGGACATTCCCTCCCAGGCCTGATTATCATATGCAACAAAATGGGTTTCTGGTTGGCAGAGGTATGTACCCTGTCCAAGCAGGAACCACAATCCTAGTCAGGGTAAGTAAGATACACACCCTAAATGAACCTGTGCTCATCCTTTGGTAGCTTGGCAGAGAGCAGTCAGGCTTAATGTAAGAGGCAATGTGCAAAGTATTTGTACAATATTTCAAACAGTAAATCAGTGAAAGCACAACATAGAAAGACACCACACCTGAATAGTAAACTGGTGCTTCATTTATTGAACAAAACAAGACCAAAACGCCAAAAGTGCAATAAGTAGAACCTGAGTTATAAATGTTTAAATAATATCCTGAAATATAGTGCTTAAAAGGATTAAGTGTGGGCTGGAAATCCGTCCCGCTCGCGGAATTTGTGAATTTTTAACAATTTCGCGGTCCGCGAATCGCGTAAAATTGTCAAAAAATGCACAATTTGCAAGCTGGCGGATTTTTTTGCTTGGTCGCGCTTCAAAAATACAATCTCACGCGTGCGGCGTTGACTTACCGTGATTCTGAGTTCACTGAGTTGTTTTTCCTCCGGGTTTGGATCTGGCTGCATGATCTCGCAAGACTTTTCTACCGCAAGGATGTCATAGCTGCGAGCTGCGAGAGTTGCTGAACGCGAATACGTCATAAGGGCCCGCAATCACGCACCGCGCGAGAAAACTATTACGAACACGTAGATGCGCCTCGCAGCTGACATCCAGCGGGAGATTTGAACAGCTCGCTTTCCCGAATTTCCAAAAATTGCAATTTTGCACAAGAAATCTACCGCAGGCAGCATAAACCTTCTGAAAATGATGATTTTGATCAGAACAACTCCTCAGATTGACATTTGGCTGCACTTTTTGTGCAAGGACTCCATTTTTGAGGGGTTGGGAGGAAGGAAGTGCCCCAGAGTCTCCAACTTCCTGTTCCTGTCCAGCAGGCTCCTCCCAGTGCTTTGTCCATGTCCTGGCCACTTTTCATTTGGATCGGGAGCTGGAAGGATTACTTTTTGTGGCTGCTGCTGGATATTTGTATTTGAGGACTTTTTGTTAGGATTACTTTTGGATTACTTTTGGATTTGAGATTTTACAAGTAAGTTGGTGTTGTTTGGGGCATTGCAGCTGCTGCAACTACAATTTTTAAACTTTTTCACAACTTTAAAAAATATATATTCTGGGTAGGCACAGTATCCAGTAGGCCCAGGGTTAGTCATGGGTGCATGATACAACTGATTATGTGAGTTTTGTTGAACTTAAATATCATTTATGTCATTGAATTGATTAGCTCACTGTTATTTAAAATTTTGGGGTGTGTGTAAAGCCCAGTAGGCCCAGGGGTACTCAGTGGTGCATGGACCAAGTGTTTCTGTTTGGTGTCTTGAATTTAAACATCATTTAGGGCATGAATGGCATTGGATTGTAGTGATATTTGTGTGTTTTTCCCTTTTTTGAGGTGTTGTTGGGGCCTGGCCATGTGGGTGGGGGGCATTTTGAGGCCTGGTCCAGACAGGGTCTGGCCATGTGGGTGGGGCCATTTTGAGGCCTGGTCCAGGCAGGGCCATGTGGGTGGGGGTCAAGGGGCCATTTTGAAGCCAGACAGTGTGCTTTGTGCCATAGGCCTGCACCCAGTCTGCCCTGCTTTTATCTATTATGCCCAGGGTACTCAGTGGTGCATGGACCAAGTGTTTCTGTGGGGTGTCTTGAATTTAAACATCATTTAGGGCATGGATGGCATTGGATTGTGGTGATTTGTATGTGTTTTGTGCTTTTGTGGGGTGTTGTTGAGGCCTGACCATGTGGGTGGGAGCCATTTTGAGGCCTGTTCCAGGCAGGGCCTGACCATGTTATGTGGGGGTCAAGGGCCCATTTTGAAGCCAGGCAGTGTGCTTTGTGCCATAGGACTGCCTGCACCCAGTATGCTTCGCTTTCATCCATTATGCCCGGGGGTACTCAGTGGTGCATGGACCAAGTCTTTCTGTGGGATGTCTTGAATTTAAACATCATTTAGGGCATGGATGGCATTGGTTTGTGGTGATTTTTGTGTGTTTTTCGCTTTTTGGGGGTTTTGTTGGGGCCTGGCCATGTGGTTGGGGGCCATTTTGAGGCCTGGTCCAGGCAGGGACTGGCCATGTGGGTGAGGGCCATTTTGAGGCCTGGTCCAGGCAGGGCCAAGTGGGTGGGGGTCAAGGGACCATTTTGAAGCCAGGCAGTGAGCTTTGTGCCATATGCCTGCACCCAGTCTGCCCTGCTCTCATCCTTTATGTTCTGGGGTACTCAGTGATGCATGAAAAAACTCTCTCTTTGTGGTCTCTCTCTCATCAATGTAAACATTCATTTTTTATTAGAAATAATTGCAATTTTTATTTTGAGTCTTTCCGTTTTTGGGTGTGTTGTAATACTAATAAATGCCTAGTTGCAAATATTAATTGAAGCACGACAAATGCAACATTTATTTAACTGATGTTCCTCTGGCTTTCTTTGCTTTTAGGTGCACAAAGAGAACCACGAATCAATCATCCTCATCGTTCATCATCAGTGCCAGGAAGAAGTCCTGCTGCGGTGTGTGCAGCACAACGTCACATGACGTCATGTGTGGCCACAGACAACTCTGCAACTCGTGCAACTGTGGCCAGCTGTTCTTCTGACATCTTAAGAATATGGGCCCAAAGGAAGGTGGCCGTAGCTCCTCTACCATGAAAGTTGCCAGAGCCATTGCCAGTAAGAAGGAGCAGAAGAATCAAGTGGCGCCACTTACCAAGGAGAATGGTGTGCCCACAGACACTTTTTTTGGAGAAATAAACCTACGCCTGCTGCAGCGGTGTCCACTGGGGACCAAGCTGGGAGCAGCACCTCAGCTTCATTGGTCTCAGTGCCACCACCACGCCAAGTTAGGCCCAAGGCCATGAGTGCCGCAGAGGCAGCCACTTTAATTGCTCAATCACCATCGACCAGTGATGTTGGCGTTGACTCATCGCAAGAAAGTAGCATCCAATCAACGCAGGGTGTAACTCATCTGACGAATGTTCAACCACAGCCGCAACGACAACCACAGGTGCAACAAGGAGAGGCGCAAGGAGAGGCGCAAGGAGAGGCGCATGGAGAGGCGCATGGAGAGGCACAACTGCCCACAATGCTTGTTCCTTCAGAAGTAGGGGCACATCAGGAAATCGATATTTAACCGAAGGTATCATACGAGCAAGCCACTCCTCCTGATGATCCATTGTCTTCCAGATCCCAGCAAGAAAAATGTCAAGGAGGGCTAGTAAAAGTTCTTCTTCAAGCCCCCTTCCTTTTGATGATCTTTATATTGATTGGAACCCGCCAATGCAGTCTGAGAGGGAGGCACGCCATGAGACGACAAAGGTAGCTAAGCCTAAAAGGAAGGTTCCCGCAAGACTTTCACTTATTAGTGATGACGATGAACAAGAAGTAGAAGTGGTGGATTCTGCTGCTGATGAATTTTTCTGGGGATGACGACCCAGTCATCACTGTCGTCACTCCAGCCCCAGTGGGCATGCAGCAGACAGACATTTTTACCCTATCCCGAATTGCTGCTGAGCGGGATGTGGGCAGCATGGCACTGGTACCACCACCAACACAAGTAACTACTACACCAACACGACATACAGCTGCCATATTTTCTCTTCAGAATGGCCGGCAGGGACCTCCTTCCAGCTCGACCTCCGTTACCTCAAGTAGTGGTGTTGTAACTGTAAGTGCACAACAGAGTCAAATTCGGCCACACCCATCCTCCACTTTATCTGGAATTGAAAGTAGCACCTCCACCACCACCACCAGACATCTGAACTCCCCAGTTTAGGACTTCTTTAGTGTTAGCAAAAAGGCGGAAAACCTACTTATTTGTTCGAATTGTAAAACTGTAGTTAGTCGGGGTAAGCTTGGTACCAACTATGGTACCGGAGGCCAGAGAGGTCATCTCCAAAAACACCACACTATCCAGTGGGAGGCGCACCTAAGTAAGATCCGGGAAGCCAAAAGTACAAATCCAAATGTAGACATTGATTTTGCATCTGATGACGAAGAGGACCTGATCCTGCAGGGGGGAGGTGAACAACTGAGAGACATTTTTTCTGGTACACACAGAACTCCTGGCAGGAGCACTGCAGTGGTAGTGCCTACACCCTCCTCTACCACAACAACATCAAGGAGGCACAGTAGTCTGGTAGAGACACCAATGCGAAAAAGTACATCAATGAGCCTAACTGGGTTGAAAAGGTCTGAATCCTCATCACATATGAAAACGGTCCAGACCACCATTAGAAAGCATGTTTGGTCGGAGGTGCCATTGGAACGCAACCACCCAACAGCACGTCTTTATAATGCAACGCTGGCTAAAATGTTAGCGCTGGACCTTCTCCCTTTTTCTTTCGTGGAAGGGGGGGGTTTTGACAATTTGTGGCAACAGTCTGCTCTAAATTGAAGGTTTCTAGACGGTCCTATTTTGCCAGAGTTGCGGTTCCAGCACTACATCAAGATGTGCTGGAGGTGATTGGGGCAGCTTTGCAGAAGAGTATTGTTCACACTATCCACCTGACAACAGACATGTGGACCAGTTGCCAAGTCCTTGATTACATGTGCATCACTGCACACTGGGTCTCTTTTGCAAGGGTTAGAGAAAAGATGTCTGCAGGTGTTGTTGACACTGCCACAATTTTTCAAGGTAGTCGGAAACATGCAACAGTAGCCATGTTTGCCATGGAGAAATCTCATACTGCAGTAAACATTTTGGAGGAGTTTAACAGTAAGCTCTTTGAATGGATGTCCCCAAGAAAGCGCATGATTGATTATGTTTCCACGGATAATGGCAGTAATATAGTTAGGGCCATGAATGATGGTAGCTATTTCAGAGTGCCGGGTTTGGCGCACAGTATTAACATGGTCGTTCAAGATTTCTTGAAAAAAGAAAACACAGTCAGCAAGTTACTGACCACCTGCCGAAGAATCTGCACACATTTCAGCCATTCTTTTAAGGCCACGAAGCAGCTGAAAAAACTTCAACATGAATGTAGAGTGCTAGTCAGAGGACTCATCCAGGAGGTGGTAACACGTTGGAACTCAACCTTCTACATGCTTGAGCATCTGTCTGAGCAGTGCTTGGTAATCAATGAGTATGTCTTTGCACTGGGTTCTTCTATGAAAGACATGAGGCTAGAGCTGGGGAAATGAGACCTAGTTTAAAGCCTGACAGACATGGTTCATCCTTTTGAGGTCTTCACGCGTAAAGTCAGCAGAGAGGACTATACTTTGGGCAAAGCTATTCCATTGTTGCGCATGCTAGAGCACAAACTGAAGGCGGTGTCTTCAACATTCAAAGATGATACTGACAAGCAAGACGCATATCCATTGGTGGAGAGCTTATTAACCCACCTAGTTGACAATGAAAGGCTTAAAAAAAACCATACAGAACAACATTACATTTGTGCCACTATTCTGGATTCACGGCACAAAAAGGCACTGGCCAGCAAAGCATTCATTTCTTTTACTGAAGCAGATGTTACAAAGTACAAACATTGGCTAGCTCTGCCAGCCACTCGGTTCGAAAAAGAGCAGCAGGAAATTTAAGGAACTGGTAGAAGTACTACTGAATCTGCAGGCCATCCGGCGTCAAGGTCCACTTCTGTGTCACAGCCGTTACCTACACCAGCAACCGTATCATCATCCTCACCTTCACCAGGCCCAGCCATAATATTGTCAGAAGCGGATTGGATAACTCATCAAGGGTTTGCTCGTTCCAGTGCTGTTGCAAAGGCCACAGATGGTACACAATGTGGAGCAGCCCTGGATGACCTTGAGTGGATGGTGCAGGCCTATCTGGATGACCCAACAGAGGTCTACATTGATCACAACCCTTTGCTGTATTGGTTTGGGGCAAAGGGTCAATGGCCACTGATGACCAAGCTGGCTCTAAATTATTTGTCTTGACCACTCGCAAGTGTGTCTTCTGAACGTGTTTTCAGTGCTGCTGGTGCCATTGTAACTTCAAAAAGGACCAGCCTCTCTCCCAAAAAAGTGGAGAGGTTAACAATGATCAATATGAATCAGCACTTCATACCACCAGATTAATAAAATACGTGAATCAACGCAGGAAGAAGAGGACACCGACTTAGGAGACGGAAGTTCTTCTCTGTAAGCTGACCTACTCCTGTCTCAATTCACAGAGTTTGAGGACGAGCTCTACTTCCCTGACACCTAGGCCTGAAACTGACTTCCTTTTTTTTGTCTTGACTCCTTATTCACTTTTACTCCTGTGTGTCTTTCTTTGCTTTGCAACTTTTACCGCAACAAAACTCTAATCAGAACAAATCCACCAGCAGCACTGTCTTCGTCTTATTTCCTTATTGAAGGTGCCACTGTCTGCAATCCTGAAGTTCACAAGTTTACAACTCAGTCATGCTCCTCTATCCTCCTCCTCCAGACTCCCCCTATCCATTTCCCTCAAGGTAAATTGCTGGATTATGCAGAATGAAGAAACTGTCGCTTCGTAGACGAGTCCCCTCAAAAGAAGTGGGACTGGAATTACTGACTATATGCTGATTGCTGACAGTTACTTCTGAAATTCACACGAGAGGCTGCCCTGTGGGCCTTCCCTTAAGCACAAGATGCGGACAAAAAGTGGAAAACAGGTAATGAATAATGAGATGGCATGCAGTGGACAGCACTGGCTGTCTGGCTCTGATGAAAGCAATTTCTGTTTGTTTGTTGTGCATGAAATGAAGCATCATATGTCTTCTGTTATTATTTTATCTTTTACACACTAAATGTAACTCAAGTCTACTTTGTTTTTTAACTTGTTTAATTCAAATTGTACTTCTACTGCAGGGGCCACCACGTTGCATTTTTTACTATGAAAAAGTGTCCTTGGACTCACTGTGTGTGTAGACTGCGACTGCATGAACAACATTGAGTTTGCCAATATACCATGATGATGTTGAGTCTTGATGATCAAAGTTACATAATATATTTTTTCTTTACAGTAACTCACTGGGATGGATGGATCATCATCGTCGGTTTACGGAAGAACTATTGCCATTTTGTGAGTGGCAAACAGGTAAACCAGTCAACAACAACTACAGCAGAACTAAATGTTTGTCTAGTCATGGTATGGAGTGGTGGAGCCAGTGGAGTGTTCTTATGCCATAGTCCAGACAGCACTTCATGTAAAAATGCGGCTATGGCTTTGTGGCTTGCTGCATACAATTAGATATGCTTTGTCTGTCTGTGTCAAAGAGGTATGCTACATCAGGTTGCTTCACTCAGTGGCACCTGCCTTGACCGTCTGCATGGCCCTGGCCTGCTGTGCTGTGTGCTAATTAGTTACTATCCTTGAAAAGGAGACTCAGAGTATGCACTTTAGAAGTGATGCTTGTATGTAATACTACTGTCGCCTCTGAAACTGTAAAAAAATGTAAAAATGTAAAATGTAAAATGTAAAAAAAAATTCTATAGCGCATTCTATCACTCCAAGGAGCATCTTGGCGCTTAATACCAGCCCAGAATGGGAAGGGTGGTTAGCTGAAGCAATTCCCAGGAACTTGTATCCTTTACACTCATGCCCTACAGGCAGCATCGGTAAGCGTGAAGACCCAGGTCTTCAGGGCTTTCCTAAAAAGGGATTCTGATGAAATACGCCGGAGCAAAGGAGGCAATTTATTCCATGCTCTGGAGCCCAGAACAGCAAGGGATTTTCCACCTTTAGTGGCAAGTCCGAATTTTGAAACAACTAGAAGATTCTGGTTAGAGGATCTCAGACTCCGAATGGGGAGGTGGTGTTTGAAATTCTTTGAGAGATACCTGGGTTCTTGTGAGTGATAGGCTCTAAAGGTAATAATCAAGATTTTAAATAAGATGCGTTTATGGATAGGAAGCCAGTGAAGGGCGTGTAGTGCAGCTGAAGCGGATGATTTCCTGGGCCAACCAAGGACCAGGCGAGCGGTGGCATGCTGGACCATCTGCAGCCTGTGGAGCACGGACTTATTGGCTCCCGCATACAGGCTGTTGCAGTAGTCCAGTCTTGATGTTATAAGTGCCACCGCTACCGTTTTCCTTGTTGACAGTGGGAGGAGGTCGAAGAATTTCTTGAGCATTCTGATGATATAGAAGCATGTGCTGGCTACCCCAGTTGCTTGTTGCTTGAATGACAATGGGTCATCAAACTTGACACCCAAGTTACGGGCAGAAAAGATGGTATTTGGGGGAGCTTCAGCATCTTCAGGCCACCACTGCTTAGGGGAGAACAGATTTTAGGGGCCAAACTGTAAGATTTCTGTTTTCCCAGAGTTGCATTTGAGATGGTTGGTCTTCATCCATTCAAATGTGGCAGTCAGGCATTTTTTAAGGTTTTCTTCTGCTCCGGGCAGCTCCCTGTCGAGTATCAGGATAAGCTGCGTATCGTCAGCGTAGGATATAGTATTGATCTGATAAGAAGAAATGAGCTCGATCAGGGGTACCATATAAAAATTAAAAAGTACAGGGCTCAGGCTGGAGCACTGAGGTACCCCTGTGCTGATGGATTTTTCTTCAGAATTGAATTCGCCCAACACCGTGACTTGTCGTCTTTGGCTAAGGAAGTTTTTAAACCAGTCCAGCACTACTCCTCCTATCCCTGAGCTGAGTAAACTGTCGATCAAGAAAGTGTGTGAGACCGTATCGAAGGCCGCCGATAGATCGAGTAATATCAAGACGACCTTCTTCCCCTGGTCCATAGCGGTACGCAGGGACTCAGCAGAGAACAGGAGGGCAGATTCGGTCGAGTGCTTGGACCTAAAGCCTGATTGATTAGTGTGCAGGATGTTATTATCTTCCAAGAATGTTGTGAGTTGTCTATTAACAAAAGATTCGGTCAATTTGAACAACACTGGCAACAGTGAGATAGGACGTAGGTTGGAGAGAATCGTGGGGTCAGATTGAGGCTTTTTCCGGAGAGGTTTGACAGCCGCTAATTTCCAGTTGCGTGGGATCTCTGCAGTCGCAAGTGATGAGTTACTAATACTATTAACAATAGGATTTACCTCATTGACCAGGGCTCTTAAAAACATGGGAGGACCAGGGTCGAAAGGTGATCCTGATTTGCTAGACAGAATGGTCTGATGTGACTCCTCTAAAGAAATGGGTAAAAAAACGTTGAAGTGGGAAGTGTTGGGATCATTCTCTCTATTTGATTCCGTCCTTACATTGTCGAGGGAGGTCAAGATTGGTGGAGGGAAGTCCTTGACAATATCTTGAATTTTGTTTTCAAAATAATCAGCAATGGAGTTGCAGAGGGGTAGAGAGGGGGGATTTCCTGTGCAAGTGCTCTAGGATTTGTAAAGCTATTAACAATCCAGAATATGTCTTTTTGTCCGTTTCCAGAGGAGGCAATAGCCTCTAGGAAGTGAGCTTTTTTTGCTGATTTAATTGAGGCATGATACTGCCTACGTGCTGCTTTATAGATCCTACAGGCGTCTTCCTCATAATTTCTGCGCCATCTGCGTTCTAGTGATCTTACTCTACTTAACTCAGATTTGAGGGTGGGGGAGAACCAAGGGGCGCTCCTTTTCCTTTTGATGCCACCTGTACTTTTCACATTCATCGGGTCTGACTGCTTACTTAACGCTGTGATCCATTCACAAAAATACTGGTTGTCTATCGTGGTATGGCCAGATTGTATGGGTTTATGCTCTGTCACATTCTTCAGAAGATCTGGTTGGGCAAGTACTTTTTTCCAGTCTGGTTTATTACTTCCCATAGTTCTTTTATTTGTTTTTCCTTGAACATTATGATTTGATGTCAGGTCGAAAGGAATGAATTTGTGGTCTGCCCAGGTTTGGACCGAGGGGGGTTTAATAGTCAGAATATTGGAATTTGAACAAATACAATCCAATATGTGGCCTGCACTATGTGTGGGTTCTTGAGTCAGCAGGGTTAAACCAAGTACATTGATTATTTCCATGAAGCACATTACACCTGGGTCTTTGGGGGAATCTAGGTGGAAATTGATTCCCTAATAGTGTAAAATGGGCAAATCTGAGCGTAAGATCGCTCAGTACGTCCCCAATGCTCTCAAGGAAATCTTGAGGTTGTCCCAGGGGGCGATATATAGGGCGCCAGAAAACTGTCAAGGAGTCATGGATGTTTAAGCAGAAGGCCATAGCCTCTGCCCCCTTGATGTCTGGCAGTTCATAAGTGGTGCATGTTATGGTGTCACGGTAGATGATAGCCAAACCCCCTCCCCGTTGCTCCTGTCTGTCTAAACGTTGGATTTGGAACCCTTGTGGGAGAGCCACTGCTATATCTGGATTGCACCAGGCCTTTAGCCAAGTTTCTGTAATGAAAAGACAGTCTAAGTCCCTTTCAGAAATCAGATTGTGGATATATTGTGCATTCTTGCACATTGATCTAGCATTAATAAGCCCCTCTCGTAAAGTGATGGGTCGTGGCTTCCTATTAGATGCTAGCTCTGGCCAGAAGGTTGTCTTACAGTGTTGGCAGTGGATTGGGCCATACCATGTGTCAGGTTTAAGGGTGTCCTGACAGTGCGGGAGGAATTATTCAGGGATAGGAGATAGGCTCTAGACAAACCGGGACCTCTACTCAGCATTACTCGTGGCCCTTAGCAGGGCAGGACTCTGGCATGACTCCGGCGTGAGTCCGGCGTGTCTGCAAAATGTGTCCGGTACGCGGAGAGAGGCCGTCCCCTTTTATAGAAAACTAGAGCACGGCAGAGCGCTTACCACCCCCAATATGGCCGCTGCGTAGAACTTCGTCTACTCGGGACCGATCTCTCAGCGTCTATGCTCAGCTGAGAGTGGCCCGAGTAGTGGAGGAGGGAGGAGGGAAGTTTCGTGGATGAAAAGCTTCGAAATCAATCTAAAAGTGCCACATACGAAAATAAAATACGCCGCTTATTCACTCAAGCAGAGTACAGTTATTACGCTAAAAGAAGCTTAAGTAAAGTTAGTGCAAAGGACCTCCCGGCTTCCGCCTCAGGAGAGTGAAAATGCTCAGCTAAAACTGAAAGTGTTATTTTTGTACTACACACCGTACCTTATATTTTTTTCTCCGTGGTGTTTTTTAATATCACTTCCTGTTTTTCCATCAACAATTACAGGCCGGCTTTTACCCTGTGCGATGGGAAAAGCGAGTAACTCAGGCTTACCATTAGCGATCCGCAATTTCGCATCTGCAAGGCAGCCAGGGGACAGCGTGTCTGTCTGGTCACCAAGATTGATCGACGGAGCGTCAGATGGAATGGAGGAGTACCGCAAATAAGAGGAATGGCTGGATGCATGCAACTTCCCAAATTGACCAGGACCACTACAACATACAGTTACAGTATCCTCTTCACTTCTCCTTATCTTTTAAATAATGTTATTGTTGTGAACTTCTGTGAGTGTGACTGTGCGTTTGTTTGCTCTCTGCTTCAAATTCATCCCTCCAGCTATTTGATAAGTTTCTTTGCTATTTTTAAAACTCATTTAATGTACTAATAAGTGTTTATTCTTTCTGAGGGTGATCGGCAAGTGAAATTGCGTAATTACTGCAGCCCTGTACTGTCAAATAATGTTTCTTCTTAGTTAGTAAGTTGTAGTAAGTACTACTTTTCAGTAACCTAACCATCCATTTAGCAAACAGCTTCGTGCATGCAGTAGTGCACTTCCTTTATGTCCCTTAAAAAGATTTATTGATATCTTCGTATCCAAAGATTTGTTTTTCTTCATTTGTTGTTTGTACATGCTGTGCTTTTTTCCCTCTCTCCACAAAACTTTCTCAAAAAACCCCATTCCCATCCAATTTTCAAACCCTAACCCTCTTCCCCCGGGCTGTGTGGGTTTCTTTGAGGTGTGACTAAATGACAACAACAATTCCACACACTTGCTGGGGAGGATAAGGTCAAAGCAACAGAAAATCAATTTCAAGGATGGTGAAGGAATCCGAGAATATATTTTTACTGTGTACTGTGCTACCTATCGTACTGTTCTAATGCTACGCTCTGGCCACTCAATGTTTCATTTCCTTTTTTTCATATTCTGCTACTGCCAGTGTGTACCTCGACTACTACCACCACCACAACAATGACATTTCATCTGTCCAGGATTCCATAGCCAACCTTAATCGCCATTTGCCATGCACCCAGCCCTGTGCCTAGCCCTATTCTCAAACACGAATCAAAGGTAAGATAAGCATTTTGGGGGAGGAAGAATAATGGAGTAGGAGGAGAGGAGAGGCTGACGGTAGTACTAGTAAAGTAGTAGGACAATTTAATTCAATAATCCTGTCAGTGGCACTTTTGTACAAATTTGGGCGATCAGACAATTTGAATCAACCAGCCAGTTAAGTTTCAGGAAAACAAACATACAGTTGAGTTAACTCCACCGCCGCCTCCCCCACAAAACAGTAAAACAAAACGCGTATGCTATGTTTAAATAGAGAAATGAATAATTATTGAAGCCCTAACAAAAATAGACTATCCCACAAGAAGACCCAACACACCCCCCTCCCAAACCCCAGCCAATGTCCATGAATCAAGTCAGTCCCCAAAAGTTCAAAAACTCCAACGCACAATTCCCCCCCCCCAAAAGTCTTTAAAAAAGGGGCAAGGGACCGTCTCTCCTCTACTTCCGCCGGCTGTGTCATTTGGCCAGGTGGTCACGATGCTCTCTGCGGAGGTCCTTGAGCAGGGCTTTCAGCCTCGCCAACTCCTGCTCAAGGTTGGACACTCTGAGGGTCAAGAGGTGCAGACGAGCCTTGCACCTGCTGTGAGGGGCAGCTGATTTTTTTCCTGCTTGGTGGTGGCGGGTGGCTGCGGGTCCACAGCTCCATACCGCTGAAGGCTTGCGCTGACTGGATGACCCAAGGTGGGCGGAGGAGGATGCAGCTGTCGTCGTGGATGTTGATGTCGACTGCGACTGCATGTCCTCCTCCTCCTGGGCCACCATCCGCCGATATTCGGCGACAATTGCTTCCAGCTTCCGTTGCCGGGCCCGTCTAGTCAACTTCTTCCTTGTTAGTTTGGAAGAAGCATCTATATGAAGAAAGAAAAACATACTGTAACCAATGCTCTTTAAGATTAACACAAAATTAGTCAGCAGAAAGTTGTGTCACAGTAGCACTAGCAACTTGCAAGCACACTACATAACATTTGTGGCACGTATCTATCTAACCTCCCACTTTGTCGCCCTCTGCTCTAACATTAGTGGGAGTTTCAGGAAATGTACTAGCACTATATGGACTCACTACATTAGACTCAGACAGTACACAAGTCTTCTTCTTCTCTCTTGTTTAGCGAAATTGGTACGTAAACTTGTGGAAGCCGGTATAATGCCAGCGCAGTCAACTTCCACCCAAGAAAAACAGATGCAAGCCATAATGACACAGACTTGCGTTACTGTTACCTCCCGTACATGCAGGTGGTGAAGCTCTTACTTTTCTATTACGGGTGGCACTGGCCATACTCTGTTACAAGGGCTACTGCATAATTAATTTAACTTTCACCCTGCCCTGCCCCTGACTACTATAAAAGGAAAATGAAGAAGATAAATAATATGATCCTCTATCCCTTCACAGGATATTTGCTTACATATGGGATTACATATAGGTGCTTTGTTTTTGATTGAGTGAACACCGATAGGCCACACATAAATGACAGAGTTGTAAAAAAATGATTCACAGAGGTAGTGAGTGAGTGGTCACTGTAATCGCCGAAAATATGTTGTGCTTGAAAACTATGGTTACTAGTCATGGTAGTATTGTGAAAAATTGCAACTTCTACTTTCCTCGGCTTTGCTACTCTGGCACGGACGTGTGGTGTTACATGCTCTTCAAAGTAACACTCTTCAACCAGTGACCGTCTACTCTGTCTACATACACCTATGCTAACTATGAGGAAGATACCATCCAGGCAGGCAGGCATCCAGCCATTCAAAGTAATCATTATTCCTAATGTCTGACTCCCAATTGGACAAACCTTACGTTTTCTCACCGAAAAACAACCTTTTGATTTTTTTTTGTAAAACGCCAGCCATGCATCCGTGCTTGACTTGCATTTGAATTTGAACCAAAGGATATATTGCACACACATACAGTTTCTGTTTCACCCACCCAGGCAGTCCTTCTTTCTTTCTCCTTCCACCCATATTGCTTCAGCCTTCAACCGGCCATGCATCAGACCATGCATCAGATTCGCAGCCACCTCGGGCAGCATTCAAAAACAAGTATCATTCTTTGCCAGTCATTAATTTTCACTTGCTCGTCCTTCCTTACACCCTTCTTTCCCTTTTTGTTCGTCCCATCCATCAAGTTCATCTCTAATCAGACTTGGCTTCTCGATAAAACTTTCACAGCTGAGTTGAAGTCAAATTTAGAGGAGGCCATTGGTTACTCGTCAACTCCCGCCACTATTGCTAATGAGAAGTCAAGGGTGACTGTCTTCTAACTGGTTGACAAAAACTTAGTTCTAAATTTGTAAGTCTTCTTAACAGTAAAGTGTACTTGTATTGTACAACATATACACCCCTGCAGAGAGCCCACTCTGCAATCTCAATAAGTAAGGAAAACAATAGCTTAGCAATGCCCCCCACTACCGTGGCATCCCCCACAGCAGTTCCTGCTGCCTGTGGCACCGCATCCAACCCTGGAGTACCCACCTCCGCGCTGGCCCCAGCACTGGTGGTTGGCTCTGCCGATGGTGTTGCGGCTAGAAAAAACATTTAGTATTTTTAGATGACATAAACCTCTCCCTATTTTGTCTCGGAATTAAAAAAGTTACTAGTACTATAGTACTCTAGTCTAAACTAAAAATGTCCCTTTCTTCAGGGAAGGGTGTTTTTTTATTTATGCTTACTTAGCCATAACATGTGATGCTACACTTTTTGACACAACTGATGAATGCTTGCTTTTTAACACGCACCACTCTTCTCATAACACACAGAAGCTTCCCTTCTACGAACAAGAGCATGATCATCATGGTTTATTATTGGGAGTCGTCAACGATTCATCCCCACCAAGACTTTAAGTTCCAACCAGGTGAGGGTTCTCCCACAATGTGTGAAATCAGCCACTTTTCAGTCATTCTCCGTTTGTTATATGACATTGATTTTAATAAATGTTTTTATATAATGCACAATTTACATTTTTACAGAGTACACACAGAGCTACTTGTTTTACTTTTAATAAAGCTTTAAAACTTACATAGACTCTGTGGTTTTTGGTCATGAGTGAGTGAGCGAAAGGGTTTTCAATTTGTAAGCATGAGTCAGTGAGTCTGAGAGGTCGGGACTCTGACTCTATAGTCTTATGTTCTCTGGGTTGTTTAATCATTGGCGATCATCGCTGCATTCGGGAGCAAAATAATTACTCTCTGACACACTAGCTAGTCAGTAAGGAGATTGGGGGTTCAACTTCTGGTATGAATGACATATGTGGAAAGTCTAACTGCGCCTATTATAATTTATAACCAATGCCCTATTCCTTGTCCATAGTTCTGTATGTGCAGAATAGTCCCTGCATCAGTAGTAGTATGTCTGTCCTCCTATCCAATCAAAAACTAAACTAGTATCTTATTCTTGGTGGCCATTGACATTTTATTGTTTGGAATTGTCAAAGCATAAACATTTAGAAGACTTCAATAGACATTATGGACAACCCAGACGACTGCACTCAGTGCCTAGAGCTCTTGCTGAATAGGAGTTTTGTTTAACATTGCACCTTTTGCCAACTGTGCAAGCTTATCTAGCTACACAGACAGACTAATAATAATCTAGTAGTAGCACAGAGAGTCATAGTAGAGGCAGGATAAGAATTTAGAAACAGTCTACAAGAAGATCAAAGACAATTTAGGAAAAAATTGAATTATGAGGAACGTTTGGAATAAATACTTAAGTGCTGTAAAAGATAGGGAAGTATAATTAATAATATTAACAGGAAAACTTACTGGGGCCAGCAGAGGAGCCCTGGGCGGACCTATCCTGGCCTTCCTGTTGATGTTCCTTCTCCGCCGGTTCTTCTACCTCCTTCTCTGTCCTCTTGCCCCTGGGGGCAGCTGATGTACAACATGAAAGAAAGAAGACACAAACATGGATGAATGTTGTCAACCAAATCAAACATTTAAAAAAACAATAACAAATTATTTCGGGGAAATAGACAACAATTGCACTACATTTATTGACCGATCTGATGTGGTCTACTAGGATAATAGTATTGCTGGATTTGCGGACCGTCTACTTGGAAAGTTGTGTAACTCACTAAACCAACTACAAAAAGGTGTTACTAGGACTGGCAGGCAGCAGTCCACCGCACACAAAGTGACAGACAGAGTCCGTCATGATTGCAGACCACTAAAAAGTTTCCTACTAAATAACCAGTCATCATAATAAACTCAAACTATCAATCCACCACTACTATCTCTTAGTGGCAGGAGTACAAAGGAAGGACTGGACTTGAGTCTCTAGTGTCTAGCATTATGCAGTTCTGTAAAGTACTCATACATAATCACTCAGGCCAAGTGAGCACAAAATTGAAAACAAGTAAGCATAGTAGCACCGCCAGTGAGCAGGCATGCACCTGCAATCACAGAAGTTTTTGAAACATAATTTACCTGCAATGTAATCCGCAAAATGCTTGCTCTTCGGAGAAAACTAATATTTGCAATATCATAACACAGAGCAGGAGAAAACAAAGTAGTGATTAAATACTAGCTACTATTACTCACCAAGGCCCGGGAACTCGACTCCAAGCAGGTCGAGCCGGTTTTGCTCCCGGTCCAGGATGTCAGACCACCGGTGCGTCGCCTGGCTGTAGGTGTGCCGGACCCCAGACTCCCGAAACATGGCCCGGCACACCTTCCCCCATAGCTGGCGACGCTCCAGGAGCACATACCCGACACCGGGCCTGCCGCAACGGTCTTGGGGAGGTGGCGCTGGACGAAGAAAACCAGTGCGGCCACCTCCACCCCGCTGAAGATCTCCCGGGCAACTACTTCCGCCCCCCTTAAGCGCCCGCAAGGGAGCCGGGTACGGGGTGCGGGACTCTTCCCCTTGTTCTACCCGGCTCCCTTTGCCATGGTCCTGGACAGGAAAGGAAAATAGGAAAGAAAGAGTAGGGAAAAAGTAAATTAAAGAAAAGAGTTAAGAAAAGTAGTTTAAAGTAACCAAAAGTAGAAAAAAACACAAAATATAGATGTAGAAAAATAAAGAGTTAGATAATGAGTAAAAAAGATTTTAAAAAGTTCAAAGAAACAAAGGATTTCAAAGATTAAAGCAGGATAAAAAAGCATGCCCAGAACTATAGGAATGAATGAAAAACAGGATGGCCGCAACCATTTCGACTGCGTCAGTAAGTTCGCGCGATATTTTCCCCCCGAGCACGCAAAATCAGACGCGAACACGTAATTGCAGCCCGCACATTGGAAATGCACAACGCGAGCATGCAACTGGCGCTCGGAAACGGAAATACGCAACGCGAACACTGAAAACAAGATGGCCACGCCCATGTATGACCGCATGGGTAACTTCGCGGTCATCACGCTGAAAAAAAAACCAGTGAACACGCACAGCACCCCGCAAACACGCAAAAGTAAAAAAAATCCGCAAATTTGCACAGATTCGCGAATTTTGCGGACTGGGAGTACGTGTTCGCATGAATTTGCGTACCGCGAATTCGCAAATTTCGCTCATAGTTAAAAAGGATAAAGCCCCAACCGGTGCAATCTGGCCACGCTTTACTGGGGCAAATCCAAAACTGCAGGCTGACCGTGATGGAGTGCCGATCGAATACAAGTACCAACCTTGTCCCCCTGCAAAGTAGCTTGGTTGCACTGTTGACAGGAGGCGATGGATGGGCTCCAAAGTATACAGGATTCGTAGGTGATGCATTATCGTAAAACGGCGTGAAAATGCTGTGTTTTCGAACCCTTCAGTTGTAGGTGATGCATCATCAACGAGCCGTTCTGCCGGCAACATTCCCAAAGTGGCAATATGTTGGCGTCAAGGGAACTGCATCAGTTCCAACTGGAACCACTAAGGCAATGCATGGATTTTTACAGTTGCAGCAGTTTGCACTCACTTCAAAGAGCCCAGGACTATATTGGCAACCCTTGGCAGGGCTAGACTTCCAGATGGCACAGTCCAGGTGCTGCTGAAGAGTGGAGTGAAATATTTAATGATCCTGAGGCTTCCAAAAGCAGGCAAGCAGACAAGCCTTTGATCAACCCTAGGTAGGCAGATTTTGTGAATTTGCGATATGCGAATTCGTGCAAATTCTAATCACGTTGCGCAAAAATCCACCAAATTCCGCGAGCTTCTGAATTTTTTTTGGGATAGTTTGTGAGATTTTTTTACTGGTTCGGGAACGAGAACTACCGCATGCGGTCGCAACGGTTGCGAACATGTTGTTTCCACTTAACCAGCCTGCTTGTGATGACTTTTTCCTGTTTCAGGACGCAATGACGCAAAATCTTGCAGCGCTCGCGAACAGGGAGGAAAACTCATCAGCGAACGCATAATCATGGTAAGTCAATGCCCCGAGCGCGACATTGTATTTTTGAAGCGGAACAAGAAAAAAAAAATCCGCCAAGTCGCGAATTACGGATTTTTGGGCAATTTTGTGGGATTCGCGGATCGTGAAATTGCCAAAAATTTGCAAATTCCGTGACCGGAACTAATTTTCTGCCCATACTTATCTAGGTTCCAGTAGTGGAGAGATTCAGGTCCAGTTCCTCTCACTCCCAGACAAGAGGAAAGCAGGTCAGTACAGCAGAGCAGGAGTCCAACAGAGTCCAGAAGAGTGACAGTCCTTTCAGCAGAAAAGCAGTCCTTCTTCCTTGCAGAGTATTTACAGGTCCAGAAGTGACTGAGTTAGTGGTGTCGAGGGTCCAGTACTTATTCTCAGTTGTGCCTTTGAAGTGGGGGAGACTAAAAAAAGAGACACATCTGAAGTGCACAGATTCCCTGCCCTTTCTGCCTTGGCTACAGACTCACTACAGAGGGATGAACACCCCTTTGTTTGGGGACAGGGCATGGCCCTTGCGGGTGTACGTTTCATATACTCCCTCCCATCCTGCCCAGAATGGCACATCAGAATGTGGATGACCCACCAGTCACACCTAAACCCCTTTCTGTGGCTATCTGAAAGGGATGCACAAAGCCCAGCTGTCACCCACCCAGACTTATATTCAAAGGCAGGCAGAAGGCACCAAATGGCTAAAGTAAGAAAATGCCAACTTTCTAAAAGTGGTATTTTCAGAATTACAATATAAAATCTAACTTCACCATACATTAGGATTTTAAATTGTAATTACAGAGACTCCAAACATGGTGGTCCCATCTCTTCAGAATTGGAAATTACACTTATAAGATGTAATAAGGTAATCCCAATGTTAACCTATGGGAGAGATAAGCTGTGATCACCTCAGGCGTCCCTCAGGGCTCAATCCTCAGTCCCCTCCTTTTCAACATCTACCTCATTCCTCTCCTGTCCTTGATCGAATCTTTTGGAATTCCAGTAACCTCCTACGCCGATGACACACAACTCATCGTGCCCCTGGATGGGAACTCGAACAACTCTGAGCTCAACCTTAAGAATTGCCTAACGGAGGTCTTCCAATGGATGAACACTAACCATCTAAAGTGTAACTCCAACAAAACGGAGATACTCCCGATTGGTAAAAACACCTCCTTTTGCCCATCCCTTTGGTGGCCTGACGACTCAGTCGCTCCCCCTCAAACTGTGACTATGGCTAGGAATCTAGGGGTCACATTCGACTCAGACCTCTCCTTCGATCAACATGCTAAGATCGTTGCCGGCAAATGTTTCGGAATTATAAGATCTCTAAGAAAGTTCTTCGACTTTCTCCCTCTCGACGCCAGCAAGACCGTGACAGTAGCCCTCATAATTTCACGATTGGACTACTGCAACGGCCTTCTTGCTGGAGCAAAGAAGAGCACTTTAGCGAAACTTCAGAGCGTGCTCAACACTGCCGCTCGATTGGTACTCAAACTGCCCCGTAGATCATCTATCTCCGCAGCTCTTCAATCCTTACATTGGCTGCCTCTCCACAAGAGAGTTCTCTTTAAAATCTTGATCATCGCCTTCAGAGCTTTTAATAAAACCGGCCCTAAATACCTGTACAGACGTTTTCCCCACTACACCCCCAGTCGATCCCTCCGCTCGTCTCTGGACAATCTCATCCTCCCCGCAAAGTATAATCTTAAGACTAAAGGAGGCAAAACCTTAAGCTTCCTAGCCACCAAAGCATGGAACAACCTGCCCAAAAATCTTAGGCAACAAACCATCGAAAAACCGTTCAGAAAGCTCCTGAAAACATGGATCTTCAACCTCCTCGATGACTTCGCCAAGGCTGCCATCTAACCCCCCTCTGTTTCCGAACTGGTTATCTAGGATTCTCAGCGCCAAGATGCTCCCTCCGGAGCGAACGTCGCGCTCTATAAATACCCCCACAAATACAAATACAAATAAGCCTTGCAGTAGTGAAAAATGAATTTAACCCCTTCGATGCTCAGATCGTCATGGGGTACACCTCTTGTACGTTCATGATGAGCTGAGCTCGTCATGTAATAGGGGATTCAGCAAATATCAGCACAGGAGGGGAATTGCTGCAGCAGTGATGATGTTAAGAGTTTTTTACTTCCATGACATGTAAAACGTAAAAGTACATGTCCAGAGTTTTGAACACACAGCATTCTGCCCTTGGACAGCCTACATTAGGGATGACTTATAAGCATTCAAAAGGAAGGTTTGTGCCTGGCATGAGGGTTAACCTAGCAAACACAAAGAGATGATGGACGGAGTGCTAAAACTTTTCAAACATTCACTCTCAGTCACAGATCTGGGTTGAATCCATCATCATTCTTTAGCTCACTTTTCCACCCCAGTTCTTGACCCTGTGCCTCATGGGAAAAGTCCAGACCGAACTGCCAAGCCATGTCTTCCCTGGACTGGAAACAAGCATCCTAGGACCGGTTTCGGGCTAACAGCCCCCTTCAGCCAGGTTATTTTGAATTCAGTGGCAAAGTGAGCAAGGGACCCACGTCTGGGCATACCCTACCAACATAGCACGACCAAAGCAAACACAAGGAGATGATGGACGGAATGCTGAAACTTTTCAAACACTCACCCCCAGTCACAGATCTGGATTGAATCTATCATCATTCCTTAGCTCACTTTGCCACCCCAGTTCAGACACAGCTATATGCAAATCAGTCTTGACCCTGTGTCCCATGGGAACAGTCCAGACCGAACTGCAAGCCATGTCTTCCCTGGACCGGAAACAAGCATCCTTGGACCAGTTTCGGGCTACCAGCCCTCTTCAGTCAGGCTGGCTTGCATCCAGTGGCATTTCGAGCTGGACTGTTCCCATGGGGCACAGGGTCAAGACTGATGTGCATATGGCTGGATACAAACAGTAATGGCATAGTGAGCAAATAAACAATGGATTTAGGCCTGGATCTCAATACTGGGGTGAATGTATGACATTGTTCCGCACTCTGTCCATCAATTGTTCTTTTTGCATTTATGACTCCGTGTGGGACAGGTATGCCCAGATGTGGGTCCCGTGCTCTCCATGCCACTGGGGTCAAGGTATCCTGGCTGATGAGGGCTGATAGCCCGAAACCGGTCCTAGGATGCTTGTTTCCAGTCCAGGGAGGACCTGGCTTGGCAGTTCTGGCTGGACTGTTCTCGTGGGGCACAGGGTCAAGACTGATTTGCATATGGCTGGATCCAAATGGGAATGGCATGGTGAGCAAAAAAAATATGGATTCCGGCCAAGATCTCTGTACTGGGGTAAATGTATGACATTCTTCTGCATTCTGTCCATCAATTGCTTTTTGCATGAGGGTGAACTTACCAGGTCCACATGGCAGTTTAAACCTGCACACACAGGCTCTGCAGTGGCAAGCCTGAGACATGTTTAACCACTTCCATGCGTCGGACGCGCAGGAGCTGTCCAACGCATAGGTTCTCCTGTGCGTCGGAAGGCTCCCGCGTGTCTGATGCCATTGCTGAAGAAATCCATCTGGTGCAGAGGCATTTCCTTTACTTCCCCAAAGCCTTGGGAGCTGGGAAGAGCTTCCCCAGCTCCTGAGGCCTCCTACCCCGCTTCTATGAAATAACGATCAGCGTGCACATCGCGCTGACATCATTTCATAGAAACTGAAACAAATGAGCCTTCAGGCTAATTTCAGTTTCACTTTCTACGTGCGCAGGGGTCTATCTCAGCTCCCTGAGCATGTAGAAAGATGGGAGAGGTATCATTGGAAAGGGGAGATTCTCCCCTTTCCAATGGGAGCCCTCTGCAGTGTATCCTTGTTTGGGGATCATCCCAGGAGGGTGATCGCCGAGCAGGGATCCACCAACTAGACACCAGGGAGGGGGGAGTGGCCTTCGCTCCCCTATATTATTTTGGCCATATTCATTCTTTCTGCCCCCCGGGAGGCAAAAAAGCCCATTAAACACCAGGGATTGTTTTTTGGCTCTTGTTTATAGGGTGGGGGCTGCCCGTTCCAATGCCCCCACCCCGTGCCACAATGACAGCCTTTCTGCCCCCCTGGGGGGCATATGGGGGCAGTAGGCCCCAATTTGCACCCCAGGCGGGGGGGCAGAAAGCCCACTAGATGCCCACTAGATGCCAGGGATTTTTTATGGGAAATTGTAATTAGGATGGGGGCTGCCCACAAAGGGCATGCCAATGCCCCACCCCACCACATTTACAGACTTTCTGCACCAACTTTTTTTTAGCAATGTGCCTAGCTCTAGATTTTGAACCCTAACTCTGCCAGCACTTAGGGAAACCTAGAAAACCTATACATTTTTTAAAAGTAGACACCCAGGGAAATAAAGGTTGGGGTGATTTGACTGGCTCTCACAAGGTTCTGTTACCCAGAATCCCTTGCAAACCTAAACATGTGTCTAAAAACCACATTTTCCTCACATTTCTGTGGTGGAAAGTTCTGGAATCTGTGTGGATCCACAAAATTACACCCACCTGCATTCCCCAATGTCTTCAGAGAAAAATGATACCTCACTTGTGTAGGTAGGCCTGGGCCCGTGACAGGAGACGGCCCAAAACGCAACATGGACACACCACATTTTCACAATGAAAACGGACCCTTTTTTTGCAAAGTACCTAGCTCTAGATTTTGAACCTTAACTCTGCCTGCACCTAGGGAAACCTAGCAAACCTATACATTTTTGAAAACTAGACACACATGGGATTCCAGGATGGCATGTATTGACTGGTTTTCACCAGGTTCTGTTACCCAGAATCCCTTGCAAACCTAAACAAGTATTAAAAAAACCATTTTCGTCCAATTTCTGTGGTGGAATGTTCTGGAATCTGTATAGATCCACAAATTTCTACCCACCCCTCGTGTCCCAAAGTCTTCTGAGAACAATGGTACCTCACATGCGCGGGTGGGTCAAGTACCTGCGACAGGCAAGGGCCCAAAACGTATTGAGGCGACATCAAAATTACCTATCACAAACCAACCTGGATTTGCAAGGGGGTCCCATGAGTTTTTGGCCCGGGGATCAGTGGACTTTTTGGGAAACCTACCAAACCCACACATTTCCGGAAACTAGACACCCTGGGGAGTTCAGTGAGGTATAGCTTGCATGGGTCCCCCAACATTCTCCTACCCAGAATCCCCTGCAAACCTCAAATGTTGATGAAAAAACACCTTTTTTATCAAATTTCTGTGTGAGAAAGTTCTGGAATCTGCGTTCTACAAATTTTCTACCACCCAGCATTCCCCAAAGTCTATGCAAAAAAAGGGTCATTTCACTGTGAAATTGTGGTGTATCCACGTTACGTTTTGTGCCATTTTCTATCGCAGGCACTAGGCCTACCCACACAAGTGAGGTACCGTTGTTATCGGGAGACTTGGGGTAAAAAATTGATTTGTAGAGCAACTGTTATTACCTATTGACTTTTGATGTATTTCTGCCTTCCAAATGAAAGACAAGATTTTTTAAAAAAGTAATCTTAAAAAATGACCTACATTTCTCATGCTAGTATGGGTATTCCCAATTTTGGAAATGTGCAAATATCTACTGTTTCAAAACTCTATATTTTGTTGCCATTTCAGAAATACATAGGTGTCTTTCATACTGATTTTTCCATGTATTCATTTATCCAGAATAACTACTATATACCCGTTACATAATAAAAAAACATTTTAAGTAGCTGCTCAGTTTTTCAAACATCAGTCATAATTAGAAGAAGTTACAGGTGAAAACATTGACACAAATGGCTGTTTTTTCAACTAATGTTCATTTCTCCTATATTTAACTGTTAGTTTCTATAAAGAAAACCTGAAGGATCTACACAAATGACCCGTTGGTGAATTCAGAATTTTACCTACTTTTCTAAAATGTATAGCTTTCCAGGATCTATTATTGCTTTCATACCCATTTCTACTATTAACTGGACAGAGGTTGAAAGCACAACAAATAGCAAAAATAGGATATGGCCCAGAAAAATGCCAAAATTGTGTAACACAATTTGGTTTTCTGACAAAAGTCTGTCATTCAATAAATGCTGGGAAATGGTGATTTCAGCCCCAGAAACCCTTTTTGATACAATTTGCAGGGAAAAAACCAGACACTTTCATTTGCAGTACTTTTTTCCCAAAAAAACACAATGTAACTGTATTTTGGCTACTTTCTGGGTTCCCGCTAGAGGAATCCACAAACCCTTGGTATCTTTAGAGTCCCCATGATGTTGTAGGAAAAGGATGCAAATTTGGCGAGGATACCTTATGTGGTCAAAACGTTACAGGGGCCTAAACACGAACTACCCCAAATAGCCAAAAAAAGACAGCAAAGTGGGGAAAAGGCCTAGCAACGAAGGGGTTAAAGGGCTTCTTAAGTGGGTGGCACAATCAGAGTTGCAGACCCACTAGTTGCACTTAATTTACAGACCCTGGGCACATGTAGTTCACTTTACTAGTGACTTATAAGTACATTAAATATGCACATTGTGGATAAGCCAATGTTTTAAGTACTTAGCACATGACCATTAGTGCTGTTGAAAAGTGGTAAAGTTCTCAGAGTTATTAAGCCAACAAACACGAAGTCATTAAAAACGGCAGGAGGAAGGCAAAGCTTTGAATTACCCAGCAGAAAGGGCCAGGTCCAACACCATACTAAAGTATGCTTGATATCACAATCCCAGCACATTCATTCTAGTTCTACTCACTTCAGAAGCTGCAGTAATGGCATTCGATGGCATCAAGGTCTTAGCCGCCCAATTCTCATTATATTTGACAATGTCATTGGTGGTAACCCTTACGCCAAAATCCAGCTAAAGAGGTGTTTTACACCCATCAATGGAAATATTAACCAGGGGGTCACTGTAACATTTCTTGCTTGCAACGCTGCCAACATACACAACCTCTTTGGAAAGGACTAATCCTTTGACTATTTTCTAACCCTTCAATATTCTTGCTAACAGTTTTGTCTTGAACTCTACTGACATAGATTCTCCTGGCAAAAGCATTACCTCTACATACTTTGCCCAAATGCCCAACTTTATTCCATTTCCAACATTCCTGTGTGATCGCTGGACAGTTCTTAAAATTTGACTCATGTGTAAATGAGCTACATCTGAATTACTATGGGCCATATGTATGTAGCACTTTTGCGATCACATATACTGCGATTCGCAAAAAAACAGTGTTTACGATCACAAAACACAGATTTGCTATGTAAGAGACACATTCTGTCCGCAAAATTGCTAATCACAAAATCAGCGATTAGCAAATTTGCGAATCATACAACTTAGCGATTATTCAACGAATTCGTTAAATTTGGTCTAACGATAGCGAATATCGCAATTGTTGAGCTCGCAATTTGCGAATTCGCAAAACGGAATGCATGAAAAAATTGCAAATTGCAATTTGACGAAATTCGCAATTTAGAGAATCCCAATTACCACCAAGTCTGAGCAGGTGGTAACCAGGTGCAAACTATTTATGGAGGCCCACAATGCAACAGATTTTTTCCACAATGGCTGGGCTGTATGTGATAGCCAGGACGCTGCGACTCAGAGCTGCTTCACAGAGTAGACCCCAGGAAAGGATCTATCGAGCACGCATAACCCTGTTCCAGCAAACTGAGGAGTAGATCCATACAAACTACAGGCTGGATGAAGAGAGCCTCCTGGAATTAATAGAGGAGCTCAAACCTATACTTGAACAACCCACATGCAGGACTCACACCATCCCCACCCACATCCAGGTCCTGTGCTCACTGCACCTCTTGGCATCAGGTAGCTTCCAGGGGGTGATAGCCTTAGCAGGAGGGGTCTCTCAGAGTGCATTGTCGTGATTTTTCCACGTGTTACTTGATGCCACGGTACAGAGGCTGCATCCCCACATCCACTTCCCCAGCACACCACAGGCACTAGACAAGATGAAGCAGGAGTTTTATCAAATTGCACAATTTCCACACATCCATTTGGATTCATAGATGGGACACATGTCGCCATACCACCCCCTACCCAGGCAGTACGCACAATGCTTTCATCTTCCGCCACAGTGGGATACACCATCGACTCACAAGTGGGGAGTTTGGTGAGGGATACCTACTAGGTAATTGCATATATACAAAGGACACACTCTTGTAAAGGACAGCATTGGCAGGACAGTGTTTAACCATATTCCTCCCACCCCACAGGTGACAGTGCGTATGCGGTCTGTGAATTCATACTGACTCCTTACCTGAATCCTGTCAATGCTGGGGAGCCTAGGTACAACTGTGCCCACATAGCAACCAGATGTACCATTGAGCGGACCTTCGGAATACTCAAGAGCAGATTCAGATGCCTACATAAGAGTGGAGGGGCACTACAATACAGCCGCCAGACCTGTTGCAAGATAGTGGTAGCATGTGCCATGCTGCACAACAATGCCACCAGGAAAGGCACACCAGTGGAGCGCAGTGAATCGGAATCATCAGATTAGGAGGGGCCAGCGCCAGGACATATGCCAGCCGGTGTAATTGGTGCAGCTGCTGGGCACCAGAGGCGAGATGAGATCACATAGAACTATTTCTAGGTAAGAAAATTTGACACAATGCCAAATATCAATTATGAAACTGTTTTATTTCCTTTTCTTCACGATTAATAATGGCACACAGACTGTGTAGCACACACTGTATTGTCCAATGCCCAGCACATTTTAGGATCACAGTGCGAATACACAATCAGGAGCAAGTGTCCATGTACACTCTCTTGATGCACCCATCTCCTTCTCCAAGTTCGAGCACATCATCGGCGGCACATTCTGCCCGTAGCCCCTGGCTGTGGGTGGACAGTGCCCTCCTCACCTGCTCCAGAAGCCCTTCGGTGATGCCCACGGCAGCGCCTATCCGTGGGGGCGGGGTGTAATGCTGCTCCTGCCAGATTGGGCGTCCTCGTCTGTTGGAGTGAGGACTCCTGGGCCAGTAGTGCGAGCTGCCTGCAGCTCATCAGCAGCACATGTGACCTGTACCAGGACCCTTGCCACGTCCTGGCTGTTGTGTGCTACCTCATGCTGCATACTGATGCTGCGCCTTGACAGCAGATTGGTTGCTGAGGAAAGGCGGTTGACCGCCCTGGTGTTGAGGTCTAAGCGCATGCATCTCCCTGCGCCTAGCAGCACGATCCGCCCTCAGTTCAGCACAGAATGCCTCCAGGGCACCCGTCATGCCCATGAAGCCAACCCTGAATTGCCTCTGTATTGAACTAATGTTTCTCGCCTGCAGGCGCTGGAATTCCAACATGTGCCCCTCCAGCCCTCTGAAGACTGTGTCCTCTCCTGGCACTGCTGCACTGATGGATGCACATGCCCTGCGCCTGGATGGAATTGCCGGAATCGAATCAGCACGAGCTCGAGCAAGGTGTTGTGGCTCTGGCTGTCCTGCGACTGGTTGGACAGCACCATTGGTATCCTGGGCTTCCTCCTCCAGCGGGGGCAATGGTGGCACTGCATTCCACCTGCTGCGTTTTGGAGGGATAACTGGGATGCCCTCCTCCTCCATTTCCTCCTCTTGCCCTGTTGCCTCTGGGTTAGGGGATTCATCCTCGCCTCCACTGAATGTTCCCTGTGTTTCTGATGCTGCTGTGGATGTAATGCACACATTAATTTTCTGGCCTGACCTGCACTGGTCATGCATTACATTTCACTGTTTGGAGTTACATTGGTCCTGGCTGCCTGTATTTTGCCTTTCATGATGCGCACATACTGTTTGGGACTGGCTGGGTGTCAATGCTCCACTGTTATGTGCATGTGACTACAACTCCCATAATGCATTGCTGTGTGTGCTTGTGTACCTGCACTGGACTTTTGGTGTACCCCTGTGTCTCTCTTGGGTGTGTTGGGTAGTAGGGGGGTATCAGAGGTGTGATGGGATGATTCTTACCTTGTCTTGGTCCCGGGGGGTCGGAGCTGTACAGGTCTGCCACACCCAATACACTCTCCGGAAGCAGGATCCCCTTAACCATCTCCTCTAGTGGTGTTGAGACGGTGGCAGTAGAGGTCCCATCACCGGTCTTCTTGGCCTGCTCTAGCCTGGCAGCAACCTTCTCCTTTGAGCGCTGGCGCATGTTGTACAGGCGCTACCTGAGATCTTCCACGCTTCGGTGGGTGATGCCAAGTGCATTTACTTTGAGCTGGATATCAGCCCAAATCCACCTCTTGCGTGTCTCAGGCACCCGCAGTGACTTCTTTTCAAAGAGGTGCTCATGGCTAACAACCAATTCCTGAATCAGGACCTCCAGCACACTTTCAGAAAACTTTTGTTTTCTTTTTCTGGGTGTCTCCCCCTGCTGCTGATTGTCCTGACTGGCCATGTCTCCAGTGTCTGCCATTGTTTGTTGCACTGCAGAGATCCCTCACCTCCACTCCTACTCTCTCACTGTGCTTCTGAAACTCAGGTGCAGCATGGGTAGTCACACTTCCTGGTTGTGATGTTATCAAGCTGCACATGAATTTCCGATTCTCTAATTTGCAAATTTCGCAAATTTGCAATTTTTTGGAATAAGAAATCGCTATTTGAAATGTCGCAATGAAAATAGAGATTTTTACGGAATCGCTATTTTTTTGCGTTTTTGTATTTACATACCGTTTTGCGATTCTCGATTTGCGATTCCTGAAAAAATGAAAATTGGGTATCGCAAAAAGGGAGTTTGATACATATGGCCCCAAGTCTTAAAACTTGATTGGGACCCTTTGTTGCCAAAAGAATTGGAAGAAGAAGATCCTGGTTGATCTCTATTGTTATTGCTGCTCACCACAGACACATTACTCACAGCATTTTCCAATTATTTGGAATCTTCTCTGAAACATTCAATGCTTTTAGCTACAATGGCTTCATCTGGCATAGGGTTCTAGCAAGCTAATAACCTTTCTGGAATTTTCTTTGAGTGACATCTGGCTATAATTTGATCATGAAGCAATGGAGACATCAAATTCTCATTGCAATGCTAAAACCTTCAGAGCAGAAACATATGTGTTGATTGATTCTGGTGGTGCTTATATTGTAACTCATTAATAATTTTATCTTCAAACGGGGTGTAAGCTGGTAAATGGTCAATCACATTTTGATCATCTTACCCTGAATAATAATAATAGAATACATTTCTCCTTCAACCAAGTATAAATGTGAGCCCACCAATAGCCCCTGTATAAGCACTAAAAGGCCTGATCCAAACTTGCCACTTTAGAGGGGTTCACCAGGATCATGAAGAAAAGGTGCAGGTGGGGTTACTATTTTCATCATACTGAAACCCAAAAATCGGTTATAACAGTGAAGCAATAAAGAATCTTAAAAAAACAAAAGAAAATAAGAAGTTCAGAAAGAATTGCATTCAAAGGTCCACCAGGCAAATGTATGAGCCTGCACAAGCGTGAATGTCACTTTTTTTTACAATTATTAAAAATAGTCACCAACTTAAATACTCAGTGCAACAAAGCATTCCTATCACTGAAGGCATGAACTGTAAAATACATGGAATACTTTTTCCAAAGTGTGTCAATCTCTCTGGACACCAAATTTACTTGTATTGCCAAGCAAGCCAATCGATGTTGACACCAAATCCTTATAGTATTTCGTGGGGCGTGGCTAGAAGCCATTGGGAATGGCCGCACTCTGAAGCGACTCCGCTGCCCTCACCGTCTCTCCTGACAGAATCCAACATCAAACCTGCAGATACCCCCTCACAATCGGGGGTACAAATACCAGAAAAGCCCAAGCGCCAACTCTGAGTAGTCCGCCATGAGGAGAGCGGCTGAGCTGTGACACCACCAGAGCAATCGGAGTCCATGTTGAATAAACATGGCAGCCCTTCCCCGTACCTCCAGTTATAGAGGTGAGCACACGGGGCTGTCACAGATACACTGACTGTTGGGGGGCCCTGGTACAGACAACTACCAGCCTCCCAGCCCGAAAACGTGATCCAAGACACCGTAATGCACCAGCATTGGGACGGGCCTGAGCCTCAGCAACAGTGCTGGCCATAAGACAGCGAGAGTACTCAAGGCCCCGGCTTTGTGGCCTTGTGGATTGTGGCACTGGAGAAAGAGACCCCCCAGACAGCCGTCCTCATCCTGCTAGAGGGGCATGTGACTTTGCAGGTAGCACGACTGAGACAGTGCTCTACCAAATAACCCAGGACGCCGGTGGAACTTGTGGTGGGTCAAGAGCTGCGGAGGACGCTGGGCTGTGGAGTCGACCATGCATGGTGAATGCCCTGCAATAAGCGTCTATGGCCAGAGACAGATGCGGACAGCTTCACGAACACCGGGGGCAAAACAGGGTACAAGGAAGCATCCCACTCAATCTGCGGAGACCCACGGAGACTGGGAACCACTGATTCGATGAGTCCCAGCGACCCTCCAGCACCACACCGACAATATCACTGGCTGCAACTTAGCGCATGGATAGAAAGGACTGCGGGGTTCTGTGATGTAGTTGAGGGCTCTTTCCGGCTCCATGCCCCCCCTGCCTCTCACCTATAGCACAGAAAATCAGTGCAGCTCCTCATCTCTACTCACTCCCCTAAAGAGCAACTCACTCGCCTGACCAGGACACCCAACTGGCTGGCAGAGGTGGAAATCCCCCCCTGCGCAGGCAGCGGCGAGTACTGGTACAGGGCCCTGAACAATTGGGAGGACACTAATTGACATTGAGCAGCAATGGCCATTGGAAAGGGATCCAAGAAGCAGGGTCAAAATAAATTTGCCAAATTTGCCTGGGGCAAAACAGGTGAGGAGGAGGATGCCACCACCACAGGGGAAACAGGAAATCCTCAACCACAGACCCCTAATCTCACCCTCCAAAATGTCATGGAAGCCATTGCTGGGGTGAGGACCTCGCTAGAGACTCGCATTGACTCCGTTAAAATTGAGGTTTCCCTCATCAGAGCCGACTTGCGGAAAATGGACTCCAGAGTGAAAGAAGTGGAGGAAGCTACTGAAACACCAACCTCAGACACAGCTCTCCTTAAGCACCAAGTGGTCCAACTCCATGACCAGCAGATGAAAATTGAGGGCCTCCTCGATGATTACAAAGGAAGAGCGCGCAGGAATAATATACGTATCCTGGGAGTCCCAGAGCGGGCGGAGAGCCCGGCGACAGACCTCTTAGTTGAGGACCTGGTATTGACAAAACCTATCCAGTTACTTTTCCATTGAATGCGCTCATCGGGTCCCTGGGGGTAGACTAAAGGTGGAAGCCCCTCCGAGACCGATTATAGAATGGGTGCTCAACTTTCACGACCAGGATGTCATACTCTAAACGGCACAAGCTCACCCACCATTGACCCTGGAGGACACTGCTGTCACCTTGTTCCTGGACTTTACAACCAAAGTACAAGCTCAAAGACGCAGTTTCACTACAGTCAAGAAAGTACTATGGGACAAAGAAGTAAAATACTCTATGCCCTTCCCGGCGAAGCTCCAGTTTGAATAAGAGGGCAAAACATGGTTCTTTTCATCTCCAGAAGAGACTTGGGAATGTTTGGAGGATTGGCGAAGAGTTGGGAGACCGAATGGAAATCGAAACCACAGAACCTGTGGTAGCACACTGAACAATATTGACAAACCACGAGACGATCCAACCCAGGATGAGCCAAACCCAAATTCAGAGGGCTGAAGAAGCAAGGCGTTATGGACTCTGAGCACTATAACCTGGGAGACAACTGATGCCCAGGTATACAGGGTAAGACACCTGACAAAGGTACAGGGGTATTCTCTACCAACCATTCGCTGACGAAGTATGCTCCGCCAATGCCGACCTAGGCGGGACTTCCAATGTTGTGCTGCTCCTGTAATAAAAGCTTCAGATGGGACTTGAACATGGTCAAATGACATAATGTGTAATATGCACCACATCCTTAATTCACGGCGAGGAAGGTAGGTTTGTAAACCAAGCACCTCGCATATGGGGGTGGTGGATGACCCTGCCTTGTTGGGGGGTGGGTAGTTTGAAATCCACCGGCAGGGGGGCAGGGATGGGGGAGAGTGGGGTTCCTTTGTTAGTTTTAATGTTGAATGTCACGATGCAGAGTGTTATAAACCAGATTTGGAAAGCTGTGTCCTCCCTATGCCGGCACTGTATAGACAGCTGGAGTTCACGGAACATTCCGGAATGCATGACCGACCCATGTTACTACAGATAGCTGTTTACACATTGGAGGAGTCAATCACCTCTCTGGTGGCCTCCGCAGGTATTTTGCTAGTCCCTAACAACGATTCATCATGGATAGCACTATAGCCACATAATTGCCCATTTTGACTTGGAATGTAAATGGATTGGGAGATAAAATAAAGCAGGGAGTAGTGTTGTAATACCTCAAGAGACAGGTACAAGACTTAGTATTGCTACAAGAACCACACCTAGTGGGTAATAATGGCAAGGCCCTCAGCTGGTGGGGGTACAAACTATTGGTTCATGCAGGGTTTACATCTGGTTCCAGGGGAACGGTTATCCTAGTGCGGAGGAACCTAGCTCTCATGCCCACTCATACGTGGGCGGACCCACAAGGAAGATTCGCAGTGTTCGGGGCCACCGGGAGAGGAAACCGATAAATCTGATATCAGTGTATCTACCGCCAGCACTGGGAAAAGAGGCACTCAGTGATTTAAGCAAAATCCTGATAGATCTCATCAATGGTACCCTAATACGGGGAGGTGACTTTAACATGACTGTGGACGATGCACTAGATAGGTTTCCTCGACGACCCCCAACCCGACATAGCACTCAAATGGAGGATTTTGCTCAAGCCAAGGGACTGACAGAAGTATGGCACTCACTGCAACCAAACATGTTGTATTTAACCCACTACTCTAACGCACATAATAGTATGTCCTGCATCAATTACTTCCTTACGCACTTAGCAGACATTGGCCACTTCAAAAACCCTCGCCAGCTCTCAAGGGGGATCTCTGATCACTCCCCAGTATAGCTCGAGCTCACCTTTAACCAAAAAAGGCAGCGCAGCTCCATAATCATTAATCCATGGATCCTAACGGTTCCAGACATAAAGGAGGAGCTGGCCAAACAGACAGACTGTGAAAATGTAGGATCCGTAGACTCAGCGCAGACTATCTGGGAATCTTATAAAGTGGTGCTGAAAGGGCATGCTCTGTCATTAAAGACAGGTTATATCCGATGACATAACGAGCAAATACTACAATTAGAGAGCGAGCTCCAACAGCTAGAGACACAAAATAACTCCTCGCCCAGCGAAGCCACAACACACTGCTTAACCATTAAGCAACTCGAGTATAAAACTCTGGTGCAAGAAATAGCCCGGGCAAAAATACTCTATACACGTCACCGGGTGCACGAACTGGGAGACAGAGTGAGGAAAATGCTTACCTGGCTAGAGCGAAGGGAACAAGGGGAACGGTGGGTACCTGAACTATCTGTTAACTTGAATAAACGGATCTCCGATCTTCAAGAAATAGCGGAGGCATTTGTGGATTATCTGGAGACAGGGTATACATCCTCTACCACTTATATGACTGATGACTCACGACAGCTGTTGACAGATATACATTTGCCTTCATTGTCCGAGACAGACAGAGCTGAGCTGGATGCCGACATAACGGATGATGAGATTTGCAAAGCCATATTTAGCGTCCAATCAGGGAAAGCAATGGGGCCCAAAGGGATTCCGATTGAGTTCCCAAAATCAATAGCACCCCACCTTAAACACATGTATATTAGGCCTGGGCGGTTAATTCCGTTCCCCTCACGGAATTTGGGTAATTTCGCGTTCCAACGAGAACACGAAATTGCCCAAATCTCTGCGTTCCGTGACTTCACGAAATTACAGGCCAATCTCCTTGATAAATGCTGTGGTTAAAATTCTAGTGAAACTGCTGGCATCCCATCTTAAAACTGTTCTCCCTTCATTGGTTCATGCAGATCAGTTAGGCTTTGTGCTGGGATGGAACACAGCACTGAATATTCGCCGAGTGTACAATGCCCTGGCACGTCAACAATGTATGGAAGAGGATGCAGTAATTTTGTCGTTGGATGCCTCAATGGCATTCAATTCTATAGAGTGGACTATCTCTTCGAAGTGCTGGCCCGCCTGTCAAATATTGGACTGCTTTACACTGAGTTGCAGGGTCAGGTGAGGGTGAATAACGACACGTCATGGTCGTTTAAGCTGAACAGAGGGACCAAACAGGGCTGCCCCCTGTCCCTCCTACTTTTTGCCTTAGTACTAGAACCACTGGTATCCAGGGTGAGACGAGATGTGGCTCTTAGGGGCCTAAAATGGGAGGCAGACATTGAGGACAGGATTTCATTGTATGCAGATGATTCCTGATCTACTTAGCATCCCCATATGCCTCAATACATAGACTTCTAAATATATTTAGAAACTTCGGCAAATATTCAGGATATGCTATTAATTGGCCTAAATCAATGATATTTGTTCTACATGGCCCCACACCTAGGCTACCCCGGGGATGTGAAATCGAGGTGGCCTGCGAAGGATCCCATATTTGGGGATCTTCATTACTCCCAACCCTAAAACCTTTTTTTTATGAATAGAACTTAGCAGTCCCCTCAAATAGACTCAGTGAAGATGTTAAATATTGGAGGTCGCTGCCACCGTCATTATTAGGTCGAGCGGCCCTCTTTAAAATGCTATCTCTGCCTCAATTCCTTTACCAGCGTCAGAATTGCCCATACCAGTTTCCTGACTCCTATTTTAATAGCGTGGAGGCAGAGGTCCGCACACTACTGTGGGTTGGAGGTACATCACAAATAGCTTTAGGGAAATTGACGAAGGGGTGGTATGATCCACTCCCAGATATACGGCTCTATTATTGGGCATAACAATTGGTGGCGATTAATCAATGTCTGCACGGCAACCTGATGAACCCAAAATACAGGCTAGAAAGATATCAGACGGGACGAGAGGCGTATCTTGGGGCCATAAACTCAAATCTCCGTAAAGGGAGATATTCGGGCCCTATGGCTCAAACAGTATCCATCTGGTATAAGGCAACTAAGCATTTTGGCTGGATGGGAGCATTGACGAAAGCTACATCCCTGTGGTCCTCTCAACAGCTGGGGTTGCTTTCTCACCACCTAGGTTCTGATAAATGGGACACCATCGGGCTCTCCACCATTGGAGATCTCCTACATAAGGGTAAGATCCTCACATTTAAAGAATTACAAGCAAAGCACGAACTAGCACACGGGGAGATATTTTGATATCTACAGATTAAACATTCACTTAAGACAGGACTCCAGGACCTGACAAATGTACCAGACTCATCTCCTTTGGAGGGCCGGCTATTATCAGAGCCTATGCCAGCCAAAGCCATTTCACTCACATATCGTAAGATTTGCAACAACTTACCAGACCCCTTCTACACTCTCAGAAACCGTTAGCAGGCGGATTTGGGACAGATCAATGATGATGATTGGCAAACCGCATTGATGTCCCCAAGAGAGGTAGCCATAAATCATCAGTTTCAATTGATTCAATTAAACATTTTACACAGAACGTACCTCACCGGGGTAACCCTAGCTAAAATAGGAACAAGGCAGGACGCACTCTGTCTACGTGGATGTAACCAAACAGCAACATTTTATCATATTCTATGGAAATACCCCCAGATACGATAAGCTAGACGATATACTAGGGAAACAAATCACTCTAACACCTCTAATGAGGATTCTAAACGTATGGGATGCAACTGACCTAACAGAAATAGAGCAACATTTAGCCACCCTAGGATACACATTGATGAAAAGGGCAATCACTATGAAATGGAAGCAGCAGATCGACCATTGACAATAGGATGGGTGGCAGAAATGGGCAAATGTATGATTGCCGAAAAAGATGTCTACAAATCCAGGGGCTGTCCTAAAAACTGGGACAAAAAATGGGGTACCTGAAATGTATATATAGGAGAATTATGTGTTTCTCCAATGGTATCAATGGAAATGTCAAAAAGGGGGGACCAAAGGTATGTAATGATGAACTGAAACACTGTGCACGATCAATATTGATTTATATAACTGTTTATCTGTACCATAATCTATACTAATGCTATCATGAATGTGACAAGTTTAAATTCAATAAAATGATTAAAAAAAGAATAATCCTTATAGTATTTTTGTAAGCATCACAATCACTCTTAGCATGAATTCCAGGAGTACTATACTCCAACCAGCAGATAACCCAGAGAAGCAAGCAACACAATGTCCCAAATCAAACACCGTCAAGCGTCCAGCGCTCTGACGCTGTCTGTGATCCATCAACATTGCAAATAACTTCCACACCAAACTGGCTCCTCCGCACCAACAAAGAAAGTGATCCATTAAAGAGGTAAAGCAAGGAATGTGGAGCAAAATGAAGCATAGAACACAGTGAACATACACATCCACTAGAGTCAGGCAACGAACAAGGAAGCAGCTCAAACCTCCGCACAGATATATACTCTCAAGCACAGGTGAGAGTGCGAGAGCGGGCCCAAGTGCTCCTCTCCACAGGTGTATACCCTTAAGCCCCATTCAAAGCGTGAGAGTGGGCCCAAGCGCTTGTCTATGTTAACAGATTTTTCTTCCAAGCCAGCCAATAAGGGATCACAAAACTTGAAGCAGCTGACAAGGAGTGTCCAAAAACAAATCTCCTGTGCCTTAATTGCCTAAATGGCTTAAGAGACACACTAAACAAAAAGCAAGTGGGCAAAGAGTTGACAGGCACTAAACTACCAAGAGTACTGACCCACAAATAACAGGATCCCTCAGAATCTGAAGCAAAAAAGCAGAAACGCAGTTGATGCTCAGGATAAAGGAAAATTATGGGCAGTGGTGGTGCAGCTACACAGATGTTTGGGGACTTCAATCCTTAAAACTGTGTGCATGGTATTTGCAGTCTATAACAATTTGGATATGATAAAATGATAACAGGCTGCTCTTTCAGTTCTATCCAGCCATAGGCTTCCTCCTGTGCATCGCACTCTTCATAGAGAAACATATAGAGAGCAAAATGAACAAAATCAGCATTAAAACATACACCCGTGCTCCTTAACACGAGTGCATCAAGCTCAACTTCGAAATTTATAAAGCAGTTTTCACAATGACAGTTTGAACACGAGCATGAGATAACAATGAGACAGCTGTCAATTTTACTGGATCTTGCAGTTAATTAAAGCAAATATTAAATTAGGGACCGAACATTCTTTATTTATTGTCCTTAATCTGACATCAAATATCCAAGGGGCGTAGTTTGGTCGGTGAGATTTGGGGGGGAGTGATTCTCAAATTTCCAAACTAAAAATTGGGGAGCTGACCAAGGTTCAAGATGGACTGTTTCCTTGAGAAACAGAGTCAGTACTGATTTGCATTAGGTGGACTTCTGTCCAGACTGGCACAGTTGGGTGAAAAACGGTATGTTAGAAAGCTGCACCAAGCAATTGCCACTGGTTACACTGTTTGCAAGCATTCAGACCCTCACCTTTTAGGTGTTTGATTGCCAATATTATGCCTAAACATTTGTTTACTATTGCCAATGTTTGTCAATTCCACAAGTAGTAAATTTGCACCCATTCATTGAGTGCTTCTATGGGTGCAGATTTACAACTTTTTTGGTAAACCATTCCCTTTATACATTTAAGCTCCTGATCCAAAAAATGAACACGTTAAAACTACTTAGTGAAACTAAAAACGTCCAGAAAAACCAACACAGACATAGCAGATCTGAGTCAGGGAACTCAGATCTAACTACCAATCCAAGAATGTATGTGAAGGGTTTCACACCACAAACACCCCTGCTGATTCCTGCCCATCCCATTTGGGCCTGTTAGTTCGCTCTTGGTAGTCATAAATATGGTCACACACAACACAACAGCCTGGAGTTTCTGCAATGTGGGAACTCAATTTAAATGAATTTTGAGTGTACATACTCTTTTTTTCTCTGATACAAAAAGCCTTGGGCCTTATTTATAAAGGCCTTGCGTCAGTTTTGCGCCGCCGGTGTGTCACTTTTTGTGACGCACCAGCGGTGTAAAAAATGTGCCTCGTTGCGCCATATTTAAAAAGTGATGCATCTAGGTAGATGCATCACTTTTTAAACCCCTGTGCCACATTATACCTGCGTCAGGTATAATGTATGCAGAGGGGGCGTTTCCCTGCAAAAAGCCTCGTAATAGTGACGGAGTGAAATCTATGAGATTTCACTGCGTCACTTTTAGGACACTGTTGCGTCAAAATCTTGCGCCTGCCTCACAGCAGGCGTAAGACTGGCGCAAGCCCTTTCACATGGGGCTTTCCCCATGTGAAAGGACGCATTGCTGGAGTTGCGTCACTTTTGTGACACACTCCAGCAATGCGTCACTTTTGCGCTTACAGATACGTCAGAAATACTGACGTATCTGTAACTCCTTGCGACATGATGCGTCATACATTAAATATGATGCATCAGGAATGTCGTAAGGAGTGCGCAGTGAAAAGTGACGCAACGCTGTTTTCACGCAGCGATGCGTCACTTTTCATAAATGAGGCCCCTTGATGGTAGAGTTGTCGATTTATTCATGTGTGCAGTGCTCCATGTTTCTAGACCCCACCTTTTAAAAACTGCTTTATCAAGTGACTGAAGGTCCCTTGTACTAAGCATGAGTCACAAATAGAAGAGGGCACGCAAACAAATTAATAGGGCAGGCTGCGCCAGGGCCAAACCATGGAGTCAGTGAATGAACCAAGCCATGAAAATGTTTGAAATGTATATCATGCAACAAACAAAATATAAAAATTCCAAAAAGTGTATTCCTTTAACATGCAGAAGCCTTTCGCCTTTGTGCGTCAGATAATATCACTGCATAGACAGACATTTATTAAAAGTGTTTTTAGAAACATTAATGGCTGCACCCCCACCCTCCCCCGGAACAATGCCATTACTGAACTAAAAGGCAAGTTAGTATTCAAGTAAGCCCTAAATGTAGCCTAGAATCCTATTATAGATGGAGCAACATTACAGTAAAATAAATCAAATGTAAGAGGTGATTGTACAGTGCACATCCTGAACTCAAGTATTTGAAAGTGCACTGATATGTGATAATAAAAAAACAAAGGCTCTGCAAAAATAAGTATTTGACTATGATCATAGAATTTGGACAAGCAATGACACCAGTAATGATTCCAGATTATATGATTGCACATTTTGAAATTCAGCCAATGATAGGTGTGCCTGCCTCTTGTCATGAAGATAGGTTTTGCCTTCACACTGTGTTATGTTAGCATGCGCTTATTAGAAGTTTAAACGCCATTTTCCTTTTAAGCAGCCTCTGTACACGACACATTTGGTTATTAAAGCTTTTCGCCTAGTAGAATATTTAGCTTCACACAGGAATAATATGTTTGCTTATAATATCAGCCTTGCTTGGTAAGCTATGTCTGAACAGTGAGTGCCGAGCCTTCAAGGTTATTTCAACACAGCGCTTGTTGTTCGGTTTGATCAGCGCACGGTCTAGACATAATACATATGCAGCTGTGGCCAACTCTGGGTTTAAGGCGCAATTAATATTGCACTGCACAGAGCATGAAGATACACACTTGATGAATATTCGCATGCAGAGAGTTGGTGCAGGGGATGATGTGATCCCTTTCTGCTAAGACCAGAGGTATGGGCCCGCCCTTCTAAACCCAAAGAGACCTTCTGTAGATATAATATAATATACTAGCAAGGGAGGGTAAACTGAGGTTCTATTTAGACCTTTTCCCTTTTGCATTTTAACATGCTTTCACCCTTTGTATTTTATGGAATAGTAACTATGCTGCTAACCTCATTCCTTATAATACGTTTGCTTGTATTAGCTAAGATACTGCGCTTGAGAACACTGCATTAGAAATAAATATTTCAAACTTGCACGTGTCATCATTTACTTCGAGTTCTCGACAGATATGTTAGTATAACGAAAGAGTGTTCATGTGTTCCACGTTACCTGAGGTGTTCTAAGTCCATGTTCTGGGTTGTCTAATCATTGGGGGTGTGTAAGAACCAATGAGACACTGATTGCTAGTCTGGTAGGGGATTTTGGATCCTGAGGTGAGTTTTGGCACACCCTAATTCACTGAGGTTCCAATTCTCCATGCACAGTTCTGTGTAGGAGCACGATCCCTGCAACACTCTCTCCCGTTTAAATAAAAGATCACTGCTTTGTCTTTCATTTTTGGCTCACTAGGACAAAAACCAACACAGAGAACCTCTTTGGGACCCTCAGACCCAATTACCAAGCCATGAATCAATTTTGGGGGGGTAGTCACATCCCAAACACCTCACTGAAGACTATCCCCTGCAAATTTCTATTTTACACTTTAAGGGGTCGATTAGAATGTAGGGTGGATCCGCCCTAAATTCACTACCTCCCGCCACCCACTTCCCCCCGCCATATTAGTATGGTGGTGGGACCCTGGCGGAAAGACCGTCCGCCCGTCGACCAGTTGACCGGGCGGAAAAGGGGCTATATATGGTGGCGGTGTCTGCTAGACACCGCCATCCATATTAGCATAGGCAGCGGTGCATGGCTTTCCATGGTGGAGACCCCGCCATGGAAAGCCATGCGGAGTCTGCTTTCGGGGTCCAGGGTATTGGGGGGATGCACATGGGGGTACCATTATCATGGGCAAGGGGGCAGGCACCGTGCGGTGCCTGTCACCTTGTGCATGACAAAGCACACAGTGCATTTCCTGCATTGTGGCGGGCGGTGCTGTGAGCACCGCCCTCCTCAATGCTGTGAATAGAGGATGCCACCGCACCACTGACGGCCGGTCCCAGCACCGCTAGGGTGGCAGGTGGACGGAAGTCCGCCTGCCATCCTAATCAGGCCCTTAGTGTTTTCATGTTTTCTGAACCATATTCAGAAAGCTAATTTGTGGACTTTAAGCCAGGCTCCGGTTTATGTGGGGCAGTTGCACACAAGAACCTTTTAGGTCCACCAAGTCACTGACAAATGTGGCGTTGCCAGGGTCATTAGTTTCACTAGCATTTTCCTTCATCTTCACATGGTGTGCAGTGGTTTGCTTATAAAACAGTTCTTTGTATATGGTCACAAAGTCTCAAAATCTTGAACACAGTGTATAAAGGATTGATTCTCGGCATTTTAGAGTATGATCCTTACACCTATGCGTGGCTTAATAATAAATATTGAGTGCTGTCTTCAAGCTGGACACGTCAAACTACTGCAGTGCACAAAGAGGTCGGATGTTTTGTGTGGAATTACTTGTTCAACATTTAGGTTAGTGTATATCGTTTGACCCAAAGAGTGGCACAGCAGTACATTCTTTGGTAAGTATAGAATGTATTTGCAGTGAAATGAATACCCCTTTCAGACTTCTTTGAAGACATATGGTGAAGGTAAAGGACTTGGGGTACGACATTCTAAGATGTATTCCAATAACTGCGCTTAAAAATTAACAGTTTAAAGATTTTACACACATTTCCAGATGTGCAAGCACAAGCATTCCCACGACAGGAAATATATCCTTTAAAATTACCCCGTTGCTGCTCTGTGTCGATTTTATGCACTGGGGCATGTGTAAAACGTCAACAATTACTTTTATTTATGCCTTATATTTATCTGAATGTGGAACTAAGAACGTTTTTAATTGGAGCATGCAGATCTTTTGAGAATTTTTTCTTTTTTTTTTTTTTGCACAGAAGAAATAAAAGTGAAATGTATTGTTAACGATCATAAAATGGATATGGAAAGAACTACCACTGTCAAAGCCAAAACGTCTTGCCTGTTGATCATGATGCACGCTCAGACATACACAAGCCTGAGCTTGCATGATTGATCATCTTGTTATGGTTGGAATCATTTTCTATTTATGAAAAGACATTCCAAGATGGCCACCATCTGTATGCTTAAGTGTTCATACATCATGATATACGCGTGTGCATGCATTGTGATACAATGCTGGCCATTTTCTTATTTTTGGTTACCTGTTCCAACATGCTGGCAGTCATTTTTAATTAAAGTAGGTTGTCTAAAGTAGCAAACCATCCACTTTAGCGTGAAAAAGGTAGAAGCGGCCAAACATGGAGCAACGGCTGAGTGGAGGAGCAGAAAGATAACAGAGTGTGCATGGGACAGAAACCCTGGATAAAGAAAAGATGACGTATGTGCAACAAGCAACGGTGAGAAAGCGGTAAGCCCAAGGAAAGACACACTCCCATGGAGTGCTGAAACAGAAAGAACATAATTTCCCTCAAAATCATCAAATCAGGAGTCTGTGAGTTTAAAATGCACCTGGGTGGACCGACACACACAAAAAGGGGTGAAGTAACATCAAATCAAGAGCAGAGCCATCAGGTAATGTGCAAGGCGGGTCTAACCAAAGCGCACTCTAAGCATTCAGGGCCTCTCTTACAAGTCCCTTGCGCTGCCGGTAAGTTCGTTTTTCCCATATTAAAAGTGAGGCACCGGTGGCGCAAGGGCCTTGCAAATAAGTCCCTCAGGGCCATATTACCAAGGTGAAGTATCGCCGTTTTTTCAGCGAATTGTGCCGAGAATGCGGCGATACTTATAGCGCCCTATTAACAAGGGCAAGCTAACGCCTGCCTCAAGCCCACTTTGCATGTCAGAGAGAAACATAGCTAATGACATGCAAAGTGGGCGTTCCCACTTGCAACCACATGTAAAATGTGTTTGGAGGTGGTAACACCCTGTTACCAAGGCAGGCGCTGGGAGAAGCAGACCTGCGATAAACTCGTTTATCGCAGGTCTCCCAACGCCTGCTCTGATCAGGTGTTAGGCATTGATAACATGGGGGTGTGGATCATAAAGCTGAATCCACCCCCCCATATTATGAAAGCACACATTAGCGCGTGACAACAACGCTTGTTTTCACGCGGTAATGTTCCCTATCACCGGCTATCGGCGGATTTAATATCGCCTACGTGTTGCGCGTTGATAATGACGCGCTAACACGGTGATAAAATCTGGCGATAGCCGGCGATAGGGAAATGTGCTATGTGTGTTTTTTAACGCACATCTTGGTAATATGGCCCTCAGTTTGTGTGTAAAGCAACACGGCTGCGTCAGACAGCAAACAAAAGCTGTCTATAGTGAGACCTAAAAGTGTTCATTCTGTTGTATCAAAAATGTAGTTTGCATTTAATTGATAAATTTACAATTGCGATTTCTACAGTATTGTCTAAACGTATGGATGATTGGTCGAACGCGTGGATGTTCTGTTTATTGTTTAAAACTGAGTATCTATTATCCTACATCTTGTTTTAACACAGGCAAAAAGATGGCAAATGCCGCCTTACGTATTGAAATGATACTCCAGATAATTGTTGTAGCCAAAGAAACAGGTACTGTTGAAAGCTGTCAAGAGGAATATATTTAAAGCAAATTTTACTGGCTTTAACATTGTTACATTTTGGGCACATTGCTAACGGCGCAACCGAACTGTGGTATTAATTCTAAACTGCACACTTCCACCAGAAGTTGGCAGAAATGTGGAAACAGCTGAGTGAACAGTGATAAATTAATGTCTCAAAGAGCACATTTGCATCCAAACAAGGGGCCTGACAGCCTGTTAAAAGTTTGGCGGGCCTATGTGAGGCGGCGCGGTGGAACTGGGAAAGACAAGGGCTAAAAGGCATTCTCAGACGAAAAGGAGATGAATGAGAAGCCCGGGGCTATGAGCAAAATAGCCCACTGTGCGGATACACAATGGCGGCTGAAGGGTAAAACCGGCGAAGCAAGGGCACATGTGACGTAGCGAACAACCAAATGCTTGGCAAGTGTTTGTGTTGCATAAGCTGTCAGTTGAACGGCAAACACGCTTTTAAAGGCAGCTAGTGCTAAAATATACAGCGCCTTAAAGCCCCAGGCTAATTTGAGCAGGTTAAAACTGCAAAAAAAAATGGATTCGGAACAAAAGGCGAGATCACCCCACTGTGACGGTAACGAGTGCAAAGCACTCGAATATATAGGAAGACACTTATGTACGCTGACGTATGTTTTTCACTGCAAGTTCTATGTGGAGTGCGTGGAGCAGAGCCAATGTCAAGAGGATTTCCACGAGGGAGGGCGATCTTAGATTACCTGGAGCAGAAATAGCATTTTGAGTGCTTAAATGGCATTTGCTAATCTAATGAAACATTGCAGCCCCAGTGAGATAGCTGCGCTTGATGGTTCTGCCGTTCTGCTTCACCGCCTGATTGACGTGATCGTGCCGTAGACGCAGCATCTTACTCACCTGTCACGATAACGCTCTCTTCATGTTTGGAAGGGAGAAAACAAATGCGTACAATTACCACTCAAATTCATTAGGGAATCTTATGGGTCCTAAAGGGAATAATCCATTTAATGTCATTCCAATCCTCCTCCCCGCTTTCAAGTAAATGTGGTTCATTCGTCTGATTCTATTGCATCCATTTAAGCAGTACATTTAATCTCTTAAATGTAATTTAGGGGCATATTACCAAGCAATAGCGATAATTATCGCTATTGCTTGGTTAGAGAAAAAAATTTACCGCTGAGCTGCGGCGATTTTTACTGCAAATAAACCTTGGTATTACCAAGGTTTATCGCAAATGCGATAAAAATCGCCGCAATGCATGAATATCGCTGAAAAGTCAGCGATATTCATGCATTACCGAGCTAATGCTCTTAGCCATGTTATCCACCTCCCATTGGATAACATGGCTAAGAACTGCTCTGGGCAGGTGTTAGCTTTTGGAGATTTTCACGCTTAGCGCGAATATCTCCAAAAGTTGGTAATAGGAGATAGCAATGTTAGCGACTGTTTTCAGTCGCTAACATCGTGGCACGCCCACTTTGCATGTCATTAGTGATAAATATCACTGACATGCAAAGTGGGGCCCAAGATGGTCGCTATCTCCTACTAGCTGTCGCTAACTGGTAGCGACAGCTAGGTAATAGGGAGATAATTTTATCTCCGCTTTCTTGGCTTTTAAAGCCAAAAAAGCGGAGATAAACCCCCTTGATAATATGCCCCTTAGATTTCTTACCTGTCACCTCTGAATCATTACACATATGTTGCGATATGTAATACTTACTAATCGAGCACCCACATGCAGTAGAGTCATGGCATGTCCTTCTTGGAGCTCTCTAGAAGGTGTGAGATGTGTAAACATCTCAGTCTAGGTGTATATTTTCTTTATAGTAGATTACTAGATCTTGTACGTTGAAAGCCTAATAGTTATGTAGGGTTGGAGGTGTTAATGTTCATATAGTATGAATGTTTTTCATAGCTTTGTATTGGGAACATTCTAGTAGCCGAGGCAGTCTGGGATGTCATCATAGAATGTTGGGCTATTGTTGTGGAGAAAGAAATGAATTAGGTTGAGAGTTGGTTCTCAGGAGAAGAGTCTAAGGGCTTGATTACTATTTTGGGGGTCCCAAGTAGACCTGAGCCGGTGGTCTTTTGCCTGCCAAACTGCGATGTTACCATAGTGCTGGCGTTCTCGCGCCAGCGGTCCTGTGACAGAGGAAGACCTTTGTGATTGGAATTTCACTTATTTTTTTTTTTTTGCCACAGTGCAAATACATATGTGTGTATTTTCACGAAACAAGGCTGTAAAGACACAAATATGTATTATACCTATGGCAAACCAGCCTTCTCCTACCTTAGAGATCCACAGCCATTGCAACAGAGAACAAATGGTCATGGAACTTACCTGTGATTCTGACCACAACGGTAAGGATTTCCCTCATGGAGTAGTATCTGCAGCAAAGTGGGGACCTGGATAAGGGGCAGTGTGAAAGAATAAGAAGTGAAAACAGGAGACAAGCGTTTTTTCCTTAAATCTTTCGTTTCAGCCAGGTCAAGTGTGGAGGTTCTTCTTGGGACAGTCGGCTTGGCGGTAGGGCAGATCTCAATCTCGACGGCAGAACAGGGGGTGGACTCACCTCATCAGCCACTGTCACCTGTGACCGCCGTCGAGCCAGTAAGAGAAATCCTGGCAGGATGGCAGTCTTTCGTTGTGGGACTGCCAACATCATAATTTGGTTGGGCAGTGAATCTGATGCCGACACAATGGCAGTCCTAAGGCCCCCGAAGTTGTAATCAGACCCTCAGTTACGAAAGAGGGCGATCCGTCTACGAAAGTGTCAGACCGGACACTCTTGTTTCTTTCATATTTCCTAAACATCCCTTGGATATGTAACCCCCATTGTTGCTTTTGTTTAACCCTTTGATTGCCTTTATGACATTCATTTATAGGTTTAAGTAAATATATCCAGCACAGCCTTGGAACATATTCTGAATATTGGCACAACTTTCATATATATGTGTACATTTCTTTTACTTTGCTACCTGGAATACAAAAATGTAGTTGTTACACTTCCACCCCCATCATTTCTTTGTTCTCCTTTGGTACGCTGCAAATGGAATGCTATGGCCACCAGAATTCTAAAAGGGTGGTGTTTGCTTGATTATGAATTCGTTGATGGGCGTCAGTTGTTTCCTGAGGTACATTGCTGCCAAATAATTTATTCATTGAGACTTCCTACCACTGCACCTATTTTACTTCAAATTTCGACAACAAGGATTGGGATTCGGCAGTACTCCTGCCCATGTTCGGCTGCCTGCATGGGCAGCCATCATTGACCGGAGCTGAGCATGCACAAACACACACACACACATGCATGTACGCACGCACCCACACACTAAAGTTGTCAAATGCCTTAGATTTTGAAAAATTCACCTTCTCATACCTTGGTATTGACTCCTCCAAAGATCCACCATTCATGCTGTTCTGTTTGAGCAAAGCAGGCTGTTTATCTTCACAAAACTTTGTGTTTTGTCAGTGATCTTGACTCATCTCTCTCCGTGTGTGTGGGGGAACTCCTCCTCGTGTGTCGGCTTGCTGTCTGCTATCGAACATTCTTGCTAGTAATGAGGGACCTCTCTCAGGAGGAGTTTCTCCACCGAGACCTGTCTACCTCTTTTTTTCCCGGTGAGAGGCACCTGAATTTTGTCAAAACCTTGTGAAGAAATATGCCAAGCAGCTTCAGTGTGCTGTGTTTTAAGTCTATCTAGCAGAGCTGGCAGCCATTTTGAATTCTACCTAGACAATGTACTTACATATTCCAAAGAAACAGGCACCCTTTTAGATTGTTGAACATAGCATGTTATCTGCTTTATGTCTACAAGGAGTATTTCCCTATTGAAGCCCTTGCCATTTGGAGTCTGCGACCTAATTCGTTTTTGGTGTTAATATTTTCACTAGTTTCAAAGATATTTAGGTAAAAAAATTATGGAATCTGAGAGCTCGAGAGTCTACTGAGACCCTACTGAAATTTGATTGGCTTCCAACACTTCAACCAGGAAGTGTTGGCAGCCGTCTTGAGACTCCGCTTGAAGCAGAGTCCCACATAAAAAGCTACAATGAAGAAAAGCGGGCAGGGAAGGAATACCCAGGCCCCCCAGATATGGTAGGGGGTCCCACAGGGACCCTGCTTGGGGGATAAAAACTTTTTTTTTAATGTTGCCAAGATCGTGGGTGGATAAAAGGATTTGCATATCTTTTGAAAGAAGCCCTAGGGTGGGCCAAATCCCGGGGGCATATTATAAAAATATACAGGGAGGGTTCATGCAGCAGCCCAGTGCCCCAGGGACCTCTGGGGTTCTGTCAGATATTATGCGGGAACTGACACCGGCCTGGGGCTTTAAGTATCATAGAAACTGGGGGGCCACACAACCCCCCCCCTCGCAGCCCCAGCAACCACTACTTCCTGGGGATTTACATTTAAATAATGCAGGGGGTTGGCCTTGGAAATCCCCGCAACCCTGGGTACCGCAACCTCCTTGTGTCTCGAATATTATATATATAGGGGGTCGATTGCGGCCCTTCAGCCCCGGGGAGGACCACTTCTCCAGGGTGAGTTTGAACAAAGGAGGGGGGCTGCGTTCCCCCCCTCCTGGAGCCTTACATGGCTCTTGGGACTGCCACACCCCTAGGGCCAGCTCCAGCAATGTCCCAGGGTTCTCATCCCCGAGACTTTGCAGTTTGCTATGGCTTGGTGGGAGCACAGCTCCTGCCAAGCCATAGCAAACTCTGCTCCGCCTCGAGAAAGCGAGAGCAGTAAATGCTCTTGTTTACTTCAAATGGAGCAGAATTGTTTTTGGACAGAGGACGCTGAATGTTAGCGGCTTCCTCTGTCCAAAACAATGCCAGCTTCTGCAGGATGCGGAGAGCTGTCATGGACTGTGTGGGCATTCAGACTCCCCCTGCTGTCCCCAATGTTTAAAAAGTGGGTGCCCTGGGTGGGTCCAGGACACCCACATTGCAGACTATGCCCCTTTGGATGGGGTCTCGGGAGCCAAAATCGGACCTCCCTTGTTTAAAAAGTAAATACATAAATAAAGGGCAGGCCCCGGGGATAGTGTCACAGGGGCCAAAATCTACCCAGGAAAGCGGGGCCATACAGCCCCCTTTCTTTATTTGAAAAAAAAGAAAACACTACCAGCACAACTCCGTAGGCCCCACCCCCTTTCTGCCGCACTCTGCAGTCGCACCTCCTGGTGCGCTGCTGGTTAGGGGATAAAGACCCCCTTGGCTGCTGAGGGTCCTTAGGGGCAAACAAGACTTACTGTTACCTCCAGTAAGTCCCACACAGTGGAATTGCTGAGAGGTGATCAGCGGCAATGCCCCCTTTCTCTACCACTCTGCAAAAGCACTTCTCAGGCTACTGCTGGTGGGAGGATGATGTCCCCTTGTCTCCTGAGGGCCTCAGGACTAAAGTGCACTTCTTCCCCCAATCAGTAGTGCGCCAGGAGGTGTGTTTGCAGAGTGGTGGAGAAAAGGGGTGTGGCCTCCGACAACCTCTTAGCAATCCAGCTGTGTGGTACTTAATGTAGGTAATAGGAGGGGTAGATGGCCCCCAAGGACCCTCAAGAGCCAAGAGGACTACACCCCATAACCAGTACTGCTCCAGAGGGCATGTTTGCAGAGTGGTGGAAAAATGAGGCATGGCCTTCAAATACCTCTCAACAATCCCACTGTGTGGAACTTACTGAAGGTAACAGGAGGGGTATTTGACCCACAAGGACCCTCTGGAGCCAAGAAGATTTCATCCCCCAGCTAGCAGTGTGTCAGGGGGTGCGTTTAAAGAGTGATGGGGAAAGGGGTCATGGCTTCCGAAGACCTCTCAGCAATCTCACTGTGTAAGCCTTACTGGAGACCAAGGGGTCTATTGATGATAAGTGCAACAGTAGGGAAAGTGTTGGATAGCGGAGGAGTCCAAATTACTATTCCCGTTCCAAAGAGTGCAACAGTAGGGAAAGTGTTGGATAGCGGCGGGGTTAAATTTACTATTCTCACTCCATTGACTGCAAAAGTTGGGTAAATGTTGGATAGTGAAAGAATTACATTTAATGTTCCAACTCCAGTGATTGCAAAAGTAGGAAAAATGTTGGATAGCAGAGAGGTAAAAATTACTATTCCCACTCCAGTGAGTTCAACAGTAGGGAAATTATTGGAAAGCGGAGGGGTAAAAATTACTATTCCCACTCCAGTGAGTTCAACAGTAGGGAAAGTGCTGGATAGCGAAGGGGTAAAAATTACTATTCCCACTCCAGTTAGTGCAACAGTTGGGAAAGTACTGGATAGCGGAGGGGTAACAATTACTATTTCCACTCCAGTTAGTGCAACAGTAGGAAAAGTACTGGATAGCAGAGGGGTAAACATTACTATTTCCCCTCCAGTGACTACACCAGTAGGGTAAGTGCTAGATAGGAAAGGGGTAAAAAATACTATTCCCACTCCAGTGAGTGCAACAGTAGGAAAGTAATGGATAGCGAAGGAGTAAAAATTACTATTCCCACCTCAGTGAGTGCAACAGTAGGGAAAGTATTGGATAGCAAAGGGGTAAAAAATACAATTCCTACTCCAGTGAGTGCAACAATAGGGAAAGTGCTGGATAGTGGAGGGGTAAAAATGACCATTCCCACTCCAGTGAGTGCAACAGTAGGGAAAGTATTGGATAGCAGTAAAAAATAATAATTACCAATAACATTTAAACAATAAAAAAATCTTAAAAATAAATAAACAATATTTTTAAAATATACAATTAAATATATTAAACATATAAAAAGAACAAATATTTTAATGTTAATTACATACAAAAAAACTACAAATATGATATAAAAAATACATTTATAAACAATATTTATTTAAAATGAACAAATATTCACAGACAAACAAATTATTTAAAACATACATGTATTTATTTCCTATCCTATAACACTGCACCAATAAAAAAAAGTCGTCAACATGTTAATTGAAATGTATTTCCATAATTACCATAATTAATAAGGCATTTAAAATATACTATTAATAAAAAAAGATAATAAACATTAATTGAGTACACATTATTTAACACTATAATATCCACAACACACACGTAAAATTAATCACATAATCACGATGAATAATTACTAATTAATTAATTTAATTAATTAACACATAATTAATAATTAATCAATAAAAAATAAATTACTTCCCACCATTTACACCTATAAACACCACAATCCACACCTACAATTAATTACAAAATTACCATAATTATTACTAATTTACTCATTTAAATTAATGTACAACTAAATAATAACTCATCAATAAAACAAATCACTTTCCTCCCTTCACACCATTTACACCTATCAAAACCACAAAAAACACCTTAAATTAATTACACCAATCCCATAAATAATTACTAATTATTTAATTTAAATTAATTAACAACTAACTATTAAAAATGTTTTAATACAATAATTTACACATTTAACACTATAACATCACAATTAAACAAATATTAATAAATAAAAGTTATTCAATACCTTTAAAATAATTACATTACTTCCCATCCTATTCTCCTATAAACCCACAACCCACTATGGAACTAAAAATGCACATTTCATATAAAGAAAAATGAATAACTACTATAAATATTAATAAAAGGTATGTAATTAAATTACTTCCCACCCTATTCACCTATAAATCCACAACCCGCTACGGATCTAAAATCGCAAAACTCAATAAAAAAAATAACTACTATAAATATTCAGTAATTAACACCCTGCCACCCACAGTTACATATGACATACCAAAGTAGAAAAGCAGACAGACACTAAAACATCCATACAGACTTTCCGAGAAACACCTACACATTCACTCACACAGACAGACAGACAGAACTGATATGTATCTAGCATTAATAGAGGGAGTTCTACACACACTTAAATAACCCAGTACTCAGAAGCACACACAGGAGGCAGTTCATGCAGCCCCTTACAGACACATTTAAAGAAGCATACATGTCAAAAAGAGAGGCACTGATTTACTAACACAATTACATACAGATGCAATCATAGCTTCAGTCACATAGGAGCTGACAAACCCATTCAGATATCTGCTACACAACTGGCACTTTCAAGTCTAGCATGCTCAGAAGTTGCCCTTGCATAATATTGTAGGCCTGCTACAATTAAAAGTACTAGGGAATGCATAGACTGCTCTCTTACTACGTAAAACTCACAACTGAGGTAGGCTGCAGGTAGGCCATAGTGCAGGGTACTATGACTTTAAGGTAAGATATGTACTCTGAAGGTTCCGTCAGCTATATGCAGTCCTAGAGATCCATGTGTCCAATTATTTTTCCACCCCGCCAACCATACTTACATATGACATACCAAAGTAGAAAAGCAGACAGACACTAAAACATTATACAGACTGTCAGAGAACCACCTACACATTCATTCACACATACAGACAGAACTGATATCTACCTAGCATTAATGGAGACAGTTCGACACACACTCAAATAACCCGATACTCACTAGCAACCCTGGAGGCAATGCACTGAAAAACAATTTATAGTTAAGAATTAGCATTTAAAAAATCTTAGAAATTCACTGAAAAAACACAAAGGTTACAGGGACATTATAGTTAGGAAATGGAATAAAAAAATAGAAATTCACTGAAACAAACAAAGGTTATAGGAACGTTATAGTTAGGCTCTGGTTTTACTTGTATAAAACCAGTGAAATTCAACAGTTATATTTAGCTCAGCTAAGTGTACCTCGCACCCCCGCAATACACTACTTATGACCTCACATATTACATCAATCATGAAATGATCAGTGAGATCACTGATGATATCTCAAATTACTTGAATGTCAGTGAAATTGCTCTCCCCCTCGCAGCTCCACCATCAAGTGAGGCCTTCCCCCAAGCCCCTGCACTCTTGAGTGCTGGTGTTCGAGGCCCTCCTCCACCCGCAGGTTTTACCTGCACTTCATTCCTAGTGGTCCAGTGGACCTCTGTCTCCTTTCTCTCACTCTGCTCTTTCTCTCTGTTTTCACTTGTTTTTCACTGATTATAATCTCCCCCTTTTACTCTTGCTCTGAGTCTTTCCTCCATTTTCTCTATTTTTTTACTGATTTCAATCTCCCCCTTTCACTCCCCCTCTGTGTCTCTCCTCTGTTTTCACTCATTTTTCACTCATTTAGATCTCCCCCTTTCACTCCGCCTCTGTGTATCTCCTCCGCTTCCACTCATTTTTACTGATTTGAATCTGCCCCTTTCAGTCCCCCTCTGTGCCTTTCCTCCGTTTTCACTCGTTTTTACTGATTTCAATCTCCCCTTTTACTCCCCCTCTGTCTTTCCTCCATTTTCACTCATTTTGCACTGATTTAATCTTCCACTCTCACTCTCCTTTTGTGTCTTCCCCCACTTTTCTTGCACCTTTCACTGCCTCATTTCCACTCTTTCCTCTCTTTTGCCTTTTCTGCCTGTTTTTCCCTGCCGCTGCTGCCCCTGCGGGCCCTCCCCCCAGCACGACCAACACAAGTGGTGCACCGAAGGCGTGCCAAAGGCAGGCCCATCTGCACCAGTCCGTGACCCGACCGCAACCAGCACCAGGAACTGTGGACCTCCTCAACCACCAACGCTAAGACCCAGCAGCACTCCACGCTCTCAGCCCAGGACTCAACAACAACTGCAAGCTAGCATCACCAGCCTACACCCACGGACCCTTCAGCTGTCACCGCTGCCAGCACACCTGCAACACCGCCAAGAACACGGACCCGGCGCAACCCGCCCGCAAGAGCACAACCCAACCAAAGACCCTGCAATGCATCCTCCACAACGTTCGATCCCTCCACAAACACACCACCGAAATCTGGCACCTCCTCGACAGCACCACCCCGGACGTAGCGTTCTTCATCGAAAGATGGACCAACACCACCTCAGGACCGGACATCACCATCACCATTTCCCAAGGATACAAGATCTTCAGGAAAGACCGCCCATCCCGCCCGGGAAGAGGAATCTTCATTGTCCACAAAACCAACCTCTGCCTGAGCACACTCCCTGACGAGCCCGCAGACCTGATGGAATAACCCATATAGTTACTCATATAGCTACTGATCAACACATGCAGCAGTTTACAGAACAACAGACATAATGATGTACAAATTAAGACAGTTTAGTCACTAACCCATGCACTCAGTGAGACACATCTAATCACTCACTCATACAATCAGTCATGCACCTACTAAATCCTTCATCCAGACACTTATACATTCACTCATTCTCCAATATGTAAGACATATTTTAACTTTACAGAAACATACAGTCACTGGATGATGTCATCAGTGATGTCACTGACCATGTCATGAATGATGTAATATGTGACATCATCAGCAGTGGATTGCGGGTGCGCGATATATAGTTAGTGCAACTAACTATATATGCGAATTTCAATGGTTTTGTGCGAGTAAAATAAGGGTTTGTAAATGCTAATCCCTAACTATATATGGTCTGTAACCTATGGTTTTTCAGTGAATTTTCAAGGTTTTGTAAATGCTAATTCCTAACTATATATGGTCTATAACCTATGGTTTTTCAGTGAATTTCAATGGTTTTTTAATAGCAAATATCAAAAGCTGTAAAATGTATTCTTCTTTTAAATGAAACTTTTTCCCCAAACTGCCTTGGTATATTCCAATATATGTCAAAGACAAAAATGTAAGTGGTCAAATCAATTTTTTCCACAATTTGAGAAAGCACAGAAACATGTGAATAAATCTGTTTCTGCTTACATGAGAGATTATGGAATGGGTTTAATATACAACAATAACTTGCGTTCCAACATTCAACACATCTACAGAAGAGATGGTGTGCACTTCTCCGATGAAGGGAATAGAATATTCGTCCTTTATTTAAAAGTGTGCATTGGAACCTACTTGTAGGTACCTAAATTAGCCACAGAACACAATAGCTCTTTTCAGAGCTACCCTACCTCTGATCATTCAAAACGTTTATCTTTTTCTATTTTTTTTTCTTCACCAAAGTACGCTCCCCGGTTAGCTTACCGGTGCGCGTACCGGGCGCTCCCCCCGCGAAATTTTCAAAAATTAAATTTTTTTATTTTTTGCATATATCAGCGTCCTAATCCCCCTTCAGAAAACCTAGAGGGTCACAAAGTGTCTACTGTGCCCCCTTCTACCCATTCCGTACATTGTTTGTCCTCCATCTTATGTCTCAATTCTACCAATACACAAAATGGAGGACTCCCGTAACGCTGCCGGTTCGCGTACCGGGGAGCGCACCGGTAAGCGCTCGATAAAAAAATGTGGGAATGTAATTTACAGAAAAACTACTACAGACACTTTCATCAATTATAGAATAGGGCCTACAACATAGCAGTCCCTACCATTTACCCAAAGTTGATGGAATTCCATTGAGAAAATTATGCTGTAAGCCTGACTAAATATCCTGAGGTAAATTACCCAACAAAAACACTTATGAAGTGTTAGAATTGACAACCAATCAAAATGCTACTTTCAATATCTTCTATTATTTTATGACATTTGATTGGTTATGTACCTGAATATATATAAAGAAAGAGAGATAAACACAGCCATTTGACTACTACTTCCTGAAGTACATATCAAGTGCATTTCAACTGAGAACTTAAACTTCTTTTTGATTGGTAAGATGATATTTTAAAAACTGAAGTATGTTCTGCACTTTAAGTTAATTAGGAAAACATTTTCTGATAGTTATATACTATCCCTCTGTAATAGTTATAGAATAAGATAGAATTCTCTGTTTTAGTTATGGATGGAGTTAGGCTTGTCTTGTATAATTAAGAATTAACTTAGGCTTTATCACATACATTTTTTTATATTTCTACTTCCAGTCTGATACCATACACTGCCCAAAGATAAAATCACTGTTTAAAAAACAAACTACCTGTCTGTACTTAAACCCAACAGTGCCCTATCTGTACTGATATATTTTTAAAAAATTCGTTTTACAGCACAAAAATGGAAGGAGAGAACAAAACTAACTTGGAAATTGTTGCAAGAAGCAACACAGATACAGAAATTGACTCTGAATTCTATGATGAATCACAGGACTTTGAACTTTGTGGGATTAGTAGATTTCCTAATTGAAAATGAAAAAAAATCTGACAATGAATTATTAGAAGTTCTTTTTAATTTTGAAAACGAATCAGAAAAATAAATTTTTATTTAATAATTCAAAAATTGTTTGAGACATTATTCATTTTTATATGTATTTTGTAAACTAGTAGCAAATTGATTATAATGTAAAATCAGACTTTAAATATACTGTGCAACTTTTCTGTGTTACATAGTAACTTTGCTCATATTTACTTCCTTTCTTCCACTATATTATCTCCAAAGTATATTTAACATCTCTTTATCATCTCCTGCCTCCATGGTGTTTCTGCTTTCCTGACAGACTACGCTATGAATTCCATATACCACAATAACTTCTGAAACAACATGTTTACAAAGAAAACGGTGTATTTTTATTTTTAGACTCTGCATTGGTACCTACATCTTGGTACTTAAATAAATAAAAAAAAAACAACAATCAATAAACATACAATATTTGAACATTCTTTCTTCCCATTTTCCCAATATTACGCTTCCCGGACCGCTTCCCGGTGCGCGTACCGAGCGCTCCCCCCGCAAAAAAACTATAATAACTTTTTTTATTTTTGACCCGCGGGGCCCTTTTAAAGCCCCCTCATCAAACCTAGGGGGTCAGGGAGGATGTACTCTGCACCCTTATGCTCATTTCCCACTTTGTTTTTTCCACCTCTTGTGTCTCGATCCTACCGAGACACAAGATGGCGGCCGCTCCGGACTGTTTAGAATGTTGACCGTCACCGGGGAGCCAATCCGCTTCTCCTCGCGAAGTTCCGTTACGCGTCAGATACGCGAACCGGGGCGCTAACCGGGACGCTGTCACAGATATATCTGTTTTTTAAAATGTTAATTTCTCAAAATCCACTGGAGCACATATATTGAGACATAGCAAAGGCACGTCGGGCAAACCAAATCTACAATTTTGCAAAGTTTCATGTAAATCCATTCAGCCGTTCAAGCTAAAAGTGATTCCAACCGCCCTATGGAAAAATGAATGGGAAAAACGCGTTTTGGGACACCCCTTTTTTCTCGGCCCCCCCTTGACGTAACCCCCCCAAATTTTCAGAGGCTGCTCAGAAACACAATGTGCCATTTTCCTGAACATTTCAGCCCATTCCGTCCGCAAACGCCAAAGTTATTTGACATAGAATTTTCAGAAATCCCATAGGAAAAAAATCCTAACTATATATACCTACTGGCGACTGCCAGTAGGTAATATATATATATATATGCAAATCCAACCTCCTGCACTTCCAGATATTGAACTGAAGAAACCGACCACCAGGACCTTTGAATGGCAGATTTCTTTATTGTTCTTTCACTTTCTCATTCCATAAAAACTATATATATACACACACACACACCAAGGTGTATTTGTGAATCAATGGCTGTGTGGATGCCTGTCTGGATGATTCAGTGGGTGCATAACTGACTGTATAAGTGAAGTGAGTGATTAGGTGTCTCATTGAATGTTTGGGTGAGTGATTGGTTGTGTAAAATGTTTGTATCAGTCTGTTAGTTGATGTATAAGTGGCTGCATGGGTGTTTGAGTGAGTATGTGAGTGGTTGTATGGGTGATTGATTGGTTTTCTAAATATATGTATGAGTGTGCAAGTGTCTGTGTGGGTGAGTAGGTGAGGGGATGGGGTATATGAGTCACTGTATGGATGAGTGAGTGAATATGAGAGTGGCTGTATGGGTGAGTGTGTGCATCATACAAAGGATGTTGAACTAGTAACAAACAGTGCAACAATTGTGGAATAGATTAGCATTTTTAAGTGTTTGCAATGAGTCCAAATAAAATTAGAAATCTAAAGCAGCTGTGATTTCTGAAGAATTCCTACACAAGTGAATCTAACAGTGAACACAACCTAGAGGGTGACAGTGTGGTCTCTTTGAACTAAATGACAACAGTTTAAATGAGGAATGCCCTGATAAACTATGTATGTGCATCTTAATGGTTCTGGGAAAGGCAGAAGTGGGTGTCACAATTTGTGAGTATTGCAAAAGAAAGGTGCAACATTCAGTTTGCACAGAAAGTTAAGACACTTCTGGAATCAGACATTAAGGCTGTCACTTTTGGTGGTCAGAGAGTTAATTTTTCGGTTAATTTCCTAGCAATATTGGGCTCAAGCAGAGGTCAGCCTAGACCAAAATCTACATAGCACTGAAGGGAGTGAACGTCCTTGAATGGAAGGATGAAAGAGTGCTGACAATTAATCTTAATTCTTACACACCTGATCAGTATTACAGAACCTTGCCTGGTACGAAAATATTTAATGCCTACACTTAAGTGTTCAATAACTATTTAGGCAAGCTGATGGGTCATGTGCATCAACTGAAATTCTGAGCGGATTCTCTACCCATCAGGCAAAATTGGGAGTTCCTTCAGCTGCGCGTAGTGATTTGAAAACATTGTTGAAGGGCTTTCAAAAAGATGGAATTCACAGAGGAAAGCGAGCCATTGGATTGGATTTCACTGATCATGCCTGGAAAAAAAAGCAATGAGAGCTCACAGCTCTGTGTCAACCTGAGAGCTTTGTCTGCATTCAAACTTTAATATATAAGAATCCCTTACCCAAAATAAAACACATTTTGACACTGTTAGGTGGAGCAACCATTATTTACACTTGTTTTGAAATAGCTGCATTATTATATTAAATTGTCCGTAGACACCGGCAATGTCATTGATGTGTCATAGAAGCCAATGTATATTAATCAGACTGCATCTTTTGCTCATTTGCATCAAACAATTTTTAAATTTATGAATTTCGCTGATGTACCACTTATTCGAAAATGTAAAGTTCTTCTACGAATTCACTGTGATATTTATGCCTAACTGCTTATGTATTAATTCATATGCAAAGAAAGGATCTATATCTACTGTATAATTTTATATTGACTCATCTTATGCACAGCCTCTCCCTCTCCCCCTTAATGTAACCTGCCTTTCCTACTGTATATTTTTTTTTTGCCACTGTCTATCTCTGGTTGTAAAATGTAATACAATGATATTGAACTAAAAAATAAATTGTCTGTAAGGTCCAGACAACTAGCATCATTTCTTATGCTTTGTGGGTTGTATAACAGCCTCAATCTTGTGTTACGTAAAAGAAGGAGCAATCCAAAATGGATCCCACTGGTCTTGGGAATCTCACAATCACATCCACACATGGTCCTATTACAATGCATGATTTACACATCATGAACTCGGTATTGCACATAGGATGTCAACACAAGGGCCCGGGCTTCTCAGCAAGCAAAACTTTATATGATTGAAGTCAGTGGACGCTGAGCAGCTTCTGAATCAGAGAAAAAGTGTATTCAGTGTCAGAATTATTACAGTAGTATGCTGCAACTACTGATCGATTAGAAAGTACAGTAATCCCATTTCAGCTAGAATGCGTGTGTGGTTCATCTCCTAGGTCTCAGAACAAGACTCTTGACCTAAGTGTCCAAGACCAGACCTAAACTGCAGCATCCATACTGGATTAGCTTGTGAACTGTTCCAGAAAAAGTCATGATACCAGATGTCACATGCTGCTGGCTCATTCAGGGCCAGGTTACATGCCTGTTACCCACTAGGGGGCATTCCCATACCAAGCGTGAAACACCAGGATCCCTAATTAAGTAGCATTAAAGGGAGATTTACCTTGACATTGACAGTCAAGCGGTCAGTAGAATCTAATTCATATGGAGTATGTGTGAGGTTATTGTGCATTCTTTTTTGGAGATAAAATCCCAAAGTGAGGGGTTAGGCAAGAGGGTTAATTTTCTCTCAGCCAAAAAATGCTAAAAAAAGAAAAGTGAATCCTCAATTCATCAATGACATGGATCTATTCCATTTAACCTCTACTGTTCCTGTAGAGGAAAATGGTAATAATACATTAGCAGGACTGTAAGAATGACTAAAATGGAAGAACCAATAGTCTTGAAAATTGGAACATTACTTTTTGAGGTATCAAGAATATACTATCTTCTTTCAGCTGTATGTTCCTGAAAAATGGCAAAATCCTAGAATAGAGTTTCAGGAGGCTATTTGGCATCCGGTTGTAGTGCACGCTGGATGAAAATATTGTCTGAAGACAAAGACTAAAGGAATTTAAGACATCTTATTTGACCAATTGGTGTGTGTGTGCATGTAGATGACAGTACATGGAATCCATTTATTTAAGAATCCAACATATATGCCCGGCAGTATAATTTGGATAAAGATGACTGGATGTGTGTGTGTGCGGGGGGGGGGTGTACAGGGAGGGGAATGAACAGAATGAATTTGCCCATTCTTAGAGTAAAGACAAAGAGCATAATTTCATCATTTAACTGCTGATGTTCACACATTGTAGGCTTGTAAATTTATGTATTTAAGTGTGCTCTCCATCAAAGCAAAGGTACCTCAGATATGCTTGCGGATATAAAATTCATGAGGTCTCACTGATTTAACCTAGTCAGTAGAGTCTCATTTGTAAGAACGCGTACAGTAGAGTTGATTAATGAATAAGCCAAGCTCTGTTGTGTGACTGTCAATAGTTATTAGAATGATATAAAACTTAAAAGTGTGAAAAATGTTCATAAATTCCTTTCTCCTAATTACAATTACTATCAATTACATGAAATGCAAATCTGTCATTTCACACTGTATTTTAGAGTGAAACGTGTCATTGCTTAAAGTTTTTGGTGTGAAGATGCATTTAAATGCTCAAGTTATGTGCTCCCCTCCATTTGCTGTAAATGTTAACCACAAATGGTGCCATACGTGCTAAAATGTTTACCGCAGGTGACACATAATGACCCCCGGTTTAGTAATGGCTTCATTTCAGGAATTTTGTGTAACGAGAGTAATGCGAAATTCCCAAAATTACGCAAATTATGCCAGCAAGATATACATTTCACCCTAGCCGAGATGTACCGAGATTCATCTGTTTATGCCATCAACACAGTAAGCTTATGCGCTTAGAAGACAGATTTGAGGCACATTGCTTAATATTTAGAATACTTTCTACATATTATTTCAATATTCTTCAATAAAAATGAAATGAATCTATTTGCTAAAAAGTCATTATTAATCTGGTGGCTGCGGGACACTGCAGCAAAACTGGAACCTTTGTGCTTTAAGACATTCAGGTTAATTTAGCCTCCACAATGTGACCAAGTGAGACCCTTACTCCTTCTTTATTAATGTGTTATTATTATTACTTCATAGAGTTAGGAGCTGGTATAACGCTCCTTAGGATGCGAGTAAGAGAGAGAGAGAGAGAGAGAGAGAGATAGAGAGACCGACTGCAGAAGACTGTTGTAAGCATGTGCTTCAAAGGTATCAGAAAGCTCAGAGAATTACATTGTTTTGCATCTGAAATTTTACGTCGACCATTAAGTGTAAGATGTGTGAGAGATTTGAGTCTTGTCATTGCCAACTTACCCTTTCACATTGTTCAGGGCGCATAAATGATCACTTTGGACTCAGCTATAAAAGCAGGAAGGGCCGAATTTGTAGTGCTGTCTGCATTGCGAGGGTGAGGTTGCGGCATCCACAGCTACTTCTAGATTTAGTGTGCTTTTTTAGCCACAGTTTACTGCCATTGTTCCAATGATCAGTGCAATCTTGTATGTGAAATGGATAAGAACCTGAGATGCCCCTGCTCTCAGGACAGGCAGCCCACTGCTCATTAGTGTCAGCCGCCAACCATGTGCCATAGAGATAAACAAATATGGCGGGGGTAAATGTGTGGCGGGTGGGGATGGATGTAGGGTGGATCGCCACTGCCATGCGGGCGGTGGTAATCCGCCCTGCATCCTAATGACCCCCTATAAGTCTAGAACATGTATTTTTTCTCACAAGTCAGTACTCTAATAAAACACTAGCCTCATTGTGAGTGGTCACTCAATTCCAATGAGGCCAATAACAGCAATTGCCAGCCCCATCTGAATTAGCCATTTTAGGTCTCACCTAGGCAGCGCTTGCGCTCTCTCTTAGAGACATGCTGTATTCAGATATGGACTTTAAACTCTGCCCATTTTCCTCCCATCTTTACAATTGGCTCCTGTTACTGTACTTTTTAAATGGTAGTTTCAGATTCGTCAATAGGCTTAGTAGTCCCTCCTTAATACCTTCTTTTTTCCTGTACTAACTTCCTATGAGGACTGCTCCTGTTACATGTGTTGTTGGATGTTTTAATTGCAGTGTGTGAGAACTTAGGGGCATATTATCAAGAACTGCGATAAAAGTAACGCCGCTTTAGCGGCAGGAGACTGCCGCTAAAACGGCGATATTGGGTTTGATAATATGCCCTTGTGAATTCCCATAGCAGCCCAGGTGAACACCAGAACCTGGGCTGCTATGGGAATTCACAAGGGCATATTATCAAGCCCATTATCGCCGTTTAAGCAGCAGTTTCCTGCCGCTGAAGCAGCAATAATTTCATCACAGTTCTTGATAATATGCCCCCATTTTTTTTCTAAATGACTTTCTCCTGCCAGCAACTCTGCTGCAACTGTTTTTTTAACCAATGCTGCACGCCTATTTTTTTTTTTAGCTTCAGCTGCAATAATGGCGGCCGCTCCCTTTTTTCTGATGTGCAGTTCGCCTAATACATTTCTTTATACGTAGCGCGGCACAACATGCTTTTTTTATAAGCTGTGTGGCACAACACACTTTTTTTGCTAACAGTCTTAAGGGTCTGCTTGCAATATCCAGGATAAAACCTTGTGCGCAGTCATAGCACTTACCATATTGCATTCACAGTGACAGGCGTGTTCCTTTTACGTTTTGTCACTGCACTTGCAGTATTGCACCCACATTGACAAGCGTTTTTTTATAAAAATATTTTAGCCCATCATTGCCTTTTGGGTTAAGCTGATTATTTCATGGCTTTCACTTTTGATAGATTCTCTCCACTAACGTTTACACTCTAGGCTATTCTACACTGGACTATCCTTCCAGACAAAGCCCAGCTCACTTCCTGTTTGCGGCCACTTACATATATAACAAGTAGACGGCAACTGATTCAACATGGTGTAGGAGATTTGCGTCATGCTGGTATTGAGGATCGTTTTGCCACCCAAACCCTTGCGCATGCCGTGTCTTCTTTCCAACCGTATCGGAAAAAATAAGTTCAAGCAGTAATTGGATGCTTTGCAGTCTTTTTCTGCCTTATGGTCGATATTTCTGTTTTCACCACTTATAAAATATAACTGTCTCTTGTACACACAAGGAGGAGGCCCAAAAATCCCACACGTGAAAGCACGGTACTTATAGTTATTAATAAACATTGAAATGGACAACATCTCTTGCCCATTTACTCCTTTTTATCCCCCCATCATTTCTCTCTCCCCCATCTCTTTTGCCCCCCTTCAATTCCCATTTTATTATGTTTCATATTCATATGTATCGTGCTGTACCCTATACATAGGCTTTCCTGTTTAAATTAACATGTTATCCCAGTTCAAGGCTATAAGCTAGTCCCTTTTCTCTTTCCCCCTCCTCCCCCTCCTTTTTTACCTATTTTTCTTTATTTCAAGATATCATTGGAAATTTGTCCCTGGTATTATTATTATTGTTCTTGAGAGACTAGTGTTTTCAGATTGGCTTTCTAAACAAAAAAGTATGCGTTTAAATGTTTCTATTGTAAATGTAATTATGTAAATAGGACCAATGCATATCACTTATATGTGTCTTTTAATGCATTTACCTTTTTCAGGTTTGAAATTATATGATGTACATGGCATCCTGATGAAGGCTTCGGCCGAAACGCGCATAGGAATTTATGTATAGAAAAGCCATGCCCTAAATCATCATTTTGCTCCAATTTTGAGTAGTAATTTGTACATAGTAATGGATTCAGTGAATGTTTGATGAATTTCAAGATAGAAAACAAAGTATCACATCATTTGTTAAGATAAAATTGGAGCAACCATTTCTGAAATTAATTTTTTTGCAATAATTGACACTGGAGTTATTGCTATTTTATATTTTATATGAAATTTAATATGACCAATTTATAAAATATCACACAAAAATAATAGAAAATATATATTTTTATAAATGAATGGTACATGCATGTCTTAATTCTGTATATGCTTTTCAGGTCCGATAAGATATTTTTGTGTTCCTAAATTGTTTTTGATTTCAACTTATTGATATACCCTGATTTAGGAACTATTGCCAAGGGTACCCCCTTTCTTTACAAATGCTATTTCTACAAGGCCAACATCAAACCAGGGATGACTTAACTCCCTGCAGGCATATACGTAAGATTCAGTTTTGCCATTGTTACTCACTTGGGCCTCAGATATTTAGTCCATCAACTCTATAACAGTGTTTTCCATCTTTTGTATAGAGCACTTTCTTTAATTAGAACTACTCATAGAGATTTGCGATTTTTGCATTTTAAGTAGCAACCAATAAGCAACAGCATAATTCCCCTTCCTGTGTGATGCCTGAGACTAATTCCCCTTTGACATATTTTAGCTGCTTTCCGTAAAATGGCATCTGTAATCACCTGGGGTCCACCCTGACTTCATTTGACACCAACTTGAAAGACCACTCTTTATTTTTATCTTATGCCAACTGTTTTGATTTATCCATACGGCCACTAATGGTACCTGTTCTCTGTTTCCTGTATTTTTCCACTTCATGGGCCTTGGATGATGGTGTATGGGCATACACTAATGTAAGTTTTACAAAAAAACACAAAAGCGAGGCCCGAAAAAATATAACTAATTAACATTGTCATTTGCAATCCCAATAGCTCTAACTTTCACTAATGCGAGGCTGATTGCATTGAAAATGTACTTTTTTACGAAGGCAGCACACCACGCTTTAGCTTTACATTGCTACAAAAGTAAATAAATATATTTAAAAAAACATTTGCAATGCAATAAGCCTCGCATTACTAAAGGTTTGAACTCTTGGCGTTGCAAATGATAATGTTTATTTATTTATGTTTGTTAAAACATATCCCAGCTGTAGCCTAAGTAATAAAATAAAATCCACGAAGCAAGAAAAGGAGGCAGTACCACAGGCTGTTACCAGGTGTCCCTGTGAAGTTGTAAAGGGATTTCTATTCACCACATAGGGCACTGCACCATTACTTTTGCTACAGCTGGTATGTTTCTTTAGAAAAAATAAATCTAACAAGCAATTATTATTTGCAACGCCAATAGGTCAAACTTTCAGTAATGCATGTTGGAATGATGGAAAAGCATAACAAGTACTGGTATCGCCTGTTTATTTTCCTTTATGCCAGATTTAAATATTCCCATAATATTACCAGATGTTATGGTAAATTTGCATTCCCCATAGTAATTTTGAAGATATGTCTGGTCTTTTTTATCTCCCCGAGGGGTGGTATGTAAATTATCTGCAATGCCACTAAACGTGGGTTTGCTCAGACGTGAGTCCCATGCACTCCACACCACTGGATTCAAGCAAGGGCTGAAGACGGCTGGAATGCCAGAAACCGGTCCTCCGGTCCAGGGAAGGCATGGCTTGGCAGTTCGGGCTGGACTGTTCCCATGAGGCACAGGGTCAGACTGATTTGCATATGGCCATGTCTGAACTGGGGTGGTGTGGAGGGCAAAAAACGATTGATTTGGGCCCAGATCTCTATACTGGGGTGAATGTATGACATTGTTCTGCATTCTGTCCATCACCTGTGGTTTTTGCATTTGCACTAGCACGTCCACAACTTTCCTAGCATTCTTTTAAAAACACTAGAAATGGCAGGCATTGTTTTCAGCAGCCGGTTTTCTCCATGTATATTTGGCATGCCTTAAATTCGGTGCAATTGCTGCAGTATTAAGAGTGCCTGGGCATTGGAAGATCAATCAAGTTACAGGGTAGTGGGATGATTTGTCACAGTCACTGGGTTTAAAATATTGACATTTGTCCCAACCTCTTACCTGTAGTTTGACATCAATCTCAATGGTAAAACTGAAAAAGAAATCTTTTTGATATCGGGCAGTCTGTGATTTAGTGCGTCTGCAGGTACATCAGTCCAAGAGCAAGAAAACACTTCCTGGTGCATTGGCACAGAAGGGTAACTTTCTAGCTGTAGGAAAGAACCTCCACTGAAACAGAGCAAGGAACACTTCCTGGTGCATGGGCACAGAAGAGTAACTTTCTAAAATACATTGAACTTCTACACAAGTATTTCAAGTGAAACATATTTCCTTACATTACTTCTTGAAAAAATTGGAGCAGGCCCATAAATGTCTAGTAAATAGTCCAGAATCAACTATAGATGAACTTAGAAACAACTTACCTATTTTAAAGGTCTGATATAAACAATGTATGAACAGCTTTATAGGAATAGAAAAATTTATGGATAATTATTCATAAAATCGCAATGCACCACAAGGAAACATATAATGGAATATGGCTAGGACTTCTTGTCAAGCAGATTCATAATTGGCAAATTTTCTTACAGGATGTGCCAACTCTGGTAGGATTCCCAGATGATAGATGGCATGCAGGCTTTGCAGATGTGAGAAGCCCTAACTCAGCGATGCAACTATCACACGCAGTTATTAACAGCATTCCCCCAAACCTCTGTAGCGCGTGATCATGTCATGTAGGTGTGAGTCACGCAGGGCACAGCTGTGACAATGTTTTTTTTCACTTTCCAAAGCTCATACATTTATCTTGGATTTCTTCTGAGTAAGCACACTGGCTGCGGATGGCACAGCAGCAGTGATAGCTTCTCTCTGTTTGCGAGCTGTGCTGCCTGCAGAACATACATTATTTCAGACAAATTCTGAATTGTGGAACAGATTTACCAAAAGTTCATTCAATGCAGCAAGGTATATTTATAAGGACATGGTACTGGTCAGCTCTTTTCCTGCCCTAGCGAACCTCTGTCCACCTAGCGCCAACGCAGGCACCCATGCACCATAACGCTACGGTGCCTCCGTTATGGGAGGGATTTTTTTTGTACAGGAAGAGACACCTTCCTGCATAAATATAATCCTTAGAGACGTAGTCCTCTTTCTATGTGGAAAGAGGAAGTAACAACGAAAAATGAAGATATTTCACCTTATTACGCCTCTCTCTGGTAGGCGCACAAACCCAGCTTTACTGCCTCTAGTAAATCTGGGATTGCGTCAAAATACATGGGTGGATGCAAGGTAATGCCCATGCTCCACTCATGGAACGAGTACCACTCAGAAATGTAATGCAAAGCAGAGCGAGATTTTCACAGAATTCTTGTTTTAACAGGATTGAAAAGCTGGAATTGCATTAAGCCGGTACACCTACCCCAGAGCAATGTGACGAGAAGAAATATGTTTATTTCTCCATGTTACTTCCTCCTTGGATTGTTTTTTGCAAGTACGTAGGGGCATATCAACAACGATTAGAGATAAACATCGCTAAACGCGTTTAGCGATGTTTATCCTATCGCTGGATTTCATCACCGTGATAGCGCTGTATCAACAACGCTTTTCACAACAGCGATAAGAAATCCAGTGATAGTGGGGAAATCGCCGTTTAGCAGGGAACATCACTGGTTTTCCAGCGATGTTCCCTGTAAAATGGCGATAACCTTGCTGATACGCCCCTGTGGTCCTATCAGCATTATCCACCCCCTGTGTTAAGCATAGGTAAGTCAGGATTTTAGCAGACGTTAGTTTTTGGCGAAAACCACTGTTTTCGCCAAAATCGAACGTGTGTTAAAATCCTGTGGGCTGCCTTGTAAATATCGAGATGTGAACATCAGCAATATTTTACAAGGTAGTCCATCCGGGGTACGCCCAGTGATGCCCACTTTGCATCTCATTAGAGATGCAAAGGGAGGCGTCAGGAAAAAGGGTGCTAACACGCTATTATGCATGTTAGCACCCTCTTGTATATAGGGCGATAGTTTTAAAAGCGGAGATAAAGTCCTTGTTAATATTCCCCATCGTACCTTAGTAAACATCTTATTAGATACAGCATTTTTCAGCTCTCTCTCATAGTTGCAACTCAGCGCAGCCCCTTTGCTGGCTGCCCTCCATTGCATGAACGTTTGATAAACATGCCCCTGAATTTTTAGGAGACACCATCTCAATTCTTTTTCACTTTGGTGTCTGATCTTCACCATGAAGCTATAGAAATTCAAATAATAAACATACACTGTCTGGGGAGGCTCTCCTCACCTTGATCTTGTGCCATGCTAAAGCAGGGGAATGGATTATCTTATCATTTCAGTTCTCATAGTAAACATCCTGAAGGCTGAATATCTTCATGTGGCTGTTTCAGTTAATAACAGTGTTGCCTGAACTATTTTGAGAGTGGTGATGCTGAAATCACAAGTTTAAATAAAAATCAATCTAAACCATCAAAAATAGTACTGTGAAGATGAGGTGGAACATGTGTCACTGGTTTCTGACCCCTGGGCAGTTTTGCCTGGCAGACACTGATTTCTACCCTCTTACCAACTTACTGTAGTCCAATTATTATAAAAGTTAAAAACTGTAATTTCAATTGCATGGGACATTTTTTTGTTCATATGCACTGTGGATCATCATGTACTGTATTTAAGGCACAAAAAATTACAAATATAGTAATGCAAGAGATGAGAACTGTTTTGTCATGTGCTTCTCACATGGCACATTGTCGTTTTCGCTGTTAACCTGATTATGCACATGTAGGCTATTTTGGTTTTGCACACATTACTCAATATCACACTTGCTTTGTGCCACATTGTATTTTCACAAAGCACCAGCACATGTTTTTTTCATTTCATTATGTTCCTGGGATTTAGTCTGAATAGCCTAAGCAAGGTCAAACAACATTGCCCTTGTTATTTTTTTTATTTTGTCTGGTCAGACACTAGCATCTAGACATAATAGGAGAATGCAGCTACTGTTTTGAATACATATATCTTGTCATAGAACAAGGGAAGGGGTTCTGGAAAACAACAGAGTCACCAAGCAAAAGCAGTGAGATGAGCGCTGTGTCAGTCGAGAACATCCAATTGTTCCATCCAGATTCTAATGTGGTATGGTGACACAGTACCCTACATCAGGGGCGGCCTTAGGTATGTGCAAGCGGTGCACCTGCACAGGGCCACCAAACCCCAGGGGCCACCACGCCAATATATATCCTTAATAAAATAATCTTCTGAGGATGGATACATATTTGCGTGGCGGCCCCTGACAAGGATTTGGCGGCCTCCGGCTCTGTTCCACTTCCAAGCACCCTGACCCGCCCTCTTCACTGGCCTCCACGCTCCGCCCCGCCCGGACCCCCTCTTCCGGGCCCCCCTACCTACACTCCCTGCCCAGGGCCACCATGAGCCTTGAGCCGCCCCTGCCTACATATTGATGTCCTATGGTCCCAAGCATAGTTCTGTTCCTGAGTAGAATCCCTGCAACATTTTTGAATAGTATTTAAACAGTGAAGCATTCAGACAGTATGATAACAGATGTTATTATCATAATGCATCTACACAATACTCATTGTATCGACTTAAGAAGAAGGAAATGCTAATACCTGTTAGGATTCAGTTATATAACTTGCATGCTTCACAGAATCCCTATTGTGGAAAAACTCAAATCGCATTCACATCACTTCCTGAACAGACGTGAGGCCTGGACAGAGCTCTCCTGTACAGCAGGCACATGCAGCACTAACCATCACAACAGCTCAGATGTGCACACTTGATCCCTGCCCTGTAATAGGCTCACAAAAGGAGTTATAAGAGATCCTTATTTAGAACTCTTGCTTGACCTTCATACTTATCAGGTGTCTGAGCACCAGCCGCAGGGTGGCCTCCTCACAGTGCTGGATCATATTTCAACATTTGTGTGCTCTTCTAGGAATAGATAATGCTTCCAGAGCTATGCTGATTACACATGATTCCATTAAAACTGCAAGCATTTGTCTGAAGCTTGTGGTTAGGGCCCATATGTAGACATGTATTCAGGTCTGGCCTTTGCATGAGTTAGCATGGGCTATCTAGTAACTTGAACACTTGTCATGAAATGATCTTGATCTTGTCACCAGCCCTCTTCACCCATTGCTCATTGTTAGAAATCGGGGTATAAATTAAGGGGTGTGAGTACCCATCTCAAGTTATATTACAAAAAAGGAAGGTAACCCCCTGTGGTTAATTTGAAGGTCTGGGAGCAAGGGGCAAACAAATTAAACTGTATTGAGAAAAACTCCCACCCGACCTATATCCTTTTACTATGGGCTAATAAGAGCTCTATGGGCTACCCAATGCTATACATACAAGGCAAACATTTGTTTGTAGTATTGTTCATTTTATTATTTTGTTTAATTCATTTTTTTGCTGTTGTCTATGAGAAAAAAACGTAAGCATGAAGGATGGCGTGGGGAACCATTGTGGCCGTGAACTAGAGAAGATGACCCTAAATTACTGTAGCACTGCTATTCTTGCTCAAGGGAAATCACAACCAGGAAGTCCCTTGTACTGCTTCAGATAAGCTGATGAATAAGCGTATATTGTAATCCTTGGTATATCCGTCTGCAAGTCATCCTTCTATCGAATCTAGAGGCTGGCTATTGTGCTCCACATGTTACATACATTGAGGTCGGACTTTAACCAATGGGTAAACATGCCATTTTGACATTGCACAGATGCTTAAATGAGATGTCTATGCATCCAGGAGAGCAACGACTGACATCTTAGAAATTTACCATACTTTCAGGATCTCGAACCACTCACCTTCAAAAAGCTTAAAACGGGTAGTCCTGATGAAGGTGGACACAAGTTACAATTTCCGCTGAAAAGTGCGTTGACCTTTTTGCAGTGAAATTCTAGCTGACAACACAATCATGGAGAGTTATGAAATGTTATCTCCGTGATTTCATCAGTGTATACTGATGTAGTCTATTAAGTGTATGTATGTGATTTGTAAGTGCTAGTGTAATGCTGCGTGATAGGTCAGGAGGCGAGTGTGGTTGGATTATAGGGATATACTAATGGTTTCCATGTATGTAAATTTTTTGTATCTATGATGTTAGTTAATATTTATATTGAAATTGAACAAATGTATATTTGCACTTTAAAAATGTTTGGTGACTTCACTAATATGTTTTTAACTTTTGTATAATCAAAGTAAATATTAGATTTTTTCTAATAGACAACAGCAAAAAAATTAATTAAACAACATATTAAAATGAAAAATAATACAAACAAAGGTCTGACTTGTATGTATAGCAGTGGGTAGCCCATAGAGCTCATAATAGCCCATAGTAAAAGGATATAGGTCGGGTGTGAGTTTTTCTCAATACAGTTCCATCTCAAGTTATAACTACAACACATATCAAGGTGAACTCTTAAAAGTCACTAAATGAAACTGGCACATAACAGACAGACTTACTTTAGAGGCATTATGGTATGTATTTATGCAGTACCAAAATAGTAGCAAAGTCAAAACACAACACAATTCCCAAATAAATTTAGAAGAATAGAATACACTTTAATAAACATATTACACCAAAATGACAAAAATCCAATAAGGGAAAAAAAATCATGAATTTCTAAAGTTTAAATGTGAAACTAGCTCCAAGAACTGTTAACAACAGTTATCTGGTTGCACATGACTGGAAACCTGAGAAAAGTTAAGGTTGATTGCGATGAAGTTGGATACAGTCGGAATTGAAAACAAAAACAAGGTTAAACCCAGTCAGAGGTTTTACCTTCTAACTTAGGGTCTCATTTATGGGGTTTTGATGTAGGGCAGCGCAGCAAGCCATCTTCCTACTCTGCTTTACGTCAAAGTGAAAGGGCAGGAATGCACCGTATTCATCCAATACTGTGCATTCCTGTCCTTTCCAAAGGCACTATTTCGGCAGCCTAGCACCAATTCAGGTACCCTTGCACAATGGTGCAAGGGTGCCTGTGTTGTCAGCAGGATTGTGTTTATGCAGTACAGAAAGGGGGAACCTCTCTGCACAAAGAGAATCCTCAGAGCTGTTTTCCTCTTTCTATGTGTGCTGCAGAAATAAAGTTATTTCTCCTCATTACACCTCACCTCGGGAGGCGTAAGGTTTTGGTGAGTCTCCAGGTTTACACAGTCTTGTAAATTTGGGGAAACCTCAAAATCCATAAGTGTCACACAGGAACACTTACTGCAATGCTCATGGAATGGCCCCTGAGTGCAGAGTAAGGCAACACAGTGATTGGTGCTGCCTTGCCTGACTCCATATCTATGAGGCCATTTAAAGCCACGCAAAGTGGCTTTGCATTGCCTCATGGATATGATTTCAAGGTTTGTGCTGACAAAGCAGCATAAAAAGTGACACTCTGCAGTGGAAGGGGCTCATAAATGTGGCCCCTAGCCTCTCAATAGGGTGCACAGAAACAATATTGAGGTTTCTTTTCGAACTACAGAAATATCGAGTTAGTAATATCAAAGGGACAGAATATCGACATCAAGAATATCGTTGACCAGAATATTGACTTGAAGGTAAGAAATATTGTTTTTGTTAATATCGAAGTCAGTACTATCTTCGCAATAATATCATTGTTAATAATAACGATGCTTATATTAGTGTTATGTATTTTAGTATGTATTTAATATGTATGTGTTCTATATTTTTTGTTAAGTATTGTATTTTTTTTAATATATGTGTTACATTTTTAGAAGTTAGTAATTTTTTTCAAGTCAATTTTGCGTTTTAGTACCATAGCGGTTTGTGCGTTTATAGGGGAATACGATGGGAAGTAATTTCATTAAAGTAAATTAAATTAAACATTTTTGAAATCATTAATTATTTTTAGTTAAACTTTGGGTTTTATTTCTGTAGCGGGTTGTGGGTTTTTAGTGGAATGGGATGGGAAGTAATTTATTATAATAAAGAAATTATACATTTTTATTTTATAGGTATTGATAAATAATGTATTGTTAATTAATTCTTAATTGGTAATTAATTTTCATTAATTGATTAATTGATAATTATATTAATTGTGTTAATTTCTTTAGGAGTGGGTCATGGATTTATAGGGGAATAGGGTGGGAAGTAAATTAATTATAATAAAGTAATTATTAATTTGTATTTATTGGTATTGTTAATTAATGTATTGGTAATTAATTATTAATTGGGAATACATTTTTATTAATTGATTATTATATTAATTGTGTTAATTTATTTTAGGAGCCGGTTGTGGTTTAATAGGAATAGGGTGGGAAGTAATTTAATTATAATAAAGTCATTATTGATTTTTATTTATTGGTATTGATAATTAATTTATTGCTAAGTAATTATAAATTGATAATTACTTTTTATCAATTGATTAATTTGTAATTATATTAATTGTGCTAATTTATTTTAGGAGTGGGTTGTGGGTTCATGAGGGAATATGGTGGAAAATAATTTAATTTTATTAAAGTAATTATTAAATTTAATTTATTGGTAGTTTAATTGATTTATTGTTAATTAATTATTAATTGGTTATTTAATTATAACAATTATTTATTTGATAAGCATGTTAACTTTAACCAACTGCTGTCCAACACTTGTCCTACTGTTGCACTCTCTGGAGTTGTAATAGTAAGTTTTACTCCTATGGTATCCAACACTTTCCCTACTGTTGCACTCTCTGGAGTGGAAATAGTAATTTTATCTCCTTCACTATTCAATACTTTCCCTACTGTTGCAGTATCTGGAGTGATCTTTTTTACCCCTACGCTATCCAACACTTTCCCTACTGTTGCAATTAGTGGAGTGGTAATAGTAATTTTTTCTCCTATGCTATCCAACACTTTCCCTACTGTTGGACTCTCAGGAGTTGGAAGAGTAATTTTTACCCCTACGCTAGCCAACACTTTCCCTACTGTTGAAATCTCTGGAATGGGAATTATAATTTTAACCCCTTCGCTATTCAACACTTTCCCTACTGTTGCACAATCTGGAGTGGGAATATTAATTTCTACCCCTATGCTATCCAAAACTTTCCCTACTGTTGCACCTTTTGGAGTGGGGATAGTAATTTTGACCCCTACACTATCCAACACTTTCCCTACTGTTACACTCTCTGGAGTGGTAATAGTAATTGTTACCCCTATGCTATCCAAAACCTTCCCTATTGTTGCACTCTCTGGAGTTGGAATAGTCATTTTTAGCCCTACACTATCCAATACTTTCCCTACTGTTGCACTCTCTGGAGTGGGAATAGTAATTTTAACCCCTAAGCTATCCAAAATTTTCCATACTATTGCACTCTCTGTAGTGGGAATAGTAATTTTTACCCCTACGCTATCCAACACTTTCCCTACTGTTACACTCTCTGGAGTGGTAATAGTAATTTTTACCCCTATGCTATCCAATACTTTCCCTATTGTTGCACTCTCTGGAGTTGGAATAGTAATTTTTAGCCCTACACTATCCAACACTTTCCCTACTGTTGCACGCTCTGGAGTGGGAATAGTAATTTGAACCCCTAAGCTATCCAACATTTTCCATACTGTTGCACTCTCTGTAGTGGGAATAGTAATTTTTACCTCTACGCTATCCAACATTTTCCATACTGTTCCACTTATTGGAGTGGGAATAGTAAATTTTACTCCAAGTTATCCAACACTTTCCCTACTGTTGCACTATCTGGAGTGGGAAGTGTAATGTTAACCCCTACGCTATCCAACACTTTCCCCACTGTTGCATTTAGTGGAGTGGGAATAGTAATTTTTATCCCTTCGCTATCCAACATTTTCCCTACAGTTGCACTCTCTGGAGTGGGAATAGTAATTTTAATCCCTGCGCTATCCAACACTTTCCCTACTGTTGCATTCAGTGGAGTGGGAATAGTAATTTTTAACCCTTCTCTATCCAACACTTTCCCTACTGTTGCACTCGGTGGAGTCGGAAGTGTAATTTTTACCCCTATGCTATACAACACTTTTCCTACTGTTACACTCTCTGGAGTGGTAATAGTGATTTTTACTCCGACGCTTTCCAACCCTTTCCATACTGATGCATTCTCTGGAGTAGGAATAGTCATTTTTACCCCAGTGCTATCCAACACTTTCCCTAATGTTGCACTCACTGGAGTGGGATTAGTAATTTTATCCCTTCATTTAGCCAATATTTTCGCTACTGTTTTAGTTTAAAAAGATAACAAATCTTGTAATTTTTTAATTTGTTGTATTTTTTTACATATTTTTATTTATATTATTCTTTTTTGTATATATAGCTTTATAATTTTTAAAATGTTTTTTGACAATTTATAAATTATTAAAATAATTATTTATAAATATGCTAAAGTAAGTATATATATTATATGTTATATTTATATATGATTAATTTATTTTTACATTATATGTATTAGTTATAATTTTAAACATTTTAAAATATTTTAACTATGTTTATTTTAATTATATGTATTATTTACTTTATTTTACATTATTTTTATAAACATTAAAGAAAACAATATTTTTAACTATGATATTTTTGACAATGATATTTTTTTAACAATATTTTTGTGCTTACCATAATGTCGATAGGACTTCGATATTGTGGACATCAATATTTCGGCTCCGATATTTTTGTTGTCGATATTTCTGTAGTCAATATTCTGTCAGTGATTCTCTCAATAGAAGTAAAAAATCCACTTTGGGGAATAACAGTAGACTGCGGCCAAAGAGTGCTCCATGTTGTCGTGTGGACACTAGATGAGGGCTCATTAAAGCCATTGAGTTTTGGTGGGAAAGCTCAAAATGGGAGAACTTTGAAATTCGCTCCAAGAAAAGATCCCTCATTGGCAGATATGTTTGCACCATGCATCTGGTGATGATTCCTACAATAAAATCTTGTCACTTATTTCAAACTCTGAATCTTCCACTGGGGGGGAAGGCTGCAGGCTGTAGCCAAAGGAGGCCCACAATGCTGAATAACTTTTCCTTGAAGTCCAGCTAAATTGGATTTGTGATTGTGGAAAAGCTCCAATGAGGAGTGCTGAATCTGGCCTTTTTGGCAATGTTACCATCAGAATTCTTGCCTACTGTTAACATTAAATGCTACTAGTGGGCAGCAACAGTTCTTGTCCCTTCCAATATTTAGCCTTTTAGAAATGTCTCATGCTTACCACTACAGCCCGTAGCACAATTTTAAACTGCTATTCAACCTGGCAAAATAAACCAGTCCAATACTTTCCTTTTTAATACTTATAAGTCACCCGTACATATAAGTCCCCCCTACTATGAGCCCTAAGGGCACATAGAGCAGGGTGCATTGTATTTAGAAACTAGGACATGTGTAGTTAAGTCTTACATGTCAGGGAAAAACTCCTTAAGTTGTTTTCCAGTGTTGTAAGGCTTATCTCTCCAATTGACTAGTGCTAGGTTACCTTATTACATTTAGGGGCTGATTCTGATGCGGGTTGGAAATGCTTCCCGACCGAATCGGGTTGGAAATGGTTTCCGACCCACTCGGATCGGGTGTGTCCAACCGACCAAGTACGATGCATGCGGATGTTTCCAGATACAATTTGGTTGGACTCCCATTGACTTCAATGGGAGCGCATGTTCCTAACTGCATCATAATTGGGCACTGGGTCGATCCCGATCCTATTTGGAAGGAGCAAATGCCATTAGGAGGCCTTCCTAACAGCATCAGAATCAGGCCCTGGGCGGGAATGCATTCCAACCCGTATCAGAATCGGGCCCTAAATAAGTGCTAAGCTTAGATTGGGAGCAGGTAGGAAAATGCTTTTTGGCTTCTTTTAAATTGTAATTTAAAATCCTCTTTAATTGTATTGTTGAATTTTAAGTTACAATTCCAAAATACCACTTTGAGAAAGAAGGCATTTTTGCATCCTAAACAACTGTGTCTTTCTGCCAGTGTCCTGGGTCACATGACTGAACAGCTCTATTGTTCGGGGTTGTGTATTGCTTCCAGAGAGTGATACAAAATTGGCTTAGGTGTGGATCGTATACGCTGTACACAATCCCACTTAGACTTCAAAAGGCCAACCTCCCGAATGCACCAAAGAATCTGACACAAGGCCTGCCCTTACTATTGTCCCCTAGACAGTTTGAAGCCTTGACGAGGGGAAGGAAAAAACTTTCCAGAAGAAGTATTGGGCATAGGAAAGGGAGTCCCCCACAGAAAGGCTGGCACCAGTATAAATTTAGGATCTCCCGAGCTACACATCAGAACACTCCTGAAAAATTAAGAAGAAGGGCGGCTCTGTTGCCAAATAACTGCACTTTTGCTTGAACAGCTCGAGAGTCAGTATTCTCTCTTTCCTTATCCTCTACACCATCATTCTCTTGCTCCAATGTGATGGACTGGAGTAGACAGACTTCCTCCCATGCTCTCAGGACTAATTAGTACTCCACCTTCTTGTACCTCTTTATCAGATTCACCCCACTCATCTTACACAGCTTCCTCAGTCCTACCATGCTGAGGCTCTCAATGCTGCCTTCCATCATCTAAAAAATCAGAGGTGCATAAATCGGTGGGTAGGAATTACATTTAGAAAAAAGCAAAAGTGGGCAATCAAAACTCAAAAGTCAATTTACCAAAAATACATTTCGATTTTAAAGGCACAACATAAAAAGTATTTCTGGTTTTAACTTAAGAGCTGGGAAGAGGGAAGTGTTTATCTACCAGGCGCTGGAATAAGAGCGTGATCTAGCACTGGGATAGCTCTAATAAGGAGCAAGGGCCCACAAACACCCCGAGAGGGGTGTCATGCTTCATCATAGGAAAGCCCTGCAATGCCCAATGGACCCCACAAAGGTGTTCTTTGACGGAGTTCTTTTATGGTTGCCGTTGTGAAGCTAAGGGTGTTATGAGAGGGATTATGTGTAGTAGAAGTGGGACCTCCAAAGGTAATTTTATTCACTGGGTTCTTGCTATACGTTAAAATATCGACTAGTGAGTCATGGACTGAAGGGGGGAAAATTATACCAGATTTTATTCTATAGGAAAGTGTAAGGTGTGTGGATGGTCGACATGTTTATTTATTTATTTAATATTGCAATTTGTAAAGCGCAAAGTATGCCCGTGGGCGTCTTGGCGCTGTGATTTCAATTTGAGTCTCTAAAGAAGTGGCAGCCTATCTTTAAATGGGAGAGAACGGACTTGTTACTGGTTCAACAACCACGTCTTCAATAATTTCCTGAATTGGAGAAGGGATTGACTTTATCTGATCGTTAATGGAAGAGAGTTCCAGAGTCTGGCTGCTGTCACCGTAAAGCGTCTGTCTCCCCAGGTGACCGTCCTTGTGCGCGTTACCGCTAGTTGATGCAGCGTCATAGATCTTAATTGTCTGGTCGGACGGTAAGTAGTGAGCTGCTCTTTGAGGAACTTCGGCCCTTGTTTGTGAAGTGCTTTGAAAGTCAAGCAAAGCGTTTTAAATTTAATCTGATTTTTAATTGTTAACCAATATTAGCTTCTGATTATTTGGCTGATCGGTTTAAATTTAGGGTCCTGGAGAGTAATCTTGCTGCTGCGTTCTGAATCATTTTTAATTTGGAGATTACCCAGGCTTGGGCATTGGCAAGTAGGCCATTGCAGTAATCCAATGAGGAGAGCACAAGTGTACTCACCACAGTTTTTCCAGCGCTTTCTGAAAGGAAAGGGCTTATCTTTTTTATGAGCCTAAGTTTATGAAATGCATTGGACACTGTTTGATTTGCATGTGCAACAAAATTAAGCTTCTCATCGAAGACAATTCCCAAATTTCTGACCCTTGGGACTGGCATTGGTAAGGCTCCCATAGATGGAGGCCACCAGACTGATGACCATAACGGGGAAATCTTCTCGAAGATGACCACCTCCGTCTTCTCGGAGTTCAGCCTGAGGCAGTTAGCATACATCCAATCTTTAATCGCTAACATACCTTTGTGGAAGCGTGCAGCTACCTCTTCTCCATCGCTGTTAATAGCGAGCACAAGCTGAGCATCATCAGCATAGGAGGTAAGGCTCATCTGGTGGGTTTTAATAACTCTTGCTAAGTGCAACACATAGATGTTAAAAAGGGTCGGACTTAGAGATGAGCCTTGGGGAACTCCACAGGGTAGAGCCAGTTCCGCCGATTTAAATGGTCCCAGCCTTACAGCTTGTGTTCTACTAGATAGAAACGAGGCAAGCAGGTCCTTTGCTCTAGATTGAATGCCCAGATTTCCGACACTGTCAATCAGAATGGAATGACTGACCGTGTCGAAGGCCGCAGATAAGTCCAGCAGTATGAGCACTGCTGTCCCCCCCTGATCTCTGATGATTCTAATGTCATCAGTGGCTTAATTGAGGGCTGTCTCCGTGCTGTGAAGCTTGCGAAACCCAAACTGTGAGTCATCTAGCAAGTTGTTTTGTTCGATGTAGTTAGACAGCTGAACATTCATTGCCCTCTCGAGCACTTTGGCTAAAAACGGCAAGCTGGCTATTGGTCTGTAATTCTTCAGCAAGTCCTTGTCTAAGCATGGTTTTTTAAGGAGGGGTTTTAGAAGTGTGTTCTTCAGCATGTCTGGATAATTCCCTGACGTAAGTATCACATTCCAGACTTGTGTAATGACTTCGCTAATAGAATCTATTACAGGAGGGTAAACTTTGGGAGGGCACGGATCTAAGGCCAGTCCTGTTTTTATGAGTTGCATGATGTCCCTAATTTGTTCCTCCTCCAATTCTTCAAATTGAACTAGTGAGCAATCAGGGGGTTTAATGTAAGTCGCAAAAGTGACCGGTTTATCCTTAGCTGAAAACTCTGCGTAAATGTCGTTTACTTTGGCAAAGAAAAAATTAGCCAAGGAGTCACAGAAGACCTGAGATGGGAATGAAGCTGTATCTGGAGAGTTCCCAGCCAGTTGTTTCACTACGTCATATAGTTGTTTGCTGGAGTTCTTTGCATTATCAATTTGTTCCCCAAAGAACTTTTTTTTGGCCTCAGTAATCATTTTTTTTAACTAACCTGTGTCTCCTTATAATGTAGTTTACTATCCTGGTCATAGGACCTACGCCAATATCTTTCATACTTTCTACATTCTTGCTTTTGTTTCTTTAGTTCTTCTGTGAACCAAGGTGCCGAAGGCACCGTCCTATTTCTAGAAATGGTCTTGGATGGAACCAATAAATCCATTGCATTACCTATCCAATCTGAGAATTGTTTGGCAGCTAAATTAGCATCCGCAGAAATAATAGGGCGGGTCTTGACCAGCAGCTCTCTAAGGGCTACATTATCTATATCCTTCCACACTTTAAAAGGCTCTTGACTTAGGGGAGCCTGTCTGATTAAGGGAGCGTCAGTGATGGAAAAGACACATAGAATGGCGTAATGATCGGACCATGTGAGGGGCAGGAAGTCTTGAATTTTTATCCCTTTTATATTAGAAAAAATGCCATCCAGAGTGTGGCCGGCCTCGTGTGTAGGTGTCAGCATCATCCCTTTTCTCTAAATGACAATTCAGGTCCCCCAGAACCATAAAGGAGTCTTCGATTACCAATGATTCAATCAGTGAATTAAGATTAACCAAAAATTCAGAGCGTGGACCTGGCAGTCTGTAGATGAGTAAACCCTTAAGATTATACGAGGGAGTCACCATAATGGCGAATTGGAAGGCTTCGCAGCTTGTGGACAGTATTGGGAATATTCTAACCGAGAAGCTATTTCGGGTGATTATCGCTAAGCCCCCTCCTTTCTTTCCCTGTCTGTCTAATCGATGTACCATGTATCCCTGCGGTACGGCGAGCACTAAGTCTGGATCTGACTTAGCCTCCATTCAGGTCTCAGTAATAAATAATATATCTATATTCCTATCTTGAATCAGATCTTGTATGTCCTGTCTGTGCCTTCCCAAGGATCTGGCATTAATAAGTGCGGTTATCACCTTCTTAGTTATGTTATTAGCGCCTGTATTGGTACATGCTTTGCAATTCATAAAAGGTAAAGGGGAATCGCAGCTGGGGCAGTTAGAGATTACAGTATGGGAGATGGGCTCCGGGTCATATTGGGGGCAGATGCTACATTGAACAGACCTCAGATGCATAAGATCAGCAAATGAGTAGAAGATATGCTCCGATGTCATGTCTGGACCAGGGGTCTTGGCCCTCGGCCCGGTCCCGGCGCGGACGGGCGCAGATGGGCTTGCCTTTGGCGCGCCCACTGCGCCCACCCGCTGCACGGGCGAGATGACACCATCCTTATATCCAATGTGAAGGAGGGTGGGATGCAGCCAGCAACTGGACCGCAACCCTTTCCTCCGCCCAGTATGGCGGCTGTCAACACTCTCTCCTGCAGCGTCAGCACGTAATCTGCTGCGCTGGGAGATGCGGTGTAATCGGAGGTGAGGCTTGCTAATTTAAAAGTTTCCCAAAATTAAATGAAAATGCCACAAACCAAAGTTAAAATGCACACATTTAAAAAAGGCGCGCTAGCCCCTGGCTTTCCGCCTCAGAGGTGAGCCCAATAGAAATCAGCGCGCTCGCGCTAAGGTGCAAGTTTAAATACCCTGGGAGGGCGGGATGGGCCAGCAACTGGACCGCAACCCTTTCCTCCGCCCAGTATGGTAGATGTCAACACTCTATCCTGCAGCGTCAGCACGTAATCTGCTGCGCTGGGTGATGCGGTGTAATTGGAGGTGAGGCTTGCTAATTTAAAAGTTTCCCAAAATTAAATGAAAATGCCACACACCAAAGTTAAAATGCACACATTTAAAAAAGGCACACTAGCCCCCAGCTTTCCGCCTCAGAGGTGAGCCCATATACTGTCCAACAGGATCTAGGCATTTCATCAGGACCTAAATTGTATCTACTACTCATAGGGGATGGCTTTATCTAGGTAAAGCTGAAAAAGTCACGTCTCCTGAAGTCTAGACTCAAAGAGAAGTCCAATTGTGTGGTGAGTGAAAGAGGTTAAAAATTGTCTACCTTCTGAAAGAAAAGGCACCTGGAGAGAGTGAAAAAAATCAATTAAAGATTTTGCCGCAAGGTCTCGGAGTTATGGGGACCACGAGACCTTGGAGGGGAAGGGAAAAAGGGAAGGGGAAGGGAAGGGGGGAAAAGAGGGGGGTTGGGGTGGGGTATTTTGAGCTAGACACAGATGAAAAACAACAATGCTGTTTGATGTAGTCAAGGAGATATGGTCATTGTATGTACTTTTTCATATGCATTTAATCATGGAATATCCGGAACAATATGGGACATGGCCACACATGTTCCCCCCAGCATTCTACCACTGCATGTGACCCTTGGATAGCTGCTTAGATGGAAGTGACAAGGGAGCTCTTCTATGGAGGTTCGGACTCACTTACATCACACATTTGGTTCTTTCAATACTTTGAGGACTAGTACGACACCGTACCGGCAAAAGGGACCGCCCGCCATATGTGCATTAGTCCCGTGGAGAAGATGAGGATGCCACCCACACTGACAGGCGCATCCGCATTTTTCACATTGGTGTTCAGCCGCACCCGCTGCAATGGGAACAAGGCATGTTGTGCATTTGCATGTACATCGTGGCAGACATCGCACGGTGCATGCCACATTGTGCATGCAATGCAGGGGGTACCATAGTTACCCCCCATGTGCACCCTCCACCCCAAACACCCTGGGGGCCCCCACATGCATCCACTGCATGCCTTTCCATGGCAGCATTGCGGCCATGGAAAGGCACATCACCGCCTGCATCTTGGAAGACACCGCCACCATATCAAGCCCCTTTTCCACCCGGTCGAGTCGTTGATGGGTGGAAAACCGGCAGACGGTCTTTCCGTCCGCCGGGGTTCCCCCCACCATCATCATATGGCAGGGAGAAGTGGGATGCGGGTGGTGGTAAATGGCGGGCGGATATACTAAGAGACCACATTGATTCAAAGTGGGGGTTATTTTGATTTTCTGGCTGCACCCTTGGTGCCGGGAGACATACTGCTTGAAAGAGTCATTCACTTTACAGTGCAGAACACCTAATATGTACCTAAAAATTACTGTAATTGCTTCCCCTACAAATTACTGAAATAAATGAGTTCCCAGAGGCTTTCCTTTTTATGCCTTTGCATTATAAATTTAAATTGTTCATATCTGTGGCAGTTGTCAATGTGTTCATAATCATTGCCTCAGTGTTCTGACTGAATTACAATGTTACTTATTTTAAAATATGTTTTAATTAATTAGTTTGAATACAGTAATTTACGAGACAAAGAAAGAGATATGTTTGATAGAAAATGTAGACTCTGAAATGTGTTTTATCATTTCAGAATATTAAACTTGAAATAAAAATGATTTTGAAGCCACTGCACATTCATGCAGGGAACCACAACTACTGATAAAATGAAGATGGAGAAATAAAAAGAAAAATTAAATATCAAAACAGCAGCTCATTTTGAGGGTATCACTACCTGAAGGGTTACGAATCTATTAATTTACAAAATGAAATCTGTCTCAAAATAGCCTCCCACACACTACAAACCATACAATCATTCATTTAAATTGAAGATTAGAGCAACCTTCTATACCTAACAAAATGTTACTATAGTAAAATTATGGAGATATTAAGCAAATATCGAGGAACAACAGGAGATGCTTGGGATTCCTCGGTAGGAACTTTTCTCTTTAGTTGTTTTAACTCTCCAAAATAAATTATGCCATATATGTCTAAAAACTCATATATCCCTTCACATTTTAAACAGCTGATTTCATATCCTCACTGACCATCTATGCTCGTTTACTTCAACCATCTCCATGTGAAATACTTTCAGCCCTACAGAGTTCCTATTATGCTTATATGACCTTCAGGTGTGCCTCGTTTGTCCACTGAGTGCAGAATGTTAGCACTCTAGTTGTTCATTAGAACTATGTGCTGCAGCTGTAGTAGATCCATGGCATATCAACTGACACGCTGCTGTTATACTCAGCCTGTCACACTTCTGTTTTCACGTTGGTGAGGAAGATATTTGAGAATTTATAGAAAGCGTATTCTAATTTTTAGCCATCTGGATCACTAACCATAATTACAATGACACAAGTAAGCTACTTATTTTGTTCATTTACTACAGCCTCTCCATAGGAAATATCGTCCATTCTTTAGCTCCTTTTCCAGCAACACGGTCTTCAGCTGTGTCTCAAATATGCCATGAATATAGATTGTTAGCCCTCTAGTTGTTTGTAAAAACTCTGCAGGGAAACAGCCGGAGAACACTTTAGAACTAACTGACAGGCTACAGCTGCTGTTGGAAGAATATGGTTCACTAAGCAAGTTAGACATTTTTCTAAAATGAATTGGGAGGATATCTGTGAATGCATAGAAAATGTGTCCTCCTTCTAGTTTCTTGAGCACTAACCAAAATATAATTGAGAAAATCAGGAGAGAAAACCTGCTTCTCTTACATATGGTAATGAAATCCATGCAGAGAATAACCCAATTCAAATTGCAAAATCATTCTAGACGCAAACCACAATTGCTAATATTAGTATGCATCATTGAGAAATGATTTATATTGTCACTGAATGATGCTATCATAATTTGTACGTGCAATTTGTAACCCTTACAACAAGCCTTTCAATTAACAGGATTGTCATGATAAGTAACCTAATTTGCTGACTTGAAAAATTATGCTAGATGATCAGATTTAAGAGGGTTTCTGTAAAATGCAAATGCATATCTTCAGAGTCTAATATAAAAGAAGATTTCTGTTCCACTGTATTCAGATAGTCTTATTGTTTCAATTAATTATTTAGTTGCTGACACCAACACTTCTGGTTGGAAAACCAGGTATGTTGCTTAACTACCTTAATCTAATGATAAACTTACCATACTGAACAACATTTTCTACTTTGTTTCCCACCTTAACAACCCACAAAATCTATGCAACATGCTAATTACCTCCGTTTCCATACCATTGCCCTTTTGATGCATTGTCCTCATCAGTAGCCATGCATGTTATCTGACCTAGCCTACAACTAATCCTCCATGGTGAAAGTGTGGTTTATCCCTGAATTTTTTCACTTTTGGTCCATCTTTTTCCTAAGTCAGTCATTTTGACAGAACCATCTCACTAAAATGTATCATTGATCTCTTCTTCTTTTACTCTTCTTTTATCCCCCAAAATCCTTAAAGGGTCCACATCCTCCCCACTGAACATTTTGTTTAAGATGGTTCCTGTCTTATTTCTCACCGCTCCCTTTTCAATACCATTATCTGTTTATACCCCTAGGCATGAGATAAAATGTTATGTGACCCCTTACCAAAATCCTGACCTCCGGGTACCATCAAAGGTTTTCAGACCACAATGTTAAAAAATTCATCTACATGATCAGAATATAAGATTTTCATGATTGCTACCTCCTCAAAGTCTTTCTGTCTGCCCTACCCCAACAATAATAGTCAATGCCTGGACTTCATCTTTCCTAGAATTGCCAGTGAACACCACAATACCTCAGACAACTTGCTCATCTTTATCACAGTGGAGAGATCCTCAACCTAGAAGAACCAGAAATATTTTAACTTTAAACCTAAGGCTAATCTTATTACTGTTGCATTCAAGACAATTCCAAAATATCAGTTATTCTTCACATGGCCATCATAAATAATATCACCGATTTTTGAAAAGAAATTAACATTAAAAATGACTTTCATGGCATGCAGAATTCACAACACTCTAATCAACCAGAAATACCTTACCATACTATTTAACGTTTGCGCATACTTTCATTCTATTAGTGCAATACAGATCCCTCCAAAGTACTTGCCCCCTTCAGTAATTCCACCCTTCAGAAGCAAAGTTTGTGGGGTCACCAGTCTATCCTGTACCAGCCTTCTCAACCCGGAAAGCACAAAATGGATGCTGCCAGCCAGAGACACATTTCTGCCCTCCTGCTGCTGAGCCAAGCTCGAGCAGAGGAAAGCAGCACAATAGGTGACCACCCCCCAGACAGGGTTTAGTGTATTAGGTCTGGGTGGGTGCAATCTCAGAGTGCTTGAAAGTCTGCACTGGGGACACATTTGTTGTCCCTGTGCATAGTCCAGCTCAAACCAGTTCTGGGAGCCACTGGCTCCTGCTCTGGAGCGAAACTGGACAAAGGACATGGGTGTAGCCACCCCTCTGTCCTTCCCCTTCCCTAGGTGGGTCCCCCGAAACTGTCCAACCCTTTAGACTTTAGATTTTACGTGGACAAGATTCTACAAGAAGAAACCACTGACCTTCGACTGTCTGGACACCTTGGACTTCGCTGGACCTCGGCTCGACTTCATCCCCAATTCTGGCCGAAGCTTAGTTTGTGCCTTTGCTCCATACAGGCTCCTTACAGGACCTGTGGTGCACTTGAGACAACAGAAGAATTTCTTTTGGAGTGAAGGAGTCACTCCCCTGCTTCGCAGGCACCTAAAGTGCAACTGGCCGATCTGCTGCTCATGTAGACTCCGAAGATTTCAGCAACACAGAAGGTGGGTTCCAGAAACTCCCTGAGATGGATCTGCTCTCTCACTGAGTTTGAGGCCAGTATCCCTTGTGGGGACTGCGTAACCTGAATCCTTGTGCACCTTGTCCAGTAGCAAGTGCATATGCTTGTTGGCAATTCCCAAGCTTGTGCATTGGACTGCATGTAGTCCTAACCCTAAGCAGTATTAGCACCAAAGGACTCTGGCCTCCTCACACCGAGGTCTCCGTAGGCTGGTGCTTTGCAATCTTGCTTGAGGCCCCCTCCTGACTCCTGTTCATTCTGCCTGTGGGTCCTCCCGATGGTCATACTGATTGTTCTTGGGCTTTCCTGGTTGCTCCAGACATGCCCTGACTCTCTCTTGCTAGGTGAGTCCTCTGGACCATGCTGGTCCAATCCGTAACCTGTTTGACTTTCCTGCGTGGGTTGCTGTTGCCAAGTGTTGTTGGTGCTTCCACTGGACACCGACCCCTCAGCACTCGACATCCTTCATGGGACAGCTCACCTCTGGCTCCGGGTTGTCCTCAACATCTCCTGGTCCTCGTGGCTGCAGAGTCAAGCATCCCTTCTGCACAGCTGAAGCACCTGACATTGGTGGGCAGTCATCTACCGAGCCCCTGGTATTTCTGAATTGACCCAGTCTCTGTCCCCTCTGCTTTAAGGTTCCTTCCATATAGAATCCAGGCTTGGATTCCACCGGACCCTTTTCACCTTCATGGCAGCAGTACTTCTTCACTTCCATCCATTGAGAACGATTGAGGTTTCCGACACCACTTCAGACCTAAGCACCCGGCTCATCTGTGATAGGTAACTCAGGTACTACAGTATTAGTGAACAATACCAAAGGTGGATATTTTCTCTTGCTGTGTACATTTGAGGTTTCTCCATTTTTGGTCCTTGTATATCCAGTAGTAATTTAATGCAGTGTACAATGTACCCTTCGCACTGCCTGAATGTAAATTACCACTACCACACATCGTCCTGCCCATGTGAGGTGTATGGTATGATCCATGTTGCTCCAAAGCATGGGCCTTATTTATGAAGGCCTTGCGTCAGTTTTGCGCTGCCGGTGCGTCACTTTTTGTGACGCACCAGCGGTGTAAAAAATGCCCCTTGTGGCGCCATATTTAAAAAGTGACGCGGTAGATGCGTCACTTTTTAAACCCCTGGGCCACATTATACCTGCGTCAGGTATAATGTATGCAGAGGGGGCGTTCCCCCTCAAAAAGCCTCGTAATAGTGACGCAGTGAAATCTATGAGATTTCACTGCTTCACTTTTAGGACGCTGTTGCGTCAAAATCTTGCGCCTGAGGCAGGCGCAAGACTGAGGCAAGCCCTTTCACATGGGGCTTTCCCCATGTGAAAGGACGCATTGCTGGAGTTGCGTCACTTTTGTGACACACTCCAGCAATGCGTCACTTTTGCGCTTACAGATACGTCAGAAATACTGACGTATCTGTAACTCCTTGCGACATGATGCGTCATACATTAAATATGACGCATCAGGAATGTCGTAAGGAGTGCGCAGTGAAAAGTGACGCATCGCTGTTTTCACGCAGCGATGCGTCACTTTTCATAAATGAGGCCCCATGTTTTCTCCGAAGCACGGCCCCAATATCTGTTCTTATTATTTTTATGATGTCTTGCCAGCTATATGCAAAACTGCAACAGCTGAGTTCGTACAATTAATTAGTTACTTAACAAAGTGATAGAGAAAATGCCTATGGTCATGACTAAGAAACATTAAGATGAAATGTACATGATAGCTAATTAGTAAAAAAAAAAAAAATTGAAGGCTTTAACGGTGCTTGGCTTTCAGAAGAGCAGCTCTTAGATCTTACTTCCCATAATTAGGCAGATTCCTTGTTTGTCAGGCCTCTAATTGTGATTAAGTGTTAAAGTAATTGTTTTTTGATCTGTGGGTAATACAGCTGTCTAATAGATCATAAATTATATCAGATAATAGCAATACTGTTTAATAGTAGCACAGAGGAGAACACCCTGAAAATGTGAGCTGCGTTTGTATGTATTGGAGTGATTTATTTCGAGCTCATTGTGAAATAAACTGCCTTTACACTGTGATAGGGCACAGGATCTGTAGTGGAAGGACGTGCAATATCTGTGAGAAAGAAGGGATAATCTTACTGCAAACTACATAATTATTTTTGCTAGTATTTTAGTTGTAAAAACTGATTTCTCTTGGGATATATTTTTCTAAAGATTAAACTATAGATGTTTGTGTATTTTACTAAGAAAGCATAGAAGGAGGAGCCGGAGGTGACCTTGGCTACATCCAAGATGGCCGCTCTCTGAAGGAACTCTAGGGAGACTGTGTCCCAGAGATTATGTTTCAGGGTTCCGATGCTGTTTTCAATTGAGGGTCATATCCTTAGCAGACAAGGAGCAGTGGTGCAAAGGCAGACAACGGCAAAATGTGTAAGGTCACTTCAATCACCAACTAGCCACAGCCTCAACCCAAGCTAGGAGCAGCAACATTAGGACCTTATGTAGCAGGGGAAGACCGGTGTAGCAGAGCTCGTGAGCTGAGTGCAACAGTACAGCTGAAATGCAGTGCTTAGTTTGAGCTGGTGGATTCTGGTTCTCGGCAGAGGCACTTAATTGTCGACACCAATGCTTGTGACAGTCTGCCACAAGGTGGCGCTGTCTGGCTAATTTAGAGCTGAGCAGAACAACAGTTAATTATTGGTCAACATACAATAAAAATGTCTATTACCTGCCACCCAATCTATTCTTTTAACGTTGGGGGCTTGAAATTGTCCAAATTGTCACATTTGTAGGAGTGTCATGGTTAGTCGTTGTGTTGTTACTATCATTGGCAGGGCAATGGGTGGTGCAAGCTGCAGTGGCCTCCTGGCGAGGGCCTTGGAACTTATTTTTTTACAAATTAAGCACTGCTGGAATGTGTCTGCTACCTGCCATGTTGGAGATGCAGCCGACTACAGACAGCGAGGAGAGGTGTTGCCTTTTGGGTTTCAGAGAATCAGCTTCCTATTCCCCAAACAGTGAAGGCAGCCTTTGACTAGACTTGTCCTGCTGTACTTGCAAGTCCTAGGGGCCTTATTTATTAAAACTTCCCCATGTGAAAGGGCCTGTGTCAGTCTTACGCCTACTATGAGGCAGGGGTAAGATATTTATGCAGTAGCGTCCTGGAAGTTGGCAGTGAAACCTGATAGATTTCACTGGGCCCCTTCTACAAGGCTTTTTGTGGGGCAATGCCCACCCTGCATACATTATACCTGACAAAGGTATAATATAGCACTGGACTTTACAAAGTGACGAATCTGCTTAGATATGTCACTTTGTAAATAGGGCTCAAAGTGGCGCATGTTTTACGCCGCCTGTGCGTCACAAAAAGCAAGGCGACAGTGGTGTAAAAGTGTCACAAGGCCTCATAAATAAGGCCCTAGAGTTCTTACCATTATACTGACAATTCTTCTCTTGAAGAGGAGAATGTCATAATCCCAAATACAAGACACCGTACAGGGTCTAATACTGGCCAGACATTGGTCTGCAGTAGGTACCAAAACCTATACGTGCCACTACCATGTCTTGGGCTTTTTGACAGGGTACCCGTATTAAGGAACATCATTCTGGGCCCAGTGATACCCTGTTACTAAGCCGATGATGCCATGTGAGTTTACTTGGATCGATAGGAGGAGATTGCCATTCACCTCATTGTTATAGTGCCACTTTGGGCCGGGGCAAATTGCTCAAAGCATACACGCCCGCTCCATAGACTTACTTGAATAAGAGATGGAACTTGGAACAGGACTATTGCCTTGGTGCCTGTATCCATGCTGCTAAGGGACACCAGCCCCTTCTGCTGAAGGAACTCTGGTACCTAAGACATCCCTGGTGCTAACATATACCCCTAGTAATGACTGCCACCACGTAAGAGAACTATATTTGATTCTTGGTTGTGCTGTGCAATTTTACATATGTCGAAGAATAAGCCTCATAGACAAATACCATTCTCAAAGGCTGTTGCGGGGTCTCAAAAACAAGGACACAAATCTTGTTTGGTTTCTACATCTACTCTATCCTTAGAGGAGGTATTCATGAAATCCTCCACTGGATTAGTGAAAGACAGTACCACTGAAACTGCGATGCAAGGGAAGTTTATCAGGGTAAAAATCACTTTGTTCCAGAAGAGGGTTAACGCTTTGGAAAGGTGACGTGAATCAGTGGTAATCAGATGGATCTCTTGAACAAAGGAAAAGACTTAGGACAGGAATTATGGCATAGACAAAGGAAATGGGTGAACTTAGCAGAAGGAAGTTGTTGGGCAAAGGTATGATTTCTGGGGGCACTTAACAAATTTGAATTTACTGTCCAGCTGAAATTTCAAAGAGAATACTTTACCAACCTTGGCATCCTCCAATCCAAGATACTCCAAGTAACATGTTTAACATGACACCGGCAGGCAATATAGGCCATTTTATTGAGTGAAATAACACATATATCTATTTATCTAGAACCACAAAATCTTTATAATCACGGATATTCAAGAGATTAATCTGAAATGAAAAGCATTCTTGCCTCTACAGCTTTAGTGGAAAAAGTGGAACTTAGAATATGGTTTATGGGAGCTGGCTGCAATGTTGATTACTGGTGTAGGTAAGAATAGAGTATTATGAGCCTGAGAACTTTACAACATTTCTGGAATCCCTTGGAGAATCAGGGATGGATACCTCACACCGACCACTCATCAGGGCAGAGACTTGTCCGCAAAGATGGTATTGCAACCCCCCGAAGTTTAGCCAAAAGTGAGGGACTGGCATCTGTATCATGAACATGGGCAACTTAGCACAATACTTTGAATTGGAAGATTTTGGATCTTTAAGATAACTGATGAATAAAGCTTTGAAACAGCATCTGATTTTCTTAAAATATAATGAGTTTTTAATAATCGCCTTGTTTTGGAAAGATTGTTGTGATTGTGGAACTAAAAGAGAACTTTTGCAGTTTTTGGAAGGCCATTCCTAATTTATTAGCTCATGAGAAGACTTGATCAAGCTCTGAAGAAGTGGCAGTTAACATTAAGCCGTGAAACATGTGTTAGCTGTACAACACTAAAGAAACCAGGGTTTTGTCAACCGGGTGGGTTGAGTCTAGCTGGGCAGTAATTACTCAAAGCCCCTTTTTTGCATTTCTTAACATTAGAGAAGGACATACCTACCGGTTTGCAAGTCTGCTCCTCACGGAGGGGGGCTATCAACCCCTGGCTTATGACCAGGCTCTATGGCTGACCCCTGCTGCACTCAGGTGAAGATATTACGATGGGAGGGTCAATCGACATGAGAGGATGGAATACAGTGCCAGCCAGAGGTTAACAGAGGTGGGGTGGTTCAAATATACTACTGAGATAGCAGATGCTTCTCTTTATGTTGTTTGTTTTACAATGGTTTATAATGGTTGTGGTCTGTCTCAATAATACTACAGTGTTTTAAACATCTTATTCCTGATTAGATTTTAGGGTGTTAATGTGTAAAGAAGATTCATATTTTCACAGTACTGGATTCAGTATTATCACATGGTGCATTCTTAGGTAAATTAGAGGATTAATAGTTCTTTAACTAGTGTATCATTAGATAGAGCATTGGTTTAGGTGAGAAATTTAGTAAATAATAATATCCATTAAAGTAATAAGGTTGAAGTGAAACTAGCAGAGTATTGGTAATATTGGATGACAACATAAATTATGTTATTTGTGATATCAGCAGCAATGCCATGAGTGGTGTCATATGTGAGGTTATATGCAGTGCACAACATGGGTGCATGTTATGGTTTGTTTATCGAACCATCAGCTAGATGTAGGTAAATCTTTTTTACCGATTCTAAAATACCGAATTTTACCGATTCTGTATTTTAGAACCGGTAAATTAGATGTAGGTAAAAATTCAGTATTTTTTACCGAATCGGTAAGATTCGGTATTTACCAAATTGGTATTTACCGATTCGGTATTTGCCATTGATTCCTATGGGCCTGGAGGCCCATAGGATTGAATGTCAATTACTGAATCGGTAATTACCAATTCAGTAAATACCGAAAAATTCAAGGGTGTCACTTTGACACCCTGTTGCACACCTGATTAGTGCTTGTGTGCCATGTGGCACACACACATGCCCTAAGGGCATGTATGTGTGCCACATAGCACATGTGTAAATGCACATATTTGCATTTACATAGGAATTAGTTATTTACCACCAACTAATAGTTGGTGGTAAATAACGAATCCTTAAAGCCCTGTAGCACTGTTTAATGTGCTACCTACATGTCAAAATACAGATTCGGTAATTTTACCAATTCGGTAATTTTACCGATTCGATAAAATTACTGATTCGGTAAAATTACCGAATCTGTATTTCGCATAGCCTACATCTCAGTATCCAAATACGGTTCGGTAACGGCTGAAAATCGGTAATTTTCGGCCGTTTCCGATCGGTATTTGAATACCTACATCTAGCCGTATAACTGTTAAATGTCAATGTTTTTTATGTTTGAGTAATACCTATACCTGCACTTTAACTTCTTCTTTCAGTGAATTTCAGAGGCTTTTTAAAATTACATTATGGTTTGACAAGCAGAACTAACCTTAACTCCACTTTAATCTTTGTTTTTTTCCGTTAATTTCTGATTTAAAACATATTTTCCATTTAACAGTTTTTTGCTCATAATCTTTTTTTTGTCAAAATACTATGTAAGGTGACAGTGCCGTGAAGGGCAATCACAACAATACAGGAGTCGAAGCTTTATCTATACTACTATTATAAAGAGAGAACACAAACCTTTTGGCAAGGTAAACTCGGGAACCACAGTGCCAATCCACACACCCAATACATTGTTGTAATCCTCAGGGTGTGCAGATGGACATAGGCTATAGAAATTTTTTAAAAAACGTAAATTTAAAAATATAACTTAAAAAAAAAAGTAGTGCCCTGAAAGTAGTGCCGGCTGTGACGCTGACGGCCACGACGTAGCGCTGGCCACAACGTACGTGATGACGAGGAGGAGCGGCGGTAAAGTGAGGAGCTCGGGGAGGAGCGGCGGCTCAGGTAAGGCTCTGGGACACGGGACGGGAGGAAGCCGGTGCCGGAGGTTGCCCCGGAACAACTGCGGTAAGGCTCAGGGTATGGGGGCAGCATTTCAGGCTTGCGAGGAGGAGCGGAGGTGAAGTGAGGAGCTCGGGGAGGAGCAGCCACTCAGGTAAGGCTCTGGGACACAGGACGGGAGGGAGCCGGTACGGGAGGTTTGCCCGGAACAACTGCGGTAAGGCTCAGGGTCTGGGGGCAGCATTTCAGGCTTGCGTGCACTCCCTCCCCGGCCCCCGCCCGCCACAACATTGTCCGGGACACAGACAATATTGTGGCGGGCGGGGGCCGGGGCGGGAGCGCACGCAAGCCTAAAATGCTGCCCCCAGCAGACAATGTTGTGGCGGGCGGGGGCCGGGGCGGGAGTGCACGCAAGCCTGAAATGCTGCCCCCAGCCCCCTTCTGCCCCAGGCAATGCTGGGGCGGGCTTCTAGTAGAATATAAAGGGAGAGCATATATCAAAGTTTAGTGTTATAGGTGCTTGTAAACAAAGCAATTAGCAAATATACATATATGGAGAATAAAGGGAGAGTATATATCACAGTTTAGTGTCATTATGGGTACCTGTAAACAAAGCAATTAGCAAATATACATGTACTAAGAGTTTCCTGTAGTTCACTGTGTGGAATGTACAAAAAAGAAAAAGAAAATGAGAAGCTGAGGAACATTTAAGAGCAAGAAATCTAGGTCATTGTATGATATAGCGCATTCAATGATTAGAGTAATGTTGTACATGAGTACATCTGTAACTTTATCATATATTTTACATTGGGGAAGGGTGTTAGATAGTGGAGCAAACTATTAGGAGAGAGCTATTCAAAAATGTATAGCGTACTGACCTTCAGTGGGTTGAAGCAAGTAAATTCTAGGTGGGACATTTATTGGATTAAGGGGCCCCAAATATCCTGACATTTGGCATCTGATCCAGCTAGGTTGTGCAATATTTGCTCCTTCACCAGCACTTACCAGAGAAGGGTGAACCATTGGGTAATAGAAGGGGCAATAGTCTTATTCCAGGCCAGGGCTAGTAGTTGCTGTGCAGCATTTAACATGTGGCTAATACGTTTCCAGTCTGCTTATGTCATTGCTTCCATGGCAAGTGTTCGAATGCCCAGGTTAATAATGGGGTAGGAGAAACGGAGTGGTATCCTAGGGTATCCTAGGAGGCTCAGGATCTCTTTCCAGCATGCGCTAATGTAGGTACAGGACCACCAGACATGACGAAAATCCCCTACATCAAGTCCACATCTCCAACAGAGAGAAGATGTTGAGCAGTCCATTACTAAAAGACAGACTAATGAGTCATACCATTGAAACATAACTGTGTATGCTGTTTCCCGATGAGAGAGGTTTCTGTAAGTTTTAGGTATGTCCCACCAAAGACTGCCCCACTGCTTGGGGGAAATGATCTCTGAGGGCTCAGCCTGCCAGTGAGATTGATATGTGTGATGTTGAGGGGCTATAGAGAGTTGGAGGGTCCTATATGTGTTCTATAGTCTTTTACAGCCAGTGTATGCTCGCACCAATTTTTCTAAGGATGTATGGGGCAGTATAGATGAATGGGTGAAGCACCCAGTGATGCAACTGGCATTAGTGAAGCCTCCTTGTTACAGGTAGTTGGAAGTCAGCATTACAATGGCCAAAGAATTTGATGGATGTTCCCATAAAAAAGGTCTTGAAGGGTCCTATAGTTTTCGCCCACCCAGCTATTGAAAGATTGAGGTGTCAATGCAGGTGGGAAATCATGGTTACTGGTTACAGGCAATTGACATGTTGGGGATAGGAAAGGTTGTGAGCCCTCTCCTGAATGCCAGCCTGTGTTAGTCGTCTTGTACCATTTTGGTAGGAGTAGACATATATGCACTGCGCTTGTGGGGATATTTGGAAATCCAAGCTAGATCATCATTTACGACTCCAAAGGAGAAAGGGTCCTAGGGAAAATTTTAATGACCAAACCACAGATTTAATCTCCAGTACAACTCATAACAACATCAAATAAATCTGGTTGTCTGCAACAGGGGAGACAAAACTGAATTCTCACATCACGCAGACAGTGTCAACACCCGAAAATACAGAAAAGCATGAATCATAGACCTTTACGAACTCATCGGATTTCCATCAACTACCAAGAGAGGTCGGTGTCATCACTTGGATATCCTTCCTTCCTCCCACTACCTCTCTAGATCATAGAAGAGGGTCATGTGGATCGGATTTCGAGCAGGTCATAGAATGCACAATAGGAGGAGGTGAAAGCAAGAAAGAAGAGAGACCGTTTGTTCACCTAGTAATCAGGCCTCGTCAATGAGCATTAGATGCTTTGGGTGATGAAGTTATAAGTGCAGTGCAGAGTGAGTTAAGTTTAAAAGGACTTGGAAGAGAAAAAACTACTTTTAATACAATTATCTCTGCCATTCCTGTTTTAAAAATAGTGCAGAAGCAGCTTTGAACACATGGCCCGCTTCACAATATGGTCAACATGTTTCAGCCTAGTAGGCCACTTGCCCAGGCTTTCTTCAGGACCTAACCATCAAATAGTATTACTACTGCATTACCAGTTTGGTTATAGAATTTTTATGTGTGTAGAGTTGTCAAAAACATACAACCTTCTATGTGTTCATTCCTCAATACAAGCGGAGTGATCTTCACACCTGTAACAAATAAACACATACAGTCTAATCGTGAAATGGTGAAACAGTTAAAAAAAACTCCACAACATTAGTTAATCTCTTTAACCCCTTCGCCGCGGTGCTCATGACAAGCTCGGCTCGTCATGCAGCACGGTGGCGCTGTGCTGATGACGAGCTGAGCTCGTCATGACCACGCCCATTCCAATGGAACGCCCAGAACAGCGGGGGAATTATCCCAGCGTGGACGTTTCGTAACGATGATGACAAGCTCAGCTCATCATCAGCACAGCGCCACCATTCTGCATGACGAGTCGAGCTCGTCATGAGCGTGGAAGAGGATAAATGACCTTACTGGTTGCTGCATATACCAGTAAGTACTTAATGTTACACCGCTATATCCCTGATTCAGCTGGTGCACTCACCTGTCTTGTATGAGGTACACATCTCTCCTAATGACTCAGGTATGGGACACCCCGCCCTGTAAGGAGAGGGAAAACACTTTTAAGAATAGGGGGACAGGAAGAACATCTTTAGTGTGCTCAGTGTACTGCTTCTTAGCTCAGAAATGGACACCTTCTTTGTTAAGGACACTTAACCCCTTCCATGCTCATGACGGAACGGTTCCGTCATGAGCGTAAGTTGGCCTGTGCTTATGACGGAACCGTTCCGTCATGGTTCCATAGGCCCAATGGAACGTTCAGCACCGCAGCAAAATTCGCGCAGCACAGAAGGGGTTAAAACACAATAAAAATATTTTTTTTTAGAAATATAGGAAAGGCTTCTTCTGGTTACAATAAAGCTTCTTCAATCATTGAGAGATTATCGTTTACAGACCGGTGTCTCTTTAGTACATCATATCACCGGGATGCAAATCTTTTATTCTGTCTATATGTAATTCATGTGGGACGCTACTAGGCAAAAAACATGTGTTATCCCGCCTCGTTGTTAAGCTAATATCAAGGTCGCCATCGTTAGACAAACCTCCTTTGAATCCTCCATTATTGCCACATGTTAAATATATAAGTTTTAGACAAACTGTATCATTGAGAAATCGCAGTGCTCCATTACCAGATATCACGAGTACTTTCTCTGAGAAGATAACTCTCAGTGTCTCCTGCTTTCAGCAGCGGGTCTATTCTCCGCGCATATCATCAGTTGTGTGTACTTTGGATACTGCGAGTCCTGCCTTACTTGTAGTGCATATCAATGTCCCTATTTTAGTGCAGAAGCCTCTCCGCTGTAGAGCTGTTGTCATGGTCTTACGCTCTAAAAATGCGGTGCATAAAAGGCGCTTAGTTGCTTAGACAGCGCGGGTAAAACTGAGAAGTCTTAGAGCTCGGGCACAACAAACTTAGGCATACGCTGTATTTGTACATGCAATGATGTACACCAACGCCACAATGTGCAATACTACCGCGAGTAAGTATTGAGGTCTTACCTCTCCGTCGGTGTCTCAGGCTCTCCTGTGTCAATGGGAGGTGCATCCGCGCCTCTCTTTCCGGTTTTTGTGTTGTGCATGAGACTCTCGGCAATCTCTAATGGCGTCATTGCGGACTACAGAATGACGCTATTATACCCGGACCCAGTAGTTTTATATACTTTTTTAACCCAAATTCGTGGGAGAGAAGCATGAGGATAGATCTCACTGCTTATTTTGTGTAACTTCTATTTCTTTACATATTTAATGATAAAGCCTTTGTAAGTGTATGTATACAATGACCCAGAACTGTTATCCTCCTTATACCCTACTGGATGGTCTCACTCAAGGGGGAAGCTTTCGGCAGTCACAGATGGCGTCATTCTGGACTCCAGAATGACGTCATTGTACCCGAAAACAGTAGTTTTAAATAGTTTATTGACCCAAGCTTGCGGGAGTCAAGTATGAGGGTTGATCTTACTGCTTATTTCGTGCAATTTCTATGTAAATACATATGTAAACAGCAGAATATGTGAGTGATGGTGTATATTAATAACTATATGTGAGAATGAGTGATTTTGAAAGTGGCTGCATGGATGAGTGTTTACTTGTATCAGTGATTCTATAAAAGAGTATTAGTGTGCACTAGTATCTGTATGCATAAGTGAGGTAGTATGTGTATAGGTGAATAAATAGAAGTGTGATTGATTCTCTGCATGACTGACAAGGTGTGTGAGTAACAGCATGAGCTGCAGTGTGCGAGTGTCTGCATAAGTGTATAAGTGCACATGATAGTGGTGTATTGATGAGTGACTGCATGTATGAGTGACTGTATAGGTGAATGAGTGGATGTGGGTGTAGACCTAGGAATCAGTGAGTGCGTATGTAGTAACTGGTATTGGTGTGTTGATGGTTTCGAAAATGGTAGTGCGTATTCTAGAGTGGGTGTATCAAAGGGTATATTAGAGGGTGAGGAGGTGCATCAGATTTTCACATTGATGATGTCATCAGTGATGTCATTTGAGATGTCATCAGTGATGTCATCAGTGATGTCACTGACCATGTCATGAATGATGTAATATGTGACATCATCAGCAGTGTATGGCAGGGGCACGAGTTATAGTTAGTTGAACTAACTATGACGGGGGAATTTCTATGGTTTTGTATGAGTGAAATGTCCAACTAACTATAACGTCCCTGAAACCTATGTTTTTTTCAGTGAATTTCTAAGGTTTTTTAAATGCTAATTTCTAACTATAACGGGCCTGAAACCTATGGTTTTTTCAGTGAATTTCAATGTTTTTTTAAATGCTAATTTCTACTATAATGTCCTTGAAACCTATCGTTTTTTAATTGAATTTCAATGTTTTTTTTATGCTAATTCTTGAGTATAATTGTCCTGATACCTATGTTTTTTTCACTGAATTTTCGAGAGTTTTTTAATTGATAATTTGTAAATTTGATATTTACCATACAATGTTATATGCTTTTCTGAACATTTTTAAAACATTTTTTTAAACTGTAATATTGTATATTTTCTTTTATTTTCTTAATTTTAATATAATTATGTAATGTACTTTGTCTTTTAAAATATATTTTCTTTTTAAAAAAACATATTGGAGTCGCACACCCAAACACACCTAACATAGCAGGTACGCGTATTCCAGCCCCCATATTGGAAAAGTCGTGAAGGAGCTGCGTACGGTTTGCGATGGGTGCGTGGCTCCACATTACGTCATATACGTATGACATCATGTCATTCGCGTGATTGGTATGCAACAGATGCGCAATGCCTGGTCCCGCGTAATGTCATATACGTATGAAAAAAAAATAGAGAAATAGAGACATTAGAAATGGAAATTAAATCCCTTAATCTCCCAGAAGTAACTGAGAAAAATTACAACACCTGAGATGACATAATGAAACGCCATCTGTCTGAAATCAAGATGCGCAAGACCAAGAAACTTAAAAGAGATGAGGTGGACTACCAAAATGGTAGAATGTTCACCTTTGCGAAAAAATACGATCACATGGTCACGAAAGATGAAGGTAAGACACTGACAACTGCAGCCTCTATTAGTTCCAGTATTACTTCACTGGACACACCGGTCACCAGTGGGTCTGAGCAGGAAGGGGGCTCCACAGATACAACAGGTGACGAAAACCATTTTTTTAAAAGAGGTTTTAAGAATAAAAAGAGGCAACAGGGAACAGAATCGCCGCCCTATAATAAGCCCAAAACAAGGAGAGGCAAAAGAGGGGGGAACAGGAGAAGAGAAACAAGGCATGAGGACAAGGTCATGGAACAAGAGAAAGTAGAGGGTGTAAATATTATCAACCTATCAGAAAGATCCCTGACTAGTGATGATATGTCTCTCCTGAAGAAAGGATTGAGTTTTTGTCCCAGAAATAATGGCAATGTTGTTGATTTAAAAATTGATTTGTTTAAATTCATGCGTAAAATGAAAATAAAGAAACACTTCATGATAAATAAAGAGACAAATAACGGTTTGAATGTTCAGCAGCAGAAACATGTGCTGAGTGAATTCACTATCCAAGAAATTTTAGACACTAGACTTTTACTGTTGCTTACTGATTGCGAAAATGAGGTAGTGACTACTGACATTATCTTGCACGATTTAAATGTGATCAGTAATGAACAGATAGCGAGTGGTTTAAAGAACAAATCCAAATGGAAACCTACCCTACACACTGGCAACAGCATTGACATTTTCCACAAACTTGTACTCAATGACTTAGATAAATATGACGCCAAGAAACACCGACAACAAATAGTGAATTACAACCTGACATGGGGGAGAGACTCTCACTTAAAGAAATCAGGAATGATGAAAATATAACCATTAAGGAGGCGGATAAGGGGGGAAATATTGTGATTATGACCAGCACAGACTATGAGAACCAGATCCTCTCACAACTAGGGGACTTGGAGTGCTATGAACTCCTTTTTTACACTAACCCAATTTGGAAACTAAGTGACCATATCAATAGGCACCTCAAACAATGGCATGGAACGGGCCTACTAGATGAATAAGAATACAGCTACCTGAGGGATGGCAGGCCCAAAACCCTTGCATCTACACTCTGCTGAAGGTGCACAAAAACCTACAATTCCTGCCAGGTAGGCCCATAATATCAGGGGTCGAGGGACCAACTGAGAAATTGTCTCAGTATGTAGACATTTTCCTGAAACCTTTAGTATATAATCTACCATCATTTATACGTGATACTAAACACGTTCTGGGTCTCCTCTCAGACATTACTTGGGACAAAGACTTGACACTAGTGACTTTGGACGTGACCGCCCTTTATACAAGCATCAGAAGGGAATGTGGACTGACAGCCATTGGAAAGATACTAAGTACACGATCAGCAAGCACTTGGGAACACACCGAGATGCTTATATCAATGATAGAATTGATTCTTGACAATAATGTTTTTTGTTTAAAGACAGATGGTATATACAAAAACAGGGTGTGGCCATGGGTTCCAGATTCTCTCCCTCGTACACCAACCTTTTCCTGGGTTGGCTCGAGGAGAGGTGGATCTGGGGCCCAAATGGCTCTAGGTGGTCTGACTCCATTTTATTCTGGGGCAGATTCATCGACGACTGCTTGATGGTCTGGAAAGGAGACACTGCAAAACTAACAGACTTTGTCAATCACCTCAATAGTAACACCTCTAACATCAGGTTTACGTATGAATACAGCAAAGAGAAGATAACTTTCCTTGACATAGAATTATATGTCAAAGATGACCAAATTCACAGTAGAGTACGGCTAGTAATGCTATCTTGCACGCCTCAAGCGCCCACCCCAAACACCAAATAAACGCAATCCCTTTTGGAGAATACGTACGAGCAAGACACAATTGCAGCTCTGAACCTGATTTCAGAGCATGTACTGACTCAATGTCACAACGCTTTAAACAACGAGGTTTTGATAAAAGTTCTCTGGACAAAGCACTGAGAAGAATAGAAAAGACTGATAGAAAACATACCTTGAGAGAGAACACTAGAAAGAAGAAAACAGACACAAAAATCAGAATGATCACAAATTACAACGACCTCACAAGTGTCCTTAGCAAAAGCATGAACAGACATTGGCACATTCTGAAAGAGGACAGTACACTGACTGATGCTAATGACAACAAACCAGAGATAACATATAGGAGAGGAATGTGCCTCAGGAGCATCCTAAGTCCAAGTTACCCTACACTAAAAGCCAACACGAATTGGCTGACAAATCGCTAATTGGATTTTTTGGGTGAGGTCGCTGCACAGTGTGCATATGGGCCCAGAACAAAAAACTATAGTTTAAAAGCCCAGAAGGGAAACAATACATTATCAAAACAAATATAAACATAATAGTATGCAGACGCCACAAAATATACGTGGGAAGTACAATAAGACCACTACCCGAGAGAAATGGGGAACATATGAGGGCGGTTTAACAAGGTGACCGCAGGTATCCCATCTCTACACACACTGCGGATTGCCAAGCACAAGTGCAAGATTTTTCATTTTTTGGGATAGAGCACACGCCTAGACACCGAGGGGGGGCAACAGGGAACTACAACTACGTAGGAATTAAGCATCTTGGATACTAAAACTATGGGCGACTGAAATAGGGATGAATGTTGACCACGAGATTCATTATTTCTTAGGCAGATGAGCATACCAACCTCTGAGTGTGCACCCAATACTCTAATGCTATAGCTGTACAAAATGAAATTGCGTGTAATCTGATGTTACAGTAATCAAAATATGCTAATGTACTATTGGGCATGGATTGTAAACATGCTCATGTAGTTGAAATGTCACTCACACTACATAGTCACTGACAATTTATATATGTAGAGGACAAAGCATACACATAATGTTGACTGAATGACTAATTGCTTGATAGAATGTTGAACAGACAAAGTACTGAGGTTACAGAATGGTGGTTTTGGTTAACTTAGGGTTAAGTTACACACTTCAGATATGTGCAATGCAAATATATCCAATTACAGGAACATTATAGCCCTGAATCAGGAGAGAAACGTTTTGGTAGTATCTGCATTGACACAAAAGCAGAAAATATTTAGGTGATAATATAGGCGGAAGTCATTAACTTCTTACCGATAACATTACAGAGTGGTAAGAATTTATTTTACCTACAAAAACTCTCAATTTACGATTTTAATTGCATAAATTATTTTGCGGTCTCAAATATCTAGAGATGAAAGCACAATGCCAAAACCATGGAGCGCCTATTCATGAAAATACTTGGTCCTCAAAAAGATTTGTGACCAATTTGACCTTTCAGAGATGGCGCCCGCAATAGGACACACACGTGATCACTCGTCTTTACGTGATCACATGATCAGGAAACAATATCTTCCTAAAGCTGGCGTGGGGACAGAGTACGCGAGATAAGCGCTTGTCTTTACAAGAAAAAGGTAAGGAGGAGTGGTTTTTATCTTCTAGTGTGGCTAAATTTTGCCCAAAATTTTGAGCAAACTGCCTCGTAATGTATAACACATCAGCAGCAGATGTAATGGCGGTGTGTGGGTCTAATGTCACAGAGACGGGGCTTTACTTGCCAGCTTTTACCGTGTTAACTAAATGATAGAGAGTATAATTTCTATCACTACAAAACATTCTTTAACTTATGAAATAACTAACATTTGGAGTATTAGCTTGACTGAGACTGGGCATTTCATTGGTTGCAGATAGATTCTGGATACCGGCTAGTGGCCAAACAATATTTTGCGAATACCACTTTGGATAATTTAGAAGCTCACATCACACCACAAGACCATGTGGCCTGGAATTATCGCCATATGAAAGGTATTTTGAATAATCGAATTTGTAACTGCCATTTATAATAATTTTATAGTGATTCTAAGAGGAACTTATGGAGATACAAATATATTTTGTATTCACAGAATTTAATACTGGGAATATGTACAGGTCAGTGTATGGGCTTTGTCCTAATTAACTTTTTATGCCTGATTACTATATATGGTAAGGAAGAATAGGGAGCTTAAGGATCTGTCTCACTCTCTGCAGCATGTTTTGTTACTGGGTGACTTATTGGTATCTCTGGTGATATGGTAGGTAGGAATACATATATGGCTATTTCCTCACACATAATCAACCAGAAACTGACAAGCACTTTTTTTGGAAACAACATGTATAATGAGATGTTACATATGCATATTCTTATGAAGAATCTGCATGCTGACAGATGAAAAAAATATTTTTCTCAACACTCACTGTTTCACCGCATGCATTAATACATTGGTTTTGTCTTTTTAAGTTGGACAGAAGGGGTAACACTAGGAGATTTCCCTGGGTGGCACATTTGTTAGTCCTACTTACAAACTGTGCATTTAAGTTTATTCTGACCACATGGAAACCTTACACTGTACATATATATGTTTTAACCTAGCCGTGAACAAGTCGCATGTACTAATTTACAAGAGGGGACGAAACACGTGTTGGCTTGGAAAATGAGAACGTCCAAACTTCAGGAAGATTGATTAAAAAGAAGAAAGAATTGATATAATTCATCCACTTTGTTGTGTATTTTTACAAACTTCTGAAAAGATTGTGTCTTGAAAATTACGTGTGCTAGGGTATAATTTTGCTTTGTTCTGTTGGTTCTACCAAGGAGATTTAGGGAGGTGGGTGGTTCTCCCCTTCCTCATAGCACCGTTACTAATAGTAATGTCCACATAAATATCCCAAAGTGAATATCCCTTCAGCGCCTATATACTAGGCGTGGGCGGAAAATCCGTTCCGCTCGCGGATTTTGCGGATTTTCGGGAAATCCGCAATCCGCGAGATTTGCGAATTTCCCGCAAAATCCGCAAATCCGCGAGCAGCGGATTTTGCTCGCACTGCTCGCACTGTTCGCGCCCCGCGAATAAGTGCAAAATTGCAGAAATACGATCTTGGCAAAACTGAAAGTAACTACTTACCAGGTTCAAAAGTTCAGGCACATCATTAGTAGCCATTTCCTGTAGTGCTTCCTGAGGGGCCCCTCCAGAGTTCAGTTGCCAGTTGAAACTATTATGTGACCCTGCTCTGAACCTCAGAATAGTTACACATATGCCACAAAGGTCCTGAATTACAGCTAAGGGAGACAAGCAGGAGCCAGGCTGGAAGTTAAAATCCATTAATCAGCCCCTAATTCATTATTGTCAGTTGGGGCAGGGCAGGTGTTGTAACTAATTTTGCAACAATGAAAGCACTTAGCAAGTGCAAAGATCACTAATCAGGGCGCACTAAGGAAGCAGGTGCCAGCTAAAAAAATATTCTGTGACACATTAATCAGCCCCAAATTAATTCAGGTCACTTGAGGCAGGGAAGGTGTGCTTTGCTTTGCCGAAAATAATGTACACTGGACAACCAGAGGGTGTAGTGATGAAACAGAGGGTGGCATGGGTGGGCCAGAGGGTGGCATGAGTAGTCAGAGAGTGGCAGTGGTGACAGAGAGTGGCAGTGATGAAGAAGAGTGTCCCAAACAGGCTGGACACGTAGAAACAACAAGTTCGCAAAACTTGCGACCCGACAGGTAAGTTCGCAAATTGCGAAATTGTAAAAACCCTCGCGAACTGGCAGAAACACGGGCGAACACAAAAAAAAAAAAATCCGCAAATTCGCGGGAATTCGCGGATTTTGCGGATTGCGAATCCGCAAATCCGCAAAATTCGCGGATTGCCAATCCGCAAAATCCGCTCATGCTTACTATATACCTATCATCTATACCACTGACCTTGCTTTAAAAATCATATATGTATGAGTTCACGACATGTGCATGTTTTGGTACGCCACGTCTGCGTGGTGGCGGGACCCGCGTGACGTCATATACGCGCTCGGTGTGTGACTCCAGTAAAACCTTTTACATTGGAAAAGTACAGAGATTACCTTAACTATTTATAAAAATAATATATTTGTACTTGTAATAAACTTTTATTATTGTAAAATTCTAATTCTAAAACCCATTTTTATTGGTTACACATATCAACCCTTGCCAACTGACCTCTAACTGAACCGAAAATACTTCTGGAGTCATGCCTGGACTGTGCACCGTAAGCGATGGAACTGCAGATCCAAAAAAGAGTTCAAAAGTATCTTACAAATGATTTTAGCATTTTTTTCAATAACACACCACTTCTAACCATAGCACTGACTTGGGAAATCTCACTGCAATAACTTATTACTTTAATATTTATAACAAATACATATTGTAATGCCACAGATAACTTCCAACCCTACTCCCATTCAGCTTAATGCCTGTTTCCATAGTAACAGTTCAATGAACACTCAACTGAACTCACAGGTCACAAGTTCAGCACACAATGTTGCAAATACAAACAGCAGGTGTGCTTGACTTTCCAAAATATCAGCTTATCCTATCTAATGTACCTTTCAAACATATTTTACTAACCAATAAGAAACATGCTTTTTAAATACAAAAACATGCATCCTATTTTTCACTCTATAATGTTCTTAAACAGCCAATCATTTCTCTTCTCTTTTTAAAACTGATTGCTATCCACCATTTCAGATAGCTCTTATTCTACCAATTGCCTACTTCAGCTACAGACATCTTTTCAGTGCATCCAGACTTCACCTCAAGATGCTTAGAGTGTGGATTGTGGGACACAGCTATGTTTTCTGGTGCCAAAGGTATGCTGAACACAGAGGAATTGACAAAGATCTAGCTTTGCAAAATGTGGACATTAAATGCATTGGATAAAGAGGATTGAAGTGGCACCAATTGATACCTTTGGTTAAAACCTTTTTGCATCTCCAACCTCCTGACCTCATGATTGTGTACTGTGTTGGCAATGACCTAGGCACATTGACTGGGGTAGGTCTGGAAATGCTAGAGAAGGACACCTTTGCAGAATTGATGTTGCTTTTCCCCCAAACTGCCTTTGCATACTCTAACGTATGCCAAAGACAGAAATCAATCTGGTACAATCAATTTTGTCCTAAGATTGAGAAGGCTTGAAAAAATGTCAATAAAGCTGTTTATGCCTACCTCAGAGACCATAGAATGGGCTCCATATACAGCAACAATCTGCGTTTCAATATGGATGGCATCTACAGGAGTGATGGTGTACATTTCACAGATAAGAGAAACAGAGTCCTTCTCAACAACCTATAGCTCTGCATCGGCACCTACCCAACATATAATTTAGTTTAAAAAAAAAAAATATATATATTTCTTTCTTGCTTGGAGTCGCGCACCGATCGCGACTTAAAGCCGCGCACTGATTCACTCAGGGGACCGTGCTGAGAGCCATGCACCCAGTGCGTTCACACAGGGGGCCGCGCTGAGAGCCGTGCACCCAGTGCATTCACACAGGGAGCCGCACTGAGAGCAGCGCATCCTTCATGTTCGCACTGGGGTCCTCGCTGAGACCCGCGCTAGGCCTTTCAATCTTACCTATTGCAACTTGCTGTCGGAGGTGACGACCGCGATGTCATCGGCGTAGGCCAACACCTTGGTGTTATAACCCTGAGCCTCAATCGGTTTAATTGCACTGTCGTTCAGTATAGATCTAACTAAGGGGTCTATATAGAGCGCAAATAGAATAGGGGAGCAGGGACACTCCTGCCTCATGCCGCAAGTAATCCTAATCCTACCCAACCCCTTCCCCATTAGCTGTATCTTTGCATGTGCTTCAAAATACATAGCTTGGATGGCGGTTAAAAAAAGAGGGCCGAAGCCCTTATAGCTTAATTTTTGCCACAAGTATGCCCATTCTACTTGGTCAAATGCTTTTTGTGCATCCAACAATATCAAATACATATGTGTACCTGTGGCTTCGGCTATATCAAATAGCAAAATTACCCTTCGGACACGGTCCATTTGTACTTATGGCTGGGATAAAGCCATGTTGCCTTGGGATCACTTGGGACCCAATTATCTTAGAAAGTCTTCGAGCCAAAATCTTAGAATATAATTTCTCATCAGTGTTGAATAATGATATTGGTCTGTATGAGGCGGGGTCTTCAGGCTTCTTCCCCTTCTTTAAAAAGATCACTATATTGGTCTCCTGCCAATAATGTGGCCTGACCCCCATCTGTTGAACCTATGAAAAGAAATCAAACAGTAGGGGGGCCTGCTCTACCTGTAAGACTTTATATATCTCCGTTGGGATTCCGTACGGACCTGATGCCTTACCGGAGGCCATCGTCCATAATGCCTCAAGGACCTCATTCAGATAAATATCTGCTTCAAGCTCCAGCAGTTGAGGGGACACATTCCCAGCTGCTACCCCAATTGTACCTGATGGAGAGTCCCTAGATCAATACAGATCTTGATGAAAATCTGTAAGTATTTTAAATATGCCTGGGAGATCTGTGGCTATCATACCTACCTTCCCTCTTAATTTTAGAATGTTATTTGCCACCACCCTTTGTTTTAATCATAGTGCCAAATGCTTCCCCATCATCTCTTCATATTCATAATTATCCTGTGTCTCCGTTTAAAGTCTTTTGGCCACTTTTTTATTATAAATTCCATTAATTTTGGCCTTAGTCCCAATTACTCTCAGCTCTAGGCTAGCTTGTAGGTTTGTCTGTTTTTGTCCTATGGCTATTATATGTTGTTGCTCATAAAGACTCAGCTCCTCTGTAAGTGCCTGCATTTCGTCTCTCTGTTGTTTCCTATAAAATGCACCAACGCGTATTATTTCTCCCCTGAGCCCTGCTTTATATATATCCGAAACATTTTCTCTTGATGTGCTGTATCTCTTCATATTGAAAAAGTGTTGGGTCCACCCCTAATATGCTCTATAAACCCTTCTGTAACTAACAGTTTTTTATCAAACGTCCATTTTGTGAAAACCTTTGCATATGCCGGGACCTCAATGTTCATTACCAGCGGATTATGGTCCGACAGGACCTTAGGGAGTCAATTAATCTGTGCTCCCTCTAAAACAGAGATTGAGGCAAAAAAAAATTATCAAGTCTAACGTATTTCCTGTGCGGACATGAAAAATAAGTAAAACCTGCATCCCCTATTTTTGTACATGACCATATATCTACCAGCCCATTGCTGGCCATGAGTGCCTTTAAAGCTTTAAAGACTTGAGGTTTCCTCCCGATATACCCTCCCTTACCCCAATCACCCATATCTACATGTATATTGAAGTCCCGGCAGATAATTAAGGGCATTGGCCAAGAGGCTAATTCGACCTCCAATTCTGTAAATAAATCTGCATCGTCGATATTTGAGCCATATTACTGTACAAATAGTTAACTGGTTTGGAATAAGAGCAATGGCCCATGACCCCATTTATCCGACTTTACTTGCTTGATGGGTAAAAATCGATGCGAAACATGTATAGCCACCCCTCTAGTGTTGGTGGACTGAGATGAGCAAATAACTTGGGAATACCCTGGAATAATGTTAAGCCCTCTTTAATGCCGGGGGATGTGGCTCTCTTGCTGACAGATAATATCAGCCCCTAGTGCTCGTAGCACCTCCCCGGCCCTGTTTCTTTTGCCTCTATCATTCAGCCCCCAATGTTAATTGTAGAAATAGTCAGCCTACCCATACTTGTGACTTCCTTGGATCCTGTATTGCCCTTTAAACCACTCCCTTAACCTACTTCTGGTACTAGTACTGCTTCGGGTACATCTCCATTCCTGCCCCCATACATTGCTTTCCTGGATTTTCTGTGTTTTACCCCCCTACCCGCCCCTCCCCGCCACCATCACACCCCTGCCCCCTGCACCCTACTCCCTTTGCACCCCCATCCCGGCTAGGTGAAACAACAGACCCTGCTAGGTCTGTGGGTGATGAGTGAATAAGTCCAACTGTTAGAAATATTGCTTAGGCTCATCTAACTCTAAGAAGAAAAAAAAGCGAAGAAAGTCAACAACCCCCCAGTGTTTAAAAACTCATTGGCCTTGATTTCTGATGTAAAGAAACACGTTTGATCTTCCCAAATTACTTTTAGTCGAGCCGGATTCAGGAGGAAGGCCTGCGTTCCCTTTTCCTGGAACTGGGTAATCATTTCCCGCAGACGCCATCTTCGCTCCACCGTGGTGTGTCAAAAGTCTGGCCTAGTAAAAAACATAAATCCATCTACCAGTCATTGTGCTTTAGGTCTTGCCTTCTCAAACACGTTTTGTCTCAGCAAAAAATTGCCGGAATACACCAGAAATGCCCGAGGTTTGGCATCTGGGCAAACTGGCTGTCGGATATTGAAGGGGACTCGATGTGCCCTTTGTATTTCCTGTGCCCACTTCCATCCTATTAGCTCTGGGAAAGATTTCTCCAGGAGCTGGACCATAAAGAGGCATGCATCAGATCCCTCTTTCCCCTCCGGAATACCGAGAAAGCGTAGGTTATTCCTTCTTTGTTGATTTTCACCTTCCTCCAGTTTCCACTGAATGTCCATGAGTTGTTCCTCATGCTCTTTTGAGCCAACTATATCCATTTCCAATGCGGCCGTCCTTGTTTCTAGCTCCGTCATCTGATCACTTATATCATTGCAGGTTTTAGCAATTTTTCTCACTGCGCTCTGGAGTTTCCAAGTGGTGTTCAGGGAACAATTGGTTTCCAGGCGAGCTTCTTCCCTATGTGCCATTACACACTACAATATAGATTCTAGGGTAGGAGCGAGCGCCGGGGACCCTCCTGCAGCCTATTCCAGGTAAGGCTGGTTGCGAACCCCCACCAATTGATCTCCAATGGAATAATCCCATCTGAGATACGTTTGCTTAGGGTTATCCATTCTCCCTGTTCGGGGGAATGTTTTCCTGTTGGAAGTAATCCTTTCCCGACCTCTAACATCAGTACCCGAAATGCTTTCTTCCTCGCTTGATTCTGAATGGGACTGATGTCCTGAGCCCAGACCAGACCAGGTAGCATCTGAGAGAGAATAAAAGTATTTTGCTTCAGAGTCATTGTCCCTCTCCCTGCCTTCCTGCAGTATCCTGCAAGACTTTGGGAGCCCCTTACGTTCAATCAGCTTCCCCATTGGTTTTTGGACACTAAAGTGCTGCCTGGGTCCTTCCTCCTGTTGAATCTCACTTTACCCCAGCAACTCAATATTCTTCGAAACAATAGCTAAGCCCGTCTCTCCCGAGCCCTTGCTCCCATTAATAGCCGGAACAGTAGTGTGAGTTTGTCCCTCTTGAATTGTCTCCCCCACAATGACCCCTTTGCATATGTCTGTATTGCCTCCGTATTGCCCTGTTCTGGATTCTCCCCAAAGCCCAATGGTGGCTTACCATTTATATTCTGCCCATCTCCCTTTACTGGGTCCATACTGACATACTGCTCCCTTGGCAGACCGGAGGCTGATGCAGTCCCTACACCCCGGAACAGGTGAACGATTGTTGTGGGCCGAGGTCACTGGGAATACGCGCCCGCGCCACTCCCCTTCCCATCCAGGGGATTCTCCGGCCACACCCACTGCCGTCGCCCTTGAACCGCAGGAGCAGATGCTGTCTCCGAATCTGCCGCGTTTCGCTGCGGGGACTCCAAGGGGACCGATTGAGAGGGTCCACCTTTTCTCTTTGCTCCTGTCTTAGGAGCCATGATGTGTGTGTTAGAGGCTGTGCTGCATCCACCACTCCACTTCGGTATTTGAGCCAATTCACGCTCAAGACCATGGCAGCCCGCAATCAGCTGCTACGTGATCTCTGCCAGCACTGAAACCCCACGCCTAATTCCTGGTAAGACCAGCTCTGTCGCCGCTTGATTCTCTGGGACAATATTTCTACTTGAAGGTACATGATACAGGTCCACTTGCCTCCTTATCTTAACTCTGTCAAGCCATCCCAAGGGAGCCACCTATGACCGATTTTCACTCAGTCGCCATCTTGCTTCCGCTCCTTCACTTTTCCTATGGAAACTAGGTCCTAACTATAACTACCTACTGGTGATCACCAGTAGGTTTTATATATATCTATATATATCTATATCTATATATATATATCTATATATATCTATATATATATATATATATATATATATATATATATATATATATATATATATATATATATATATATATATATATATATATATATATATATATATATATATATATATATATATATTCAATGAAAAAACCATTGGTTTTAGGCCATATATAGTTAGGGATTTGCATTTACAAAACCTTATTTTACTCGCATAAAACCATTGAAATTCCATATATAGTTAGATGCGCTAACTATATGTCGCGCACCCGCAATCCACTGCTGATGATGTCACATATTACATCATTCATGACATGGTCAGTGACATCACTGATGACATCACTGATCACAACATCCAGTGACTGTATGTTTCTGTAAAGTTAAAATATGTCTTACATATTGAAGAATGAGTGGATGTATAAATGTCTGGATGAAGGATTTAGTAGGTGCATGACTGATTGTATGAGGGAGTGATTAAATGTGTCTCACTGAGTGCATGGGTTAGTGATTAAACTGTATTAATTTGTGCATAATTATATCTGTTGTTCTGTAAACTGCTGCATGTGTTGATCAGTAGCTATATGAGTAACTATATGGGTTATTGATTGGTTGCCCAAGTATTTGTATGGGAGACTGAGTATGTGTGTGAGTGGCTGGGAGGTGTATGACTCTGTGCATAGATGTGTGAGCAGTTGATTCACTAGATGTATGGGTTCAAAAGTGCATGTGGAAACAGCTGTATGGGCGGTTGACTGTGTGCATGAGTGTATTGGTGAGTGAATGGATATCTCAGTGCTACATGTCAAAGTAAGTACATATGTAAAACACAGTACATGTGAGAGTTAACATATATAAATAACTGTGCATTAGAGCCAGTGAATGTGTGAGTGGCTGTATGGATCATTGTGAACTTTTATTAGGGATTATATAAGAGAGTAAATATGTGTTAGAATATGTTTCAATAAGCAAGGTGTGTATAACTGTATAGTTGAGGAATTGGAGGTGTGTTTGATTCTTTGCATGACTGTCTAGGTGTATGAGTAACTCCATGGATGAGTGACAATCTGTGAGTGTCTGTTTTCACTGAGTGTATCTAAGGATATATCAGAGTCTGTAGAGGTTCATCGTATTAACACATGAATGATGTCATCTGTGATGTTGTCAGTGATGTCATTTGAGTTGTCATCAGTGATGTCATTTGAGATGTCATCAGTGATGTCATTTGAGTTGTCATCAGTGATGTCATCAGTGATGTCACTGACCATGTCATGAATGATGTAATATGTGACATCATCAGCAGTGGATTGCGGGTGCGCGATATATAGTTATTGCATCTAACTATATATGGAATTTCAATGGTTTTATGCGAGTAAAATAAGGTTTGTAAATGCAAATCCCTAACTATATATGGCCTAAAACCAATGGTTTTTTCATTGAATTTTCAAGGTTTTGTAAATGCAAATTCCTAACTATATATCGACTATAACCTATGGTTTTTTCAGTGAATTTCAATGGTTTTTTAATAGCAAATATGAAAAGCTTTAAAATGTCAAGTACGTGATAGATAAAAACATTTTCGTATTTATGCACGCTGATGTGCTTTGAACGCTGCACCCCCCTTCCCCTCTCTTTTCTCTTAGGAGTACTCTCTCTTTGCAGATAGTGAAGGGTAGTTAACGCAGGCCTTTGCCCCGTTGTAATCCGTCGTGCCTGCTTCTCTCTCCATTTGATTGATTGTTATCCAAGCATTTACTGTTTTAGAATTGGTTCTCTTTGGTTCATTCTCTATTTACAAACAAGCACAGAGTCGCAATACTCTGTTTAGTCTTTGCAGATAGTGAAAAATCGTTTAAAAAAACAAATGGAATCGAGCAAAATCAGTAGGCCACTAATGGGATCTCTTTTTGACCTCGCTAAAATAGAAACATTAACCACAACCCCTCATGAGAAATACGAAACTAGTGAGATGAACTGAGCTCCACACCATGAGGGCTGCAAGACAGCTCGGCTCTGTCACCCATCCCGCCCAAAATAACGACAAACCCTATGCAAATATTAAAAATATAGACAACACACCAGCAAAGAAACAGGGTAAAACATTTTATTAAATAACTATTTACATAACGTTGGTTTATAAGATGAAGCAGCACAAGGCGCCAAGATCCGGATGGCAAGTCCTGGATGTTGGGTGCCATAGTACAGAGTTCTGAGTTTGAGCCTTTTTCAATGCCTGTGCTTTGTTGTTTCCCCTCCATCAAAAACAAAAAAAATATATAAAACTGTGCAAAAATACAAAAAAATCAAAAAATGTTTACAAAAGCAGTGCTTGTAAGACTGTCTGAAGCTTATTTCCACCTACTGCAGCTTCACTATTCTCAAAGTAAGTGAGGGTCGTTTGTGGACCTGACTGCATTTGAAAACAATGTTATATGGTACCTCCCTAAACCGCTTGACGGAGGCCCCTGAGGGGCGGTGTGATGGCACGGACTCGGAGAAGACGCTTGGCTCCGACCCCCTCCCCAAGTCTTATAGCACTGGTGTAGCCTGAGATCGCCCCCGACATAGGCGGCCGGCTCCCTGGGTCCGGCGGAACTTTTTGCCTTTTGATGACTCTTCTATTCTGGACTTTGTCCCACAATCCGTTTGACTTGAAGACACGCTGTAGTGGGGCGCCCCTTTACCGTTTTAGTTGCCATTCCGCCCGCTTTTGCTACACTGTGCCTCTTCCGCCATTCAGCTGTTTACCGCCCGCTCTTGCGACTAAAGCGTCTCGCTCACCATGTTGTTGAGTTGCTCCCACTCTTGCAGTGCAGCGATAGGCGGCTGCCACAGGACTCTCAAAATGGCGGCCGGCTCTTCGGTTTTGGGCCTGGTCCACTAAAATGGCCCTGGGACACCTTGGAACTCGGACGCTTCCCTGATAGGGCTTGGGTCCCATTCTCGAAAGCGTCCCCTCAGCCGTGAAGATTCTACAAAAGTCTTGGGGGCCCCCGACTCCCGCAGGCTTCTGGTGGGGAGCGGCTGCCATGTCTGCTGGTGGAATGGCCACGACGGAGCTACGAGATCGTAGTGCTCTCATGCTGACGCCAGCTTTAGTCTGAAACATCCAGAAACACTGTAGACTACCAATTCGATCAGTTCCGGTAGCGCCCCAACATGACCCGGAAGAGAAGAACTTGCCCTCCCCTCTTTGACTGATGGTTCTTGTTGCCTGTCCCCTCTGTTGTCATTTAACAGAACTTTTTGGACTGCTGAAAGGGGTTGTGTTCCGAACGCTGGTTGGTGGAGACATTTTGACTATATTCTTGACCTACGTTGTCGCGTAATGCGTTATATGACACGCCGCGTTAGCGCACCCGGAAGTGATCCGGGGCGCGGCGCGCAGCGCGTAACGTAAGCATAACAGGTCATGTGACTTGTTAATAAAACTTTTCATTGGTTCATTTTACTTTTGTTATTTTAATGATGAAAAGCTTGGTCATATGACCTAAAAATTACGCTTTTTATTGTTTTCGAACATTATTTTTTTTTAAACATATATGTTATAATATTCCAGGCTAATGTACTTTCCCAGAAAATTTACAACTGTCCTGCAAGTAAAATATATTCCTTTTTCGAGAAAAAGGGCGTTTCTTCGTTCCATGACGGAGCCGTTGAGTAAAAGAGACTCGGCCTTCTGTCTTAGTCGCCGATACGCCTGATTATCAGATTCTTATCGATCACTTTATGTTGCAGGAGTGGAAAACACAACTGCCCTTGACCATTTATCTTTACTGCGTTCCTACATATTATACCTTTTATCCGTCATGTAATTGGACTGCTTTATTTCACTTGCCTTTTACTGATTCGAAAACAGTGACTAAAAGTAAAAACTTTACCAATGTAAATACTACTACCGTGTTTTGTTTTAAAAACCTTTATTGTGAAAATGTCAGTATACAAATACGGGCCTACAACCACGTGGGCCGGCCACGGAGCAAACTGAAATCGTATATGATGAGGAGACATTTACACTGTAGAGGAACGTAACGAGCGGGCCATTAGGTTGGAAGAACTAAGGTGTCTAACAGTTGCGGAATCGGTGGACGTACATTTTGTAATTAAAATAAGACAGGGCCACTTACAATAAAATTTTCTAGATATACATTTGCGGGCAAGGAGTTACGAGTCCCATTTATACCGGCGCCATTTTGGGCGAGGCCGGGCAGGTCCAAGATATAGTCAAAATGTCTCCACCAACCATCGGCCAGACCAGAACCCCTTTCGGCCCTGTATGCTACAAGATGGTGTCTTCCATTCAGAAAATATTGTTGGCAGCATTTTGAAAGGAAACATAAACAGCCGTTCTCCTAGTGAGTCTCACATTGTTACATTTAGGAAGAATGTTGAAGAGTAGTATGTGGAAAATCTGAAGCCATTTTTCTACAAACTCTCAATCAGCCTTGGATGGAAAAAAAAATCCTGAAGAATGTACAAACTGAAAACCAATTTTTGTCTGTATAGCATCAACAGCAACGCTTGAGTCAGCTTTGTGTCAAGCCGCCATTTTCATTCAATCAATAGCGTCCCCCTGCACACATTCAGGGACCTGGTCGTGTCTTCAGATGAAACGGATTGTAGGACAAGAAGCAGAAAGGAAAAGGAAAAAAGTTCCGCCGGACCTCGGGAGCCGGCCGCCTATGTCATGTGCGACCTTTGGCCACACCAGGGCAATAGTGAAGCTGCAGCAGGTGCAAAAGAGCTTCAGACAGTCTTACAAGCACTGCTCAGAACTCTCAACTATGGCACTCAACATCCAGGACTTGCCATTCGGATCTTGGCGCCTTGTGCTGGTTCCGACCTATTCACACATCGGTCCACTACTGACATCACCTCATAAGCCAACGGGGCACCCCACGCCGACTTTCGGTGCAGCATTGTAGGATGGCCACACCAGTGCGGCAACTTGCTGGACACCACCTCGGTGCCATCCGGATCTCGGCGCGTTCGAGTCACTGTACCGCAAAAGTGACCTGAACTCAGCTGGACACGCCGTCTTTCGGCGCAGCATTGTAGGATGGCCACACCAGTGCGGCAATTTGCTGGACACCACCTCGGTGCCATCCGGATCTCGGCGCGTTGTGCTGCCTTCGGCCTACTGTAGCCGCAAGTGCGGACGCAACTCAGTTGGACGGCGAGTGAAACGCTAAGGGGCGCCGCACTGCAGCCGAGGAGCCTCCATCATGGGGGAGACGCACAGCCCCCACTGACTGACGCGACCTCACAGGCCAACGGGGCGCCCCACGCCGACTTTCGGTGCAGCATTGTAGGATAGCCACACCAGTGCAGCAACTTGCTGGACACTAACTCGGTGCCATCCGGATCTCGGCGCGTTGTGCTGCCTTCGGCCTATTCGCACATCGGTCCGCTACTGACGCCGCCTCACGTGCCAACGGATTTTCTACGCTTTTTGTAGCCCTATGCCGCATAACAGGTCATGTGACTTGTTTATAAAACTTTTCATTGGTTCATTTTACTTTTGGTTTCCTAATGATGGAAGGCTTGGTCATGTGACCTAAAAATAACACTTTTCATTGGTTTAGAACATTTTTTTTTCCCAAACGATGAAAGCCCCACCTTGTTTCTGGATGATTCAGACTGAAGCTGGCGTCAGCATGAGAGCACCACCATCTCGTGGCTCCGTCGTGGTCATTCCGCGAGCAATCATGGCAGCCGCTCCCCACCGGAAGCCTGCAGGAGTCGAGGGCCCCCAAGACTTTTGTAGAATCTTCACGGCTGAGGGGCCGCTTTTCGAGAATGGAGCCCAAGCCCTAGCAGGCAAGCGTCCGAGTTCCAAGGTGTCCCAGGGCCATTTTAGTGGACCAGGCCCAAAACCGAAGAGCCGTCCGCCATTTTAAGAGTCATGTGGCAGCCGCCTATCGCTGCACTGCAAGAGTGGGAGCAACTCAACAACATGGTGAGCGAGACGCTGTAGCCGCAAGAGCGGGCGCAACTCAGCTGGATGGCCGCCACCTGGGGAGGCCCGTTCACGCCGCCTCCCCCACGCCCCCCCCGGGCCACCCCACGCCAATTTTCGGAGCAGCATTGTAGGATACCAAAACCAGTGCAGCAGTTTACTGGACATCACCTGGGTGCCATCAACATCTCAGCGCGTTCTGCTGCCTTGGGACTATTCGCACAACAGACCGCTACTGACGAGGCCTCCCTCCGCAACACCCTGGACTCCCAACGCTGTTTTTCTTTGCTGCATTGTAGGATCCTAAAAACCAGTGCGGCACCCAGATGACATCACCTGGGTGCCGTCCAGAACTCAGCACGTTGTGCTGCCTTGGGACTATTCGCACAAAAGACAGCTTCTGACCATTGTTGCTTTTTTTTGTGAAAAATGTTTAAATGTTTTTACAGTTTTTGTTCCGTTCGTTATATTTAAAAGTTAATAAAGTTTTATAATCCCACTTTGTTTGAGTGCTATATATTTTTAAAAAATCGGGTGAATGGGGCCTTGAATCGGGTTATTGTCATGTGTGGGCTTTGCAAGTGTACTGCTACAGGATCGGACATTTCAAACTCAAATGCACGTTCTTTTTCTTACCTTTCCGAAGCATGGAGCGCAATAGCAGGCAGAGAAAGGGTGATGCAAGTGTTGAACACTGCCTGGCCTGGCAAGTTGCTGGCAGTGCCCCCCCCCCGGCCCGCCCGCTCCTGAAAGAGGACACACCGCCGCCCCGAGTACTTCACAGATCTTTAAAAGACCATGCGCTTGTTCATGAGGCTTAAATGGTTTATCACCCCTTCTAGAACCCCTGCATCGACCCTCTGACGTTTCCTGGAACAATTACCACGTAACACAATACCAAGCCTTTTCAGCTGAAACCCCCGAGGAATCGTGGGGCATATTATCAAGGGGGTTTATCTCCGCTTTTTTGGCTTTTAAAGCCAAGAAAGCGGAGATAAAATTATCTCCCTATTACCAAGCTGTCGCTAACACCAGTTAGTGACAGCTAAAAGGAGATAGCGACCATCTTGGGCCCCGCTTTGCATGTCAGTGATATTTATCACTAATGACATGCAAAGTGGGCGTGCCAAGATGTTAGCGACTGGAAACAGTCCCTAACATCGCTATCTCCTATTACCAACTTTTGAAGATATTCGCGCTAAGCACGAATATCTCAAAAAGCTAACACCTGCCCTGAGCAGTTCTTAGCCATGTTATCCAATGGGAGGTGGATAACATGGCTAAGAGCATTTGCTCGATAATGCATGAATATCGCTGACTTTTCAGCGATATTCATGCATTGCGGCCGTTTTTTATCGCATTTGCGATAAACCTTGCTAATAGCAAGGTTTATCTGCGATAAAAATCGCCGATGTGCGGCGATCATTTTTGTCTCTAAACAAGTTAGAGACAAAAATTATCGCTAGTTGTTGGTAATATGCCCCCGGGTTTTTGCTTGCAGAAATCGGGAGGCGGGAGACTAGCACTGAAATCAGTAGTCTCACGCCTGAATCGGGAGGGTTGGCATGTCTCGATTCTCTACAGCTGGGGCCATAAACTACATCCGCAGGGCTAGGTGATAGCCTGGGACCGGCCTGGCATCTAAAATGGCTGCCGTGCACGACAAAATTGTGGCATTGGAAAAAAGGCAAGATGGCGCAGACAATGTTTATCAATAAGGATTCATTTATAACAAAATATTTTATCGCACTGACAAATTGGCGGTCAACACTTCCTGATTTCCATCGAATCGAACGTTAACAGACGTCACGCAGCAAAAAAAAAAAAAAGCTCACGCACAGCCGCTGGAAGAGATGTATCAACATATCATTGCTGCACTAGCGCAGGTCGCGCTGCCAGCGAGCTGAGTTATTTTAAATCTACCCTTTGAGTATTTTGGTTTTTCTAATTTATTTTATCCCCTGATTTTAATTCGATCTCTGCTACTGGGCTGCCCCCTCACTCACATTTAATTTCTGGAAAACGCACCGCCATTCGGCGGGTCCGGGTCCCTGGGGCTGGTTTCCTGGATTCTTGGGCGCCATCTTAGTTTGGGGTGAGTGTTTGTAGCGCGGGCGCCATTTTGGAGCGTCCCGACGCTCGAGTTGGTCAGGGAGGCGCCTATTTAAGGCGTACTCGTGTTCTACCTCGCCCTGATCATTGCTGCACTAGCGCAGGTCGCGCTGCCAGCGAGCTGAGTTATTTTAAATCTACCCTTTGAGTATTTTGGTTTTTCTAATTTATTTTATCCCCTGATTTTAATTCGATCTCTGCTACTGGGCTGCCCCCTCACTCACATTTAATTTCTGGAAAACGCACCGCCATTCGGCGGGTCCGGGTCCCTGGGGCTGGTTTCCTGGATTCTTGGGCGCCATCTTAGTTTGGGGTGAGTGTTTGTAGCGCGGGCGCCATTTTGGAGCGTCCCGACGCTCGAGTTGGTCAGGGAGGCGCCTATTTAAAGTCGCCCTCTCCCGCGCAGCGGGATCGCGCAGTGGGACGCCGTCGCTTAGCCGGAGTCGTGCCAGAGTCCTGCCCGTCTGCGCTCGTCCGCGTCGAGGTAGCGGGTGCGGGCCATGGGCTCTGGCCACTATCTTTAATATCTTCCTCTTGAATATGGTGATGCTCAGGTATGATCGCGCAACCCTCCTGTCTATAAAAGACAGTACTCAGGTGTGTAACCATGTCCCTCTATCCCCTCTTTCGGGACCCTTTGATTGCGCCTGTGGCTCCTTCTCTCTGGAACCACCCATTGGGGTGCGCCCAGTTGATAGGACTGCCCACAGTACACCTATAGGTCGTACTGGGCAAGTACTTAACATATGGAGCCTGAATGTTAGATCTCTGGTCAAGCACCATCAGGCCTTACGGGACATGATTGATACGGACCTTCCTGATATCATCTTCCTGACCGAAACTTGGCTACAGGACACCGATACTGCCATTATAAATCTGGCCTTCCCATCCACCTATATGGTGTTTGTTCTGAACCGTTCGACTAGGGGAGGTGGTATAGCCATGGCGATCAAATCTTGTTTCCCGGCTGAGTGGAAGGCTCTGGATCTGCCTAGGTGTGAAAGCGCCTCGTTTAAGGTAAAGGTGAGTCATCAATTTACCCTCAGCGGCGTACTTATCTATCGTCCACCCGGGAATGACACTGCTTTTAAAGCCGCCCTTGTGGACGTGGTTAGCTCGCATGCTCCCTCTTGTGCCAACTTCAATATAGTGGGTGACTTAAACATTCATCTTGACCAGACGTCCTCCCCTTCCATCAGCTCCTTGCTGGCGGACTTGGAAGCGATGCAGCTAAACCAACTGGTGTCTTCTCCCACCCATATAGGAGGACATATACTTGACCCCTTTTTTACCACCTTAGCTCAGGCTAGATCAGCTGACCCGATGGTGGTGGGCTGGACTGACCATCTGCTGGTCAAAGTGATATGTCCCCTTGACAACCCTCAACTTAAACCTGTTGACAAACAGATTTTAAAGCGCAATTGGCGCAAACTGAAGCTAGAGGAGTTTGTCAGGATTTTGGAGATGCAACCACTAGGCAAACTGCAGAATGCAGAACAGGGATATGAACAGTTCTGCAATTGGGTCATTACTGCCCTCGACTCTCTTATACCTTTGCGTTGGGCAAAATGCCATACTAAAAATCGGAGCCCTTGGTATAATGAGACTCTTGCCGAGCTCAAGAGAACTTGCCGGCAAGCTGAGAGGGCGTGGAGAAAATCTTTTGATCCCATGTTAAAATCACTGTATTTTGCTCAGCTTAAGACATATCACAGAGCTATATGCCAAACCCGGGCTGCATACTATGCTGCTGAGTTCTCCAACAGCCCTAACCCCTCTAAATTAATCTTTAAGGTACTTAAAGATTTGATGGGGAAACGGGCCACCTCGCAAGTAATATGCACGGACCCGCACTGCGAAAACCTGGCATCCTTTTTTGTAGAGAAGGTGCAGAAAATCTACCGTGGTTTTATTCCTTCTGCTCCCGGGGATACCCCGAATGATGTGAAGGTCTCTGTGTCCGAAACTTTGTCCACCCTGCCGGCCATGTCTAACGGGGTATTTGACATTCTGAGCCTCAAAATTAAATCTGGCTCCCCCCTAGACCCACTGAAGCCGGAGCTCATCGCCCGTCTCCCGCCTCTCTGTCGGGAGCCCATCTTGGATTTGATCAATCTTTCCCTCAGTGAGGGCATGGTTCCGTTATCCTGGAAGCAAGCTGTGGTCAGCCCTATTCTGAAGAAAACCAACTCTGACCCCTTGCTCCCGGAGAACTATCGGCCCATCTCCCTCTTACCTTGGACTGCCAAGGTCACTGAGGCGCATGTGAATTCCATCCTGTCTGCACACCTCTCTCGTAATAACATTCTTGACGAGAGCCAAAATGGGTTTCGCGCGCAACACAGCACTGAAACTGCTTTGCTCTTTATGATCGAGCATTTGCGGTCGGTGCTGGACGCGGGGCAGACTGCGGCGCTCCTATTGTTAGACCTGAGCGCCGCGTTCGACACGGTGTCTCACGATATCCTGTTGCGACGTTTGGAGGAAGTGGGTATTGTGGGGAAGGCTCTTCAGTGGTTCCGCTCCTTCCTCTCGGACCGGTCTTTCAAGGTAGCCATTCCACCTGGCCAGTCCTCGCTTCATCCTCTGGAACTGGGAGTCCCTCAGGGCTCTGCCCTTAGCCCCACCTTATTCAACTTGTATGTGAAGCCGCTGGCTGCTGTCGTCAGGCAATTTGGCCTCACTATGACATCGTATGCCGATGACACGCAGCTGGCGGTGACACTCAGTGGGGACCCTGAGGTGACTGCGCTCAGATTCCGGGCAGGACTTATAGCTGTGGCTAGCTGGATGCGTAATAACTGCCTACAGCTCAATGCCAAGAAGACCGAGGTCCTGATTGTAGGGAAGCAGGCGGACCTTTGGGGAGATCAGTGGTGGCCTCCCGAACTAGGGGTGACTCCCCTCCCAGCGGCCGAAGTTAAAAATCTGGGGGTCTGGCTGGATTCTAATCTATCTTTTACCAGCCACACGAAGAAGACAGCAGCTACCTGTTATGGTATTCTGCGAGGACTGAGACCAGTCCTCAAATTCTTCGACCCTCCCACTCGGCAACTGGTGGTGCAGGCCTCCATCCTTTCCCGGATTGACTACGGGAGCGCTTTGCTTCTAGGAGTCAACCAGGCGGAGGCCACTAGGCTTCAGAGGGTGCAGAATGCTGCTGCACGGGCCATTGTTGGCCTCCCAAGACACTGTTCGGTCTCGACTGTCTTGACCTCTCTCCACTGGCTTCCGGTCAGACAGAGAATCAAATTCAAGGCTCTCTGTCTGACATTTAAGATTCTGAAGCTCTCCTCCCCCCCCGCCTTGGTGGGCCTCATTTCTGCGTATGTCCCCACGCGGTCCCTCAGATCTGAATCGCTCCATCTGGTGAGTAAGCCTAGGTTCAGGCTGAGCAGGATGGGAGGACGTTCCTTCCGCGTTCTGGCGGCGGATTTGTGGAACTCCCTTCCTGTGCACATTCGCGCCCTTAATAGTCTGACGCTTTTTAGACGGGCCATTAAAACCCATTTGTTCTCCCCTTGTATCTGATCTCCCCTCTTTTCAGCTCTGATCTGTTGTGTTGTGTACATGATCTGGCGCCAGGACGCCCCTTTGCTGGGGCAGCTGTTGCGCCTAATAAATGTTATTAACATAACATAACATAACATATATGAGCCTCCTCAGCCACCCTCAGGAAACATAGGGGATTAGGATACGTCTCCCGCACCCCCTTATACCTAGTAATTTAATTAAAACGAAGCACAAAATGGCGAATTCCCGTTTCGCTACCAGTTTGCGGCCCAGTTCGCGGCCCGTGAAGCGCTTCTACCGTGAAAAATCATTTTTTTTTATTTTCCCCACGGGACCCTTTAATAACCCCAACAACATTCCTAGGGGGTCAAGAGGGGTATACCTTGCCCCCTTTCATTAAATTCCCCCTTCGTTTTTCACCTCTTCTTCTCTCTCGATCCTACCGAGAGATAAGATGGCGGCCGCTCCGGACTGTTTAGAATGTTGACAGACACCGGAGAGCTAATCAGCTTTCTGCGCGCAAAGTTCCGTTTCGCGAAAAGTAAGCGAACCGGAGCGCAGCCCGGAGCGCTGTTACAGATATATATCTTGTTTTGAACGTTAATTTCTCAAAAACTACTGGAGCACATATATTGAGACCTAGCAAAGGCACATCGGGCTAACAGTCCCTACAATTTTGCCAAGTTTCGTGCAAATCCATTCAGCCGTTCGAGCTAAAAGTGAGTCCAACCGCCCTATGGAAATTAACATGGGAAAAACGCGTTTTGGGACCCCCCTTTTTTCTCGGCCCCCCCTCGACAAAACCCCCCCAAATTTTCAAGGGCTGCTCAGAAACAAAATGTCCCATTTTCCTGAAAATTTCAGCCGATTCCGTCCACAAACGCAAAAGTTATTAGACATAGAATTTTCAAAAATCCCATAGGGAATAAATCCTAACTATATATACCTACTGGCGATAGCCAGTAGGTAATATATATATATAGCTGCACGTTTCTGTATCCCAATGAAAGTATCAGAAAAAGATTGGCTGGCACAATGGTATCCTGTTAACAAATTTTATTGCACCAAACCCCCCTCACCCCTTACAGACGCGTTTCGCCTTTGCAGGCTTCGTCAGTGTAACGTTAGTGCATGATTAAAGTCGCCATTTAAAGCCGTTGGCCAGCTATACATTTCCTAAACATGAAAGAAGGACATATTTTGTATAACATATTGGCGGCCATCTTATAATGTGCAAATTGCACTAGAATCTCAGGCTATAAAATGGTGACTAACGTGAAAGTGCATTGTGCTCATTAAAAACAAGTAACGTTATTATACAAAAATATATATTCAACAATTCATTAAACACAGCAAGAATAATTTGGTCCGCAATATTTATAATAATTATTTTCTCAATATGCCCGATGTTAGTTATTCAGCCCTGAATGGGCATTTTTACAACAGTGCAAATTGTGCAATTGAGGCATGAGAGATTGTTGGATAAATGGGGATGTTATACAGTTTCGATTCATATTTTTCCCATAGTTTCCATATAATAGTGACAGTCTCCTGATTATAAATGAACCCAAAGTTCTTCATTATTATTCAAACCCCACGGAGCCATGGTTTTTAAACTAATGATGTGCTTAGACTCCAAGATACGTAGAGACTTGTCCCTGTCTCCTCCTCGTTCTAATTTGGGGGCCTGATCGATGCAGTAGAAACTAAGTTTTTCCCACTTGCTCTGGTGGTATTTGGCAAAGTGGCGGGCAACAGGATATGATTTATCTTTATTTGTAATTGCCCGCATGTGTTCAAGAATTCTTAGTTTCGCTGGTTTAATAGTGCTGCCAATATATCGCAGCTTGCAAGGACAAGTGAGACAGTATACAGTATACTCTGAGTTGCAGGTCCCAGAATCCTGTGTGGGACTATGGATCACCTCTCTATTTTCAATAGCCTATCAGAAGGCAGTAATGCTTTGAATAAAGGGTGTGGTTAATATGCTGTGTTTTTGGTGAACTATGCCTTTGATGAAGGGAACCAACCCGAAACGCGTCAGGCTGCTCCTGCCTTGCACCTGATCTACTGGAGATTCGCTGCAGCTCGTGTGCTCCCTCGCCTGTGGGTGACTTTGGAGCTTTCATTTTTTCACGGCGGCCCGGCCGTGGAGGGAGCACCTGTCTATTTTCAACAGCCTATCAGACGGCAGTATTGCTTTGAATAAAGGGTGTGGTTAATAGGCTGTGTTTTTGGTGAACTGTGCCTTTGAAGAAGGGAACCGACCCAAAACGCGTCAGGCTGCTCCTGTCTTGCGCCTGATCTTCTGGAGATTCGCTGCAGCTCGTGTGCTCCCGCGCCTGTCGGTGACTTTGGAGCTTTCATTTTTTCACGGCAGCCTGGGCGTGGAGGGAGCACCACCGTGAGAAGGGAAGCGGGCCTTGGGGCTTGGTATCCTGCCAAGTTCCTGTGGAGTGCAGCGCCAGAGAAAGCCAGACCAAGCGCATTGTGGGGCCCATCCAAGGCTAAGCATTGGGGATACCATGGACACGGCACCCATTTGGGTAGAAATACCGCACTACAGGTCCCAGAATCCTGTGTGGGACTATGGATCACCTGTCTATTTTCAACAGCCTATCAGAAGGCAGTATTGCTTTGAATAAAGGGTGTGGTTAATACGCTGTGTTTTTGGTGAACTATGCCTTTGAAGAAGGGAACCAACCCGAAACGCGTCAGGCTGCTCCTGCCTTGCGCCTGATCTACTGGAGATTTGCTGCAGCTCGTGTGCTCCCTCACCTGTGGGTGAGTTTGGAGCTTTTATATATATATATATTCAATGAAAAAACCATAGGTTATAGAGAATATATAGTTAGGAATTAGCATTTACAAAACCTTACAAATTCACTGAAAAAACCATAGGTTATAAACCATATATAGTTAGGGATTAGCACTTTCAAAACCTTATTTTACTCGCATAAAACCATTGAAATTCCATATATAGTTAGTTGCACTAACTATATATCGCGCACCCGCAATCCACTGCCGATGATGTCACACATTACATCATTCATGACATGGTCAGTGACATCACTGATGACATCACTGATGACATTATCCAGTGACTGTATGTTTCTGTAAAGTTGAAATATGTCTTACATATTGAAGAATGAGTGGATGTATAAGTGTCTGGATGAAGGATTTAGTAGGTGCATGACTGACTGTATGAGTGAGTGATTAAATGTGTCTCACTGAGTGCATGAGTTAGTGACTAAACTGTCTTAATTTGTGCATCATTATGTGTGTTGTTCTGTAAACTGCTGCATGTGTTGATCAGTAGCTATATGAGTAACTATATGGGTTATTGATTGGTTGCCCAAGTATTTGTATGGGACACTGAGTGTGTGTGTGGGTGGCTGGGAGGTGTATGACTCTGTGCATAGATGTGTGAGCAGTGGATTCACTAGATGTATGGGTTCAAAAGAGCATGTGGAAACAGCTGTATGGGCGGTTGACTGTGTGCATGAGTCTATTGGTGAGTGAATGGATATCTTAGTGCTACATGTCAAAGTAAGTACATATGTAAAACACAGTACATGTGAGAGTTGACATATATAAATAACTGTGCATGAGAGCCAGTGAATGTGTGAGTGGCTGTATGGATCATTGTGAACTTGTATCAGGGATTGTATAAGAGAGTAAATGTGTGTTAGTATATGTTTGAATAAGTAAGGTGTGTATAACTGTATAGTTGAGGAAATGGAGGTGTGATTGATTCTTTGCATGACTGACTAGGTGTGTGAGTAACTCCATGGATGAGTGACAGTCTGTGAGTGTCTGTTTACACTGATTGTATCTAAGGTTATATTAGAGTCTGAAGAGGTTCATCGTATTATCACATGAATGATATCATCAGTGATGTGATCAGTAATATCAAATGAGAAGTCATCAGTGATGTCATTTGAGATGTCATCAGTGATGTCATTTGAGATGTCATCAGTTATGTCATCAGTGATGTCATTTGAGATGTCATCAGTGATGTCATCAGTGATGTCACTGACCATGTCATGAATGATGTAATGTGTGACATCATCGGCAGTGGATTGCGGGTGCGCGATATATAGTTAGTGCAACTAACTATATATGGAATTTCAATGGTTTTATGCGAGTAAAATAAGGTTTTGAAAGTGCTAATCCCTAACTATATATGGTTTATAACCTATGGTTTTTTCAGTGAATTTTTAAGGTTTTGTAAATGCTAATTCCTAACTATATATTCTCTATAACCTATGGTTTTTTCATTGAATTTCAATGGTTTTTTGAAAGCTAATATCTGTAGCTGTAAAATGTATTCTTCTTTAAATCTTAAAATATATTTTACATGTTTTTAATACATTTTTTTAAATATTTTTTTTTGTTTCGCTCCCAGTCCGCGAACCGGTCAGCTTCCCGTTAGCTCAGCTTAAAGCCGCGGCTCGGTCCGCGAACCGGTAAACGTTCCTTTAGCGTAACTGTTACGTTAGAATGACGTTTTGCGTTGTCGCGTAATACGTCATCGGACGCGCCAAGTTAGCGGACCCGGAAGCGGACCGGAAAGCGAAGCAAAGCGCGAAACGTAAACACAGCAGGTCATGTGACTCGGTAATAACACTTTTCATTGGTTCATTTCACTTTTGGTTTCCTAATGATGTAATACTAGGTCATGTGATCTAAAATTAACACTTTTCATTGGTTTAGAACTTTGGCTTTTCCCAAATGATGAAAACCCCTCCTTCTTTCCTCACTCTGACTTTCATCTTGGTGAGAGAAAGACCATTTTACATTCCAGAGAAATGGCTTCAGTTGTTGCTTCTGGTAGTGTTCCCCCACCACCACCTCCACCTTCTCATGGAAAGAAAGGACCACCTACTCAACCAATCTTTCAAGAAGAGGAAGATGAGGAAGAGGAGGAAGTACCTGAATATTTGCCAGAGGAGCCCAGGAGGTACAACAGGAAGGAAAATTACATCTGGCAATTTTTTTAATTTCCACCAGGTCAAAAGAAAGTGAACGCAAGATATGTTTTTTGCCGAATCTGTGATGATCGCCTTTCAAGGGGTACGGACAAAAAATATAGTTTTGGTAATTTTACAATGCACAGGCACATGAGTAGGTGGCACCCAAATAATTATAGTGCTGCTCAGCTTCGGGACGAACAACAAAATTCCCCAGCAATAGCCAGAAGATCGGTCGTGCCAGAAGTTTCGGGACCAGAAGCAAGGGAGTTGATCCCAAATATTCAAATGGACATGGGGGAAGTGAAACAAGTCTGCATGAGGTGCAATCAAATATTATGCTACCGCGAAAGTAGCATAACTCTTATAATCAGAGCAATCAAAAATCATGTATGTCCAAAACGCCCCCAAAAATAAATTCTTCTTTTTTTTGTTGCTCCTGTTGAGCCCTCTTCGATGAATCATTTTTGTTTCCCCCCTCCCCCCAAAAAGTAAAAAAAAAATACAAAATGTTCTGAAAAAAACAAAAAAATATAAAAAATGTTCAGAAAAATAATAAAAAAAATTCAAAACAACAAAAAGCCAAAAAAAAGTTCTTTTCAGAACTACCTCCCCATTATAAAAAAAAATTGGTAGAATTCTTGGAACTCTGCCAAGCTCTATTTTTTTTAGTTCGCTCCCAGTTCGCACTCCGGTACGCGAACCAGGAGCGAACCAAAAATTTTTTTTAAAAAAAAAAACAGTAAGTATAAGGAAAGGAAACAGACAGTTATATTACAAGAAAGACAGCTATAGGGAGTAAAGAAAAGATACTGTTAGCCGCAAATCACTTCTGATCATGTCATATATTACATCATTTTTGACATGGTCAGTGACATCATCAGCAGTGGATTGCGAGTAACAGTATCTTTTGTTGACTTCCTATAGCTGTCTTTCTTGAAATATAAATGTCTGTTTCCTATCCTTATACTTACTGTTCTTGTTTTAAAAAAATTTTAAGATCATTCAGAAACATTAACATTAATAGAGACAGAATGAGTGAATAAGAATGAAGAAGTATGAGAAGAGAGGGACTGAAAAAAATACTGGAAGGAGTAGAATAATTAAGTAATAGAGAAAGGAATGAGAGAAGTAGCAAACACAGGAAAGTAAGGATTAAAGAAATGAAGCAGTAGAACTAATAGATGTTAAATGTGATAGAGTAAATGATTGATTGAGGGTGACAATAAGATGTGTCCTCTCTAAAAGTTTGTTTAAGGTGAGGCGTACTCAGGGTTGCATATCAAATTTATGCTTGTTGAAGAATACAGAGGAGATAATACATGTAAAGACCTACCATTGTAGTAAAACATGCCCTCTTATTACATCATTCATGACATAGTCAGTGACATCATCAGCAGTGGAATGCGGGTTAAAAAAGTAAAAAACATTTACCTTATAATTCTTGTTAACTTTTAAAGAAAAATTTTCATACTTTCAATCTGTAAAAGAGAGAATAAACATTTCCAAAAATATTAAAAGATGTATTTTAAAATAAAAAAAAGAAGGGAAAAGGTTCAAGAAGAAACAATTTTTAAACAACTTTGACACTTACAGAAGCCTCTGCTTCTCTACGACCCCTACACAATCCTAAAGATATTTATTTTAAACAAATAGTATCTTCATGCTGATGAAGTGAGGCCTATTTTGGAACATGGTGCTTCTTTTGCATTGCTGATGTCTCACAATAGTGATGCAATAGCAGCGCAAAAGACATGTAAAGCCATCATAAAATTGTGTGTAACATTGTAAATGATTGTTTCAGGATGCAAATAAGATATGTCCTTTCAAGAGGTTTCTTTAATGTGAGGTCTATTCAGTTTTCAAAAAAAAAAACAGTACCCAGAAGTACTGCACTGTATGCATTAAAATTGACACTTACAGAAGACTCAGTTTCTCCATATCTACCTCACATTTCTAAATGTATATCATAAGTACAAAAAGGAGAACATTAATTATACATGTTAAATGGTTTATTTTTGCTGTTCTCAGAATGTATCAAATTTCACTTAAATCAGTGACTTGAAGATATTCATCATGTAACAGCGGGGAAAAAAAAAACACAATCAAAATGATTGTGTTTAAAAAACCCATACAACCTAAGAAATCTGAATTCTAAACTCCTTAAAATTAACTTACTTTCAATGACGTCGAAGGATGTCCTATGAACAGCGTCCACTCTGTTGTGCTATAAATATTTTCAGCCCGCCACTTTCTGAAAGAAAACCTCCATCATTTTGAAAAATATGTTACATACAAGAAAAGACTTCTCACATTCTACCACATGTTTCCACTAGGCCAAATCATGTTGCAGCAATTCACAAGTCTTGTAATTCTTCCAATCAAATCCCGTCATTTTCTATTTTCGCAACTTTCAAAAAGAAAACATTTAAGATTATTTTCACAATCCTGGACTACTAATATCTTACCCTTCTTTGTCACTCATGTTCTCCTTTTCATATGACACTGATACTGCTTACTATGAAGCAGACTTAGTTGCATCAGGTTTATATAGTTGGATTTTTAAATTGACATTATAATTAAAAGTTTTGGACCAATAATCTAGACAGCATTGCAGACTTACATTCCCTCTACTTGATGAACCTTTTGCAATTCCTCACAGGAAATCCCGAGATTCTTTCTTTAAAATGTTGGTTTTAAAAACACCAGGTAAGAATTTTTAAGGTCAAACGGCAATTTTTTTTTAAAAGTTACAACGGAATCATTGCAGAATGACCAGCCGTTTCGAGACTTTAAATAAGCTGTATAATGTCCTGATGTTGTTGAAGGACCATCGTGATAGATAATTGCTACAGTTACAAAAGTCCTTCCTGATATTGACAGCTGAGAAGCCACAATTTTTTTTATTAAAGTTGACAATTTTGATCCATCAGGCCTACATCGTTGGATCATTAAAATAACATACTGGCCATATCTACGTATAAATAATGTTGACATCATTTCAGACTTACATTGGCTACACTCCATGTTGTGATCCGCTGCATTTACTAGCTTATTAAAGGAGACTGATTTACTGTCTGGCAAAGTTAAATATATAAATCTTTCTGAGTCTACACTAGTAGTACTTGATACCATACAGTTCTCGCAGTCATGCTGCCATTGATAAGAAAGCCCAAACAGGTGATCTACATCTACACCCTCATCTTGCAATACATCAAGCATATACATTAAAAACTCCTGACAATCCTGCTGATTATTTTCAGAGAAGTCTGTTTGACCTGAACATTCATCTAACAGATAACGAACTTCAGACACACTTTCTACTTTTGTTCGATCAGTGCTACATTTCTCGAAAACAGAATTCAACAAACAGCATAAACTTTGTTCCGAATTCAACAGAATCTGTTCTTTTAAACTCTCTAGTGAAAAGAGAACATTAACCACTACATTTGCATAGCAGTTGACACCAGAACTGTTTTCAAATTTTAAAACCGACAACATCTTCAACAGAATCCACTTTCTTTCTGCTAACAATTTTCGCTTCATTGACTTTTGGTCTTTTTGCTACCACCTCTCTACTATTACTGATATTTCTACGTTTCCGGCCTACCACACGTTTCTCAAACAAAGGATATTGAGGCAAATGTGGCGCATACTCTCTTCTTAACCTATTGTATTCCTTAACACAATCTAGATCCGCACAAATGTTTGTGACATCACAGTCAATCAAGTACAATCCCAATAAAGTTCTAACTCGTGACAATGCCACATATGCCATACCCTCCTTGAACACAGAACTGCCAATATTCACCAATGCACTGTCTACACTTAAACCTTGCGATTTATGGATTGTCACTGCATATGCCAAGCAAACAGGAAACTGTTTACGGCGAACATATAAGTCTTTAACAAGCAAAAACCTAGCAGAACAACGACCAATTAGCTGTACTTCCTCAATGCCATCAAATTTAATTTTTAAAAATTCTATTCCATCTCTATTTCTGTATTTCTCAAAATCAACCACATTACCCATTGATCCATTTACCAGACCTCTTTCAACATGTAAATTCCTTCTCAAAATGATTCGGCAATTTAAGCACACATTCAGAGTCTTTTCAAAACCCGCAGTTTTAGATATAGTCTTCTCTAATGAATCCAATTTTGATTTCAAATTCTCTGACAAAATAATTGTTGATCCCATATGCTCTATTTTGTCGATAGCTTCAAGTTTCACAATCTCTTGCTTTTCTAAATTCAACATTTTGTTGTTGAAGATGGCACATTCTGCAAGAGTTGGCATCAAACATATTCCGGATTTCTTCTCAGTAATTTTCTGAAAAATATTCTCAGGCACAATCTCTTGTTCGGGATATAAATTTGAAAGTAATCGTGCATTTAAAGCTTCTTTCCCATGCTCGGTCACTTTTCCAATTCTAATATCTTGTAGAATTTTCTTGTAATCGTCATCCTTCGCCTGACGCATATTTTCATGCAGTTCAGCATAATTGAAGTTTAACCATATATTGACGTTGCCAATGCTCCCTAGGCACTTCCTGGTATCTTCATGCGTGAGTATTTTGAACACAGGTTGACCTTTTACTGGTGTCAGCTGCAGAAGATCTCCGAAAACAATGATGTGTTTGCCACCAAATAACACATCATACTCAGTTTTAAGAACTTCTTGCATTCTCAAATCCACAAAGGCAAGCATGACATTGGAAACCATGCTTACTTCATCAATGATAAGAAGTTTCATTTTCCTCAAGACTCTTGAAACTTCACAACAAGCTTCCCCAGATAACTTGTGGTATTGTAATTTGTTGTCATGCTCCACTGGCAGCATCAGTAGACGATGCAAAGTAATACCTTTAATGTTATGTGCTGCCAGTCCAGTAGGAGCGGTGACAACACAAGACAGCGATGACTCAGTCCTTTCCTGCAAATAACAAGAAATTGCTTTAATGAGGAAACTTTTTCCAGTTCCCGCTTCTCCACTCACATACAGTCGGACAGGCTTCAACGATGTACATGAGCACTCTTTCTTCTCATGACTTAATCCATGCTCAATTTGCTTGGTAACTTCATCATATATTTTCCTCTGCTCAACGTTGAGTTGTTTTTCCAAGTCTTCTAAGTTAACTGAATCCTCCTGAGCATGTGCCATGGCTCTTTCCACTTCATTCATAGCAGTGGCAGCTTCATTTTCTATAATAGGTCCTCCAAGTGGATCTTGACTCAATGAAACAGAACTCTGACTGTCCTGAGAACTGTCTCTGGCAATCTCGGCTGGAATCATTGCTTCCTGCTCAATTTCCAACGTTAGCATTTCTTGATATTTGGGAAAAGCAGGACATTCTATGGTCTCCTTAGCAGCAGTGAAAGAGTCTTCATAACAGAGGAAATCTCCAAGCAGTTCCTCTTCTGCACGCCAAGGCTTGAAAAGTTGCAAAAGTGCTAAATAGAAAAACTCATTTTTTTCTGGAGATTCACCACTCAATTTTCGATGGTTTACTAATTGGCATTTTCTTTGCTTGACCAGGCATCCCTCACTTCCAATTACAGCATACACTCCTTTCTCGATATCTTCTTTGATGTTCCTCTTGAATATATAATTTTGAAGAACCTCATATAGGCAAACATTCTCAAGGTGACTGCTTCGATTTGGATAATATGTATCCAACATGTTGGTCTTCAAAATGTCGGTACTGTTTGGTTCCTTTTCTGCCAAATACTCAATTTCCCGGACAGGTTTTAGAACTCGATTTCGCGTTGCAGCAAGACCAAGACTCGCCCAAACGATACTCCTGGATTTGGCATAGAGACTTGCTGAAGACAATCGATCAGAACATTCGTAAGCTCCGATTTCTCGATGCGACAACATCTTCAGACTGAAACTGTACAACTTCTTGCTGAGGCTCTTTTCATGGGAAATGTCCTCCCACATATCCTTCAGTTCTGTCTTTTCTTTTTTGGTGATGTAAGATGTCACATACCGAGCCACAGCCATACAGTTGTCAGCCACAAACTGTATATCCATGTTAGCATTCCACATGGACAAAATCACTGGGTTGTAGTCATTGATGTACTTGGACTCTTCGTTCCTTTTCAAATTGTATGTATTCTTGGGTGATTTCCTCGTCACATTATGTCGCAGCGAAGACATCAAACTGTTCACTCTTCCTTTAGAAATCACCGGTCGTGGAAAGTTGAAACGACATTTGGTGTAGAACTTGTCCTTGTTTCTGAATTTACGACGACAGTACTTTCCACAACAATGGCTTTGGAAACGTAGAACTTGTTCTCTTAGGCTTTTCTTCTCCGTTGCGTTTGGAACAGCACACGTAGAATACTGTTCTATGAAATTCATCACTAAGTCATCCGGATCTGTTCCAAATTTAGGTGCATCCTTGATCCACAACAACATATGTATATGAGGAGCACCTCTTGCTTGGTACTCCTTTCTCCAGAAGAAATCCAACACCTCTCCAAGAGGTGGATTCTTCTTATTTGTGATGAAAGACATCATAGCTTCAAATCTATGATTGAAGTACCTGCATACATTCACTGGATCTAAAGAACACAGTTCTCCAGGTGTCTTGAATTCAATGTTTTCAATATTTCCATTTGCCTCTCGTAGAAATTCAAGTAAGTCTTCCCAGCCATACTCGGCACAGCTCAGAGTGAGGAACCATGTCGGAGTTCCTAAGTTCCTCAGCATACATTTTAAATCACCATGACGACGGTACCAGTACTCATTAGTACCACGCTGACACGCCATGAGATTAATTAAGTGAGAATCCAAAATACTGTCTTGGACATTGACTTTATGCATAAAATCACTTGCCGAGATGTTTCGCATCTGTATACCACTTTTTAAGATGTGGTTCACTGCATATGACAGTCCAGACAGATCGCTTTCAAACAGGAGATGAAACAAATAGGGAATGCATTGACGAAACCTAGGATCTTCTGCATACAATCGTAAAGTCCGGTATTCAGACGCAGGAATTTGATGAGGTCGCTCATCATATCTTCCTCCTTGACCTGTGGGAAATAGCTGTGGGAAACACCGAGCTTCCAAACTTTCCTCCCAAACACTAATGGGACTCCCTTTGGCTTGTTTCATTTGAAACAACTCAATAGCATTCCCCATGACTTCCTTGGAATGCAAAGGATGAACACTATAATGTTTATATATTTCTTCACTATTAGACGCCTCTACTTTCTCAATTTGGCCAGCACACAAAACGCTATCCTCTTCATCACTTACTTCCTCTTCTGCAACATATACATTCTTATAGTACTTATTATTTTTCTTCAAATACAAAGTTGCATTTTTCACTTTCCTAACATCCACTAAATCTTACCATATTTTCTTATTCTTTGTCGGAACCCCATTAACCAAGATAACCAGAGGTTCCTCTTCCACTTTTTCTATTCCAATTGTGTTAATGTTTTTGTTCAAATCTAGAGGCAAATAAACAACTCTTCCCTTTAATCCTCTCTGTAAATCTGTTGGAGGCAACTTCCCTGTCTTTGGCTCCATTCTTACAATAGCCTGAAAGGGATGGATACTTTGAATCAAAATAGATTCATAAGTATTTAAATCCTTCAATTCTGAAGGAATCTCAACCAATTCCAGATTATTATGAACTGCCCTAGCAGGCATCTGGTTTTGGTTTAATTTATTACAACAATAAGTACACACAGGTTGGTCCACTCCCAAATCAAAACAATTTTCTACCATCAAGTATGTGGCAAAATCCTTCCATTCACTATTATTTTCCCTTTCAGTTTTTGCATATAAATCCACTAACTTAGTCTGATTCTTATAATAAGTGCGTCGACAACATACACAAGTGAAATTAGGCCTCTCACTTGATTTCATCTGAAACGTGGCAATTTCCTTCTGAAAATTATCTGTACTAGAAACCTGTATATTATCTTCAACATAACCCTCTACTTCTGGGTCAATTTGAACATTCTCATCTCTACTACCAAAGTAACAAAACTCAATTTCTTCACAAATATTCTTCACATCTATTTCAGAACCATGCAAAAGAGCAGCACATAATTGTTTAAGCATAATTGCTGGACTCTTAGCATAATACAACATTCTCACTAATTTTCTCACTTTATTATGATGCACTGCTAGCATCCTGAAATGATGAAAAACACTCTGGCATACTCTCCTGGAAAGACAAGCCAGTGAATGACCACGCAAACCTGTCATTTGTCTCACTCTGCAAGGATCTAAATCTTGCAACAACTTTATTTTCTGCTTCAAACTTTTCTTATTAAATGTCCGTATAAAATCACAAAGCAAATTGATGGAAACCTGTCGCACACTGCAAATAGAACTACACTTCCAAATATACACAGGACCCTTAGGACGTCTTCCTAAAACCTCATCACTTACCGCCTCTTCTGTCTCTGTTGTCACAAGTTGTTCTTTTTCAACTGGACAACCATCCTTCACTTCATAAGCTCGACCACTGGTGTCAACTGCAAACACCAAATCATTATCCTGAAAATAACTCTCCTCATTAAAAAATGCCTCACAACTTGAACTATGCATCCATTCTCCGGAAAAAACTTCACAAAAGTTAGTACGATTTACTACTCTCTTCCATCTACTATTTGATTTGAAACCAGTACTCATTAGTACCACGCTGACACGCCATGAGATTAATTAAGTGAGAATCCAAAATACTGTCTTGGACATTGACTTTATGCATAAAATCACTTGCCGAGATGTTTCGCATCTGTATACCACTTTTTAAGATGTGGTTCACTGCATATGACAGTCCAGACAGATCGCTTTCAAACAGGAGATGAAACAAATAGGGAATGCATTGACGAAACCTAGGATCTTCTGCATACAATCGTAAAGTCCGGTATTCAGACGCAGGAATTTGATGAGGTCGCTCATCATATCTTCCTCCTTGACCTGTGGGAAATAGCTGTGGGAAACACCGAGCTTCCAAACTTTCCTCCCAAACACTAATGGGACTCCCTTTGGCTTGTTTCATTTGAAACAACTCAATAGCATTCCCCATGACTTCCTTGGAATGCAAAGGATGAACACTATAATGTTTATATATTTCTTCACTATTAGACGCCTCTACTTTCTCAATTTGGCCAGCACACAAAACGCTATCCTCTTCATCACTTACTTCCTCTTCTGCAACATATACATTCTTATAGTACTTATTATTTTTCTTCAAATACAAAGTTGCATTTTTCACTTTCCTAACATCCACTAAATCTTACCATATTTTCTTATTCTTTGTCGGAACCCCATTAACCAAGATAACCAGAGGTTCCTCTTCCACTTTTTCTACTCCAATTGTGTTAATGTTTTTGTTCAAATCTAGAGGCAAATAAACAACTCTTCCCTTTAATCCTCTCTGTAAATCTGTTGGAGGCAACTTCCCTGTCTTTGGCTCCATTCTTACAATAGCCTGAAAGGGATGGATACTTTGAATCAAAATAGATTCATAAGTATTTAAATCCTTCAATTCTGAAGGAATCTCAACCAATTCCAGATTATTATGAACTGCCCTAGCAGGCATCTGGTTTTGGTTTAATTTATTACAACAATAAGTACACACACGTTGGTCCACTCCCAAATCAAAACAATTTTCTACCATCAAGTATGTGGCAAAATCCTTCCATTCACTATTATTTTCCCTTTCAGTTTTTGCATATAAATCCACTAACTTAGTCTGATTCTTATAATAAGTGCGTCGACAACATACACAAGTGAAATTAGGCCTCTCACTTGATTTCATCTGAAACGTGGCAATTTCCTTCTGAAAATTATCTGTACTAGAAACCTGTATATTATCTTCAACATAACCCTCTACTTCTGGGTCAATTTGAACATTCTCATCTCTACTACCAAAGTAACAAAACTCAATTTCTTCACAAATATTCTTCACATCTATTTCAGAACCATGCAAAAGAGCAGCACATAATTGTTTAAGCATAATTGCTGCACTCTTAGCATAATACAACATTCTCACTAATTTTCTCACTTTATTATGATGCACTGCTAGCATCCTGAAATGATGAAAAACACTCTGGCATACTCTCCTGGAAAGACAAGCCAGTGAATGACCACGCAAACCTGTCATTTGTCTCACTCTGCAAGGATCTAAATCTTGCAACAACTTTATTTTCTGCTTCAAACTTTTCTTATTAAATGTCCGTATAAAATCACAAAGCAAATTGATGGAAACCTGTCGCACACTGCAAATAGAACTACACTTCCAAATATACACAGGACCCTTAGGACGTCTTCCTAAAACCTCATCACTTACCGCCTCTTCTGTCTCTGTTGTCACAAGTTGTTCTTTTTCAACTGGACAACCATCCTTCACTTCATAAGCTCGACCACTGGTGTCAACTGCAAACACCAAATCATTATCCTGAAAATAACTCTCCTCATTAAAAAATGCCTCACAACTTGAACTATGCATCCATTCTCCGGAAAAAACTTCACAAAAGTTAGTACGATTTACTACTCTCTTCCATCTACTATTTGATTTGAAATCAGAAATTACCTTGCTTAGTTTCCTAATTCTATTGATTACCAAAATAAACAACTTTCGCTTAATTTCAAAAGCATGATCAATAATTTTCTCTACATTTTTCTTCTTCTTATAAAATGCCGCTTTCTGTTGGCCTTTTTTTTTTATATTTTTGAATAAATTAACTATTATCCTGTTACGGAACATTCGATTTCGAATGTCCCTAAACTGTTGTTTCCTTCTACTATCATGCACAGAGTTATCTCTTCCTCTACCAGTAACATTTTTGATGGGTCTTTCCTTTCCATTTAAATTGATTTTCTTTTTCTGAACTGAAACATTTTTGAGATAAATACTTTTTTTACTAAAAATATTTCTTAAGAATGATTTTGTGCTCTTACCCGGAGCTTTCTTGGTGTTTTGAAAAGTATTTGGGGAAGAGGACTGCTGCAATAAAACATCATCCTGCTGTCTTTGACGTTTTCTAGCCTTTCTAATACGATTTCTCGTTGGCATTTTTCAAATTAAAAAAAGATCTGCAGTTGAATCTGTGGAAAAATATAATAAAAAATGTTATTAACCACTATTACCAAACAGTAAATGAATAACAGTCATCTAAAACTTAATGCCCTACTTATCATTTAACATAGCAAATCTTTTGCACCAGCACTGCATCACAAAAATGACACTCAATGGTACAAAACAGGCATAGAACAATCATAAATCACTCCCTAATATTTTAAATGATTAATTCAGGATGACGATAAGATGTGGCCTATCTAAAGGTTTGTTTAGGCCAAGATCTTTGGACTGGGGCGAATGTGTGTCATTGGTCCACATTCGGTCCATCACCTGTTTTGTTTATTTGAGGTGAGGCCAACACATGGTTGCAGATAAGATTTTCACTGAAGAAAACAAAGGAGAAAATACATGTGAAGGCCTACCAAGGAAGAAAGTCATTATTTGAAATCAATTACATTTCTGGATATGTACTGCTAGAGCTTCATAGGTTGTGTTGGGTCATATTTATAAGCCATTTGAGTGTCTATTATGTTATTTTACCCTTTTTAAATGGAAAACGTTCTTCATGGTGCAAATTTCTTGTAAATACGCTCCCACCTGCGGTTGGCAAATTTAGATTTTGATTATGCCCTTACACCATTTTTGGGACATTATTAACATGCCTATGTAACTCCCATAATCAAAATCTAAATTTGCCAACCGCAAGTGGGAGCGTATTTACAAGAAACTTGCCCCAGGAGGTACGCTTTCCATTTAAAAAGGGTAAAATAACATAATAGACACTCAAATGCCTTATAAATATGACCCAAAACAACCTATGAAGCACTAGCAGTACATATCCAGAAATGTAATTGTTTTCAAATAATCGTTTATAAACACAGCATATAAATCAATTGTATACCTGCATTCAAGAAGAAATGACTGAAAATGTCCTTGAGACACATGAAAGCGTTTTCTGGAATGCCCTAGCACCATTTTTGGGACATTATTAACATGGCTATGTAACTCCCATAATCAAAATCTAAATTTGCCAAGCGCAAGTGGGAGCGTATTTACAAGACACTTGCCCCATGAGGAACGCTTTCCATTTAAAAAGGAAAACATAACATCAAAGACACTCAAATGCCTTGTAAATATGACCCAAAACAACCTATGAAGCTCTAGCAGTACATATCCAGAAATGTAATTGATTTCAAAAATCGATTTAAAACACAGCATATAAATCAATTGTATACCTGTATTCAAGAGGAAATGACTGAAAATGTCCTTGAGACACATGAAAGCGTTTTCTGGAATGCCCTAGCACCATTTTTGGGACATTATTAACATGGCTATGTAACTCCCATAATCAAAATCTAAATTTGCCAAGCGCAAGTGGGAGCGTATTTACAAGACACTTGCCCCACGAGGAACGCTTTCCATTTAAAAAGGAAAACATAACATCAAAGACACTCAAATGCCTTATAAATATGACCCCAAACAACCTATGAAGCTCTAGCAGGACATATCCAGAAATGTAAATGTTTTCAAATAATCGTTTTTAAACACAGCATATAAATCAATTGTGTACCTGCATTCAAGAAGAAATGACTGAAAATGTTCTTGAGACACATGAAAGCGTTTTCTGGAATGCCCTAGCACCATTTTTGGGACATTATTAACATGGCTATGTAACTCCCATAATCAAAATCTAAATTTGCCAAGCGCAAGTGGGAGCGTATTTACAAGACACTTGCCCCATGAGGAACACTTTCCATTTAAAAAGGAAAAAATAACATCAAAGACACTCAAATGCCTTATAAATATGACCCCAAACAACCTATGAAGCTCAAGCAGGACATATCCAGAAATATAATTGATTTCAAAAATCGTTTTTAAAAACAACATATCTGTTTCAGCTTACATAAGAGACCATGGAATGGGCTCCATGTACAACAATAACTTGTGTTACTGCATGCCAGAATGCTACACCGAATATGCAATTACAATTTCTCAAAGAAACAAAATCTATTTGTATATCACTAGAGTCAAAACCACATTTTAAAAACACAGCTTTCTTCATCATTTTCTCCTTAAATCATACTATTCTCTATCTAAATTAAATAAATCTTTTCTCACCTTAGCAAATACTTTTTGAGTTATGAAAACAGTCTCAGAAATACACCAAATTGTCTTCAGCAGAAGAAAAACGATGCACTCCAGAGGCTGCAGCTATTGAAAGCACAGAAATACAGATATTCATTTCACATATCTCTCATATTAGCCAATCATAACTCTTCCCTCACTTTTTTCAAATCAAAACCCTTCCCCCCTCTGCCCTCTCTGCCTTTTTTCCATAGCAACCACCTCCTGGAAGACCTCTCATGTTTGCAAATTCACACAACAATGTTTCAATTGAACTCTGAACTCTCAGTGCACCTGCGTATCCAGTGCAATCTTTCATTAAATGTTTCTTCCTTGACCATTCAAATTACATCTTTCAAAGAACACATCCATGCACCCTAACTTTCTGTTTTCAGAAATGGAAATGCACCAATCACTGCTAATGAATCATTAGCATTGGAAATCCACAGTTTTTTTTCTTTACAAACTCCTACTGTTTCAACTGCCCTTTCATTACCACACTTCATCTGACTGCAGCACAACCTTCTCCCACCATGTTTAAGGTCTGGATTGTTGGACATAGTTACATCCACTGGGCTCAAAGGTATGCTGAGAACAGAAATTTACCTAACCTCAATTTACAAGATGTGGAAATTAAGTGGTTGGGCCAAAGAGGATTAAAATGTCACCAATTGATACCATTGGTGAAAACCTTTATGCATTTGCCAAAACCTGACCTGTTAATAGTGCACTGTGGAGGTAATGATTTGGGCACTTTGACTGGGGTAGGTCTGGAAATGCTTTTAAAGGACACCTTTGAGCAATTAATGGCACTTTTTCCTCAAACTGCCTTGGTATATTCCAATATATGCCAAAGACAGAAATGGAGGTGGTCCAACCAATTTTGTCCACAAATTGAGAAAGCGAGGAAGCATGTAAACAAATCTGTTTCAGCTTTCATGAGAGACCATGGAATGGGCTCCTTGTACAACAATAACTTGCGTTACTACATGCAAGATATCTACAGAGGAGATGGAGTTCACTTCTCAGATGAGGGCAACAGAATTTTCATTCTGAATTTAAGACTGTGCATTGGTACCTACTTATAAGTACCTAAATGTACCATAAACCCAAAAGCTCTTCTCAGAGCTACCCTTCATCTGATCACACACTTTTATTATTTTTTTACTAACTTTTTTCTGTAATTTTCAACAAACTACGCTCAAAGAGCGCTATCCGGTACGCGAACTGGAAGCTAACCGCGCAAAATTTCAAAAAAAATGTTTTTTCTTCGCACATATGGTCCTCCTCAGCCACCCTCAGAAAACCTAGGGGGTCAAAATACTTGTACCATGCCCCCTTCTACCCATTCAGAACATTATTTACCCTCCATTTTATACCTTGATTCGACCGAAACACAAAATGGTGGACTCCCGTTACGCTCCTAGTTCGCGGACCGGACCGCTTTCCGGGAAGCGGTCCAAAAAAAAGGTGGGAAAGTAATATACAGAAAAACGACTAGAGACACTCTCACCAAATATAGATTAGCTCATACTACATAACAATCCCTTTCATTCTCACTAATTTGATTGAAATTTCATTTAGCCATTTAGCCTGTAGACCTCTCTAAGTACCTTGAGGTAAATTACTTCACAAAACACATCTGAAGTGTTGGAATTGACAACCAATGAAAATGTTACTTTCATTTTCTACTTTTATTACCTGACATTTGATTGGTTATATACCTGAATATATATAAAGGAAGAGAAGAAAACACAGCCATTTTGACTGCTACTTC